>NC_064841.1:56057815-58457815 GCF_024166365.1 Elephas maximus indicus | reverse complement strand
GAAGCTCTGATCCAGAGGAGGACATTTGCCACCCCACTACTTCCTTTTCCCAGAGGATGGAATGCTTCTTTATTACTAGTGTTACTTTAGTCCCTTGGCTACTTAGCATGAGCTATAAAAAGGAAGAACTGATGCATCCAAACTGTGGTGTTGGCAAAGAATATTGAATATACTAGGGACTGCCAGAAGAATGAATAAATCTGTCTTGGAGGAAGTACAACCAGAATGCTGATTAGAAGCAGGGATGGCAAGACTTCATCTTGCTTACTTTGGACACATCATCAGGAAAGACCAATGGCCAGAAAACGACACTGTGCTTGGTAAAGTAGAGGGTCAGCAAAAATGAAGGAAACCCTCAATGAGATGGATCTGACACGGTAGGCACGCAAAGGGCTCAAACATACCAACGATCACAAAGACAAGCACAGGACCAGGCAACGTTTCGTTCTATTATGCATAAGGTCTCCATGAGTGGGAACTAACTCAACAGCAACTAACAACAACATAAGAATTAACAGAAGATAACAACAGTTTTCACTTTTTTAATTTACATAAAGGACTTTGAAACAGTATGACTTTCTGTAAGATTAGTCTACTGAGTAATGCTGACTGCGCAAAAAATTCCAAAACCTCTTGTTTTGCAGGTACCTACAACACACAATTATTAGCAACTAACAATTCCTGAATAAATATCTCACAAGTCTCTTTGCTGCCCGTGAATGTTTCATAGACAACTGAACATAAAACTGAAGAATATTTTATAAGTTCCTTATCGTAACTTCAAGAAATAATTGAACTCAGGACAAATCATCCTTTTACCCAGTAATTATGAAGAAATGACTGAAATTATAAGTCAACTCCAATGAGGCTTCCTTAATAAATTTCTGTTATAAATAATTCCACCAGTTAACAACCAGAACGCTGATATAGTCCCAGTGAATGTATGACATTTTGATTCAGTGAAAAAGCCACAGATTCTTAATTCCAGATCCTCCAACTACTGTCCCCATAAAAATTGTGTTCACTACATAGTATGCAATATTTTTTCTAAAAATAAAGACTCTAAAGAACTACTCTTTGCAAGTATTTCCCAGGAATTAATAATAAGACACTTTCTCATTTGCCACAGTCAGGCATTTTCACAGAAAAGATCTTTAAAATCCTGAGATGTTTCATCTGTGTTCCATCAGAAGCCAAAGACTCCTCAGGAAAAAAAAAAAAAAAAGGCAATAGGTAAAGGTTCCATCATTCTGTTAATTTACTGGTCCCTTGCAATTAAGTAGAGTTCCTGGGTGGTACAAATGGTTAATTTGCTCAGCTGCTAACCAAAGGTTGGCAGCTCAAAGGCACCTAAAAAGAAAGGCCTGGAGATCTACTTCCAAAAAATCTGCTATTGAAAAACCTATGGGCAAGAGCCACATGATCTTATCAATTGATGCAGAAAAGGCATTTGACAAAGTTCAACACCCATTCATGATAACTCTCAGCAAAACAGGAATAGAAAATTCCTCAACATAATAAATGGCATTTATACAAAGCCAACAGCCAACATCATGGAGAGAGTCTGAAAGCATTCCCCTTGAGATCGGGAACCAGACAAGCATGCCCTTTACCACCACTCTTATTCAACATGGTGCTGGAGGTCCTAGCCAGAGCGACAAGGCTAGATAAAGAAATAAAGGGCATCCAGATCAGCTAGGAAGAAGATGACATGATTTTATAGATCTTACAGACCAGACTTAATGATCTTATAGCTCTTATAGACCAGACTTAATGATCTTACAGATCTTATAGACCAGACTTAATGATCTTATAGATCATGTCATCTGCAAATAGAGATACTTTTACTTCTTCCTTGCTGATCTGGATGCCCTTTATTTCTTTATCTAGCCTAGTTGCTCTGGCTAGGACCTCCAGCACCATGCTGAATAAGAGTGGTGATAAAGGGCATCCTTCTTATAGACAGAAAACCCTAAAGAATCCTCAAAAAAACTACTGAAACTAATTGAAGAGCTCAGCAGAGTATCAGGATACAAGATAAACATACAAAAATCACTTGGATTCCTCTACACCAAAAAAAGAACATCAAAAAGGAAATCATCAAATCAATACCATTTACAATAGCCCCCAAGAAGAAAAAATACTTAGGAACAAATCTTATCAGAGATGTAAAAGACCTATACAAAGAAAACTATAAAACACTACCGCAAGAAGCCAAAAGAGACCTACATAAGTGGAAGAACATACCTTGCTCATGGACAGGAAGACTTAACATTGTAAAAATGTCTATTCTACCAAAAGCCATCTACAGATACAATGCAATTCCAATCTAAATTCCAATGACATTTTTTAATGAAATGGAAAAACAAATCATAAACTTCATAAGGAAGGGAAAGATACTCCAGATAAGTAAAGCATTACTGAAAATGAAGAAGAAAGTGGGAGGCCTCACTCTACCTGATTTTAGAACCTATTATACTGCCACAGTAGTCAAAACAGCCTGATACTGGTACAACAACAGATACATAGACCAATGGAACAGAACTGAGAATCCAGACAGAAATCCGTCCACATATTAGCAGCTGATACTTGATAAACGCCCAAAGTCAGTTAAATGGGGAAAAGACAACCTCTTTAACAAATGGTGCTGGCATAACTGGATATCCATCTACAAAAAAAAAAAAAGAAACAAAACCCATACCTGACACCATGCACAAAAACTAACTCAAAATGGATCAAAGACCTAAATATCAAATCTAAAATGATAAAGATCATCGAAGAAAAAATAGGGACAATGCTAGGCACCCTAATACATGGCATAAACAGTATACAAAACGTTACTAACAATGCAGAAGAGAAACTAGGTAAGTGGGAGCTCCTAAAAATCAAACACCCATGCTCATCCGAAGATTTCACCAAAAGATTAAAAAGATTACCTACAGACTAGGAAAAAAGTTTTTAGCTATGACATTTCCAATCAGTGCCTGATCTCTAAAATCTACACTATACTGCAAAAACTCAACTAAAAAAGACAATTAACCCAATTAAAAAATGGACGAAAGATATGAACAGGCACTTCACTGAAGATGACATTCAGGTAGCTAACAGATACATGAGGAAATGCTCACAATCATTAGCCATTAGAGAAATGCAAATCAAAACTACAGTAAGATTCCATCTCACTCCAACAAGGTTGGCATTAATCCAAAAACCTCAAAATAATAATTGTTGGAAAGGTTGTAGAGAGACTGGAACACTTACACACCACTGCTGGGAATGTAAAATGGTACAACCGCTTTGGAAATCGATTTGGTGTTTCCTTAAAAGGCTAGAAATAGAACTACCATACAATCCAGCAATCCCACTCCTCGGACTATATCCTAGAGAAATAAAGAGCTTTTACACGAACAGATATATGCACACCCATGTTCACTGCAGCATTGTTTACAATAGCAAAAAGATGGAAGCAGCCAAGGTGCCCATCAACAGATGAATGGATAAATAAATTATGGTATATTCACACAATGGAATACTACGCATCGATAAAGAACAATGATGAATCCGTGAAACATTTCATAACATGGAGGAATCTGGGAGGCATTATGCTGAGTGAAATTAGTCAGTTGCAAAAGGACAAATATTGTACGAGACCACTATTATAAGAACTCCAAAAATAGTTTAAACAGAGAAGAAAATACTCTTTGATGGTTACGAGAGTAAGGAGGGAGGGAGGGAGGGAAAGGGGTATTCACTAATTAGATAGTAAATAAGAACTATTTTAGGTGAAGGGAAAGACAACACACAATACAGGAGAGGTCAGCAGAAACAGACTAAACCAAAAGCAAAGAAGTTTCCTGAATAAACTGAATGCTTCAAAGGCCAGTGTAGCAGGGGCAGGGGTTTGGGGGCCATGGTTTCAGGGGACATCTAAGTCAATTGGCATAATAAAATCTATTAAGAAAACATTCTGCATCCCACTTTGGAGAGTGGCATCTGGGGTCTTACACATTAGCAAGTGGCCATCTAAAATGCATCAATTGGTCTCAACCCACCTGGAGCAAAGGAGAATGAGGAACCCCAAAGACATAAGGTAATTATGAGCCCAAGAGACAAAAAGGGCCACATAAACCAGAGACTACATCAGCCTGAGACCAGATGAACTAGATGGTGCCCAGCTACAACCGATGACTGCCCTGACAGGGTACAGAACAGAGAACCCTTGAGGGAGCAAGAGAGCAGTGGGATGCAGACCTCAAATTCTCATAAAAAGACCAGACTTAATGGTCTGAGACTAGAAGGACCCTGGAGGTCATGGTCCCCAGACCTTCTGTTAGCCCAAGACAGGAACCATTCCCAAAGCCAACTCTTCAGACACGGATTGGATGGACTTTTATTTGTTATGGGATATAAAATGATACTGGTGAAGCGTGAGCTCCTTAGATCAAGTAGACACATGAGACTATGTGGGCATCTCCTGTCTGGAGGTGAGATGGAGGGCAGAGAGGGTCAGAAGCTGACCAAATGGACACAAAAAGAATGGAGGGAATGAGTGCATTGCCTCATGAGAGCGAGGGCAATTAGGAGTATATAGCAAGGTGTATATAAGTTTTTTGTATGAGAGACTGACTTCGTTTGTAAACTTTCACTTAAAGTACAATAAAAATTAAAAAAAATAATACAGGAAAGAAAGATGAATATAAAAAGAAAAACCTATGGGGCAGTTCTACTCTGACACACATGGAACTGTTCTGAGTCAAAATCGACTTCACAGCCAACAGGTGTGTGGTTTATTTTTTTTTGCAATTACATAAGTAATCTATGATGAGAGAGAAAAGGAGGTGTCTAGAGGGAAGTGCTTTGTTATGATGCTTACTTGATCTTATAATCGGTACCTTACAGAATGATACTGAGCCCAAAAAATGAACTTCACTGACTTGACTTTTTGGAGCCTCAGAGTGGATTCGCTTCCCCGTAGCCCTTTTGGCTTCTGTGCTCTAAGCCCGTCAGGACGACCGAGTGGTAACCACCGCCAAGTTCTATTTGCAGTGGCTCTGAGAAGACTGAAATGGTCTCAATTTAGGCTCCCAATCACAGAGACAAACTACTACAGTGCTAGAGTGACTCCAAAAGACTGTCAAGGGGCGTTCTAGAAATATAAGTGTAGAAAAGTAATTTAAAGACAGTCCAAACATCATAGTAGGCTGTGTTCAGGGCCACTTTTCTGACAAACTGTTCAAAGAAAAAACAAATAACATCATCAAAGTCATAGTTTAGAAAATAAGTAATTTTTAGTGAAACAAGGACTTGTTAATGAAAGAGGACCACCTAGTAGAAATGAACTCTTGCTTGGCTTAAGAAGCCCTGGGGGGGTCTAGCTTCACCCTCACCTCTGCCTACTTTGACTAATTATAGCTACTCTGCATCTTTCAGTACTCCCATTTGGGGCAAAGACAGAATAACAATACATGCTATAAGAGAAAGAGTCCTACAGTAGAGTCAGGAATGCTGGAACCAGCTTTACTGACTTGCTACAGGTGGCCATGGGACTCTTTCTGTGACTCAGGCATTCAAGGAAAGTAATTCTACTTTTTCTGATCCTTGTTTGCCCCTTTGGAGCTTGCCCCATGTGAACCAGGATCATCAAATAATAAGCTACCTTACAAGAGAGTTGTAAACTTAAAATAAGATCATGTGATTAAAGACACTTTACATCAGAAATCATTACACAAACACGTACCCTTACAAAAAGCAGTATGCATTATCCACACTCACCCTGTCCAAGCTACTCCACTGTATGTGTTTATCACCCACACTCACTACTTTGCCACAGTGGTTACTCGGTCTTTTCCCTAAGAACTCGGGCTTCAAATTAACCATGTAGCATAAATTTCTTCATGCCCCATCTTAAACATCCAAAGAGCTGCCTATCATCATCTTTCTTATGTTCTAATTCTACCCTTGAGGTATCTATCCTATTAGAAGTTATGTTAATAGCTAAAAAGACATCTAGATTGCTTTTGCCCCTCTTCCGAGATGTGGTCACAAAACACACACACAGATCTGAAGGCTTCTTAGGGATTTTCTTTTTATTGCCGCTGTTCTTTCCTCTTACCAGTTGCTGGATAATTTTCTATTCTCGGTACAGTACTCATCCTTTATTTCTTACTTACATGCTCTCACTTGCTTCTTATAACAACCCTGTGTGGTAGATATTCATTTTAGATGAGGAAATCAAGGCTCACAAGAGTTAAGAAATGTTTCCAAATCACACAGCTAATAAATGGCAGAGCCAAGATCTGAGCCCAAAAGTGGCTGGTCCCAGAGCACCTGCTCGCTGACAAAGATGCTATCTGGCCTCATCACTGGGTTTTAAATGCAAACATCTATCTACCCAGAAACCAAAACCCACAAAAGGTTAGGTCTAGTCAGGCACCCTCCATATACGATTCCATCTATGAACATCCCACTGCATTTCAAAAAGCAGGATAGCATTTGCTGGAAGTACGTAAAAAAGAAAGGCTACAAGAATAGGAGCATCAAGTGAGCTAAAAATGAGATTTGTGCAAAAAAGAATCCCTTTAAATCCTAAACATTTGCTTGAGGTAAACCACAAATTTGGTTCAAAAAAAAAAGGTCTAAAGCGCAGTCTGATAGATTACAGAATTCAGTGTCCATAAACCACAAATGTAACTACTCCTCAGAGAAAAGTGCCTTTATTTCTAAGACCAGAAAGCAGCTTCAGCAAACACAATTAAGTCCATATCTGGTAACATCCTATCCCATAGCAAAGACTGAAAAAACAATACTTAATACTTCTCCTTCAATATTCCAGATGGCCCCTTCTGATGATACCAAAGCCTAGTTTATACTAAATGATTATCATGAAAATAGTCTCTAAACATTCCCCCCATCCCCCAAAAAAACCCTAACCAGTCGCTGTCAAGTCAATCCCAACTCACTGGAAAGAACAAAACTGCCCCATAGGGTTTCCAAGGATGGATTCAAACTGCCAACCTTTTGGTTAGCAGTTGAGCTCTTAACCACTGTGCCACCAGGGCTCCATAAAACCTGTTGCCCTCGAGTTGATTCCAACTCATAGTGATCCTACAGGACAGGGCAGAACCATCCCATATTGTTTCCAGGGAGCCGCTGGTGAATTCGAACTGCCAACCTTCTGGTTAGCAGCCCGATGCTTAACCACTGAGCCACGAAGGCTCCATAAAACCCATTGCTGTCATATGGATTCTGACTCACAGCAATCCTATAGGACAAAGCAGAACTGCGCCATACGGCTTCCAAGGAGTGGCTGGTAGATTCAAACTGCCAATCTTTTGGCTAGCAGGTGAGCTCTTAACCTCTTACCTACCAGGGCTCCATAGTAGTGCTAATTAAAAACAAACAATCAAGAGATTTTGATTGTCTTTAACTGATAACATATCTACCTGATACCTTCTACCCACAAAAGCAAGGGTTTTGTAACGTTTTTAACAGCAGAATATTTCTTAAAATAAAATTTTAATCAGAACACGCAGCTAAAAGGGAGTGACTCTGGAACAAGAACATAAGCCTTCCAATCACTTTATCCTCCTTTGTCACGTTTGAAGCTTCAGGGTCATTCTTGACAGGGACTGTTGACAGTAACCAGTCTCCCATTGCTTCCCTCTACCATAGCATCAATTTTTCACATTTGTTCCTTATTCTCCTTCTAAAAGGAGCAGTTACCCGTGAAAAGAAAAACGGAGGTTAAAAAGCCAAATAAATAAGTATAGGAAATTCCACTGGAAACGGAAAATGGTAAATTTAGAAAAAGCTAACTTATGCTACATATACATATGTTCGGAGCATGAAAATACTAGTGACAAAGAAAAATTATAGAACTGTGTCAAAATTAACTTCGATAACATATCAGAAAGTAATAAAGTGTAAACCCCTAAAATACAGCATTTATTGTATGTATGTGAATTTTGAAAACCCTGGTAGTGTAGTGGCTAAGTGCTACAGCTGCTAACCAAAAGGTCGGC
The DNA here is from genome assembly GCF_024166365.1 of Elephas maximus indicus. Taxonomy (NCBI): domain Eukaryota; kingdom Metazoa; phylum Chordata; class Mammalia; order Proboscidea; family Elephantidae; genus Elephas; species Elephas maximus. Next base: position 58,449,794 of record NC_064841.1, on the reverse strand, counting down.
AGTAGAAATCCACCAGGTGCCCCTTGGAAACCCTGTGGGGCCGTTCTACTCTATCCTATAGGGTCGCTATGAGTCAGAATTGCCTCAATAGCAATAGGTTTTTGGTTTCATGTGAATTTTAGAAACTGAGGTGCTGACATACCTGAATTTGGTGCCTTCAGACTAAACTTTAAAGAAGTCCATTCTGAATTAAACTAAGATTTCCATTTCTACTGTGGAATCTGAAGAGGCTCTTTCACAGGCAAGCCCTTACTATGCTTCTTCACTACTCTTCCAAAGAAATCAGCGTTTTGTCAAAGTTTACTGCCTAAAAACAAAAGCCAGAACTTCTAATCTAGATATAGACTGCCCAGGTCCTTTTAAGAATATTTACATTTCAAAAGCCTTCACTTCACTTACTATCTTAACTGCCCTCAAGCCCTAACTCACTCTTAGCCAGACAAGCAATGTTTACTTTGCAAAAAAAAAGCTTCAGATTTAGGGCTAATACTTTTACATTTGTTCTTTTTGTACTTTAAGAACTTCATTTAAGTTTGACTAGGCCTTCAACTCATTACTGAACTTCCACCTCAAAAACGTTTATATAAATGGTACAACCACGTTGGAAATCGATTTGGCACTTCCTTAAAAAGCTAGAAAGAGAGCTACCATACGATCCAGCAATTCCACTCATCGGAATATATCCTAGAGAAATAAGAGCCTTTACACGAACAGATACATGCACACCCATGTTTACTGCAGCACTGTTTACAATAGCAAAGACATGGAAGCAACCAAGGTGCCCATCAACAGATGAATGGATAAATAAATTATGGTATATTCACACAATGGAATACTACGCACCGATAAAGAACAGTGAGGAATCTGTGAAACAATTCATAACATGGAGGAACCTGGAAGGCATTATGCTGAGTGAAATTAGTCAATTGCAAAAGGACAAATATTGTGTAAGACCACTATTATAAGAACTTGAGAAATAGTTTAAACTGAGAAGAAAACATTCTTTTGTGGTTACGAGAGGGGGGAGGGAGGGAGGGGGGAGAGGAGTATTCATTAATAAGATAGGAGATAAGAACTACTTTAGGTGAAGGGAAAGACAACACACAATATAGGGGAGGTCAGCACAATTGGACTAAACCAAAAGCAAATTAGTTTCCTGAATAAACTGAATGCTTCAAAGGCCAGTGTAGTGGGGGCAGGGGTCTGGGGGCCATGGTTTCAGGGGACAACTAAGTCAATTGGCATAATAAAATCTATTAAGAAAACATTCTGCATCCCACTTTGAAGAGTGCCGTTTGGGGTCTTAAACGCTAGCAAGCAGCCATCTAAGATGCATCATTTGGTCTCAACCCACCTGGATCAAAGGAGAATGAAGAACACCAAGGACACAAGGTAATTACTAGTCCAAGAGACAGAAAAGGGGCACATAAATCAGTGACTACATCATCCTGAGACCAGAAGAACTAGATGGTGCCTGGCTACAACTGATGACTACCCTGACAGGGAACACAACAGAGAACCCCTGAGGGAGCAGGAGAGCAGTGGGATGCAGGCCCCAAATTCTCATAAGACCAGACTTAATGGTCTGACTGAGACTAGAAGGACCCCAGTGGTCATGGCCCCCAGATATTCTGTTGGCCCAGGATAGGAACCATTCCCAAAGCCGACTCTTCAGACATGGATTGGACTGGACAATGGGTTGGAGAGGGGTGCTGGTGAGGAGTGAGCTTCTTGGATCAGGTGGACACTTGAGACTGTGTTGGCATCTTCTGCCTGGAGGGGAGATGAGAGGGTGGAAGGGGTCAGAAGCTGGCAAAATGGACACGAAAAGAGAGAGAGGAGGGAGAGAGCGGGCTGTCTCATTAGGGGGAGAGTAATTGGGATTGTGTAGCAAGGTGTATATGGGTTTTGTGTGAGAGACTGACTTGATTTGTAAACTTTCACTTAAAGCACAATAAAAAATATTAAAAAAAATAAGTTTATATAGCTCGCTTTAGAAATACTGCCTTAGTATCAGAAAATAAGAAATTAATGTTAGGATAAAAACTTATGTTAAAGTTTACAGCTTGTTTGTAACTTGACAACCCCTTATAAATCTGTTATATATTTCCTGTACCTGTAAGCACAATCCTGCGATTGCCTCACATAAAACAACGTCCCTCAGTCCCAGAAAGTGGAACTCTTGTGCATCCCGCCTGCCTGGACGTCTATGTGATTCCCCACTCCATGAAATGCTATTTTTACCCTTCAATAAAAACTCCTTAGTTTATTTTTAGCAGTTTGTAAGTCTAATACTTTACGATAGCAACTGTTTCTGTATCCAGGGGAGAGAAAAGGGGAACAGATGAAAATCTTTTACTCAGCTCAAACCTCTCTGAGTTTCTATTCATTCAACTCAGGGCTTCCAACCAGTTCCCTCTGGTTCGAACCCCTACTGTGAATTTGCATTTTTAACAAGTTCCCAGGAAGTTACACATAAAAATCAACTGGGGATCTTGTTAAAAATGTAGATTCTGATTCGGTATATCTGAGGTGGAAATGCAAATTCTTGGCAGGGAACTTGTTAGAAACCCAAATTCTTGGTGTGGGGCGGGGGGTGGTTTCCAAACTGGAAGGAACCAGTTCGAAGCTGATTCAACCACAAAAAAAAAAAAAATGCTGAATTAGTTAATTGTTCATATCCCTACCACTTCAGAAATTCTGTGAACTTAGATTTAAATAAAATTTGCTAAATCTTCTGATTTATTTTAGTACTTTAATTAGACTCAGATAAATCAAATTCTATTAAATTTATGAACAGAAATCACATTCCAACCATTCAGATATGGGTTCCTCATTTTATCAACCACCAATGCCTGCAAAACAAAAACCACTCGGTTAAAAATAAGAAATAAAAGAAAGAAATTCCAAAATTACCAGAAATAATTTGAGGTAGACACTTGAACTAGAGTGGAAAATATCAACCAGCAACAAGAGGTAATATGTGAAATCTAACACTTCAGAAAGAATATCTGAATGCTAACTGGACCTAAAAGAATATGAATCTAATGCTTGGCCAATTTTATACAAAGCCCATTGAAAGAGTAGCACCACTCATTAGTATTCTTTCAGATGTTTCTGAAAAAGAACTGAACATCTTGAGAGAAATAGAAAATGACACATATTTTTAAGCTACATTACACTACAACACTTCCCAGAAAAGAAACACACAAAAGCCTGTTTTTGGTCACATTCTCATTAATAAGAGTCTATCCTATTCTGAAAGGGAAAGTTTAAGAGGTTATTGTTTTAATGAAATCTCAGATATTGAAAAGCCAAAAATACACAGTAAGAATTGCCTAATCACTGGAAAAGCAGGCATCGCCAATTTTTAACATCTAAGGTTTCAGAAACATAGTCACCCCAGAAATCGTCTACTTTTCAGCACGATTTGGTTTTGTTTATTCTGGGGCTCATTAATTCGTTTCAGTTGCCAGTCCTGGATAACCGTGTAAATCAGTGTTCACCCTAACCATTGCCTGGATGAAAAGAGCAATTGCAAAGTTCTATACCACATCAACAGAATATTCTAACACTGGGTGGAGTAGGCAGGGGGGATCATGCTTTCATACATTTTCAAGAATTCACTGAGACAATAAAAAAATATATATAAACCAGGTAATGTAGCACCATATGTGACATTTTGTTATATCTGCAAAACAATCCAAAATACATCTCCTTGGTAAAGAAGAGCTATTATTTTCTACCTTATATAATGCCCTTGGCATCTTTTTTTTTTTTTTAATATAATTTTTATTGTGCTTTAAGTGAAAGTTTACAAATCGAGTCAGTCTCTCACATAAAAACTTATATAAACCTTGCTACATACTCCCAATTACTCTCCCCCTAATGAGACAGCCCGCTCTCTCCCTTCACTCTCTCTTTTCGTGTCCATTTTGCCAGCTTCTGACCCCCTCCACCCTCTCATCTCCCCTCCAGGCAGAAGATGCCAACACAGTCTCAAGTGTCCACCTGATCCAAGAAGCTCACTCCTCACCAGCACCCCTCTCCAACCCATTGTCCAGTCCAATCCATGTCTGAAGAGTCGGCCTCGGGAATGGTTCTTGTCCTGGGCCAACAGAAGGTCTGGGGGCCATGACCACCAGGGTTCTTCTAGTCTCAATCAGACCATTAAGTCTGGTCTTCTTATGAGATTTTGGGTCTGCATCCCACTGCTCTTCTCCTCCCTCAGGGGTTCTCTGTTGTGTTCCCTGTCAGGGTAGTCATCAGTTGTAGCCAGGCACCATCTAGTTCTTCTGGTCTCAGGATGACGTAGTCTCTGGTTCATGTGCCCCTTTTCTGTCTCTTGGACTAGTAATTACCTTGTGTCCTTGGTGTTCTTCATTCTCCTTTGATCCAGGTGGGTTGAGACCAAATGATGCATCTTAGATGGCTGCTTGCTAGCGTTTAAGACCCCAAACGGCACTCTTCAAAGTGGGATGCAAACTGTTTTCTTTATAGATTTTATTATGCCAATTGACTTAGATGTCCCCTGAAATCATGGTCCCCAAACCCATGCCCCTGCTACACTGGTCTTCGAAACATTCAGTTTATTCAGGAAACTTCTTTGCTTTTGGTTTGGTCCAGCTGTGCGAACCTCCCCTATATTGTGTGCTGTCTTTCCCTTCATCTAAAGTAGTTCTCATCTACCATCTAATTAGTTAATACCCCTCTCCCACCGTCTCTCCCTCCCTCCTCTGGTAACCACAAAAGAATGTTTTCTTCTCAGTTTAAACTATTTCTCAAGCTCTTATAATAGTGGTCTTATACACTATTTGTCCTTTTGCAATTGACTAATTTCACTCAGCATAATGCCTTCCAGGTTCCTCCATGTTATGAAATGTTTCACAGATTCCTCACTGTTCTTTATCGATGCATAGTATTCTATTGTGTGAATATACCATAACTTATTTACCCATTCATCTGCTGATGGGCATCTTGGTTGCTTTCATCTTTTTGCTATCGTAAACAGTGCTGCAATAAACACGGGTGTGCACATATCTGTTCGTGTAAAGGCTCTTATTTCTCTAGGATATATCCCGAGGAGTGGAATTGCTGGATCGTACGGTAGTTCTATTTCTAGCCTTTTAAGGAAGTGCCAAATCGATTTCCAAAGTGGTTGTACCATTTGACATTCCCATCGGGAGTGTGTAAGTGTTCCAATCTCTCCACAGCCTCTCCAACATTTATTGTTTTGTGTTTTTTTGATTAATGCCAGCCTTGTTGGAGTGAGATGAAATCTCATTGTAGTTTTGCTCTGCATTTCTCTAATGGCTAATGATCGTGAACATTTCCTCATATATCTGTTAGCTACCTGAATGTCTTCTTTAGTGAAGTGTCTATTCATATCTTTTACCCGTTTTTTAATTGGGTTATTTGTCTTTTTATAGTTGAGTTTTTGCAGTATCATGTAGATTTTAGACATCAGACACTGATCGGAAATGTCATAGCTAAAAACGTTTTCCCAGTCTGTAGGTAGTCTATTGACTCTTTTGGTGAAGTCTTTGGATGAGCATAGGTGTTTGCCCTTGGCATCTTAATTTGACATTAGTCTAGACGTGGACTACCCATCTATTCAATCCATAAAACACTAAAAGATCTGAATTTTGAGTATCAACCAAAACCAAACCAAACCCACTGCTATCAAGTCGATTCTGACTCATAGTGACCCTATATAACTTCTCAATTAAAGGTAAACAAAGAAGTAATTGTTATAATAATTTACTTATGATTTGTCATCACTATCCTTCCCCTTCTCTAGCTCTATTTTATTCACTTTTGTGTTTTAATCTAGTTTCTCTCTTCTTGTTGTTTTTACAGGAATTAAATATCATTTTCACTTTCATCCTAGGAAGACAATCATCATTCTAAAATTCTATAGTCTAAAAGACAGTCACAGACATAAATCATCTTTAAAAAAAAAAAAAATTTTTTTTTGAAGTTTAATTCCACCCAGATGTTAGGAGATTAACTGGCAAACTATTAGCTAGAATGACCAAGAAAAAAAAGAGAAAAGATACAAATTAGCAAAATCAAGAGAGACATCAATCACTACCAACTCTGAAATAAAAGGATTATAAGGGAATTCTGTGAACAAATTTATGCCAATAAATTAAGACAACTTAGATGAAAAGGAAAAATTCCCAGAAAGACACAAATTAACAAAACTAACTGAAGAAGAAAAAGCAATAGACAAACCTGTAATCAGTTAGACTGAATTTATAACTTGAAAATCTTCCCACAAAGAAAAGCCTAGGCCCAAAACAGTTTCAGAGGTGAACTCTATCAAATATTGAAAGACACAATACCAATCCTTCACAAACTCTTCCAGGAAATAAAGGAAACACTACTCAACTCATTCTATGAGGCCAGAATTACCTTGATACCAAAGCCAGACAAAAGCATCACAAGAAAACTATGGACCAATATCACTCATGAACACAGATACAAAAATTGTCAACAAAATATTAACAGACCAAATCTAGCAACATATAGAAAGGACTGCACATTAAGAACAAGTGGGATTTTTCTAAGGAATGCAAGTTTTATCTGGAAAAATTAATATATAATATTAATAGAATAAAGGACAAAACCACATGAACATCTCAATAGATGCAGAAAAAACATTTCAAAAAATTCAACACCCATTTGTGATTTACAAACTGCCCATAAACTTAGAAGGGAACTTCCTGAACCTGTTCAAGGGCATCTTTGAAGGACCTACATGAGTAAAAAGGGCAAGTAATGCCTTAGCATAATTACGAAAAAAAGTTTGACCTTGCAGACCCCCTGAAAATGTCCTAGAGGCCCTCAGAGGTCCATACACACATGGAAAACCACTGATATAAAGTATAAGCAGAAAGAAGATTATGAGGTCTGAAGTTGCAAAGGCTTTAACAACTTCTGGTGAAGGCTGGGCAAGTAAGCCGAGAATTAGAAGAGGAAAGAGGGGGGAAAAGCTGCCTTAAAAACAAAGTTGATTTTCACTTAAAGAATTAACACTTTGAAATGAGTCAAATGAAAAAACTAGACACTAGCTAAAAAGGAGAGCTATACTCAAACATTAGTATAAATATAATGTATTTTAAAAATCTGGCTATTTAAAGAAATTCCAGGTTGCCATGGTAAATATACACACTTTAAGTATTACGCATAAGACACCTGTAATAGACTCAAAGCCCTCCTCTCTTTTTTCTACTTACATTTTTAAAACTTTTTTGCTTGAAAGTATTACACATATAAGGAGCCCTGATGGCACAGTGGTTAAGCACTCAGCTGCTAACCAAAAAGGTCAGTGGTTCAAATCCACCAGCCACTCCACAGGAGAAAGATGTGGCAGCCTGCTTCCATAAAGATTTACAGCCTTGGAAATTCCATGGGGCATTTCTACCCTGTCCTATAGGGTCTCTGTGAGTTAGAATCGATTCAACAGCATACCACAACATTACACATACACAGACCAAAAGTGTAGCCTCAAGATCCTGACAGTGAAACACCCAGGTAACCACCATCCAGATATGAAACAGAGAACTGCCAGCGTCCCTAAGAACTGCCCTTCATGCCTCCTCAGATGTTACCCCTCCTCTTCCCAAAGACACATACTATCCAGACTCCTTTCTGATTTCATAGAAATCTTATAGTAGGGATTCTGTTGTGTCTGGCATGTTTTGCTCAAAATTAAACCCATTACCACTGAGTCAATTCCAACTCATGGCGACCCTCTAGGACAGAATAGTTTCCAAGGCTGTAATCTTGACAGAAGCAAACTGTCATGCCTTTCTCCCAGAGTGCCTGGTCAACATTAAGTTCGGAAAATTCATTCCTATTGTTGTGTGTAGCATAAGTTTGTTCATTTCTATTACTAAACAGTATATGAATATATCACAATTTAATCATTTTACTACTACTGAGGAATATCTGGGTTATTTCCAGATAGGAACTATTACAAATAACGCTGCTATGGCCATCACCATACACATATTTTGGTACAATCAAACGTGCATTTATGTTGAATGCATACCTAGGTGTGAAATTCTGGTTCATAAGGTATATGGCTGCTAAATGAAAGGTCGGCAGTTCAAACCTACCCAGCAGCTCCCCAAAAGAAAGACCTGCTGGTCTGCTTCCCATAAAGATTACAGCCAAGAAAACCATATGGAGCAGTTCTCCTCAGTCACATGGAGTCGCTACCCGTTGAAATCCACTCAATGGCACCTAACAACAACATCTTCACTAGACAATACCCAATAGTTCTTAAGTACGGTTGTACCAACTGACACTCCCACAGCCAGGTATTTGAGTTTCATTGTTCCACATTCTTCACAACACCTGGAACTGTCAGTCTTTTCAACTTTAGCCAATTTGACGACTCTATGTGGTATTTCATTGTTATGTGAATTTGCACTTCCCTGATAACAAACAAGCTTATGCTTCCTTTCATGTGTTCATTTCTATATCCTCTTGTGAAGTACTTGTTCAATTCTCTTCCATTTTTGTACTGAGTAATCTTTCTTTTTGAGGTAAGTTATTTAAATTTTCTGGCTAGGAGAAAATTATTTCAATCAGTTTGAATCAGTTACATGTGATTCAAAAATTCTCTCCCAGTACATGAATTACTCTTTTAGTCTTAATGGTATATTTCAATGAACAGAAGTTCTTAATATTAACTGAATCCAATTTACCACGTCTCAGTCATCTAGTGCTGCTGTAACAGATATACCACAAGTGGATGACCTTAACAAAGAGAAATTTATTCTCTCACAGTCTAGTAGGCCAGAAGTCCAAATTCAGGGCATCAGCTCCAGGGGAAGGCTTTCTCTCTGTTGGTTCTGGAGGAAGGTCTGTGTCATCAATCTTCCCCGGGTCTAAGAGCTTCTCAGCACAGGGACCTCAGGTCCAAAGGACACACTCCCCTCCTAGTTCTGCATTCTTGGTGGTAGGAGGTCCCCCTGTCTCTCTGCTAGCTTCTTTCATATCTCAAAAGAGACTGACTTAAGACAAAACCTAATCTTGTAGACTGAGTCCTGCCTCATTAATATAACTGCCTCTAATCCTGCCTCTTTAACATCATAGAGGTAGGATTTATAACACAGGAAAATCACATCAGATGACAAAATGGTAGACAATCACATAACACTGGGAATCATGACCTAGCCAAGTTAAAACACATTTTTGGGAGACACGATTCAATCCATAACACCTCATTTCTCATTATCGTCAGGGCTTACTGTGTCCTGTTTAAGAAATTTTACCCTAAGGCCGTGAAACTATTGTACATAAGTTATTGTTTTTTTTTTTTTTAATCTTTAGATGTATAATTTACTTAGAACTTATTTTTGTGTATAGTGTAAGGTAGGGGTCCAATGTCATTTATGGACATCCACCCAAATAACGATACACCATTTACTGAAAAGACCATCCTTTCCAGACTATTTTTCACTTATCATAATCAAATGTCTACACAGGTATGGGTCTGTTCCAGGGCTCTTCATGCAGTTTCATTAACCTATTTGCCTACACTTATTCCAATATTACACACTCTTGATTACTATGGCTTTATAATAACTTTTGATATTTGATGTTAAGTTTATATTGGCCTGGCAAGAATTCCAGGCTTAGAGTGTTTGGGTAATCACATAATTCCAAATCTTCCCACACACCCTCCTCACAAAACATTCATATCTATAAGAGTAAATAAGTTTACATATGACCCATGCCTTCAAGCACTAACAGGAGGCAGAATACAAAGACCTTCAAATTATCTGCAAGTAAAGAAATAAATCAAATTCCAACGGAGTTTCCACCACCCACTACTGCAAGCCTATGGTGCAGTGAACAGGGATAAGAGATCAGAGGCTCTGTAGAAAGCAGAAAAGGCACGTATAGGACTTAAATGACCATTCAAGCTCAAAAAAAAAAAAAAAAAGAAAGCACCCAACACTAAGTGCTAAACGCTAAAAACAAATCAAGACCTGGTAGCTCACTGAACTAGATACAGGGAAGGAGGCTGAAAATTAGTAGACCAGAAGCTGCTGCCTTAGAGAAGCATTGCTTCCAAAGGAGAATCAGATATTTAGAGAATGTGTGACATCCCTTGGAAACGTGGCAAAAGGAAAAAGAGAAAAATTAAGGATTCAACAACAAAGCCATCCACACCATCAAAGCCAAAAAAAAAAAAAAAATTCATTAAAGAAACTGAAGAGAAGAGGACAAGACAGGAAAGAGTGCTCTCCAACTAGAAAACCTGCCCACAAAATGAATATCAAAAAAAAAAAAAAAAAAAAACCCATTGCTGTGGAATCAATTCCAAATCATAGTGAACCTACAGGACAGAGCAGAACTACCCACAGGGTTTCCAAGGCTATAAGTCTTTACAGAAGCAGACCACCACCACATCTTTCTCCAGCGGAGAAGCTGGTGAGTTTGAATCACCAATCTTTTGGATAGCTGCTGTGTGCTCTAACCACTGTTCCACCAGGGATCCTTACAAAGTGACTAGGAATAAAAAAGTAGCCCACATCCATGCAAAACCCCTATGAGAAAACACAAAATGTGAATCAAAGCATTTCTGCTAATGAAACTTATTGCCCAAAAAACCACCACAAAACAGAAGAAAGCTGTAAAACAACACTCAAAATTAAATTAAATACCCTCAAACAATCATGTGGGGAAAAAAATATATATATATCTTGAACCAGAAATACAAAAGCTAAGTGCAGAAATGGAGAGGAAAACAAAACAAGGCCAAACAAACATATAATTGGAGACACACATACCTCCAGATTACATATTTTCAAAACTCTTACAAAAGAAAATACTCAAAACACTGAGACTATTTAAAACTATAATCCAAGAAAACCTTCAGGAAATAAAAAATGACCTCAATCTACACATTCAAAGAGCTAACTAGAAAAAGCTACCCAAGAACCACCCCAAGATATAGCCTAATAAAACTATTAAGACTTTAAAGATACAGAAAATATCCTCAGAGCCTCTAAGCTAAAAGATAACAAGAAAATTACAATATACAAAGCAATACCAGAGTTAGAAAATCATTTTCAAGAAAGGAAAAGGGGAAAAAAAAGTGAAACCAAAGGTTTTATATCCATCCAAGCTGTCCTTCAAAAGAAACCACTATCAGACCATAAAAAAGGTAAGACCACACAAGCATTCACAAAATTCTTACACGTATACTCTCCCTGAGGATTCTAATTACTCTTCTCAACCCAGGTTCATCACCTGAACCACAAACAGAAAACGATTTCAGTGAAATTTTCTCATTTTTCCCAGGGATGGTACCCAACTAAAGCCATTTCAAATGCTTAGGAGAAAAAAATTCCTAACATTCAACAGATGCATGAAAGCATAAACTTATTCTAACCAAGGGATGGCTAAAGATACTCAAGCAAAAAGACTGATGGAAAGGTGAGCAGTTTATGTATTTAATTGTACAGCTAAGACTAAATCAAGATGAGGGTCATGGGGAGACTATATAAACACATTAAGTGTTCTGAAAAAATAAAAAATGCAACTAAAATAATGAGAGGAGAAAGGAGAGAGGAAAGAGAAAACAGAATGAGGATCACTGACTACTGTAATAGGTAAGAATCAAAGGATGCCATTTAAAACTGACATAAAAGAGTAGTTAAAAAATGGAAAGGGAAAACCCTGAAGAGTATGGCCCCCTGGACACCCTTCTAGCTCACTCCTGAGGTTCACCCTCCAGCCAAAGATTAGACAGGCCCATAAAACAAAACGAGACTAAATGGGCAAGACTAAACGGGCACACCAGCCCAGAGGCAAGGACGAGGAGGTGGGGGATTGAGGGGGGACAGTAAAGTTGGTAAAAGGGAACCCAAGGTCGAGAGGGGAGAGTGTTGACACGTCATGGGGTTGATAACCAATATCACAAAACAGTATGTGTACTAACTGTCTAATGAGAAGCTAGTTTGTTCTGTAAACCATCTAAAGTGCAATAATAAGGAAAAAAAAAGGACCAATGCAAACAATTAACAGGGCAAAACAGTCACCGTTGTACTGGTGAGATTTCTCAGCTCACTTTCATATGCCAAAGTCTCAGATTCTGGTTCTGATGAAACCTGTTATGACGTCTCATCTATAAAATGGGGGTGATATCTGTCGTGCTGGATTTCTGGGGTTAAATAAAGAACGTAAATAAAAAAAAAATGAAAAGGAGAATAACAGTACTATGTCGTTCTTTTTGTTAGGTGCCACTGAGTCAGCTCCGACTCACAGCAACCCCATGTACAACAGAACAAACGTTGCCACATCCTGTGCCACCCTCACAACTGTTGCTATGTTTGAGCCCCCCTCCTTTTTTTAAGTAAAAAGCTAAGAGTTTTATTAAGAGCAATTGTCATGGATTGAACTGTGTCCCCAAAAAATATCTGTCAACTTGGCCAGGTTGTGATTTCCATTATTGTATGATTGACTACCATTTTATCATCTGATGTGATTTCCCTATGTGTTGTAAATCCTATCACTATGATGTAATATATGATGGATTAGCAGCAGTTATACTGATGAGATCTACAAGATTAGGCAGTGTCTTAAGCCAATCCCTTCTGAGATATAAAAGAGAGACTTGGGGACCTCACACCACCAAGAAAGCAGTACCGGGAGCAGAGCATCCTTTGGACCCAGGGTTTCTGCGTGGAGAAGCTCCCAGAACAAGGAAGACTGATGAAAAGGACCTTCCTCCAGAGCTGATAGAGAAACCCTTCCCCTGAAGCTGACACCCTGAATTTGGGCTTGTAGCCTACCAGACTGTGAGAGAACAAATTTCTTTTTGTTAAAGCCATCTGGTTGTGGTAGTTCTGTTACAGCAGCACTAGATTACTGAGACAGTAATACAATTCACCGACTGTGGAAACACAGGGCACAGAGCAATCTACCAAGTGTTCCCAATGTTTAGAGCCCATTTTTGCAGCCACTGTGTCAATCCATCTCTTTAAGAGGGTCTTCCTCTTTTTCGCTCCCCAAGCCCACTGCCGTTGAGTTGATCCCAACTCACAGCAACCCTTAAGGACACAGCAGAACTGCTCCATAGGGTTTCCAAGGCTGTAAACCTTTACAGAAGCAAACTGCCACATCTTTGTCCCGTGGAGCCACTGGTAATTACAAACTGCCAACCTTTTCGTTAGCAGCAGAGCACTTTAACCACTCTGCCACCACGGCCTCCTCTTTTTCGCTTGATGATGTCCTTCTACCAAGCATGATGTCCTTTTTCAGGGATTGGTCCCTCCTGGTAACTTGTCCAGAGTAAGCAAGACGAAGTCTCAACACCCTCACTTCTAAGGAGCATTCTGGCTGTATTTCTTCTGGCAGTCCATGGTATATTCGATATTCTTTGCCAACACCATAACTGCAATGCATCAATAAATAATAAGAAACCAAAAACCAAACCCACTGCTGTGGAGTCAATTCTGACTCTCAGTAACTCAACAGGACAGAGCAGTTCTGCCCATAGGGTTTCCAAGGCTGTAAATCTTTATGGAAGCAGACTGCCACATTATGGAGTAGCTGGCGGATTAGAACTGTCAACCTTTCGGTTTGCAGGTAAGTACCTTAACCACTGCACCACCAGGACTCCTCTAAACAATATAAAAGGCAGTATAAATGGTTATTAATTCAAACGTAACCAACAGAACAAAAATATAGCCCTTCCTATTTTTATATCAACTGGTGACACAGTGGTTAACAGCTCAGCTGCTAACCAAAAGGTCAATTCGAACCCACTAGCTGTTCCATGGAAACCCTATGGGGCAGTTCTACTCTATCATACAGGGTCACTATGAGTCAGAATCAACTCAACAGCAACGGGTTTGGTTTGATTATCAAAAGAAGGGTCTTTTTTTAAAACCCAAGGAAAACACATCTAATAATGAATATACATTGTATATATAAACCGGACAGTATTATAACATGAGACAATGACAAAATTTTTTGAGAACAAACATATCAGTTTTAACAACTAATGTGAATAAGCTTAACTTGCCTATAAAAGAAAAATATTTTTACGCTGGCTGACAGCAAAGCCTACCTCTGTGCTGCACATAAGAGACATACTTAAGATATGATGATTCAAAAAGACTAAAAGTAAAGGGATGGAAAAAAATCTACTAAGCAAACGGGAAAACTTAGATTGCAATCATATCAGACAAAATAAAATTCAAGACAAAAAGTATTCAATAGATAATTTTAAATGCTAAGAGCTATACTGCACAAAGATATAAATTATTAATATCTTTTTATGAGCTAAATTAGATATTAATAATTTTATATTATTAAAATAATTAATATCTATCAGCTAAATCTCCCACACGTCTGTCAGTCTGTCGTACTGTGGGGGCTTGCATGTTGCTGTGCTGTTAGAAGCTATGCCACCAGTATTCAGATACCAGCACGGTCACCCATGGAGGACAGGTTTCAGCTGAGCTTCCAGACTAAGACAGACTAGGAAGAAGAATCCGGCAGTCTACTTCTGAAAAGTATTAGCCAGTGAAAACCTTATGAATAGCAGCGGAACATTGTCTGATACAGTGCTGGAAGATGAGCCCCCCAGGGTGGAAGGCACTCAAAAGATGACTGGGGAAGAGCTGCCTCCTCAAAGTAGTCAACCTTAACGACATGCATGGAGTAAAGCTTTTGGGACGTTCATCTGCTGATGCAGCACGACTCAAAATGAGAAGCAACAGCTGTAAACATCCATTAACAATCGGAACCTAGAATGTATGAAGTATGAATCTAGGAAAATTAGAAATCATCAAAAATGAAATGGAACGCATAACTATCGCTATCCTACGCATTAGTGAGCTGAAATGGACTGGTATTGGCCATTTTGAATAAGACAATCATATAGTCTACTACGCTGGGAATGACAACTTGAAGAGGAATGGTGTTGCATTCATCGTCAAAAAGAACATTTCAAGATCTATTCTGAAGTACAATGCTGTCAGTAATAGGACAATATCCACATGCCTACAAGGAAGACCAGTTAATATGACTATTATTCAAATTTACACACCAACCACTGGGGCCAAAGATGAAGAAATAGAAGATTTTTATCAGCTGCTGCAGTCTGAAATTGATCAAACATGCAACCAAGATACAGTAATAATTACTGGTGATTTTAATGCGAAAGCTGGAAACAAAGAAGAAGGATCAGTAGTTGGAAAATACAGCCTTGGTGAAAGAAACAATGCCGGAGATCGAATGATAGAATTTTGCAAGACCAACGACTTCTTCATTGCAAATACCTTCTTTCACCAACATAGACGGCAACTATGCATGTGGACCTCGCCAGATAGAGCACAAAGAAATCAAATTGACTGTATCTGTGGAAAGAGACGGTGGAGAAGCTTAATATCATCGGTCAGAACAGGGCCGGGGCCGACTGTGAAAGAGACCATCAATTGCTCATATGCAAGTTCAAGGTGAAACTGAAGAAAATCAGAGCAAGTCCACGAGAGCCAAAATATGACCTTGTGTATATCCCACCTGAATTTAGAGACTATCTGAAGAATAGATTTGATGCACTGAATACTGATGACCGAAGACCAGACGAATTATGGAATGACATCAAGGTCATCACACATGAAGAAAGAGGTTACTGAAAAGAAAGAAAAGACCAAGATGCATGTCAGAGGAGACTCTGAAACTTGCTCTCGAATGTCGAGCGGCTAAAGCAAAAGGAAGAATTGATGAACTAAAACAACTGAAAAGATGATTTCAAAGGGTGGTTCAAGAAGACAAAGTATTATAATGACATGTGCAAAGAGCTGGAGATGGAAAACCAAAAGGGTAAGAACACGCTCGGCATTTCTCAAGCTGAAAGAACTGAAGAAAAAATTTAAGCCTGGAGTTGCAACAGTGAAGGATTCTATGGGGAAAATATTAAATGATGCAGGAAGTATCAAAAGAAGATGGAAGGAATACACACAGTCATTGTATCAAAAAGAATTCGTTGATATTCAACCATTTCAAGAGGTGGCATATGATCAGGAACTGACGGTACTGAAGGAAGAAGTCCAAGCTACCCTGAAGACACTGGCGAAAAACAAGGCTCCAGGAATTGATGGAACATCAATTGAGATGTTTCAACAAACAGATGCAGCACTGGCGGTGCTCGCTCAACTATGCCAGAAATACGGAAGACAGCTTCCTGGCCAAATGACTGGAAGAGATCTATATTTATGCCTATTCCCAAGAAAGGTGATCCAACCGAATGTGGAAATTACAGAAGAGTATCATTAATATCACATGCAAGCAAAATTTTGCTGAAGATCATTCAAAAATGGCTGCAGCAGTATATCAACAGGGAACTGCCAGAAATTCAGGCTGGTTTCAGAAGAGGACATGGAACCAGGGTATCATTGCTGATGTCAGATGGAACCTGGCTGAAAGCAGAGAAGACCAGAGGATGTTTACCTGCATTGTTCTGACTATGCAGAGGCATTCGACTGTGTGGATCATACCAAATTATGGATAACACTCGAAGAATGGGAATTCCAGAACACTTAATTGTGCTCATGAGGAACCTTTATATAGATCAAGAGGCAGTTGTTCAGGCAGAACAAGGGGATGCTGATTAGTTTAAAGTCAGGAAAGGTGTGCGTCAATCTGTATGCTGAGCAAAAAATCCGAGAAGCTGGGCTATATGAAGAAGAACGGGGCATCAGGATTGGAGGAAGACTCATTAGCAATCTGCATTATGGAGATGTCACAACCTTACCTGCTGAAGGTGAAGAGGACTTGAAGCACTTACTAATGAAGATCAAAGACCACAGCCTTCAGTATGGATTGCACCTCAACATAAAGAAAACAAAAATCCTCACAACTGGACCAAGGAGCAACATCATGATAAATGGAGAAAAGATTGAAGTTGTCAAGGATTTCATTTTACTTGGATCCACAATCAACAGCCATGGAAGCAGCAGTCAAGAAATCAAAAGACACATTGCATTGGGCAAATGTGCTGCAAAGGACCTCTTTAAAGTGTTGAAGAGCAAAGATGTCACCTTGAAGACTAAGGTGTGCGTGACCCAAGCCACAGTATTTTCAATTGCATCCTATGCATGTGAAAGCTGGACAATGAATAAGGAAGACCGAAGAAGAACTGATGCCTTTGAACTGTGGTGCTGGCGAAGAATATTGACTATACCATGGACTGCCAGAAGAACGAACAAATCTGTCCTGGAAGAAGTACAACCAGAATGCTCCTTAGAAGCAAGGATGGTGAGACTGCATCTTACACTGGACGTGTTGTCAGGAGAGATTAGTCTCTGGAGAAGGACATCATGCTTGAGAAAGTACAGGGTCAGTGGAAAAGAGGAAGACCCTCAACGAGGTGGACTGGCACAGTGGCTGCAGCAATGAGTTCGAGCATAACAACGATTGTGAGGATGGCACAGGACCGGACAGCGTTTCGTTCTGTCATGCATAGGGTCGCTATGAGTCGGAACCGACTCAACCACACCTTACAACAACAACATGAGCTAAACAACAGAAACTACAGCAGATCCAAATACAGAAACACACTACAAATAAAAGATTAACACACAACACAGTTAGTACAGGTCAAGGGAACAAAGACAAGTAAATACATAAATGCTCAAAACGATATAATAAGGTAATTTTTTTTAGATACATGTTGAACACTAAAACCCAAAAAAACCCACTGCCATCCAGTCAATTCCAACTGACAGTGACTGTAAGACAGAGAACTGCCCCATAGGATTTCCAAGGCTGTAAATCTTTACCGAAGCAGACTGCCAAATCCTCCTCCTGCAGAGCGGCTGGTGGGTTCGAACCACTGACCTTTTAGTTTGCAGCTGAGTGCTTGACCACTGCACCACCACGGCACCTCATGTTGAATACTACACCCTGATAATGGAGAATATACCTTTCTCTCAAAAGTATATTGAACATTCAGATATTTTATCATATACAAAGACACAAAGATATCATTAATATGTTCATAAAATAAAAATAACTTCTGAGCTGGCACTCTGAATTTGGATTCTTTGCCTCTAGACTGTGAGAGAATAAATATGTCTTTGTTAAAACCATCTACTTGTGATATTTCTCTTATAGCAGCACTAGATAACTAAGACACGTGGTGAATTCTCTTACTTGAATTAGTTTTATCATTGATTTTCAGATTTTCCAAGTTTACTGTCATGTGTTCAGCCAGTACTTTTTTTCCTTCGCTTTCTCTTTCACTGTGGTTTTGCTTCCTTGTGTTCTCTTGCCTGATTGCATTGATGAATGCTTCCAGAACAGCGTTAAATAGTAAAGATAGTGGGCATCGTTGCTTTGTTCCTAACCTTAGTGAGCATGCTTTCAGTATCTGCCCAGCTAAGATGTTGGTGATTCTGTGTGTGTGCGTGGGTACATGTGGGTTCTCCCTCTCCTCTTCTCACTTTCTCTTTCTCTCTTTCTACATACTTGTGTGTGCGCACGTGAGATGACAGCAACGACAACAACAAAAAAAAACCTGTTGCCGTCGAGTTGATCCTGACTCATAAGTGACCCTATAGGACAGAGGAGAACTGCGCCATAGGGTTGCCAAGGAGCGTCTGGTGGATTCGAACTGCCGACCTTTTGGTTGGCAGCCATAGTTATTTACACGTGTATATATATGAAAGAAACCCTGGTGGAGTAGTGGTTAAGTGCTACAGCTGCTAACCAAAAGGTCGGCAGTTCAAATCCGCCAGGCACTCCTTGGAAACTCTATGGGGCAGTTCTACTCTGGTCGCTACGAGTCGGAATTGACTCAATGGCGGTGGGTTTGGTTTTTTATCGGTTATATATATGAAGTACCCATTCTTAATGTAGTGTTGGAGTATGCTGATATTTCACTTCAAATTTATGCGTCAGTATTCGTAAGTGTTACTGGTTTTTAATTTTCCTTTTTTTGTGCTGTCTTGACCAGATCAGCTCAACAGCAGTGGGTTGTTTTTTTGTGTGTGTGTTGGTTATCCAGGTAGTCCTTGATTTCTGACAGGGTTCCATTCTGAGGACTCTGTTTTAAGTTGGTTCGGACATAGGTGGAATATATCTTTTTTTTTTTTTTTTTTTATTACTGTTGCCTTATTATCAGTGTCTTTATACATTATAACATTGAACTTCTGTAAGTGAACATCTGAGGATGATAACATCAGCAAAGTGTGTGCTACAACACTGTATGTAAAGATAATATGAACAACAACAAAAGACAGACGATCTTAAGTGTGGTTCGTCCTAACTCAAACACGTCACAAGTTGAAGGCTACCTGTTCTTGACTCATAAAAAGACTTCGGAAGATTTCTTTCCGTTTTTCATGTTTTAAAGCAATTTATGTAGTATTGAGATTTTCTGGTTTCTAAAGGCTTTTTTTTAAAGGCTTAACAGAATTCCCTCTGATAGGATCTGGGTCTAATTCTTTTTTTTTCCCCATTTCCTTTTTTCAGTGGGGTACTTCCTTGATAACATTTTCTAATTCTTCTATAGACATTAGTTGGTTAAGCTTTCTGTCTCTGCTGGTGTCCATTTAGGTAAACTCTATTTTCCTAAGAAATAACCCATCTCATCTAGGTTTTTAAATTTATTTGTATAGTGGTGGGCACAGCAGTCTCTTAGGATTTATATATTTCATATTTCCTTTTACTTGTACATTTTACTCCTCTTATTTCTTGATAAAATTGGCTTGTTTTTCTATTCCAGCTTTTTTAAAAACCAACATTTTTATTAATTTGAACTGTTCTCTACCACATTAATTTCTGCTTTTATCTTTATTTTTACCATCTTTGTGCTTTTTTGGGGGGGGGCTTACCTTGTTCTCTAGCTTTTTGTGCTAGGAATGTAATTCATTTTTTTACTTTTTTAAAATGGATATACGTGTTCGTATCAATGAATTTTCTTTTGACCATTACTTTAAAAGTATTTTGTAGACTCTGATATGTAATATTTTCATTACCATTATTTTTCACTCTGTAATTTGTTTGTATATCTCCTTCGTCCAAGAGTTGTTTAAAATTTTACGTAGAAATGCTTTTTTGTTTTTAATTTCTAAGTTCCCCCACCATAAAATTTCATGTTTTATGAATTTTATTGATATTGATACACAAAAGTCCACAAATCAGAAGTGTAAATAACTTGCTGAATTTTTTTTTTAATTGCAGTGAAAATATACAACTCCCGCATTTACAATTCAGTGACATTGATTACATTTTTCATGTTGTGCCACCGTTATCACTATCCTTTTCCAAAATTAGCTTGGTAATTTTCAGGATCACCTATGAAATTGACACCCAGGACATTACAGAGTATTACTACGACTCCAGAAAGTCCTCATGCCCTCTTGAGCTAAGACCACCCCACTCTCAATGCCAGCTGCTATGCTGACTTCTAACACTAATGGGTTTTGCACTTTGTATAAATGCAGTCATCAGTACGTATTGTTTGGTGTTTACAGTTTCATTCAGCACTTTTTGTTGTTCCAAGGATTTACAGATCATTCATTCTTTTTGCTGTTGGCTCTGGGGGAAGGTCTTTGTCTTCAACCTTCCCCCGTGAAGGAGTTTCTCAGCACAGGGACCCTGGGTCCAAAAGACAGACGCGCTCCTGGCTCTTCCTGCTTGGTGACAAGAGGTCCCCCTGTCTTTCTGCTCCAGGCTCTGTTTTTATATCTCAAAAGAGACTGACTCAAGATAGAACCTGATCTTATAGATTGAGTCCTGCCTCATTAACATAACTGCCTCTAATCCTGCCTCATTACCACCAAAGAGGTAGGATTTGCAACACACAGGAAAATCACATCAGATCACAAAATGGTGGACAATCACACAATGCTGGGAATCAAGGCCTAACCAAGGTGACACACATTTTTGGGGGGACACAATTCAATCCATAACAGCAAGGTAGCAGATCAAAAAGTTAACATGTAAAAATCAACCGCCTTCATATACAAGATGGCAACTAGTTAGACTGCATAGTGGAAGAGAAGACCTCATTTACGACAGCAACAGAAAAGATCGCAGCCAATCAGCTAAGTTAAAATGGGGATATATTCACCAAAGTCCTTATCTGCAGTAAGAATTTCCCCACATCGTGGGAACTTGAGTGTTCTTATGATTCTTAAAAACATTTTTGAGGGCCTTTAAATTTTTTTTTTTTTAAATGAGGTCAGTGGGCTTCGCATTTTCTATTACTGCAGACACTGAATTTAAGCATGTGTCTTCATTATCTAGAGCTGTTGTAACAGAAATACCACAAGTAGGGGGAGGGGGTCTTTAAAGAACAGAAATTTATTTTCTCACAGTTCTGGAGGCTAAAAGTCCAAATCAGGCCGTGTTGATTTTTGTCAGTAGCCCCAGGCTCCAGGATGTATTTTTAAGGGGGGGGGGGGGAGAGTACAACAGAACATATATAGTATACTACCTTCTGTGTATGAAAGAAAAGGGAATAAGAAAACATGCCTTTTATCTTCATAAAAGGTATCTTCACAAAAAGCAACAAAGGAAGGTCAAACCAGAAAACTGTGAAGTTGGTTGTCTGCAAGGGGAGTAGGGCCCAGGGCAGAAGGGATACAGGAGAGAGTGGCAACTCTGTAGTTATACCTTTTTGTATAGTTTTGACTTTTGGAAGCATAATAATTATATTGAAAAGAAAATCAAATCAACAAGGATGGAGAAGGAGGGGAAAAAAAAGAATTAAAAGGAAACTGAAACAAATGAACTCAAGCATAATTTAAATGAAGAACAAAACCATACTGAAGAGAGAAATGTGTCCACTTGACCTAAGTTAAAAAATTTATTAGCATAAAGGTTCACAATATCTTGTTAAAAACTTTTAATGTGTGCAGGATCTCTTCATGTCCTCTTTTTCATTCCTGATGTTATTTTTATCTTCTTTTTGATAAATTGATTAACCTCACCAGATTTATTGACTTTTTTCAGTCTTTTCAATGAAACTAGCATTATTGATGTTCTCTATTATTTTTATTATACACTAGTTTCCTATTTTATTAATTTCTCCTTCTTAAGTTTCCATCTACTTCCTCTGCGTTTACTCTGCTGTTCTTTTTCTAACTTCTTGAGATGGACTGTCAGGTCACTGAATTTTTTTTTTCAGCCTTTTTCTTTCCTAACATATGCATTCAAGGCTATAAACTTTCCTCTAACTATGACGTTAGCTACACCCCACAAATATTAATTCTGACCAAATTATTTTCTATATATTCCTAAACCCATTGTGACATCTTCTTCAAACCATGGGTTATTCAGAAAATATTCTCTAGTTATCTTTTGCTATAGATTTTTGCTTAACTGTAGTCTAATTTAGAAAACACTGTTCTGTTTGATTTCTACCCTCTGCGAGGCTTTTTTTTTTTTTTGCTTGCAAACTGACACCTTCAGCGAACGCCCACGTGTACTTATAAAGAATGTGTATTCTGCGGGTGTGAGGTGTGAGATCTAGACACGCTGAGGCCAGCGTATTAACTGTGTTCTTCAAAAGTTCTATATCCTTACTAAATTTTTGTTCTATCAGCTGCAGAGATAGTACGAAAAAAAACTTCCCCATGACTGTGAATTTTTCGATTTCCTTCCCCCACTACTGCCTTTTAAACTTATACAATCATTAAAATTATTTTTGGATGATCTAGATGCCCTATTACAGAGAACATAAGGATGAACAACCTCTGATAAAAGTGACAGCAATTTTTTCAGCTAGTTATTATCTAAAATGCCTTACTATCACCTATTTCAAAAATAAAGTCATTTTTTGCAGACATCCTCCAAAATTTAACTGGGTCATAGCCAATAACTCCAGACAGCAGATCAATTAAACCGTTTAATTACTCAGACGTACATTCTGTAACTAATTCATACTGCCAGGATCACGGGGAATGTAACAATGTTCTACAGTACATCCCAGAGACAGAATTACTGAGACTTTTCTGCAGCCCTATGGTGCTAATTACTCCAGACCAACATTGCCTTGGTCCCATCCTAGGGCAAAGATAGCAAATACCACCCTGCTCCTCGGTGCCTGTGGCAGGTGATCCCACTGAGCCGAGATGTCGCATCAGAATCACTCTCATGCCGTGTTCCAGGTCCATGGGCGTTGGCACATGCCCCGAAACCCACCAGCCACCTCTGTTCTATGGCATCACCTTTGATGCCTGATTATCTGTTCATGTGGTAAAAACTGAGAAAAACTCTTGCATGCAAATATTTTGCCCAGAATCTTGGAGCTCAGATATCAAACTCCACCCATTTGAATCAGTGTGGCTTGGCGTCCTCCACTTCTCAGGTGAGGCATCATCTCCCTGTCTGAACCAGGCAACCCTCGATCTGTGGCAGAGTGTTTGCCACAGTAGACTGCAATGATCTCCTGCCTGTCTTTCTCTGCTATTAGACTATCGCCCCTCACAGATGGGGACCATTTGATTCTCCTGGCGTCCCCAGCATCTAGCAATTCCCGGCACAGATGCTCCTTCCTCCCACTCTTATGCCAGACAACCTATTCCCTGACCGTAGTCCTAGTGATCCTTTTGAAATATAAATCAAAGAATATCATTCACTTCCTCAAACCCTTGCAATGGCCTTTCATCTCACTCAGAATAAAATCCATAAAGTGTCACCATAGCCCATAAAGCCCTATGTGATCTGGGCCTTTATTACTTCTGTGACCATCCGCCCCCCTTACACACACCGCCCTCCTTGCTGTTACTCAAGCACACCAAGGGCCTTTGCACTTGCCGCCCCTGCCTTCCTAGGGCTCCTTCCCAAAGTACTTGCACAGCTGGCTCACTCCTTCACCTCCACTCACATTTCTGCTCCAATGCCACCTTCACCTTCAGATGACTGCCCTATCCAAAACCTTAGTCCCTCAGCCTCTCTCTCCTTGCTTTAGTTTTCTCCATAGTCATTACCGCGACATATATTTATGTGTTGCTTATTTATTATCTTTCTCCCCTGCTAGAATGTAAGCTCCGTGAGGACGGAAACGTGTCCTCTAAAGCAGGGGTGGGGGTATTTTGCTATAAAGGGCCAGATTAAAACACCCACGGCCATCAAGTCAATTCTAACGCACAGCAGCCCTACAGGACAGAGCAGAACTGCTCTACAGGGTTTCTAAGGAGTGGCCGGTGGATTCAAACTGCTAATCTTTTGGTTAGCAGCCAAACACTTAACCACTGTGCCAGCAGGCCGCCTGTTAAAGGGCCAGAGAGTACAGATATTTTATACTTTGTCAGCTGGAGAGTCTGTGCCGCAACTACTTACCTCTCTGGGACTCTGCCTCGTATCACAAAAGGGTAACAAACAAATGGGCATGTCTGGGTTCCAACAAAATTCTCTTTCCAAAATCAGGCAAAAGGCCAGCTTTGGCCCAGAGGCTCTGGTTTACTAATCCCTCCTCTAGAACAAGCTTGGTATATAGTTTGCTGACTTTTAATTTACCAATTCTCTCTCTGTCCCTGGTCTCCAAGGTATACTAAAAAAAAAAAAAAGTATACTAAAAAAAAAAGCTACCCTTAATTGACAACATAAAACACTGGCACCCCAAGCTCATCAGAAATGACTATCAAATCAAACCATCTTCTACATATCTTTTATCAAAAAATCTATTTGAGATAACATATATTCCTGGATGATTGAAGGATAGGAAACGTGTTCATTCTTGCCACCAATCCACTGCCGTGAGTCGATTCTGACTCATAGCAACTTTACAGGACAGAGCAGAACTGTCCCCTAGAGTTTCCAAGGAACACCTGGTGGATTCGAACTGCCAACCTTTTGGTTGGTAGACATAGCTCTTAAACCACTGCGCCACCAGGGTTTTCTCTTTCCACCAGAAACCGTATTAAACCACTTTAGTTTGACCCTCTACAAAACTGTTTTTATTAGGTTGCATTTCTATTTCACTGAAGGACATTACAATAATTAGCATTCCATAGGACTTTCATATGTCTTCCCTCTACCCTACCCACCAGCTGAACTCAGCAGGTTCTGAGTACTTACAGGAGGACCAAGCCACACATGGAAAAGTCTGACTACCTGGACATCATGCAGAAGCCATCACCACAGACAACGAGCTTTGCCTTGGGCAAAAAATACATGTCTGTGGTGTTGACTCACTGAAATTGTACAGCTATTAAAGCAGTTAGCCCCAATGTCTACAACGCTGACCTTGGAAGCTTGAACTTTACTGAAAGCATTATTATTATTTTTTTTAATTCCTGGTCTTCATATTCTATTCTGATCTAGAATTTTCCTACTTTTTATTCTTACTATCTATAGTTAGCTTCATATGCATGCAAATGCTGTACAATGAATAAAGAAGACGGAATAAGAATTGATGTATTAGAAGAATACTGTATTGGCGAAGAATACTGAATACACAGTAGACTGCTAGAAGAACAAACAAATCTGTCCTGGAAAAAGTACAGCCAGAATGCTCCTTAGAGGCAACGATGGTAAGACTTCGTCTCACATATTTTGGACATGTTATCAGGAGGGATCAGTCCCTGACGAAGGACATCATGCTTGGTAAAGTAGAAGGTCAGCAAAAAAGAGGACGACCCTCAACAAGATGGACTGACACAGTGGCTGCAACGATGGGCTCAACTACAGCCACCGGACTGGGCAGTATTTCATTCTGTTGTACACAGGGTCACTAAGCGTCAGAACCAACTTGACAGCACCTAACAACAACAACAACAACAACTTAGCTTTATTATCAGTGTTTCCTATAAAAACCAAAACCAAACCCGTTGCCATCGAGTCGATTCTGACTCATAGCGACCCTGTAGGACAGATTAGAACTGCCCCATACGGTTTCCAAGGAGCACCTGGTGGATTCAATTGCCGACCTTTTGGTTAGCAGCCGCAGCTCTTTACCACTATGCTACCAGGGTTTCCAGTGTTTCCTATAGGCTAATTCAAATCCTTACTTAACGAAGGACAAGACAGATAATCTTCAACTGTCTGTTAAATAAAATCATAAGAATATCAGACAAGAAAAAGTTAGATAAAGTATATAGTCCATTAAAAAAGAAAACTCTAGTTCTAGTTTTTATTTATACAAAAGCTGGTCTAAGTTATATCAGTGTCCAAAAAAGGAAAGAATGTTAAGTAAATATTAAAATGCACGGAAGTATAGTTTGTCTCAAATGAAACTGACAAAAGAAATAAAGCTACAAACTTCTAAACCTGTCTGGCAAGAAGGAGCAACCATTAACAGCAGAAAATTCTGTTCTAAACCTCAATGTCTAAAACCTATACGAATCTTTCAAAGGATATACTGAGGTTTCGTAGCTTCCATAAAACAGGTTTTTAAAGGGTATATACAGAGAGCTAGACATGTCAGAAATGGATTAACTTTTTAATTAGCCTACATGACTCAATGGACAAAGAGTACAAAAGCTATGAAAATTTTAATTATGGCTCAGATGTGAACTTCATTACCATTGATAAGCCTTGTAACCACTCTAAACTGCACTGTCAACTTTTAAAAAGGAGTAAAATTTTAATAACTTCCTCACTGGGATATCTCAGAGTAAGTCACATTGTTAGTAAAGTCTCTGGAAACAATGCTGTTTGCAATACACAAATAAAATAGGAAGGCAGGTGTGTGACAGTGTCATAAGTCAACTTGGCTAGGCCATGACTCCCAGTACTATATAATTAACCTCCATTTTTTGGTCTGATATAATTATCCTCCACTTTGTGATATAATGTAATCAATCACCTCCATATGTGATCAGTCAATCAGCTGTAAGGGGAAATTTCCCTAGGGGTGTGGCCTGCATCCAATATACGTAAGGATGTTCTGGGAAAGCTTGCTTGCTTGCTCTGGATCCTGTTTCCAGCTTGTCATCATCTTACCTCTGGATCTTGGGACCTGAGCCAGCAGCCTGTTGTCTAAACTGCTGACTTTGGGATTTGTGGGTTCAGCAGCCCTGTGAACCAACAGCCTCCCATCTGACCT
This sequence comes from Elephas maximus indicus, assembly GCF_024166365.1. Classification (NCBI taxonomy): domain Eukaryota; kingdom Metazoa; phylum Chordata; class Mammalia; order Proboscidea; family Elephantidae; genus Elephas; species Elephas maximus. Next base: position 58,422,757 of record NC_064841.1, on the reverse strand, counting down.
GCCGGTCTTGAGTTCGTCAGCCTCTGCAACCACGTTAGTCAGGAGAAGCCTCCAGAGGATGCCTGACCCACAGATTTTGGGACCTGTCAGCTTCCACAACCGTGTGAGCCATTTCCTTGAGATAAATCTCTTTGTCTCCCTCCCTCTGCATACACACACACACACACACACACACACACACGAAGAGAGAGAGAGGGAGGGAGGGAAGGAGAGAAAGAGATTTATCTCAAAAGTATATACTTGTATATACTTCACTAGTTCTGGTTCTCTAGAGAACAAAGCCTAAGACAAGAGGTGAATGGGGAGTTTGTGGGTTTCTGTGCATTTCTGTTTTTTAATTAACCCTAAAACGTGCAAAAATGGAGACAAACATTATGGAAAACCAAAGAACAAGCTATGGTTTTAAATTCTATAGGGTTGGTTACAAAACAAAATGTTTTTCTATTTATGTTGAAAATGGACATATGTCCTATATTAGAAAATGACAAATCTTCCCTCCAAAATTAAGGTTTTACTTTTGAAGAAATGAAAAATCAACTCTCTTCCTCCTCATTCGAAGCTATGCAACAGCATCTCAGAATAATACAAACATACGCATAAGTGGCTCCCTCTCTCTGCTTGCCACCTTTCTGGTTAATGTCATCCCTCAACGTGAACGAGATGCTTTCCTCCCTAGGTTCTTGGACACTGTTCCTTCCATGCACCACAGGAAGCAATCTAAATCCATGAGCCTCTCCCTAAGCACTGATTCTAAACCAAGCATAGAATATGGCCCAGCAAAGAGTCACAAAGCCAATCCAGAGCTGAAAGCTGCCTAGGTAATGCCCAAATGCAGAGTTACATAACAAAACAGGTCACCTCCTCAAAAAAAAAAACTCTTATGTACATATTTTGAGGGGCTGAAAACAAGTATGATATTTAGATATGTACATAGAATGTACCACTTCACCCATTTAGCTGATAACAGTAGCCACACAGATTCTAATTCACAGCCAATCACATGAGTACTTTCATACTGCAGTACAATCTCAGGAGCCGTGCATGTGCACAAATGGCTGTCAGCACTACAGTAAGAGGATGCGATCACATGCACTAAAAGGCAACTTCTGCAAGTATGGTAATAAAATCTTCACCACGTACAAAGCACAACTTTTTAAAACGTGATACAGCTTTCAATTGCTGGAAAACAGAAGTACTCAAAGACCAAAGGTCAAAAAGGCTTTGGGAAGATGGTAAATAAGAGAAGGTCCCATAGCAAAGGTGACAACCTACACAATAGACTTTACATCACTACAATGCTGAAGAGGTTGTCTCACAAGGTCAGAACGTAACGATAAGCACTAATTATGTACAAGGCGCCATGTTCTCTGGCACCTGCCCACACGGAGTTTATAAACAGAGGCTTGGTCATCCTGAACACTGTTATCACCAGTACCTAGAATGCTGCTGCTGTTGTTAGCTGCCACGCGGCCAGCCCTGGATTCATGGTGACCCAACGCACAAAACGCTGCCCGGATCCTGTGTCACGCCCATGATCACTTTTGGATCAGACCACTGTGATCCACAGCATTTTCACTGGCTGGTTTTCAGAAGCAGATCACCAGGCCTTTCCTCCTAGTCTGTCTTAGTTTGGAAACTCTGGAGAAACCTGTTCAACATCACAGCAAAACACAAGTCCCCAGTGACAGACAGGAGATGGCTATGCATGAGGTGTACTGCCCAGGAATCAAACTCAGGTCTCCCACATGGAAGGCAGGAATTCTACCATCGAACCACTGATTCTGACTCAGCGGCCCTAGGATAGGGTAGACCTGCCCCATAGGGTTTCCAAGGCTATATAATCTTTACAGAAACAGACTGCCACATCCTTCTCCCGCAGGGCAGCTGAGTGCTTAACCACTGCACGACCAATAGTGCCTGATAAATAGCAGGCATCCAAACATCTGTGGACTGACAGGAAACAAACATAAAGCAAAATGTCAAAGAAAACAAAAAACTTAAATACTGAAAAACTGAAAGAGATATCTTTAAGGAAATGGCCATTACTCAAGGAGGTCAGAGAGCTCCCTAAGACCAACCCAAGGGAAAATTTCAAAAAGCACACAGTTGAGAAATGATCCCAGATGCAGAGCTCAGAGTCAAGGCCCCAGGAACTCTAGCAGACCTGAAAGATGAAAAAGCTCCCTGGGACACTGGAATGTTTAAAATTTTTTTTTAAGGAAAGAAAAAAGGCAAGAGAAGAAAAGAGCTAACATCAAAGAGAATTAGGTCCAGGTTCAGGTCCAGGTCCAGGGAAGGAGAAAAAACAGAAGAGAGTTGACTCCAGTGATGCAGAGTGAAATCTGAGGAAGGAAGTTATTCTAATCTCAGGACATCTATTAACATAGGCAGCGAGGCCCTGACACAATATAAACAAAACTGGTCTTGAGGCAAGCAGCTGAGAAAGCACAAAGAAGAGAAAGTATTCTGCCAGAAAGGAGAACAGAACAGGCAAGTAGGGGACAGTCACAAAGATGGGATACCACCCAGAACAGGGCAACAGAACTGAGAAAAAAAGGTGAGGCCTCGACATAGAAAAACTCACCCTGAGAAATGCCAGTCACTTGTTGCTATCGAGTCGATTCCGACTCACAGCGACCCTATCGGACAGAGTGGAACCACCCTATAGGGTTCCCAAGGCTGTAATCTTTACAGAAGCAGACTGCCACATCTTTCTCCAGTAGAGCAGCTGGTGGGTTCAAATCACTGACCTCCTTTCAGTTAGCAGCTGAGCGTTTAACCACTGCACCACTGGTGCTCCTTGAGAAGGACCCACCAGTCCTAAGAAAACCATGCCTTGAGAAAGGAAGGAAAAGAGTGTTCTCAAAAAAAAAGTCACTGGTTAAAAAAAACAGTCAACCTGTACCAGTTGTCCCTCTAGTTAGTTAATGCCCTTCTCTCTTCTTCATAATCAAGTTTCAGAAAGAGCTGTCTACCCTGACTGGCTTCTCTCCCTCAGAGCTGGTCTCTCCTTAATCCTCTGCAATACGACTTCCTGAAACTCCCCTTGTTAAAATCACCAATTACATTCTAGCTGCTAGAGCCAATAGAAATTCTTCGGCTAATCCTTCCTGGACCATCTCCAGCACTCTCTCCCTACTGATTCTTTCCAAAAAACCAAACTAGTTGTCGTGGAGTCGACTCTGATTCATGGCAACCCCATGTGTGTCAGACAGAACGGCGCTCCATACAGTTTCCAATGGCTGGTTTTTTGGAAGTAGACGGCCAGGCCATTCTTCTGAGGTGCCTCTGGGTGGACTAGAAACATCAATCTTTGGATTAGTAGCCAAGCATTTTAATCATGTGCACCACCCACGGACTCCACTGTTTCTTTAGGAGCATTTAAATGTGTTCAAATCTATTATTTTTAAAAAGTTCCCCCTTCTCCGAACCTCCCTGTAACTACCCTTAACCACCATACTTCTTGAGTGTAGTTGTCTACACACATTGGTTCCACCTCCTGACTCCTACTCACTATTTTACCCTCTTCATAGCTGGCCATCTCCATCCCAGCCCCTTTGCCATGCTGCAATGCCACTGCCAATATCACTAGTGGCCTCCTGGCTGCTAAATCCAACAGGAACTCATTTATCTTACATGGCTTCTGGGCTGCATGACGCTGCTGATGGTTCCCTCTTTCCTGAGGGTAGCCTATACCATGACACCAGGGGCAGGTACCCAGTAAGCAAGGTTAACAATTTCACATTGTTCACTACAGTTTAGTAAGTAAACACAAGTAGGCCTGTGCTTACCTTGCTTACTGGGTCATCTGCCCCCTGTGAGGGACTGCAAATTTAAAGAGAGGCCTTGATTCTGCAGTAAGGTGCTGTGGGGGCTGGGAGAGAGACAGACGCCAGACATAACTAGAAGGAGAATCTTTGCCGTGAATTTGTGGAAAATGTGAAATTGTTCATTACAGATGATCTGGTAAGCAAGGTAAGCACTGTGCTTACCTTGCCTATTGGATAATCTGCCCCTGCATGACACCATTCATGCTTACCCTCACACTAACCCGTCTCAGCCTCAGTGTGGGAGCCTATCATTCAGCCTGTCTTTTAAGTCCCTCAGACCTCTGTTCTCCACTCACTCCTTTTCTCACTCTATACAAACCCTCTCCCACAGAGTCAATTTCAACTTATAGCGACCCTATAGGACAGAGCAGATTTGCCCCGAGGCTGTAATCTTTATGGAAGCAGACTACCACATCTTTCTCCTGCACAGTGGCTGGTGTGTTCGAACCACTGACCTTTTGGTTAGCAGCTGAGCACTTAACCACGGTGCCACCAGGGCTCTTCACTCTCTACAAGCTTATTTAAATAACCTCATCTACTCCAACAACTTCCTTAGGTCTCAAAACTCTGTTAACTGTACTGTTGGTGTCTCAGACAAAAAGGAATGTCCAGTTAGTAACCACACCTATCAGGTAAGTTCAAATAACTTAATTTTTCAGGTCCTAACAATTTAGTACCCACCTGAAAAAAGTACACTGAAACTAAGAGAGAAACGGCATTTTGTCCTATTCATGTTCTTGTTGTATGCCACCGAGTCTTTTGATTCACAGTGACGCCGTATGACAAAGGAGAACTGCCCCATGAGGTTTTCTAGAATGTAATCTTTCCTAGGAAACCTTGGTGGCATAGTGGTTAAATGCCATGGCTGCTAACCAAAAGGTTGGCAGTTCAAATCCACCAGGTGCTCCTTGGAAACTCTATGGGGCAGTTCTACTCTGTCCTATAGGGTCGCTACGAGTTGGAATCGACTCGACGGCAGTGGAGTGGGTAATCTTTCCTACTTTACTGGATTCCATTTCATGAAGAAAAGCTATAGACACATATGTATTATCTATCAGCTGCCATCAAGTAACTCCAACTCATGGCAATCCCATGTCCAGTGTCAAGGACACCGGAATAGAACTTTGCTCCAGAGTTTTCGACGGATGATTCCTCAGAAGTAGACTACCAAGACCCCTTCCAAGGCACCCTACGTAGGGTGAACTCGAACTCCTAACTTACATACTGAATATTTACTATAGTCAAATAAAACCTATTATATAACACACCCATTATATGTTAACATCATACCTAGAAAATATATTTTATATCTTACTGGAACAAAAGTTATGCTAAACAGTAACTGCCCTGACCATGTGCAATCTAAATCTAGGCTGTAATCTTTACAGGAGCAGATTGCCAGGTCTTTCCCCCACAGTTCGAACTGCCAACGTTTCAGTTAGCACCAAGCATTTAACCGCTGCATTAATGGCCTCTGTGCACCTGCTGAGCACTGCACAAGTCCTCAAACCTTCAAACCAGACTGGACACCACCTCCCTTCTTTCCTGTTCCACATTGCTTTTCACAAGGTACAGCGACCACCGAAAACACAGCTTTTCAAAAATGATGTCATCAAGATGAACACAGCGTGACCTAATGTTGAAACCATGACCTGCCCTGAGCTAGTAGCTCCCACAGAGTTAGTCATGTCAAGACGTTGTGTTCCCCTCAACAATTTAAAATAGCTGCAGCCTCCCTTTGTGTTTTCTGCAGCATCTCAGCTCACAGTTTGGAAATTTTTATCCAATTTTTGTCTCTAGTCCAGACAGATCCCTAACATATTCAACTAAACACTATGTCCCACCAAAACTCAAACCAAACCCATTGCCACTGAGTCAATTCCAACTCATAGTTACCCTCTAGGACAGAGTAGAACTGCACCATACAGTTTCCTAGGCTGTCATCTTAATGGAAGCAGACAGCTGGAACAGCTGGTAGGCTTGAACCACCAACCTTTCGGTTTGCAGCCAAGCGCTAACTAGGGCTCCTTCTACGTCCCTCTGGCACCTAAAGCTTAGCACATCCAAATGTGAACCCATCATCTTTTCTCCCAAAATGGATGCTGCTCCTCTTCCTCCTGCTCCCTGCCTAAGAGAGGAAACCATCGTCCACCTAATCACTAAGCCAGTCTAGGCCCTGTCCTTCCTGAACTTCTGATCACCTGACTCCTGTCCACTATACACACACATCCAGCCAATGACCTATCCATTTTAAGCCATTCTCCAAAAGCGAAATCTGATCATGTCCCTCTTTTGCTCAGAATTCTTCAGTGGTTTCCTATTGCCCATAGGTAATACCAATTCCTCATAACAGGAATCATACGACCCAATGTGACAAGGCCCCTAGTTCCCCAGTCTCATCTCTCACTTCTCTGCCGTTGCACTCTGCTGCACCGCCACACTGAACTTCTGTGGTTGGTTTGGTGTCTCCAGTGCACCTTCTCACCTATAAGCCTTGGTACACTCCCTCTCAATCAACCTAGGCTTTGACCAATTCCTTCTCATCCACTTGCTCTGGGGGGCTGTTCTTATCTCTTTGAAAGCTCCCACAGCTGGCCCCTTTCAAAGCTCTATCATACTGCACTGTAAACCAATAGTTTAAACTGAGACCAGGCCCTAAAAGTAAGCTAATGGGGAGGGGGAACAAAAGTATGTGCCTTGTTCATATTTATATTAATGTCCAGCACTATGATAAACTCTAACATGTACTGAGTGAATGAATGGATGACATCATTCATGTGACCCCTCCCTGACGACTGAGCCCACACAGTACGAACCACACTGCACTGTCATGGTTTGTCTCAGCAGATTACAAGCACCTTGAAAGCTCTCATCTCTCCTTTCTGCAATCCCAGTGATTACGACACTGCCTGGTACCTGGTAGGCATTCAGTAAACAGTTTGTGAATAAAAAAAGTATTGAAAAAAACCTGGAAGGACACACCTCATAGTATTAAGTGTGGTTACCTCTCTGGAGAAAGAAATAGGGCTACTATGGCAATAAGAAAAGAAAAAGATAACGAAGACTTTTTACTCCATATATCTCTATGCTGATATTACATTTACTTTACAATGTGCATTATTTATACTACTGGTATAAAATATTCCTGTATTACCAGTGTAAAACCTTTCTGGCATAAATAAGCCACAGGTAAAGCACCAGCCCCGAAGAAAAATATATGGACTGCAAGCAATATTTGGTTCCAAATGCCCAAGAGCAAATCCCAAGAAACAAAACAAATACGCAGAAAATGAGGAGGAAAGAAGACTTGAACAGGCACACAGGCTACCAAGGAAAAAGCCATGAGAAGACAAGTTGGGCATTTTAAGGTTTGTACGGCAATGCAGAAGGAGCTCTGGTGGAGCAATGGTTAAGTGCTCTTCTACTAACAGAAATGCTGACAGTTCGGATCCACCCAGCAGCTCCACAGGAGGAAGACCTGGCGATCCGCTCCTGTAAAGGTAACACCCTAGAAAACCCTACTGGGTAGTTCTACTGCGTAACACACAGGGTTGCCATACATCCAAAATCAACTGGACAGCACTTAACAATAACAACACAGCAATGCAGAGCCACTCCAAATCGAATATAAAGAATGACTGCATTTGAGTGGAAAACACGATATATGAGTCTTCTTCAAATGATGCTCTTATAACTCTTAAAGGTGACCACTGGTACTGGCTTACTAGTCTGGACAATTCTTCTAAAGCTTAGAATATGCAAGTACTTTAATGAGAACATTTCAATAACCATTTAAAGGTTACCTGCCACATACAGGTTTCTATGGGGCCTGTACTGACACGATGACAATAGACAAGAGACGAGAACACTGGTGCGGCCACTTAGCAAAGTGTGTTCCGGCTTTGTTTGCACAATTTTCAAAAAACGGTCCACGTCATTGCCTATTAGGTCATAAATTTCAAAAAATCAGATAAAAACAATGCTATGAAACAACTTCATGTCAGCAACTGAAAGTGCAAGAACAATTTTTACATGTAGATAGTTCTAGAACAAGCTCACTTCTGCTGTTTTAAATGAGAACAAATACAGGTCCGACCTTAAATATAAAGTCAACCAAGCTTTTCAGCCTAATGAGCTTTAAACATCTGAAAAGACACTACCGTCATGAATATAAATTAAGAACGTCTTTAAAAATGAAGAAAAATGAGTACTACATTGAAGCTATTAGAATCCCGGGAGAAGGGAGACACACAATGAGAACTGTCTATGGGAAAGGTCAAACACAGCTTTCTTTTGTTTAACCTCTCAAGTGAATAAAAGAGCTAGCTTTAAAGAATTTCTGCATTGCTTCACTTCTGGAAAAGCAAGGTTGGGTAAAGCATATACAAAAAGCAACCAATCTTCAATAGAATTTACCCTAGAGGCAATAGAAAAGTAAGTCAATTATAATACTTGGAACTTAGTTTTGATATTAAAAAGAGACATCTGAAAGGACAGCTTTAGGAAATCCTAATTTTAGAGATGCAAAGATGTTTCAACGGGCTAGTCTCTTTCCTCATAAAACAACGATCTGGAATCTTAAAAGGTAAGTATCATGCATGCCCCATTATGCACTTGCTTTGGATAGCATCAAAGTCAAAACTGGCCTTTTTAAATTTTGTTATTAAAAACTCAAAAATTACTGCTGGTAGTAAACCGCCAATTTAAAAATTAATCCCCAAAAGAGAAATAATTCCTAAACCACCCAACAGCTGGCAAGAAAATGCGACGTTCACATCCATCCCTAAATCCATCGCATAGTTTAATGATAACTGAGAACTCTGCCCTCGACCAGGGAACTGTCCCTTGCAAAGAGACGAACCCGAGAAGAAATCGCCATTGCCCACGAGTACACCGGGCGAAGAGGATAAGATTTTCCGCTCACTGAGCTCCGGCGCGAAGGAGGCGCGCGAGTCAGCCCGCCGCCCCGCCCGCCTGCCCGGCGGGAGCCCCCCGGGGATAATCGATCACGCGAAGTCGCTCCGGGCGCAGCCTCTCCCCTCGCCCGCAGCGCGCTGCTCGGGCACCGGACCTCCTTCCACACTCCCGGAGCCGAGCCTGACGCTGCGGCCGGCCACTCGGCCCCCGGCCCGGGGAGGGCCGGCCGGACGCCCGCCGCGGACAGAGCGGGGGCCCGACCAGGGCACGGGGTCGGCGGCCCGCAGGCGCCCGACCCAGGTGCGGACGAGGCCGGGCGAAGGGAGGCTGCGGCGGCCGGCGGGATGGGGCGGTCCGGGCGCGGGGCGCCAGAGAGGCCGGCGCCACCTGCGGCCGGGATGGCGGGCTGCCGGCCCGCAGCGCCGGGAGCCGCACCGGCGCGCGGTGGCCGGGGCGCGGAGCCGCGGGGGGTGGCGCGGGGGCAGGGCGGACGTGTCGCGCGCGCCGGCGGGGAGCCGGGAGGAAGCAGCGGGCCGCAGTGGCCCCGCGCCCCGTGCTCGCCGGCAGCGATGCAGCAACTTCACTTGGCCGCGGGGCCCGACCCGCTCCCGCGCCTCCCCTGGGGCAGCTGCCCGGCAGGGAGCCGAGAGAGAAGGCAGTGGGGGCCGGACAGCCTCGCGGCCGCGGCCCGCACTCACCGGTCCCGCGCTCCGCCGCCAGCGTCGCGGCCGCGCTCGGAGCTCCATGGTCCAGCCGCCCGGCCGCCGGCGCCCCCGCCGCACCGCACCGCACGCAGCGGCGCCAGCGACGCCGCCTCCGGCCGGCCAGGGCCGCGGCCACGCCCCCTCCCCGGAGGGCGGGGGTCGCTGGATCGGGAGGCGGGGACTCGGGATCAGCTCCACCAACCGGCGCCCACTGCTTAGTCCGCTTCACCAGGATTGGCGAGCGCCTTGGCCAATGGAGAGCGGGGCAGGGGGCGCGGAGCGTCCGCTCCGAGGGGGCGGGGCATTGCGGAGGAGACTGCTCTCACCCTTCGTCCTCCGCCTGCGGCGCTGGACTAGGCTCCCGACAGTCTTGCTGAGTAGGGCGGGAGAGCTACTTTGGGCCAAGTTTACCGAAGGAGCATTGTATCATCACCTGTGGTTGCCGTGTACCTCTTAAGTCCTTTTGAGTTTCCACCTATACCTGGTCTTACCTGGGTTTTCAGGGCTCATGGAAACAGAGATCTATCTACCCGTATATGTAGGGTTGAGGGTTCAGGCAACCCTGAGAGGATTATCGCCAGGCTATCGCTGGTATTATGCTCTTTTCAAGTCCGTTAATATTCTGCCTACAAAACCTTCTCATCTCCGTCTACAGATTCTCTCCTTTTTCTTCACCCTATCTCCAATCTCTGCCCCAAATAAGAGAAAGTCCACAGTACGTATTAAACAGGAGGTCCCTGAAACTAACAACCTAAGCCCTGTCACAATGGAACACGGCCAGTTTAAATACACTTAAGAGGAAAGAAGGCCGAAAAACGGAAGGAAGGAGGAAGAAAGAAAGGCAACCAAGTATTTCCTGGGTCCTGAAGAAAAGGTGTTTAAAAACATCAAATCGACGTTAATTTTATTTGCATGCCTTTATTCTTCTTGATTTACAAATAAGATCACTACATTTTTATCTTCATAATTGAAGAACTTTTAGGAAAAAAGCTCAAATCCCAGTAAAAAATCCAAGAAAAACTGTGAGCTTAAGACGTGTGGTAACTATCGTCCTCTGTGCCAGTTAAGTAATAACAACTAAAAGCTAAGAAAAATGAATAGCAGTTGATATCCATTTTAGCAACGTTTGCAGCACCAGAAATTAAAAAGGGAAATGTTTCACCCTTCTTCTGAAATGTCTAATCTGTTACATTACTCCCAAAGAGGGAATTTTAAAAGTTCTATTTTAAGATGACATAGCCTTATTTTCTGTATCATGTCAACATTAAATATAGTGGTAATTAATAAAGTAAACAGGATTTTAGTGAATGATTACAGCATCTTTGTATATGAAGTATTGATACTGGAGTAATTAACTTCTGCTGAATTCAAACCTGAATTGACATTCAAATAAAAATGACTTTCCTTCATTTTGTCGTCACTTACCCAGTTTTTTTCTTTTTCTTTCTTTTTTTTTTTACCCAGAGGAATAGCTTCCATGTCTATATTTAGGTCATTGATTTAGAACTCAGAAATAGGGAGGTATAGGATATCCAGCATGTGTCTTCAGCTTTCCTGTTCACATTTTCCTGGCTCCTCCAGTCTTCATTGACCCCCACCTTGTATGAATCGCAGTCACACTTAGTTTACACCCACTATTAGGCCTTAACTGCACTGTCCTGAAGTGTTAGAATTATTTCATATAAATCAGTCTTATCTAATTAGACTGCAAGTTCCATGAGGGTAAGGCCCTTATTTTATACTCCTGTATGCTTCCTCCAGAAGCCCTTGTGTGGCGCGAACAGTTAAGCACTCAGCTACTAACCAAAATGTTGGCAGTTCAAACCCACCCAGGGCTGCCTCAGAAGAGAGGCCTGGAGATCTGCTTCTAATAGGTCGCAGCGTTGAAACTCCTATGGAGCACAGTTCTACTCCACATGCATAGGGTCACCATGAGTCACAATCAACAGCAGGTTATGCTCCCCCCACAATGCCTAGTACAATGATGAGCAGGTAATAAATATAACCCTACCCTTAGTATTATATCCATAATATAAAGGAATTCTCTTAAATATGATACTTTCATTAAGCAGTCCTTTAAAGAGGAAATTGCTCACAGTCTTGGTAAGGGGCTAGTGCCCACCATGATACCTCACACTTCACAGGTGCTTGAAAAATGTTACCGAATCAGGGAATGAATTGGTTGCCTGTAACAGAAACCTGAGTCTGATTCACTTTGGTCCTTCTTATCACCTAACAAGAACTAGGGAGACAGCCCCAGGCTTCTGCAGCACTTCCACCAAGTCAACTTGTCTCAGGCTTCTTCTCCCCTTTGGTTCTACTGTCATTAACGTGTGACTTTTGGTCTTCATCCTCACAAGATGGCTGCTCTCCTCTGGGCATTGTATCACATTCAGAAAGCGGCAGGGGGATAGGTGAAGGGCAAAAGATCAAAGAGAAGCATGCTGTCTCAGTCAGCTCCTTTAACTATCTTCCTGAGAAGCCTCAACCAGCACCTTCTGATTGCTTCTTATTGGCTGGGCCCATGCTGCATGGCCATCCCTGACTGCAAAGGAGTTTGAACTACTAAGTATTTTAAACTGGGAACTTGTCAGGAATAAACTCAGGATTCTGTTAGTAAGGAAGAAGGGGATGCAGATATTGAGTAAGATGGTAGCAGTATCTATCATAGCTGCTGAATAAATGGATACATGATTGAGCCTCTACTCTATCTAAAAAAAAAAAAAAAAGCTACTCTTAAAATTAAACTATAAGAAAACAAACAATCCAATTTATAAATGGGCAAAAGATCTGAGCAGACACCTCACCAAGGAAGATATACCGATGGCAAATCAGCACATGGAAAGATGCCCTACATCATGCCTTTGTTTGTTAGGTGCTGTGGAGCTGGTTCCCACTCATAGTCACCCCATGTACTACAAAACGGAACACTGCCCATCCTGTGCCATCCTCACAATCGTTTCTATGCTTGAGCCCATTGTTGCAGCCACCGTGTCAATGCGTCTCATTGCAGGTCTTCTTCTTTTTCGCTGATCCTCTACTTTACCAAGCATGATGTCCTTCTCCGGCACTGTTGCTCCTGACAACATATCCAAAGTACCAAGTCTCTCCATCCTCATTTCTAAGGAGCAGATTTGCCCAATGTAATATGCCGTCTAATTTCTTGACTGCTACTTCCATGGGCGTTGGTTATGGATCCAAGTAAAACGGAATCCTTGACAACCTCAGTATTTTCTCCACTTATCATGATGCTGCTTATTGGTATGTCTATAACACTGACTTGCAAATTCCACTAAAAGAACTATTAGAATGGATATAATCCAAAACATTGATAACACCAAATGCTGGCGAGGATGTCTTGCAATGGGAATTCTCATTCTTTGCTGGTGGGAATGTAAAATGGTACAACCACTTTGGAAGACAATTTGGCTGTTTCTTATAAAGCTTATCATAGTCTTACCATACGATTCAGCAATCATGCTTCTAGGTATTTACCCAAATGAGTCAAAAGCTTATGTCCACACAGAAACCTCCATGTGTATATATGTAGCAGCTTTATTTATAGTTGCTAAAAGTTGGAAACAACCAAGATATACTTCAACACGCAAGTAGATAAACTGTGGTATATCCGTACAATGGAATGTTACTCAGAGATAAAAATAAATGAACTATCAGCCCATGAACAGACACGGAAGAAGCTTAAGTGCGTATTACTAAGTGAAAGAAGTCAGTCTAAAAAGGCTACATACTATATGATTCCAACCGTATGTTGTTCTGAGAAAGTCAAAACTATAGAGACAGTAAAAAGATCAGTGGTTGCCAAAGATGGGGATGGGGAGATGGTGGGGATAGGAGGGATGAATAGGTGAAGGACAGGAGATTTTTAGAGTGATAAAATTATTTCGAGTAATACTGTAATGGTGAATACATGACATTAGACATTTCTCAAAACCCATAGAACTATACAACACAAAGAGTGAACCTTAATGTAAACTACGGTCACAGTCAATGTATCACATCAATATTGGTTCTTAATTGTAACAAATGTACCATACTAATAAACAAAAACAAAAACAGATTGCTCTCGAGTTGATTCTGACTCATGGGAATCCCATGTGGATCAGAACAGAACGGCACTTCACAGGGTTTTCTTGGTTGTAATCTTACAGATATAGATCTCCAGGCCTTCCTTCCATGGTGCCACTGGTTGGATTCAAATTGCCAACTTTTCAGTTTGCAGACTAGCACAAACCATTTGTGCCACCCAGGGACTACCACACCAATGTAAGATGTAAATATTAGGGGAAACTGCAGGAGGAGGTAGAGAGACGGGAATGGGGTGGGTACATGGAACTCTACGTACTCTCTGTTCGAGTCTATAAAAAATCTAAAATTATACTAAAATATTAGTTTTTAAAAACCAATAGGAATTGTAGTTAACATAATGAAGAGAAAATTTTCTTTTCTTTTTTGAGGGATCACTCTGCTTTATTTATGGACCTTTAATATAATCACAAGAAGCTCTGGTTGCCCAGTGGTTAAATGCTTGGCTGCTAACTGAAAGGTTGGCCTTTCGAACCCACCAGCTGCTCTGAGGCGGAAGAGGAGGCAGTCTGCTTCCGTGAGGATTATAGCCTTGGAAGCCTCACGGTGCAGTTCTACTCTGTCCTGTGGGGTCGGATGAGTCATAATCTACTTGAGGCCAAACAACAGCAATGCAATCACAGACAAATTCCATTGCCCTTAAATTATTACTTATCTTGAAAAGTTCATCACATATACATTTTTTTTTATTTGAGGGGTCTTTCCCCTAACTATTTCTACTGAAAAGTTTCAAATATAAAGAAAATATTGCTGCAACGAACACCCATGTACCTTTTACCCGGATTCACCAGTTGTCTACACAATGCCACATTAGCTTCACCACAGTCTCTCTCTCTCTATACACGTGATGCTTTAATTTTTTTTCTCCGAAACCACTTGAAAGCAAATTGAAGATACCAGGACACCTTGTCCTGAACACTTCAGCATGTATCTCCAAGAGCAAAACATTCTTGATTGTTCTAGTATATAACAAGAGACTCGCAGAGCCTCTTAAATAAAACCCTGGAGACTAGCTACCTCTAACTACTCAAGCCTTCTTAAGTCCCCCTTTTTTTCTGTCCAACCTGACATACAATGCTTTTATCCCCACGACCTTACACCCTTATCATACTGAAGTAGTAAAATTAAATTTGGGAGTATGAAAGGTAGCAATATGGCATCACGTTAAACAGAAGTCCGGTGATGCAAGGGGATCAAGGTAGTCATTCTTGTTTTGTGAAATAACGTATAAAAAGCATGCAGGACAGCCATTCCTGGCCCAGGAGTGAGCTGAATGCATGCTCTTGAGAGCCTTAGTGGTGCAGGGGTTAAGCACTAGGCTGCTAACGTAAAGGTGCGCAGTTCAAACCCAGCAACCTCTCCAGAAAGATGTGGCGGTCTGCTTCCATAGAGATAACAGCCTTGGAAACCCCGTGGGGCAGTTCTAGTCTGTCCTATAGGATCGCTGTGAGTCGAAATCACCTCAACGGCTAGGGTTTTTTGGCTTAGTATTATTATGACAACTGAACAAGCTCTCAAGTATATTCCTAAATAAGATCTTCATAATTATATTTTTAAAAATCTCTTGCAATGTGTCCTCTTGCCAGATCAATAGCTTGGATAAATTTTCAAAGTTAAAATGTAGGCAGTTTTCGTGTCATCTTTACTTTGAATCTGATAGTGATGACGCAGTGACTTTTTCAAGAGACTTTATAAATTAGATACTTGCTCCGTGACTTGCTTAAGCTCTCTTTTGTCATTACTAAGTATCTTAGTGGAAAAACAATTGTCATCATTTTTACTTAATAGCATGTCATATTACATGAAAATTACTAACTGTTTTGCGTTAGAAGCTGAGTTCAGTCTCACTTTGGGGAAGCTAAAGAACAGAGAGAGGTTACCAATTAAAAGAATATAATTAGAATACGTAAGGAATCAAATTATAAACCCATAATAATTGTCATCATTTTTGACATGTTCATTTGTACTTGTTCTCAGAGTGAAGTGAAATAGTGATTACAAATATCTCACTTCTCAAGATCTAATTTAGCTCCATAGATAAGTCTTTATAAATTTACTTCATTTACACTAGCTTTCTTTTCGAGGATAGTATCTATTTTTATCTTGACATTAGGGTGAAATAAATATACATATACCCACATCTCAAAAGAATAAAATTTTCCCCAGAAAAAAATTAAATTAGAATATTATCTCAATTACCTCATAAGAATAGGGCCGTATGTTGATACTAACCTTATTTTTAAGTGCAGAAAGTTATGGAAATTCATTACGTGCAGCATGATGTATGTATTGTACATAACCGTCATGACGCTTGTTAGATATATGATAGTGTGCCTACCTTATAGATAAAGCTTAGAGGAATTATGTTATTTAGCTAAGGTTAGGAAGTCAAGAGTCAGTGATATCTTTATGAATAAACTATTTCTCCAATGACCCAGGATAGCCATAAAAATCGCTATTCTTGCTAAGTGAGACAGCAGCACCACGTGTGCACGATACCTTGACAAGTACACAGACGACACCCGTTGCTGTGGGGTCGATTCCGACTCACAGTGACCCTACAGGACCAAGAAGAATTGCCCCGTAGGGATTCCAAGACTGTAACCTTTACGGAAGCAGCCTGCCAGACCTTTCTTCTGCAGAGCGGCTGGTGAGTTGCAACCTCTGACCTTTCAGTTAGCAGCTAAGCACTTTAACCACTGCTCCACCAGGGCTCTTACATGTCCAGTACTTCTCTCAAATCTATCCCCTCCCCTCTTTTCCCATTGCCAAGACCCAGTTTGAGGTCACTATCATCACTTGCCTATGACCTGTCTTTATAAAGTTTTCTTCATCTCATTCCCTTCCAACTGTCCTCACCAGCATATGAGTGATATTTAAAATATAGACCTGACTGCATCTTTCCCCTGCTTAAAATGCTTCAGAGGCTCCCACTGTCCACAGGATAAGTCAACTAAAGTGCTTAACCCCAGCTCCAACCAAAAGCGTCTTGCCCCGCTTATCCTGCTCCCCAGGTGTCTGTACTCTTTCTGTCTGAATACCCTCCTGCCCTGCCACACTTGGGGAACTCAACTTTCACAACCCAGCAAATGTCACCTCTCTCTGGAGTCTTCCTGGGCACAGGTATTCACATCAGCCTCTGTACCCTTTTGCAGTTATTTCATTGTCCCCTACCAGACAGGGAATCCCTTGAGGGTAGAGACTATTTCTCATTCATCTTGAATCCTCAGTCCCTAACACCACCACCAACATGCTAGTTCATCTTTTGAATTGAACGAATTTTCATGACAGCATGTTGGTGGTGGTGCTATCAAGCATATTCAGATTCATAGCAACCCTATGTGAAAGAGTAGAACTGCCCTATAGGGTTTTCCAGGCTGTAATCTTTATGGGAGCAGATCACCAGCTCTTTCTTCCTCAGAGCAGGCTGGTTGGTTCCAACCACCAACCTTTTGGTTAGCAGCTGAGCGCTTTAACCATTGTGCCACCAGGGCTCCTTCATGATAGCCCGGAAATAACTAATATCTAAGAAGTCCAAATATCACTTAAAGCCAGAAGGGCATCAAGGTATCAGGTTTAGACTTTCGGTGGCAAATAAGTGGAGAGCATCCCCCACGAAGGCCATGAACCTGAGGGCAATAGCATCAGAAAGATTAAAAGTGTTTCAGGCAGCCGTTAACACAATAGCATGTGTAGCTCCATGCGTGTTGGACGGTGTGTGCTGCCTTCTCCCACACTGCCCCAGCCTCATTAGATATCAATCAACATCTGACCCTCATCCAACAGACACACATTCCTGAATTTGCTGGGGTTGGGAGGAGGGAGAATGCGTAGAACTGTAGTCACCTGGCTTCTGAATGTTACAGGAAGATAAAAAAGCCAGCTGCCATTGAGCCAGTTCTAACTCATGGCGACCTGATATGTGTCAGAGTAGAGCAGTGCTCCCTAGAGTTTTCAATGGCTGAGTTTTTGGAAGTAAATTGTCAGGTCTGTCTTCCTAGGAACCTCTGGGTAGGCTTGCATCTCCAGTCTATTGGTTAGCAGCTGAGTGAATTGAATATTTGCATCACCCAGGGATCCCACAGCAAGATAAGCACAGCTGTAATTAGACACCATTCATTGTCTGCATTCTCTGAGCCCCAGAACCTTGGAAGGCAGTGGGATGGGAGAGAAAGAGCATGAACTCTTGAATCAGACTAATTAGGATTTAAATTCCAGCTTCACTGCTTGAGAAAGAAACTTAATATCTCTGAATTTCCATTTCCCTAATAAAAAATGAGCATAAAAGTAGTTGCATCTTGATCAAGGCAAGGTCATGGAAGCTCCATAGACACATCCAAACTCCCTGAGGAACCAAATTACTGGGCTGAGAGCTGGGGACCATGATCTAAGGGGACATCTAGCTCAATTGGCATACATAGTTTATAAAGAAAATGTTCTACGTTCTACTTTGGTGAGTAGGGTCTTAAAAGCTTGGGCGCAGCCACCTAAGGTACTCCACAGGTCTCACCCTGTCTAGAACAAAGGAGAATGAAGAAAACCAAAGACACAAGGCAAAGATTAGTCCAAAGGACCAATGGACCACAACTACCACTGCCTCCCCCAGACTGAGTCCAGCACAACTAGATGGTACCCAGCTACCACCACCAACTGTTCTGACACGGGTCACAACAGAGGGTCCTGGACAGAGCTAGAAAAAAATGTAGAACAAAATTCTAACTCACAAAAAAAGACCAGACTTACTGGTCTGACAGAGATTAGAGAAACTCTGAGAGCATGGCCCCGGACTTTTAACTCAGTACTGAAGTCACTCCTGAGGTTCACCATTCAACCTTCGACAGGTCCATAAAACATGAGACAAAATGGGCACACCAACCCAGGTGCAAGGATGAGAAGGCAGAAGGGGACAAGAAAGCAGGTAATAGGGAACCCAAGGTCTAGAAGGGAGAGTGTTAACATGTAGTGGGATTGGCAACCAATGTCACAACACAATATGTGTATTAACTGTTTAATGAGAAACTAATTTGATCTGTAAACCTTCATTTGAAGCACAATAAAAATAAACAGCAACAAAAAAGTGGTTGTAGAATTGCCAGTGTTGGGTGAATTTTAATTATTCCTCTTCTTCACCCCTTTTTCTCCCCAGACTGCACTTGTTGATTTATTAGATCCATTCCCTCAATCTCCCTAAAGGAAGAGATTTAAAGGAATGTTACCAACATCACCAAAGAGTTAGCTGGAAATGGCTGAACCAAAGCTATGAAGTGAACTGAAGTTCACCACACATATTTAAACAGACAGGAAAATAGGATATAGGATGGTCCTATGGATTCCAATAAGGAATTGTTAAACATATTAAGCCCTGTGGCCAGATGTCACTCAGAGCAACTGCTCTGTTCTGGTCCCTTATAGACTCTCCTTTAATTTGGGACCTATCCTTATTTGGGACCTAAGAACCAAAACACCTGTTGCCGTCAAGTCGATTTTAAGTCTATAGGACAGAGTAGAACAGCCTCATAGGTTTCCAAGGCTGTAATCTTTATGAAAGCAGATTGCCACATCTTTCTTCCATAGGTTCAAACTGCCAACCCTTCAGTTAGCAGCCAAGCACTTTAACACTGTGCCGTCAGGGCTCCTTTCTGGGACCTTGTTGATAGATGCTGTCAAGTCAGTTCTGACTCATAGTGGCCCTGTATGCAATAGAATGAAACACTGCCTGGTCTTGGGCCATTCTCACAATCATTGTTATATTTGAACCCTTTGTTGTAGCCACTGTGTCAGTCCATCTCATTTTTTTCACCGACCCTCTGCTTTACCAAGCATGATATCCTTCACCAGGGATTGGTACCTCCTCATAACACGTCCAGAGTAAGTGAGACGAAGTCTCATTATCCTCACTTCTAAGGAACATTCTGGCTGTACTTCTTTCAAGACAGATTTGTTCATTCTTCTGGCAGTCCATGGTATATTCAATATTCTTTGCCAACACCGTAATTCAAAGGCATCAATTCTTCTTTGGTCTTCCTTACTCGTTGTTCAGCCTTTGCATGCATATGAAAAAAAAAAAAAAATTTTTTTTTTTTTTGAGGCCATTGAAAATACCATGGCTTGGGTCAGGCGTGCTTTAGTTCTCAAAGTGAAATCTCTGCTTTTTAACACTTGAAAGAGGTCTTTTGCAGCAGATTTGCCCAATGCAATATGTCGTTTGATTTCTTGACTGCTGCTTCCATGGATGTTAATTGTGGATCCAAGTAAAATGAAATGCTTGACAACCTCAGTGTTTACTCTGTTTATCAAAATGTTGCTTATTGGTCCAGCTGTGAGGATTTTTGTTTTCTTTATGTTGAGGTGTAATCCATACTGAAGGCTGTTGTCTGTATATCACAGGTTGTTAATGAGTCTTCCTCCAATCCTGATGCCATGTTCTTTTCATATAGTACAGCTTTCTGGGTCATTTGCTGATCATAAAAATTGAATAAGTATGGTGAAAGGAAACAACGCTAACACATCCCTTTCCTGATTTTAAACCACACAGTATCCCCTGTTCTGTTCGAATGACTGTCTCTTGGTCTATGCACAGTTCTTTATGAGCACGATTAAGAGTTTTGGAATTCCCATTCTTCATAATGTTACCCATAATTTGCTATGATCCACACAATCAAATGCCTTTGCATAGTCAATAAAACACAGGTAAACATCTTTCTGGTATTCTCTCCTGTCAGACAGGATCCATCTGACATCAGCAATGATATTGCTTGTTCCACATCCTCTTCTGAATCCAGCTCGAATTTCTGGCTGTACTGCTGCAAGAGTTTTTGAATTATCTTTAGCAAAATTTTACTTGTGTGTGATATTAATGATATTGTTGATAATTTCTACCTTCTGTTGAATCACCTTTCTTTGGAATGGGCACAAATATGGATCTCTTCTAGCTGATTGGTCAGACAGTTGTATTCCAGTTCCCTTGGCATAGACAAGTGAGCAGTTCCAGGGTTGCATCTGTTTTTTGAAACATCTCAATTGTATTCCGTCAATTCCTGGAGCCTTGTTTTTTGCCAGTGCCGTCAGTACAGCTCAGACTTCTTCCTTCAGTACCATTGGTTCTTGATCATATGCTACCTCCTGAAATGGTTGAATGTTGACAATTTTTTTTTTTGTACAGTGACTTTGTGTATTCCTTCCATCTTCTTTCAATGGTTCCTGTGTCATTCAATATTTTGCCCATAAAATCCTTCAAAACTGCAACTTGAGGCTTGAATTGTTTTATCCAGTTCTTTTCACTTAAAAAAATGCCAAGCATGTTCTTCGCTTTTGGTTTTCTAACTCCAGGCCTTTGCACATTTCATTATAATACTTTACTTTGACTTCTCGAGCTGTCCTTTGAAATCTTCTGTTCAGTTCTTACTTCATCATTTCTTCCATTTGCTTTAGCTACTCTGTGTTCAAGAGCAAATTTCAGAGTCTCTTCTGATATCCGTTTTCGTCTTTTTTCCTTTCCTGTTTTTTAATGACCTCTTGCTTTCTTCATGTATGATGTCCTTGACGTCAACACGTAACTTGCCTGGTCTTTGGTTATTAGGGTTCAGTGAGTCAAATCTATTCTTGATATTGTCTCTAAATTCAAGTGGGATATACTCAAGTTAGTACTTTGGCTCGTGTAGGCTTGTTTTAATTTTCTTCCGGGACCTATGCTGGTTTTAAATCCACTTGTATCTTATTTTCATATTATTACAAAAATTGAAGAGCAAGTGCTCCAAATTTGGATATTAAACTACAGAGTGTTCATTTTATTGCTTGGGTTATTACTGTTTCTAATTTGCTCCTGAATGAAAATGTGCAATACTCCCTTGCAACGCATACTCTGCAAAATGACCCGCTTCAGTTGCCCAGGACCAGCTTTTATCTCTGTGCTGTGGTGAGGTAGGGTTATATAAGCCACTCAGGCTTTTGGCAGGAAGAAAATAACCCCCAGATGGATGCTACCTACAATATTTGCCTTTGTTATCAGATATTACCTTGCCTGGAGTTTTGCTAGTTAGCCATTCCAAGCCCTCTTACATATGGGTTATTTATGCTGTAGCTTTTCCTATAGAATTTAAAGATCTTAACAGGCTTGGGTGTTTTAAAATGAACTTTTCTTTTTAAAAGCCCTTGAAGCTAGGCCATTTGACAGATGAGTCATCTAAGACACAAGGAAGTTAAATGACTTGCATGGGGTCTCAGAATATTTTTATTTAAGAAATTCCAGAACTTGCCCTGATTGCCTTAATTTCAAGTAGAGTCATTCTTTGTGCTTCAAGTCGACTAGCCTCACTACCAATAAGAGATAATGAACATTTCTTAGTTACTGTGATCACCATGTCATACTGTGGTGGTTTGTGTGTCGCTGTGATGCTGGAAGCTATGCCACCAGTATTTTTAATACCAGCAGGTTCACCCATGGTGGACAGGTTTCAGCAGAGCTTCCAGACTAAGACAGACTAAGGCCTGGTGATCTACTTCCCAAAATTAGCCAATGAAAACCTTATGGATCACAACAAAACCTTGTCCAACTCTCTTGCTTTGAACATGTCATCAGGAGGGATCAGTCGCTGAGAAGGCCATTATTTGGTGAAGTAGAGGGCCAACAAAGGCAAGAAAGACACTTGGTGAGATGGATTGGCACAGTGGCCACAACAATGGACTTGAACATGCCTGCTATTTTGAGAATGACTCAGGACTGGACATTTTATTCTTTTGTACGTAAGGTCACCATGAGTCGGAGTTAACACAAAGGCAATCATCTATCTCTAACTAGTTGTTCCAAAGCCAGATTATATTCAACGAACATTTATTAAAGGAGAGGCAAATTGCTAGGTTCTCTGCTGAGTGCCAAGCTAAGTACAACGTTTCTCCTGCCATCAGGGAGAATCCTGACAGCACGGAAGTGGAAACTCAGGCATGTAGTCAAATGTAATCATTGTAAGTCAGGGAACACGTGGTAGGTTCTAGAAAATAAGTAAATTGTAAATTAAATTCTATTGGAACATCGTGGAGAAGGAAAATGTATCTATCCAAGTGGAAGCATTGAGGAGGTAACATTTAAATTGAGCCTTAAGAGGTAGATTTAAATCTGACAAGCAGAGACAGCTGTAGAAGAGCACTCTAGTGCAAGAAATGGCGTTGCTGAAGAGAAGCTGGAGAGTAGAGAGATGCTGGAGAAAGTTGGGGAGAAACTGGAAGAAGATGTCCAGGCCTAATTATGTAGAAAACCAGTGTTTTGTTCTGTTGTATATAGGGTTGCTGTGAGTCAGAACCAACTCAACGGCATCTAACAACAACAGTTATGTAGAGTCACTAGCGGCTTGCTGGGAAATTCCAACACTGCTGCATAGGCAATGAGAAGGCACAGAAGGCAGTTAACTCATTCAGCAAAATGTATGCAGCCCTTGGTTTGGGCCCAGCTCCTTGGAGAAGTGGGAGATGAGAAACGCCGGGTGCTTTGTGGAGATGTCTGTCACCCCACTGTAGGGTGGATTGGAGAAGAGGGACAGGAGGCAAGGAGATGACGTATCAAGTTTTCACAAGTGACAGGAAATGAAGGTCCAAACTGAGAAAATGGCCAAGGAGAGGGAAATAAAAGCTCAGATGTGGAGCACATTTCAGGGACAGGAACCATGGGATTTGACCATTGACTAGAAACAGGAGGATAAGGAGATAAAACTGCCAGAGATTATTTCAAGGTATCAGGCTTCTGAGGAGTAGGAGGATGTTATTACAGTCAGGGCAGACTGGAGGAAGAGCAAGTTTGAAGGAAAACATCCGGAATTTTATGGTGAATGTGAAGGAAATTTATTGGGTGCTGTATAAATGAAAAGATAGAAATGTCAAAGCCAAAAATATCTTTGTGCAGAGGCTTACTTATTAGACTCTGAAAATATGAACTGTATTTCTCCACAAAACGCAATATAAGGCCAATCTGTATCAAGCCAAATTATCATGACGAATATTAATAGACCGAAGCCATGCTCTCGAGAGAAGTGAAAGGGATTTTAGGTAATGCCATTCATTGACATTCACACATGATTAAATGATCAGATCACAATCTATCCTCCCTTCTCCCCAAAACACTAAACCCATTCCTGAAGAGTCGATTCAGACTCACGGAGACCCTATAGGACAGGGTAGAACTGCTCTATTGGATTTCCAAGGTTGTAAATCTTTACAGAAGAAAATTGTCACATATTTCTCCGGCAGAGCAGCTGGTAGGTTTGAATCACTGACCTTTTGGTTGGAAACCAAGCACTTTTAACCCCTGCAGCACCAGGGCTCCTTGCAATCTACCTAAACCCAAACCAAAAAATCCATTGCTGTTGAGTCTATTCTGACTCAATAGCGGCCCTACCAAAAAACCCAGTGCCGTCGAGACAGAGTAAAACTGCCCCATAGGATTTCCAAGGATTCAAACTACTGACTTTTTGTTAGCAGCTGAACTCTTAACCGCTGTGCCACCAGGACTTCTGCAGTCTACCTAAAGAGAAAAAAAAACCTAGAACATATTAATTCGCCCAAATAAAGGTCTGTGCCTCTAAAAGCACTCTTGTCAGTGTTTATGTTTTCACACTATGAGTTAATGCAGGCAAGTATCTGGGGAGCATTTTACGTGTCCTTAATGGAAACTTTCCAAAAAATAAAAAGCCCCAGCCACAAGGGACTCCCAGTTTAATGGCGAAGATCAAGAGAAGCAAGCAGACTATTACAATCGGGATGCGCGCTGTCATCGAGGTCCTGTGAGAGCAGGGAGGAGCATCTTAAGCAGAAGGGTACGAAAGAGGGAAACTGAGGGAGGAAGGCTACTCGAGGAGCTGACTCAGGAGTTAGCTCTTAAAGAGTATGACCAATTCACTGAATATTTTGTGTAGAAATGTTGAATGGGAACCTCAGTTGCTGTGTAAGCCGTCACTGAAAACACAATAAAATATCATTAAAAACAAAAAAAAGGAATGACTTGGAATCAGTAAGATCAAGCTCAAGCAAAGAACCAACTCTAGGCAGAATTTATAGCCAATGCAAAAGCATGAAGATAGTATGATTAATTCAGATAACTAACGCTATTCATTCTGAATAACCCCAGGAGAGGGAGCTACAAGGTGTATGTGTGTGTGCGTGCGCATTGGTGGGTGTAAGAGAGAGGCGTGGAAAGAGTTATACGGAAATGAGACTAAGGAAGTAAGCTGAGACAAATCATATCTATTCAGCCAATTAATTTATTTATACTGTATATTATTCCCTGGTAGCATAACGGTTACGAGCTTGACAGCTAGCTGAAAGGTTGGTGGTTTGAACCCACCCAGTCGTTCTGTGGGAGAAAGACCTGGCGATCTGCTCCCATGAAGATTACAGGCTAGAAAACTCTCCGGGGCAGTTCTACTCTGTCACATAGGGTCTCAATGAGTCAAAATTGACTTGACAGCATCTAACAACAACATACTATTCCACAAAAGATTTCAAATATATTCAATAAGTCAAGATTCAAAATTAGGGAGGAAATCAAAGAAATAACAAATGTGGGTTGGGTATATGTGAGCCAATGCTGAAATCAGGAATGGTCATTAAAGATGCATCACTTCTTTGGCTTGGAACTTCCTAGCTGCCAACCCAAGGAAGGAAAAAATCAGTTGGATGGCTCTTAATGTCCATTAAAAAAAGAAACTTCAGCTGCTCAGAAGAAACAGTGGCACGTGGAATGTAGTAAGTGCTCATTAAGTTTAACTGGGAAGGAGTTTTACTAATAGGAGCATAGAGGTCTGACAAGTAAAAATTTGGAGAAAACTGTCCCTGGGTGTTACAAATGGTGAATGAGTTTGACTGCTAATCAAAAGGTTGGAGGTTCGAGTCCACCCAAGTCGTCTTGGAAGAAAGACCAAACGGCCATTGAAAACCCTATGGAGCCCAGTTCTACTCTGACACAGATAAGGTCTCCATGGTTTGTTTTTTTGGCCCTTGAAAGGTATAAAGCTTGCCTAAGTGGTGGAGAGAGTAGCTGCAGAGAAAACAATAAGGAGCGAGGCCTCCAACTTCCCCTTTTTGCCAGGTGAGCTTCTTTCCAGCCATTATAAAATTAAATCAAGTTTACTAACTGAAGCCTTCAGGCCATATCCAGCCAGCAGATGTGTTTTGTCTGGCTGACACAGTATTTTTGCTGTGGTTTTATTTAATTTTTTGTCTTACCCCCTCCACATTACAAAACAGTACATTTGTAAGATATTTTGAGAATACAAGAAAGCTTAAAGAAAAATCAAATTATAATCCTACCCAGAAAAAATCACTATTAACATTTATATCCTAGATATTCAACAGTTTTTTTTTTTTTTTTTTTAATTTGGATATTCTAGGCAGGACTTGTGGTCTTCAGGTAACTCTGTGCTGCCTGCTCCCCTATTGCCTTCTATCTGGCCCAGTCACATATTTGTGTTTCCTATCTGGCCTCTGCAATCCTCAAAATAAAATCCTAAACTATGTATGCTGCCTAAAATTAAACCATAAAGTAAATAAGACGTAAGGGAAAAGAAAGAAAAAAGTAAAAGGGAAAGTAATTAGTTATGAGGACTAATAAGTTAAGACTAATTAATGGTACTTAAAAGTATCAGACATTTTTAGTAAAAGAATTATTAAACCACATCAAGACTTAATGCCAAAAACGATTAAATGATAAAATGTTGTTGTTAGCTGCCATCCAGTGGCTCCAGCTCCTGGCAACTCCATGTACAACAGAATGAAACATAGCCCTGTCCTATACCATCGTCACAATCATTGGTATGTTTGAGTCTATTGCTTAGCCACTGTGTATTTTGAGTGCCTTCCAGCCTAGGGAGCTCATCTTCCAGCACTATATCAGACAATATTCTGTTGTGATCCACAGGGCTTTCATTGGCTAATATTTGGAAGTAGGTTGCCATGCCTTTCTTCCTAGTCTGTCTTGGTCTGGAAACCTGTCTACCATGAGTGACCCTGAAATATCAGTAGTGTAGCTTCCAGCATTGTAGTAACACCCAAGACACTACACTACAACAAACTGACAGGCAGGAGGTAGAAATGATAAAATAGAGATAGAATAAATACAATCTAGACTAAGGAAGAAAAAAATCTAGAAACAAGTAAAAACTAAAACACTAAAGTAGAAGGGATAAAAGATTAAGTACAAGGGAAATTATTGAAATCAAATAAAATATATAAAGCCAGAAGTCATTATAGAGGCTAACAAGATAAGCAAAAACAAAATTAAAAGGTAATTGAATTTAAAAGTGCCCATTAAAGTAAAAAGAATTATGAAGAAAATATATCTAAGCATTCTAAACATTTTAGAAAGAGAAGAGGAAAAATTTTAAATCTAAGAAAAGACAATGAAAACCACATAAATCAAAGCTGTAATGTGCCCTGAGATTATACTGAGGTACAGAGTGAAAGTTCTGAAGAAAACTTCAACTTTGCCATTAAAATGAAGTAAGCGAAGATCCTGATCAAAAGGGGAAAAATGCAGAACATTTTAAATTTAAAATGTTCATGGACTTCAGACTTTCTGGAGCCATGGAGGCTGGAGGAACTCCTGACATTATTGCCTGGGACAATCTTTAAACCTTAAGCCAAAAATATCTCCCGAAGTCTGCTGAAAACCAAACAGTAGTCTAGCTTAACTAGTGAAAGATGTCTGCTTTGAGCATTGTGCTCTTTTAAGATCTGTCTATATGGGATCAAAGCAACAACAACAACTCAAAATATTAGATAGGAACCTTAGGGGGCAGTGCGTTCATGTTAATGGGAGAGAAACAACTCTGAAAAGGAGGATGAGAACGGATACACAACTCGAAGAATGTGATCAATGCCACTGAATTGTACACATAGAAACTGTTGGATTAGTGTATTTTTGCTGTGTATATTCTCAACAACAGTAAAAAAAAATGACATGAATGAAGGAAAATCAGCAGAAAGGAAGTGCACTAAAGCTCTTAACCAAGTCCTGAGCTTCGTCAGTTTCCTACGCTGCCAATCCCAATATTACGGTGACTGCGCATACGGTGCATTGGCCAGAATTGAACCCGGGTCTCCTGCATGGAAGGCAAGAATTCTCCACTGAACCACCGCTAGGAGACCTCACTTACCCCATCCCTCCACCACAGGAGTCCTGCAGTCCCCATAGCAGCAGGCTTTGCCAAAGGGACTCGGTCTACTCGTTCACTCCGGAACATGACAACGGACTACATACTGGCAAGTTCTTATTCTTCGGTTGTTTTCTACAGCCCATGAAAAAAAACAAACAACTTGTGTTATGACATTACCTTAGATATGTTAAAACTAATTAGAGCATAGCTTAATGTCTATTGTTAGCAGACACATTTTGGTGTCTTTGATGAGATCTGAGGTTCACCTAACTCTCTTGCTAATACAAGAAGGTGTCCTTGTGGCTTCCATTCTCTGAGACAAGCAATGACCAACCACCTACCTTGAGTGGGGTGGCCTGATGAGGCATCACGAGGAGTAGAAGCACTCTTGCTAGTCAACAACACTTAAAACAATTGTTCCTAATTCTTAGTATAATACCTATTTGAGGTGTGGATCTTACTCTTTACTTGGGCAAGCTTCCTGATGAGAAGCAAACAAGGAGGAAGAGGGCTGAGATTGTGATGATTTATGGTTCCCGTTTCAAAGAGAAAACCAGGAGCTAAAATTCACCTTATACTTTTGTATCAATTCTTAATATTACTCAGCCCTTTTTCTCATCCTCCCATCCAGGGTTGGCAACTGGATTACCTGGCAAAGAGTTCCCAGATGTCCTTGTGAGGGTTTTATTCCTGGTCCTGATTTAAGATCCTCAAGGACTCTTCCTCTGCCTCTGAAATCGTAATATTACTGGAAGGGAACAGTTACATGCAGGGAGGCATGCACCCAAAACATCCCTCCCTCACTCCATCCATCCACCCTTCCTTCCATCCATATGTCCATGCAACCTTGTGTCCATCCATGTATCCATGCATCTGTCCATCCATGCATCATCCATGCATCCATGCATCTATCCATCCATGCATCCATCCATCCATGCATCCATCCATGCATCCATGTATCCATGTATCCATGCATGCATCCACGCATGCATCCACGCATGCATCCACGCATCCATCCACGCATGCATCCACGCATCCATCCACGCTTCCATCCACGCATCCATCCACGCATCCATCCATGCATCCACACATCCACCCATCCACCCACGCATCCACGCTCTAACGCACCCACCCACCCATCCATCCATCCATCCATCCACCCATCCTTCCCTCCATCCAACCCTCCATCCATCTGTCCGCAGGAGTAAGGTTTCAAGCCTTGGCGAAATGCCGGGCCAGAGGGCACACTGGTTTCTTCCTCAGTGATTGATCCTCTGCAACTGTTTTTCTTTCTACTTTGGCCTCCTCCTCACATATAACCTCCTGTTTTTCCTTAATGGGCCCTTTGTTTTTCTCCCTTTTGGCCTGAGTATATGAAACTACTTTCTAACCCATTCTTTTCTTCTTCCTGCCCTGTTTTTGCAGAGCAGCTTGACCTGATAACAAAGTTGCCAAGGGCAGTCTGACATGAACCCAAACCAAGGTTAAAGAGGAACACGGAGAAGAATGTCTGAGAATAAATGAAATTAGTAGAGGCCCTTCTGCATGCCAGGGGCTTTCACAGGTTTGTTTCACTCACAACAATCCCTTGAGAGAGGTGTTACTAAAATGAAGGAAATGCAATTAAGGTGAATACTAAAGACACACTGAAGAAACAATGAAATTGAATTGGTTGGGAAAGATTTAAAATGGGAATGTGAAATGAGAAGTAAATGCAAAGAAACAGAGGTGGGGTGGGGGGGAGCAGGGTGGGTATATGGGGAGTGGGGTGGATGGGTGGGGGGCACTTCCTCTGACGTGCAGATTCTCTGAGCTGCACCTACTGAGAGATGAACAGCCATTCTCCAAGAACTTCTTGGGCTGCACTGCAGCTGGGAGACTGACTTCCAGGGACTGCATCACACTGATCACCTTATTCACCCGTTTTCTGATGGGTTCAGCGGATGGGAGGCATTGGTAGGAGTTAGGAGGGCAGAAGAACAGAGTTCAGCTTGTTTATATCCGCTGCCCTGTGTCTCTGTGGCCACTGCCCTGCCCAGCCCCTCCTCTACTACAGCTACAGCTCCCCAGGGACGCCGGTACCACTGTTCCCTCCCCTGGCTCTTAGGTCCAGGTGTGTTAACAGCTTCGCATTGCTGCTAGTCCCTGGGTTTTCACCATACCTCTTCGGTTCCCATACTCATTGCTGTTGAGTCAATTCTGACTCATAACGACTTTATAGGACCGAGTAGAGCTGTCCTATGGGATTTCCAAGGCTGGGATCTTTATGGAAGCAGACTACCACATCTTTCTCCTGAAGAGTGGCTGGTGGGTTCAAATCTCCAACCTTATGGATTACTTAGCCAAGTGCTTAACCACTGTGTCACCAGGGCTCCCTCAGTTCCCTTAACCTTGCCCAAACAAAAAAACCAAACCAGTTGCTATGGAGTTGATTCCGACTCATGGTAACTGCATGTGTGTCTGAGTAGAACTATGCTCCACAGGGTTTTCCATGACTGATTTTTTGGAAATAAATCACCAGGCCTTCCTTCTGAGGCCCCTCTGAGTGGACTCAAACCTCTAACCTTTTGATTAGCAGCTGAGCGTGTTAACTGTTTGCAATACCCCAGGACTCCTAACCTTGCCCACACCTCCATAAACCATCCCTTCATTACACTTTTTCAGGTACACCGTCTGAGTGTACCATCTACTTCTGACAGAACCCTGTCTGAAACATTTCCTAGTCTGCTCCCCCAAAATGTTGTTGTTGTGTGCTGTTGAGTCGATTCCAACTCATAGTGACCCCATGTGACAGAGTAGAACTGCTCCGCAAGATTTCCTAGACAGTAAACTTCACAGGAGCACATCACCCGGTCTTTCTTCCTCAGAGTACCTGAGTGGATTTGAACTGCTAACCTTTTGTTTAGCTGCTGAGCACTTAACCACTGTGCAACCAGGGCTCCTTTCCTCCAAAATAAGTATCATGAAATCATGTCTATTTAATACTTAGCTATAAACACTCCGAGAAGCAATTTAGAATCATTAATAAAGTCTGCCTAGAAAACACTCTCTTCAACTAATACTACATTTATACCAGTTGCTAGTTGCTACTGAGTCAATTTGACTCATGGTGACCCTGTATATGTCAGAGTAGAACTGTGCTCCACAGGATTTTCAGTGACTGATTTTTCAGAAGCAGATCTCCAGGCCTTTCTTTGGAGGTGCCTCTGGGTGGACTTGAACTTACAACCTTTCTATTAGCAACCACTTTTATCCCGTGGTTCCTAATCTTGTGTCTGCCCCAATACTTACAAAAGATAACACAGTCCTGCTTGTAACACCCTCACATTGGAAGATACTCTTAAGAAGAATATGGTGGGGTTAGCACCTCCCTGCCTCAGGGCGCAAATTAGAATGGGGTTGGGGTAGTGTAAATCCCCACCCCCAGATCCTGAGATCATTGCTTTTTAAGGATTTTTTGAGGAACAGACCTTGATGTCAATAGCAATTGTTGGGATCATAGAGATTGATTCACGTAGGTTTAAATATAGCTACAGTTAATGACTTATGGACTATTACAGTGAAGCCCTGCTAACAGCGGTGTCCCACTCAATTGCTGGTAGAAACCAGGAGGAGAGGTCAAGCTGAGCTAGGCTGGAAAGACACTTCCAGACAGTGCCCCACAATCTTCTGTAATTCTGGGTTCCAGAAGATAAGAGAGATCCTTCAGGCCGGTGCCTTACTGTGGGCAACTGGGAGCAAGATCGAATCTTCCTTCCCCCTGTTCTGTGACTTTGGCGAAGGCTTCTGAGCACCAGGCGGCTAAGTAGCTGTGCTTGTTTAGCTCGGCCCCATCTGCCCACCCCTTGTCGGCTCTTCCTTTTCTCTTCCCTTCCCTGGAACTGGGTCTTTAGGTCTGAAATTTAAGATACCTCATCTCCACATATGACAATCATCATAGGAATACTTCTCTTCAAATGAGTCAAAATGAAGTCATTGTCTCTTTTAAAATTATCCCAAAGTCTATTGTATTTTTAAAATGACAAATGAAAGCAAAAAAAGGCTTTCAGAAGCAGTAGATAATAATTTTCATTTCCAATAACTTGGCCCATATTGCCCCACGTGGTCCCCCAGCTGTAAGGGTTTCTTCTCCAACGAAGCGGTATCTATCCCCTCCAACTAAGCTGAGCTACCTCCCACGTGTGGGAGGAAATCCCAGGAGCCAAGGAGAAATGCAGGAATGCTTCCAGATAAACAAAGACACCAGGGTCAAAGCAAGGGCAGTCACATTCCCACCACCTCCACATCACCCCAATGTCCTGCTGCTCAAAAAGGAGGGCTCAAGCTCATAACCCAGGACATCACAGGACATGATGTCCCCAAGCCCCTGCACTGCCCTGTCATGTTACAAATGCAGCTTTCCAACACACCCTCTCTAGCCAAGTTCACAAATCCTTTCCCCATTAACACTGTAAACTCCTTACGGGCAAACACTATTTCTGCATGCTTTATTCATCGCCTCTCAGAAAGCAGCACTAAATAGACGACACATGCAATCAATCAATAAGCACTTATTGCGCACCTAGGTTATGCCCAGAGCAGCAACAGCACTCGCTAATAAATTCACGGTGGGCAGGAGGTGATGCAGAGAGCCGTTCAGCTCAGATAAAAGGTGTCAGGTTTGTGACCTTGAGCTCTCATTTCTAGATCTGTCACTTCAATGCATGTGGCTGACATAGAAAAAAAACACAGAGCCTCGTGCAAATAGGTGCTCTGCGCTGTAAGCACCTCTGCCTGACAGATTTTGATGCAGTGCTATAATTAAGATTCTGCGGTGCACTGGCAAACGCAATACAAAAACACATGAAAAGGAAGTATGGTCTGGCTGGAGAATAGCAAACGATTTCTAGTTTATTTGCCAAGGCACGCAGGAGGTAAATATAAAACAAAACTCAGGCAAGTTTAGCATTCTCCTTCTCCAGAAAGAATGCTGCTGCGTGCAAGCCAAGCCCTCAGCTGAGAACAGTTCCTCACATTCAAACAGGCTGGGGGCGGGGGTGATGCTGCGCCACATTCAGATGCCGTCAGAGGCATTTGCTAGTTTGCGGCTAGATAGCAGTTCCCTTAGACAACCTGCAATCTTATTGATGACTTAGTTTGCAAATAGCAAAGGTGTAAACGGTGGTGCTCTTTGCCACATAAAGCCTTTGCATGTGACTGAAGATCATAATTTTAAGTGCGCAATCCATCTTCCTTATGTGTGTGAAACGACCAGTTAAATACAACTCTGTCGAGGCAGCAAGTCTTAACACTTTGCAGGTGCCCGGGTGGAGATTGCAGTTAGCATTTTTTAAGGCGTGTGGATCAGTATCGAAGCACGCAAACCAGCCCAGAGAATGAATGTGTACGTCCAGCTCATAAGCACTACACGGTTCCCTCTCTTACTTTCAAAGGGGGAATAAAACAAGCGTGTAGAGCCCTGTCAAAAGAGGCTGGACACATTCAGGGCTGGAGAAACACTACAGCAACAGGTGAATTCAGGAGACTGTAAGGCCACTCCTGGATGGAGGGTCCGAAGCGGAAGGCTCAGGTGAAGGATGGAGCATTTGAGATGGAGCTTCGAGAACAGGTAGGATTTGGGGGATATAGAAAGGAGGAACACAAAGGGGTTGAGGCTGAGGGGTCAGAGGGCCAGGTGGATTCTCTACTGAGCCCTGCCTGCCTTCTTTCCCATAATGACACTTACTAAGCACTTGTCACGTACCAGGCACAATTTGAAGTCCTTGTTACATAATAGGTAAATAGCTGCTCTCGAGCTGACTCTGACTCATGGCAACCTCGCTACAACAGAAGGAAACATTTCCCAGTCCTGAGTCATCCTCAGGATCACTGGCACGTTCAAGTCCATTGTTGAGGCCATTGTGTCAATCCAGCCAAACGAGGACCTCTCTCGCCCTTTCTGGCCCTCCACTTCGTAAAACATGATGTCCTCCTCCAGCGACTGAGTTGGACAATGTTCTGTTGTTATCCATAAGGTTTTCATTGGCCTTTCTTCCGAGTCTGTCTTAGTCTGAAAGCTCCGCTAAAACCTGCCCACCACGGGTGACACTGCTGTTATTTGAAATACCAGTGGCATAGCTTCCAGCATCACAGCAATGCTCAAGCCACCACAGTATGACAAAATGACAATTAGATAGTGGTATTACATAATATGATTTGTTGTTGTTAGGTGCCATTGAGTCGGTTCCGACTCATAGCAACATCGTGTACAACAGAACGAAACACTGTCCAGTCCTGCGCCATCCTCAGTCACTGTTATGCTTGAGCCTGTTGTTGCCGCCACTGTGTCAGTCCATCTCATTGAGGGTCTTCCTCTTTTTCGCTGACCCTCTACTTTACCAAGCATGATGTCCTTCTCCAGTGACTAGACAGTCCTGTTAACATAGGCAAAATGCATGAGACGAAGTCTGGCCATCCTTGCTTCTAAGGAGCAATCTGGCTGTACTTCTTCCAAGACAGATTTTCTTCATTTTTTTGGCAGTCCATGGTATATTCAATATTCTTCTCCACCACAATTCAAAGGCATCAATTCTTCTTCCGTCTTCCTTATTCATAGTCTAGCTTTCATATGCATAGGAGGCGACTAAAAACACCATGGCTTGTGTCAGGCACACCTTAGTCTTCAAGGTGACATCTTTGCTTTTCAACACTTTAAAGAGGTCTTTTGCAGCAGATTTGCCCAATGCAATGCATCTTTTAATTTCTTGACTGCTGTTTCCATAGGTGTTGATTATGGATCCAAGTAAAATGAAATCCTTGACAACTTCAGTCTTTTCCCTGCTTATCGTGATATTGCTTATTGGTCCAGTTGTGAGTATTTTTGTTTTCTTTAAGTTGAAATGTAATCCATACTGAAGGCTATGATCTTTGATCTTCATCAATAAGTGCTTCAGGTCCTTTTCACTTTCAGTAAGCAAGGTTGTGTCATCTGCATAAGGAAGGTTGTTAATGAGTCTTCCTCCAATCCTGATTCTCTGTTCTTCTTCCTATAGTCCAGTTTTTCAGATTATTTTTCTCACAATACAGACTGAACAGGTATGGTGAAAGGATACAACCCTGCGGCATACCTTTCCTGACTTTAAATCACACAGTATCCCCTTGTTCTATTCGAACAACTGCCTCTTGATCTATGTACAGGTTCCTCATGTGCACAATCAAGTCTTCTGGAATTCCCATTCTTCACAACGTTATCCATAATTTGTTATAATCCACACAGTCGAATGCCTTTGCATAGTCAATGAAACACAGCTAAATATCTTTCTGGTATTCTCTACTTTCAGCCAGGATCCATCTGACATCAGTGATATTATCCCTGGATCTATATAATATCATATCACATCACAACATAAGATAAAATATAATATAATCCATTATATCCATAATATAATCCATTTTATCTTCAAAATAGTCCTATGAGATTATCCACAAAATAATAACCCAAGGCACAAAGAGATTAAGTAACTTGCCCATGGTTACGTAGCTATAGGTGGTGGACAGGAATTCAAACTCAGGCAACAACTGCTTATAGTCCTGGTCTCAGCATCCCCTCACCGGCCCTCAGAGCTGGGCCCAACACCATGAGGCTCTGCTGTCCTCTGGGCTGTGGATCTTTCTCTGCCCTTGAGCTAGTTCTATCATTTGAACTTCTACCTTATTTCTGAGAACCAGGACCCCCAGAGTTACCTTACATTGCTTCTTTTATTTGTAAAAATAAAAATATCTTTTTATTACCTTCTTTATTTAAAAAATACATATTTGTTATAGAATAATTAGATAATAGAGACAAACAAAAAGAAAATTAGAAGACTGCCGTACTTCCGCCCCCAGAGACTAACACACCCTGCACATATTGCTGACCAGCCTGCCGCACCCATTGCTGTGTACGTGTACATAGATTTTCAATAAAAATGGGATTAGCACATACAAAATGCCTTCAATCTATTCTTTTCACTCAGCACCAACACAAGTGTCTTTCTGTGTCGATAGATATTTTTCTATGGCCTGATTCTAAAACTGTTCTAAGTGTTTTCTTCAAATAGGGAATTAATTAGATGAGGCCAGGTAGAAACCACAAGGGAGTTTGGGAGGTGGGGGAGATAACCGGGGTCTGGACCAAGGAAGAAGGACCTGGAGTTGACCAGTAAAAGGCGACAGTAGGTGCAGAAGGAGCAGCCTGGGAAAGGGGCTAACGATTCAAACCTAGTCCAAATGGACAAGAGGGGGCAAGGCAAATTCAACCCAACCCCAAGCTGATGTCAGGAGATGGGGGGGTTGTTATGGGCTGGTGCTAGGGTGAGGCTTCGGAATAGCAGAGCAGAGCTTGGGGGAGGCATACGCAGAACTAGGCCATCCGAGGGAACCTAGGAGTGAGGGACCAGATGCAGGAAAAGCAGGAGCCAGGCTAAGGCCAGGGAGTGAGGAAGGGGTACTGAGGCAGGGGAACATGCCCAGGCAGGTGGCTGGCCTTCCGCGGGCCTCCAGTGTCTGCCCTCAAGGACCGGCAGCCAAGGACTGGTTCCAAGTCGGGCTGTTGGCTGGGCCAGTGCCGTCACTATACTTCCTGGGCAGATCTGGGTGCCTTGGAGAGGGGGAACAGACAGCAGATTTCTGGGTGGTGCAAACAGTTAATGTGCTCGGCTGCTAACTAAAAGGTTGGAAATTCAAATGCACATCAGAAGAGGTCCTGGAGATCTACTTCCAAAATATCAGCCATTGGAAGCCCTGTGGAGTACAGTTCTGCTTTGACACGCGTGAGGTCATTATGAGCCGGAGTTGGCTCGACTGCTGCTGTTTTCCCTGGAACCAGCTCCAGCTAGCCTCCGCCCCAGACGGTATGGATAAAGCACGCCGTACAGGAAGAATTTGAGAGGCATGGCAAAGAGGAGACACACAGGCTTGGCAACCGATAGTATACGACAAGCTAAGGCTGTGACGTTGTAAATGAAGAAAGAAGAGTGAGATCTCACTGAATAACTGGGACTTCTCGCAGCTTATTAACATTTTATGAGAGGACAGCCTGTTAAGTCTGTAGGAAGACAAATATTTCCTAGGCTGCGTGTCCTTAGCTGTCAGCGGGTCTGTGTTTCAGGTAATAATATAATCGTGGTGGTCAGCTATGGGAGGAGGCTGAACTGACAGGTGTAGCAAAGCAGAGCAGAAGCCTGTCATAAGGAGAAGGTAACAGAGATGGTGAGCCTGCAGTGAAGAGGATTAGGACTGTGCAGAAATGGGCCTCCTGAGATGCCAGAGCCAAGGAAAAAAAGCTCGGAGGGAAGGGCTGTTCTGGGGTTTGATCTGAACCATGATTTGAACTGAGCGAGCCTCCTCCAGTGTAAGGATTTTCCCTCCCAGCGTGAAACTGAACGATAGCAGTTGAGGAGAAACGTGCTGATTTTTTATATTTGCTATGCGAGTTTCATGGTTAAAATGGCCCAGTTTGGTATTTGCACATAAGACAAAGAAGTTCCTAAGACAAGGAGCAGTGTTGGGCTTTTCATTGGTAAAGAACTCCCAGTCCGATTTGACGTATTCTACGTCTGTCTACCACTGTCTGTCAGTTTGTGGTACTGTGGTGGCTTGCACATTGCTGTGGTTCTGGAAGCTATACTACCGGTATTTCAGATATCGGCAGGGTCATGATGGTGGACAGGTTTCAGTGGAGCTTCTAGGCGAAGACAAACTGGGAAGAAAGGCCTGGTTATCTACTTCTGAGAGTTAGCCCATGAAAACCCTATGGATCACAACAGAATATTGTTTGATATAGTGCTGGAAGATGAGCTCCCTAGATTGGAGCTCAGACACTCAGAATCACAGAGGCTACGACAACAGACTGGAGCAGACCAGCGGTGGATGGTGAAGACGGTGCAGGACTGGGCAACACTCCATTCTGACATACGTGGGGTCGCCATGAGTCAGAGCTGACACGGTGGTAACTAATAACAACAATAAGACCCACATATCAGCCTGCTCAGAGGCCAAAAGCCTGAATCTCTACAATTCAGTATTCATTTCCTTGTGTTCCTTTCCCCTTGGCCCTCTTTTTACAACACCAACACTCTCAGTGTAGGTAGCACATGGAGCACATTTGCACCAAGGTGTTAATGATTTCTCACGTCTCCTTTGCTGATGACAGATGATGAGTGAGGGTGAAAACTCCAGGTTCTTGGATTATGAAACACAGAAAGAGGCATAAAGTTAAGGGTAGCGAAAGCCAAAGACGCATTCTGCCTGTTTGGAAATATTGCACAGAGAAGGCCCTGAACGAAGCTTTGCTGTTTTGAGACAGCAAGGAGGGAGGTGTTGTCAGTATTGCTTTTTGCTATGGAGTCCCCATTTCTGGATCCGATTTGGTAGGCATTAGGGTCTCTTTCACCATCTTCATCACCTGTAACATCATCAGCACGTCCAGTTACCATCAACTGAATGCCTCCTGGGTGTCAGGCATTGTCCACGGTTGTAAACATTGTGTTGTGAGTCTTCAAAACACTCCTAATGAAACAGGTACTATTACCCCTATTTTACAGATGGAGAAACGGAGCCCCCCCTAGGATTAAGGAGCTGATGAGTGGTGAAATCCTGTTTTTGGCAAATTCTTTTTCACTTTTACCCCCTTATGATAAGTATTTATGATTTATCAATTTATTTATTTTTTTCCTTGGATCAGTATTTTTATTCTGCATATCTTCTTTATTCACTTCAGAAGATTACGGAAAACTTGGAAATGGAAAAGAAGTGTCTCCATATATTCTCTAGATAGCAAGTGGGAGAATCGAAGTGAGCAGAAGGGTCCACCTAAAAGATAGCCCACTGTGTGCAAAACTCCAGGCCAGCTTCCTGTGTGCTTAATCTTTACTTTGTGCATTTAATCTAAATTTAGCACAGAGAAAAACTCTTTTGTCCTTAAAATATATATACGCAAAATTAGCAAAGATATATAAGATGTTATGTCATTACCAGCAAGCTGGAGAACAAGGATGTCTGAGTGGTTTGTCGCCTCTCTTCCAATCATGAAAGGAACCTACGGCAAAAACTGTGTTGACATCGTATCTACACTTCAACATGAATGGGTGGAGGTAAGTCTCTCCCCTTTAATCCCTTCTCCACTCTACTGCAGAGTTCTCAGGCTGCCAGCCCACCCTTCAATCCTACCCTAGTCTAAACTCTATCCTACAAGGCTGTAAAGAGATGACTTTCCCCCTCCAGCCCTGCTCTCTCTTGACTGTCATACATGTGGCCCAGTTCTACCCTTATTAAATTACCTGCGTTGTTTGGTGCCATAGGGTCTGTTCTGACTCACAATGACCCTGTGTACACCAGAACGAAACACCGCCAGGTCCTGCACCATCCTCACAATCATTGCTATGCTTGAACCCATTGTTGCAGCCACTGTGTCAATCCATCTCGTCGAGGGTCTTTCTTTCTCTTTTTCACTGACCTTTTCTACTTTACCAAGCATGATGTCCTTCCCCAGGGACTGGTCCCTCTTGATAGTATAGACAAAGTACGTGAAATGACATCTTGCCATCCTTGCTTTTAAGGAGCATTCTGGCTGTACATCTTCCAAGACAGATTTCTTTGTTCTTCTGGCAGTCCATGATATCTTCAATATTTTTCACCAATGCCGTAATTCAAAGGCATCAGTTCTTCTTCAGCCTTCCTTATTCATTGTCCAGCTTTCACATGCATATGACAGGATTGAAAATATCATAGCTTGAGTCAGGTGCACCATAGTCTTCCAAGTGAAATCTTTGCTTTTTAACACTTTAAAGAGGTCTTTTGCAGCAGATTTGCCCAATGCAATACATGGTTTGATTTCTTGACTTCCGCTCCCATAGGCATTGATTGTGGATCCAAGCAAAATGAAATCCTTGGCAACCTCAAGATTTTCTCCATTTATCATGATGTTGTTTATTGGTCCGCTTGTGAGAATTTTTGTTTTTTTCAGGTTGAGGTGTAATCCATATTGCAGGCTCTAGTCTTGGATCTTCATTGGTAAGATCTTCAAGTAAGTGCTTCAAAACCACCTGTAGTTTCCTGAATATACCACCCTTTCATATCTTTCACATAGTAATAGTTGCTTATATTTCTTGAGTGTACCAGGTACTGTGTTAAAGCCTTGAAATATGTTATCTCCTTTCCTTCTTACAGTAATCCTGAAAAGTAGGTATTACTGATCCCACATTATATACGAGGCAACTGAGGCTCAGAAATATGAAGGTCACATGGGTAATGAGTGACAGAGTAAGAATCAGGTCTGCCTAACTCCAAAGCTGGCGCTCTCCAACACTATCTGGTCGTATGGCCAAATTATACTTTTCAGAACTCTACTCAAATTTTCTCTCTACAAGTCCTTCCTTAAATCCTCCCTGAACCCACCGCCTCTGCCCCACATGAGCAAGCACTGTCTGTGACTTCACCCTACCCACCTCTGTAGCACATGTCCTTGCTTACATTCACCTGTGTGTACGGAGCACCTGCCATGTGCCAGGCCTTGTGCCATGTGTTTGTGACAACAAGGAGCCGCCCATGTGCATAACTGTCTTTCCCCTCTGGGCCAGGAATGGGTTGTGTTTTTGTTGGTAGCCCTCATCCTACACATTTCCATAGAAACAATGAATCCTTGTGATGAATAGAACTGACTCTCAGGCCTGGTAGCTGATTGTTAGGAGCTTGTACACCCATAGGAGAACCTCACCCCAATTTTAGAGTTTACCTATGGGGGGATTCCTCTTCTCTCCAATTTCTTTGTGATGCCCATACTGTATAAACCAAAAAAACTCATTGTCGTTGAGTCAATTTCTACTCATGGTTACCCCATGTGTTTCAGAGTAGAACCGTGCTCCATAGGATTTTCAATGGCACTAATCTTATGGAGGAGCCCTGCTGGCACAGTGGTTAAGAGTTCGGCTGTTAACCAAAAGGCTGGCAGTTCAAATCCACCAGCTGCTCCTTGGAAACCCTATGGGGCAGTGCTACTTTGTCCTATAGGGTTGCTATGAGTCTGAGTCGACTCAACAGCAAGGGGTTTTTTTCTTTTTTTAATCTTACGGATACAGATCGCCAGAACATTCTTTTGCGGCACCATTAGGTGAGCTGGAACCGCCAACTTTTCATTTAGTAGCCAAGCATAAACCGTTTGTGTCATCCAAGGACCTGATGCCCATAATTCAGGGTAATCCAGAATTGAGGCTCAGGTTAGTGGACAAGGGCCTATTTTCCTGTGAGGTATGTGGTCCTCACGATCCCTAACCACTCATTTCTTTTAACTTATCTTTTGAAAATTCCATCAGTCAAAAAATAACCTGGCTGCCAGGTAACTTTAGAGAAATACTCTGGCCAAGCTCTTCACAAACCAAGTTTGTGCCAAGAATCGGCCTTTGAGAGAAAGCAAGGGGGTTCTTTTCTCGAGTCTCACAGAACATTTTCTTGAAGGAAGAAAAGCACAAAACAGATAATGATTTAATTGTGCAAGTGTCTCTTGCAAACTGCTCTTAAGATGTTGGCTTAAATGTAGGACCCTCTATATGATAGCCACCTATTAAGAAGCCACATGATTTTGGCTCATTCATCTTTGAATTATCTTCCATCTATGTGAAGGACTTCCATGTCTAATCCACTTGGCTCTTGAGGGAACTTCCAACTCTTTCATTCTGAGTAGGGCTGTGTGGACCTGGAAAAGAATAAAGCATCCAGTGTCAAGTACCCTGCCACTGAGAGTAACAGAGAACTCTCCCTGGCCGGGCACAAATGCCTCTGGAGAGCACCTAGGGCTTTTGGAAGCTGCATTAACTCTTTCTGGCCATGAAAGTACTGTTTGCCAAATTACTATTTCAGTATAAGAGGAGTCTTTGGTGCATTAAATTAAATAATCATAACCGCATGGCTACATTCAAACATTTGAAGAGGAATTAACAATAGGTGGACCCTGATAAAAGGGGAGAAAAACATACAGCAGAACTTGAATTCTTAAAAAGTCCAGACTTACTGGACCAGCTGAGACTGGAGGACTTCCTGAGACTATCGCTCTGAGATGCTCTTTAAACCTTGAACTGAAACTATCCCCTGAGGTCACTTTTTAGTAACATAGCAAAAATAAAGACTACTACCCATGCGTACAAGGCTTCATTAAGAAACCACCTATATGACATCAAAAGGTCAACAATTACTCTAAAGCAAAGATAAGAAGATAAGGGAGCAGGGAAACGAGTACTGGAAACAGAACAACCAGAACGCAATTAAGGAAAATGTCGACACGTTGTGAAAACGTAACTAATGTCACTGAATAATTTGTACAGAAATTTTCAAATGGGAACTGAATTTGCTGTGGAAACTTTTCCCAAAAACACGATAAAATATTCTTTAAAAAAATTAATGAGTATTTCTGAAATGTTTCAAACCAGGAAATTTTATCATATTTTGTAAAACTATTCAGATAAAAGTCTTCTGATAAACAGGCCACTGGTAATTGACTGCTCATATTTTTATATCTTAAATCCCTTAACTCAACAATATGAAAGAAGAAAACAGCATTTGGGAAAAAGTAATTAGTCATTATCAGCAAAGCTTGTCTTAGGTAGACAGAACCTAAAGGATGTGATTGTCTATGGGCCAGTTCTACTCTGTCCTATAGGGTCGCTATGAGTCGGAATCGAATCGACGGCCCTGGGTTTGGGTCTGGGTTTATGGAAACGCTTTGGAATGGCCTGAAATTCAGGCCAAAGTTTTTACTTCATTTTTCTTCCATTGGGAAATGTTGTCTTAGGCCTTATAGAAGTAAAAGTTTCTAACATCTCATCTAAAGCTCCCCGTTTTCCTATTTTGCATTCCCTATATTTCTGATGGAGCCTTGGTGGCACAGTGGTTAAGTACTCATCTGCTAACTGAAAGGTCAGCAGTTCCAACCCACCAGTCACTCAGGAGAAAAGATGCGGCTGTCTGCTTCCATAACGATTAAAAACCAAAACACAAACCCACTGTCGTCGAGGTGATTCCAACTCACAGCAACCCTATAGGACAGAGTAGAACTGCCCCACAGGGTTTCCAAGGAGAAGCTGGTGGATTCGAACTGCCGACCTTTTTGGTTAACAGCCATAGCTAACCACTATACCACCAGGGTTTCCTTGGTAAAGATTACAGCTTTGGAAACCCTGTGGGGCTGTTCTACTCTGTCCTGTAGAGTCACTATGAGTCAGAATTGACTTGACGACAATGAGTTATATATATATATATGTATATATATATATATGTATGTATTTTTGATGTTTCAGGTGGTTCTGTTTTAAAGGCAAGCTTGAAACACACTCCTTGGCTGCTAGTCAATAATTTTCCTTTAGGAAAATGTTCCTTTATATGACAGAAATAAATCTTGGTTATTGCTGAAGAAAGGGGGAGAGAACCAGATTTGAGGTTGATGGAAAATGGTCCCTGGTGGCATAGTGGTTATGAGCTCAGCTGCTAACCAAAAGGTTGGCAGTTCAAATCCGCCATGGGCTCCTTGGAAACCCTATGGAGCCGTTCTACTAGGTCCTATAGGGTCACTACAAGTCGGAACTGACTCCATGGCACTTAACAACAGCAATGGTTAAGTGTTTTCTAAAGAAGCGTATATTCATCTATCACTAATGTAATTAAAATTAAACTTTAAATAAGTACAGGCAACAGTGTGACAAAATTTGTCATCGCTGGTTTGAAGGTTGGTATTGCTTCCCCCAGCCACCTCTGAATTTGTTCATTCTCTATGTCCTTGCTGCCTTCTTTCAAATTTCTTCAGTCTGCGCAAGCTGGAGTCTGCTGCTGCTTGGCCAGGCCTGTGGCTATCCAGCGGCGTTCCCGGCACCTCTATTTCCTGGTAGTTGTTTTAGTCTCAGCCTCTTGGGGTGAATGCTGACCCTACAGGGGGCTGCTTCCAATATATGTGCAGACCTCAGAGCTCTAGAGCCTGGCTGTCTTTTTTTTTTTTATGTTTTTTTTTTTTTTTATTAACTTTTATTGAGCTTCAAGTGAACATTTACAAATCAAGTCAGTCTGTCACATATAAGTTTATATACATCTTACTCCTTACTCCCACTTGCTCTCCCCCTAATGAGTCAGCTCTTCCAGTCTCTCCTTTCGTGAAAACTTTGGCAGCCTCCAACTCTCTCTATCCTCCCATCCCCCCTCCAGACAGGAGATGCCAACACAGTCTCAAGTGTCCACCTGATATAACTAGCTCACTCTTCATCAGCATCTCTCTCCCACCCACTGTCCAGTCCCTTTCATGTCTGATGAATTGTCTTCGGGGATGGTTCCCGTCCTGTGCCAACAGAAGGTTTGGGGACCATGACCGCCGGGATTCCTCTAGTCACATCCAGACCATTAAGTATGGTCTTTTTATGAGAATTTGGGGTCTGCATCCCACTTATCTCCTGCTTCCTCAGGGGTTCTGTATTGTGCTCCCTGTGAGGGCAGTCATCGACTGTGGCCGGGCACAGACTAGTTCTTCTGGTCTCAGGATAATGTAGGTCTCTGGTTCATGTGGCCCTCTCTGTCTCTTGGGCTCTTAGTTGTCGTGTGACCTTGGTGTTCTTCATTCTCCTCTGCTCCAGGTGGGTTGAGACCAGTTGATGCATCTTAGATGGCCACTTGTTAGCTTTTAAGTCCCCAGACGCCACATTTCAAAGTGGGATGCAGAATGTTTTCATAATAGAATTATTTTGCCAACTGACTTAGAAGTCCCCTTAAACCATGGTTCCCAAACCCCCGCCCTTGCTCCCCTGACCTTTGAAGTATTCATTTTATCCCGGAAGCTTCTTTGCTTTTGGTCCA
Source organism: Elephas maximus indicus (assembly GCF_024166365.1). Taxonomy (NCBI): domain Eukaryota; kingdom Metazoa; phylum Chordata; class Mammalia; order Proboscidea; family Elephantidae; genus Elephas; species Elephas maximus. The sequence continues at coordinate 58,378,222 of NC_064841.1, read as the reverse complement.
GTCCAGTCCAGTTGAGCTGACCTTCCATGTATTGAGTGTTGTCCTTCCCTTCACCTAAAGCAGTTCTTTTCAGCTAATTAATCAGTAAAAAACCCTCTCCCTCCCTCCCTCCCCCCCCCATAACCACAAAAGTATGTGTTCTTCTCAGTTTATACTATTTCTCAAGATCTTATAATAGTGGTCTTATACAATATTTGTCCTTTTGCCTCTAATTGATTTCGCTCAGCATAATGCCTTCCAGGTTCCTCCATGTTATGAAATGTTTCACAGATTTCGTCACTGTTCTTTATCGATGCGTAGTATTCCATTGTGTGAATATACCACAATTTATTTACCCATTTATCCGTAGATGGACACCTTGGTTGCTTCCAGCTTTTTGCTATTGTAAACAGAGCTGCAATAAACATGGGTGTGCATATATCTGTTTGTGTGAAGGCTCTTGTTTCTCTAGGGTATATTCCGAGAAGTGGGATTTCTGGGTTGTATGGTAGTTCTATTTCTGACTGTTTAAGATAACACTAGATAGATTTCCAAAGTGGTTGTACCATTTTACATTCCCACCAGCAGTGTGTAAGAGTTCCAATCTCTCCGCAGCCTCTCCAACATTTATTATTTTGTGTTTTTTAGATTAATGCCAGCCTTGTTGGAGCGAGATGGAATCTCATCGTAGTTTTAATCTGCATTTCTCTAATGGCTAATGGTCGAGAGCATTTTCTCATATATCTGTTAGCTGCCTGAATATCTTCTTTAGTGAAGTGTGTGTTCATATCCTTTGCCCACTTCTTGATTGGGTTGTTTGTCTTTTTGTGGTTGAGTTTTGACAGAATCATGTAGATTTTAGAGATCAGGCGCTGGTCGGAGATGTCATAGCTGAAAATTCTTTCCCAGTCTGTAGGTGGTCTTTTTACTCTTTTGGTGAAGTCTTTAGATGAGCATAGGTGTTTGATTTTTAGGAGCTCCCAGTTATCGGGTTTCTCTTCGTCATTTTTGGTAATGTTTTGTATTCTCTTTATGCCTTGTATTAGGGCTCCTAGGGTTGTCCCTATTTTTTCTTCCACGATCTTTATTGTTTTAATCTTTATGTTTAGGTCTTTGATCCACTTGGAGTTAGTTTTTGTGCTTGGTGTGAGGTATGGGTCCTGTTTCATTTTTTTGCAAATGGATATCCAGTTATGCCAGCACCACTTGTTAAAAAGACTATCTTTTCCCCAATTAACTGACACTGGGCCTTTGTCAAATATCAGCTGCTCATATGTGGATGGATTTATATCTGGATTCTCAATTCTGTTCCATTGGTCTATGTGCCTGTTGTTGTACCAGTACCAGGCTGTTTTGACTGCTGTGGCTGTATAATAGCTTCTGAAATCAGGTAGAGTGAGGCCTCCCACTTTCTTCTTCTTTTTCAGTAATGCTTTTCTTATCCGAGGCTTCTTTCCCTTCCATATGAAGTTGGTGATTTGTTTCTCTATCACCTTAAAAAATGACATTGGAGTTTGGATCGGAAGTGCATTGTATGTATAGATGGCTTTTGGTAGAATAGACATTTTTACTATGTTAAGTCTTCCTATCCATGAGCAAGGTATGTTTTTCCACTTAAGTATGTCCTTTTTAATTTCTTGCAGTAGAGGTTTGTAGTTTTCTTTGTATAGGTCTTTTACATCCTTGGTAAGATTTATTCCTAAGTATTTTATCTTCTTGGGGACTACCGTAAATGGTATTGATTTGGTTATTTCCTCTTCGGTGTTCTTTTTGTTGATGTAGAGGAATCCAAGTGATTTTTGTATGTTTATTTTATAACCTGAGACTCTGCCAAACTCTTCTATTAGTTTCAGTAGTTTTCTGGAGGATTCCTTAGGGTTTTCTGTGTATAAGATCATGTCATCTGCAAATAGAGATAATTTTACTTCCCCCTTGCCAATCCGGATACCTTTTATTTCTTTGTCTATCCTAATTGCCCTGGCTAGGACTTCTAGCACAATGTTGAATAAGAGCGGTGATAAAGGGCATCCTTGTCTGGTTCCCGTTCTCAAGGGAAATGCTTTCAGGCTTTCTCCATTTAGAGTGATGTTGGCTGTTGGCTTTGCATAGATGTCCTTTATTATGTTGAGGAATTTTCCTTCAATTCCTATTGTGGTGAGAGTTTTTATCATAAATGGGTGTTGGACTTTGTCAAATGCCTTTTCTGCATCAATTGATAAGATCATGTGGTTTTTGTCTTTTGTTTTATTTATGTGGTGGATTACATTAATGGTTTTTCTGATATTAAACCAGCCTTGCATAGCTGGTATAAATCCCACTTGATCGTGGTGAATTATTTTTTTGATATGTTGTTGAATTCTATTGGCTAGAATTTTGTTGAGGATTTTTGCATCTATGTTCATGAGGGATATAGGTCTGTAATTTTCTTTTTTTGGTGATGTCTTTACCTGGTTTTGGTATCAGGGAGATGGTGGCATCATAGAATGAGTTGGGTAGTATTCCGTCATTTTCTATGCTTTGAAATACCTTCAGTAGTAGTGGTGTTAACTCTTCTCTGAAAGTTTGGTAGAACTCTGCAGTGAAGCCGTCCGGGCCAGGGCTTTTTTTTGTTGGAAGTTTTTTGATTACCGTTGCAATCTCTTTTTTTGTTATGGGTCTATTTAGTTGTTCTACTTCTGAATGTGTTAGTTTAGGTAGGTAGTGTTTTTCCAGGAATTCATGTATTTCTTCTAGGTTTGCAAATTTGTTAGAGCACAATTTTTCGTAATAATCTGATTCTTTTAATTTCAGTTGGCTCTGTTGTGATGTGGTCCTTCTCGTTTCTTATTTGGGTTATTTGTTTCCTTTCCTGTATTTCTTTAGTCAGTCTAGCCAATGGTTTATCAATTTTGTTAATTTTTTCAAAGAACCAGCTTTTGGCCTTGTTAATTCTTTCAATTGTTTTTCTGTTCTCTAATTCATTTAGTTCAGCTCTAATTTTTATTATTTGTTTTCTTCTGGTGCCTGATGGATTCTTTTGTTGCTCACTTTCTACTTGTTCAAGTTGTAGGGACAGTTCTCTGATTTTGGCTCTTTCTTCTTTTTGTATGTGTGCATTTATCGATATCAGTTGGCCTCTGAGCACTGCTTTTGCTGTGTCCCAGAGGTTTTGATAGGAAGTATTTTCATTCTCATTGCATTCTATGAATTTCCTTATCCCTCCTTGATGTCTTCTATAACCCAGTCTTTTTTCAGGAGGGTATTGTTCAGTTTCCAAGTATTTGATTTCTTTTCCCTAGTTTTTCTGTTATTGATTTCTAGTTTTATTGCCCTGTGGTCTGAGAAGGTGCTTTGTAATATTTCCATGTTTTGGATTCTGCAAATGTTTGTTTTATGACCTAATATGTGGTCTATTCTAGAGAATGTTCCATGTGCGCTAGAAAAAAAGTATACTTTGCAGCAGTTGGGTGGAGAGTTCTGTATAAGTCAATGAGGTCAAGTTGGTTGATTGTTGTAATTAGGTCTTCTGTGTCTCTGTTGAGCTTCTTACTGGATGTCCTGTCCTTCTCCGAAAGTGGTGTGTGGAAGTCTCCTACTATAATTGTGGAGGTGTCTATCTCACTTTTCAGTTCTGTTAAAATTTGATTTATGTATCTTGCAGCCCTGTCATTGGGTGCATAAATATTTAATATGGTTATGTCTTCCTGATTAATTGTCCCTTTTATCATTATGTAGTGTCCTTCTTTATCCTTTGTGGTGGATTTAAGTCTAAAGTCTATTTTGTCAGAAATTAATATTGCTACTCCTCTTCTTTTTTGCTTATTGTTTGCTTGATATATTTTTTTCCATCCTTTGAGTTTTAGTTTGTTTGTGTCTCTAAGTCTAAGGTGTGTCTCTTGTAGGCAGCATATAGACGGATCGTGTTTCTTTATCCAGTCCGAGACTCTCTGTCTCTTTATTGGTGCATTTAGTCCATTTACATTCAGCGTAATTATAGATAAATAAGTGTTTAGTGTTGTCATTTTGATGCCTTTTTATGTGTGTTGTTGACAATTTCATTTTTCCAGATACTTTTTTGTGCTGAGACGTTTTTCTTAGTAAATTGTGAGATCCTCATTTTCGTAGTGTTTGACTTTATGTTTGTTGAGTCGTTACGTTTTTCTTGGCTTTTATCTTGAGTTATGGAGTTGTTATACCTCTTTGTGGTTACCTTATTATTTACCCCTATTTTTCTAAGTAAAAACCTAACTTGTATTGTTCTATATCGCCTTGTATCACTCTGCATATGGCAGTTCTATGTCTCCTGTATTTAGTCCCTCTTTTTGATTATTATGATCTTTTACATATTGACTTCAGTGATTCCCTGTTATGAGCATTTTTTTTTTAATTAATCTTAATTTGTTTTTGTGATTTCCCTATTTGAGTTGATATCAGGATGTTCTGTTTTGTGACCTTGTGTTGTGCTGGTATCTGATATTATTGGTTTTCTGACTAAACAATATCCTTTAGTATTTCTTGTAGCTTTGGTTTGGTTTTTGCAAATTCTCTAAACTTGTGTTTATCTGTCAATATCTTAATTTTGCCTTCATATTTCAGAGAGAGTTTTGCTGGATATATGATCCTTGGCTGGCAGTTTTTCTCCTTCAGTGCTCTGTATACGTCGTCCCATTCCCTTCTTGCCTGCATGGTTTCTGCTGAGTAGTCTGAACTTATTCTTATTGATTCTCCCTTGAAGGAAACCTTTCTTTTCTCCCTGGCTGCTTTTAAAATTTTCTCTTTATCTTTGGTTTTGGCGAGTTTGATGATAATATGTCTTGGTGTTTTTCTTTTTGGATCAATCTTAAATGGGGTTCGATGAGCATCTTGGATAGATATCCTTTCGTCTTTCATGATGTCAGGGAATTTTTCTGTCAGGAGATCTTCAACTATTTTCTCTGTGTTTTCTGTCCTCCCTCCCTGTTCTGGGACTCCAATCACATGCAAGTTATCCTTGATAGAGTCCCACATGATCCTTAGGGTTTCTTCATTTTTCTTAATTCTTTTATCTGATTTTTTTTCAGCTATGTTGGTGTTAATTCCCTGGTCCTCCAGATGTCCCAGTCTGCATTCTAATTGCTCGAGTCTGCTCCTCTGACTTCCTATTGCGTTGTCTAATTCTGTAATTTTATTGTTAATCTTTTGGATTTCTACGTGCTGTCTCTCTATGGATTCTTGCAACTTATTAATTTTTCCACTATGTTCTTGAATAATCTTTTTGAGTTCTTCAACAGTTTTATCAGTGTGTTCCTTGGCTTTTTCTGCAGTTTGCCTTATTTCATTTCTGATGTCTTGAAGCATGCTGTAAATTCGTTTTTTATATTCTGTATCTGATAATTCCAGGATTGTATCTTCATTTGGGAAAGATTTTGATTCTTTTGTTTGGGGGGTTGGAGAAGCTGTCACGGTCTGCTTCTTTATGTGATTTGATATGGACTGCTGTCTCCGAGCCATCACTGGGAAACTAGTTTTTCCAGAAAATCCACTAAAAAAAAATGCAGTCAGATCCCTATCAGAACTGCCTTTGGATTATAACCGCCACCTTGTTCCCTGTAAGGATGAAAGTCTGAGATTTGGATCATATATGCTTGTCTGTAGTTGGTTCTGTGTTTTTAGTCCACTTAGGGCTGGATTTTTGGTCCCTGGGTTTTTTGTGGTTCCTTCTCTCAGGCTGGAAGAGTGGGTTAGGAAAAGACCAAAAGAAAAAAAAAGGGGGGGGGGAAGCAAAGCCGCTGCCAAGCCAGAGCCATTCTCCCTCTCGCTCAGGAAATTCCAATGTTAATGAAGCCACCTGACTGGGAATCTGGCTCCAGGCTCCGAAAACAATCGCTGCTTCCCCGTATTTGTTCGTTTTCCGTCTCTAAATCTGTGTTTGTTGTTCAGGGTTCATAGATTGTTATGTATGTGATCGATTCACTTGTTTTTCCAAGTCTTTGTTGCAAGAGGGATCCGAGGTAGCATCTACCTAGTCTGCCATCTTGGCCCTGCCTCCTTATATTGCTTGGCTGTCTTTTTCACACATGGGAGGATGAACCTTATCACCTCTCCTTCAGGTTTACCTTAGTCCTTGGAGCTGAGATGAGTGCCGGATACTTGTCACTCGTCTCTCTGCTCATTTTCCCTGCCTTGACTTGAGGATTCACCTCTTGCATTGCTTGTTGCCAGGACCCTTAAAATGCCCCCCTTAAAGACTCCCTTCCCCCTGCAAATGACTCAGGCACACAATTTGGAGGGAGGAAAAGAAGGTCTTCTGTGACCCCACCTGCAAATAGCTTAGATTCAGCCATTCTTTCTTACATATATGAAAATATGTATGTGTTTATGAAAGTATAAAACCATATTTATATATGCAGATATGTGAATGAACCAACAATTTAAAGAGCACTCAAGCAACCACTAACAGCCAATGCCTAGCTTATAATTTAACTACTTATTGCTTTTAGGATTTTACTTTCACTGCTGTCCAACACATCCTTATTAATATAGATGCAACTTATAATTAATTCCTCATGGGATATACTATTTTGCTATGTTTGAAAAGGTCTCCTTATGCCTTTAAGCATTGCTATTGCCTTAAAATCTTGCAAAGGTCATCATGGAGCAAAAAGACGCCAAAATATGAGAGGTTTATTATTAGTGTTATTTTACAAACAGAAGTACACATTAGGGGTTAAGTTGGAACTGTAAGGAATGATAGTTTAAAAATTTTTTCAGTAACTAGCCACTATTATTAACTTACAAAAGTGCTTATTCGATACTTATCCACTACATTTTTGGGGGGGAAATGTAACTGATATTGCTGCTTATACAGTAAATATATACCCTTTGGCACAAATATGCATGTCCCCGAATAAATTTGAAAAGCAATGAAAATATGCTAAAACAAAGGAAATTGCTTGGTTTTTTAGAGCACTCATTAATCTCACTTAGCTCTTACCGTGGCTTAGCTTGGAAAATCAGGCTCAAGGACATCTGTTGCACAGAAGAAGAATCTGTAATTCAAGGCAAAAGAATAAAAAATGGAGACAAAATGTGACTGCAGTTCATTTGGCTAGAACACACAGGCTATTTCAGGTGTGGGCGGGGGGGGAGAGGGTTGTTCAGTTCTACCTGAAGCTTTAATTTACAGAGGCTTGGTTCGTGGTTCCTGGCACAATCCATACACTCAGCAGTAAGAGATAGTATGCTTAATTACTTAAGAGGCCCAGAGACTATCAGCAAGGTCTTTATTAATGGAGGTGTTTCCGGCCTCTTGTGTTTCTTCCTTTGATAGGCTGATTATTGCTTTATTTGCTCCAGTCTTGTCAGGACTACGGACAGCTCCCTCACAGTGGGGAGTGTCTTCTCTCTGCCTGTTCTTCCATTTGTAGAATTTTAGCGGGAAATAGACAGGAAAAGATTAATTATTTTCACACCTCTGCTTTACAGATAAGAAAACTCATGCTCATAAGAGTTAAGGGACATGTCAAGATCTCATGTTTAAATTCTGAAAGCAGATTCTTCAGCAACATAACATAGTATGGGGAAAGGTCACTTAGAGCATTTCTGCTTCATTGTTCTTTAAAATGGGAGTAAAAATGTGTTCCATGCACAGTAGTGAGAATCAGAGATAAAGTATGTAAAATGTCTAGCACAACTTCACAAAGAGTAAAGGCTCCATAAATGACATAGTTACATGGAATCGATTCCAACTCATGGCAACCTCAAGTGTGTCGAAGTAGAACTGTGCTCCATAGGGTTTTCAGTAGCTGATTTTTCAGAAGTAGGTCAACCAGGCCTTTCTTCTGAGGTGTCTCTGGGTGAACTCAAACCTCCAACCTTTAGGTTAGCAGCCGACTGTGTTAACTGTTTGCATCACCTAAGTGTTGTTAAAAAACCGTTCCGACTCATAGCAACCTCAAGTGACAGAGTAGAACTGGCCCATTTGGTTTCCTAGGCTGTAATCTTTATGGAAGCAGATCTCCAGGTCTTTCCCCGGCAGAGCTGCAGAGTGGGTTCAAATTGCCAGCCTTTTGGTTAGCAGCCAAATGTTTAACCATCGCACCACCAGGAATCCTTACCACCCAGGTCCTATTCATAAATGATAACCTGTAGTAATAGAGGGTCATTATAAGTTGGAATCAACTCAATGGCAATGGGTATGATCTTCTGGTTTTAAAATAATATCAATGCTCAACCCACACATACTATACTGAGAAACAGTCTTCCAAGGTGTGTTATTGTTGTTGTTAGTTGCTGTTGAGTTAGCCCTGACTCATGGCAACCCCATGCATACCAGGATCAGGCCATTGTGATCCACAGGGTTTTCACTGGCTGATTACTGGAAGTAGATCACCAGGTCTTTCCTCCTCGTCTGTCTTAGTCTGGAAGCTCTGCTGAAATGTGTTCAGAATCAAAACAACACACAAGCCTCCACCAGGAGACAAGTGTTGGCTATGCATGAGATGCGTTGCCGGGGAGTGGTATCTGGGTCTCCCATATGGAAGGCGAGGATTCAACCACCTAGTCACCACTGCCCTCTAAGGTGCTGCTGTCACTCCTAAAGTGAGTAAGACTGAAAAGCTCCGGAAGTTTCAGGGTTCTATCTGGCTGAATATAAGCCATATACTTACCCTTTAGGGCAAGGAGTTTCAAAGATAACTATACTATCCCCTTTATTCCTCATATCATAACATTTAAGTATTAGCAAAACCATATTTACAGAGTTTACGTAGTTGGGTAGTTGAACCAGGGTGTGTCAACCCTAGCAAACTAAAACCTTCTGTTCAATCTCAAAACCTTGTTCTAGCCTTCTAGACTGTGTGTTCTCAGTCTCTTCCCTCACTACAGCTGTCTCTCTCTCTCTCTCTTAGTAGTATTACCCATTGCCTCTGGGTCAATTGGTGGAGTAGTGGTTAAGTGCTAAGGCTGCTAACCAAAGGGTCGGCAGTTCGAATCCGCCAGGCGCTCCTTGGGAACTCTATGGGGCAGTTTTACTCTGTCCTATAGGGTTGCTATGAGTTGGAATCGACTCGATGGCACTGGGTTTGGTTTGGTATTCTGGGTCAATTCCAACTCATAGCAACTCTGTGGGACAGAGTAGAACTGCCCCACAGGCTTTCCAAGTCTGTAATCTTTACAGAAGCAGGCAGCCACATCTTTCTCCTGTGGAGTGGCTGATGAGTTCAAACTGTCAGCCTTTGAGTTAGCAGCAACGTGCTTAACCACTGTGCTACCAGGGCTCCTTAGATAGTATTAGCACTGCTAATATTCATCCTCTCTTTCTCCCCACCCACCCCCTCCACTTTGGGTAGGATGTTTACTGAGCACCCGCTGTGTGCCCAATACTGTGTGAGCAAGGCAGACATACTTCCTAGGCTCACGAAGCTGCAATCTGAGGGAGAAGACAGACAGTAAATAAGCAGTTACAGTAAAGTAGGAGTGTTATCACCTATAAGGATCTCCCTGTTTCAGAGAAGTGAAAAGCAGCTCTTCCATATAAAGAGCTTAAGGACTCTCATCCAAACCGAAGAAAAGTGACAGAAGAAATCATTACCGTTACAATAGCCAAGTTGTTATCTCCACAATGGATGCATAATGGCAAATCCCAGCATTTCAAACCTCATGAAATGAAATATATGAATTTTCTTAGTGCTGTCAACTTTTTTTTCACTAGGGGGGAAAACCCATCAGAATGGAGTCCTTTAATGTATCTAACACAACAAAAAGGGAAACCTTCAGAAGTGCATTAAAATATACATCACAAAACACTACATTGTGCCAATAATCCCCCTGCAGTGCACACAAAGGAGTTCTAAAATTCAGATTATTGGTAGTGCAGTCTGAAAGGAGTGTTTGGGAGTTGTTGGCTGTATGATTAATGCGGAGGCTGAACATGTACGTTGGACTCGCTTTTCTACTTCTCAGCCATGTCACTTGATTTATTGTATAAATTTCACATCTAAGGCTTATTATACAAAGCATATGTAATATTAATAAGGGTTTATGTGCAAATTTTCATCCTCAAAGTACTTTGTGAACTTTAATTAAGGTTCTCAGCCCCTTGGTGGAAGTGTTTTATGTCTCTGCAGAGACTCGGGACTGCATACTTCATCTCAGGGCACTCTCTGTCATAGGAAGTATTATTACCTGTTGCCCTTGAGTGAATTCCGACTCATAGCAACCCTATCAGACACAGTAGAGCTGTCCCATAGGATTTCCAAGGCTGTAAATCTTTACAGAAGCATACTGCCACATCTTTCTTGCATGGAGCAGCTGGTGGGTTTGAACCACTGACCTTTCGGTTAGCAGCCGAGCGCTTTAACCACTGCACTATCAGGGCTCCTTGTGCCTTATATAACCCACTGCCATTGAGTTGATTCTGGCTCACAGTGACCCTATAGGACAGAGTAGAACTGCACCACAGGTTTTCTAAGGAGCAGCTCATAGATTCCAACTGCCAACCTTTTGGTTAACAGCTGAGGTAAGAAAATATAGCACAAGGACCACAGATAAAGTTTTTTTTTTTTTTTTTTAATGAAAGAGATAGCTCCCTGCCTTCCAGGAATTTATGTTCTTTGTGGAGAAACGACCTTGGAAACAGATCATTTTGGTGTGATGTAGCAAATGTTATGATACTTACACCCGTAAAGTGTTAAGATGGCATAGAGAAAAGGTTTTAGCTTCGTCTGAGGCAGTCACGGAAGAGTTCTTGGAGGAGATGAAACCTGGGCCAAGTCTTATGAGATGAGTAAGAGTTCCAGGGTGAGCGTGAACGGGGGGAGCATTGTAGGGCAAGAGGGCCACGTGAGCACCAGCCCAGAGGTCTGGCACAGTGTAGTGGTTATATGGTGGGCCTAAACGGTTGAGAAGACAGGCAGGCAGAGGGAAGCAGCAACATGTTTATTTGTATTTCAGCATAAACTTTAAGGCAGAGAGTGGTAGGAGCTAAATCTGGTGCTACAGAGAGAAGCCAGTCTCGTAGCCAACGGGAAGCTATTACTTTCCCTGTGTTATCCATATTGTGCTCACTTTATGGAATGAAGCTGCACTCCTGAACGCATTCTTCATAAAATTGGTTTCTCTCCATTGAGCATCCAATGGCACCAGCAGCTGCAGTTTCTCCAGATTCCAAATGAGATAAGGATTTTTCTGCCTGTCCCTTCATTCTTCAAATATTGATGTGTCAGGCACTGCATTAGATAATACGGAGGGAAAGCTACACAAGGTCATGCTACCTCAAAGATCCCACCATACATGGTGGGGTGGTTGGGTGGGTAATAAATAAGAAAACTAGTGATGATTAAATGCTGGGATGCAAACTAATGGAAGTATGCTTGAGGGGATATGAAAGACACAAGAGGGGTATTTAACAGTTCGGTGGTGGAGGGGCAGAGGATCAGGAAGGGCTTCCAAGAAGGGATGTCTTTTAAGATGAGTTTGGAGAGATAACTAGGAATTAAGACATTAGGGTGTGGAGATCAGAGGATGTCATGCTAAATAGAGCAAGATTGCGCCTAAGCTATAGGGAGTGCAAATGAGATAAAACCGCCCCTCTGGGAAGACACTGTTCTGTAGGTGCCTGACTTGGTAAGTGGGGACTGGGCTGAATTCCAGCCCCGAGTAGTCTCCTGGGCCAGCAGCTCCTATACAGCGTCCAACCTCTACACCCATGGGTGGCAGCCCTAAAGAAGAAGAGCTATCTTGGGTGGTCAGAGGTAAAGGAGACCACACAGTGTCCACGGCGAGGGGCTCAGGATGACTGGAGTGAAGGCCACATGTGGAACAGTGGCTGCAGATACAGCCGGAAAGGAAGCCAAGGGCCAGCAGAAAAGGGTTGTTCAGCAGGATGCCTGAATCTCACATCTCTTTTGTCCTACCTCACTTCTTCTCAGCCTACTTTAAGAAAAAAAAAAAAAAATTGTATTTTCTGTGAAAGTTTACAAGGCAAGTTAGGCTTCCATCTGACAATTTCTACACAAGTTGTTGAGAGACATTAGTTGCGTTTTTCACAGCGTGTCGGCACTCTCTTTAATTGCGTTCCGGTTGTTCTGTTTCCAGTACTCTGGTTTCCTGCCCCCTTATCTTCTCATCTTTGCTTTAGAGTAATTGTTGACTTTTGATCTCATACAGATGGTTTTTAAATAGAGCACCGTACTCATGGGTAATATCCTTTATTTTGTGTGCCAATCTGTTATTTCACTAAAAGGTAACCTCAGGGGATAGCTTCCTTTCAAGGTTTAAAGAGCCTCTAAGGGTGATAGTCTCAGGGAGTCCTCTAGCCTCAGTGGCCCATCAATCGACTTTTTATTCCCACCATTGCTGAAGCAACCTGCTTTACTCAGGTGTAAGCTGACACCACCTTGCCCCAGCTTCTACCCTATCTCCCCCTTTCTGGCCCCGGGCTTCTCCAACGCAAAATAGGATGCCTGCAGTGCCCTCTCTGGCCCTCATGCATGTGCAACCTGGAAGTGAACACTCCACAGGCCATGCTTGACCAAGGGTGGACAAAAGTCAGCAGAAAAATATTCCTTTCTTCTCTACAGTGGAGGGAAAATTCCAATGTGCATTCGACAGCTCCTCTGAAGGACCCCGCGGAGTCAGGCCCCAGCTACATGAAGGGCTGACCAATTTGATAACGCCCCCTGTTTTGGCTTCCCTCTTTCCCTGCTTTCCTCTTCCTCAGTTTCCCATCCCTGTTCCCTGGAATCACTTCCCAAAACAAACTACCCGTTTGCTTTCCAGGGGGGAGAGGGGATCCTGGGCTAAGACTATGAGCATATAGTTTGGGGACATTTTTGAGTGTGAAAGGAGGAAAACCTCATAGAAGAAAAAAAAAAAAAACCACTGCCATCAAGTTGATTCCGACTCATAGTGACCTTATAGGACAGAGTAGAACTGCCCCATAGGGTTTCCAAGGATCAGCTGGTAGATTCGAAACACTGACATTTCAGTTAGCAGCCATAGCACTTAAAGCTAGTAATAAATTACCCTGGGACAATAGGCATAAACCTGGACTGTTCCAGGCAAATTGGGACATATGGTTATTCTGCTTTTGTTTCCCCATAAAAAAAAATTGAGGCATAATTTATATACAGTAAAATCCATTCTTTTTAGTGCATAGTTCTGTGAGCTTTGACAAATGTATACAAGTGTGTAACTATCACCATAATCAGGATATGGAGCAGTTCAATCACCCGAAAAATTCCCCTTGTCCCTTTATAATTAACCCCTCCCCCAATCCAGCCCTTGGCAATCATTGATCCGCTTTCTGTCCCTGTAGTTCTGCCTTTGCAAGAATATCATTTAAATGGAAACATAAAATACATGGTTTCAAAGTTATGGCTTCTTGGCATAATGCATTTAAGACTCATCCATTTTTTGGATGTCCCATAATTTGTTTATCTGTTCTCCAGTTAGGGGACTTTTGGGTTTCTCCAGGTTTTGGCAATTACGATTATAGCTGCTCTAAACATTTGTGTACAGGTTTTTGTCTGAATGTAGCTTTCCATTTCTCTTGGGTAAATTCTTAGGCATGGGATCACTGAGTTATATGCTAAATGTATGTTTCATTATTAAAAAACTGCTTAACTGTCAAGGAGCTCTGGTGGTGCAGTGGTTAAGTGCTTGGCAGCTAACCAAAAGGTTGGTTGTTCAAACCCACCAGCAGCTCCACGGGAGGAAGATGTGGCAGTCTGCTCTGTGAAGATTACAGCCTTGGAAGCCCTGTGGAGCAGTTCTGTTCTGTCCTGTAGGGTCACTATGAGTCAGAATCAACTCATTGGCAGTGGGTTTGGCCTAACTGTCTTCCAAAGTGATTGTACCATTGTGCATTCCTACCAGCGATGTACAAGAGTTCCAGTTTCTCCACATGCTGACCAGCACTTTATACCATCAGTTTGGCTGCCCTACTTTAAGTCATGCTGAAGAGTTTGAACTTAATCCTGAAGGCAAATGGGGGTGCTACTGAGGGCTTTAAAAGGGGAGTGGTAGGATAAGATAGACTGTGTTTCAGGGAAATGGTCTCCTCATCAGGGAGACCAGTTAGAATGTTGTTGTTGTCCAGGAAAAAGAAATAATGAGGATTTGAACTAAGGAATTGGCAGGACAGGAGAGAAATTTTAAAAATATTTAGGAAACAGAATAAACTAGACCTTTTTTTTTAATCTTCTGGATGTGTGTGTGTGAGTGTGTGTGTATCTGGGTAGGAGGTGATGAGACAGTGGAGGAGTCAGATAAAAACCATTATTTTCTCAGCTTTCTTGTCAGTAGGTTCAGAATGACTAGAACAAGATGGTAACCTGGTAGTTCTGTTAATTTCTGAGGCTCAGTTAGTTGTGTTGATGCACCATACAGTTAAGAGTAAAGGAATGAAGTCTTGTTAGTAAGCACATTTTCCAGATAACAAATCTATTTTTTCACTGTAAAAATGATTTTTGTTTTTTAAATCATTTTGGAAAGATATATTTCTAAACCATATCTATAAATGGCAATATAGGGAGCATATCTTAACCCCTGTATGATGAAGGTCAGTGTAATGGCAGGTTGTAAGGTGGGCTGCCATGCCCCCAGGGGGCTGGAGAATACATGGCGCTCTCTGCCTCTTCCCTAAATGATCCCAGGGGGCCAAGCTCCCTGAGGCCTTTTGTCTGTTGCAGGCCTTGCTTTGCGTCTTGGTCTCCTCCCTCTGTGAGGCTGCCTTCTTTCTGTTTTCTTTGTGTCTGCCTCTGGAAGCCTGTAACATCCTTCCTAAATGCTGCTTCCAGCAGGCTGTGAGTTGGAAACCAGATAACAAAGTTTGTGGGAATTCTGTCTGAAGGAGAGTGAATAGGTCCTGACCGAGGACCTAAAGAGCAAAGCACATAGCTTTTTGTGCACATACTTGTGGCAATGATTTTACCTCCTCAGAGGATATCTGAACTTCTTTCCTAGGTTTTGACACCAGAGCGGAGTTGAGATTGCCATCTAATGACCTCCAGATAAGTGAGAGGTTGCTTTTCTGGTGAAATGTTACAGAATCCTCCGTGGGTGCGGAGTATTTTCCAGGGGCCCGAGAGATGAGATTCATCTGTTTCCAGACCTGTTCCGTCTGTCTGCCTGCTGCTACCTGCTGGTTGCTCCATTGTGCTAGGGTCAAGATGCTTCTTCCCTTTAGGCCTTCCCAGCCTGACATTCTGCTGAACTTATAACTCTCATGGAAGACAGATACAATCTATCTTCCTACATCTCTCTAAAGACCCAGAAAAATACACTGATTTGTTAGAATTCATTCAGAACCATCACACAAATCATCTACTGATGAGGCAGACACAATTTTTAAAATGTCAAAGTAAAAGTCTTCAGGACCCAAACTGAAGTTAAGCAAATTGGCCCAAGAGACAAAAGCCCCCAACACCAGTTTTAATTCAGTTTCTGACTCCCACAGGGGCTGGGATCATGGGAGAACTAAGAGAAAGATGCTCAGCCTTCCTGCTTTCATTTAAATGAAATGATTCATCCCTGCTGCTTAATTCTGAGCAGAGCTGAATTTGACTTCGTCATTAGCTGCCATCTAGTCACACCCAAGTCGTGGTGATCCCATGCACAATGGGATCGGATCGTCGTGATTCATGAGTTTATTTTTTTAAGTAAACAATTTGTATTCCTGTTTTATCCAAATAACTTAGGGCAAGGAATATATAGTATGAGCTGAGGTGTCAACAAAAACATACAGGAGAGAGCAAGTCTACAGCAGGCTTGGTATGAGGGGTACAGAAAGGACCAGGAGTTCCCTCTGTTTAGATTTCTCCTTGTTGGGTACTGTCAGGTCGATTTTGACTCACTGAAACCTCATGTGACAGAGTACAAACACTTCATAGGGTTTTCTAGGCTGTAATCTTTCTCGCAGCAGATTATCAGGTCTGTCCCAAGTGATCCATACGGCTTTCATTGGCTGAGTTTTGGAAGCAGATTGCCACACTTTTCTTTTTAGCCCATCTTAGTCTGGAAGCTCTGCTGAAACCTGTTCAGTATCATAGCAACACACAAGCCTCCACTGACAGGTGGTGGCTGCGTATGAGGTGTATTGGCTGGGAATCGAACCCAGGTCTCCCCCATGGAAGGTGAGAGTTCTACCACTGAGCCAGAGCTGCATTAAAGACCTTAAATACTTGTAACCTCTTGCCTGTTCAATTGCCATGCTAGTTCTGTGGGTTCTCAGCATAGTCCTTGCAGACTAGGGAAGAATAAAGTTGACAGGTCATACTTTCAGCCATCTCCACTGCTGCTTCCAGGGCCACAAATCCTTGTATCCTCCATCTCTTTCCCACGGTATTTAAAATCTGGTGTCCTTACCCTGCCAGCAGATATAGAGGAAAGATATGTTTCTAGTTTATTTTATGGATAAATCATGGCCTAGATAGGCCAATTAACCATTCAAAGTCAGGATTTTTACTCAGAACCACAGAAGCCAGACAACAGAGAAAGCTGGCAACCCCTACCCTACCACTTCTCCTCAAAAACCAAACCAAACCCTTTGCCATCAAGTCATTTCTGAGCCCCTCCTTAAACCCCAGTCACACCTCCCTGCTGCCACCCTGATTCATAGGAACATTACCGAGATTAATGAGATGGGCTTTGTGACCCTGATATACTCAAAAAGCTTTCATAGGGTTTCAGGGTCCTCAAATCTAGGGTGAGGAGCTTGGATTACTGAAGAGTCTCTTTTTCATCCATATTTATTCTGTAAATATTAAACTCTTACTATGGTAGCATGTAAATATGTAAATTAGCATGTAAATATGTAAATATTAACATAGGGTCGCTATGAGTCAGAATCGACTCGAGGGCACTGGGGTTGGGTATGGTAGCACAGTGGTTAAGAGCTTGGTTACTAACCAGAATGTAGGCAGTTCAGATTCACTAGCCGCTCCTTGGAAATCTTGTCGGGCAATTCTACTCTGTCCTATAGTATCGCCATGAGTCGGAACTGACTTGCCAGCAATGCGTTTGGTTTGCGTTATGTGCGAGGTGCTAAGCTGGAGCCTATGGGAGGGATCACTAGGATGAATCATAGAGAAGCCCTGCCTCCAAAGAGCTTACAGTTTAGATTTTAGCAGGGGACAGAAGAAAACCAAAACTAACCGTTGCCATCAATTTTGATTCATAGCGACCCTATAGGACAAAGTAGAACTGACCCATACGGTTTCCAATGAGTGGCTGGTGGATTTGAACTGCCTCCCTTTTGGTTAGCAGCTGAACTCTTAACCACTGTGCTAACAGGGCTCTGGGGACATAAGAAAGGTATTTAAATATCTATACTACAAGATGGAAAATGATAAGAATTGTGGTGAATTAAAGATGGCCAAAATTTTTTTGTCACTCTTCCACAAGAGGTGGAGTGAGCTCTCCTTCCCCTGAGTCTGGACTGGTCCTGTTACTTGTCTGGGTGATGCTGTGTGACTTCCGAGGCAACCCACATGAGAGCTCCAACTTCTGCCTTTGCTGCTTGGAACACGCCATCTTAAAATCCACATAAGTAATACAAAAAGAAACAATCTTTGATAGTTATGAGGGAGAGGAGGGGTGTGGATGGAAAAACACTTAATAGACAATAGGTAAGTGGTAACTTTGGTGAAGGGTAAGACAGTACACAATACTGGGGGAGCCAGCACAACCTGTACAAGGCAAGGTCATGCTAGCTCCGTGAACATTATCCAAACTCCCTGAGGGACTGAATTACTGGGCTGGGGGCTGTGGGGACCGTGGTCTTGGGAAACATCTAGCTCAATTGGCATATTAGAGTTTATAAAGAATATGTTCTACATTCTACTTTAGTGAGTAGTGCCTGGGGTCTTAAAAGCCTGTGAGTGGCCATCTAGGATAATCCACTGGTCTCAAAAGACTAATAGACCACATGCACCATGGCCTCCACCAGACTGAGTCCAGTAAAACTAGATGGTCCCTGGTTACCATCACTGACTGGTCTGACAGGGATCACAATAGAGGGTCCCAGACAGAGCTGGAGAAAAATGTAGAACAAAATTCTAACTCAAAAAGAAAGACTAGGCTTGCTGTCCTGACAGAGACTGGAGAAACCCTGAGAATATGGCTCCCGGACACCCTTTCAGCTCAGTAATGAGGTCACTCCTGAGGTTCACCCTTCAGCCAAAGATTGAACAGGCTCCGGAACTGAACAAGACTAAAGGGGCGCACCAGTCCTGGGGCAGGGACTGGAAGGTAGGAGGGAACAGGAAAGCTGGCAATAGGGAACCCAGGGTTGAGAAGGGAGAGTGTTGACATGTTGTGAGATTGTTAACCAGTGTCATACAACAATATCTGTACTAGCTGTTTGATGAGAAACTAGTTGGTTCTGTAAACCTTCATCTAAAGTACAATTAAAAAAGAAAGGAAAAAAAAATACTTGCAAGTAGTTCAGCTTCCCTGAGACCACCATGATGCTATGAGGTAGCCCAATTAGCTCCATGAAGGAGGACCTCTGGAGGATTGGTGAGGCGTCAGACATGTGAGAAGCCTTTTTGTAACCTTCCAGCCCTGCCCAGTGTCCAGCTAAATGTGCCCACATGGCTGAGCCCAGGCAAAATCAGCTGATGAACCACCAAGTCAAACATTTGCAAATAAAACAGTTGTGTGGGTTAACTGTTAGGCATCAATAGATAGCCAAAATAGGTGTCCTAGGAGAGACACCAGGAAGGAAGAGACATAGGGGCTCAGAGAAGACTTCCTGGAAAGACTTTTCTAGTCTAAAAAAGATTGAAACTCTGTGGTTTTCATTCAATGTCCATTTTGAAGGTGCCAGAGAGGCAAGCATTATTGCTGGCTAGCAGTGCTCTATACTTGTTTAGTGTCACTCAGACATCCAGACCAACTTTTTTTCCTACTTAAAAATGAATGCTTAAAGAAAAAATGACTACTGGTCTTATTCATAAGAAGCACATGCTGAAAAATTTGAAGGTTAAGGGACAGGATACATGTAACTGACTCAAATATTTTAGAAAAATATTCTCTTTCTAAGATATCACTTATGTAATATATATATAATATATAATGTATGTAATATAACATATATAAATATATACATTAGAGAGGGAGAATGCACAAATAATGAAGCAAATGGAGCAAAATATTAACCGTGAGTATTTCTGGGGAATGAGTGTTCTATGGAGTTCCTAGTGGTGCAAACAGGTAAGCCCTCAGCTACTAACCAAAAGGCTGGAAGGTCGAACTTGCCCAGAGTACCTTGGAAGAAAGGCCTGGTGATCTACATCTACATCAAAAACTCTATGGAGCACAGTTCTATTGTGATGCACATTGAGTCACCATCAGTCACAATCAACTTGGCGGCAACTGATTAGTTTTTTTTTCAATATACTATTCTTATCCTCATGCCTTTTCTGAATGTTTGAAATTAAGTAATTCCAAATAAAGAGTTACTAAAAAAAAAATCCTGACATAGAGGTATTTATTCTTGTGGATAAACAGTTGTATTTACCTAGTGTTTACCAGGAGCCTTTATGGTACAGTGATTAAGAGCTTGGCTGCTAACCGAAAGATCTGCAGTTCAAATCCACCGGCTGCTCCTTGGAAACCCTAGGGGGCAGTTCTACTCTGTCCTACAGGTCGCTATGAGTCGGAATCAACTCGATGGCAATGGGTATAGTGTTTTCCTATGGATGATAGTGGCCCAGAGAAACCGTTCAACCTTTCTGGGCCTCTGGTTTCCATTAACAAAAAGGAAGCCATCATGTTCGCTCAAACCCTCTCAGCAACCCAACGTAGAAGCTGGTTTCTCCCATGAGTTAACTTGGGTCAGGAGCAGGGCAAAGGGGACACAATCGTGAGCTTTGTGTTTCACGTGTGTTCGGCTTGGTTTCTCACTTAGAGGGCAGGGGCCACGCCATGGGTAATATTTAAGCCATGTGGCATTCATTTACACTATGTTAATTCCTTCATTTAAGAAGCATTTATTGGATGACCAGTTTGACCACATATCTGATAGTTCTGACTCATATTAGCTAGAACAGTGCAGGACACATAGTGAGTGCTCGAGTTGTTGACTTCCATGGAAGCTGCCTGCACCCCTACCTCTGGCCAGTGGCGTGACCACTGGGAGGAAGAGACAAAGGAGACCATATTTCAGATGGCTGTCGCACCCTCAACCCCACAATAGGGAAAGGCAAACCCTAACTCTTGTTCTTACGATGGAGGAGTGCCGGCATCATTTTTCCTTTGTACACTCACAGGCAGGACCGGTTGCTGCTGCTGGTTTAAGGGAAAAGCTTGCACACTCTCTACCCCGCCCCCATCCTATGACCTGTAACTGACCTGTAGCAGGTTTTTACTGCAAGATACAGCTCTGACGTTTGGGAATCACCATTTGACCTGTGCACACACAAGGAGCCCTGGTGGCGCAGTTGTTAAAGTGATCGACCGCTAACCCAAAGGTTGGCAGTTCGAAACCACCAGCTGCTCTGCAGGAGAAAGATGTGGCAGTCTGATTCCCTAGATTTATAGCCCCAGAAACCCTATGGGGTTGCTATGAGTCGGGATCAACTCCATGTCAATGACTTTGGTTTGGTTTATATCATTAATTCATATTTTAGTGAGGGATGTTATAATGGAATGTTTTTATTTTTATCCTATCACTTCTATAGTTTCCGTTTCATATAATTTTCATGGGAAGAGGGCTTATGTGAGCCTCTTGGCCCTGATCCATGTGATCCTCCATAACCTTCTCAGTCTGAGACTTTGTTGGCCTTGTTTTTTATGTAGCAGGGACTTGTCCTGTGCAATCAGAGGAAGCCTTAATTGGAATCTACATCCCCTGAAGTCTCCCTGCTGGTTAGTGCTACTTTCAGAAACAGATCGCTCTAAGCAAGGCTGCAGGCTACTGTGCGTATTTAGAGAAAAGATGGTATTCAAGGGATGGAAAGAGGCTTAAGGCTAGGATTTTGTTTACTTTCAAATGCTCCAACCTTAATAGGTTATTCTAGAATAACCTTTGGTTCAGGAAGGAGAGAATTAGACAGCTCTTAGCTTCACCTGCTGTTGCTCTTGTTTCTCTACCACCCCCCAGCTCCGCTCCCGCCCCTCTCCCTAGACAACTAGCTTTGGGCTCCTGGTCCCAGGGGAAAGGCTGAGAAATGAAAAAGAAAAGTCAGACTGGAGGGGTGGAGTGAAGGTGGTGATTGTTGTTAGCTGACTCATGGCGACCCCAGAGTGAAGCTAGAGAAAGCTATTTAGCTCTTCCCTTCCCCAATCCCTCACGCTCTGAAAAATAGCTCCTGCTCCTTTAATTTAACTCTAACCTCCCTGGCAAAAAAAAAAAAAAAAAAAAACCTCCCTGGCAAGGGAGCAGAAAAACATTCCACAGGGCAAAGCTGCTCTTAGCTTTTACCATTCAGAGATGATTTTTCCCCCCTCCATTCCTGGAGAAGAGAACTCAGGTAAGTAAACAAGGAAATTAAAAACAAACAAACCCCTAAACCTTCAATATACTACACCACTAGATGCATCCCCTAAAAAATTCCCTCAAGTAATGAACAAAACAGAAAAATAGGAGGAAAAAGAATATTGAAGATCTTACCTGCCTAGAAATCCTCTCGGCTCACGGAACATAAATCCCCTACAACAGACCAGCTGGTAAGCTACGAAGGTAGATTTAAGCAAGTACACTTGCTGTCGTTTACATTTTAAATGCTATATTTTATGGGACTGTTAAATTTTATTGAAATACAAATTTGTTCACCAAAATTTCTCTTTGCCATATGGCTTAGTAGTTAGACCTGTCTCATAAGCTATGTGTGGTCAGGATAAAAAATAACAATGTTCCATCACGATAGATTATTCTAGAAATAACGATGTTGGCCATAACCCCAGAGAAGGCCCAATTGCCGCCAGGGAACCTGCTTTGAGGACTTAACATACACTTGAACATCTCTCTTCCACAGTGAATTGTCCTCCACTCTCGCTCTTAAATCACATGTGAGGGGTATGTATTGATCTTAAAATGGAAAGAAAATACATAAAAATTACTTCTCACATCTGGGGAGAAAAGAACTATCTTTTCTGAGGCTTTATCCGCACCTGGCTAAGTTATATTTTGTTTTGTGTTTTGTTATGATAGAAAAAATAAAATAAAAGAGCTTTCTTATGAAATGACATATTTTCTGGTGAAGGAGAAGGCAGCTTTTTAATAAGTCCGGCATTCCCTTTATTCATTAGAAATTATCTCCTGGTGATAGGCACATTGAGTCTGAAGACTTGAAGGGTTTGTAGAAGTTAACAGCTCCGGGGGGTTCTCCACCTTGTTGTTACCTCGTCTGTCCCAGCCTGGTGCTCTGTGAGAACAGGAAGGGAAAAGAGAACAAGCAATTTTCACCAGGAAGATGATTGCTCCTTCACTGTGCTAACAGGAGAAGGTGCCAAAAGCGGACCGGGGGAGTGATCAGGACTGAAAACCAAGCTCAGGACAAACAGAAAGTCTTCTCTGTGATTTACCCCAGAAGTGAATGAGGACTACCACTTCCCTTTGCCTTCGCATGGTAATCTCAAAGTGGTCTCAGGGTCTGGAACAGACAGGGAGGGCCATTTGGTAAGCCAAGGGCCAAGGGCCCAAGTGGGCAGTAGGTGGATTGGAGTGAAGAGTAAGCCATTGTTGTTGTTGGTCACTGTCCAGTTGGTAACCAGTGGCGATTCCATGCCCAGCACAATGCAATGTTGCCTGGTCCTGAGCCACCTTCATCATCATTTCTGTGCTCAAGTCCATTGTTGCAGCCACTAAGTATTCTGAGTGCCTTCCAGCCTAGAGGGCTCATCTTCCAGCACTACATTGGATGGTATTCCGTTGTGATCCATAGGGTGTTTATGGGCTAATTTTCAAAAGTACATCACCAGCTCTGCTGAAACCTGTCTACCATGGGTAACCAGCTGATATTTGCAATACTGGTGGCACAGCTTCCAGCATTATAGCAACACCAAGCCACCACAGTGTGACAAAATGACAGATGGGCGATGCGAGCCATCACTAGCCAAGGGTTAATGAGGAGGAAGGTGAGAGGCTGTAGCCAAGTCTATCTAATTGGAGCTGTCTGCAGGTGACTCTGGGATGCAGGTCTGGGCAGGACATGGCTGTGCCTCAGAGACGGGCTGGGCCATACGTGTATGTGTGTGTGTGTGTGTGTACGCGTGTGCGTGTGTATGTGTGAGTGCGCTTGTGCATATGCTGACTCTGGCTGGGGCAGGGCCAGGGGCAGGATCAGGGGGAACTAAATAGGAGCTAAAGGGGTGTTCCTAAATTCCTAGTCAGGCAGAAACTCCAAGGGTCCCCCTCCTTCTCTTCCCTTCTTGTAGTGTGTTTAGCATTGATGACTTGATGATAACAACAACAACATAAGGCAGCTTTGTCGTTCTGTAAAACATTCCCTCACGTCGCATGCATTGCCTCACTGTAAAGGAGGCAGGTTGGGTAATTATGCCTTTTTCATAGAGGAAGAAATCAAAGCTCAGACAGTTTAAAAGATTCTTTTCTTAATCGCAGGCAACAAAGTTAGGATACAAATTATTCTGATTATATAACTCCGAATCCTGTGTCCTTCACTAAAGCAAGTTATCTTCCTAAAATCGCCCAAGTTCTGTCTGGAAAAATCTAATACGAGAAAAGAGGGTTGGCCTTTGAGAAACGTCTAGTCATAATGCTGAATAGTGTGTTTAGCTTGCCAGGGGCAGGATTTTCAAAGTAAGGTCATACATCTCCCAGTCTTCTGTTTAGACTTTTTTATTTGACATGTTCAAGGTTGCCTGGAAACAACTAGTAGAAGAAATGAGAAACCAATATCGCATTTTCTAAAAATCCAAAATTTAATTGAATTTATTACCCCCGTGGGAATTCTAACTTTAAAATTCAGTTCTTTATATTGCCTTCAGAAAGACGGCTTCTCCTCACTTTAACCAATAAAGCTTATTTGAAATTCCTTTGTAAGTTAACAAGTGCCTCAGAAATCTGAACACTACCAACAAATATCCCATTAATCACGTTTTGTTGAGACAATGCAAGGCGCTGTGGGGAAGGAAATATAAAATGGCATCCCCACCTTCCGGGTGTTTATTATCTAGTTGGGATTGGTGGTATCATCACCAGAATAAGACTTAGCAGATGAATGATGGTCAGAAAGGAAATGAAGGGTATGAAATGATGCTCAGAAAGGAAATGAAGATGGAAGTGCGATCCGTCTATATGCTGATACACTGATCAACATGTGAAGGTTGGGTAGGAAATGTAAGACAGGAAGGAAGTAAACCAAAGACCTTTGTGGGCACAGGAAATACATAAGCACATAGGTAAGGATGAGCTAGGGGAGTTTGAGAACAGAGAGTTCTGACTCACTAAGGGTTCTGGAGAAAGGTGTAATGGCACAAAATTATGGCATATCAAAGTGACATAGATCTTAACTCACACCCAGTGCAGAACACTGGAACATTATTGAGAATGAATGGTGGGTGAGTTAATGGCTTATATTGGATTGAAACTGGGTGCACAGAGACCTATCAGGAGGCTGCTAGGCCACAAGTCAGGTAATGAGAGCCTGAACCAGGGAACTAGGAATAAGAATGAAGAGGAAAAGGGGGATATGAAAGATTTTAAAAATGACACAATGACTTGATACAGTGTTGAAAGTCTCTGGAAGGCCTTAGTTAGGTAATCTATGGTCTTTACTCAGGTTTGGGGTCCCCCAATGAGACAGTCATCAGATGGGCAAGGAGATTAGGAACAGCAACAACCAAAAAAAAAAAAAAAAAAAAAACACTGGGCCACCAGGGCTCCTTGGAAATAATCAGGGCACAAGGACAGGATACAGATGTTTTGAATGTGGATTCTGCCATTTTTAACACTTCTTATCCCTTTCCTACATCTCTATATTTAACTTCAGGGATACCATCCATCTGTCCATCTACATCCATCCATCCATCCATGTACATCCATCAATCCATCCATCTACATCCATCCATCCATCCATGTACATCTATCCATCCATGTACATCTATCTATCCATCCATACTTTATCCACCTATCCATCCATACTTTATCCATCCATCCATCCATCCATCCATCCATCCATCCATCCATCCATCCATCCATCCATCCATCCATCCATCCATCCATCCATCCATCCATCCATCCATCCATCCATCCATCCTTCCATTCATCCATCCAACCATTTATCCATTTATCTATCCATCCATCAAAACATTTGACCTGTCAATAAATATTTATTAGGTATCCAGTACAAGGAGGAACCATCCCAACCTGTCTGAGGCCACCTCACTGATTTGGGTTTCTTCTGCAGCTCTCTTCCCACTCTACCCTTTCTGCAGGCATGGCTTTTCCATCTGAGGACATTTTTTTTTTTCACTTTACAATTATGCTGGCTTCGTTGGTGTGCTTATTCATATGATTTTCACCATCATTGACTTGAAGAGAATTTCCAGGGCTAATTCTCAGGACCACATCAACCTAGGAGAGACCACAGCATGCTGAGTATTCTCCCAGCCTGGCAACCTATTTTACTTCTCTTCCTCCTGGCAGAAGCAACTACACTTCTCCAACAATGATTACTTAGGTTATCTTTGTAGATACCTAGCTAGCTCACAATTGCCTTTCACAGTAATTTATAGTTTGTTACTAGAGGTCATAGACTTTTCCAATAATTCTTTCTCTTGTGTATTCTTCTTCTCTTCATGCATCTTTTCTGCTTTAATGGACAGCCAACTTCCAATATCGTTAATAGCTGTCATTTAGTGACATCGTGCTAGATGTTTTGTATTACTTCTAGGTATTAGTATAGCTAGTGAAATTGCAGGGCAAGAATTTTAATCCAACCTTCAAAGGCTGTCCTATTCTTACTTATCTCTAAGGCATCGATTATGCCAATTTTCACTCAAGAATACATGAAACACTGGAAAACACTTTCATGACATTGCTCACATTTCATTTCTTCCTTGAAAACTTTATCTAAGCACCCAATATTAGCTTATGAATCAGAAAATGACCTAGAATCAGAACTTCATTGAACTGGAAGGAATTTTAAAGATCATCTCTCGGAAACCAGTTGCCACAGAGTTGACTGACTCACGGCAACCACGTGTGTGCCAGAATAGAAGGGTTCTCCATACAGTTTTCAATGGCTGATTTTTCAGAAGGAGATCTCCAGGTCTTTCTTCTCAGGCACCTCTGGGTGGCCTTGAACCTCCAACTTTTGGGTTAGCAGCTGAACGTGTTAACTATTTCATCGCCCAAGGACTCCTACTCTTTTTGACAGAAGAGGGAACTGAAGCTTTCAAAATTAAGCAACTTGCCCAAGGACCACCAGCTGTTTGATGATAGAACTGGTGCAATCATTTTCCTGGCCCTGCTCAATGTGGAACGAATGTTCACTGGGCACAAGCATCATCAGGCAAGGGGCTGGGGCTGGCACTGTGAAATCTGCAAGTCTCTCCTAGTTCCTTGATTCCAAAAAAAAAAACCAAACCCATTGCCACTGAATCAATTCAGGCTCATAGTGACCCTATAGGACAAAGTAGAACGGCCCCATAGGGTTTCCAAAGCTGTAAATCTTTACAGAAACAGACTGCCACATTATCTTCCCGCAGAGCAGCTGGTGGGTTCGAACTGCCAACCTATCAGCAGTGGAATGCTTAATCACTGTGCCACCAGAGCTCCTTTGCTCCTTGAGTTCTTGGCATTATCTATGTGTGGTTTCCAAAGAGTGCTAGCTGGTTGTGAATACATCGTCTAAAGAAGATTTTCCACCCCACCGCAATCTGGTTGACCTTTCTGCAATTTGGTTTTGCCGGATCCCAGGAAATGTCTGAAGAGGAATTAACAATGAGGTTGATTTTTTTTAAAGGTTAAAACCTTACTTTTCATTTCCAAATCACTGCCTTTTTATTTCAGCTTTGAATTTTCCCCAGATTTTTCTTATTTATGAATTTATAAGCTACTTTTAAAACTACACAAAGGGCCAAGGAAGCAGGTGTTAGGATGAATCTGTCTACAAGCTAATTGAAATAACCATGAGCACAGCTATACTCACACCCAGATATCTGTACAGATGAATGTGGATCATGCCCTGAACAGGGACTCTCCCCCCATCTTCTCTGTAATTTAAGGTTGCATGGTTAAAAAAAAAAAAAAATCTTTTTTTATTTTTATGGTTAAATAGTAAACAACTCACAGCTGCAAAAAGGAAGTTGAAGACAGACTATAATTTCACATCAAATACAACTCCAAAGAGGTCTGTAATTTGAGATAACGGTATTGCTACTTCGATTCTCGCCTTGTAGATTAGCCCCCTTTAACACAAATCTTTATAAAGAATTCCGTGTTTTGAAGCATTAGCACTGCCAGTGAGAGAAGCAGGGAAGAATTTAAAATTTGCCCACAGAACTCAATTTTATCATTTTAAGAAGTGCCAAACCCCAACGGATAGAGCCAACAGCCAGATAGATGGGTCAGGGACAGTCTTAACTTAAGCCAAGATGAAAAGGAGATATTTTTGATGGTCTTTCATTTCTCTTTTTCGTTATCAATAAATCCTTTCATATAGTTGTTCCCATGTTTCATCAGAGTAAAATTCAGTTGTGTGTGCAGCAAGGCGGCCTCGAATTTATCTGGGCCCAGAAAAACTTGGCATTTTTAAAATACCCAAATAAAGCAATTTTATAAACCAAATAAGGCATATACTCCAAGAACCTGGACTATATGATGGAGAACGTGGCATCAGCATTGGTGGAAGACTTATTAACAACCTGCAATATGCAGATGACACAACTTCCCTTGCTGAAAGCCAAGATTACACCTCGACATAAAGAAAACAAAAATCCTCACAGCTGGACCAATAAACTACATCACGATAAAAGGAGAAAATATTGAGGTTGTCAAGCATTTCATTTTACTTGGATCTCCAATCAATGCCCATGGAAGCAGCAGTCAAGAAATCAAACAACATATTGCGCTGGGAAAATATGCTACAAAAGACTTCTTTGAAGTATTAAAAAGTAAAGATGTCACTTTGAGAACTAAGGTGTGCGTAACCTAAGCCATGATATTTCCAGTCGCCTCATGTGCTCTCGAAAGCTGGGCAATGAATAAGCGAGGCCGAAGAATTGATGCCTTTGAATTATAGTGTTGGCAAAGAGTATTGAATATACCATGGACTGCCAGAAGAATGAACAAATCTGTTTTGGAAGAGCGAGAATGTTTCTTAGAAGCAAGGATGGCAAGGCTTCGTCTCACATACTTTGGACATGTTATCAGGAGGGACCAATCCTTAGAGAAGGATATCAGGCTTGGTAAAGTAGAGGGTCAGTGAAAAAGAGGAAGACTCTCAACAAGATGGACTGACACAGTGGCTACAACAATGGGCTCAAACATAGCGGCAATTGTGATGACCGTGCAGGACCAGGCAGTGTTTTGTTCTTCTGTACATACTGTCACTATGAGTCAGAACTGACTCAGCAGCACCTAACAACAATGACAACAACATGGCCTAGTGTTTCTAACAGAAAAGACGACAACAGTTAAAGAGGTTTCAAAATGTTCCTCTCCTCCTTCAAGTTCCAGGGTTACGCTCCATTAAAGCCCCCGGAGATTACTTGGATTAAATGACATGTCTTTAGAAGCCAGGGCAATCTGAAACTAATGAGGCATAACACACTTTTCGCAGCCCTGAACTCAGATGAAGGCTAAGTGCTTTCCCAGTGTCAGATTTGAAGATCTGGATGGACCCCGAAAGACAGGCGGCTGCTGGGGCTGCTGAGGTGGGAGTGGGCTAGAAGTTTGCAGGGCCCTTCTGAGTCAACAGGTACACAGGGCTCCCAACCTTTTAATCTTGTGGTTAGCAATAATGTGACAAAGACAAACAATGTGACAAAGAAGCTGTATTGTTCTCTTTCAAACTCCCTTGGGATTGTGATGTATCTTGAAAAGGGGAAATCCTAAAAATGGGGAGGCATTGGCATTGGCAGAAAGTGAGCTAAGAGAAAGCAGTCTTCTTGGAGTCTCTCTGTTGGAGAAGATTCTGTGAATATGGCAGGGAGCTGGCTGGGAAGAAGAGAGAAGTCGGCTAAGGGGAGTATCAGGGTGGCAGAAGAGAATGCCTGTGAAGGGGGCCTTCTTTGGAATCTGAGCGTGAGGATGTTGCATTTCAATATGAGAAAATGTTCCTTGCTGCATATTTTATAAAAGAATATCAAATCGCTCCCAAGACAGTCTAGAGCCAATTAAGTTGCTTTCCCTCGTCTTCAAAGCTCTGGAGACAGACCTTGATATTTAACTACCTGTCATTCTTTTCCTTTTTCCAAAGGCAAAAAGCCCTGCTTTAGCCAAAATGATACAGAATTCTTCAGACGGAGGTGTCTAGTTCAATGTTTATATTTAAAAAGTCACATGCCATTAAATTTTTTTTTCTCTCATTGGGTCTTCAACTCAGGAACCTACCAGCCTCGTTTTACGCAAATTCATCCTGTAGAATTTCCAACTGGAGGAATTTTCTGTGTGTAAGGGGGGTGTAGTGGATAAGTGCTGCAGCTGCTAACCAAGAGGTCGGCAGTTCAAATCAACCAGGCCTTCCTTGGAAACTCTATGGGGCAGTTCTACTCTGTCCTATAGGGTCGCTATGAGTCGGAATCAACTCGACAGCAGTGGGTTTGGTTTTTTTTTTTTTTTGGCGGGGAGGGAGTGTGATAGAGTGGCCTGCTTCCAGTAGGGATTGTGAATAGGCAGAGGGAAGACAGCTGCACACCTCATAAGCTGCCAAGGCACTTCCAGAACTGGGCTCCAAAGGAGCCTAGTCTGTCCACACCCCAACTCTTTCTCACAAGTTTTGAACTTAGGCTAAAGGAGGACATTTTTTCTCCCTGGAGTCCCTGGGTGGTGCAAACAATTAACGTGCTTGGCTGTTAACTTAAAGCTTGAAGATTTGAGTCCACCCAAGGGTGCCTCAAAAGAAAGGCCTCTTGATCTACTTCCAAAAAAAATCAGCCATTGAAAACCCAGCAGAGCATAGCCTACTCTGACACACCGGGTCGCCATGAGTCAGAGTCAAGTCAACGGCAACCGGGTGGTTTTTCTTTCTGGGAAAGCCATCTTCAATTTAAAAAGGAAAACCAGTGGAAGATGGCTTTCATTTACCTTCCAGTTAAATGTGGCACATTGAGCACTAACATTTTTAAAATTTTATTAAAAGAACTTAAAAAAATATTGCTATGAAAATATACATAACAAAACATATGTCATCTCAGCAATTCCCAAATGTACAACTCAGTGACATTGATTACATTCTCCAAGTTGCGCAACCGTCCTCTCTATCCTTTTCCAAATCATTCTACCACCATTAACAAGCCCCAACTTTTTAAGCACTCACAAAACCCCAGGGAGATGGCAGCAAAGCAACGACAAGAATCTCATTTAAAAAATGTTAATTAGTTCAAAGTCAAAGAGCACAATCTTGGAGGGAAATTTCCAGCAATATTTTGAAGCAATAAGATGAAGGAGTGATGAATGAGGGGGTAGAATGTGGGAGGTTAAACCTAAACGCTGCCAGTATGTGGTGGGGGGATGCTGAGGAAAAGCCTCTCTGTGTCTACTTTCCCATCTGTGAAATGGGAATGATGATAGCACCCACTCACAGGTAGGATACAATGAATTAGTCCACATGGCGCATTTAGAGCAGCGCCCGGCATAGAGGAAGCTCTCGAAGCATGGTAGCTGTTTGGCTGAGCAGGGACCTGCTGTTTCTGCCCACCTCTAGAGCTCTCCCCTGGAGAGAAAGCCTCTCATATACTGCTGGGGGCTGTATCGGGGTGAGGGGTCTCAGCCTGGCTCCCTAGGGTTGTGAGAGCTGAGCTGGGGAAGGAGGCTGGGAAGAGGGTTTTATTATTCGGTCAGCAGAATTTCACTTAGTTCCCCTGCTTTTAATGTCACCTCACTCCCACCTCAAGTGGAGCATGGTGTCTCTGAGATCCCCTAGTCTATTTCAGAATTTTTTTTAGAGAGTGAGGGAGGCTGCGATAGCTGGGGGAGGGGAGCTAGAATCCCTAATATGTCCTTTCTGCCAACCACCTTCTCTAAGCCCCAACCCTAAACCCACCTGCCTTCTTAGGACCTGAAAAGATTCCCCAACTCTGAAACTTTTCTGGGTCTGCAGCAAAATTGTCTACCTTTTTCTTCTCTTCTTCCTCCTCTCCTTCTCCTTTCTTGTTCCTCATTTTATGAATAACCATTTCCATATATCAAAGAAATCAAAAGATCTCTTTAAAATGTTAAAAAGCAAAGATGTCACTTTGATAACTAAGGTGGGCCTGACCCAACTCATGGTATTTCAGTCACCTCATATGTATGTGAAAGTTGGACAATGAATAAGGAAGACAGAAGAACTGATGCCTTCGAATTACGGGCGTGGGCAAAGAATCTTGTATATACCACGGACTGCCAGAAGAATGAACAAATTTGTCTTGGAGGAAGTAGAACCGGGATGGTCCTTAGAAGCAAGGATGGCAAGACATTGGGTCACTTACTTTGGACACATCATCAGGAAAGACCCATCAATGGAGAAGCACATCATGTTTGATAAAGTAGAGGGTCAGTGGGGGGAAAAAAGGAGATGGCTTGACACAGTAGCTGCAACAACGGGCTCAAACATACCAATAATCATGAGAATGCTAGTTCAGTCTGTTTTACATAATGTCACTATGAGTCAGAGCCAAGTGGACAGCAACTAATACCACCACCACTCTGAGAAGTCTTGCCTCTGCTTCTTTCCCCTTCCACTGCCCTCCTCTTTGCCCCCTACAGGTAACTACTGGCTTCTTTCTTCTTATTGGCCCGTCCTACTTCCCACACCCACCTTTACAGGGAATGCGGTTTCAGATTTTCTCACTCTGCTGTCTTAGTTTCTACTCATTTCATCGTCCAAATATTTGTCGATGTATTTGTCGCTCCCATTTTCTTTCCTTGTGAGCTTATACTTTAAAACATTTCTCAACTGTCATTTTAGTTAACTTTCATGAGGGAATGGAGTAAAAAGCACGTGTTCAATTCACCAGGAGATCTCATACTCACTCTCTTTTGACATTTTTTAAATTGTAAAATATCTCTTACTGGAAAACATACAAAACCTATGTGTACAGTTTAATAACTAAGGACTGAAAAACTTAATGAACCACTACCATGTCCAGATAGAGAACATTACTGGCCCCCAGAGGTCCTGGCACATCCCTCACCAGTCATAGTCCCTCCTCTTTAAAGGCAACCGCCTGCCTATCTCCTGACAGCATGAACCAGTAGCAATCAGTGGCCATCCAGTCGACTCTGACTCATGGGACCCTATGTCTGTCAAAGCAAAACTGTTCTCCACAGGTTTTCTTTTTTTTTTTTTAATTAACTTTTATTGAGCTTCAAGTGAACGTTTACAAATCAAGTCAGTCTGTCACATATAAGTTAATATACATCTTACTCCTTACTCCCACTTGCTCTCCCCCTAATGAGTCGGCCCTTCCAGTCTCTCCTTTCGTGAAAACTTTGGCAGCCTCCAACTCTCTCTATCCTCCCATCCCCCTCCAGACAGGAGATGCCAACAACAGTCTCAAGTGTCCACCTGATATTATTAGCTCACTCTTCGTCAGCGTCTCTCTCCCACCCACCGTCCAGTCCCTTTCATGTCTGATGAGTTGTCTTCGGGAATGGTTCCCGTCCTGTGCCAACAGAAGGTTTGGGGACCATAACCGCTGGGATTCCTCTAGTCACATCCAAACCATTAAGTATGGTCTTTTTATGAGAATTTGGGGTCTGCATCCCACTTACCTCCTGCTCCCTCAGGGGTTCTCTGTTGTGCTCCCTGTCAGGGCAGTCATCGATTGTGGCCGGGCACCAACTAGTTCTTCTGGTCTCAGGATAATGTAGGTCTCTGGTTCATGTGGCCCTTTCTGTCTCTTGGGCTCTTAGTTGTCGTGTGACCTTGGTGTTCTTCATTCTCCTTTGCTCCAGGTGGATTGAGACCAGTTGATGCATCTTAGATGGCCGCTTGTTCGCTTTTAAGACCCCAGACGCCACATTTCAAAGTGGGATGCAAAATGTTTTCATAATAGAATTATTTTGCCAATTGACTTAGAAGTCCCCTTAAACCATGGTTCCCAAACCCCCGCCCTTGCTCCGCTGACCTTTGAAGTATTCAGTTTATCCCGGAAGCTTTCTTCGCTTTTGGTCCAGTCCAGTCCAGTTGAGCTGACCTTCCATGTATTGAGTGTTGTCCTTCCCTTCACCTAAAGCAGTTCTTTTCAGCTAATCAGTAAAAAAACCCTCTCCCACCCTCCCTCCCTCCCTCCCCTCCTCGTAACCACAAAAGTATGTGTTCTTCTCAGTTTATACTATTTCTCAAGATCTTATAATAGTGGTCTTATACAATATTTACCCATTTATCCGTAGATGGACACCTTGGTTGCTTCCAGCTTTTTGCTATTGTAAACAGAGCTGCAATAAACATTGGTGCACAGGTTTTCAATGACTGATGTTTTTGGAAGGTCACCAGGCCTTTCTTCTGAGCTGTGTCTGGGCACACTCAATCCTCCAACCTTTCAGTTAGCAGCTCAGTGCTTAACCATTGGTACCACCCAGAGACTCTATCCTGACAGTGTACTACAAGCTACATAAATTGTCAAACTCGGTGACAGGTACATGGGACTCTGTTTATTTTTGCAACTGCCTGTAAGATCTATAATGATTTCAAAATAAAAAGTATATATACAAATCTCTGGTGGTGTGGTGGTTAAGCTCTCAGCTACTAACCAAAAGGTCAGCGGTTCAAACCCCCCAGCTTCTGTAAAAATTTACAGCCTTGGAAACTCTATGGGGCAGTTTTATTCTGTCCTGCAGGGTTGCTATGAGTTGGAATCGACTTGACAGTAGTGGGTTTGGTTTGGTTTTTTGGTATATACACATACATATATAGATATTTATTTAACATATTCCATGTACATCAAAATGGGAATTGATCTTATATCTTTCATAAAAGTTAAAATAAATTCACAAGCTAGAAAAATCACTTGTAAAGGCATGTGTCCCTCTTTGCTGCATGTTTTGAAAATCCGACCATCATATATTTGTAAAAAAAAGTAGGCAAAGAAAGGAGAATTCAAAATTAAAAAAAAAAACAAAAACCCTATGAAGCTGGTGTGATTGCTCTCGCCATTATGGGCAGAAGAAAGCTGAGGCATTGTATAACTTGCCCAGGTTCACAGAGCTGGTAAGCGGGGGAGGTAGCTTTGCACCCACGGGGTCTGGCTCCAGAGCCGTGTTCTGACCATTACACCATATCATTTGGGGGTGTCACTTCCCCAGAAATGTCTTGCCTGGTGACCCATCAAAAACCACCTTCCCCTTTCCTGCCTCTTAAAAACCAAAAAAAAAAAAAAAGGACAGTTGCTGTGAGTCCATTCTGACTCTTGGCGACCCCATGCGTGTCAGAGTAGAACTGTGATCCACAGGGTTTTCGATGGCTGATTTTTCAGAAGTAGATCACCAGGCCTTTCTTCCAAGGTGCCTCTGGTGGACTTGAACCTCAGCTTTTCTGTTAGCAGCCCTGTGCGTTAGCTATCTGTACCTCCTGGAGACTTGAACTCCATTCCCCTTAGCCTTCCTTATTTTCTTTGATAGTGGTTATTGTCAGCTGACGTTATATTACATTATATACTTATCTGTGTCCTTTTTATCGACTACCTTGCTCACTAAAACGTAAACTCCATGAGGCATTTTATCTGTTTTATTTATCTGTGATCCTCAATGCCTGGAAAACTGCCTGTAGCATACTGTTGTTGGTGGTGTTACTTTTGCTAGCTGCCTTGGAGCTGGCCCCCATATCACGTTGACCCCATAGACAGTAGAAGGAAATGCTGCCTGGTCCTGCACCATTCCCACGATGGGTCTTGTATCAGCTGTCATTATCCACAGGGTTTCATTGACTGATTTTTGGAAGTAGATCACCTGGCCTTTCTTCGCAGTCTGTCTAGTCTGGAAGCTCCACTGAAACCTGTTCAGCATCATAGAAACTCGCAAGCCTCCACTGACAGACGGGCGATGGCTGCACAGGAGGTGCGTTAGCTGGAAATCGAACCCGGGTCTCCAGTGTGGAAGGTGAGAATTCTACCACTGAACCATCACTGCCCCTCTGCCAAATGGTAAACACTCAGTAAACATCAGGTTAATGAATTAATAAGTAAAAGTAAAATTAATTTAAAAAAAGGATGCATATAACCCTTCAGAGTAAAACAGCTCTATACACCACCAGTTCTGTCAAGTCAACCAGTTGCCGTTGAGTTGACTCCAACTCACGACAACCTCCTGTGTGTCTGAATAGAATTGTGCTCTGTAGGGTATACTGAATGGTATATTGGATATACCATGGACTGCCAAAAGAACGAACAAACCTGTCTAGGAGGAAGTACAAACAGAATGCTCCGTGGAAGCAAGGATGGCGAGATTTCGTCTCACATACTTTGGACATATTATCAGGAGGGATGAGTCTGTGGGAAAGGACATCATGCTTGGTGAAGTAGAGGGTCAGAGAAAAAGAGGAAGACCTCCATGAGATGGATTGACACAGTGGCTGCAGCAATGGCCTCAAACATGGCAATGGTTTTGAGGATGGCGCAGGACAGGGCAGTGTTTCGTTCTGTTGTGGATAGGGTTGCTCCGAGTCAGCACCTAATGACAACAACAACGGGGTTTTCGATGGCTTCTTTTTCGGAAGCAGGTTGCCAGGGTTTTCTTCCAAGGCCTCTCTGGGTGGACCTGAACCATCAACCTTTTGGTTAGCAGCTGAGTACTTTACCTGTTTGCACCACCCAGGGACTCCAGATAGCTCTATGGGAATCCCCTAAATATGATACCTTCTCACTTCATTTGACACCAGAGGCTAGGGAAAAAATTGTCTCCCCTATATTAAGGCTCTTTACCAAAATCTTAGACTGTGTATCAGAAAACTATAAAAGTGCTTGCAGGCAACATAACATGAACAGCGTATTTAGTATTAAAAAAAAAAAAAGAAGTTTTTTGTTTTTTTTTATTAAAAAATGAGTAAGTGTGCCAGTTACCATGAAAGTGACACTACGTCTAAAATTCAGCTTTTTGAATCAGCATCTTACAACCTCCTCAAACTTCTGTGGACAAAGCTGTCCCCATGTTCTTGTGGCTTGTGACAGGATGGTGCTGGGGCTTAGTCTGTTTTTAGCAGTTATTTCGGCTGGTTAGGACAATATTTCCTAAAGTGTGGTACATATAAGAAAATACTTTATTTTAAAAGAAATATTTTTATATGTTCTGTCAAAAAACGTAACTGACATCCTGAGCCATCACAAGGAAGCCTGAGACTGCCATGTTCAGAAAGTCTATATGATAATGAAACGAAAGTAACTTAGAGGTAATCAATTTTCCAATTAGTACTCCACTTTGAAGTCATACTTTTCATACCCAAATTCTTACACCTACCACCTCACTGCAGTGGAGTGAGAGAAGTGATTCCCAGATGGTTGACCGCTGCAGCAGACCACTGTAGGCTGAGATGGGGGAAAACGGGTCTCCCTAAGCTCACTCCAGAGTCCCTCGGTGGCACAAATGACTAACACACTCATTTGCTAACTGCAAGGTTGGAGGTTTGAGTCTACCTACAGCTGCCTTGGAAGAAAGTCCTGGAGATCTATCTCTGAAAAATCACCCATTGAAAACCACATGGAGCACAATTCTACTCTGACGTACAGGGGGTTGCCATGAGTTGGAGTCAGCTCCACCAGGACAACTGGTTAGCATGTCCATTATGTAGATCAAGGCTAGCATGCGGTAAAAATCCAAAACCTGTTGCTGTCGAGTCGATTCCATCTCATAGTGACCCTATAGGACAGAGTAGAACTGCCCCTTAGGGCTTTCAAGGCTGTACATTCTTTTGGAAGCAGACTACCACATCTTTCTTCTGAAGAAAGATGGTGGGTTCAAACTGCCCACCTTTTGCCAAGTGCTTAACCGCTGCACCATCAGGGCTCCTTGGCATGTGGTAAGTGCTCACTAAAGATTTGTGGCATGAATGAGAGAAACATTCTAGCATAATATGGCTCTGTGCAGTAGCAACATAGGAACAGCAGTAACTATATAGAAATAAGGATAAGGAACTATCTGAACTAAAGTAATTACTGTATTTTCACA
The DNA here is from genome assembly GCF_024166365.1 of Elephas maximus indicus. Lineage (NCBI taxonomy): Eukaryota > Metazoa > Chordata > Mammalia > Proboscidea > Elephantidae > Elephas > Elephas maximus. The sequence continues at coordinate 58,341,006 of NC_064841.1, read as the reverse complement.
TAAATAATGCTCATCCTTCTACATTTGATTACCAACTGTGCCCTCCCCCCCATAAGTTATTTTCCTAAGCACTTTATGCTGATTTTTTTTTTTTTTTTTACAAAAACATGTTAAAAAATTGGCATAGAGGCGCTTATAAAAATACATTGGGGGCGTGGCTGTCAAACAAACGTAGAAGGTGCACATTATGTGCATAAAAATACAGTACAAAGGAAGGATTCCGTCTACAATTGGGAAAGCAACCCTGAAGTAAAGAGTTGGTATTCCATGGTCAACTAGCCCAGGGTATGAAACCATGCCTGAGACACAAAAGAATCAGAACCCGGACAGCAAATGAAGAAGAGGGTCAGGCAAAAACATTTCCTTTAGTCACTTCTACGTAAAGATATCGACTTCCCCGTGAGCAGGGATAAGATGGTGAGAATAAACCAAGGTTCCGGTTTCCCAATATTTGAGGATAACCAGTGTGCTATTGCTAAATCTTTTCCCCTAGTCTATCCATGCCCATCTCCTCCAACAGGTCCTTAGGTGTTTCTGATTTCTCTTGGCCCCAATCTCTCTCCGCTAGATGTTTTCTGATTTACCATGCAGTTCTGGATGGGACACTCCAGGTGCTACCTAGCCAGTGCAGAGAGCAGCAGGAATTCTAGACACCACACTTTTATTAATACCACCTAGAATGACAGCAACTACTTCACACGATTCACACTGGGCTGGCTCATGGTGACTCACACTCAGTCACCTCAACAACCGATCCTCCCCACACGGATTTCAGTCAAGCCAGGTAACTTCCTCTCAGCTCTAGAAGCACAAAATGTCTTATTGGATCAGTGGAATGTTTTTTCTTTTAAAAAGTTATATTCATATTTTTTCCATTATAAAATATGATTATGTAACTGAAACTTCAGAAAAGAGAAAAGAAGGGTGCATAATCCTGGCATCCTTATACAATCACTGTTAACATTTTAGCAAGTCTTAAGGAGTCCCTGCAGGGTGCAAATGGCTAAGTGCTCACCTGTTACCCAAAAGGTTGGCGTTTCAAGTCAACCCAGAGGCACCTTGGAAAAAAGGGCTGGCGATCTACTTCTGAAAAATCAGTCATTGAAAACCCTATAGACTCTTTCTGATCAGGGCCACAGTACATGAATCCTGATAGAATGGAAGAAAAATGTAGACCAAACTTACTGGACTGGTTGAGGGTAGAGGACTCCCTGAGACTATCACCCTGAGATACTCTTTAAACCTTAAACAGAAATTATCCCCTGAGGTCATCTTTTAGCTAAATAATAGGTTGGCTCATCAAATAAAGAATATCACCCGTAAGTAATAAGCTTCTTTAAAAAAATCTTCTATATGAGGCCAAATTGCCAACAATTACTCTAAAGCAAAGATGAGAAGGTAAGGGGGCAGGGAAACTAGAGTACTGGAAATAGTACAACCAGAACAGAATGAATATGACAGCACATTGTGAAAAATGTAAAAAAGTATCACTGAATACTTTGTGTAGAAATCGTTAAATGGAACCTAATTTGCTGTGTGAACTTTCACCTTAAACAATAAAATATTACTGAAAAGAAAACAAACCCTATGGAGCACGATCTGACACACATGGGGTTACCATGAGTTTTTTTCTTTGTTTGTTTTATGGTAGTTCTTCTTGTGTATCTTCACAGTTGCACAGACAAGGTTTCATTTTGTATCCTGATTTTTTCATTGAACTTAGCATTTTCCCATCATTTGTAATGGCTAAATAATATTCCTTATAGGGGGTTTACACAGTTTATCTAACCATTACCTTATCATTAAATATTTAAAGGGTTTCCTGTTTTTTCATGCTAATAGGGCTATAATAAGCATAGTCATGATGTAGATTTTTCAGTATTTAGGATTATTTACTTTGGTAAATCCCAAGGAGTAGAACTAATCACATACTATAGTAAGGAAATGCTTGGTGAGAATAGTCAAGTTACACATTTCTGAACAAGCCCTAAAATACTATTTTCTGTTCAAAATTTTTTAAAAACCCCAAAATCCTTAGGGAAGCTAACAATCTGGCGGAACTTGGAAGGCAAGCCTTTTGGCTTCTTATTTGAGCAGGTTTCTGCCCCCACTCCTGCCTGGCTAGTGAGTAGAATGAAGCAATCAACTAACATGCCCTTTTCTCTCTTAAGACGACGAGTTCTGTGATCCATATTTCATGCCAAGCTGCAGGGGAGGGCGAAGGGATAGAGCCTATGGGCCTGTCTCCCCATGTAGCCCCTCAGCTTTATGGTATGAAGCCCACCGTCATGCCTGTCAGCCTAATCACAGAGGGGTGAGACTTCCATGGACACTGGGTTTTGCCCCCAGACAGGAAAAGCCTGGGAACAGCCATGCAGTGCCAGCACGTTCCGGAGCTGATCCGAGATGCAGTCAGGGAGCAGGAAGCCCACCCAGCCCCCGCTGAAGAACTGAGAGGAAAGAGCTGGGCTGCCGGGATGCTCAACCCCAATTCCAAGACGGGGTGGTTTATGATTACCTGGGAATTCATTCGCAAAGAGCAGTGGAAATAAACACGCACGACTGGGGATGGGAACTCACACGCTGTTTATTGCTCTAATAATGGAAACCTACCGTCTTCACCCTTCCTTCTTAACAGTCTGGCCATGCGCCTTTTAACCTGCAGATACCTGACCGATTTACCTGCTTCGCCCGGCCTCCCTCCCACCAGTCACACACACTCACACACATACACACGCACTCACACACAGTCACATACACACACTCACACATTCACACACTCGTATATGCACACACACCACACATGTACACACATGTCATACACTTACACACATACCACACACGTATACACACTCATACCCTCACACATACTCACATAATTCATATACTCCCATTCAATCACACTTTTTTTAAAATAATATTTTATTACGTTTTTGGTGAAAGCTTACATAGCAAACTTAACATTTAACAATTTCTACACAATTTGTTCATTAACACTGGTTACAATTTACAAAGTGTGTCAGCTTTCTCCTTGTTTCTGTTCTGATTATTCTGTTTCCAATAATCTAGTTTCCCTGCCCCTGGCCTTCTCGTCTTTGCTTTAGAGTAAGTGTTGACTAGTTTCATGTAGGTGATTTTTTTAAGAGGAGCACAGAACTCATGGGCGATAGTCTTTATTTTATGAGCCAATCTGTCATTTAGCTAAAATCAGACACTTTACACACATTCACTAACACACACTCACATACAACATGCTTTCTCTCTCACACAGACACACGTACACACACACACACACCACTCACTCACACAAACTCGCAGGCCTCTGGACACTGTTCCCTTCACAGATATCTATTTTGACAAGCAGTGGCATGAGCAACACAGCACGGCCACCCTGTCAGCACCTGTAGTACCGCGCTCAGAGAGTGTTTGAAGGAAGCCACGAAGGATGGTTTGCACACAAGGGAATATGAAGGCGCTAGGAGAACTGAGCTACCTCATGACTGACAGGCCCATTTACAGTGTGGCCTGTGATTCTGGAGGCCTGCCCGCCCTTTGCTTTTCCTGTCTCTTGATTGAGGAGAAAAGAAAGGCAGGCAGGAAGTGGAAAGGAGCCAGAGAAAATGCAGTAGACTGAGTAACTCTCCTGTGGAGCACCTAGGTACCCAGTGCTGAGCTAGGCACCTCATGTAGCTTTATCTCATGCTCCTGATGAGAGAGTTACAGCCAATCACCCAGGTCCACAACGGGCTGCTTCCCAGACTCTTTCCCTGCCTGCTGCTCCGTGGCCCAGCACCTGTCTCCAGGGGAGTGAGGGGCCTGCCAGAGTCCACACCTCTGGCCAAAAAGGGCCAATTGTATGGGTGTCTTTCAGGAGGGACATGAGTCTTCGGTCAACCAGAGTGGCATGAAGCTGACCTCCACTCTGGACTGACAGCCTGTTATGGGTTGAATTTTATCCCCCCGCAACCCCTGCAAAAAAAAATATGGGTTGGAATTCTAACCCCTATATCTGTGGATAAAATAAATAAATAAACGTCTATATTTCTGCCTATTCCCAAGAAAGGTGATCCAACCGAATGTGGAAATTATAGAACAGTATCATTAATATCACACGCAAGCAAAATTTTCTGAAGATCATTCAAAAATGGCTGCAGCAGTATATCAACAGGCAACTGCCAGAAATTCAGGCTGGTTTCAGAAGAGGACATGGAACCAGGGATATCACTGCTGATGTCAGATGGATCCTGGCTGAAAGCAGAGAATACCAGAAGGATGTTTACCTGTGTTGTATTGACTATGCAAAGGCATTCGACTGTGTGGATCATAACAAAGTATGGATAACACTGCGAAGAATGGGAATTCCAGAACACTTAATCGTGCTCATGAGGAACCTTTACATAGATCAAGAGGCAGTTGTTCGGACAGAACAAGGGGATACTGATTGGTTTAAAGTCATGAAAGGTGTGCGTCAGGGTTGTATTCTTTCACCATACCTATTTAATCTGTATGCTGAGCAAAGAATCTGAGAAGCTGGACTATATGAAGAAGAACAGGGCATCAGGATTGGAGGAAGACTCATTAACAACCTGCGTTATGCAGATGATGCAACCTTGCTTGCTGAAAGTGAAGAGGACTTGAAGCACTTACTAATGAAGATCAGAGACCACAGCCTTCAGTATGGCTTGCACCTCAACATAAAGAAAACAAAAATCCTCACAACTGGACCAATGAGCAACATCATGATAAATGGAGAAAGGATTGAAGTTGTCAAGGATTTCATTTTACTCGGATCCACAATCAACAGCCATGGAAGCAGCAGTCAAGAAATCAAAAGACTCATTGCATTGGGCAAATGTGCTGCAAAGGACCTCTTTAAAGTGTTGAAGAGCAAAGATGTCACCCTGAAGACTAAGGTGTGGCTGACCCAAGCCATGGTATTTTCAATCACATCATATGCATGTGAAAGCTGGACAATGAATAAGGAAGACCGAAGAAGAGTTGACGCCTTTGAACTGTGGTGTTGGCAAAGAATATTGAATACACCATAGACTGCCAAAAGAAGGAACAAATCTGTCTTGGAAGAAGTGCGGCCAGAATGCTTCTTAGAGGCATGGATGGTGAGACTGCGTCTTATATACTTTGGACATGTTGTCAGGAGGGATCAGTCCCTGGAGAAGGACATCATGCTTGGCAGAGTACAGGGTCAGTGGAAAAGAGGAAGACCCCCAACGAGGTGGATTGACACAGTGGCTGCAACAATGAGCTCAAGCACAACAACGATTGTAAGGATGGCTCAGGACCGGGCAGTGTTTCGTTCTGTTGTGCATGGGGTCGCTATGAGTGGGAACCGACTCGAGGGGCACCTAACAACAACAACAACATACCTGTGGAGGAAACTCTGATGGCGTAGTAGTTAAGAGCTATGGCTGCTAACCAAAAAGTCGGCAGCTCAAATCTACCAGGCGCTCCTTGGAAACCCTATGGGGCAGTTCCACTCTGTCTTATAAGGTCACTATAGTGCCCCTATGAGTTGGAATTGACTGGATGGCAACGAGTATACCTGTGTAGGAAACCCTGGTGGTGTAGTGGTTAAGAGCTACAGCTGCTAACCAAAAGGTCGAAAGTTTGAGTTCACCAGGCACTCCTTGGAAACTCTATGGGGCAATTCTACTCTGACATAGAGGGTTGCTGTGAGTTGGAATCGATTTGATGGCAACGGGTTTGGTTTTATTTTGTTTTTTAATACTTGTGGAAAGGAGTCCTGGTAACACAGTGGTTAAGCGTTTGGCTGCTAACCAAAAGGTCGGCAGTTTGAAACCACCAGCTGCTCCGTGGAAGGAAGATGTGGCAGTTTGCTTGCATAAAGATTACAGCTTTGGAAACCCTGTAGGACAGTTTTACTCTGTTCTAGAGGGCCCTGGTGGCATAGTGGTTAAGTGCTATGGCTGCTAAACAAAAGGTAAGCAGTTCAAATCCTCCAGGAGCTCCTTGGAAACTCTATGGGGCAGTTCTACTCTGACCTATAGGGTTGCTATGAGTTGGAATTGACTCAATGGCAACAGGTTTTTTTTTTTTTTTTTAAGAGGGTTGCTACGAGTCAGAATCAACTCAACAGCAATGGGTATTTTTTTTTTTTTTTTTTTTATACCTGTGGATGTGATCCTGTTTGGAAATAGACTTTTTCTCTTGTTATGTTAATAAGGTCAAACCCGGGTAGCGTGGGTCTTAAACTGAGTTATAACCACAGCTGAGTGGCCGCAGACACACACGTGGGAAGACCATCTACAAGCCAAGGATCGCCAAGAACCTAGGAACACCTGGGAAGGAACTCTGAGAAATTTCTGTTCTCGAAGCTGCCCACTTGTGGTATTTCTGTTATGGCCGCAATAGGAGTCTAAGGTACTGGGGAGGGAGCTCCGGGTGAAGAGGACAGAACTGTGCTTTATCTGCCACCTGCCACCGGCCTGCCACCAGGCCTTCTGTGGGAGAAGATACCAGCTGTGATAAGGTGCTCCAAGGAGCCGTGGAAATTCCCGTCTGCTGAGCTGCTGGGCGTTCCCCTTCCTGTGTGTGGGCAGGGACCTGACCCGAGGACGGCAGAGTGTAGGGCAACCTTGTAAATCTCCTCAGTTGAAGGCCAGTTCACCCTCTTTACTGGACAACATGAGTCTTGAAAGGGCACTCAAGGTCATTTTCAGCAGGAAAATTATTATCTTGGCTGCATCTTGGTAACATAAAATAGAGGTGCAAATCAGAACAGGACAGTCTGAGAATCAAAGTAGACATGCTAGTTTATTTTTTTGTACATGAACTTGTTATCAGTTGTTGTTAAGTTGACTCCGACTCATGGTGACCCTATGTACAACAGAACAACACGTTACTTGGTGCTGTACCATCTTCACGATTGTTGGTATGCTCGAGTCCATTGTTTTGGCCACTGTATATTTTGAGTGGCTTCCAACCTAGGGAGAGCATCTTCCAGCACTATATCAGACAGTATCCTGTTGTGATCCATAAGGTCTTTCCTTAGCTAATTTTTGGAAGTAGATCTCCAGGCCTTTCTTTCTTCCTTCCTATAAACTATGTGCTAAAATACACATGTGTACAAAATATGCAGTCTCAGGTTTTGCCAACATATGCTATACACTCTCATGTGCACCATGTCACTTCATGTCCAGTATCTTAGTTATCTAGTGCTGCTATAACAAATACCACAAGTGGATGGCTTTAACAAACAGAGATTTATTCTCTCTCAGTCTAGGTGGCTAGAAGTCTGAATTCAGGTGTCAGCTATTGGGGAAGGCTTTCTCTGTCTGTCAACTCTGGGGGTATGTCCTTGTCATCAATCTTCCCTGGTCTAGGAGCTTCTCAGCATAGGGACTCTGGGTCCAAAGGACGTGCAGCCCTGGCTCTACTTTCTTGGTGATATGAGGTTCCCTTTTCTCTCTGCTCATGTCTGTCTTTTATATCTCAGAAGAGATTGACTAAAGATACAAATCAATCCTGCAGACTGAGTCCTGCCTCATTAACATAACTGCCTCTAATCCTGCCTCATTAACATCATCCAACCACCTGCCATCATAGAGGCAGAATTTACAACATGTAGGAAAATCGTATCAGATGACAAAATGGTGGATTATCACAAAACACTGGGAATCATGGACTAGCCATTCTACACACCCTTTTTTGGGGGGACAAAATTCAATCCATAGCACCCAGTGAGGGATATCTTATTGCCTCTATTTAAAGACGAGGACTTGGGGAGATGGGATAATTTGCCCAGTGTCACACAGTTGGTTAGTGACCAGGCCAGGAGTCCAACCCAGGGTTTTTGATACTGAAGCTCAGTGGTCGTTGCACCAACCATGGCTTTGAGTGCATGTGTCCTCGGGGCAGTGTGGAAGGTGACATGGTATGGAGGGTACAGGTGGACTGGGAAATGTAGTCATGTCTTTGCTTCCAACTCACCGTGTGGCGCTGGAGCAGTCCCTCAGGCCCTCTGGGCTTAGGCGTCTCATCGTGAAACATATAGAGCGTTGGATGACATGGCCTCAAAGTTCTTTCTTGCAGTAACAGCCTGTGATTCTGTGGAACCAACTGCTAACCTTACCGTGGAATTAATTCTAGAGACACTCAGACTGTTTACCATGGAAAGGAAGGACAACATCACTGCCGCTCTTCCCGTTCCTGACCATGAGTCACACTGAGTCTAATGATAACAACAGAACAGCCGTTCCCACACTTCAGTGGAACTGTCATGTTGTCCTGTCAGGGGTGCTGGGTGATGCTGGTGCTGTTCTAGTTACTCCTGGGAGGCTTCCTTCTCCAGGGAACACCCTTCATGAAAATACACAGTGTTTCACTCTGTTGCTATTTAAAGCCAAGGCCCTGTCTCTTCCTAAGGCTCTGTGCCTTTAAGGTCCTGGTTACTGCCGGCAGGCATTACAAATCCCCAGCAGAGAGGAAATACAAACTACCTGCTGCACACTTGACAGCAAGGCCATGTTGGGTGAGCAGATGGGCTCTTTCAGCTGAAGGCCTGAGGTGCCACGCCAGGCAGGGGCCCACGGTTGGCACCAGCCCCATCTGCCTCTCTGTAGGCAGGTGTAGAAACGGCACTGCCTTCCAGTTGGAGAGAACAAGTGTGTTCCAGCATTTCTCTATGTCTTCTGGAAAAATCATACTCCTTTCTGGACACAGGGTAAGGGCACCCTGGGAGTTTGACTCAAGAAGGAACTCCTGTGGGGTTATCAATCCTCTTTTCAGCTCTTGCCTCCAGGGAAAACAAGGATTAGCCTGCAGAGTTCAATGAATTCTGACGTCTGCTAGGTTACTCACAAATTGCTGTGCTATCAAGGGAGAGTTGGGGTTTAAAGCATCTTTTATTGGCTGCCAGCCACAGTTTCACATACTATTGGAATTCAATGTCTGCCATGACTTCTTGGAGACAGGAAGTGTCTGGAATTGCACTATCTAGAAAAATGAGGGTCGATGGATTTCTTCATACATATGTAGAATGAGGACTTCTGTGAATCCATGCTGACTAGCGCTCAGTGGTAATTAAGCTGACTGTGTTCTTGGGGCTCCAAAGCCAAGTCAGATCAACCTACAAACCAAACGTGTTCTCATGAGGTACAGCTGCAAGCGCTCTCCAGAGCCAGTGCTGGCTGGGAAATGAACTGGAGAACCTGGTGAACTCATTCACTTCTTCCCAGGAGCTGCTTGATTCGTACTGGCTAGCTTCGAGATAAAACTAGGGCTGCTTGTGGGTCTTAAATTTTATCACTTTAACCTTTTCGTGCTTGGTGGTGCACATAGCAATCATGAAACTTCCAGCCTCTGAAGGTTTATTGGGAAGCTGCTGCATCACTGGTAGTGTGTGCTGCTACAAGGCAGGGGCCTTTATGACTGTTTGACACTGAAGAAACAGGCGTGTGCTGCAAATTACTGTTTTTCCAGGGTATTTTATGAGGTGTCTGAATTTTCTGTAGGAAAATAGAAATTTTGAAAATATTTATTTGTTACACATATGCACCAACAGACCCAGGTGGGGACTCTGGGGTATAATTAGTGGTATTTCATCCATGCCACTAAACACTTGTGGGAGGGGGCAAGAAAAAAAAAAACAACTATACCACCTGCCAAAAATTCAGACACACTCCATGATTCATCATGATTCTATTAATGAAAATACACAGTATCAAGAAAAAATTCAAAGCACAGGGCAGGCGGAGCTGACACAGTGCCCTAGACAACCACAGGATGCCATCCCTCTGCAGCAAAGACCTGAAAAACTAAATAAAACGGATACAAACATCCTGGAACCCTAAATATCAAATGAAGGGATAAAGAACTAGGTCAAATACCAAAAGGAAGAAGAAACTGACAGAACACAGAGAATGAGGAGCGATATGGAGTGGAGGTTCCCTGCCAACTAACTCAGCATAGCATCTCGCCATCTTGGAGCACAGCCACAAATGATCCCAGACAGGGAGTATGGGAAGGCAACATCATGAAGCTCCCAAAAGGAGACAGAGCACCTGGTAATCACAGAAACATGCTTTCCCACCCCTCACCCTTCTGGTGAGTAGTAGCAAGAACCTCTCTAGTCTGGCAGCCCCCATCACAGGGGCCCACAATACAAGCACCACCCCTCCACCTCATGCCCCAACCCCCTCCTGCTACCAAGCTTTTTTTTTTTTCTTTTTCTGCCCTTTTCCTCCCTCCCACCTAGCCCTGTACATCACCTCCTCCACTTCCTGAAGGCCCCCACCACACCACCTCTGCCAGAGAACCACTGGCCTGTGGCCACTCCAGGTTCACCCCACCCCACCCACTGAATACAGTCATTCCGCCATTTTTGTTTGTTTTATTTTTTTCCCTTTCTCTCTTTTCTTACCTCCCACCTAGTCCTATACACCCCCACCATGCCACAGCCGGTAGAGAGCAAGGGGCCCACCACCAACCTGGGTTCACCCTGCCCCCACCAGGTGGCTCCCATTGCCTGCCATTTCTTTCCCATTTTTTTTTTCTCTTTTGCCTTTTCTTTCTCCCTCCCACCTAGCTCCATATATCACCTCTCCTCCCTTCCCACTGGTCCCCAGGTCCCTTCTGCCCATACACACTGGCTTCCACCATGCCACCATTTTTTTTCTTTTTTCACTTTCTTCCTCCCACCCATACACCACCTTCCCACCCTTCCTGCTGACCCCCCGCCATGCCACTATGTCTAGAGAGCCACTGACCCACCACCACCCCAGGTCCATCTCACACCCAACCTGATAGCTCCTGCCATGCATCATTTTTTTTTCCTTCTCTACTTTTTTTTTTCATTCTTTTCTATCTTTTCTTTCTCCCTCTTACATAGCCCCAGATGTCACCTGCCCTCCCTTCTCCCCTGCCCCGGGGCTGCCCCCACCCCACATGCTGGCCCCCACCACATCACCATTTTTTAAATTATTCTTTTTCTTCTTTTCTCATTATTCCTTTTCTTTCTCCCTCTCACCTAGCCCAATATGACACCAGCCTGCTGCTACCCTGGGTCTGCCCCAAACCCACCTGGTGGCTTCCACTGCACCACCATTATTTAATCTTTTTTTTCTTTCTCCCACCTACCTAGCCCCTTATGCCATCTCCTTTCACTTCTTGCTGGTCCCTAGATCTGCCCCGCCTCGCCTGCTGGCCACCACCACCCTCACTCTCCCTTTTTTCTCTATATATCTTTTCATTTTTTCTCCCTCCCTCATAGCTCCATATGCTACCTCCCCCCTTCCTGCTGGCCTACACTACACTGCTGTGGCTAGAGCATCCCTGGCACTTCAGTCTGCCACCACACCAGGTCTCTACCACCCCTTACCTCCTGCCACTTGACCAGCTGCTGAACAGTGGGAAGCAAGCCAGCAACACTCCCCATCTGACACCCCCACCCATTTTGCAAGAAGCTGTGAACACTTCAGTGCCACTAGACCAACATTAGGAGGCAGGCAGCACCCACCCCACCTGGCCTCAGCCACCTTGCTAAATCAGTGAACAGTGAAGAGGGCTCACCCTTCCTGCTGCTGCCCTGCTCACTGGACAAGGTGGTAAGAGCTATCATGCCCACAGACGAGCAAGCAGCAAAGCACATCTGGCCCTCTCATTAACGTCATAGAGGCAGGATTTACAACATATAGGAAAATCTCACAATACTGGGAATCATGGCGTAACCAATTTGTTGCACACATTTTTGGGGGGGACATAATTCAATCCATGACAGGAGATGATCATCAGGGGATGGTGCCAAGCCAGGACCCATCGTGTGGACCAGCAGGTGCTGCACTACCAATGAAATGAGAGCATGAGCACAAGACTGGGGAGGAGAGTGTTCCAGTCAACGAGATGCCGTGGGTAAAGGCCACGTGGCAGGACCTCGAATTTTTTTCTTTAATGGTTTGTTTTAGGTGAAAGTTCACAGAGCAAATTAGTTTCTCATTAAACAATTAATACACATATTGTGTTGTGACTTTGGTTGCCAACCATACAATCTGTCAGCACTTTCCCCTCCTCGACCTCGGGTTTCCTGTTTCTGTTCATCAAGTTTTCCTGCTCCCTCCTGCCTTCTCATCCTTGCCCTTGGGCTGGTGTGCCCATTTGGTCTTGTATACGTGGTTGAACTCCATGTGTCATTGTTTGTTTTATAGGCCTGTCTAATCTTTGGCTGAAGCGAGAACCTCGGGAGTGACTTCAGTACTGAGTTAAAAGGGTGTCCAGGGGTCATACTCTCAGATTTCTCCAGTCTCTGTCAGATCAATGAGTCTTTTTTTTTTTTTAATAATTTTTATTCTGCTTTAAGTGAAAGTTTACAAGTCAAGTCAGTCTCTCACACAAAAACCCATATACACCTTGCTACACACTCCCAGTTACGCTCCCCCTAATTTGAGACAGCCCGCTCTCTCCCTCCACTCTCTCTTTTCGTGTCCATTTTGCCAGCTTCTAACCCCCTCTACCCTCTCATCTCCCCTCCAGGCAGGAGATGCCAACAAAGTCTCAAGTGTCCACCTGATCCAAGAAGCTCACTCCTCACCAGCATCCCTCTCCAACCCATTGTCCAGTCCAATCCATGTCTGAAGAGTTGGCTTTGGGAATAGTTCCTATCCTGGGCCAACAGAAGGTCTGGAGGCCATGACTGCTGGGTTCCTTCCAGTCTCAGTCAGACCATTCAGTCTGGTCTTATGAGAATTTGAGGTCTGCATCCCACCACTCTCCTGCTCCCTCAGGGGTTCTCTGTTGTGTTCCCTGTCAGGGCGGTCATCAGTTGTAGCCAGGCACCATCTAGTTCTTCTGGTCTCAGGATGATGTAGTGTCTGGTTCATGTGGCCCTTTCTGTCTCTTGGCCTCGTAATCACCTTTTGTCCTTGGTGTTCTTTATTCTCCTTTGATCCAGGTGGGTTGAGACCAATTGATGCATCTTAGATGGCCGCTTGCTAGCGTTTAAGACCCCAGACTCCACTCTTCAAAGTGGGATGCAGGATGCTTTCTTAATAGATTTTATTATGCCAATTGACTTAGATGTCCCCTGAAACCATGGCCCCCAGACCCCTGCCCCCACTACACTGGCCTTCGAAGCATTCAGCTTATTCAGGAAACTGCTTTGCTTTTGGTTTAGTCCAATTGTGCTGACTTCCCTTGTACTGTATGCTGTCTTTCCCTTCACCTAAAGTAGTTCTTATCTACTATCTAATTAGTGAATGCCCCTCTCCCACTCTCCCTCCCTCCCCCATCTTGTAACCACAAAAGAATGTTTTCTTTTCAGTTTAAACTATTTCTCAAGTTCTTATAATAGTGGTCTTATACAATATTTGTCCTTTTGCAACTGACTAAATTTCACTCAGCCTAATGCCTTAAAAAAAAAAAAAATGCCTTGCAGGTTCCTCCATGTTATGAAATGTTTCACAGACTCTTCACTCTTCTTTATCGATGCGTAGTATTCCATCGTGTGAATATACCACAATTTACTTATCCATTCATCCATTGATGGGCACCGTGGTTGCTTCCATCTTTTTGCTGTTGTAAAGAGTGCTGCAATAAACATGGGTGTGCATATATCTGTTCGTGTAAAGGCTCTTATTTCTCTAGGATATATTCCGAGGAGTGGGATTGCTGGATCGTATGGTAGTTCTATTTCTAGCTTTTTAAGGAAGCACCAAATCGATTTCCAAAGTGGTTGTACCATTTGACATCCCCACCAGCAGTGTAGAAGTGTTCCAATCTCTCCACAGCCTTCCAACATTTATTATTTTGTGTTTTTTTGATTAATGCCAGTCTTGTTGGAGTGAGATGAATTCTCGTTATAGTTTTGATCTGCATTCCTCTAATGGCTAATGATGGTGAACATTTCCTCATATATCTGTTAGCTACCTGAATGTCTTCTTTAGTGAAGTGTCTATTCATATCTTTTGCCCATTTTTTAATTGGGTTATTTGTCTTTTTGCAGTTGAGTTTTTGCAGTATCATGTAGATTTTAGAGATCAGGCGCTGATCAGAAATGTCATAGCTGAAAACCTTTTCCCAGTCTGTAGGTAGTCTTTTTACTCTTTTGGTGAAGTCTTTGGATGAGCATAGGTGATTCATTTTTAGGAGCTCCCAGTTATCTAGTTTTTCTTCTACATTCTTTAAAATGTTTTGTATACTGTTTATGCGATGTATTAGGGCTCCTAACGTTATCCTTATTTTTTTCTTCCATGATCTTTATCGGTTTAGATTTTTTATTTAGGTCTTTGATGCATTTTGAGTTAGTTTTTGTGCATGGGGTGAGGTATGGGTCTTGTTTCATTTTTTTTGCAGGTGGATATCCAGTTATTCCAGCACCATTTGTTAAAAAGAATGTCTTTTCCCCATTTAACTGTTTTGGGGTCTTTGTCAACTATCAACTGCTCATACGTGGATGGATTTATGTCTGGATTCTCAATTCTGTTCCATTGGTCCATGCATCCGTTGTTGTACCAGTACCAGGCTGTTTTGACTACTGTGGCGGTACAATAGGTTCTAAAATCAGGTAAAGTAAGGCCTGCCACTTTGTTCTTCTTTTTCAGTAATGCCTTATTTATCTGGGGTGTCTTTCCCTTCCATGTGAAATTGGTGGTTTGTTTCTCCATTTCACTAAAGAATGTCCTTGGGATTTTGATCGGAATTGCATTAAATGTATAGATCGCTTTTGATAGAATTGACAATTTTATAATGTTAAGTCTTCCTATCCATGAGCAAAGTATGTTCTTCCACTTATGTAAGTCTCTTTTGGTTTCTTGCAGAAGTGTACTGTAGTTTTCTTTGTATAAGTCTTTTACGTCTCTAGTAAGATTTATTCCTAAGTATTTTATCTTCTTGGGGGCTACTGTAAATGGTATTGATTTGGTGATTTCCTCTTTGATGTTCTTTTTATTGGTGTAGAGGAATCCAAGTGATTTTTGTATGTTTATCTTGTATCCCGATACTCTGCTGAACTCTTCTATTAGTTTCAGTACTTTTCTGGAGGATTCCTTAGGGTTTTCTGTGCATGAGATCATGTCATCTGCAAATAGAGGTACTTTTACTTCTTCCTTGCCAAACTGGATGCCCTTTATTTCTTTATCTAGCCTAATTGCTCTGGCTAGGACGTCCAGCACAATGTTGAATAGGAGTGGTGATAAAGGGCATCCTTGTCTGGTTCCCGATCTCAGTGGGAATGTTTTCAGGCTCTCTCCATTTAGGGTGATGTTGGCTGTTGGCTTTGTATAAATGCCCTTTATTATGTTGAGAAATTTTCCTTCTATTCCTATTTTGCTGAGAGTTTTTGTCATGAATGAGTGTTGAACTTTGTCAAATGCCTTTTCTGCATCAATTGATAAAATCATGTGATACTTGTCTTTTGTTTTATTTATGTGGTGGGTTACATTAATTGTTTTTCTAATGTTGATCCATCCCTGCATACCTGGTATGAATCCCATTTGGTCATGGTGAATTATTTTTTTTGATATGTTGCTGAATTCTATTGGCTAGAATTTTGTTGAGGATTTTTGCATCTACATTCATGAGGGATATAGGTCTATATTTTTCTTTTCTTGTGGTGTCTTTACCTGGTTTTGGTATCAGGGATATGGTGGCTTCATAGAATGAGTTTGGTAGTATTCCATCCTTTTCTACGCTCTGAATTACCTTTAGTAGTAGTAGTGTTAACTCTTCTCTGAAAGTTTGGTAGAACTCTGCAGTGAAGCCGTCTGGACGGCTTTGTTTTTGTTGTTGTTGGGAGTTTTTTGATTACCTTTTCAATCTCTTCTTTTGTTATGGGTCTATTTAGTTGTTCTTCCTCTGTTTGTGTTAGTTTAGGTAGGTAGTGTGTTTCTAGGAATTCATCCATTTCTTCTAGGTTTTCAAATTTGTTAGAGTAGAATTTTTCATAGTAATCTGATATGATTCTTTTAATTTCATTTGGGTCTGTTGTAATATCGCCCATCTCATTTCTTATTTGGATTATTTGCTTCCTCTCCTGTTTGTCTCTTGTCAATTTGGCCAGTGGTTTATCAATTTTGTTGATTTTTTCAAAGAACCAGCTTTTGGTCTCGTTAATTTTTTCAATTGTTTTTCTGTTTTCTATTTCATTTAGTTCAGCTCTAATTTTTTTTATTTGTTTTCTTCTGGTGCCTGTGGGTTTCTTTTGTTGCTCTCTTTCTATTTGTTCAAGTTGTAGGGATAATTGTTTGATTTTGGCCCTTTCTTCTTTTTGGATGTGTGCATTTATTGAGATAAATTGGCCTCTGAGCACCACTTTTGCTGTGTCCCAAAGGTTCTGATAGGAAGTGTTTTCATTCTCATTGGATTCTATGAATTCTTTATTCCATCCTTAATGTCTTCTATAATCCAGTCTTTTTTGAGCAGGGTATTCTTCAGTTTCCAAGTGTTCGATTTCTTTTCCCCGCTTTTCCTCTTATTGATTTCCACTTTTATGGCCTTGTGGTCCGAGAAGATGCTTTGTAATATTTCAATCTTTTGGATTCTGCTAAGGCTTGCTTTATGACCTAATATGTGGTCTATTCTAGAGAACGTTCCATGTGCACTACAAAAGAAAGTATAGTTAGTTGCTGTTGGGTAGAATGTTCTGTATACGCCTACGAGGTCAAGTTGGTTGATTGTGGCATTTAGATCTTCCGTGTCTTTATTGAGCTTCTTTGTGGATGTCTTGTCCTTCACCGAAAGTGGTGTGTTGAAGTTTCCTACTATTATTTTGGAGCTGTCTATCTCATTTTTCAATACTGATAGAGTTTATGTATCTTGCAGCCCTGTCATTGGGTGCATAAATATTTAATATGGTTATATCTTCTTGGTGTATTGTCCCTTTAATCATTATATAGTGTCCTTCCTTATCCTTTCTGATGGATTTAACTTTAAGTCTATTTTGTCAGAAATTAGTATTGCCACTCCTGCTCTTTTTTGATTGTTGTTTGCTTGATATATTTTTTTCCATCCTTTGAGTTTTAATTTGTTTGTGACTCTAAGTCTAAGGTGTGTCTCTTGTAGGCAGCATATAGATGGATCTTTTTTTTTTTTAATCCATTCTGCCACTCTCTGTCTCTTTATTGGTGCATTTAGTCTATTTACATTCAGGGTAATTATGGATAGGTGTGAATTTAGTGCTATCCTTTTGATGTCTTTTTTTGTGTGTTGACAGTTTCTTTTTCCCACTTGATTTTATGCGCTGAGTAGATTTTCTTTATATATTGTCCTTTCCTCATGTTTGTTATTGTTGATTTTGTTTCTGCTGAGTCTGTATTTTTCCCTTGTATTTTATTTTGATGAGTAGGATAGTTTGTCTCCTTTGTGGTTTCCTTATTATTTACCCCTATTTTCCTAAATTTAAAACTAACTTTTATTTCTTTATATTGCCGTATCTTCCTTGCCATATGGAAGGTGTATGATTACATTTCTTGGTCCCTCTTTATTATTTTAATGTTGTCTTCTTTTATGTAATAACATTGCCGTTATCCAGTTTTGGGCTTTTTTTTTTTTTTTTTAAGTTTGCCTTGTTATTTTGGATTTCCCTTCTGGGTTGACTTCTGGTTGCTCTGCCCAGTGTTCTGGTCTTGGGTTGATACCTGGTATTATTGATTTTCAAGCCAAAGAACTCCCTTTAGTATTTCTTGTAGTTTTGGTTCAGTTTTTACGAATTCCCTCAACTTGTGTTTATCTGGAAATGTCTTAATTTCACCTTCACATTTAAGAGACAGTTTTGATGGATATATGAGTCTTGGCAAGCAATTTTTTTCCTTCAATTTTTTAAATATGTCATTCCACTGCCTTCTTGCCTGTATGGTTTGTGCCAAGTAGTCCAAGCTTATTCTTATTGGTTCTCCTTTGTAGATGACTTTTCTTTTACCCCTTGCTGCTCTTATAATTCTCTCTTTATCTTTGGTTTTGGCAAGCTTGATTATAATATGTCTTGGTGACTTTCTTTTAAGACCTACCTTATGTGGAGTTTGATGAGCATCTTGGATAGATATTTTCTCATCTTTCACAATATCAGGGAAGTCTTCTGCCAACAAATCTTCAACAATTTTCTCTGAATTTTGTGTTATCCCTCCCTGTTCTGGTACTGCAGTCACTCATAGGTTATTTCTCTTGATAGAGTCCCACATGATTCTTACGGTTACTTCATTTTTTTAAATTCCTTTATCTGATTTTTCTTCAAATATATTAGTGCCAAGTGATTTATCTTCAAGTTCAGAAATTCTAGCTTCTACTTGCTCAATTCTGCTCCTCTGACTTTCTATTGAGTTATCTAATTCTGTAATTTTATTGTTAGCCTTCTGAATTTGTGATTGCTGTCTGTCTATGAATTTTTCCAGCTTATTAAACTTTTCATTATGTTCCTGAATAATCTTTCTAATTTCTTCAGTTGCTTTATCTGTGTGTTCCTTGGCTTCTTCTGTGTATTGCCTCATTTCCTTCCTGATGTCTTGAAGGGTTCTGTATATTAAACTTTTGTATTCTGGCTCTGGTAATTCCAGGAATGCACTTTCATCTAGAAGATCCCTGGATTCTTTGTTTTGAGAGCCTGTTGAGGTGATCATGGTCTGTTTCTTTATGTGACTTGATATTGACTGTTGTGTCCAAGCCATCTATAAGTTATTGCATTAGTTTATGCTTGCTTACTGTGTCGTAGCTGCTTGCTTTGTTTTGTTTTGGTATACCCCTATGGGTTGCTTGAGTGAGAGCTAGCTTGATTATTTTCACCTTTATAGCTCTGGTGTCCTGTCCCCAGCTGGCTAGAGCTGTTTTCAGGTATATCAGTCCTAGAGTCCATTCAGTTTTCTTGTATGAATTCAGCTCAGGATTCCAGGTAGCTGATGTCAAGTACAGGCTCTGTCCTACAGTCTTAGAGGGGCAGGGGTGATTGGTGTATATACCTATATCTGCTTGCAGCAGGGGGTCACGCTCTGAACAAGGCAGGGGGCTGAGAACCGACCCCCAGGTGTCTCTGAGGAAAACACGTCTCTGTTCCCTAGAGCATGCTGGTGGGTGGGTTCTGCAGAGGGACCATGGGCACCCAAAGTTTTTAGTTGTAAGGACTGGGAAGTACCAGTTATCTTTGGACCCCTGTCATGGGTGGCTGAGTGACCTGAGTGGAGCTACCAGTCCTTAGGTCCCTGATGTGGGTAGGTGAGGACCTTGTTTAATAGGCAAAGCAATGTCAAACGTCAGACACCCACCTCTCTACCACACAGCTGAAATGGTTGGAGTTTGCCAACAAGGGCCTATTCTCCTGAAATAGGCCCACACAGGTCCATGCAGAGCTGAAAGGTGCTCAAGGTCCACAGATGGTTTATGCCTGGACAGGAGCCGCTTTTGTCCTGAGCTCGCCGGTCAATGGAGCTAGCAAATTATCTTTTTCCCAGTTGCAAATTTTTTCCTTCCCCAAGGCCAGGAGGATGGCTCTAGGTGCTCACCGGTGTCTATCTCAGGCCCAGGGATTCAGCCACTGAAGCTGGGTTGGGGGTGGGGGTGGGGTGCAGGGTAAAATATACGCAAGTACTTAGCTTTTGCCGAGAGCGCCATTCTCCTCAGGTTCCGGAAGTGTGAGCAGGCTGTGTGGCTGCTGCTTCTCCCAGAGGAAACTGCGGCCCAGGCCTAATGCTAGGACCAGCCCACCGCTGCCGCTGCCAACGCTGCTCCGGGAATGGTGCCTGAGGGCTCTCCATGATTCAGGTCCAGTAACTCCTCTCCACTTGTGGATGGCCTCTTCCTCCCCCTGCCCCTCAGTTCATTGTCTAAGCTTGCCTTTGATGCTCAGGGCTCCCAGCTTGTCACAAGTATACTTGTTTCCCTTGTTTTTTCAGGTCTTTGTTGTAAAGATGGCTCCACGGAAGCGTCTGTCTGTTCCTCCATCTTGGGTCTGCTTCCCCAGTCTTTTTTTGTGAGTTTGAATTTTGTTCTACATTTTTCTCCCACTCTGCCCTCTATTGTGATCCCTGTCAGAACAGTCAGTGGTGGTAGCTGAGCACAATCTAGTTTTGCTGGACTCTGGCTGGTGGAGGCTGTGGAAGGACCTCAACATTTCTGAGAAACTGCAAGGTGGCCAGTTTGTCTGGATCTGAATGAGTGAGGCAGGAGAGGAGATCAGAGAAAATGGCGAGCATGGATCTTTGGACCTTGCGGACCTCAATAAAGAGTTTGGACTTCACTCCGAGTAGTAAAGAAAGCCATTGGAATTTTGAGAAGGGGAATTATATAAGTTTTTGTTTGGAAAATGTGACTGCCTGCTGTGGATTTGCCAGTAGGTGGGTAAGAGTGAAGTGGGGAGATGATTTGGAGTCATATGATGGTCCAGGTAAGGGATAATGGTGGGAGTGATAAGAATCAGGATCTACTCTACAAGCAGAGTCGACAGAATTTGCTGATAGAGATGAGGGAGGAGGGAAGAATGCTTTCGAGGATGATAGCTGGGGTGTGGGCTGAGAAACTTGAGGATGGAGATTGGATACACTGGAGTGAGGAGGAGCAGGTTGAAGGGTGGAGCAAGAGTGTTCTGCTTGGAACATACAAAATTTAAGGTGACCATTAGAGACCCAGGTAGAGGAGTCACGGAGGCCACTAAATGTGCCAGTCTACACCTCAGAGGAGAGAGGCTAGAGATAGAAATGTCAGCAATGTGCAGACTAGAGCTGTCCAACAGCGATGTAATGGTAGCCACATAGATAACTGCAAATTTTCTAGCTGTTGTTGTTGTTGGGTACCGTCGAGTCGGCTCTGACTCGTAGCAGCCCTATGCACGACAGAAGGAAACACTGCCTGGTCCTGCACCGTCCTTACAATTGTTGTTATGCTTGAGTTCATTGTTGCAACCACTGTGTCAATCCATCTCATTGAGGGTCTTCCTCTTTTCTGCTGACCCTGTACTTTGCCAAGCATGATGTCCTTCTCCAGGGACTGATCCCTCCTGACGACATGTCCAAAGTATGTAAGACTTGGTCTCGCCATCTTTGCTTCTAAGGAGCATCCTGGTTGTACTTCTTCCAAGACAGATTGGCAGTCCATGGTATATTCAATATTCTTTGCCACCACCACAATTCAAAGGCGTCAGTTCTTCTTCGGTCTTCCTTATTCATTGTCCAGCTTTCACATGCATATGATACGATTGAAAATGCCATGGCTTGGGTCAGGTGCACCTTAGTCTTCAAGGTGACATCTGTGCTTTTCAACACTTTAAAGAGGTCCTTTGCAGCAGATTTACCCAAACCAATGTGTCGTTTGATTTCTTGGCTGCTGCTTCCATGGCTATTGATTGTTGATCCAAGTAAAATGAAATCCTTGACAACTTCAATCTTTTCTCCGTTTATTATGATGTTGCTCATTGTTCCAGGTTGTGAGGATTTTTGTTTTCTTTATGTTGAGGTGCAATCCATACTGAAGGCTGTGGACTTTGATATTCATTAGTAAGTGCTTCAAGTCCTCTTCACTTTCAGCAAGCAAGGTTGTGTCACCCACCTGCATAATGCAGGTTGTTAATGAGTCTTCTTCCAATCCCGATGCCCCATTCTTCTTCGTATAGTCCAGCATCTCAGATTATTTGCTTGGCATACAGATTGACTTGCATAACCCTGGTAGCATAGTGGTTAAGTGCTCCAGTTGCTAACCAAAAGGTCAGCTGTTTGAATTCACCAGGTGCTCCTTGCAAACGCTATGGGGCAGCTCTATTCTGTCCTGTAGGGTCGCTGTGAGTTGGAGTTGTCTCATTGGCAATGGGTAATTTTCTAGTAGTCACAAAAAAGAAAGTAAAAGGACACAGGTGACATTAATATTAATATGCTTTATTTGACCAAATACATTCCAAATTTTATCATTTCAACATGTAATCAATCTAAAGATACTAATGAAAGGTTATCATGCTTTTTTGTCTTCAAAATCCGATGTGCATTTATACTAATGGCACATCTCAATTCAGACTGGGGCCATATTTCAATGCTCAGTAGCCACCTGAGGTTGATGGCTACTGTATTGGACGGTGCAGAGCTATACGGTATTGAAATATATGGGGCTGGGTGGGATCACATAAGATGCATGCACAGATAGAGAAGAGGGCTCAAAGATGTTTAAAGGTTAGGAAGAGAAGGAGGGTCCAGAAAGGATCCTGGGCCAAGTGCCCAGGGAGGCAAGTGAGAACCAGGAGAGTGTGCGCATCTGGAAGCCAAGAGAAAAATGATTGCCAAACAGGTCACTAAGGTGCAGATTCAGAACTGACCAGTGGATTTGGCCAGACAGAGGTTCCTGGTGACCAGGAGCAGAGCAGGGCATTGGAGTACTAAGGATGAGAAGCTGGTGAAGAGAACAAACGATGAAGAGCTGGAGGCTGACTGAGAGCACAGACAGCCCCTCAGAGGAGATTCACACTGAGAAGGAGCAGAGAAATAGGCAGTGGCTGGAGAGGATGTGGAGACCGTTGTTGGGTGCCATTGAGTCGATTCCGACTCATATGTGGGGACTAGGACTTTTGTTTTTTAGACAAGAGACGTTAAAGCTCAGTTGGAATGCTGATGAGAGGGATTCAGCACAGAAGCAGAAATAATGATGCAAGGAAGAGAGGGAAATGTGCAGAAGTTAATCTCTCAAGTTGACAGAGTGTGGGACCCAGGGCCCAGGTGGAGGGGTTGATGGGGTGTGGGACCCAGGGCCTGGGTGGAGTTGTTGACAGTGTGTGGGACCTAGGGCCCAGATGGTGGGGATGATGGGATGTGGAACTCAGGGCTCAGGTACAGTGATGACAGGGTGTGGGTCCCAGGGTCCAAGTGGAGGGTTTGACAGCGTGTGGGACCTAGGGGCTAAATGCAGGGATTAATGGGGTGTGGGTCCGAGGGCCCAAGTACAGGGCTTTCCATGGATGGGGACCTGGACAGAGCAGTGGATGCAGCTATTGGTGTGTAAATGTGATACTGGGAAGGTAAGTTCATGATCTCTTGATTGGTGAGAGTTTGGAAGAGTAAGGAGGTATTGGTGGCTGGAGGAGGGAAGAAAGTGTGTAATGCAACCCTCCAGAAGACTGGCAGAGTGAATTGACCAGGTGAAATAGTTTTCAAACCTGGATAAACTATAGAATTGCCTGGGGAGCTTTTAAAATTTACAGAAGGTGGGCCTTGCCACAGACCAATTAAGTCAGAATCTCTTGGGTTTAGTCAGAGGAACCATAGTTTTAAAAAATTCTCCAGGCGATTCTAACAGAATCTAGGTTTGGGAACCCCTGGACTAAGGAAATGTGGTAGGATTAGTGGACTGTGCTGTCTAAACATCAAACTTAATGTTGGCAAGGGGTTTCCCATTTAAATTAACATAGCAACTTCTAGAAGACAGAACTCTGGAAAACAGCCCTCCAGTCTATATCAACTGTGGGGAAAGCCATGGTGGTCTTGAGCATCTTAGCATCTGGATTTATAGAAGCAATTATCTTCATTCATGTATACAACAGAGGCAAAAACATTGTCACGCCCTAGCCAAACATCTCAGAGTTACCATTCATCCTACTGAAAAAACAAAGCAAAACAAAACCCAACGCCGTCAAGTTGATTCTGACTCATAGAGTCCCTGTAGGACAGCGTACGCTGCCCCATAGACTTTCCAGGAAAACCTGGTATATTCGAACTGCCAGCCTTTTGGTTAGCAGCCGTAGTACTTAACCACTATGGCACCAGGGTTTCCTCATCCTGTTAGGAGGGGTCCAAATGGGGAGACAAAGGAACAAGCTCAGAACTCACAGTTCACATACTGTGCTTAGGAAACTGAGTCAAAGACCGTTACTGTGGAGCATGGACTCTCTATTAGTAGCAGACTGACAATCAAATGGAAGAAACTATAATAGTTACCTGGTAGACTAGAAGCACAGTGGATTCAATCATTCATTCGTTTGTTTCTTCATTCATTCAACATTCAGCATATATTTACTGAGCACTTCCTAGTGCTGGGCTACAAGGGCACTGGTTGCTGGTAGAATTCTTGCCTTCCATGCGGCAGGCCTGGATTCGATTCTCAGCTAACACACCTCGTGCACAACCACCACCTGTTGTCAGTGGAGCCTTACTTACATGGTTCTGTGATGCTGAACAGCTTTCAGTGAGCTTTCAGACTAAGATGAACTAGGAAGAAAGGCCTGGTGACTTACTTCCAAAAAGCAGCCATTGAAAGCCCTATGGATTGTAACGGTCTGATCTTGTTGTATATGGGATTGCCGTGAGCTGGGGGCCGACTCCACAGCGGCTAACAACAACAGGTCAGGCTGCAGTTCCTTAAAAAAGGTAAGAATTTACAGTGTAGTGCAATTCATGTAGGAGCCCTGGTGGTGCAGTTGTTAAGCACTTGGATGCTAAATGTTAGGTCAATAGTTCAAACCCACCAGGTACTCCGTAGGAGAAAGATATGGCAGTCTGCTTCCATAAAGATTCTGTAAAGATTAGCCTTGGAAACCCCATGGAACAGTTTACTCTGTCCTACAGGGTTGCTATGAATCAGAGTGGCCTCGACGGCAACAGGGTTTGCAGTTCATGTGTATGTCAGTTGTTCTGGTTTCACCAACAGAAATAACTAGAAAGACCCTTCAAAGAAATATTAGAAGATATAATGGATGAAAACAGCATGGATTAGGAGCTACATCAGTTTCACCTAGATCTGAAGTCTAATCAAGTCATCCTGGGAGATCTCAGTATGCTCACCTTCAGGGCAATGAGCCAGGCTTTTGATGAACCTGTTCTAAGCTATCCCTCTGGCCTCTCCATTCGCTCATGGTACCCTGTCTCCTGTGTGCCCGGCACACCCTAGGCACAGAGCGTGAATTAGACATGATACAACCCTCAAGGAGCTTATAGCTTAGTAGGGAAGAGAGCCACAGAGTAAAGTTGCATTTCATGCAGCATTCTCAAGTCAAATTTAAGGAGAAAATCAAGTAAAATCAAGTACTCTTGGGGGAAAAAAGTCCCTCAGGGTGGTGGAATGTTTGCATCTGAAATACTGCATCTCAAATACACAACACAGCCAGGTTTCCCTCCAGCATTGGAGCAGATGGCTGTTCTGTGGTTGCACACCAGATGAACAGTTGGCTTGGCTTGTGTTTTGAGGTCATGTTGTATGAAAAATATGTGTTGTAGCTTTAAACACTGGTGTGTGAGATGCCCACATCAGAGAGGACTAGAACTGGATGCAAATGTTAGCAGACTCTCGCTCTAGGGCATATGCTTATGAGGGGAACTGCTGGCACAATCACTTGCTTTATTTACATTGTTTTTTATTTAAGTTGTTTTTGAGCATCCACAGTTGAATTCACTTGAGATGTGCATATGTGTGACTCACGTGTAAAAAGACAATGAAGATGCCATGTGGCAAGGGAGATGCTCTTTCAAGAAGAAAACCAAACCAAACCAGTCGCTGTGAAGTTCACTCCGACTCATGCAACCCCGTGTGTGTCAGAGTAGGACTGTGCTCTTTAGAGTTTTCAATGGCTGATATTTTGGAAGTAGATCTCCAGGCCTTTCTTCCAAGGCACCTCTAAGTGGGACTCCAACCTCCAACCTTTCGGTTAGCACCCAAGCACATTAACCATTTGCACGGCCTAGAGTCCCCTTTTTAAAAAGAGGTGAGTCTTATGTAGTCAGATGCACAGGACTCCTTCCTCATAAGGCTCTAGGTGCTCTAGAGAGTACATGAAGCGTTCTGGTCTTTGTTGATATGAACGGTGAAGCAAAATGGAGAACTGATGCTGTTTTAGTCCCCGCCCCAATTAGCCTCTCCTTGGCCGTTCTCTTAAAGGGAAGGAGCAGCAAAGACCCCCTCCCAGAAGGACTCTCTTATGACCATGCAAGGGTGAAGAGAAGTCAGAGCACAAGCCACAGAAGGCTGGTGCAGAAAGGCTCTCAGGTCCTTACCTTTAGACCCTCTCTCTATTCTCTCCTTCCAGGGAGTTGTCTCAGAAGGTAGGAAGCACCACTTGGTTTCCTGCTAAAGTTAGCTGTGGGGTATTGTGCTGATGTCCCAAGTGGAGCCTCCCTTGAGTCAATTGTGTTCTGTTCTCTGTAAATGGTTTGGTCTGCCCATGTAACCTGCTGAAAGCTGCAGTCACAGAGATCTATTGAATCCTTGCAATACAATTCCTACTTAAATTCTTACCCTTCTCCTGGAACCCCCTCTGACAAGCCCACCCCTCCTTCCTAACCCCATCACTTGTTGCAGGCTTCTTTTCTTTTTTTCAATCATTGGAGTTATTTGGTTATTGTCTGCAGACCCCATGCACTGCCAGCTGAGGGTGACAGATGTTCCATCTTTCACTCCACCTTCACCAGACACCAGTCTTGTCCGCCTTTCCTGCCAGAGAAAGGGAAAAGGCAAGATTCTAGAGAATTTTGCCTCTGGACCTTCTATTTCTATTCCCTCCTTCCGCGGAATTCTCTCAGAAGGGGTAGCACCATGTAGCTTTCTGTGAGAGGCTTTGTCAATTGAGAGGCATTGCACCCAAGTCCTAAGTGGAGCCTCCACTGAGTCAGTTCTGTCCTGGGCCCTGTACATGGTTTAGTCTGCTGGAAGAATGCACAGCTCCTGAGGCTGTGGGAATCCTTGATTACTAAGTTGATGCGATGGTTACCTTGGCTCGACTATGATTCTCAGTGGTTTGGCAGACTATGTAATCACCTTCCATTTTATGATCTGATGTGAGCAGCAGTTAAAAGGGGAGTTTCCTTGAAATGTGGCCTGTCTCCAGTATATAAACGAATATTCTGGCAAAGCTCTCTCTCTCCATCTCTCTCTCTGTCTCTCTTTCTCTCTCTCAACCCTGCACTCTTCTCATTGCCTGACTTCCGGTTCCTTAGGACGTAAGCCTTCAAAAGTCTTAGGCCTGCTGTCTGACCTGCAGATTTTGGGTTAGTCAGCTCCTGTAACCACGTAAACCAGCAGTGGTCTTTAGCCTGTCACCTGACCCTAAGATTTAGGACTTGCCAGACCTCACAATTCTGTGGGCATTTCTTTGAAGTAAATTTCTCCATGTTTATACATACCTGCTTCACTGGTTTTGCTGCTCTAGGAAACCCAGACTAAGACATAGGACATCTTGACTCATTGGCCCACTACCTTAGTTTCCTAGTGCTGCTGTAACACAAATACCGCAAGTGGGTGGCTTTTTTTTTTTTTTTTTTAGAGAACAGAAATTTATTTTCTCACAGTTCAGGAGGCTAGAAGTTTCAATTCAGGGCATAGCTCTAGGGGGAGGTCCTTTCTTGTATATTTCAACTTCTAGTAGCTGCCAACCATCCTTGGAATTCCTGAGCTTGTAGATACATCTGTTTCTGCCATCTGTCTTCCTCTTCCTCCTGCATATGTCTATGCTGTTTTTATATAATTCAGAAATGATTAGGTCTAGAATTTACCATGCACTGGTATGACCTCAACTGATTGACTGATTGCATTACAGTAGATTGCATTATGGGAGATGATCAGATTACATTACATTGCATCCACAGGTACAGGGGTTAGGATTCCAACACATATTTTGGGGGACACAATTCAATGCATAACACCCACTGTAACCTCTTATGTAAATCCCTTGGTTGGGTTTATACCCTCAACTAAGGATCTGAAGGTGGACTTGCTCTGCCATATCCCTGCCCAGCTAAGGTGTCCTTGTGTTCCGAGACAAGTTGCCAGCGGTCCTATGGATAGAACTCCCCAGGAACATCCCCACCGAGGATGTTCACTCTTCCAGGGAGATTGCTGAATAACTATGATATTTCCCTAGCTTATTTTCCACCTGACTACCCTACAACAATAACCCTTTTGTTACTACATTTTTTCTCCTTAATGTTTTTTTTATTGATGATGTGTGTTTTCAGTATTGGAATGCATGCTTACTAATTGATTGTGTTTAAATTTTTGCACGGTAACATGGATTTTGAGAACCATAATCTGGCAATACATACCACAAATGAGGTGAACGGCACTCTGGCGCCACTGATCTGTGGCATGACAATGTACCAACGAGCGCTATATAGGTAATTTATCGTGGGTGTTTTTCCATTAGATTACATGGGAAACCTCTGGCTTTCCAAATATGACACAGAAAAGCCAAAACAAACCCATCAGGGCTCCCTAACACAGGAAAGCCACAAATATGCTTGCAAGCTTTATCTCACAGAAATAAAGGAAACAAAGGCAAAAGTTTACAAAACTAACACATCCAGGAAGCATAACCTAATAGAACGCTCAACTTATATGACAATGAGGCTCTAACCCCAAGCTGCCGAGCTTCATGCATTTCAAAAGGGACCCACCTTGACGCTAAGCACGTTAGAACTGGAATAACACCTTACCTCTGAGGTCCAGAGGCATAAGAAATGGGTGGCATACTGTTAATCCAATGGTAATGAAACAGGTGAACTTGCCCACAAAAGAGGAAGGAATTTTTTGGTTCTTCACTGCTCTCACCCTACTGTGGTCTGTCACATTCCCTACTCTGGTAGGTCAGCCTTGCCTCACCCCTACCAGAGCGGGTGGTAGAGAATGTCCCATGCTTCCTCCTCCTGAGAGCAGTCCATCCACATGATTTGCCCAATGTTCTGTCATTACTGGTAGTAGAGACCACTGCCTTTGCTTGTTTATGTGATTTAACTTTTTAGCGCCTCATAAGAAGCAGCAGTTATGGAACAGACTGCTCAGCCATATCTTGAACAGAACCTGCGCCATTTTTCCCTTCCCTAGCCTGTCTCTGTCTCCAAGTATGATTTTGCTGTTAGCTCCTCTAAAAGTTAAAAGTTAACCAATGTTTCCCCTAAACGAAAAAGCCAAACCAAACCCACTGTCATCGAGTTGATTCCACTCATAGCAGCCCTGTGTGACAGAGTAGAACTGCCCCATAGAATTTCCAAGGAGCACCCGGCTGATTCGAACAGCAGACCTCTTGGTTAGCAGCCATAGCACTTAACCACTATGCCACCAGGGTTTCCATGTTTCCCCTCAAAAACTCACTGCCATCGAGTCGATTCCGACTCATAGCCACCATATAGGACAGAGTAGAACTGCCCCATATGGTTTCCAAGGAGCACCTGATGGACTTGAAAGGGCAACATTTTGATTCGCAGCTGTAGCACTTAACCACTACGCCACCAGGGTTTCCATGTTTCCCCTGTTGTTATTAGGTGCCGTTGAGTCGGTTCCAACTCATAGTGACCCTATGCACAACAGAACGAAACACTGCCCGGTCCTGCGCCATCCTTACAATCGTTGTTATGCTTGAGCTCATTGTTGCAGCCACTGTATCAATCCATCTCGTTGACGGTCTTCTGCTGACCCTGTACTCTGCCAAGCATGATGTCCTTCTCCAGGGACTGATCCCTCCTGACAACATGTCCAAAGTATGTAAGACGCAGTCTCACCATCCATGCCTCTAAGGAGCATTCTGGCCACACTTCTTCCAAGACAGATTTGTTCCTTCTTTTGGCAGTCCATGGTATGTTCTTCACCAACACCACAATTCAAAGGCGTCAACTCTTCTTTGATCTTATTTATTCACTGTCCAGCTTTCACATGCATATGATGTGATTGAAGATACCATGGCCTGGGTCAGGCGCACCTTAGTCTTCAGGGTGACATCTTTGCTCTTCAACACTTTAAAGAGGTCCTTTGCAGCACATTTGCCCAATGCAATGCGTCTTTTGATTTCTTGGCTGCTGCTTCCATGGCTGTTGATTGTGGATCCAAGTAAAATGAAATCCTTGACAACTTCAATCCTTTCTCCATTTATCATGACATTGCTCATTGTTCCAGGTTGTGAGGATTTTTGTTTTCTTTATGTTGAGGTGCAGTTCATACTGAAGGCTGTGGTCTTTGATCTTCATTAGTAAGTGCTTCAAGTCCTCTTCACTTTCAGCAAGCAAGGTTGTGTCATCTGCATAATGCAGGTTGTTAATGAGTCTTCCTTCCACCCTGATGCCACATTCTTCTTCATATAGTCCAGCTTCTCGGATTATTTGCTCAGCATACGGATTGAATAGGTATGGTCAAAGAATACAACCCTGACGCACACCTTTCGTGACTTTAAACCAATCAGTATCCCCTCGTTCTGTCCGAACAACTGCCTCTTGATCTATGTAAAGGTTCCTCAAGAGCACGATTAAGTGTTCTGGAATTCCCATTCTTCGCAGTGTTATCCATAGTTTGTTATGATCCACACAGTCGAATGCCTTTGCATAATCAATAAAACACAGGTAAACATCCTTCTGGTATTCTCTGCTCTCAGCCAGGATCCATCTGACATCAGCAATGATATCCCTGGTTCCACATCCTCTTCTGAAACCGGCCTGAATTTCTGGCAGTTCCCTGTCGATATACTGCTGCAACCGTTTTTGAATGATCTTCAGCAAAATTTTGCTTGTGTGTGATATTAATGATATTTTTCTATAATTTCCACATTCAGTTGGATCACCTTTCTCGGGAATAGGCATAAATATGGATCTCTTCCAGTCAGTTGGCCAGGAAGCCGTCTTCCATATTTCTTGGCATAGACGAGTGAGCACCTCCAGTGCTGCATCTGTTTGTTGAAACATCTCGATATTGCATCAATTCCTGGAGCCTTGTTTTTTTGCCAACGCCTTCAGAGCAGCTTGGACTTCTTCCTTCAGCGCTATCGGTTCCTGATCATATGCCACCTCTTGAAATGGTTGAACATCCACTATTTCTTTTTGGTATAATGACTGTGTATTCCTTCCATCTTCTTTTGATGCTTCCTGCATCATTTAATATTTTCCCCACAGAATCCTTCACTATTGCAACTCGAGGCTTGAATTTTTTCTTCAGTTCTTTCAGCTTGAGAAGTGCCGAGTGTGTTCTTCCCTTTTGGTTTTCCACCTCCCGCTCTCTGCACATGTCATTATAATACTTTACCTTGTCTTTTTGAGACGCCCTTTGAAATCTTCTGTTCAGTTCTTTTACTTCATCAATTCTTCCTTTTGCTTTAGCTGCTCGACATTCGAGACCAAGTTTCAGAGTCTCCTCTGATGTCCATCTTGGTCTTTTCTTTCTTTCCTGTCTTTTCAATGACCTCTTGCTTTCTTCATGTATGATGTCCTTGATGTCATTCCACAACTCGTCTGGTCTTCGGTCACTAGTGCTCAATGCGTCAAATCTATTCTTGAGATGGTCTCAAAATTCAGGTGGCATATACTCAAGGTCATATTTTGGCTCTCATGGACTTCGTCTGATTTTCTTCAGTTTCAGCTTGAACTTGCATATGAGCAATTGATGGCCTGTTCCACAGTTGGTCCCTGGCCTTGTTCTGACTGATGATATTGAGCTTTTCCATCGTCTCTTTCCACAGATGTAGTCAATTTAATTTCTGTGTGTTCCATCTGGCGAGGTCCACGTGTATAAAAAAGTGTGTATAGTCACCGTTTGCATTGGTGAAAGAAGGTATTTGCAATGAAGAAGTTGCCGGTCTTGCAAAATTCTATCATTTGATCTCCGGCCTTGTTTCTATCACCAAAGCCATGTTTTCCAACTAGTGACCCTTATTCTTTGTTTCCAACTTTTGCATTCCAGTCGCCAGTAATTATCAATGCATCTTGATTGCATGTTCGGTCAATTTCAGACTGAAGCAGCTGATAAAAATCTTCTATTTCTTCTTCTCTGGCCCTAGTGGTTGGTGCGTAAATTTGAATAATAGTCGTAGTAACTGGTCTTCCTTGTAGGCGTATGGATATTACCCTATCACTGACAGCGTTGTACTTCAGGACAGATCTTGAAACGTTCTTTTCAACGATGAATGCAACACCATTCCTCTTCCAGTTGTCATTCCCAGCATAGTAGTCTATGTGATTGTCTGATTCAAAATGGCCAATACCAGTCCATTTCAGCTCAGTGATGCCTAGGATATCGATGTTTATGCATTCCATTTCATTTTTGATGATTTCCAATTTTCCTAGATTTGTACTTCATACATTCCAGGTTCCAATTATTAATGGATGTTTGCAGCTGTTTCTTCTCATTTTGAGTCCCACCACATCAGCAAATGAGGATCCCGAAAGCTTTACTCCATCCACATCATTAAGGTCGACTCTATTTTGAGGAGGCAGCTCTTCCCCAGTCATCATTTGAGTGCCTTCCAACCTGGGGGGCTCATCTTCCAGCACTATATCAGACAATGTTCCACTGCTATTCATAAGGTTTTCACTGGCTAATGCTTTTCAGAAGTAGACTGCTTGGTCCTTCTTCCTAGTGTGTCTTAGTCTGGAAGCTCAGCTGAAACCCGTCTTTCATGGGTGATCCTGCTGGTATCTGAATACTGGTGGCATAGCTTCCAGCATCACAGCAACATGCAAGCCCCCACTCTGATGACGTGTCCAAAACAAGTAATGGGACAACATTCTTTTGTGAGCCTTGAGGTTTTGTTTTGCTTTATATTTTTAAATTTTATTTATTTTGATGTTTTTCTTGTTGAGGATATACACACCAAAATATACACCAACTCAACGGTTTCTCCATGTACAATTCAGTGACACTGATTACATTCTTCAAGTTGGGCAACCAGTCTCATCCTCTTTTTCTGAATTGTTCCTCCCCCATTAACATATACTCACTGCCCGCTAAGCTTCCTATGTAATCTTTCAAGTTGCTGTTGTCACTTTGATCCCACATAGATAGTTGTTAAAAGAGCATAATACTC
Organism: Elephas maximus indicus; assembly: GCF_024166365.1. Classification (NCBI taxonomy): domain Eukaryota; kingdom Metazoa; phylum Chordata; class Mammalia; order Proboscidea; family Elephantidae; genus Elephas; species Elephas maximus. The sequence goes on along the minus strand of NC_064841.1, from coordinate 58,308,320 downwards.
AAAGCAGACATTTTTTTTACTAATTAAGTTAAACTATTGTTTTGTTTTAAGAAGCCTTCAGGGGATATTTTTTGTTTAAGGCTTAAAGATTATCTCAGGTCAATAGTTTCAGGGGTTCATTCAGCCTCCATGGCTCAGAAAGTCTGAAGTCTATGAGAATTTGAAATTCTGAATTTTCCCCCTTTTGGTCAGGATTCTTCTATAAAATCTTTGATCAAAATGTTCAGTAATGGTAGCCAGGCACTATCCAGTTCTGCTGGTCTCATGGCAAAGGAGGCAGTTGTTCATGGAGGAAATTAGCCACACATTCCATTTCCTCCTCCTGTTCCTGATTCTCCTTCCTCTCTTGCTCCAGGTGAATAGTGACCAATTGTTGTGTCTTGGATGGCCACTTGCAAGCTTTAAGATGATAGGAACTACATAACAAACTAGGAGTTATAACAGAAACTCTAAACATGTTATTGGGACAACTAACTAACCTCCAAACCAAGAAACTAAATCCCATGAGGAATTTGGTTGTACATATGCAGCCTCAGTAGCTACTTTTTTGTTTTTGTTTCACTGTAAATATGTCTATCACACAACTTTTGCCAATGCAACTTTTTACTGGTAAAAACTCACTGACAGCACTTACAATAATTGGTTGTGCAACTCTACACATAATCAACGTGATTTTTTTCATCACCATGAACCGAAACTCAGTACTCTATAAGAAATAACCTATCCCTCCCCGCTCCTTCTCGCCCCTGGTAACCACCACACATCTGTCAGTTTGTCGTACTGTGGTGGCTTGTGTGTTGCTGTGATACTGGGAGCTTTGCCACTATTATTTCCAATTCCAGCAGGTCCCCTTTGTGGACAGGTTTCAGTGAAGCTTCTAGACTAAGAAGACTAAGAAGGACCCGGCAGTCTACTTCTGAAAAAACAGGCCAGTGAAAACCTTATGAATAGCAGCAGAACATTGTCTCATATAGTGCTGGAAAATGAGGCCCTCAGGTTGGAAGGCATTCAAAATATGACTGGGGAAGAGCTGCCTCCTCAAAGTAAGTCGACCTTAATGATGTGGATGGAGTCAGTCTTTCCGGACCTTAATTTGCTGATGTGGCTCCAGTCAAAATGAAAAGAAACAGCTGCAAACATCCGTTAATAATTGGAATGTGGAATGTACAATGAATGAATCTAGGAAAATTGGAAGTCGTCAAAAATGAAATGGAACACACAAAGATCGATATTCTAGGCATTAGTGAGCTGAAATGGACTGGTATTAGCCATTTTAAATCGGATAATCACATAGTCTACTATGCTAGGAATGACAAACTGAAGAGGAATGGCTTTGCATTCTTCGTCAAAAGGAACATTTCAAGATCCATCCTAAAGTACAACGATGTCAGCGATAGGATAACATCCATACCACTACAAGGAAGACCAGTTAATACGACTATTATTCAAATTTATGCACCAACCACTAATGCAAAAGATGAAGAAATTGAAGATTTTTACCAACTTCTGCAGTTCAAAATTGATCAAACATGCAATCAAGATGCATTGATAATTACTGGTGATTGAACTGTGAAAGTTGGAAACAAAAAAAGAAGAATCAGTAGTTGGAAAATATGGCCTTGGTGATAGAAACAACGCCAGAGATCGCATGATAGAATGTTGCAAGACCAGCAATTTCTTCATTGCAATTACCTTTGTTCAACAACATGAACACCTACTATCCATGTGGACCTCACCAGATGGAATATACAGGAATCAAATCATCTACATCTGTGGAAAGAGACGATGGACATGCTCAATATCATCAGTCAGAGCAAGGCCAGGGGCTGACTGTGGAACAGTCTATCAATTCCTCATACACAAACTTAAGTTGAAGCTGAATAAAATTAGAACAAAATACAACCTTGACTATATCCCACCTGAATTTAGAGACATCTCAGGAATAGACTTGACACATTGAACACTAATGACCGAAGACCAGGTGAGTTGTGGAATGACATCAAGGCTATCATAAATGAAGAAAGCAAAAGGAAGAGACAGAAAAGGAAAGACCAAAATAGATGTCAGAAGAGACTCTGAAACTTGCTCTTGAACGTAGAGCAGCAAAAGAGAAAAGAAGAAATGATGAAGAAAAAGAGCTGAACAGAAGATTTCAAAGGGTGGCTCAAGGAGAAAAAGTAAAGTATTATAATGACATGTGCCAAGACCTGGAGTTACAAAACCAAAAGGGTAGAACATATTCAGCATTTCTTTAGCTGAAAGGACTGAAGAAAAAAATCAAGCCTGGAATTGTAATATTGAAAAGTTCTACGTGGAAAATATTGAATGATGCGGGAAGCATCAAAAGAAGATGTAAGAGATACACAGAGACAAGGTAACAAAAAGCATTGGTCAATGTTCAGCCATTTCAGGAGGTAGCATATGATCAAGAACTGATGGTTGAGAAGGAAGAAGTACAAGCTACATTGGAGGCACTGGTGAAAAACAAGGCTCCAGGAATTGACAGAATACCAATTGAGATGTTTGAACAAATGGATGCAGCGCTGGAGTTTTTCCTCATCTATGCCCAAAAATTTGGAGGACAGCTGCCTGGCTGGAAGAGATCCATGTTCGTGCCCATTCCAAATAAAAGTGATCCAATAGAATGTGAAAATTATTAAACAGTATCATTAATATCACACACAAATAAAATTATGCTGAAAATCATTCAAAAGCAGTTGCAATGGTACATTGACAGGGAACTGCCAGAAATTCAAGCCAGATTCAGAAGAGGATGTGAAACAAGGAATATCATTGTGATGTCAGATGGACCCTGGCTGAAAGGAGAGAATATCAGAAAGATGCTTACCTGTGTTTTATTGACTATGCAAAGGCAAATAACAAATTATGGATAACATTGCCAATAATGGGAATCCCAGAACACTTAGTTGTGCTAATGAGGAATCTGTACATAGATCAAGAGGGTGTTGTTCGAACAGCACAAGGGGATACTGTGTGGTTTAAAGTCAGGAAAGGTGTGCATCAGAGTTGTATCCTTCACTATACTTATTTGATATATATGCTGAGCAAATAATCCGAGAAGGTAGACTATATGAAGAAGAACATGGCATCAGGATTGGTGGAAGACTCATTAACAACCTGCCATATGCAGATGACACAACCTTGCTGGCTGAACGTGAAGTGGACTTGAAGCCATTACTGATAAAGATCAAAGACCACAGCCTTCAGTATGGTTTGCACTTCAACATAAAGAAAACAAAAATCTTCACAACTGGACCAATAAGCAACATCACAATAAAGGGAAAAAATATTGAAGTTGTCAAGGACTTCATTTTCCTCGGATACACAAATCAATGCCCCGGAAGCAGCAGTCCAGAAATCAAACAATATATTACATTGGGTAAATATGCTGCAAAAGATCTCTTTAAAGTGTTAAAAAGCAAAGATGTCACTTTGAGGACTAAGGCGTGCCTGACCCAAACCATGAATTGATCCCTGGAGAAGGACATCATGCTTGATAAATTAGAGGGTCAGCGAAAAAGAGGAAGACCCTCAACGAGATGGATTGACACAGTGACTGCAAGGATGGACTCAAGCATAACAACTATTGTGAGGATGGCACAGGACCAGGCAGTGTTTCATTTTATTGCACATAGGATTGCTATAAGTCAGAACCAACTTGACGGCACCTAACAACAACAACAACCTCCTCCTGCCCCTGGTAACCACTAATAAATTTTGATCTCTATACATTTGCATTTTCTTGTCTTACTGTATCGGATAAACAATTGTTAAAAGGTAGCCCTGAGAACATTGTTCCTGCATTTTCTTCTAAGAATTTTATGGTCTTAATTTCCACATTTAGGTCCTTAATCCATTTTGAATGTATTTTAGTGTATGATGTCAGGCATGAATCCATGATCCATAAGGTTTTCATTGGCTAAATTTGGAAGTAGATTGCCAGGCCTTTCCTCATAGTCTGTCTTAGCAGAAGTTCCCTTGAAACTTATCTACCGTGGGTGACCTTGCACATATGAAATACTGATGGCATAGCTTCCAGCATCAAAGCAACATGAAAGCCACCACAGTATAACAATCTGATAAATGGGTGGTAGTCAACCCTACTAGGGTGACTATTATCAGAAAACCAGAAAATAATAAGTATTGATGAGGATGTGGAGAAACTGGAACCCTCATACTTTGCTGAAGGCAATGTAAAATGGTGTAGCTGTCTTGGGAAGCAATTTTTGGTTCCTTAAAAAGTTAAACATAGAATTACCATATGACCCAGCATTTCTGCTCCTAGATACTACCCAGAAGAATTGAAAACAGGGACTCAAACAGATATTTGTACATTAGTGCTCATTATAGCATTATTTACAATAGCTAGAAGGTGGAAATAACCCAAGGGTCCATCAAGAGATAAACGGATAAACAAAATGTGGTATATACGTACAATGGAATATTATTCAGCCATAAAGAGAAATGTAATTCTAATGCATGCTGTGTCATGAATGAACCTTGAAAACATGCTGAGTGAAATAAGCCAGAGACAAAAAGACAAATATTGTATGACCTCCTTTATATGAAATATCGAGGATAGGCAAATGCTTAGAGGTGAAAGTTTGTTAGTGATTACCAGTGTGACTGGGAGAGGGTAACGGGGAGTCGTTGCTTAACGGGCACTGAGTTTCTGTTAAGGGTGATGGAAAAAACTCAGAAATGAATGGTGGCGATGGCTGCACAACATGGGGAATGTGATCAGTGTCACTGAACTGTGCCTGTAAAAATGGTTGAAAAGGCAAATGTTTGGGTATATATATATATTGCCACAATAGAAAAGAAAAAAAAAAAAAAGTGAAGCTGAGCACCAGCCAAAATTGATTGTAGGCCAGAAATCAGCAGGATGAAAAGAGAACAAATATGGCTTCGATGGAAAAAAAAAGTGAAAATCAGATTCAGAATCTCTAAAGTTAGCACAATGCACCAATTCTATGGAGGCTAAAGAGGGAGTGGAAAAATGGTTAGGAACCCCAGGTGTTTTTATCTGTCCAAGAGGCACTCTGCTATTGCCAACCTTGCAGGTTTGCTGTGAGGTGTCTCAAATGAACTAGCATTTGTAAGTACCGTATTTTTACAGTATTGTAAATACTGTATTTTTATGCAAATAATCCTCATGTTATGTGTTTTTTTTGCCAACCATGCCAAAAACTTAGCGTAGGTTAGCACAACGCACTTATGAAAATACCTCATGGGTGGTGGGTGCGGTTGGCACAAAAAAAGCATAACGTGGGTGCTATTTTCATAAAAATACAATAACACGTCTCCTCAAAGTTATGTATCCTCGCCTCTTTCATCAGCCTTCCCACCCTTGTTCTCTTCTTGAGCACAGAAGGGCCTTCTATCTGATTTGTGCCATGGAAAGAGAAGTGTGTGGAGACTAGTGTGTCATCATGCATCATGTCACAATGTTGGGAGGGGAGGTAGCGGGTGTCAAGGGGAGAGGATCTCACTCACAGGGAGACGGGCCCCCAAAAGACCAATAGTGGTTAGGTCTCTTGGGCTCCAGGGCTTGAGCCAGACTCCTGTTGACTAATGCAAGGCAGCATTTAAATTTTTTTTTTTTACTGTAAAATATATATAGCAAAACATTTTCCATTTCAACTATGATCTCAGTGGGAAAGATCTCATTCTTTCTCCATTGAGTATGTTAGCTGTGAGTTTTTCACAAATGCTCTTTATCATATTGAGAAATTTCTGTTCCTAGTTTGTTGAGTGTTTTTATCATGAAAGGATGTTGGATTTTATCAAATGCCTTTTCTGCACCATTTGAGATGATCATATGGTTCTATGCCTTTGTCCTATTAACGTGGTGTATTACGTTGACTGAGTTTCTAACGCTGAACCATCCTTGCATTCCTGGAATAAATCTCACTTGGTCATGGCGTATAATCATTTTAATATGCTGTTGGACTTGATTTTATTAGTACCTTACTGAGAATTTTTGAATCTAGAAAACCCTGGTGGCGTAGTGGTTAAGTGCTACGGCTGCTAACCAAAGGGTCAGCAGTTTGAATCTGCCAGGCGCTCCTTGGAAACTGTATGGGGCAGTTCTACTCGGATCTATGGGGTCGCTGTGAGTCGGAATTGACTCGACAGCACTGGGTTTGGTTTTTGGTTTTTTATATTCACAAGGGATAGTGGTCTTTAGTTTTTTGTGACATCATTGGCTTTGGAATCGGTAATATTAGCTCCATAGAGTAAATTAAAAAGTATTCCCTCTTCTTCTAGGAAGATTTTAAGAAGGATTTGTGTCACTTCTTCTATAAATGGTTGGTAGAATTCCCCAGTGAAGTCATTTTGTTCAGGACATTTTTTGTTGGGAGAGGTCTTTGATGACTGATACAATTTCTTCACTTGTTATGGTTCTGTTGAGATTTTTTTATTTCTTCCTAAGTTAATTTAGGTAGTTTATGTGTTTCTAGGAATTTGTTTATTCATCAAAGTTATCTAAGTTGTTGGTATATGATTGTTCGTAATATTCTCTTATGATCCTTTTTATTTCTGTAGGGTTGATTGCAATGCCCCCATTTTCATTTCTGATTTTAAATGTTTGCATTTTCTCTTTCCTTTTCTTTGTCACTCTAAAAAAAAAAAAAAAACACTCTAGCTAAGTATTTATCAATTTTATTGATCTTTTCAAATAACCAACTTCTGCTTTTGCTGATTCTCTCTATTATTTTTTATTCTCTATTTCACTTATTTCTGCTACCATCTTTTGTTATTTCCTTCCTTCTGTTAGCTTTGCACTTGGTTTGCTCTTCATTTTCTAGTTCCTCATGTTGTAAAATTAGGTTTTGATCTGAAATTTTTCTTGGCACTTTTTTTTATTGTTGTAAAAATATAGATAATGCAACATTAGCATATTCAATATGTTTGTACAATCAGTGAGACCAATCACACCCAATTAAGTTGTGTAACCACCACCAATATTCACTGGCGAATTTTCCATCACCATAAACAGAAACTCACCGCTTCCTAAACAATGATTTCCTCCTCCCTTCTGGCTCTGAGAGTCGAGCTACATCTGAGGCCAATGAATGAGGGCTGACCAACGAAGAAGGATCACCTAGGGGCCTGATGCTGACTAAGCCTCAGGAGACATAGCGTGGGGAATAAAATCTAGGAAGATGGAGGCTCGCTGGAGCTTCCCAGGTTGGAGAGTGAGAACATTTTGCTCTTGGAGTAGGAGTGAGTACATCCCCTGGGGACACAGAAGCACTTAGCTGAGGAAGCCCCTCCCCCAATCCTTGTCTCAGTGTGGAGACATCAGCCCAGGTGATAAGAGATTAGAAATTCTTCAGAAGAGATAGGCACCAGCAGTAGCAGAAGCCCTGGACCCAGTAAGAGTGCTGAACCAGGAGAAATAGCAGCAGAGGCTGGTAAAGAGCAGAAGCCTGCATCTGCTGAACAAAGAATTGAGAGCAGAGTAGTCTGAGAGGAGCAAACCGAGAGCTGTAACTCACTTAGGGCTGCCACAATGCCGGAAGCCGTAGAGACCAGAAGTGGACCCAGGTAGTAGCAGACACCCCATCTGAACTGCAGGGTGGCTTGTCCAAAGTGCAAGGGGGCCTATCTGAAGTGCAGGGGGTGCTTACCTGGAGCACAGGGGGGCCGTCTGGAGCATGGGGAGGCCTGCCCACTGAGCATGGGTACACCCTGCATAGGCATTGCCCTCAGAGCAGTTCTGCTTCAACAGTTGTTAAGCCAGCCCAGGGCTGCCCCAAGGCTTCTGGGTGAGAGCTAGAAGTGCAGCAAAGGGGGCAGAACCAGCCAAGAGGAGCTGTGGAGAGACAGAGAGAGGCCAGCACCTAAACTGTGGCACACCTAAGACGTGCCTGCCCAGTGATATAAGATTAAATATTGACTTTTCATCATAAAACTGTTATTTAAGAGTGAACATTGGTTTCTATTTATTGTTACTACCTGCTTTCCATGTGCTAACATCTGGGAGCATCTTGTGGGTTCTGGCTCTGTTCGAATAGATGTGATATTTATGGAGGGATCACTCTTAGTGAACAACCTGCATATGCATCACAGTGTCCCACAGCCTCATTAGGCTTTGCTCCACTTTCTTGATCCTTTTTTTTTTTTTTTGCTCTTTGCTCTTCGGACTTCATAATTTTGATTGCCCATTCCTCTAGTTCCCTTATTCTTTCTTCTGCCAGCTCAAATCTGCTGTTGAGTCATTTCAATGAGCTTTTCATTTCAGTTATTGTATTTTTCAGCTCCAATATTTCTGTCCCTTTTTCTAGGTCGTTATCTTTATTAATATTCTCATTTTGCTCATGTATCATTTTCCTGATACACTTTAGTCCTTAGTCCGTGGTATCCTTTAATTCTTAAAAAAAAAAAATTTTTTTTTTTTTTTTAATTCTTAGAGTATATTTAATACTGTTGTTTTAAAGTTCTTGCAATCTTCCCATTATCCAGGCTTTCATAAAGATTATTTTTCCTTCCTTGTGTTTTTGAAGGGGCCATTATTTCCAGTTTCCGTGTATGTCTTGGGACTTTTGTTGAAGGTAGGCCATTAGAATATTACAATGTGTTAGCTTTCTCAATTCCTCTTTTGAAAGCTTTTGAAAGTGCTGATTTCTGCAAGAAACTCTCAGGTGGGCACAGCCTTCAGTCTTTGATCATTGCTCCCTCAGCTGCCCACTGATAGTTCAATTCAGGCTGGACTGAGGGTTCAGTCCTTTAGGCAGCTCTCAGAACAGACACACTGATTAGTCCACCAGGAAAATCTGCCCTATTACTTCAGAGCCAGAGCCCAAGGACCGTTTTCTGGGAATTCGAGACTTGTGGTTCACCTCCACTGCAGTCACCCAGCGGCAGCACCAGGAAAGGTAGGAGTGGGGACAATAGAAATGAAGTTTTCCTACTATTTAAAAGTTCCCTTTTTCTTGTTTCAGTGTGTGGTTAGTTTCTGCAGTCCTTTCAGAGTTATTATGAAGTTGAGATTACAGATTTCTAGTTGCTCTTCTTTGTGCTCATGTGGGAAAGTCTGGATCTTTGATCTGTTCATGCTGACATCTTTCCAGAATCGTTCAGCTTCACTTTTTTTTTTTTATTAACTTTTATTGAGCTTCAAGTGAATGTTTACAAATCAAGTCAGTCTGTCACATATAAGTTTATATACATCTTACTCCGTACTCGCACTTGCTCTCCCCCTAATGAGTCAGCCCTTCCAGTCTCTCCTTTCGTGACAATTTTGCCAGCTTCCAACTCTCTCTATCCTCCCATCCCCCCTCCAGACAGGAGATGCCAACACAGTCTCAAGTGTCCGCCTGATATAATTAGCTCATTCTTCATCAGCATCTCTCTCCTACCCACTGTCCAGTCCCTTTCGTGTCTGATGAGTTGTCTTCGGGGATGGTTCCTGTCCTGTGCCAACAGAAGGTTTGGGGACCATGACCACCGGGATTCCTCTAGTCTCAGTCAGACCATTAAGTATGGTCTTTTTATGAGAATTTGGGGTCTGCATCCCACTGATCTCCTGCTTCCTCAGGGGTTCTCTATTGTGCTCCCTGTCAGGGCAGTCATCGATTGTGGCCGGGCACCAACTAGTTCTTCTGGTCTCAGGATGATGTAGGTCTCTGGTTCATGTGGCCCTTTCTGTCTCTTGGGCTCTTAGTTGTCGTGTGACCACTTTTTTTTTTTTTTAACATAATATTTTATTGTGTTTTCAGTGAAGGTTGACAGCAGTTTAGGTTCCTACTCAACAGTTTCTACACAAGTTGTTCAGTGACATTGGTTACTTTCTTCATAACATGTGAACATCCTCATTATTTCCATCCGGGCTGTTTCTAAGCTTCGCTTTTGATATGCGTATGTTACAGAGTCTTAGTATACCAAGAAATAAAGAGGTGACATCTCAGGTATAAGATTTTAATTGCTACTTCCATTTCACCCACTGAACAATAAGAAATCCACCCCAACGATTGCCGTATTTTACCACAAATAATGTGCTCCTTCTGCATTTGTTTGCTGGCCATGTCCTCTCCCAGCCGGATATTTTCAGAAGGGCACTATGCTGATTTTTTTTTTTTTTTTTTTTAATTACAGCAACATGTGCAGGAGGATTGGCATAGCAGTGCTTGTGAGGGTGCCTCATGGGGGTAGGGTATGTCCGACAAACAAATGCAGAGGGAGCCCATTATGTGCATAAAACTATGGTACATAGAACATATAACTACATCCTCACAGATGAAGATTTACACAGCTACTCCAGGACTTGGGCCTTCTCTGTTGAAGTATAAGCAAATGATACTGGCCTTAATAATGACCCTTTTTCTGAGCGGTAGCAATGAGGAATCCACAGTAGACTAACTCCCTACATCACTAATGATTTTCAAAAGATAAAAGTACATGCCTTACCAGCGGAGTAGAGAGAAGCTCTACTTACCAAGTGTCAGCACTTTGGCAGACACAAGTAGTCACCTAGAACATGACTCTTGCCCTTCAGAGCCTGTCATTCAATTAGATAAATTATACAAGATGAGATGACAAAGCAGGGTATAATTAATTGCCCAGTGGATGTCAAGATACTGAAGGCAATGAGTTCAGAGGCAGACCTGGATCACATGGAACCTTGGGCACAGGTATATGAACCTCAGGTTCTTCATTTATAAATAAGAGTTAATAATAATACTCACCTCAAAGGGGTTGTTGTAAATATTAATTAATATAATTTATGTAAGGCATTACTGGCACATAGTAATCATGCAAGGAAGGGTGGCTATTGTTATGAGTAGGTTAAAAATGATTGTGTGCTGATGGGGCAATGAGTTCCTGTTTGGGGTGATGAAAAACTTTTGGAGGTAGATAGCGGTGATGGTTGCATGACAGTGAATGTAGTTAATGCCTTTGAATTGTATATATAAAATGGTTAGAATGGCAGAGTTTTTTTTTTTTTTACCACAATATATATATTTTTTAATGACTGTGTTTTTGAGTCCTTACTTTCAAGTCTTTTGGGTATATACCTAGGAGTGGAATTCCTGAGTCATAAGGTAATTCTATGCTTAATTTTTTGCGGAACTGCCAAACTGTTCCCCACAGTGACTGCACCACTGAACATTCCCATCAGCAATGCACGAGGGTTCCCATTTCTCCACATCCTCACCAACACTTGTTAGTTTCTGTTTCTATTTTTGTAATAGTCATCCTACTATGTCTGAAGTGATATCTCATTGTAGTTTTGAATATGCCTTCCGCTAATGACAAGTGACGCTGAACACTTTTTGTGTGCTTATTGGCCATTTGTATATCTTCTTTAAAAAATGTATATGCAAGTCCTTGGTCCATTCTTTGTATTTTTTTTTTTTTTGAGTTGCAAGAGTTCTTTATATACTTTGGGTACTGATTTCTTATCAGATATATGATTTGCAAATATTTTCTCTCATTCTATGGCTTGTCTTTTCACTCTCTTAATAGCATCCTTTGGTGCACAAACGTTTTTACTTTGATAAACTTCAATTTATCTATTTTTTTTCTACTATTGTCTGTGCTTTTGGCATCATATCTAAGAATCAATTGTCACATCAAAGGTCATGAAGATTTCCTACTATGTTTTTTTTCTAAGAGTTCTATGGCTTTTGTTCTTAGATTTAGGTATTTGACCCATTTTGAGTTGGTTTTTGTATATGATGTAAGGTAAGAGTCCAACTTCATTTTTTTACATGCAGTTAGCCAGTTTCCAAGAACTATTTATTGAGAAGACTGTCCTTTTCCCATTGAATAATCTTGACACCCTTGTCGAAAATTAACTGACGGTATATGTGAAGGCTTATTTCTGGGCTCTCTATTATATTCCATTCCATGTTTAAAATGATAAATTTCATGTTATGCATAGGGAGAAAGCTTCACGACCTAGAACTAAATCTTCACAATATAGAGTTAGGGAATGGTTTCTTAGCTACAACACCAAAAACACAAGTAGCAAAAGGAAAAACAGGACCACATCAAAATTTAAAACTTTTATACTGCAAATGATATCATCAAGAAAGTAAAAGGACAACCCACGGAATGGGAGAAAACACTTGTAAAAGCTCTATCTGTTAAGGGACTTGTATCCAGGATACATGAAGAAATCTCACAGCTCGATAATGAAAAGATAAATAAGCCAATTAAAAAATGGAGAAAGGAACTGAATAGGCTTTTCTCCAAAGTAGATATACAAACAACCAATAAGCATGAAAACATGCTCGACATGATTAGTCATTACCCGTTGCTGTCAAGTCGATTCCGACTCATAGCGACCCTATAGGACAGAGTAGAACTGCCCCGTAGGGGGTTTCCAAGGAGCGGCTGATGGATTAGAACTGCCAACTTTTTGGTTAGCTGCAGAACTCTTAACCACTATGCCACGAGGGCTCCAGATTAGCCATTAGGGAATTGCAAATCCACACCAGAGTGACATAGCACTTCACACCATTAGGATGGTTATAATAAAAAAGGCAGACAAGTGTTGGTGAGAACGCAGAGAAACTGGAACCCTCATACACTGCTAGTGGGAATGTAAAATAGTACACTGGAAAACCATTTGGCCGTTCCTCAAAACATTGACCATAAAGTTACCATAAAAAAAATATGATCCATCAATTCCACACCTAAGTACATAACCAAGAATATTGAAAACAAATGCTCACACAAAAACTTGTACGTTAATGTTCATAAAATATTGTTTGTAACAGCCAAAATGTGGCAGCAATCCAAATGTCCATCAACTGGTGATTGAAAAAATAAAATGTGGTATAACCATATTATGGAATAATACTCTGCAATAAAAAGAGTGAAGTACTGATACATGCTACAACATGGATGAACCTTGAAAACATTATGCTAAGTGAAAGAAGCCAGTCACAAAAGACCACATATTTCTGTAATTATGTTTCTATGAAATGTCCACAGTAGCCGAGTCTAAGACCCTGACAATGGATTAGTGGTTGCCTAGGGCTGTGAAGGAGGACAAGAAAGAGAGTGACTACTGATGGGTATGGGGTTTCTTTTGGAAGAAGTGAAAATATTTTAAACTTAGATTGTGGTAATGGTTGCACAATCCTATGAATTTACTAAGAAAACATTACAGTGTATACTTTAAATGGGTAAATTTTATTACATGTAAATTATACCTCGATACAGCTGTTAAGGAGACCTCATGGTGTAGTGGTTAAGTGCTGGAATGCTAACCAGAGGGTCTATGGTTCAAACCCACCAGCCGCTCTGTGGGAGAAAGATACGGCAGTCTGCTTCTGTAAGGATTTACAGCTTTAGAAACCCTATGGGGTGGTTCTACTCTGTCCTGTTGGATCGCCATGAGTTGGAATCGACTCTATGGCAACGGGTTTGGTTTTGAGTGTGTGAACAATGGAACCCATGTGAAAGGGCTAGGCTGGAGGGAGCATTTACACCCTGAAGAGGGGAACTGGACTGAGATGGTGGTGCCACTTGATAACAACGTGACCAAATCAATTTCTTTAGCTCAGTGGTTCTCAACCAGGGATGATTTTGTCTCCTGGGGGACATTTGGTAGTGTCTGAACAGTTTTGGTTGTCACACTGGAGGAAAGGAGAGTGTGCTGCTGGCATCTAGTGGGTGGAGCCAGGGGCACTGCTGAACATCCTGCAATGCCCAGGGCAGCCTCTTACAGCAAAGAGTTATCTGCCCCAAAACGTCAATAGTGCCGAGGTGGAGAGCTCTGCTTTAGCTAAAGCTCATTACACGTGGTTTACCTGGTGGATTTATTACACAGGCCGGTTTTCCTAGGCAGTAACCCCAGAGATCCTTGCCTGAAGGTCTGGAGCATGACCTCCACATGTATGGCCAGAGATTCAGAAGCTGGCGGTCTCTGGACATGGCAAGACAGTCCAAGAAACTGCTCTAGAAAATGAAAATTAAACTTGACAAGCATGTAACAACTGATGAGGGTCTTTGCAAGTTGAAGTTTTCAAGTACCTGGCTGCACTGAGACTTAATATAGTCCCTTAGGTTTGCTAACCAGAAAACCAGCTGCCTACGTGTGTCAGAGCTGAACTGTGCTCCACAGGGTTTTCAATGGCTGGTTTTGTGTAAGTAGATCGCCAGGCCCTTCTTCTGAGGCACCTCTGGGTGAACTTGAGCCTGCAACCTTTTGATTAGCAGCCAAGTACCTAACCCTTTGTATCATCCGGGGACTTCTTTAAGGTTGGTATCATTCCTCTTTTACAAACAAGGAAGCAGAAGTTTGACTTGCCCACAGTCAGAACTGCTGTCAAGTGGCAGAATTAGAACTTGAATCCAAGCACCCAATGCAGTGCCTGGCATATAGCAAGAAATATTTGTTGACTGATTGAATGATTGAACAAACAGATTCAAGACCTCTGATTTCAAAATGCATATTCTTTCCACTCTTGCATGAGCCACCTTTAATTATCCCATAAGGTGCCTGGAAGATGAACTAATGAAACTGAAATATATGAGTTATAATAAAAGGTAATATGAGCAAAGAGTTGCTTTTTTTAAAAATTTAATTTTTAAATTGTCAAGACATTCGATGCTACTCGTAGAAAATGATCCTGAGCTTTCAAAGAACGGGAAGAATACTCTGTTGAGACTTGAACTGAGAGTAGGGATGTTAATACACAGCACAAGTGTTATCTATTTCTAACAGCTTTTTATTAAAAAGAGAAACTATTTAGGTTACCAGGGGTTAAAAATCAAGGTGAAGAAAACCACCTGAAGCACCCAGGGATTTTAAAATAAGCATTAAGGAGTTTGCCCTCTGGTGGACGAAGGGAGAAATGCATATGATTTCAGGGGAAAGGTGTGGTTTAAGTAAGGCAGCAATTTGCCTCCCAGATTTGTCTGACGTCATTCTTCCGTCAGAAAACAGGAGAGAGACCATTCGGTAACATGCTTCCCAGCGATGAGGTAGTTAAACAGTCAGTCTGTCACGGAGCATTTACTCCTTAAACGTGTGTCTTACCTACTGAAGAACATCTGTGTGGCCAATTGCTGCCAACTTCAGGTAGAACCCAGACCAGGTATTCCAGTAAAGAGGTCAGGGCACCATCGCAGAGGCTGGCAGGCAGAGCAGGGCTCTGATTCCAAAGGAGTATTTGCCTCCCACCTGGCTCCTTTGGGTCACTATAGGAACCATCTCTAGTCACTGAAAATTAAAAACAAACAAAAAAACAAATTTATTTCTTGTTGCAAAACTTCTATGTGGATATTACGGAAAATTCAGAAAATGTAGATGAGCACAATTAAGTGTTCTGGAATTCCTATTTGCTATATTATCCATGGAAACCCTGGTGGTGTAGTGGTTAAGTGCTACGGCTGCTAACCAAAAGGTCGGCAGTTCGAATCCGCCAGGTACTCCTTGGAAACTCTATGGGGCAGTTCCACTCTGTCCTATAGGGTTGCTATGAGTCGGAGTCAACTCGACAGCAGTGGGTTGGTTTTGGGTATATTATCCATAATTTGTTATGATCCACACAGTTGAATGCCTTTGCATAGTCAATAAAACACCGGTATTCTCTGCTTTCAGCCAAGATCTATCTGACATCAATAATGGCCTCCCTTGTTTCATGTCCTCTTCTGAATTCAGCTTGACTTTCTAGCAGTTCCCTGTCGATGTACTGCTGTAACCACTTTTGAATTATCTTCAGCAAAATTTTACTTGTGTGTGGTATTAATATTATTTGATAATTTCTGCATTCTTTTAGATCACCTTTCTTTGGAATGGGTACAAATATGAATCTTTTCCAGTCGGTTGGCCAGGTAGCTGTTTTCCAAATTTTTTGGCATAGATGAGTGAGCATCTTCAGAGTTGCATCTCTTTCTTAACACATCTCAATTGATATTCTGTCAGTTCTTGGGGCGTTGTTTTTCATCGATGCCTTCGGTGCAGCTTGGACTTCTTCCTTCAGTACCACTGATTCTTGATCATATGCTACCTCCTGAAATGGTTGAATGTTGTCTGATTCTTTTTGGTATAGTGACTGTGTATCCCTTCCATCTTCATTTGGTGCTTCCTTCATCATTCAATTTTTTACCCATAGTAGCCTTCAATATTGCAACTCAAAGCTTGAATATTTTCTCCAGGTCTTTCAGCTTGAGAAACGCCTAGTGTTCTTCCCTTTTGATTTTGTGACCCAGGTCTTTGCATGTGTCATTATAAATACTTTGTCTTCTCAAGCTGCCCTTTGAAATCTTCTATTTATCTTTTTTACTTAATCATTTCTTCCATTCACTTTAGGTACTCTACGTTCAAGAACAAGTTTCAGAATCTCTTCTGGGATCCATTTTGGGCTTCTCTTCCTTTCCTAACTTTTTAATGACCATTTGCTTTCTTCACGTATGATGCCCTTGATGTCATCTCACAACTCATCTGGTCTTCTGTCACTGGTGTTCGATGCATCAAATCTATTCTTTAGGTGGTCTCTAAATTCAAGTGGGATATACTCAAGGTTGTGTTTTGGCTCTTGTGGACTTGTTTTAATTTTCTTCAGCTTCAACTTGAACTTGCATGTGAGCAATTGATGGTCTATTCCACAGTCGGCCCTGGCCTTGTTCTGACTGATTACAGCCTAGGAAACCCAATGGGGCAGTTCTACTCTGTCACATGGGGTTCGTATGAGTCAAGATTGACTCAATGGCACCTAACGACAGTATACACCATGCTGTCTGGAGACTTATAACATTCTCTGCCATTGCCAAGAGCCCTGTCACTGATGCGTACTCATAGATAAAAAGTACATGTAATGCTAGATTTGGGAAAGCGTGAAAAAGAGGCAGATCTGGTGAGGGAAGAAAAGCCATCTAATGCTTTATAAGATAAAGCTTGAATGAATTTGAATATTCTGTTTTACACCTCTAGTTTCCCCATTAATATGAAAAATCTAAAATCATCCGGAATATATTTAGTCATATATTCTAGGTGCTCAGTACAGTATTGAACATAAAATAAATAAATAAATCCTCACAACTGGACTGGTAAACAACATCATGATAAATGTCGAGGAAATTGAAATTGTCGACGATTTCGTTCTACTTGGATCAATAATCAATAGGCATGGAAGCAGCAGTCAAGAAAGCAAATAGCAAACTGCATGGAGCAAATCTGCTGCAAAGGACCTCTTTAAAGTTCTTAAAGGCAAAGCTGTCACTTTGATGGCTAAGGTGCACCTGACCTAAGTCACAGTCTTTTCAATTCCTTATATGCATGTGAAAGCTGGGCAATGAAAAAGGAAGACAAAAGAATTGATGCATTAAAATTGTGGTGTTGGTGAAAAATATTGACTATACCACAGACTTCCAGAAGAATGAAAAAATTAGTCTTAGAAGAAATACGACAAAATGCTCCTTAGAAGCAAAGATGGCAAGACTTCATCTAGCTTACTTTGGATACTTCACCAGGAAAGACCAATTGCTAGAAAAGAACATCATGTTTGGTAAAGTAGAGGGCCAGTGAAAATGATGGAACCCCACAATGAGATAGGTGGTAACAACAGCTGCAACAAGGGACTCGATCATACCAATGATGCTGAAGGTGGCACAGGACCAGGCGATGCTTCTCTTTATTATACATAAGGTCACCAGGAGTCAGCGCCAACTCAACAGCGACTAACAACAGTAGCACTACAAAACCATTGCCAATCAAGTCGATTGCAACCCTTAGCAACCCTGTAGGACAGAGTAGAACTGCCCCATAGGGTTTCCTAGGCTGTAGCCTTTACAGAAGCAGGCTGCCACATCTTTCTCCTGTAGAACAGCTGATGGATTCGAACCACCAACATTTCAGTTAGCAGCTGAGGTCTTTAACCACTGCACCACCAGGGCTCCTAGCAACAGTACAGTATAAGCCATTTCCCTTATCTACCACTTTGGCAAGTAAGAGGTATGTGCGTGTGTGTGTGTGTGTGTGTGTGTGTTTTAGTTAACTGTAATAGCCTTTAAAAGTGCCCTGGTGTAATAAACACAATCCACCAAAGTAAATGTTGGCCCAAGTCCAACTTTAGGAAGTTGAAGTCCATTCTGAAATCCAGGCATGGCATTTTGGACTTCAGGGATCCAGATGGGCAAAGTAATGAATGAGCACTGGATTGTGGCAGACACAGAGATGTTTCCCTGAAAGGAAAGACTCTGACCTGAAAAGGAGACTCCGGGGCTGTGTCTGATCCAAAAACACTCAAGCCAGCCAGTCATCTTTATGATGGGGGCTGTGGTTCAGTGGGCTTTGGGGAGTAGGTCACCACCAACATCATCATACAACTGTTGTTGTTGTTGTTAGCTGCCGTTGAGTCAGCCTGTATTCATGGTGACCCCATGCACAACACGATGAAACATTGCCACGTCTCATATCATCCCCATGATTGATTTCAGATTGGACTGTTGTGACCCATAGGGTTTTCACTGGCTAATTTTCAGAAGTAGATCACCAGGCCTTTCTTCCTTGTCTGGTTTAGTCTGGAAGATCCACTGACAGACAGGTGGTGGCTGTGCATGAGGTGCAATGGCTGGGAATTGAACCAGGGTGTCTCATATGAGAGGTAAGAATTCAGCCACTGAACCATCAACAACCTCATTGCCATACAATACATTCATAATATAAAGTCAAAGTCCACAGCTCAACAGGGGTCCTACCCTGAGATCCAAAGGCCTGAGGAGGAAGGTTGCCAGATGGAGAGGGTGGGCTTGTTGTAAGTGATATGACACCACATGAAAGAACGGTGGTGACAGGGTAAGAGTGAGAAAGCAAGGTGTGGAGCAGGGAAAATATGGATGGAGCATAGATTGGAAAACCTGGGGACAATGAGTGACCAGAAGAAAGACACTAGCCATGGTTGACAGCTTTGGGTCCAAAATATTGGGTGTGATTACATGCAAACTTCTATTTCCAAATGTGTATTGGATGCTGTCTTAGGCTAGGTTGTCTAGAGAAGCAAAACCAGTGAACTATATATATATACATAAAGAGAAAGAGAGAGAGAGAGATTTATATCAAGGAAATAGCTCACATGGCTGTAGAGGCTAGCAAGTCCCAAGTCCATGGGCCAGGCATCAGGCATCAGGCTGGAGGCTTCTCCAGACTCATGTACCTGCAGGGGCTAACAAACCCAAGATCCACAGGTCAGATGGCAGGCTGCTGGCTCACAGGCTGAGGAGGCTGATGAATCCCAAGATCGGCAGGGAAACTCAAGTCCCGAGAACTAGAGGTCAGATGATGGTGAGCTGGATGTAGGATCCAGAGGGAGAGCCTTGCTGGAACATCCATTTATATAGTAGAGGCAGGCCACGCCCCCAAGGAAACTCCCTTTCAACTGATCAGTTGCTTATAGGAAATCTTATCATTGAGATGATTACATCATTACATAACTGCCAAATTTCATCATTATATAACTGCGAAACTACATCATAGTGGTTAAACCACTGAGAATTATGGCTCAGTCAAGTTGACACACAACCTTAACCATCACAGATGCCTACTTCAAAATATGTATTTGGAACCTTGGGCTTCTTAAACAGGACACAAATGTGCTAACCATAAAGAATAAAAAAAAGAAGAAGAAATTGAACCATATTAAAATTAAGAATTTCTGTTCATCGAAAGTCCCTGAAGAGAGTGAAAAGGCAATGTACAGAGTGGGAGAAGATATTGTATTACATATATTTGACAAAGGACTAATTTCTAGGACATATGAAAAAATGTCTACTACCTAAAAAGACCAGACTTAATGATCTGACTGAAACTGGTGGGACCCCAGAAGACATGGCCCCGGACTCTCTGTTAGCCCAGAACTGAAACCATTCCTGAAGCCAACTCTTCAGGCAAAGATTTTTAAAAAAATCCCACTGCTGTTGAGTTGATTCCGACTCATAGCGACCCTATAGGACAGAGTAGAACTGCCCCATAGAGTTTCCAAGGAGCACCTGGCAGATTCGAACTACCAACCTTTTGGTTAGCAGCTGTTGCTCTTAACCACTACGCCACCAGGGTTTCCAGACAAAGATTAGACTGGACTATAAGACATAAAATAATACTCATGAAGAGAGTGCTTGTTAGCTCGAGTAGATACATGAGATTAAATGGGCAGCTCCTGTCCAGAGGCAAGATAAGAAGGCAAAAAGGGACAGGAACTGGTTGAATGGACATGGGAAATCTGGAGTGGAAAGGAGGAGTATGCTACCACATTATAGGGAGATCAACTAGGGTCACATAAAAATTTGTATATAAATTTTTGTATAAGAAACTAACTTGAAAGGTAAACTTTCACTTAAAGCACAATTTTAAAAAATGCTAATTAACAACAAATAGGAATATGGATTAAAGACTGGAATTTCTTAAGACACAATATCCAAATGGCTAATAAACATATGAGAAGGTGCTCGGCTTTATTCATGGTCAGGAAAAAGCAAATTCAAATCACAAGACACTACACACCCAGGAGGATGTGTAAAATAAAAAAGATGGGCAACACCAAGTGTTGGCAGGCTGAGGAGCAGCAGAAGCTGGTGGGAATGTAAATCAATACTCTGGAAGTATTTGGCCGTATTTATCGAAAGCCAATCATACACAAAGAGTCCCTGGTTGGTGCAAACGGATAATGTGCTTGGCTGCTAACCAAAGGGTTGGTGGTTTGATGGTGGTTTGACTCCATACAGAGGCAACTTGAAAGAAAGGCGTGGTGATATACTTCCGAAAACTCAGCCATTGAAAGCCCTACGGAGCACAGTTCTACTCTGACACACATAGGGTCACCATGGGTCACAGTGACTTGATGGCAACTGGTGGTGGTCGTGTATCATACCCATACTCTACGACTTAGCCATTCTATGCCTAGGATATACTCAACAGAAGTGCTTACACAGTTCACAAAAAGACACGTACAAGATTGTTTGGGGGAGCAATGTTTAATAGTAAAAATCTAGAAGCTACTCAACTGCCCATCGACACTGGGATGGAGGGATAAATTGTGGGGTGTTCCCGTGATGGAACTCTATGCAGCAGTGGTTCTCACAGTGTGGCTCCCAGACCAGCAGCATCAGCATCATCAGGGAACGTGGAGCCCCATCCCAGACCAACTGAATCAGAAATTCTGGGGTCAGGGCCCAGCATTCTGTGCTTTAACAAGCCCTTCAGGTGATCCTGGTGCCAATTGAGGTTTGAGGACCAATGAGACGGAACAAACCACAAGGACATATAAAAATATGGATGCCTCTCACAAATTCAAGTTGCATAAAAGATGTCAGACAAAGAGCAGTGCATATTGTATGACTACATTTATACAAACTCAAAACCAGGCAGAACTGCTTTATGCTGTTAGAAGTCAGGATCCATGCTGGGACTAGAGTGCAGCAAGTGAGGCACCTTGGGCACAATAGTTAAGGGGGCTGCTTGCTGGACATTGACGGTGAGGGCCTCAATGGATTGTGTGCCTTGGGCACCTCACTTGCCTCTCCCTAGTTCCAGCCTCAGTCAGTATAAAGGGAACCCTGGTAGAAGCAGGAGAGAGATCTCAGCATTGTTAATGTTCTGTGTCTCTATCTTAGTGCTGGTGGTGTGGGGGTGTTTAGTTTCATGTATAATTTGTGCACTTTTCTGTATGTATATTATACTCCAATGGAAAAGTGTATAACTATCCAATTGTCATACTGTGGTGGCTTGTGTGTTGCTGTGATCCTGGAAGCTATGCCACCAGTATTTCAAATACCAGCAGAGTCACTCATGGTGGACAGGTTTCAGAAGAGTTTCCAGACTAAAACAGACTAGGAAGGAGGGCCTGGTGTTCTACTTCTGAAAAAATTGGCCAATGAAGACATTATGAATTGTAGTGAAACACCATCTACGATAGTGCTGGAAGATGAGTCCCTCAGGTTAGAAGGCACACAAAATACAACTGGGGAAGAGCAGCCTCCTCAAAATAGAGTCAACCTAATGACGTGGGTGGAGTAAAGCTTTCAGGACCTTCATTTGCTGTGGTGGTATGACTCAAAATGAGAAGGAACAGCTGCAAACATCCATTAATAATCAGAACATGGAATGTACAAAGTATGAATCTAAGAAAATTAGAAGTTATCAAAAATGAAATGGACTGCATAAAAATCAAGATCCTAGGCATTAGTGAGCTGAAATGGACTGGTATTGGACACTCTGAATCGGACAATCATAGGGTCTACTATGAATTGTAGAGGAATGATATCGCATTCATCATCAAAAACAACTTTCAAGATCTATGCTGAAGTACAACGTTGTCTGTGATAGGATAATATCCATACGCCTACAAGGAAGACCAGTTAATACAAGTATTATTCAAATTTATGCACCAACCACTAATGCACAAGATGAGGAAATTGAAGATTTTTACCAACTTTTTTCTGCAGTCTGAAATTGATCAAGCGTGCAATCAAGATGCATTAATAATCACTGGTCATTGGAGTGTGAAGGTTGGAAACAAAGAAGGATCTGTAATTGGAAAATATGGCCTTGGCCATAGAAACGACACGGATGGCATGACAGAATTTTGCAAAACCTATGACTTCTTTATTGCAAATACTTTTTTTCAACAACATAAACGGCAACTATACAAATGGACCTTGCCAGGTGGAACACACAGGAATCAAATTGACTACATCAGTGAAAGAGAAGATAGAGAAACTCAATATCATCAGTCAGAACAAGGCCAGGGGCTGATTGCAGAACATATTATCAACTACTCATATGGAAGTTTAAGTAGAAGTTGAAGAAAATTAGAGCATGTCCATAAGAGCCAAAGTGTGACCATCTCAAGAATAGATTTGACTCATTGAACACTAATGATCAGAGACCGGACGAGTTGTGGAATGACATCAAGGACATCACACATGAAGAAAGAAAGAGGTCATAGAAAAACAGGAAAGATGTCAGAAGAGACTCTGAAACTTGCTCTTGAACATAGAATAGCTAGAGCGAAAGGAATAAACGATGAAGTGAAAGAGCTGAAAAAAAGATTTCAAAGGGCAGCTTGAGAAGACAAAGTAAAGTATTGTCATGAAATGTGCAGACTTGGGTAGAAAACCAAAAGGGAAGAACATGCTCGGCACTTGCGAACTGAAAGAACTGAAGAAAAAATTCAAGCCTCGAGTTGCAATAGTGAAGGATTCTATGGGAAAAGAAATTGAACGATGCAGAAAGCATCAAAAGAAGATGGAAGGAATACAGAGTCACTGTACCAGAAAGAACAGGTCAACATTCAACCATTTCAGGAGGTAGCATATGATCAAGAACCAACGGTACTAAAGGAAGAAGTCCAAGCTGCACTTAAGGGGCTGTCAAAAAAAAAAAGGCTACAGGAATTAATGGAATACCAACTGAGATGTTTCAACAAATGGATGCAATGCTGGAGGTGCTCACTCATCTGTCAAGGAATTTGGAAGACACCTTCCCACCAGCCAACAACTGGAAGTTATCCATATCTGTGCCCATTCCTAAGAAAGGTGATCCAATAGAACACGGAAATTATTGAGCAATGTCATTAAGATCACACGCAAGAAAATTTTGCTGAAGATCATTCAAAAGTGGTTGCAGTAGCACATCGACAGGGAGCTGCCAGAAGTTCAAGGTGGATTCAGAAGAGGACGTTGAACAAGGGATGTCATTGCTGATGTCAGATGGATCTTGGCTGAAAACAGAATTCCAAAAAGATGTCTGCCTGTGTTTTATTGACTATGCAAAGGCATTTGACCGTGTGGATCATAACAAATTATAGATAACATTTCGAAGATTGGGAATTCCAGAATACTTAACTGTGCTCATGAGGAACCTGTGCATAGCCTGAGAGGCAGCTGTTTGGAAGGAACAAGGGATACTGCGTGGTTTAAAGTCAGAAAAGGTGTGCATCAGGGTTGTATCCTTTCACCATACTTATTCAATATGTATATTGAGCAAATAATCCCAGAAGCTGTACTATATGAAGAACACAGCATCAGGATTGGAGGAAAACACACTAAGAAACTACTAC
Organism: Elephas maximus indicus; assembly: GCF_024166365.1. Lineage (NCBI taxonomy): Eukaryota > Metazoa > Chordata > Mammalia > Proboscidea > Elephantidae > Elephas > Elephas maximus. The sequence goes on along the minus strand of NC_064841.1, from coordinate 58,284,279 downwards.
ACCTTGCAGATGACACAACCTTGACTGCTGAAGTGAAGAGGACTTGAAGCACTGACTGATGAAGATCAAAGACCACAGCCTTCAGTATGGATTGCACCTCAACATAAAGAAAACAAAAATCCCCACAACTGGACCAATAAGCACCGCTGTGATAAACAGAGGAAATGTTGAAATTGTCAAGGATTTCATTTTACTTGGATTCACAGTTAATGCTCATGGAAGCAGCAGTCAAGAAAGCAAACAATGTATTGCCTTGAGCAAACATGCTGCAAAAGACCTCTTTGAAGTGTTAGAAAGCAAAGATGTCCTTTGGAGGATTAAGGTGCGCCTAACCCCAAGCCATGGTATTTTCAATCACCTCATATGCATGCGAAAGCTGGACAATGAATCAGGGAGACTGAAGAAGAATTGATGCCTTTGAATTATGGCGTGGGTGAAGAATATTGAATATGTCATGGACTGTCAGAAGAACAAAGAAATCTGTATCGGAAGAAATACAGTCAGAATGCTCATTAGAAGCAAGGATGGCGAGAATTCCTTTCACAGACTTTGGACAGGTTATCAGGAGGGAACAGTCGCTGGAGAAGGACATCATGCTTGGTAAAGTAGGGGATCAGCGAAAAAGAGGAAAACCCTCAGGAGTTGGACTGACAGAGTAGCTGTTAAGGATGGGCTCAAGCATAGCAACGATTGTGAGAATGGTGCAGGACTGGGCTGTGTTACCTTCTATTGTACATAGATACGGTTGCTATGAGTTGGAATTGATTCCACAGCACTTAACAACAACAATAACAACAAGAGGTGAGAGGGAGGGAGACATGGGGAGTTTTTCCTTACAGAGCATTGTGTTTATGTTAACAGCGGTGGAATAATTTGGAAAAGAAGGGTAATAATGGTTGTACAAGATGAAGAACGTAACCGATGTCACTGAATTACACATGTAGAAATTGTTGACTTGGCAAATGTTCTGTTGTGTATATTTTTACCACAATAAAAAAAAAATTGATGAGATTTCCAGTGTGGCTTCAATGGGCTCTGAAGGACGTTGATTGCAAAGGAGGACCAAGTCCAAATGTGCCGTGAACAGGAGGACAGTTTTGGAATAGGGCTGTGACTTCCCAGGAGGCTGCTTTGAGCTGCACCTCTCTGAAGTCCTGAATTTCTGACATAGTTGCTAAAAATGAACCACTGCTGCTTTATAGGAAACCTGGCAAAGCAAGAGTCCCCACGCCGTGTCACCTTCTTTCAGGAAGGTAGTTGTTTTGATTTGGCACTGTACTTCTATTTGCTTCCATTCATTGGTTAAATCTGGACATGGTTCAGCCCACCTGTGTCTGAAAGTGGCTGGGCTCAGTTTGGAGGCAGCGCAGGAAGGAAGCGCCAGCTCAGGGATCAAAAGCAGCTCTGTTTAGATGATGAAGCAAATATGAACAAATCATTGTGGCATCTCCAGCCTGGATGTTGGATGAATCTGATGGGGTCAGGGAGCTGGACAGGATGCACTCCCACTGACTCGTGACCCTGATGCGGGGCTAGGCAGCAGTGTCTTTCTGAACGAGGTTGCCTTGGGGATGCATAAGATGCCAAATGGCTCCTTACACACAGTCTTGTCTCACTCTCGACTCTGAATGGAAATGCGCTGGATGAGCAGCAAGGCCCTTGGAAAATCCTGTGTCAATGAAGACGTGTGCCTGGAAGAGGGGCTTGGCTTCCCCATCATAAGCCTTCCCTGGGTACTTATCTATTCTGAGGACAGGACTCCTCTTCTGAAGCCAATCTTCAGTCCCACCGAGGCAGCCCTTGCTGCCGCAGGGACCCATGGGCAGAGGAAATGATAGAACACGCTGACCCCACACTCCGGCCTTGGCTGTGTGATGACTGAGCCAGGCCTCGCGAGCACCGTCCTGAGGTGAGGAGGGGCCACAGGAAAATCCCTCCACATTTCTTTTCAGCATGACCTCACTGTCTAAACTCCCCCAGAATTTCATTTAATGTGTAAGTATTCCCACAGATGTGCTTTCTGACTCTTGCTCAGAAGTACACGTGTCAGTGCCGATGCATTTAGTTCAGCATTCAGGCACTTATGTGAGCTGTTAATTTAGTGATCTGTCTGTCTGTCTTTGTCTTAAAACATAACCACCCCCAAAGCTGCCCTATAGAAATGTAGTGTGTAGATTTTTACACGTGGAGTCCCTGGGCAGTGCAAATGCTGTTGCTTCGTGAAAGGTTGAAGGTTTGAGGCCACCTAGGGGTGCTTCAGAAGAAAGTCCTGGCAATCTACTTCTAAATAATCAGCCATTGAAAACCCTGTGACGTAGAGTTCTACTCTGACACACATAGGGTGGCCAGAGCTACTCCCAGAGCTACCACCCTTGCCCAAGCCCCCGCCCCCCACCTCTCCCGGGACCAATGCAGCAGCCGCCAAGTGGCTCCTGCTTCCACCCTTGCTCCCTTTCAGATCAGACTGATCTCTGCTGGGAAGGCAGGGTGCTGCAAACATGGCAGCTGGTCACGTCCTCCTCTGCTCAACCCTGCAGTGTTCCCATGTCCCTTGGAGCGAAAATCAAAGGCTTTTCATGTCCAGACTCTGCCAACCACTGTGGTAGCCACTGTCACATGTGGCTGCTGAGCACTTGAAACGTGGCCAGTCCAAACTGAGATGTACTGAAAGTGTAACATACACATGGGATTTCAAAGACTCAATACAGAAAAAAAGAAAAAAGAATGTAAAATATCTTGCCGATAGTTTTTAGTTCGATCACATGTTGAAATAACATTACCCTATATCAGGTTAAATAAAATATGCTAGAATTATTTTCACTTGTCTCTTTTTACCTTTTTATGTAGCTTTTAGAAAATTTAAGGAGTCCCGGTGGCGCAGTTGTTAAGTGTTTGCCTACTAACTGAAAGGTCGGCTGTTCAAGCTTACCAGCTGCTTCTCAGGAGAAAGATATGACAGTCTCCTTCCGTAAAGATTACAGCCCTGGAAACCCTATGGGGCAGTTCTGGTCTGCCTTATAGGGTCACTATGAGTAGGAATTGACTTGATGGCAATGGGTTTACCAGAAAATTTAAAATTACCCACATATAAAAACAACCGATTGCTGTGGAGTAGATTCTGACTCACGGCGACCCCATGTGATCAAAGTAGAATTGTGCGCCGTAGGGTTTTCAATGGCTGATTTTTTAGAAGTAGATTGCTTGACCTTTTTTCAAAGGTGCCTCTGGGTGGGCTCAAACCTCCGAACTTTGGGTTAGCAGGCAATCATGTTACGCGTTTGCGTGACCCAGGGACTCTGTGTATACAAATAGACACATTATATTTCTATAGGGCAACAGTGATCTATGGAGCTTTACATGATTGAACCCTGTTACCTTTCTGGCTTCATCTTCTACCCTGCTCTGCCTCACTTACTCCATTCCCATCACTTTGGCCTCCTTGATGTTCCTTAAGTTCACTGGCACACTCCTGTCTCAGGGCCTCCTAAACTGTGAGAAAATAAATTTATGTTTGGTAAAGCCACCCACTTGTGGTATTTCTGTTACAGCACCACTAAAAAACCAAAAAAAAAAAAGATAGCTAAAAAAACCTATTGCAGTCAATTCTGACTCATAGCGACCCTATAGGACAGAGTAGAACTGCCGCACAGAGTTTCTAAGGAGTGCCTGGTGGACTCGATCTGCCGACCTTTTGGTTAGCAGATGTAGCTCTTAACCACTACACCACCAGGATTTCCCTAGATAACTAAGACAGCCAGTAAATGTCAAAAGTGATCAATCTCATCAGTAATTAAATAAATGGAAGAAAGCATAACAAGAATGCATTTTTCATATGTTTGATTGGTAGAAACAATTAAAAGATTATTAACTGGTGTTGGCGTGGGTGTGAAGAAAATGACCTACATTCCTAGATTGGTGAGGTTGTAAATTGGTACATTTGTGGAGTTATTTGGCAATATGTGTCAGAAGCCTTAATCCCACTTAACTCCATATAATCCCACTTCCAGAAGCTTCTTTCTAAGAAACAAGATGAGTGTGCAAAGATATATGCACAAGATTACTCATTGCCGCGTTGTTTATAGTAGCAAAAATAATTCAAACATCCTAAAGAACTGACAAAACACATTATAATATATCTATGTAAAAACACTATACAGCCCTGGTAGTGCCTGAAAGGTTTGGGGTTCAAATCTACCTAGTGGCTCTGTAAGAAAAAGACCTGGTGATCTGCACACATAAAGATCACAGCCTAGAACCCCTATGGGGCAGCTCTACTTTGTCACATGGGGTTGCAGGGAATTAGAATTGACTTGACAGCACCCAACAGCAATGTGAAAATACTATACAGTCATTTTAAATGTTGCTGTAGATTATAGCTCTGTCTTTACTTACTTGGAAGGATGTTCCTCATAGATGAATTGAAAAAGCAGTTCAAAGAGCCATCTGTGTAATATGAGCCAGTTTTGTTTTAAATGGACGTGTACATACATATATTTCTACCACCTGTCCATCAGTTTGTTGTACTGGGGTGGCTTGCATGTTGCTAGAAGATTTGCTACCAGTATTTCAAAAACCAGCAGGGTCAGTGGAGCTTCCAGACTAAGATAGACTAGGAAGAAAGACCTGGTGATCTAATTCTGAAAATTATCCAGTGTGGTGCGATTGATTACTTTTGTGTGGCCTTTCTAGCCATGGTCTTACAACTCCCACCCAGGTGATTAGGCAGGACTGTGTTATACGGTAATTGTGACCCACGAAAGAGATTTGTCTGTTTTGCCTTAAAAGAGAGTCAATTCCAGAACCAAGAGAAGAGCCCACCACCACCAAGGAAAGAGAGAGCCGCAGGAGAGCCCAGCAGGAGAAGATGCACTGGGCTTCCTGGTCCATACAGAGAGAAAGCTGAGTGCCTTTGGGCAGAGACTGAGGGCCAGGGAGAGGCGTACCTGTGAGCGCCGTTGGGAAGAGGCTGTCCTGATGGAAGAACTGTATCCTAAGTGTTCCTGAGCCTGAGTTGTAACTGTGACTCCCCTAATAAACCCATAATCGTGAGTACGGTCTGTGAGTTCTGTGTGGTCACTGCAATGAATTATTGCACCCAGTAGAGAGTGCTGTGGGAGGGATGGTTGGTGTCGGAGCTGGTAAAGATGAGGAGAGAGGAGGCATGTCTGACCTCTGACTCATAGGAATCAACCTTGGGCCGTTGATTTTGATTCTCCTTTCCCCTTGTGAAGTTAGAGGAGGTCAGACACCACCCCCATGCCATTTTTACAGCCAGTAAAAACCTTATGGATCACAATAGAACATTGACCAACTTGCTACCACAATGGACTGGAACACGCTACCAATCGTGCGGATGACACAGGATCGGGTAATGTTTCTTTCTGTCGTACATAAGGTCACCATGAGCCTGAGCTGACTAGACAGTACTTAGCAACAACATGAATATTTTTGAGAAATTTGAAAATCAATGTTACAGTGGTTGTCCGTGGGTAGAATGACTTGGAGTTATTTTAATTACATTTCTGCTTGTTGCTTATCTCTATTACTTAATTTTTCTACAGGGACTATGTATTAATAAAACTCTTATTTTGTTTTATTTTTTAATCTCCCACTTTAGCCCATGAAAAAAAGAGTAGACAAAAGAAATCATAGTTATGAAGATTAAAGGTGCTTACCAGGCTGAGCTCATGTGTGATGTGGGATTATTGTTGGCAAACTGAGAAGGCAATGATTAGACAGAATGTCAAAGGATGACCCATTCAGGGAACAGCGATGCCTCTGGAAGGAAGCTGACTCCCTGTGTTTACCAAGCTTCCATCCGCCGAATACTAACAAAAAAACCCATCGCCATTGAGTTGATTCCAGCTCATAACAACTCTGTAGGACTAGAGAGTAAAACTGCCCCATAGGATTTCCAAGGCTGTAATCTTTATAAGTCAGAATTGACTTAATGGCAATTTTTTTTTTTTTTTTAATCTTTACAGAAGCAGATCGCCACATCTTTCTCCCAAGGAGTGGCTGATGAGTTCAAACCATCAACCTTTTTTGGTCATCACTGTAACAGCAATAAGGTGGTTTAACTGTCGGCCCCACCCTGACTACCATTTAAGGGACACTGGCCATGCCACAGGAATCCCTGGATGGTCAAATGGTTAAGTGCTCAACTACTAACTTGAGTCCACACAGAGGTGACTGAGGAGAAAGGCCTGGCAATCTACTTCTAAAAAATCAGCCACTGCAAACTCTATGGAGCACAGTTCTACCCAGACACACACGGGGTCACCATGAATTAGAGCTGACTCCACAGCGGCTGGTCAGATCATGCCCTAGGCCTGGGCTCAGCCCTTGACGATGTTATCTCATTTACTCCTAACGGCACCCCTAGGAGACAGGTAGTATGCCCCATGTGATGGGAGGATGGCCAGCAGGTGCAAGAGCCCCCATACTGAATCCGGTTTTCCTAACTCTGAAGCCCCTCCTCCCTCTGCTACCCTTGACTCCCTCTTCCTCTCACCCCGTAAGTAAAAGTGCAGTGTGTGGGCAGAGCTTCCTTGAGGAAAGGAGAGGGCCTTCCTCCCAGCACTAGGAACACCACTGGCCAGTGTTCCTCAGGCCCCTTTGCTAGTGGCCATGGGAGCAGCTGATGCCGACACACATTTCTGTAGAAGTAGTGTATTTTTGCAGCAGGCCGGAGGGCCTGGACATTGACAGAGGAGCCCCTGCATGTTCCCATGGCTATCAGGGTGTGTCCCAACACTACTGTGAAGGAGCCACAGTCCAGCTGGGGGCCAGGCATGGTCAAGCACTGATGGCCATAGGGCAGCCTGGCACAGGCTCCTGGATAGTGCTGGGACTTCTGTGAGCCAAGCTGGGCACGAGCGTGTTTTCACAGGGGAGCAAGCCTGGCTGAACCCCAGCTTCCCCTCCGTATCCACCCTGCCACCCCATCGCCTCAGCCAGAAGCAATAAATGGGCCAGAGCTTATCGAGGGAAACATTTGCGTGCATTTTGTTAGTGGTGAGCCACCACCTGTCTGTCAGTGGGGATTTGGGTTTCAGCAGATCTATCAGACTGAGGCAGACCAGGAAGAAAGGCCTGGTGACCTACTTTGGAAAATCACCCAGTGAAAACCCTGTGGATCACGATGATCTAATCCACAATAGATATCATGGGAATGGCACAGGACTGAGTAGCATTTCATTTCGTTGTGCTTGGGGTCACCATGAGTCTGAGGCTGGCTTGATGGCAGCTAACAGCAACAAAGAACAGCCCCTGGGCTCCGCGTCAGGCAGCACAGGTTGTGTGCTGCAGAACCCCTGGGGCACCGTTTGTACAGCTGGTGATGTAGATGCCACTTCCTGGAGCTGTGCCATGCAGTGGCCCTGATTCCCCCAAAAGTACCCCATGCAGTAAAGCTAGAAGAATCTATTTGGGACCCCAAACAACAGCTCATTTCTCCAGAACACTCTTTTTCAGTAAGCTCAACTATACAAAAGACAACCAAGAACTAGATGGGAAGCAAAAAAGCCTTTGGAAGAAGAAAAATAGATTTTGACAGCCAGTGTTTTCAAATCACTTACTGGCATGTGAGTGAGACCCCCATTCAGAATGATTTGTCTTTTTGGTACATCATCCAAGTAAGCATGGTTCTCTGGCCTTCCTTCCAGCCAACAGAAGATTAGGAGAGCCTGGGAGCAGAGCTGACACCATTGGGGTCCCTGCCAGACCACTTATTGGGCCTATGCACCTGTCCTCTAGCTACTAGGACTGTTGGCTGCTCTGGACTCACAGCTGCTCCCTTCTCTGAAGAATTGCCTTCAGTAGAACAAGATCCAAGTCGCCAGGGAGGTTATAAACATCCACCATGCCTACCCCTGGGCAGGCTACCACCAACGATGATTGAAACGGGGCACATAGATTTGCTGCCTGGCCTCAAGGTGGGACGAACTCTGGTGCCATTCATGCTCCAGAGCTCCTTGTGGGCTCTGTCCCCAGCTGAAGCCACACCTTTGCTTCGTGTTACCCCTGCCCTTCTCTGCTTCCCTCACTTGCCCTTCCTGAGCCCACATCCTCAACAAACCGTGTGCACCTGGATCCTTGTCTCAGGCTCTGCTTCTGCTAAGAAGCTGGAAAGGGAGACGTCATTATACTGCACACACAGCACTACCATCCACTGTCATGAAGTCAGAAACTTGGGTGTCATCCTTTGCTCCCCCTTCCCTCACACCAAACAGCAAACTGATCCCCAACACCTGCAAACCTGGCTCCTCATCCTCATTCTGTCCTTTGTCCCCATCCCCTCTGGCACCACCCTCGCTCGGGCCATCATTTCTGGCTGGTCTTGCTGCCACCTGTAGTGTTGCTATTGAATCTGGTCTCCATCATGTTGCCACAGAAAGCAAATCAGATCATGTCATTCCCCTGGTCAGAATTGCTCAATGACTCCCCATTTTGCTTAGAAACAGTCCTGCATAATATACAAGACCCGGTGTGATCAGGCCCTGCTGACCACTCCACTCTCATCTCCCTGCCACTCTTCTTTCCATTAGCTTCCCCAGCATCCCCACATCCTCACCCCTCTTCTGACATCAGGAACTATCCTGACAGTGTCTCGAGTAGTGTGGGTATCTCTGGCACCTTGTGCCTGCTCTGTTTGGAAGCCTCTTCCCAGCCTCTTGGCCTGGCCAGCTCCTGTCCATTCTTCAGGGTATGGTTTGGAATTGTTTCCCACCAGAAGCTACCCTGGATCTCTCTATGTGCCCCCATTACACATTAATCTTCTCTCAGAACAACTGCTTGTATTCTTGGCAGTCCCCCAACCACAGATGTCAGGGATGGTGAACTTTTTGTTCATTCATATAAGGGACATTCAGTAATTACATGCATAATAAATGAACAGAATGACAGCAAACACCCTGACATCAAGAACAAAAAGCATAGCCATTTGGGGCCACAAACTGTGAGACAAAGAGCCCTGGTCACTTACTTCCATGGCCCCCAAAGCACTTCTGCATCAGAATGCAGAGACGTCTGTTCTGACGCAGAGGAGAAATGAGCAGGTTCTCAGGGCATTCTGATTTTCATGGGACATGTTCCAACTCTCTGTTCCAGTCGCTTCGGCCTCCTCAACATCTGCAAGGTGGCAGGCAGGTGCACCTCAGACCCTTTACACTGTTGCTCTCTCTGTCTGGAGCCCCCTTCCCAGGCACCTAAAGCTAGCTCCACCTCCATTACCTTTGAGGGGACTCAGGAAGGCCTTTCCAGACCTCCCTCTTTAAAGCCTCAGCTCCACTGCCCCTCATGCCCTACACGCAGCCCCTTCTCTACCTTATTCTCTTCCACAGCAGTTGTCCTCCTTCCACTCACCATTTATTTTATGTATTTATGTGTTTATGTTGCCTGTTTTCTGTCCCCTGGTAGAGCATAAGCTCCATAAAAACCCTAAAATCTCCATTGCCATCGAGTTGATTTTGACTCACAGCGACCCTATAGGACAGAATAGAACTGTCTCATAGGGTTTCCAAGGAGTGGCTTGTGGATTCGAACTGCTGACCTTTTGGTTAGCAGCCAAACTCTTAACCACTGCTCCACCAGGGCTCCAAGCTCCATAAAGGCAGGGGTTATTTTCTATTTTGTTCAGTGCTGTATCCCCCTGAGCACAATGCCTGGTACAGAGCAGGTGCTTGGGCACGCTTTGTTGAATGAATGCTTAAGATGGGAGTAGGGCCTATAACTGAGGACATACAGGTAAGAGTAACACAAATTCTACAGAGTCGTGGTAGTGCAGTGGTTAAGTACTCAAATGAGGTTGCCATGATTCAAAATTGACTCGACAGCAACTGGTTTTACTATTTTTATGTACATTAAGAAAAAGAATAAATGATTCCTACGAGTTAACTTGTGTCAAATGAACCTCCTACCTAATTTAATTTCTTTAATACATTGAAATACAGCATCTAAGACTGTGCTTTAATTTTGGCAAGATTATCTAAGAGTGTTCTTGATGCTTCCTTCCGTATTGAAGTTTTGGAAATGTTGACCAGTTGAGTCTTTCATAGCACATACATTGCACACTTACTGTGTTGGGTACTGTGCTAGACATTGAAATGACAAAAATGAATAAAACATGGCCCTTGCCTTGGAGAAACAGCCTGGTGAGGGAGACAGAGATGTAAGGAAGTAATTATGGTACACTCTGATAAATGCTGCGATTGAGTCATTTGCAAAGTGTGATCATACAGGTAGGGGACTTTGTAGCTGGTTGAAGAACATGAAATATTCAACACTGATGTGGAGGGAGGCCCCTACTGCTGCACCACAAGACTGATATCAATTCTGTGTTGTCTGAACTCTTCAAACGCTTAGATGAAGACATGGAAGTCATCAATAACATCAACTGGTGGCAGGTAGTTAGTACATTGGCCATGGGTTGGGACTCAGAAAAATCTTCAAAACCCAGAAAAGGCATGAGGCAGGCCTAAGTCCATGAAGTCTAGAAATTGTTTTTATGGCTCTGTGCTAAGGGTTCCAGGCTTTTCCCTGACACCTTAGGCCAGTAGCTGTCTTCCCCATACAAGGGGAAATGGATGGCTTCCTTTAGCTCAAGTCTCTTGGTTATTTTGAAGTTCTTAATGACCAATTTCTGCAGTTTTGGCTGGTGCCTGATCCTGGCTCCTATCCCTTGCTTCCAGTCCCCCATTTCTGAAGATCAGGCCCTGTTCCCCTCCACAATGACATTGCCGATGGAGTCTTTTGGATAATCTGGTCTCAAATCAGCATTGCCGTCTTTCTCTGCTTCAATCTCTGTTTCCTTGAGAGCAAGGATATCTGCTGAGGTTCCTTATCAGCTAAGAGAGCGTGGATTCCTCACCTTGGACTCCTGTTGGAGATTGACTGACAGGGAGCACGGGAAAGCAGCTTCACGGAGCTCCCAGCAGGAGACAGAGCATCTGGTAACCAGCGATATACACTTTCCCACCCCCCATCTTCTCCCTGCTGCTCTACCTTGGAGCTTCCTGGCTGGCTGCAGTGGCTCGGCTAGCCAGGAAGTGCACTGTCCATGCTGCTTGGATTCGCCCCACCCATGTCACAGATTGGCAGACAGGGAGTATGGGAAAGCAGCTTCACAAAGTTCCCAGTAGGAGTCAGAGCACCCGGTAACAGAGATATACACTTTCCTAAGCCCCACCCTTCTTCTCCTCCCCCATCAGAACCTCCTCTACTTCCTGTCAGCCTCAATCTCTTGGCCAGAAGGCAACTGCTTCTGCCTCAGGCTGCTTGTATTTGCCCTGTCCACACTGGCTGGGTCCCTGAGCTGCTATAGCTTCTTCCTGTCTCTTTTGGTTTCTTCCCTGCTTCCCAGCACCTCCACCTCCTTTCTCTCGAACACCTGGTTCCGTGTGCCATCTTGAAAGGCTGTGAAGCCATGCTCAACTGAGGATCCACTCTCCCAGCCGGTGACACCATGCTGGTGGAATCTCAGGGCTTTTTTTTTTTGCTTGTTTTGTTTTGTTTGTATGTTTGTTTTCTTTCTCTTTTCACACTTGGGAGCCCTTTCTAGCTGGGCTGCACTGCAGCTAGGAGATAGTCCCCCAGTCTGCGCAGTTGAGTAGGTGGGATCCCTGGGGGGCATTTCTTTTTCTTTCTTTTAATTTTTTTTCCTTCTCTCTTTTTCCCTTTCTGTCTTCATTTCTCGGTTCTCATCTGTCTATACTTACCTTCCTTTCCTGTCTTCTGAATACCTGGTGCTGTGTGACATCTATAACCTCTCTAGCCAAACTATACTGAGCAACCTGGGAGACTTCCCTGGTCTTTGCAGCCACACCATTGGGACCCCTGGAGGCTTTTCATTTCTTCTTCTTTTCTTTTTTTTTCCAAATTTTTATCTAGCTTTGCTTTCTTTTTTCCCTTTTTCTTTTCTTCCCCTTTTGCTTCTCTCCATTTCTCAGGTTCTCGTCTCTTCATTCAAGTGGCAAACTCCCTTTGCACTCTTTTTTTTTTGCTTGTTTGCTTTCCTTTTGTTTGTTTTTGGCTCCTGTTTCTCCCTCCTTTTTCCCATACCCATACTAGCTCCATACATCACAACCTCCCCCTCTGTCCTGCCTACCTGCACCGTGCACTGAACATCACACCTAGGGGCAGCACAGGCACAGCCTACCAGAACCTGCCTGGCACTGATTCCTGGCCCACCCTGTCTGCCCTAGTACATGCCATAAACAACCCACCCCAGCCAACCCCCTTCAGGTGGACCAGCCCTGCTGCACCATATCTGAGTAACTGGTCCCACTCATTGGACAAGGAGGTGAAAAGTATCGTGACTACAGACTCCAGAACTCACTGCCTGCCTGCTCAGACATAACCAAATAAAACAGAAAAGCAGGATGAAACAAACAAATCTACAATCAAGGAATGAAGAAAATAACTACTGAATGTCCCAAAGACAGCAGACAATATCAAAACATATTAAAAAAACAGGAGAGGGTGGTTCCAGTAGGCATCCAAAATAAAACACCAGATGACTTTCCAGTAGAAGAAAAGGCACTAGAACTACTTGATAGAGAATTCAAATCTCTTAATATTCAGGGCTACCCAAGAGTTGAAGCAAAAAGTAGACAAAAATGAGAAAAAAAGATAGACAAATTTACAGAAAAGGCAGACAAATTCATGGAAAACACAGGCAAAAAACGGATGAATTCAGGAAAACAATACAGTAAAAAAAATGCCAAAATAAATTCACAACTAGAAATCACACAAAAACAACAATTAGAAATCCAAAAGATAAACAACAAGATTTCAGAAATGGGCAGTGTCATAGAAGGGCTGAGGAGCAGATTTGAAATGATGGAAGACAGGATCAGTGAAATTAAAGAAACCCTTGGATACAACTCTGTTTGAGGAAAAATCAGAAAAATGAAGAAACCCTGAGAATTACGTAGGATAAAATCAAAAGCAAAACTTTGTGAGTGATCGGAGTTTCAGAACAGGGAGAGAAAATGGGAAACACGGAGAGGATCATTGAAGAATTGCTGACAGAAAACTTCCCTAATACCATGAATGATGAAAAGCTGACCATCCAAGAAGCTCAATGAACCCCATATAGGATAGACTCCAAAAGAAAAACACCAAGGCATATCATAATCATACTCGCTAAAACCAAAGACAAAGAAAAAAATCCTGTGAGCAGCTCAAGAAAAACAAAAAGTCACATACAGAGGAGAAACGATAAGAGTAAGCTCTGATTATTTGGCAGAAACCATGCAGGCAAGAAGGCAATGGGATGAGATATATATATATATATATATATATATATATATATATATATATATATATATATATATATATATATATATATAAACCTTGAAAGAAAAACATTGCCAATGAATAATATATCCTGGAAAACTTTCATTCAAATATGACTATGAAATTAGGATATTTCCAGATAAACAGGAATTAAGGGACTATGTAAAAACCAAACCAAACTTACAAGAATTATTAAATGGAGTCCTTCTATCTGAGAACAAACAATATCAGACCACAGCCTGAATGTAGGATGCAAGATTGTACCAGCCAGATACCAACCTAGGAAATGAAACTTTCAAGGACTATCCAAAACCAAAACAATTGCAGCAGAGAACCAGAGAGCTTAATCTGTAAAGGACAACAATGTCAGAACAATAAAAGAGGGAATAAATGGTGTAGGTATAGAACTTTCTAATGGAGAGGAAGGCAGGCAAGGCTATACCAAGTAATAATAGACTGGCTCAAACCAAGGAAGATAAGGGTAAATTTCAAGGTAACCACAAAGAAAGTTAACAAATGTACTCATCAAAATGAAGAAAAACATAAAGTCTCAATAAAAACAAAATCTACAAAAACAAAAGAAATGAAAAAGAAACCCACAAACAAAAGGAACTCAGCACAGAGAGTAAGAGGAACAAAGAAAACATTAGCACCACAAAAAAAGCACTACAAAATGACAGCAATAAACTCACACCTATCAATAATTAAACTGAATGTAAATGGCCTAATTGCACCCATAAAGAGACACCAAGTGACCCAGAAAACCCAGTGCCATTGAGTCAATTCTGACTCGTAGCGACCCTGTAGGACAGAGTAGAACTGCCCCATAGAGTTTCCAAGGAGCCCCTGGCGGATTCAAACTGCTGACCCTTTGGTTAGCAGCTGTAGCACTTAACCACTACGCCACCAGGGTTTCCACCAAGTGACAGAATGAATAAAAAAACTGGATCCATCAATATGCTGTCATTATGAGACACACCTTAGAAACAAAGACGTAAATTTATTAAAAATCAAAAGATGGAAAAAATACATCAAGCAAATAACTACCAAAAAAGAGCAGGAGTGGCAATACTAATCTCAGATAAAATAGACTTTAAAACAAAATCCACCATAAAAGACAAAGAAGGACACGATATAATGATTAAGGTACAATCCATCCTGAAGACTTAACCGTAACAAACATCTATGCACTCAATGACAGGTCTCCAAAATATGTAAAAGAAACTCAAACAGCACTGAAAAGAGAAATTGACAGTTCCACAATATTAGTAGGAGACTTTAACACATCACTCTCAGTAAAGGACAGAACATCTAGAAATAAACTCAACAAAGACACAGAAGAGCTAAAGAGCACAATCAGCCAACTTGACCTCATAGACATGTATAGACAACTCTACCCAACAGCTGCAAAGTACACATTCTTTTCCAACGCACATGGAATGTTTTCCAGAGTAGACCACATCTTAGGCCACAGAACAACCTTCAAAAAAATCCAAAACATAGAGATAATACAAAGTATCTTCTCTGACCAAAATGCCATCAAAGTAGAAATTAACAACAGGAAGAGTAAGGAAAAAAAAAAATTAATTACATGGAAACTGAATAACACCCTGCTTTAAAAACACCGGGTACTAGAAGAAATCAGAGATGGAATAAAAAAAATTCCTAAAATCAAACAAGAATGAAAACACATAATACCAAAATCTTTGGGGGCATGGCAAAGGCAGTCCTCAGAGGTCAATTTATAGCAATAGACGCACACATCAAAAAAGAACGAAGGGACAAAGTCAAAACATTAGCTACTCACCTTGAACAAATAGAAACAGAACAGCAATAGAAACCCACAGCCACCAGAAGAAAGGAAATAATAAAGATCAGAACAGAAATAAATGAAACAGAGAATAGAAAAACAGTAGAAAGAATCAACAAAGCCAAAAGTTGGCTCTTTGAAAGGATCAGCAGAATCGACAAACCACTGGCCAGATCGACAAAAGAAAAACAGGAGAGGACACGAATAACCCAAATAAGAAGTGAAATGGGGGACATTACAACAGACCCAGCTGAAATAAAAAGAATCATAATACAGTCTTATGAAAAACTACACTCTAACAAACTTGACAACCTAGACGAAATGGACAAATTTCTAGAAACACACTACCTACCCAAACTGAGACAAAATGATGTTGAAAATCTGAACAGACCCATAACAAGAAAAGAGATTGAGAAGGCAATAAAGAAACTCCCAACAACAAGAAAAAAGCCCTGGCCCAGATGGCTTCACTGGAGAATTCTACCAAACATTCAGAGAAGAGCTTACACCAGTGTAACTCAAACTATTTCAGAATATAGAAAAGGAAGCGATACTTCTGAATTCATTCTATGAAGCCAGTATAACCCTGACACCAAAACCAGGCAGACACCACAAAAAAAAGAAAATTACAGGCCAATATCTCTCATGAATATAGATGCAAAAATTCTCAACAAGATTCTAGCCAGCAGAATTCAGCATCATATCAAAAAAATAATACACCACAACCAAGTAGGATTCATACCGGGTATGCAAGGATGGTTCAACATTAGAAAATCAACATAATCCACCGCATAAATAAACAGAGAAAAAAGAATCACATGATCATCTCAATTGATTCAGGAAAGGCATTCGACAAAGTCCAACACCCATTCCTGATAAAAGCCCTCAAAAAAATAGGTATAGAAGGGGAATTTCTCAACATAACAAAGGGTATATCTGCTAAACCAACAGCCAATATTATTCTTAATGCAGAGAGGCTGAAAACATTCCCCTTGAGAACAGGGACAAGACAAGGATGTCCTTTATCACCACTCCTATTTAATATTGTGTTGGAAGTCCTAGCTACAGCAATAATGCAAGAAACAGAAATAAAAGGCATCCAAACTGGTAAGGAAGAAGTTAAACTCCCCCTATTTGTGGATGTTATGATAATATACATAGAAAACCCAAAAGACTCCATGAGAAAACTACTGGAACTAATAGAAAGATTCAGCAAATTAGCAGGATACAAGACAAACATACAAAAATCAATTGGATTCCTATACGTCAATAAAGAGAATGATGAAAAGGAAATCATGAAAATGATACCATTTATAATAGCCCCTAAAAAAATTAAGTATTTGGGAATAAATCTAGCCAGGGATGTAAAAAACCTATACAAAGGAAAACTACAAAACACTACTGCAAGAAACCAAAAGAGATCTACATAAGTGGAAAAACATACCAGGCTCATGGATAGGTAGACTCAACATTGTGAAAATTATAATTTTACCCAAAGCAATTTACAAATACAATGCAATACTGATCCAAATACCAATAACATTGTTTAAAGAGATGGAAAAACTTATCATTAACTTTATATGGAAAGAGAAGAGGCCCTAGATAAGTAAAGAGCTATTGAAGAATAAAGGAGAACTTGAACTACCTGATCTCAGAACCTACTATAGAGCTATGGTAGTCAAAACAGCCTGGTACTGGTACAACAAGAGGTACGTTGACCAATGGAACAGAATTGAGAACCCAGATGTAAATCCCTCCACCTATGGTCACCTGATCTTCGACAAGGGCCCAAAGTCATCAAGTGGGGAAAAGGCAGTCTTTTTAAAAAATGGTGCTGACAAAAGTGGATGTCCATCTGGAAAAAAAATGAAACAGGACCCATACCTTGCACCATACACAGAAACTAACTCAAAATGGATCAAAGACCTAAATATAAATCCAAAAACCATGAAGTTCATAGAAATAAAAATAGGATCAACATTAGAGGCCCTAATACACGGCATTAACAGGATAGAAACCACAACCAACAACATACAAGCTCCAGAGGATAAGCTATATAATGGGGATCTTCTAAAAATTAAACACTTACGCTCATCAAAAGACTTCACCAAAAGAGTAAAAAGAGAACCTACAGACTGGGGAAAAAAAATTTTTGGCTATTGCAAATCAAACAAAGGACTAATTTCTAAAATCTACAAGAAAACCCAACACCTCTACAACAAAAAGACAAATAATCCAATTAAAAAAATGGGCAAAGGAAGTGAACAGATACCTCACCAAAGAAGACATTCAAGGGGCCAACAGACGCATGAGGAAATGCTCAGGATCTCTAGCCATTACAGAAATGCAAATCAAAACCACAATGAGATACCATCTCGCCCCAGTGTTACTGGCACAGATCAATAAAACGGGAAGGAACAAATGTTGGAGAGGCTGCGGGGGAGATCGGAACTCTTGTGCGCTGGTGGTGGGAATGCAAAATATGACCATTTTGGAAAACGATATGGCACTTCCTTAGAAAGCTAGAAATAGAATTACCATATGATCCAGCAATCCCACTCCTAGGAATATATCCTAGAGAAATAAGAGTCATCACACAAATAGACATATGCACAACTGTGTTCATTGCAGCATTGTCGACAATAGCAAAAAGATGGAAATAACCTCGATGCCCATCAACAGATGAATGGATAAACAAACTGGTACATACACGCAGTGGAGTATTACGCAACGATAAAGAACAATGATGAATCTGTGAAGTATCTCATAACATGGATGAATCTGGAAGGCATTGTGCTGAGTGAAATAAGTCAATCACAAAAGGACAAATATTGTATGAGACCACTACTGTAAATACTCATGAAAAGATTTACATATAAAAAGAAACAATCTTTGATGGTTACGAGGGAGGGGAAGGGTGGGGATGGAAAAGCACTTAATAGACAATAAAAAAAAAAAAAAAAACCGTTGCCGTCGAGTCGATTCCAACTCATAGTGGCCCTATAGGACAGAGTAGATCTTCCCCATAGAGTTTCCAAGGAGCGCCTGCCAGATTTGAACTGCCGACCTTTAGGTTAGAAGCCATAGCGCTAAACAACTATGCCACCAGGGTTTCCTAATAGAAAATAGATAAGCGGAAACTTTGGTGAAGGGTAAGACAGTACACAATACCGGGGAAACCAGCACAATCTGTACAAGTCAAGGTCATGGAAGCTCCATAGACACACCCAAACTCCCTGAGGGACCGAATTGCTGGGCTGAAGGCTGTGGGGACCATGATCTCGGGGAATACCTAGCTCAATTGGCATTACATATTTTATAAAGAATATGTTGTGTTCTCTAGTTTGGTGAGTAGCGTTTGGGGTCTTAAAATTGTGTGAACAACCTTCTAGGATACTCCACTGGTGTCATCCCTTTGGGAGTAAGGAAGAATGAAGAAAATTAAAGATAAAAGGGAAACATTAGTCCAAAGGACTAATGGGCCACATCTATCACGGCCTTTACCAGACTGAGTCTAGTATAACGAGATGGTGCCCCGCTACCACCACTGGCTGCTCTGACAGGGATCACAATAGAGGGTCCCAGACAGAGCTCGAGAAAAATGCAGAACAAAAGTCTAACTCAAAAAGAAAGACCAGACTTGCTGGCCTAACAGAGACTGGAGGAACCCTGAGAATATGGCCCCCAGACACCCTTTCAGCTCAGTAATGAGGTCACTCCTGAGGTTCATACTTCAGCCAAAGATTGAACAGGCCCACGGAACAAAACAAGACTAAAGGGGCACACCAGCCCTGGGGCAGGGACTGGAAGGCAGGAGGGAATAGGAAAGCTGGTAACAGGGAACCCAGGGTTGAGGAGGAGAGTATGGACATGTCGTGGGGCTGTTAACCAATGTCATAGAACAATGTGTGTACTAACTGATGAGAAACTAGTTTGTTCTGTAAACCTTCACCTAAAGTACAATTGGAAAAAAAAAGGGAGAGAGAGAGAAAAAAGTGATACAATCACTTTGGGGGGAAAAAAAACTGTCCCCAGTGTGAAGGCGTTTAGGAGGTTAGGGCTCAGAACTGCTCATCCCGCAACACAGCTGCCCACATCTACGTTACCCTATCCTTCACACTCAAGGACGCTGTTGCTGACGAAATTACTTCTTGCGTGTGTGGCAGCTGAAAAGCCGAGTGCACAAGCAACAGACCTTGCCCTCCTGGGTGTTTCAGGGTTAATGGTCTGGTCACCAGCAAGGCCTTGCTGTGGGAGCACACCCTTGGCCTTGTCCTGCCTCTGCAGCTGCCTGGGAACAGCTCTGAACATCTGTTTCCCTCTGGGAACTGGCGATCCCGGGAGGTGAATCCATGGTGTCGGAGCCAGGAGTCAGCACATGACTAAATGATTGTTCTGGGTAATTGTACAGGAGAGCAGTCCTCATCTCCTTTGAGAGATCCAGCCCCATCCTCTTCTGTCTCGCAGTCTGGCCTATTTTCCTCCTCTCCCAAGAAAAAGAAGTTTCGAAGTTACATTCTTTAGTACTTGAGATTAGCATCTTTCTATAAATCTATCTTATGTCTGGAACCCTGGTGGTGTAGTGGTTAAGAGCTCAGCTACTAACCAAAAGGTCGGCAGTTTGAACCCACTAGTGGCTCTTTCGAAGCCCTATGGGGCAATTCTATTCTGTCCTACAGGGTCACACTATGAGTCGGAATCGACAACAAGTTTGGTTTGGGTTTATCTGTACCTGTGTCATCTGTATCTATGTCTGTGTTGTATTTGCTGCCTGCCATGGAGTCAGCTCCTGACTCATGTCAACCCGTGCACAAAGGAAAAAAATGCTACCTGGTCCTGTGCCATCCCCACAATCAGTTGAGGATAGAACTGTTGTGAAACGTAGGGTTTTCACTGGCTGATTTTTGGAAGGAGACCACCAGGCCTTTCTTCCTGATCCATCTCAGTCTGGAAGCTCTGCTGAATCCTATTCAGCATCACAGTAACAAGCAAGCTTCCACTGACAGATGGGTGGTGGCCGCACATGAGGTGCATTGGCCAGGGTCTTCCTCATGGGTCTCCTGGGTCTTCCTCATGGGTCTTCTGGGTCTTCCTCATGGGTCTCCTGGGTCTTCCTCATGGGTCTCCTGGGTCTTCCTCATGGGTCTCCTCCTGGGTCTCCCTCATGGAAGGCAAGAATTCTACCACTGAACCACCACTATACCTACACCTATACCTATATTATGCCTGACATTTACCTCCCCAGTCTCTAACTCTTCTATCAGGGGCTTTCTGTCTCGTTTTGATAACCTATCATCTTGACACAAATGAAATGTTTCCCACATTCAAAAAGAGGCTAATAATAATCAGCATTATCCACAGTCACAGCAGAATAATTCTATTTCCTAGTGTTACATTTCACACCAAGATATACTGATGAAATATAAATAAATATATGCAAATAAACTAGAACACATTCATTAATGCTGGATTAAGAGGCAGAAGCTATTGTCTAACGAACCCAGAACAGTTACAGAAATAGCTGTAATAACCTATTTTCTGGGGACTAGAAGAGGACAGGCATAGGGAGACATACCCAAGAGATTAGATGTCCCCAGAGCACGTCATGGGAATGAATTGTCATTCAAAAGGCAAAATCCCAGAACAGCTGCTCAGTGTCATTGAGGCCCATGAAATTCATCCACCATAGATCTGGGGCCTTGGTGGGATTTATGCAGGAATTTGGAGGCAAAACAAGAATTTTCTAATGTTAAAGTAATACACCAAGGGAGCCAGACACTCTCTGGTGTTCTTGATGAAGCAAAAACACATGTAGGGCCTGCAATCTGTAAGATGGTGAAAGTATTGTGTCCCTGCATTGCCCCTGCCCTGCCAGGACTCTGCAGGTCTGTTTGTTGGCAGAGGGCATTAAGTGCACTCCCTCTCACCCCTTCCAAAGGTGTGGCAGTTCAAGGGACAGGTGCTACTCACACTTGGTCAATGGCATTGCTGAAAGACAAGGAGTCACAAGAGCAGAAACAATGTTGCACCTTGTCTTTGAGGCTCCTTGGCAGACTTAGTCAACCACTTCCTTAGGCCGGTGAACGCTCAGCTTCACGTGAGGTCTACCACTCTTATTCTCAGTGGGAATCCTGTCTAGATTGATCACCAGTTTTATCAGCTTCATTTGTCAGTCATATTGTATATCAAGTGGCTATTGGGACCATCAATGAGAGCTTGGCACATCATCACCTTCTGGCTTCAAATCAAGATGGGAGTGTTGGAACCAGGGTGATGTGTGTGGAACCAGGGTGATGTGTGGATGGGGCCAGTCATATATGGGCCACCCATGGTGTTATGGGAGGATCTTCAGAAAAGTCACCTTTGCCCATTGGCCCCTTTCTCAACAGGGGACAATGGTATCTGAGTTTCCACCATTATCTTTTCAGTTGCCATCGAGGCGATTCTGATTCATAGTGATCCTGTGTGTCAGAGTAGAATTATATTCCATTTTTTTTAGGTGACAATGGCTGGTTTTTTGGAAGTATATCACCAGGCCTCCGTTCTGATGCCCCTCTGGGTGGCCTTGAACCTCCAACCTTTCAGTTAGCAGCTGAGAGCATGTTAACAGTTTGTACCATCTAGGGTCTCCTCCCACAATTACAGTTGCTTTTTAAATTAAATTACTCCAGAAAGCTGCTGTTAAAAGAAGTAATGAATTAGGAAGCTCTATGAACAATTGTCTAGTCCCGATAGGTTTATTAGATTAGTTAAGTATGTCTTGTGAGGTTCAAAAAAGAAAGTGATTAGGCAGAACCATGGGTGTGGCCCAGGAGGAAAAGCCCTGCATGGGGAGGACCCCAAGACAGGTGGAGAGCGAGGACACTGCACAATTTGCTGCAACAGGGATGAAACAGAGAGCAGATTCGTTCAAAATAGGTTGGGGGGTCTTGAGAATAAACCACCTTTGTCATCGAGGTGATATCATGGCAGACCCTACACACAGTTTCTGTTCATTAAAAGGAGGTAGAGGAAATGAGAGTAGAATTTGTCTGAAGAGCAGCACAAAATCATACTGAAAAACAACATGTTTTCATCACCGGAAATCATGTATTGATCATTATACTTAGCATCTGGACAAAGGAACTTTGCAGATTCAATCTCTGCCTCCTCCGAAAGCTTGCAAATCTGAGAGACACGTAAGTAGGACATAGAGAGCAGGAAAAAAATAAACACCAAAACATGAATGGGTGGGGAGGTATTTATAGCATGTGTAACTCTGGAATGCACAGCCGCTATCCATAGCACTGCTGGGAAACAGCAACAGTCAGGCCAATGAGTCCATCCATCATGCATTCACCCCCTCCCTTCCCGTAGCCCCCCGGCATTGAGGAGTGCTCAGCCCTTCACTAGGAGTTTGGTGACATATAAAGATAAAAAGGTATGGTCCTTCATCTCCAGGAGGTTGCCATCCAGAAGGGAGTTAAGGTATGCACACAATGGAGTGGTAAAAGCACAGACTTGGCGTCAGACCTCTATTAGAATACAAGTTCATGTGCCACTCTCAGCCTCTGTTTCCTCTTCTATAATAAAGTATCTTCCTCCTGTTGTTGTTTTCAGCTGACTCGCGGTGACTCCATGTACAACAGCACAAAATGCTGCCTGGTCCTGTGCCACCCCCATGATAGGTTGTGGATAAGGCCATTGTGATCCACAGGGTGTTCATTGGCTGGTTTTCACAAGGTTGCCAAGCATTTCTTCCTAGTCTGTCTTGGTCTGGAAGCTCTGCTGAAACTTGCTCAGCCTCATAGCAACACCCAAGCCTCCATTGACAGATGGGTGGTGGCTATACATGAGAATTGAACCCAGGTCTCCCACACGGAAGGTGAGAATTCTATCACTGAACCATCAATGCCTCGTCTACCTCCTACAGTTGTGTAGATGCTGAAGGAGATCATAAAAACCCCTAATGCAATGACTAATGTAATAAATGTTAGCTTCTTCCCTTTCTTCTACAAATTACTGTAATAAAAGGCAGAAAGTGATGGGTCAGAAAATAGGTAAAGAAACGCATTCTGAGTGTTCAGAGGATGGAGGCGCAATTATTTACAGCTGGCAGGGTGGTACTCAGAAAAAAGAAGTTCACGAAAGAGGAGGCATTTGAACTTGGCTCTGAAAGATGGGCAGATCGGATGTATAGAAACAGGGGACAAAGAATTCCCAGCCGAGGGAACTGCATGAGCAAAGTCCAGGTGCAGGCTAATGCTGGGAAGTGATAGTTACTGTTGGGAGATAAGATGGGCTTGTGTCATTGAGGTCCTTGAATGCTAGGCTAAGGTTGAACCTGAGGTATAATTCAAGGTGTTTGAGCAGGAAGGTGAGATTGATGAGAGCTATGCTAAATCAATATAAATCTTTCAATGTGTTTCTTATCTGTTGCAGAGGAAGGCTTATCAATTCTAGAGGCCAGAATCTCTGGGTGGTGCAAACAGTGAAGCATTTGACTACTAGCCAAAAAGTTAGTGGTTCAAACCCACTCAGAGGCACCTCAGAAGACAGGCCTGGCAATCTGCTTCCAAAAGGTCACAGCTTTAAAAACCCTGTAGAGTGGTTCTGCTCTGCACTCACAGGGTTGAGATGAGTTGGAATCAACTTGATGGCAACTAATGACAACAACTAGAGGTCAGAAGGTATGACAATAGTGGTGGTGAAAATGGAATAAAAGGTAGCTGGAAAAGCCAATAAGTGAGAAGTACAGAGGAACAAGTACCTATGATGTTTGCAGTCTAAGACAATGGAAGAATAGTGGTCCCATCAACAGAAACAGACAGCAAAGAAAAGGAGGTCTGCTTCGGGGGGGCCTCATCTGCATTACTAAAGCTTCTGTTAACATGGAGGTCAGCACACCTCTGTTAACATGGAGATCAACAGGCCTTTGTTAACATGGAGATCAACACGCCTCTGTTAACATGGAGATCAGAACACCTCTGTTAACATGGAGATCAACATGCTTCTGTTAACATGGAGGTCAGCACACCTTTGTTAACATGGAGGTCAGCATGCCTCTGTTAACATGGAAGTCAGCACACCTCTGTTAACATGGAGATCAACATGCTTCTGTTAACATGGATGTCAGCACACCTCTGTTAACATGGAGATCAGCACACCTCTGTTAACATGGAGGTCAGTACACCTCTGTTAACATGGAGATCAGAACACCTCTGTTAGCACGGAGAAGGTAAATGTGTTTCTAGGATGGGTGGATGAATACAAGAGGGAGAGACTGAAAATGCAAGAAAAAGTAGGGAAAATTGATGAGCAAAGTCTTAATTTCTAACACCTCAAAAGTATAGTCTTTAGACCAGAAGCATTGGCGTCACCAAGGAGCATGTTAAAAACGCAGAATCCAGGCCCCACCTCTAACCTACTGAATCAGAACCTGCATTTTCATATTATTCTCAGGGGATTAGTCTACTCATTAAAATTTGAGGAGCAGTGTCTTAAAGGAGACCTGAAAGGGATGCTTTACACAACATAAGGGCAGGAGTTAATTGGAGATGAACAAGCAAGCCTTCTTGTGATGGGGAAGAATGGGTGGGTGAGGGGAATTTCATGGGAATTAAAAAGTAGGTAAAGGCAGAGGGATAGGGGGCTGGGGCAGAGAAGGCAGGCAGCCTCAAGGCATTACCTACCAAGTGTGGACACTAGGGCTAGGGAGGTTGAGGGATTGTGAAAACACGGAGCTGGAAGGGTCATTACATGGACTGTGACATCACCAAACAGGTGCCCTGGCCTTCTCTAAGTCTGAAAGAGTTAATAAATCCTATATAGATGGGTAATAAGAACTTCTCAGTCTACCCCTGGCTCTGCCCCAGATAGGAGGGAAGAAGGGCAACGCGTTCGGGTCTGTTTGGCAATCTCATTGCAAAACAATACTTTAATACTCTGGTTTTAAAGTGGTGTGGATTAATTTACCAGTGTTTGAACAGCTAGTGGAGCAACAGTTAAACACTCAGCTGCTAACTGAAAGGCTGGTGGTTTGAACCCACCCAGCAGCTCCATGGGAGAAAGACCTGGCAATCGGCTTCCATAAAGATTACAGCCTAGAAAACCCTAAAAGGCAGTTCTACTCTGTCACTTGGCGTCACTATGAGTAGAAATAGACTTGATGGCACCCAACAATAACAAAGCTTGTAAGAGTATTAATATATTAAAAAGAAAGCAAAACAGAGCAATAAAAGTAATGGCTGATACATTGCTGTTGTTAATTGTCACTGAGTCAACTCTGACTCATGGTGACACCATGTACAACAGAACGAAATGTCACCTGGTCCTGCACCATCTTCATGATAGTTCGTACACTTGAGTCCATTGTCGCATTCACTGTATTTTGAGCGCCTTCCATGAGGGGACGGATCTTCCAGTATCACATTAGACAATGTTCTATTGTGATCCATAGGGTTTTCACTGGCTAATTTCCTGAAGCAGATCACCAGGCCTTTCTTTCTAGTTTGTCTTAGTCTGGAAGCTCTACTGAAACCTGTCCACCATGGGTGACCCTGCTGATATTTGAAATACCAGTGCCATAGCTCCCAGCATTGTAGCAACACACAAGCCACCGCAGAAAAACAAACTGGCAGACTGATAATGGAGCCAATGCATATCGAGCCTTTACCATGTGCCAGGCACTGTGTAAAGAGGTTTGTATACATCATCTCGATAAACTTCAGAGCAGCAATGTTGTTTACATCATCATCATCATCTTTCCCATTTTATAGGTAATATATTCAAGGCTTAAAAGTTTAAGTAACTTTTCTAACGACAGCTGCTAGCAAGTGGCCCAGCAGGGATTTGAATCCAGGGTTCACCTGGCTCTAAAATTCATGCATTTAGTCACTGACTGAGACAGTGGAGTGACTGAGACCTTGGAGGCTCAAAGAGCTGGGTTTAAAGGAATAGAAAAAAAAAAAAAAACCCTCCTTAGACCAGGGTTCAAAGCTCTTCTGCAAATCACTATCTGTGTAACCTTGAACAATCACTTATTTTTTCTGAGCCTTGGTTTCCCTATCTGTAAAGTCAGGGTCCTATTGCCATCAAGTCGATTTCCACTCATAGGGACCCTATAGGACAGAGTAGAACTGCCCCATAGGGTTTCCAAGGAGCAGCTGGTGGATTCAAACTGCCGACCTTTTGATTAGCAGCCATAGCTCTTAACCACTGTGCCACCAGGGCTCCAAAGTGAGGTAGCTAATAGTAACTACCTAAAAAAAGGAAAGGAGGGGGAATCATTGCTTAGGAAGCATTGAGTTTCTGTTTGTGGTGATGGGAAATTTAGTAACAGACATTGGTGATGATGGCACAACATGGTTGATGTGATTGGTATCATTGAATGGTGCGTATGACAAAGGTTGACCTGGCAAATGTTGTGTTATCTATATTTTTACAAAGAAAAGAAAAAGTCACGATGAGGTTTAAACAAAACGACACCTTGAAGACTAAGGTGCGCCTGACCCAAGCCATGGTGTTTTCAATCACCTCATTTGTATGCAGAAGCCGGACAATAAATAAGGAAGACTGAAGAAGAATTGACGCCTTTGAATTACGGTGTTGGCGAAGAATATTGAATATATCATGGACTGCCAGAAGAACGAACAGATCTGTCTTAGAAGTGTGGCCAGAATTCTCCTTAGAAGTGAGGTGGGCGAGGTTTTGTCTCACATACTTTGGACATGTTATCAGGAGGGACCGGTCTCTGGAGAAGAATATCATGCTTGGCAAAGTAGAGGGTCATCAAAAAAGAGGAAGACTCTCAATGAGATGGGTTGACACAGTGGCTGCAACAATGGCCTCAAGCATAACAATGATTGTGAGGATGGCACAGGTCTGGGCAGTGTTTCATTCTGTTGTACATGGGTTGTTATTATTAGGAACCAACTCAATAGTGCCTAACAACAACAAGGACAATAGTCTTTGTGGACCATTATTCCGCCTACTACAAGTAAGATCATTATTTTAATAAAAATATGATGATATGTATGCCCTACTTTTCTTGATATAAGATTGAGGGTCTAAAATAAGTAACTACTTAGTACTTAAATGAAGTCCAGTAATATGCCAGAAATGGGATTCAGCCTCTGTATTCGAGAAGCTTGTAGCCTAGCTGAAACATAAAATAGCTGCAGGAAAATTCTGTAGCAGTCTATAAACACCCAGAAAAAAAAAAAAAAAAACCCATTGCCGTCAAGTGGATTCTGACTCATTGTCGGAGTAGAACTGTCCCACAGAGTTTCCAAGGAGCTCCTGGTGGATTTGAACTGCTGACCTTTTGGTTAGCAGCCGTAGCTCTTAACCACTGCACTGCCAGGGTTTCCAGTCTATAAATAAGGTGGCGGAAATTAAATACAGACTGAATTGAAAAGTGTTGAGGGAAATTAGCACCAGAAAAAAAATCTTGATACGTAGTGAGCATAGTCAAAGAGAATTTAACGGAAACAACTAGTGTTTAGCCACCCCAAAAACCCACTGCCATCCAACTCATAACAACCCCATAGAGTTTCTGAGGCTGTAAATCTCTACGGAAACAGACTGCCACATCTTCCTTCCGTGGAACCGCTGGTGGTTTCGAACTGCCGACTTTTTGGTCACTTTAACCACTGTGCCACTAGGGCTCCTTTAGCTAAGCTAAAAAAAGAAGGGTCATATTTCAACTGCTCAAGAGAAGTGGATAGAATATTCTAATTAGGAGGATCAGCAAGGGCAAAACAAAACAAAAAAACCATTATCTTTGAGTCAATTCTGACTCATAGCAACCCTATAGGACAGAGTGGAACTGCTCCATACGGTTTCGAAGGAGAGGCTGGTGGATTCAAATTGCCAGCCTTTTGATTAGCAGCCTTAACCACTTAACCAGTGCACTGTCAGAGCTCCTCAGCAAGGGTAGAGTTTGGGAAAGAAATAGAGCAAGCTAGCTATAGGATGGGTGAGCAGTGAGAGACAAGACCGACTAGCCAATGTGGAGCTCATTGATAGAAAGCCTTGACAATGAGGATACATTTGAACCAAAAGGAAACAGGGATCTATGGCAAGTTCTTGAGCAGAGGGGGGCTGTGATGATCAGACAATATTGGAAAGGTTACTACGTAGTATAGCATGGAGAGACTGGAGTCAAGAGAGACATCAGGAGGCTTTGGGTACAATCCAAACTCACGTAAGTGTGATGGAGATGGAAACAAGGGATAGAATCTGAAAGACAATTCAGAGGGGGTGTCAGTAAGACAAGTGACTTAGAATTAACAGGGTTGAAAGGCAGATGATGTGTCCAGGGAGAGCAGGTGAGAAATGAGGCCAGGTCTACAGCCAGAGATCAATTTTTTCCCTCTAGACTCTCTTTCACATCACCACTCTGAAAGCTTTGGAAGGAACATAATGACTACACGGTATCACGTGGTTACTACGGGACAGGATATTTCACAGATTTTTTTTTTTTTCATTTAAGGAATGTATTATTATGGTCTTTTTACAGATGAAGACTTTTTGAGTTCCAAAGTTTGAGTAATTTGCCCTGAGTCACAAAACGGTAAATAGTAGGATAAAGACATGAGTCCCAGGCTGTTGGCTTCAAAGCCTCTTTCTCTCTCTCCACCACTCATTCGCTTATTTGCTCAGTTCATTCATTCACTTATCTATTCATCCAAATTATTGAGAACCTACTGTGTTCCAGTCACAGTTCTAAAAGCGAAGACTCAGTCCTTAACCTTGAAGAATTTACAGTCTAGTTAAGACTAGTTAAGAGACAGGCAAGCAATCCTTCTGCAGTCAGACCACTGCATTAGCAAGAGCATAGTATCAACACAGTGGAAGGAGCCCCCACCTAAGCCTGGGAGAGCCAGAAAGAGCTGAACACAGAAGAAAATTTGGCTTTGCTCTGAGATGTGAAAAATGAGTAGGCGTTATCCAGGCAGATGTGGGGGAACTCCTTCCAAGAAGAGAGATGAACACGTACAGAAAGGTATGAAGGAGCCAGACAAGTCTGGGAAACATGCAGTCAGAAATTGCTGAGGGTAGTCTGTGGAGCGGTGATGCCAGATGAGCCGGCACAGGAGACAGGGGCCTGAGCACAGGGATCCCTGTGAGCCCTGCTAAGGAGTGAATTTTATCCTTATAGGTCCATCCTTCCAGCTCTGAAATTAACAGAAGAACTCAACTCTTTATTTCAATCCAAATAAATAAATATAGCTTGAGGGACTTTGGGGGATAATCTTTGCCCTTTAAAGAAAGTCTTCAGGTAAAATCTTTATCCTCTAAGTAATGATAGGTAGGTAGATAGATAAATTGTAGGCAAATTGGCTCTAATTCATGGCAACCTTGTGTAGAACAGAACAAAATATTGTGTCCAATTCTTTGTCATCCTCATGATTGCAAGCATTTTTTAGTCCATCTTTGTGGCTATTTGCCAATCCATCTCACTGAGGGTCTCCCTTGCCCTCACTTGTCCTCTGCTTCACCAAACATGATGTCCTCCTCCAGCAATTGATCCCTCCTCATGACTTGTCCAAAGCAAGCGAGATTTTCACTGGATTATGTTCAGAAATAGATCTCCAGGCCTAGTCTGTCTTACTCTGGAAACCTAACCACCATGGCTGACCCTGCTGGTACTTGAAATACTGGTGGCATATCTTCCAGCATCGCAGCAACATGCAAGCCACCACAGTACAACAAACTGACAGATGGCAGAAGTAACCCTAAGCCATTGCTAATTCCACCAAGTGGGAAATGTCCTTGGAATTCACTCTTCAACTTCCCAGGCAGGCCTGTTTTCTAAGCATGATCACTGCAGAGTCTCTTGTTGTTTCTCCTCTGCAACACATTCTCTTTGGACCTAAGACCTCTGAGGCCTCCACATTTAGTTTCCAAGAATCTTGAGGCCAGTAAACCCATCTGTGCCTCTCAACCTTGCCATCCTAAGTCACCAGCCAAGGTGCCAGCCTCTTCGTGCCCTCTCATCCTCAGACCATTCTGTGCTTCCTTCTTCCTGATTTCCTAGCAGTTACTCCTTTCACTCCCAGTCATCCTTGTTAGCATCTGTATCAGCTGTAGCATCATTTTCAAACTCTTCCACCTCTTAGCCTCAAGAAAACTTGGCCAAGCCCCAAGAATATCTCCCAGCCTGCTCTCTGAAGTGGAGACTCCTCTTTCCTTTATACACCGAATGAACCTCTTAGCAACAAAATCTTTGTTCCCTGTTGTTTCTTCAGACCATTCCTCTGCCACTGTCATGGGGACGCTTCTCCTTTGATGCCCAGTCCTTACTCACCATCTACATTGCTGCTATCTTCTGGCCTTCTTATTCCCCTGCCCCCATTCTTTGAGGACTTTGACACCTTGCTCGCAATACTCGTCTCTACTCACTTCCTGGCCTCATCCTGAGACTCTACACCCATGGAAAGACTCATACAACATCCTAGCCTAGGCACCAGTGACTTTCCCCTCTCCTTCTCTTCAGCTTCCCACTCCCATGGCCACAGTTTGAACTTTGTCATCACCCAGAACTGCTTCCCCTCCGAAATCAAATACTCGAGTGTCCTATTCTTGACCGTACCCTACTATCAACCTGCTCTATCAATTTATCTGCTCATCATGCTCAGAAAGATGCCCTAGACCCCTGATCTGTTTTCTCCTGTTAATCTACCACCACGACCCACTTTTCCCCATTCAGCTTAATACCTAGGGGTCATTACTTTTTCTACTCCATGAATAAATCTATAAACGTCCTCACCACCTTGCCTTCCTACCACATCCTCCCCATTACATCCAGATCCTGGATCAATCCAACTATCAACTATCCTGGCTGCCATGCGTAGGCAGCTCAATCCTGATGAAGAGAAAAATCACATAACTATTTTAGATAAATGACAGTGCAGGCATATGGAGTCCAACCCTCAGTGCCAATGGCAATTCACAGATTAGATTCCTTTCCAATATCTTGCAATGGCCGTTCCAACTTTCACTTCTTTCCTCAAAGCTGCTGAGAATTACAGTGTTCAGCCATGAGCACCCACAGCTTCCTGCCCCTTAACCCTCAAAATTATCTGTCTCTGTAATTGCCCTCTACTTCCCTCCTGCATTTCCACAGGAAAACACGTTCTCTTCCTGTTTCCATCCTTCCTGACTCCTCTGTGACTAGGACCTTTCCTCATTGATTCCCTCTTCTATGTTTTCAACATCTTCTACTCCACTGGTTTTTTTCCCAATAGCCTATGAAATTTGTCAAGTCTATTTAATATTTCCAAGTCCCTGAGTGGTACAAATGGCTAAAGCACTTGGCTGTTAACTGAAAGTTTGGAGGTTCAAGTCTACCCAGAGGTGCCTCAAAAGAAAGCCCTGTCTATCTACTTCTGAAAAATCAGCCATTGAAAATCCTATAGAGCACAGTTCTACTCTGACACACATGGGGTCACTGGGAGTTGGAACTGACTTGATGGCAACTGGTGGTCATGGTGGTGATATTCAATATTTTAAAGAATACTTTGAGCTTACATCTGTCCCTACCTACTCACTACTTTTTCTGTCTTCCTTTTCACAGCCGAACTGTCCATATCCACTGTCTCCATTCCTTCATCTCACTTATTCCTCGGCCCTCTGCAATCAGACTTTGCAGCCACAACTTCATAGCAACCGCTCTGCCATATAACACCAGTGATATCCTATCTGGCAATTCTAACGGACTTTGTCTTATCTTCATCATGTTTGACTTGTATGTGGCATTTGACAGTGTTGACCACTCTCTTCCTCTGAAAACTCTGTTGTTCCTTTGCTTCTCTGATAACACTGTCCTCTCCTGGTTCATCTCCTGCCTCTTTGACCATTAATTCTCAGCTTCTATTAAGTTTTCCTGTTCCTTCCTCATCCCTTATATAACTATATGCATTCCTTAGTCACTCTATGTGATCACCATAAGAAATCTCATTTCCTTCTTGGCTTCAACTGGCATCTATGTGTGAATTACTTTCACCTACACATCTAATCTAATCTTTTTTGAAATTTTAGTCTTGTGTACTCAATTTCCTTCTGGAAGCCTCCACTAGAATGGACCAAATAAACTTAACGTGTCCCAAACTGAACTCATCTTTCCCTCCCAAACTTGCACTTACTTTGTATTTTTAATTTTGGTGAATTCCACCACTAGCTACCCATTTACCTAAGCCAGAATCTGTGGAGTTATCTTTGACTCCTCATCATTCTCTTCTCTAGCACTCTCAAAAACATTCTGCCCAGTTCAACTCTATTAATAGTTCTCATAAATTTCCCGTCTATGTCGCTCTAATGCACAGAATGAAACCCATGGTTTAAGCCTTTATCTTATCTGAATGACTACAATAGCCTTCTAGTTGATCTCTTAGCCTTCTGTCTAGCTGTCACCACCCTCCAGTCTGTCCTCCTCTCTGCTTCCAGAGTAATATTTATAAAACACAAAACTAAGTGTTTGTATAACTGCTTAAAACTAATCACTAGTTTCTCTTTATCTATAAGATGAAGGCTGAGCACCTTGGTAGGTGATATGAGACCCTTCAAGGCCAGCCTCCATACATCTCTTCTCATCTCTAGGTATGCTTTTCTGGGAACCTTGTGTTCCAACCAACCACTTGCATTTCCTGGAATATGTCTGGCTATTTCCAGCTTGTGTGGCTGTGTTCTCCTGCTCTTGCTGCTTGTAATTGTTTTTCTCTCCTTTATTACTTGGCAAATAGCCAACTATCATTCAAGACTTGGCTCAAATACCACCTAGCTGCTTTCCCTTCCCTGGTTAGAATCAACCTCCTCTATCCTGTATATAGATCTAGAGATATAGCACCTACAATTCTTTATTGTTCTTATTATTTTCATTGTAGCAAATATATATATAACTAAACATTTACCATCTTAACATTTTTTATGTGTACAATTCAATAACATTAATTGCATCTGTCATTATTCATTTCCAATTTTTTCCATCACCCTTAACAGAAGCTCATTGTCCCATAAGCAATAACTTCCCCTTTCTGTCTAGCTCCTGCCCTAATACACTTTCATCTCTATGGATTTGCCTATTCTAGATATTTCATTTAAGTGGGATCATACAATAGTTGTCCTTTGGAGTCTGACTTACTTCACTCAGCATAATGCTTTCAAGGTTCATTCATGTCATAGCATGTATTAGAATTTCATTTCTCTTTATGACTGAATTACACTCCATCGTATATGTGTACCACATTTTGTTTATCCATTCATCTGTCGATGGACATTTAGACTATTTTCACTTTTGGCTACTGTGAATAGTGCTGCAAAGAATATTGGTGTATTAGTATCTTTTTTGTGTCCCTGTTTTCATGTCTTCCGGGTATATACCTAGGAGAGGAATTGCTGGATCATATGGTAGTTCTGTTTAACTTTTTGAGAAACCACCAAACTACTTTCCACAGTGGGTATACAATTTTACAATTCCACCAGCAATAGATGAGGGTTTTTTTTTTTTTTTGCAATCTTTGTGTTTTACCATCTTTGTATTCCCAACATAGTGCCTGGCACACAGTAGCCTTCAGTAATTTTTCGTCAGCTTTATTGTATAATTTACATACAATAAAACTCACTATTTTTAAGTAAACAATTCAGTGAGTTTTGACAAATGTATACAGTTGTGTGAGCATCACCACAATCTAGATACAGAGTATTTCAGTCACTCTCATAATCTCGCTCAGACTCCTCTGCATTCAGTTCCCACCTCCTGGTCCTTGGCAACCTCTGATCGGCTTTCTGTCGCTACAGGTTTGCCTTTTGTAGAATTTCGTAAATGAAATCAGATGGCATATGGTTTTTGTGTTTGTCTTCTTTCACTTAGTATCGTGTTTTTGAGAGTCATCCATACTGTTGCATGAATTTCTAGTTTGTTCTTTTTATTTCTGAGTAATATTCCATCGTGTAGATGTACCACAATCTGTCCATCCACTGGTTGATGAACTTCTGAGTTATTTCCAGTTTTTGTCTATTATTTATACACCAAGCTGCTAAACACGTTTGCGTGCAAGTCTTTGTGGACATATGATAGGAGGGGAATTGCTGGATCGTATAGTGGGTATATGTTTAATTAAAAATAAAAAACCTGCCAAAATGTTTTCCAAAGGGACAATAACATTTTTCATTCTGAGGTTCGAACCCACCAGCTGCTGTGTGGAAGGAAGATGTGGCAGTCTGCTTCCGTACAGATTACATCCTTGGAAACCCTATGGGGCACTTCTGCTCTGTCCTACAGGGTCCCTACGAATTAGAGTCAACTTTATAGCAGTGGGTTTTGGTTTGGAGGGAAGCATGGGAGTTCTAGATATTCCGTATCCTTGCCACAGTCTTTTAAATTTTATCTATTTTAGTGGGTGTGTAGTGGTATACATATATACATATACATATATATACAGAGAATATATATATTCTTAGATAAAATGTATGTTTAAATATTTTGCTTATTTTTTAAAAAATGGATTTTTTGTCATCTTATTGAGTTGTATGTATTCTTTATATATTGTGGATACAAGTCCTTTTTCAACTATGTCTTTTAGAAATGTTTTCTTCCATTCTGTGGCTTGATTTTTAACAGAAGAGCAGAAGCTTTTTTTTTTCAATTGTGTTTTAGGTGAAAGTTCACAGAGCAAATTAGTTTCCCATTCAACGAACTGTACAAAAAGTGTTCCAGGATATTGGTTGCAATCTCTGCACTGTGTCAGCACTCTCCCCATTTCCACCCTGGGTTCCCTGTTTCTTTTTGTTTAGTTTTCCCTCCTCCTTCCTGCCTTCTCATCTTTACTTTTGGGCAAATATTGCCTTTTTGGTTTCATATAATTTTTTATTCTATGGAGCACGTTCTTTCTGGGTGTTATTTTTTATTTTATAAAACCAAAACCTGTTGCCATCAAGTCAATTCCAACTCATAGGAACCCTGTAGAACAGAGCAGATCTGCCCCATTGAGTTTCCAAGGATCAGCTGGTAGATTCAAACTGTCAACCTTTTGGTTAGCAGCCAAGCTCTTAACCACTGTGCCACCAGAGCTCCATTTATTTTATAGGCCTGTCTAATTGTTTGACTGGAAGGTGATTTCAGGGAATGGCTGCAGTTCCAAGTCAGCAGGTGTCTTAGGACCATAGTCTCGTGTATTCTTCCAGTTTCTCTCAAGCCAGTAAGTCTGGACTTTTTTTTTTAATGAATTTGGATTTTTGTTCCACATTTTTCTCCTGCTCTGTCCAGAACCCTCTGCTATGATCCCAGTCAGAGCTGCCAGTAGTGGTAGCCAGGGACCATCTAGTTCCTCTGGTCTCGGGGTCATGTAGGCTGTGGTTCCTTAGTTCTTTGGATTAATTGCTCCCTTGGGTCTTTGGTTTTCACTCTTCTTTACTCCAGATGAGAAGAGGCCACTAGTTGTATCCTAGATGGCCACTCACAAGCTTTCAAGGACCCAGACGCTATTCACCAAGGTAGGATGTAGAACGCTGTTAGAGCAGAAGTTTTTAATATTGATGAAATCTAATTTATTAATTTTTTTTCTTTTATAGATCATGCTTTTTGTGTCCTAGTTAATAAATCTTTGCCTAACACAAGGTCACTAAGATTTTCCTCCTATGTTTTTGTCTAGTAGTTTAATTGTTCTAAGTCTCTCACTTAAGCTTATGATCCGTTTCAAGGTAATTTTTGTATATGATGTGAGGTTATGGTCAAGGGGCGTCCTGCCTAGTGCAAATGGTTAAGTGCTCGACTACTAGCTGAAAGACCAGAGGTTCAAATCCACCCAGAAACACCTCAGAAGACAGGCTTAACAATCTGCTTCTGAAAGGTCACACCCTTGAAAACCCTATGGAACGGTTCTTCTACGCATACATGGGGTTGCCGTGAGTAGGAACTGAGTTGACAGCAACTGAAAACAACAAAAGCCAAGGTACATAGTTTTGTTTTGCATGTGGGAATCCAATTGCTCCAATATTATTTGTTGAAAAGATTATCCTTTTCCATTAAATTGCCTTGGCAATTTTGTCAAAAATCAAATGACCATGCTTACATGCTCAAATTTTTGATTCACTACTCTATTTCATTGAACTTTAGACTACCATACTGTCTTTATTACTGCTGCTTCATAATCAAGTAGTATACTTTCTCCAAGTTCGTACTTCTTTTCAGAACTATTTTGACTATTCTGTGTTTTGCATTCCCATATAAATTTTAGAATCAGCTTGTTGAGTCTATTAAAAAAAAAAAAAAAAGAAAGAAAAACTTGCTGGAATTTTGATGGGTATTGGTATTGCGTTGAATATATACATTGATTTGGGAAGAACTAACATAAATTTTATTGAATGTGTATGTAGAAGCTCCTTGAAAAGCTTATGGAGGAGTTCTGTTCTGCATGTAGAAACTCCTTCTACATACAAGGCACTTGTTGTTGTTAAGTGCCTTTGAGTAGGCCCTAGACTCATGGTGACCCTGTGCACGATGGAATGAAACACTGCCCGCTCCTGCACTGTCCCTGATCAGACATCAGAGAGTTTTCATTGGCTGATTTTTCCAAAGTAGATTGCCAGGCCTTTCTTCCACAAGGCACTAAAACTCATTCGACTTGTTTAGCACTTTTTTATGGATTGAATTGTGTTCCCCTAATATATGTATTGCAATCCCGGCTCGATGCTGCTATGATTTAATCATGTGATTAAATCAGTTGGCCTTGGGTAGAGCAGATTGTTGTTGTTGTTATTGTTAGGTGCCATTGAGTCAGTTCCAATTCATAGCAACCCTATGTAGAACAGAATGAAATGTTGCCTGGTCCTGGGCCGTCCTCAAGATCATTGCAATGTTTGAGCCCATTGTGGCAGCCGCTGTGTCAATCCATCTCATTGAGGATCTTCTTTTTGGCTGATCCTTTACCAAACGTGATGTCCTTCTCCACGGACAGGTCCCTCCTAATAACATGTCCAAAGTAAGAAAGACGATGCCTCACCATCTTCACTTCTGAGGAGCATTCTGGCTGTGCTTCCTCCCAGACAGATTTGTTCATGCTTCTGACAGTCCATAATAGATTCAATATCCTTTGTCAATGCTATAAATAAAGTGCGTCAATTCTTCTTAAGTCTTCCTTATTCATTGTCCAGCTTCCACATGCATATGAGGCGAATGAAAATTATCTTCCATAAAAACCAAATCAGTTGCTGTTGAGCTGATTCCCCTTCATGGTGACCCATGTGTTACAAAGTATAACTGAGCTCCATAGAGTTTTCTCAGCTGTAATCCTTACAGAAGCAGATTGTCAAGGCTTTCTTCTGTGGTGCTGCCGAGTGTGTTCAAACCATCAACCTTTTGGTCAGTAGCCAAGTGCAAACCATTTGTGGAATCCAGGGACCTCACCTTCCATAATGCAGTCTAGTGTAATGCAAGCAATTAATCAGTTGAGGTCATACCACTGTAGGGTGGATCCTAAACCTAATCACTACTGAGTTGTAAAAACAGCAGAATGGACACAGACACACATATATGGGGGAAGACAGATGGGCTACCAACAAGGAAGAAATAGACACAGCTGGGACTCTGACTGGAACTTTCAGCCTCCAGAACTGTGACAAGATAAATTTCTGTCCTTTAAATCCACTCACTTATGGTATTTCTGTTACAGCAGCATAGGAAACCGAGACACAGTTTATACTTTACAAAGCAAATTCACACGCATTATTGATCCCACAGACAATCCCGTAAGGTGGAAGGGAAATGGTAGCCTCATTTTGCACATGAGAAGATTGAATCTCAAGAGACTTGACTTAGTTCAACTAGTGGGTAAGCGATGGCGCCGGTTGGCCTGGCTCTTTCATTTCCCGTCTACAGTATATTTGAGGCTTGAGCCTGTAAATACCAATCTGCTCTATGTAGAATGCTGGCAGTAAGCCTAGGCAGAGAAGATCTGGCAGCACAGCAAATCCACCCCTACACTTTCCCCCCATTTCCTCACCTAGTAACCTTGTCACCTCTGCTAAGTTCAGACCAGCTCTGGGGATATTCTAGCTCAGTGGTTCCAACCCTCTTGTGGATCAGAATCATCCACTGAGCTTTAAAAATACAGATGCCTAGACAAACGCAATGTGAGATACTTTTTCTGCACAACAAAGAAGAGTGGCTGATAAGGCTACTTATGTACAGCCAAACAACTCATGGAATTTGGTTCCTTGGTTTGGAGGTTTACGGTCATGGTCTCATGGGACATCCCAGTTAATTGGCTTAATACTGTTTTTAGAACTTCTGTTCTACCTCCTAGTTTGTTGCATAGTGTCTGAGGTCTTAAAAGCTTGCGAGTGGCCATCCAATGTACAACAATTGATCCCTTTTCACCTAGAGCAACAGAGGAAGAAGAAGAGTCAGGAGGAAACGGAATGAATGGCTGATTGCCTTCACAACCAACTGGCTCCTTTGCCATGAGACCAGAAGAAATGGATGGTGCCCAGCTACCATTACTGAACATTTTGATCAAAGATCCCATAGAAGAATCCTGATCAAAAGGGGGAAAATGCAAAGCAGAATTTCAAATTCTCATGAACTCCAAACTTTCTGAGCCATTGAGGCTAGATGAACCCCCTAAACTATTGCCCTGAGATAATCCTTAACCCTGAAACTAAACAAAAAATATCCCTGAGGTCTTCTTTAAACCAAACAGCAATCTAGCTTAACTAATAAAAAAATGTCTGCCATGAACATCGTGCTCTTTTAATGAACCATTTATATGGGATCAAACTCAAAAAGTTAGATAGGAAGTATAAGGGTAAATGATTTTATCTCAATGGGGGGAGCAAATTGGAGAAGGACAGTGAGAATGGCTGCACAATTTGAAGAATGTAATCAATGTCACAATATTGTACATGGAAAAAATTGTGAAATTGGTGTATGTTTTGTTGTGTATATTCTCAACAACGATTAATAAATTAAAAAAAAAAAGATGTCTAAGCATCATCCCCGAGATTTTGATTCAATTTTCTGGGGGTAGGGCCCAAAGCTTCCCAGGTGACCCTGATATGCAGCCACTGTTTGAAAAATGTGACTCTGGAGTTTCAGGAGTCAAATAAAGGCCCGGGCAAGGGAATCATCTGGTGGCAGTGGTTGTCTTGGGCCGATCCAAATATCTTACTGTCCACTGCATATGTTTTTGATTAATGAAAAGGTGGACTCTAATTTGGTAGACAAAAATGTTTCTAAACATGGAACATATGGAGGGGAAAACAAAAAATATCTTTGGTGGGGAAAAGGTTGGGAACCACAGAACTTAAAGACAGTAATTTTTTTTTTTATTAACTTTTATTGAGCTTCAAGTGAACGTTTACAAATCAAGTCAGACTGTCACATATAAGTTTATATACATCTTACTCCGTACTCCCACCTGCTCTTCCCCTATTGGGTCAGCCCTTTCAGTCTCTCCTTTCGTGACAATTTTGCCAGCTTCCCTCTCTCTCTATCCTCCCCTCCCCCTCCAGACAAGAGCTGCCAACACACTCTCAAGTGTGCACCTGATATAATTAGCTCACTCTTCATCAGCATCTCTCTCCCACCCACTGTCCAGTCCCTTTCATGTCTGATGAGTTGTCTTCGGGGATGGTTCCTGTCCTGTGCTGAAAGAAGGTCTGGGGAGCATGGCCGCTGGGATTCCTCTAGTCTCAGTCAGACCATTAAGTCTGGTCTTTTTATGAGAATTTGGGGTCTGCATCCCACTGATCTCCTATTCCCTCAGGAGTTCTCTGTTGTGCTCCCTGTCAGGGCAGTCATCGATTGTGGCCGGGCACCAACTAGTTCTTCTGGTCTCAGGATGATGTAGGTCTCTGGTTCATGTGGCCCTTTCTGTCTCTTGGGCTCTTAGTTGTCGTGTGACCTTGGTGTTCTTCATTTTCCTTTGCTCCAGGTGGGTTGAGACCAATTGATGCATCTTAGTTGGCCACTTGTTAGCATTTAAGACCCCAGACGCCACATTTCAAAGTGGGATGCAGAATGTTTTCATAATAGAATTATTTTGCCAATTGACTTAGAAGTCCCCTCAAACCATGTTCCCCAGACCCCCACCCATGCTCCGCTGACCTTTGAAGCATTCATTTTATCCCGGAAACTTCTTTGCTTTTGGTCCAGTCCAATTGAGCTGACCTTCCATGTATTGAGTGTTGTCTTTCCCTTCACCCAAAGCAGTTCTTATCTACTGATTAATCCATAAAAACCTGCTCCCTCCCTCCCTCCCTCCCCCCTTCGTAACCACAAAAGTATGTGTTCTTCTCAGTTTTTACTATTTCTCAAGATCTTATAATAGTGGTCTTATACAATATTTGTCCTTTTGCCTCTGACTGATTTCGCTCAGCATAATGTCTTCCAGGTTCCTCCATGTTATGAAATGTTTGACGGATTCGTCACTGTTCTTTTTCGATGCGTAGTATTCCATTGTGTGAATATACCACAATTTAGTTACCCATTCATCCGTTGATGGACACCTTGGTTGCTTCCAGCTTTTTGCTATTGTAAACAGAGCTGCAATAAACATGGGTGTGCATATATCTGTTTGTGTGAAGGCTCTTGTTTCTCTAGGGTATATTCTGAGGAGTGGGATTTCTGGGTTGTATGGTAGTTCTATTTCTAACTGTTTAAGATAACGCCAGGTAGATTTCCAAAGTGGTTGTACCATTTTACATTCCCACCAGCAGTGTGTAAGAGTTCCAATCTCTCCACAGCCTCTCCAACAGTTATTATTTTGCGTTTTTTGGATTAATGCCAGCCTTGTTGGAGTGAGATGGAATCTCATTGTGGTTTTAATTTGCATTTCTCTAATGGCTAATGATCGAGAGCATTTTCTCATGTATCTGTTAGCTGCCTGAATATCTTCTTTAGTGAAGTGTGTGTTCATATCCTTTGCCCACTTCTTGATTGGGTTGTTTGTCTTTTTGTGGTTGAGTTTTGACAGAATCATATAGATTTTAGAGATCAGGCGCTGGTCGGAGATGTCATAGCTGAAAATTCTTTCCCAGTCTGTAGGTGGTCTTTTTACTCTTTTGGTGAAGTCTTTAGATGAGCATAGGTGTTTGATTTTTAGGAGCTCCCAAGTATCGGGTTTCTCTTCGTCATTTTTGGTAATGTTTGTATTCTGTTTATGCCTTGTATTAGGGCTCCTAAGGTTGTCCCTATTTTTTCTTCCATGATCTTTATCGTTTTAGAATGACAGTAATTTTTATTAGCTGCTGTTGAGTCAGCCCCGTGTCATGGCGACCCCATCCTCAGCAGAACAAAATGCTGCCTGGTCCTACTATTCCCATGATCAGTTGTGGATCGGAACCATTTGTCATCTATAGGGTTTCCTTTGCCTGATTTTCAGAAATAGGTCACAAGGCTTTTCTTCTTCATACTTCATCTTAATCCGGAAGCTCCACTGAAACCTCTTCAGCATCACAACACCATGCAAGCCTCCCTGACAGACGGGCAGCGGCTGAGCATGAGGTGCGTTGGTCAGGAATTGAACCTGGGTCTCCTGCATGGAAAGCAGGAATTCTACTAGTGAACCGCCACTGCCTCCGCTTGGTCCTGTTTATTGAGTGCTCCATGTGCTGTGCTGTGTGTATTACCGCATCCCACAGATGACTTGGACTACCTAACATTTCT
Organism: Elephas maximus indicus; assembly: GCF_024166365.1. NCBI lineage: Eukaryota > Metazoa > Chordata > Mammalia > Proboscidea > Elephantidae > Elephas > Elephas maximus. Next base: position 58,242,523 of record NC_064841.1, on the reverse strand, counting down.
TATTTTCCATCATAAATTTCTGTCACAAGCACTCTAATTCCTTCGTAGCATCACCACCATTTATACTTATTTACCTTTTTGTTTCATTATTTATTGCATATGTATACACTCCATTAGGGCAAGAGCTTTGTATCCTGTTCACTGCAGGACCGCTAGGGCCTGCACACAGTAGGTGCTCTATAAACACTGTCATTATACTACAGTGGTTCCCAGCTGCCTGGCATTTCCGAAATAAATGAATGCATGAATGATGTGGGCACTACGTTCATCCCCATTCTAAAAATAAGGAAACAGACGGAAGCCAATTAACTTACTTCACGGGAGGCTCCAGGACTTCAACCAGGTGTGTCAGACTCCCAAGCAGGTACCTTGTGCCTCCCATCTCCACTGATGGTGAATCCTCAGTGGCAGGGACTTCCTTTTATTACTTTGTATCCTTCCATCCCAGCATCTAAGAGTGCCCCACTCACAGTCAATACTGGCTGAGTGCTTGCAGATTGAATTGGTCATGAGGTAGGTAAGTGGAGAGTGATGACCACCAAGGGGAGAAAGGACACACATAGAATAAGTTCAGCCCCAGCAGCAGAACAAGAGTTCTGGAATCTACTTCTCACATGAGCCAGGATTGCAGTGTTTCTAGATAAACCCTTAAGACACAACTAAAAAAAAAGAGTCTGTTCAGTGAAGCCCAACTCATGGCAAGGCCATGTGCGTGAGAGTAGAACTGTGCTCCACAGGGTTTCGATAGCTGATTTCTTGGAAGTAGAATCCCAGGCCTTTCTTCCGAGGCACCCCTGGGTGGACTTGAATCTTCAACACTTTGGTTAGCAGCCAAGCACATTAACTGTCTGCACCACCTGGGACTCCTGAGATGCAACTAGGGGGAAGCTTTTGGATGCTTGATTTAACATGCCACACTGATTATTTGTTCATCCAACAAATAATTTAGTAAGTTTCCACCCTGTTCCAGTTTGCAGGGTCTAACTTCAGTGGGAATGACTTAGCTTACTCCAGAAAATGAATCTAGCACAAGTAAGCCCACTTCTGTGTCCCGGAGCAGGTTACACACTACTGGGCACCACTCACCCTTATCACTCAGGAATAAGTCAGGAATAGATCAGTCTCCGAGAAGCCCAGCATATGTGAGCAGACCCAGAGTGTAAGTCATGGAGTTCCTGGATCTGGAGATATTCTTTCCTGATACAGACATGACTGGCCCAGGATTCAGATACACTTACTGCATTCCAGCATTGTTCTGGGTGCTGGGGGGTGAGGGGAACCATGGATTCTTGAACACCTTTGACTTGTGGGCTAGGTCAAAGGAAGTCAAAAAGAGTATTATCTCTAATAATACTTTTTTCATATTCTTTCTTGAATTTGAAAAAAACAAAAAGGCACAGCACCAAGCCTCAGTAGACAAGTGAGAGGAACATTCCCACTTCTGTTGAGGAGATCTTAGTTAGTTGTCTTCATTTGTGCAGGTAATAATAGCTGCATAATGGACATGGATTCATTAAGAAACCGGCCACTGAGCCTAAGGATGAGCTCAGAGAACTGCTGCTAAGGAGACATAAGACATAAGAAGGCAGGTGCCCTGGTCAGAAAGAGGCCAAACAGAACCCTTTAGGTCCCTGGGTGGCACAGTGGTTTGTGCTGGAATACTAACCTAAAAGCTGGTGGTTCAAATCCAGAGTGGAAGAAAGGCCTGGGGATCTGCTTCCGTAGAGATTTGTTGCTGTTATGTGTCCAAAGGGTCTATTTCGACTCATAGTGACTTCATGTGACCGAGTAGAGCTGCTCTCATGGGGTTTTCTAGGCTATAATATTTGTGGGAGCATATCGCCAGGTTTTTCTTCCATGGAGCAACTGGGGAGGTTCGAACCACCGACATTTCGGTTAGCAGCCCAGCACTTAAGCTTTGTGTCAGCAGAGCTCCTTTTGGCTAAGATTACAGCCAAGAAAACTCTATGGAGCAGTTATACTCTGTAACACACAGGGCTGCCCTGAGTCAGAAAGGACTCCGCTGGCAACTGGTGGCCTATACAGGAAAACCAGCCAAAGAAAACCCTGTGGAACACAACGGGACGTCATCCTGTCCACAATCATTTTGTTCTCTGCAGTAGCTAACAATAGTCCCTTGTCAGTCTAAGTGCACTCCCGGTACCAGGGGCATCAAGCTCCGAGGCATTTGTTAGAAATGCAGAGTCTCAGGCCTCACCCCCGCCCTGCCCTATTGGATTCTGCATTTTAACCAGGTCCCCAGGTGATAATCCCAGTGCTCACACTAACGTTTGAGAACCATCGTTCAGGCCACAAGGCCTCCTCACAGTCTCAGCTGGAAAAGGGAGGGGCAGTATGGTGGCAACTGCTTCAATGTCACCACAGCAACAGGGGCCAGGCACCAGGGGTTGTCACGTCGGCCAAGTCCCTGCTGTCCCAGTTGCACCTGGGCAGGTCAGATTCAGAGCGGGAGGAGCACGGTGCCCCATGGAAAGCCGGGAACTCATCCCTGACTGCCCAGCATGTGAAGCCAAGCTGCCTGAGTTCAAGACTCAGTCTGCCAGTTTCAGTTGTACTTATCTGCCAAAGGACAAACGATTGCAGGTGCTTTGTATGATTGGTATGAGGATTAAATGGGTGAAGGCATGTGAAAGACTCAGGGCAGGGCCTGGCACAGCCACATGCTCAGTAAATCCAGGCGATTACTATTATCTGCCCCGTGTCAGGTCCCCATAAAGCATCGCTCCCGTCAGGGGAGCCCTGACCACCCAGCTCTCTGTCATCCATGGCCCCAGCCCAAGTTTCCCTGTTTCCCAACTGTCTTAGTCATCTCGTGTTGCTATAACAGAAATACCACAAGGGGATGGATTTAACAAACAGAAATTTATTCTCTCACAGTTTATGAGGCTAGAAGTCCAAATTCAGGGGGCCACCTCCAGGGGAAGACTTTCTCTCTCTGTCTGCTCCGGGGGAAGGTCCTTGTCATCAATCTTTCCCTGGTCTAGGAGCTTCTCAGCACAGGGACTTTAGGCCCAAAGGCCATGCTCTGCTCCTGACTCTTCTTTCTTGGTTGTATGAGGTCCTTCTCCTCTCTGCTCATTTCTTTTTTTTATATCTCAAAAGAGATTGATTCAAGACACAACTTAATCCTGTAGATTTTGTCCTGCCTCATTAACAGAACTGCCTCTAATCCTGCCCCATTAACATTATAGAAGTTAGGATTTACAACACATAGGATAATTACATCAGATCACAAAATGGAGGACAACCACATAATACTGGGACTCATGGTCTAGCCAAGTTGAAACGCATTTTTGGGGGACATTATTCAAACCATGACACCATCGCATTTAGAGGACTTACTGAAAGCCACTCTTCCTTCTTGATGTACTCCTGCCAACCAGCAGTCCTCAGCCTTTCTGCTCCTCTAAATAACCTGGGGAACTTTATTAGAACACCAATGTCTGGGCCCCATGATTATGTGGCTTAAATCAGAAGGGAGTGAGGCACCAGGCACTGGTATTTAAAAAATTCTTCCCTGGGTGATTATAATATGCAGCTGGGGTTGAGAACCACTGCTTAGCCCTACAGTTTCTGGAAATTTTAGGGGGGTGGAGGGAGATGATGTGCCCACCAACTCCTTGTTTCAGAACTACCATGTCCAGAAGTGAAACTCTTCTCCTACCTTTCTACACACACACCACATACATACCCCCCCACACCCTCCACACCCCCCCACATGCATACTACACACACCACATACTACACACACACATCACACACACACCCCACATACCACATACACACACCACATATACACACCACACATACCACATACACACATACACCCCAAATGCCACACACATACACACCCCACATACAACACACACACCACATACCACGCATACCACACACACACACACCACACACACACCACCCATGCATACCACACACATACATACACCCCAAATACCACATACACACACTGTCATGGGTTGAATTATGTCCCCCCCAAAATGTGTGTATCAATTTGGCTAGGCCATGATTCCTGGAATTGTGTGATTTTCCTGTATGTTCTAAATTCTGCCTCTGTGATGTTAACAAGGGAGAATGGGCAGCGGCTGTGTTAGTGAGGCAGGACTCAGTCTACAAGATTGGATTGTGCCTTGAGGCAATCTCTTGAGATATAAAAGAGGGAAGAGAGCAGAGAGATGGGGGGGACTTCATACCACCAAGAAAGCAGTTCTGGGAGCAGAGAGTGCATCCTTTGGACCCAGGGTCCCTGCACAGAGAAGCTCCTACTCTGGGGGAAGATTGATGAGAAGGCCAACAGAGAGAGAAAGCCTTCCCCTGGAGCTGATGTCCCAAATTTGGACTTTTAGCATACTTTACTATGAAGAAATAAATTTCTCTTTGTTAAAACCATCCACTTGTGATATTTCTGTTATAGTAGCACTAGGTAACTAAGACACACACAACACACACACTACCACACACCACATACACTACCACACACCACACACACACCCCACACACAAACATACCCCACATACTACATACGTACACACCACACACACACACCCCACATACCATACACATACACCACACACACACACCACACACCACATACACACCCCACGTACCACATACATACACACCACATGCCACACACACACTCACCACACACATACCACAAACACACGCCACACACACAGCGCACACATACATATACACCCCACATGCCACACACACACCACACACCACACACACCACACACACCACACACACACACACACACACATCACACATATCACACACACACACTATCTGAGGACCTTGGGAGCTCAGAAAAGAAGTTTAGATTATACCATTGCAACTTCAAACCTGAAGTACCTTAGTTCTTAAGATGGCCATTGCCCCTCCCCCTGTTAAGGACGACTCTCACAGCCTATTGCCAACCTCAGGCTCACTTGCTGACACCTGTCTTTCCCTTCTTTCTCTCCCTCACACTATCTGGGGTCAAATAAACCTGGTGCCTCTTCTTTGTGGCCTCGGCCATTGCTGACACCCAGCTCCTCAGCTGCAGTCTAACTGTCCACCCCGATGCTTCATTAGGACACTTTTCCAAAGGCAGCACCCTACCTAAGGAAAATTCTGGTGCCAGCTCCTAAGATAAAACATTCACCTCTCATACTCTTAAAAGTACCCTTACAAGGTTCTACCTCCGCCTTCGCCTCGTTCCGTGGTTCCTGAGCTGCCTACTCATGCCGGGCTTTTTAGTAGACCCTCACAGCCAATGAGCAAATATACACTCAGAGAGCTCCAGGCTTGCTCCAGCCTGTGTGGCTACCAAATAACTCTGCCTTTAAGCCATCTGGGCACAAGCTCCTACAACAGCCTTTGCCTGTCCTCCTTGCTGCTCTGAGAAGTCTTCCTGGCAGCCCAGGTCTTCAAGCTGAACTGCAAGGGGTCAATGCACACAGCCAAGCCAGCGCTGCCTTCAGTGACCATCACAAAAAAAAATGACCATCACAGCCCCTGGAAAACACCTAGATAAGAGCCTTAGGAGTTTGCATGTCATAGAAGCAAAACCAGGGCTTCAAACCTGTCCTTCCCAGCTCGGTCATGGCTGAGGAAGCAAAACTGGGACGGGCCTGAATTTTTAAAATTTGGGTGAACCAGAACAATAACCAGAATGGGAAAAATCATGGGTCAAAGTCCTGCTATAAACCTAATCTCCCTCTTAGGAAATGAGGGCAACATACAGGTTGCATAGCAACCAAATCTCTTATCATGGGATTTTCAGCAAAGATGGTGGCTGACAGCACTGCTTTGAATATGTGTCACTCTCCACAGCCCTGCCAATAATCCAGTCTCACACATCAGGCTTCTGAAAGGGCTCACTATGCCTCTTCCAAGTCTCCCATTTCAGGGCTTCAACACATAATTTTTCCCATTCCAGTTATCGTTCGGGATCACCCAAATTGTAAAAACTCAGATCTGTTCCTGTCTCGCTTTGTCAGCCATGGCTGTATGGTTTGAACTGGGTTGAAGCCCTGAGCAAAACACAGTACCTCATGACAGCAGATGGAGCCCTACAACATTCATCGGGTGGTTGCCCGCCCCTTCACATTTGATGAATCAGTTACCATCCAGTCAACTCTGACTCATGCGACCCTGTTGGTGTCCGAGTAGAACTGTCCTCCACAGGGCTTTTCATGGCTGATTTTTCAGAAGCAGATCTCCAGGAATTTCTTCCAAGGCATTTCTGGGTAGACTCCAACCGCCAACCTTTCAGTGAGCAGCTGAGTGTGTTAAGTGTTTGCATCACCCAGGGACTACATAATCAAATAAGTTTGTAGAGAAGAGTTACCTAGATACATTAGCACGTGGAAAAATCTTGTCATTATTTGCCCTATTTTGCTCTGCCTCTTCCTCTTTGACCCACCTCACGTTCAAACAGCTTAGTGTCCTCTACGTGTATTGCTCACACATTCTCTCTTTGATGCCTCTCAGAAGCCCTGTAAGGCAGGTATTTAGATCTTACTGTCATGGAAACCGAGCTTCAATACCTTGCCTAAGACTACAAAGGACAGGGCTGAGGCTCCATCCTGGGTCCTCTGATCCCAGTCCCTTGCTCTCCCCACACTCCACTCCACCCCTTCTCCAGTGCTCTCACACTCCAGTGTCCCCTCCAACCCTTCTCCAGTGTCCTCAGTCTCCCCACACTCCCCTCCACCCCTTCTCCAGTGTCAGTAACACCAGACAGTTTCTCTTTCCTTCCAGATCCCATTTTGGGTGGCATTTGCTAAAAGGGGTGGGGCTTGGAGGAAGGAGTCTGTGGAACCAGAGAAGACGAGCATAAAGGGAAGAAATAGGAGACTCAGAACCCTCGTCTGGGAGTTGGTGAACTCCCACCTGTCCCTGTCGCCTGTGCAGGGTCAGGACACGCAGAAGCCCAGTGGTCCACCTGTGAGGTCTCCTCCAGCGTGAACTGGACACTAACCTGTACTAATGTCAACTTTCATTCTTGATACCTGCCTCAGGCTGCTGGTATGAGGAAGCAGTAACAGGGGAGTAGCCTTGCCCCTAGGCTCAGCCTTAGCTCTGGCCTCAGCCTCTAAGGAAGGGCTGTGTTCCATCACCTCTTATCACATTCCCACAAACCTCATCACCCTGCAAATCTCCCCTCCCTCAGCCTGTGCCCTCTACTTCCTGGGAGGAATGACCTGAGGTAATCCTCAGTCAGTGGAGGAGGAATGACCCATGCCTGGGCATGTGCAGGCCTGTGTAGGGCTGGTTTCTGTGATGGGTGTCAGGTGGCAAGGGCCTCTGGGTGTGCCTAGAGCCAGGCGTCCCTATCCCTCTGGGCTGCTCTTCACACAAACCTTGTACAATCCCTCAGAGCAATGAGGTCTGCTCTTCCCCTTCCTCCAAGGCTCTCCTGAGACCAACAGGATGTGACTTCTTGGGCTGTGGCCAGGCACCCCCTCCCCCCACCTACAGAAGTGTCCTGATTTGTTACCTCAGGACCTTATCCTAAAGGTACTCACCATTTGCCTAGGGGAGGTAGAACTTTCTCTGTGTGAACTTCTGCTCTCCATAGCCTCTGTCTAAGGAACTGGCAGTTCCTTGGGAACTAGGGAAAGGCAAAGTGAAGGAAAGTTAACAAGGGGCTCCAGATGGCCTATGGTGTGTGACACAGCAGCTGTGGCCTTTATGTCCAGCCAGCCACCGAACCCCATGGACTTTCCCTTCTTAATACTTCCTGACTGTGTGTGATTTTCTCTGTCCCCACTGCCATCACCTTTAGAGCAAGCCCACATCCCTGACCTGGGCTGGTCGGCAGCCTCCTCGTTGGTCTCCCACTTCAAGTTCTGTCCCTCCAAGCCATCCTCCACTCTGCAGCCAGTGCTCTTTCTGAACACCATCAGATCATGCCTTTTCCCTGCTTGAAACCCTGCAGAGAGCGAAGCTCAGGCTGCTCAGCACAGGCCTTCAGGACTGGACCTCCATGTATGTCTCCAGCCCTGCCTTGCCCTTCCAGAAGCGCCGGCAGTGATCAACTACCTTAGTCCTTGATCACACTGGGCTCTCTCTGGGCTTATCACTCCCCTCTGAGAGCCAGCGTGGGGCTCACTGCCCCTCCTCCTCTGACCCCATGTCACCCCGTGCTCACCTTCAGCACAGAGTGGACCATGTTCTACTGCGGTCACAGAGGCCAGTCCCCTGCTCAACCCCTTGCCATCCTCCGGATCTAAATTCCTAAAGGGCAGGGATTGTGGGGAATTTGTTTTAAAATCCTCCTTCCCAGTATCTAGTTTTTATGAACTGTTGTTGTTAGGTGCCACTGAGTAGACTTCGACTCCTGGTGACCTTATGTACCAAACATAGCCCGATCCTGCATCGTCTTCACGATCTTTGATATGTTTGAGTCCATTGTTGCGCCTATTGCGTCAATCCATCTCACGGAGGGTTTCCCTCGTTTTCATTGACCCTCTACTTTATGAAACATGATGTCCTTCTCCAGCAGTTGGACATTCCTGATAACGTGTCCAAATTAAGCAAGATGAAGTCTCACCATTCTTGCTTCTAAGGGGTATCCTGGGTGTATTTCTTTTAAAACCGATTTGTTCCTTCTTCTGGCAGTCCACGGTCTATTCAATACTTATCGCAAACGCCACAGTTCAATACATCGATTCTTCTTGTCTTGTTTTTTCACTGACCAGCTTTCGCATGCATGTTCTAGTCACTCAATGCATGTTCATATGAGGAAATTTTATAATTTCCACTTTGCACAGAAACCTGAGGTTCCAAAAAGCTGAGGAAGTTGGTCAAGATCACAAGACTAGTGGCAAAGTTAGAATGTTAACCCTGGATAGATCTGAGTCAGGAGCCCGAGAAAGGTTGACACAGAGATGCTGGTGACCACCTGTCAGAGCTCCAAACAGGGGCAAATGTGAGGACACAGGTCTGAGCTGCTCTGGGAGAGATTCTGGCTAAACCAAAAGAAGCCACTTTCATTTTACTGGCCTGGTGATCTGGTTTTGTCTGCTGCTGCAGCCATGTTGGCCTTGGGGCACTTTAAATGTTTTTAAATAACTCACAGCAGCAGCGTTTGTTACTAGGAAGTGCCATATTTGGATGACCGATACTCAATATTCCTTTGTGTGCTCAGTGTATTTGACAAAACACCTGGTGGCCTTGAGGGGACATGAAGGGACAGAAGCTGTTATTCCTGTGACTGCTGCTTCCTGGCTTCTCAAAGGACTTTCCATGGGCTTCAGGAATCACCTAGACACACCATGAAGGGTCACATCACCACAGGTGCTGCTCCAGCAGTACATGTGCTGACAACACGTGGGGGCTTCCTGCCTTCGTGAGCTTCTGACAAGGGAGAGGGTGGAATAAGAAACCACTGAAAATCTGCACTAAAAGGACAAGTCAGGTGATTTGGTTATAAAACAAGAAGGGTGGGAGAAACAGAGAGAGAGACAGAAAGACAGAGGAGAGAGAGACAGAACCTGAGGCCCAGGGTCTGTTCTCCAGTTTGTTTTGCAGGTTCCGAGTCTCAGTCTGATGCTTTCATCCAGAAGTAAGCACGCTCTGGCGGAATGGCCAATGCTCACCCAAATCAGGAGGATGGTTGGGAAAATCAGAAGGTCAATTGACTGATAGATAGTAGGTCTAATGTTTTTCCAGGGCCTAGAATAATCAGGTCTGCTACTGAGGAGCCTGGAGCACCAAATTCTATCAGGTGGGTTGCTTGGTGTCCACAGCTTCGGAATAATGAGAAGCAGAGAGCTGGGGAGAGTCCTTGTCCCCCTGTGCTCAAGGGGCAACACGTTTATGTCGTCAGATGTGCTGCTTCTCTCTGGGACAGCCCTGCCCACTGGATACCCTGGTTTCCTAGATCAACTTTTTTCTGTTCTGACAACCCACACTTTTGTCTGCTTGAGATGTGGGCCCCCACTAGTGACATATTTACAGGCAGTTTCTTGAGAAAATTTACTACTGCAGAGGGCTGACCATATCACTGATTGATTCTATGAGCTTTGATTCTATTATCTTTGTTTGTTCATTTTCTCATTCCTTAATTCATCCATCCAGCTACCATGTACTGTAGACCTGTTAGGTGCTGGTGCTGTGCTAGATGCTGAGAATTACAGCCCCAGCCCCAATGAGTTCCTTCCAGATGCCATAGCTGCTATCATAGAGCTGGCAGGGGACTATGGGTGATGACAAGAGAGGGATTTTGCCCTGTTGGGGGTGAGAAAGGTGTTTTTTATTTATTCAACATATAAGGAGCCCTCTTGGCGAAAGGATTAATTGCTCGGCTACTGACTGAAAAGTTGGCAGTTGGAACCCATTCAGCAACTTCATGGGAGAAAGTTCTGGGCAATGTGTTCCCGTAAAGATTGGTGCCATTGAGTCGACTCTGACTCATGGAGGTTCCATGTGACAGAACAGAACTATACTGTAGGGTTTCCAAGCCTGTAATCTTTAAGGAAGCAAATTGCCAGGTCATCTCCCACGGAACTGCTGAGTGGGTTCCAACTGCCAACCTTTTGGTTAGCAGCCAAGTATTTAACCATTGTGCCACCAGGGCTCCTACCCGTAAGGATTACAGCCTAGAAAACCTTATGGGGCACTTCTACTCTGTCACATGGGGTTGCTATGATTGAAACTGACTTGATGGCACCTAATAACGACAATTCAACATACATTTTTGAGCCTCTACAATGTGCCAGGCACTCTGCTGGGTTTTAGTAGCGAACATGGTAGACACGGTCCCTACCCTCGTGGAACTCACAGGATATTGATAGAGAGGCATTAATACTAATACTGAGTTAAGAAATTATGACATACCAAATCCTGAAGGGCGCGTGGGAATTTGCCAGGCAGTAAAGCTGGGAAAGGCATTCCAGATGAAGGGAACAGCTTATGCAAAGGCTTCAAGATATGTGAGAACACAGCTTTGATTCGGGAACAGCATCTGAGCGTGGAAGACACAACCAGCCATCTCCATGAACCTTCTGGTCCCCTGGTCCCTGTGCACGGGGGCAGAGGAGCAGACTTAACACCTTCGTCGTAATGCACAGCCCATTCTGTGAACGTATAATCTATATGTGTATGCATGTGTGTGTGTGTGCAAGTATCTGTATCTGTAAACTACATTTTACTTTTTTTATAGTCCTTGTCGGGTCTCTGTATGGTGCAAACAGTTTGCACTGGACTATTAACCTAAAGGTTGGTAGTTCGAACTCACCAAGAGGCTCTGAGAAGGAAAGGCCTGGTGATCTGCTTCCACAAAGATTACAGCCAAGAAAACCCTATAGGGCAGTTCTACTCTGTCACAAGGGGTGGCCGTGAGTCAGAAATGGACTCAATGGCAATGGGTTTGTTTTGTTCTTATGGTCCCTGTCACATATACTCTCAAAATTAATGACAGCTTAAATTGCTGCTGACTGAAAGATAACAGAGCATTCTTGTTAGCTGCAAGAGGACAAGAATATTTGTTTTATTCACTGGTGAATCAAAAGTGCCTTGAACAATGTCTGACTTATACTAACTAGGTCAGGGGTTGGCAAACTTTCTTCTATAAAGGGCCAGATAGTAAATATTTTAGGGTTTGTAGGCCAAGAGGCAAAATTAAGGCTATCATGTAGGTACTTAAAAAACAAGAGAAAACAAATTTCTGTGAATTTTTGTTGACATGATTCAAAATATGATGATAATAATTGTGTAATAATTTTTTTTTTTGCAATATATGTCTACTAATGAGAAGAATAGAATTTTTTTGGTAGATAGCATTACAATTAATTGAGGTTCAAAGTTACTGTTCCCCACCATCAAATCAATTTTAAGTGTTCTGCTGTAAAAACTCAGGGCCATACAAGAACAGGCAGTGGGCTGGATTAGGCCCCCTAGCTGTAGTTTGTCTACCCTTGTACTACCTAACCTGTTGTGGTCAGGTCAATTCCGACCCATAGTGGCCCTAGAGGACAGAGTAGAACTGCCACATAGGGTTTCCAAGGAGTGGCTGGTGGATTTGAACTGCAGACTTTTTGGTTAGCAGCCATATCACTTAACAACTGCACCACCGGGGCTCCGTCCCTTATACTAGGTGCGCAGTAAGACATTGCTGAATGAATGAAATCAATTCCAGTCTCAGCCTGTTCTAATATTCCCAGATCCTGTGCCCTCCTTAGTGACAATTTCAATGCAGAAATCCAGCTTGGACTAAAAGGAAACTACCCCAGGTTACCAAGTGAGTTGGATTATGTCCCCTCAAAATGTGTGTCAACTGGGCTAGTCCATGATTCCCAGTAGTGTGTGATTGTCCACCGTTTTGTCATCTGATGTGATTTTTCTATGTGCTGTAAATTCTACCTCTATATTAATGAGGTGGGATTAGTGGCAGTTATGTTAAAGGGGCAGGACTCAGTCTACAAGATTAGGTTGGGTTTTAAGCCAATCTCTTTTGAGATATAAAAGAGAGAGAAGCAAGCAGAGAGACAGGCAGATCTCTTGCCACCAAGAAACAAGAGCCAGGAGAATAGCACATCCTTTGGACCTGGGGTTCCTGCTCTGAGAAGCTTCTTGACTGGGGAAGACTGATGATAAGAACATTTCCCCAGAGCCGACAGAGACAGAAAGCCTTCCCCTGGAGCTGGCACCCTGAATTCGGACTTCTAGCTTCCTAGGCCATGAGAGGGAAACCCCCGTGGCGTTGTGGTTAGGAGCTACTGCTGCTAATCAAAAAGTCTGCAGTTCAAATCCACCAGGTACTCCTAGGAAACTCTATGGGGGCAGTTCTACTCCATCCTGTGGGGTCACCGTGAGTCGGAAATGACTCGAGGGCAACAGGATTTTTTGTTTGTTTTAGACTGAGAGAGATTAAATTTCTCTTTGTTAAAGCCATTCACTGGTGATATTTCTGTTATTGCAGCACCAAGCTTCACAGCTACTTCTTCCATCTGTTTACTTCCTTCCCTTCCAGGCATGCACTTAGTGAGCGAATGCTTCACTCCCCATAAACCACTTTAATCTGCCCAAGGTTGGCCGTGAAGAGATACAGGGAGTGGCTGGACCTCACAGCTCAGGCTCTCTGACCTTTGCTTTCCTCTGGGGAACCTCAGTACTGCTGTGTCAGATGTTTGCTCACCCTGAACTCCTGGAACACAGCAAAGGGATCCAAGTGGCCAAACAAAGCTTTGCTAAAGATTGTGTCTGAATGGTGTAGCTGCTGTGAAAAATAGTTACGCAGTTCCTCAGAAAATTAAACATGGAATTGCCATAAAAAAAAAACAAAACAAAACACATTGCCATTCAGTCGATTCCGACTGATAATGATCCTATAGGATAGAGTAGAACTGCTCTACAGAGTATCCAAGGAGCACGTGGTGAATTCAAACTGCTGACCTTTTGGTTAGCAGCCATAGCACTTAACCACTATGCCAGCAGGGTTTCCAAATTACCATATGATCCAGCAATTCCACTCCTAGGTATGTACTCAAAAGTCTTGAGACAGGGATTCAAACAGTTACTTGTACACCAATATTCATGGCAGCACTATTCACAACAGCCAAAAGGTGGAACAGCCCAAGTGTCCATCAACAGATGAATGGATATACACAATGCAGTACATACATACAACGGAATATCACTCTACCATAAAGAGAAATGAAGTTCTGACACACATGCTATGATACAGATGAAACTTGAAAACATTATGCCAAGTGAAATAAGTCAGCTACAAGAGGACAAATATTGTATGATCCTACTTACATGAAATATCTAGAATAGGCAAATTCATAGAGACCCAAGTTTATTAGTGGTTATCAGGGGTGGATTAAAAGGGAGAGAGAAATATGGAGTTATTGCTTAAGGTGTGTTGAGTTTCTCTTTGGGGTGATAAAATGATTTGGAAATGGATAGTGGTAATGGTTGCACAACATGGTAGTATAATTAAAGTCACTGAATTGTGCATGTGAATTAAAAAAAAAGGTTGTTACTGACACAGAGGGAATAGAGATGGAGAACAGAATGCTGTAATCAGGCTTAAAACTATAGCTGTCCCCTCTTCTGGTGTGTTCCCTATAGCAGTACTCCTGAAAGCTTGAAGCTTGGTGTGTTTAGGAATGATCAAGGCATCTTGCTGAAATGCAGATTCCGAACAGGACCAGAGATTCTGCATTTGAACAAGTCCCAGGAGACATGCATCCCTGGACTTGCGGACCACACTGAGGTAAAGGTCTTGGAGGCTGTGATGGTTAAGATTGTGTGCCAGCTTGGCTGAGCCATGATTCTCAGTGTTTGGGCAGTTGTATAATATTGTGATTACTTCCCTGTTGAGATTTGATATGTGATTGCCCCCATGATGGTATATGCTGTGAGCAGCCAATCAGTTGAAAGGGAGTTTCCTTGGACATGTGGCCTGGCATTGAATACAAGCCGACATTCTGGCAAGGCTTGGGGGTTTTTTGCTTGTGCTGGGTCCTGCAGCTGGCTCCTGTTAGTCTGACCTCCGGTTCTTGGGACTTGAGCTAGCAGCTTACCTGTGGTATTGCCTGCTGATCTTGGGATTCATTGATCTTTGCACCCCGTGAGCAAGAGCCCTGCTCTCTGACCCGCTGATCTTGGGTTCGCCAGCCCCTGTGGCTTCGTGAATCAGGAGAAGGCTCTATCCTACCCATGGACTTGGAACATTCCAGCCTATACAACCTCCTGAGCCATATCCTTGATATAAATCTCTCTCTTTATATATATATTTATACGCTTTACTGGTTTTGCTTCTCTAGAGAACTCAGCCTAAGACATTTGGTACCAGGAGTGGGGTTAAAACAGCATCCCACTATGTGCATAGAGATTTTCTTCCAAGTCTCTAATGCTCATTTTGCAAATGCTGATACTGTGTTTTTGATGTTTGTGCATCAGCAATAATACCTTGAACAACTGTGTCATGACATCTTCTGATCACGTAATTGTAAGATGTACCCTGTTCTCAGAGATGTGAAAAAAATGCACATTTTAGACTCAACGTAAGTGCAGTAACATAGAAATTGCAAGACTTCTACGTGCAAGGGAAACATCGCTGACCTATAGGCATGACAGAAGTTGGCTTTGTTGCATCTCAGTGGAGGTTATGTACTCATGACCTTCCTTTCCAAGGCATTACACCATGTTCTACAAGCTTTTCCTTTTTCCCAATTATTACCATACCTTCTTAAATACGTCCCTGTTCAGCCCCATTCTCATCACCATAACAATGTATAGGCCTTCTATAGCTCCTTCACCCGGAGACCCTGAAGCCTGACTGGACCCTGGGTGTCCAGGCCCAAGCAGGACTTTTCTTAGGGTGAAAAAGTTCAGGGCCAATTTTTTCTTTCTTTCTTTTTTTAATCACCAGGTATGTTTTAAAAAATGAAGACATGCCAAAGCAGTTACAAAAATTTTGGCATATTTTAAATGTTCACAGTTTACCAAATGAACAAATGTATCACACCCACAGAGATACAATGTGGTATAATTGTGCCTGCCACAAAATAATTATGGCATTTAAAAATATATATTAATTTATAGAGCTTGCAGGGGGTATGGTCCAAGAACAGGTTGTGTGATCAACGTCTTTCTCTCTTGTCAGTTTTCTCTGGGACTGAACGTGCAGCTTTGTTTGCAAATAACTTTGAAAGGTCTGAAGTCCTGGCTCCTTGGCAGGGGCCTCTACTATGCAGACTCCTCTGCACACCTGAGGGACCAGGAGGCCCCACCTCTTCCAGCAGGCTGTAGGGCCCTAGTCCTGCTTTGGGAACCTGCCTCTTTCCAGATGATGGACACAAGGAAGGTCTATGTCCTCTGGAAAGTCCCTGCCATCTTTCACCCTTAGAGGTGTGGGTTGACCCTGTGGCCTCCAGTGGATGGAGCAGGAGAAGCCCTGTGGAGCAAGCTGGGAAGGGGATCTGTTCCAGAATGGAAGCGAAGGGTGCTGTGCTGGGCCCCAGCTGCTCTTTGAAGATTTGCTTTGAGGGAAGGGCTGCATCTGATCCTTTTACATAATCTTGGAAGCCAAATCCCACTGCTCCAAAGCTTCCAAGACCTTCAGGTGAGCTAGGTCCCGAATACCCAGAATTTATAAAAACACAAAACAAAATGGAATGACTTGGAATTACGTTGTTCTGTGGGTGATGCAAATGATTAACATACTAGCCTGCTAACTGAAAGGTTGGAGGTTTAAGTCCACCCAGACGCGCCTCAAAAGGAAGTCCTGATGATCTACTTGGGAACGATCAGCTGTTGAGAACCCTGTGGAGCGCAGTTCTACTCCGACACACATGGGGTCACCAGAAGTCAAAGGCCACTCCACAGAATCTGCTTTGGTTTTTTGCGTTTTGAATTATGAAAGTTTTCATTTTAGGAAAGGAATAATAACAAAATTTATTTGATAAGAAGTGAGTTTAGAATACATAAGATATGATTAGATTTTCAACACAGCCAACTTTCCCCAGCCCACTCAACAAACACACACTTATTCTCCCTTCTATCCCTGGGTCCCAGCGCCATGTCTGTGGCATAGTAGTCTCAGCGAATAAGTGAAGTTTTAGAAGTAACCCCACTGGACTCTAATATCACAGCTGTGCCCGGCATTGCTTTTTGAGAGCCCTGGAGATAATGCCCCCCCAACCATGCAGCTTCATGCCCTGGTTAGAGTTCTCTCTCATCCAACCCCAGTGCGTCAGAGTCACCTCTCCTGGCGTGGAGACTCAACCAGGGTATCTGTCTTCCCTGAAACACCTGCTCCCATCATCCTGCACGCTGGTCGTACTTGCTACTGAAGCAAATTATCTCAGCCACCAAACCGGTTGCCATTGAGTCAATCCCAACCCACAGCAACCCCATGTGTTATGGAGTAGAATTGCCCCATAGGGATTTCTTGGCTGTAATCCAACAGTGGTGCAACAGTTAAGCACTCAGCTGCTAACCGAAAGGTGGGCAATTCAAACCAACCCGGCAGCTCCGTGGGAGAGAGACCTGACGATCTGCTTCTGTAAAGATTATAGCCTAGAAAACCCTGTGGGGGCAGCTCTACTGTGTCACATGGGGTCGCTATGAGTCAGAATCAACTTCTGCGCACAGCAGCAACAACAATCTTTACATAAGCAGTTGCCAGACCTTTCTTCCGTGGCATCGCTGGGTGGGTTTGAACCACCAAACATTGGGTTAGCAGTCGAGTGCGAACGGTTTGCGCCACTCAAGGGCTTAGCTAAGCCGCAGCGCTGGGGAAACCAACTCTCTGTGGAAGCTGAACTCTGGGCTCCCCCCTGAGTGCCCAGTTGCATTTGCCCAGGTCCCTCTTCTCCAGGTCACATTTGACACGGGCACAGTTCTCCTCCTGGGCTCAGCCAGGACAGTCACAGCTGCCTGAGGTGTACCCTGTGCAAATGTGCTGAGTCCTTTATTTCAATTCCAAAATCCATCCAATTTCCCCAGCAGGGCTGAGAGGCTCTTTATTGAGCAGGCTGGCATCACACCAAACCCTTTCAGCATTCAAAACAATTTTCTCTGTAGCTACAGCTCAGTGGCGGCTCACCTGGCAGAGTGATTACCGCTCTGCCTTCAGACTGCTGCCTCCTCCCACCCTGGGGGCTGATAAATCATATGCTTCCTGGTGGCCTGAGAAAGTAGGTTCTGTTTAAGGATAAGAGCATCATTTAGACATAATCAAGGCTGCAGAAGAGACTTTGGCTTGGACTGAGACAGACTGCTTCTAAAACAGTCATTGCTATCTGAACGTGGGAGAATCTCTTTCCAACCGGGGGGACAAGGCCGGGATTGTGCGACTCTTAAGGAAATAAATCAGCTCGGAAATGAGTGTGAAAGTCTTTGCACCCAAAGAGTACGTTTGGAATGCTAAGTGAGAGCCTGCGCCACCAAGAAATCAACGTTTCCTCTTTCTAAATGGAGAGTTGGAGACTTTTATCAACTCTTAAGAGCATGAGATAAACCCAAAGGTGAAAGATACAAAAAAAGTCATAAAAACCAAGGCACATGAATGCATTTTTAAACACCAGAATGACAATCCATTGACATAGTTTCATTTCCAAACTGGTATATGACAAATATCAATTTAAATTTCACTAAAGAATGTTTTCCTGTAGAAAAGAAACATATTTGTAAATAATTAGTAAGCAACCAGGGTGGCAGTGAAGAACCCGATATCCAGCTCACCCAGGGTATCAATCAGAGTGCTTTCAGCTGCAAGCAGCAAAAACTCCACTCAAAATGGCTTAAAGAGTTGTTGGCCTTAGCTGCCGTCAAGTCAGCTCCCGGCTCTTGGTGACCCCGTGCAAAACAAAACACTGCTCAATCCTGCACCATTTCCATGATGGGTTTTTGGATCAGACGATTGTGATCCATAGGGTTTTCATTGGCTGATTTTCAGAAGTAGATTGCCAGGCCTTTCTTCCTAGTCCACCTCAGTCTGGAAGCTCCACTGAAGCCCATTCAGCATCATCACAATGCACAAGCCTCCACTGGCAGACCTGTGGTGGCTGTACATGAGGCTCGTTGGCTGGGAATCGAACCTGGGTCTCCCTCATGGAAGGTGAGAATTCTACTACTGAACCACCAATGCCTCGAGTACTCTAGTACCACAGAATTAAAAAGAATGTTGTTGAATCAAAGGAGCTGAATCCTTTTTTTACACAAAAAAACCTGGGATTTTCTAGGGTCAGGAGGCTAAGGAGGCCACACCCAATTCAGCCCAGAGAACCTGTGTGTTGCAGAGCTTTGGGAGGAGACAAGAGCAGGGGAAATGATTTTCCTAGTTAGTTTCAGAAAATGTTTGGACAAGTAGTCGACTCTGCTTGGAAGTGTTCAGGGTTTTTAGTAGATATCAAACATTGAAATGACCAAGTAACTTCCCTGCGGAAGAGAAAAAGCAATTAAATCTATTTAAAATACCCATAAAATTTCCTTGGCCTCTTAGAATTTTTTGTTTTCTACTAATACTCCCTTTTCCGAACTGCCTGCCACTCCCCCAGAGTTCTGCTCATTTGAGGGTAGTGGGGGGATGGCAACTGGAAACTGTAGCCTTAAACACCAGCTGCCCAGCTTGATGAGTTTACCCGACCTTTAAGCACCAGGTGACCATTCCTGGCCAGCCTCCTTGCCAGACGCTACTGGGGCATCTATCAGGCAGTCACTGTCCCTAAGCAGCTCAGAGTGGTGGGCAGGTAGTGTCAGCACAAAAGGGGTGCTTTCAGTGGCTTCCAAATTCCAGCCCAGATCCTTCAAAAGGGCTTAGCTCACCCATGCAAACGAGCCCTGGTGGTGCAGTGGTTAAGTACTCGGCTGCTAATCAAAAGTCGACGGTTGGAACCCATGTAGCAGTTCCAAGGGAGAAAAGACCTGGTGATCTGCTTTCATAAAGATTACCTTTGGACACCCTATGGGCCAGTTCCACTCCATCCTATAGGGTTGCTATAAGTTAGAATCGACTTGAGGGCAATGGATTTGGAGCACCCATGGAAATGGGTGAGGGGAATGTATCAAGACACCAGCCCTGCTCTGGAATTTACCTGGCGTCTACCCATTTCCACCGTTACCCTCCACCCCCCAGCTTTGCAGAGGGAAGACCCGAGACAGAGAGAGCCAGACTGATTTTGCCCCAGTGATGCCCCAAGAGACAAGCTCAGGTCAGAATAACGATCCAGCTTCTTCTCCCAGACAATGCCATTTCCTCAGACAAGGAGGTCATGACCCATTTTTTAGTCTGACTCTAAACCACAAGTCATTATTCAGTATAAAATACTGTGCAAGAAATAAAGGTATCAGGAAAGACTGCCAGGAATCTTTTCAAATTGGCTGGGCAGTTACTGGATGAAAAGGAAGGTTCAAACACCTTGGCTCCAGGCACAGTGGCCCTTTAGAATAAAAAACAAGAAGTCCCAAGGAAAAGGCATTTGTTAATTAATCTTTAAAACCTTCTTTCTTTTTTTTTTTAAGGCATTAGTTTCTAAGTAGTTTCTAAGCCTAAGAATAAACGAAGACAACATGTTTAGTTTTATGAAGAAATTCAGCCCTTAAGAGTTCTTTTTTTGAACAGTCAATTGGATTAGAAGAAAAGGAACATTTTGTCTTAGACACGACTAGTTCCATTTAAATTGCCTCTCTTAACACACATGAAACTTCCTTTCCTGTAAAACTAAATAGATCATCTGGGAACAGACTTGGGTGTCTGGGCCGATTAAACTCTGGTTCATATCAACACCAAGCCATTGTCCCTGGCACAGAATTGTCAGGCTGGTGGAGAAAGAATTGTGCTGGAAAGGGAAGCAGGGGTGTTCTTTAGGGATCGGAATGTGTTGGGAAAGATTCCTTTTAAGTCTGGGTATAAAGAAGTTGCTGGAGCAAGCACTGCTGACATCCCCATTGCATCAGTCTCAAAGAAGCTAGCTACCTAATTTTCCTCCAAACCAATGGTGTCATCTGCCAGCAAGAGCTGCAGCAGCTGCTTTTCCATGTTAAAAAAAAAAAAAAAATTTCACTGAATTAAAGAAAGTCTGTGAATAGTTTTACTGGATGGAAAGAATATTTTCAGCACATCTGGGCAAGATTTTAAACTTACCAACGGCTTAATCTAAAATTCTCCTGCTCGCTAGGGATGTTTTATTGAGTTACTTCCAAGTTTTATCACTTTATTTCCAATTTGGATCCTTCGGGACAAAACAAAAATGATTTTATGAATCACAGGAAGTGAGTCAAGCTGGGTACAATTTGATATTAACGGAGGGGATTCGGGAGCCACAGAGGAACCAAGCAGTTTTTCGTAGATTCTAAAGTGGGATCCTAGGTGGCATACAGTTATTTTTTTCACTCAACTTAATGAAATGACAGAACAAGTTAAGTTATTAAAGATCTGACACCCCACCAGGATTTTGCAGTACAGGGTAAATCCAATTATACTTTCTAAATAATACAGAAGGGAAAAATGAAAGCATTATCATTTCCAAGGCGAAGACTAAATGAAGAAAACATGTTTAGTTTTATGAAGAAATTCAGTCCTTAAGAGTTCTATTTAAAAAAAAGAAAAAAAGTCAATTGGATTAGAGGAAAAGGAACATTTCTTCTTAGATACTACCATTTGCCATTTAAATTGCCTCATTGGTACTTGTGGCTAAGCAAGTAGCTGCGGTTTAAATAGTCAGCATGATGGTGGTAAGGATGACACTCGCCTCTGCAAAATGATGGTATGCCAAAAACATCCAGAAAAAAATCTGAATATATGAAGAGAAAAATAAACAAGCTCCTCTAGTCAAATTCCACGTTAATGAATACCATAGTATTTTAATTTGTAAATAATTATTTATAATTTAATAATTGTGACATCCTGGTGGCATATTCAGAGAACTGAGGAACCAAGTCTCCTAACATTTAACTCTCTGAATTAGTCTCTACCTCTCACCAAGAAAAAGTACTTGGAAATATATTCAAGTGTGTTTATTGTACTACATTCTTAGGAAGAATGTGAAGGTGGAAATTACCAGGTATGTCTAAATATAAAGAAATGTTTCCTCTCCATCTTATCCCTCAAAATAGAGCGAGCCACCTGAGACGCAGGTGCATCCAAAGTTTGGTTGGGAAGACACATTGGTGTAAAATAGGGTTGCCAACCAAAAACCCAAACCCACTACTGTCAAGTCGATTCTGACTCATAGTGACCCTGTAGGACAGAGCAGAACTTCCCCACAGGGTTTCCAAGGCTGTAATATTCATGGAAGCAGACTGCCACATCTTTCTTCCATGGAGCAGCTGTTGGGTTCAAACCACCGACCTTGTGCTAGTGGCAGAGTCAGAATCAACTTGACAGCACTGGGTTTCAGCAGTAGGGATCTTTGTGGAAGCAGATCACCAGACCTTTCTCCTGTGGAGCCACTGGGTGGGTTCAAAATACCAACCTTTCAGTTAGCAGCTGCACACTTACCCGTTGTACCACTAGGGCTTCTTATGCGTATAAAAAAAAAAAAAAAAGGTTTCCTTAAATGCCCCATGCTAAGATGTCAGAGAAGCCCTAATGCAGGGAGTGAGAGGTACAAAGCATGGCTTGAGGCAAGGTGCTATAAGGTTAGACCTGCACAAAGCTGGGTGATGACTGATGGAACCGGTCCCTGAGTGGCTGGAGCCATAGATGGAGCTGAGGGTATACGGAGTGGTGCACAAGATGTGTTTGATACAGTTCCACACATTGCATCATTCATTCATGTCCTCCTATAAGTGTAATTCACAGAGTCCTCTTTAGGGTGTGTCAACTACAAGGTCCTCAAATATTTAATACAAAAGGATTAGTTGCACAGGCTACAGTTTCCAAGGCTACCATCCTGAGGCTACTCATCATCAAACTCCTCCATTCATTCTAGACATCCTTTACCAACACTACGCCAAAGTATGACCTTGAGTATGTCCCACCTGAATTTAGAGACTACCCCAAGAATAGATTTGATGCATTGAACCCTAATGACTGAAGACCAGATGAGTTATGAAATGACATTAAGGACATCATACATGAAGAAACCAAAAGGAAAGAAAGAAAAGGCCAAAGTGAAAGTCAGAAGTGACTCTGAAACTTGCTCTTGAATGTAGAGTAGCTAAAGTGAACAGAAGAATTGATGAAGTAAAAGAGAGCTGAATAGATTTCAAAGGGTGGTTTGAGAAGACAAAGTAAAGTATTATAATGACATGTGCAAAGACCTGGAGTTGGAAAACCAAAAGGGAAGAACAAAGTTGGCATTTCTCAAGCTGAAAGAACTGAAGAAAAAATTCAAGCCTCAAGTTGCAAAATCGAAGGATTCTATGGGCAAAAAATTGAATGATGCAGGAAGCATCAAAAGAAGATGGGAGGAATACAGAGTCACTATATTAAAAAGAATTGGTCTATACTCAACCACTTCAGTAGCTAGCATATGGTCAGGAACTGATGGTGCCGAAAGGAAGAAGTCCAAGATGCACTGAAGACATTGGCTAAAAACAAGGCTCCAGGTATTGTCAAAATACCAGTTGAGATGTTTCAACAAATGGATACAATATTGGAAGCACTCACTAGTCTAGAAATTTGGAAGACAGTCATCTGGCCAAGCAAATGGAAGAGATCCGTCCGTATACGTGCCCATTCCAGAGAAAGGTGATCCAAAAATTATTGAACAATATCATTAATATTATATGCAAGTAAAGTTTTGCTGAAGATAATTAAACAACAGTTGCAGCAGTGCATCAACAGAGAACTTCCAGAAATTCAAGCCAGATTCAGAAGAGGATGTGGAATGAGGGATATCATTGCTGATGTCAGAGGGAACCTGGCTGAAAGCAGAGAATGCCACAAAGATGTTTACCTGTGTTTTATTGACTATGCAAAGGCATTCAACTATGTGGATCATAACAAATTATGGATAACAATGTGAAGAATGGGAGTTCTAGGACACTTAACTGTGCTCATGAGGAACCTGTACATAGACCAAGAGGCAGTCACTTGAACAGAACAAGGGAATATTGTGTGGTTTAAAACAAGGAAAGGTGTGCCTCAAGGTCGTATCCTTTTGCCATATTTATTCAATCTGTAGCTGAGCAAATAATCTGAGAACCTGGACTATATGAAGAACGTAGCATCGGGATTGGAGGAACACTCACTAACAACCTGCAATATGCAGATGACACAACTTGGCTTGGTGAAAGTGATGAGAGCTTGAAGCACTTATTGATGAAAATCAAAGACTACAGCCTTCAATATGGATTACACCTCAACCTAAAGAAAACAAAAATCCTCACAACTGGTCCAATAAGCAACATCATGATAAATGGAGAAAATATTGAAGTTATCGAGGATTTAATTTTACTTGGATTCACAACCAATGCCCACGGAAGAAGCAGCCAAGAAATTAAACGACACATTGTATTGGGCAAATCTGCAAATCTACCACTTAACCACCAATGCCTTCATATATGTCAACTAGGCTATAGTCCTCATTGAATCAAACACTAATCTAGGTGTTGCTGTGGAGGTACTTTGTATACATAGTTGAAGTCCGTAATCAACTGACTTTAGGTAAGGGTGATTATTTGAGATAATCTGGATGGGCATGATCCAATCAGTTAAAAGACCAGGATTTTCCAGAAGAAGAAGAAATTCTATATATGGACCGTAGCTTCAGCTAGTGCCTGAGGTCTAGCCTGCCCTTCTTGGTGACCTGCCCTATGGATTCTAGACTTGCCTAGCCAGCCTCCACAATTGCATAAGCCAATTCCTTGCAATAAATCTCTCACTGTTTCTTTTCTGTAGCCAAGCCCTGACTGACACAGCCATGCTATCTGCAGCAGAGAAACATTTGAGGTGGAGCTCTTGGCATGGTCCTGGCTCTGTAAAGGCTGAGCACTTCACTGTGGGTCACCACTTGCACGTGTCATGACCTGGATATTATCAGATCTACTGTCATGAAGTCTGACCAGTATATCACCAGTTCACTGTATGATGAAAATGGCTCATTCAGAATCAGCCCAAGCACACTTAGAAGGCACAGGTAAATTACATGAACCCATGGCCCATCTCGTCTGTCACCTCCTCTGTTGCACTGATGCCTCTCACTCAACTCACCTATGGCCTCCTGGGGAGATCCTTTTGACCAACAAACAGAGGAGGAAAAGCTCAAACCTGGATCACAGATGGGTCAATGCTAAGTGTGGATGCTAACCCAAAAGACAGTCGTAGTCCCATTCATGAGGTGACTGAGTGGGTAGTACTGCAAGTTGTATACTTGGTTGTTCACTATATATGGAGAGAGAATAAGCGAGTTTTGAATTTATACATACTCCAGTTGTTACTGTTAGTTGCAATTGGGTCAGCCCCCAACTCTTGCAATCCATATGGAATTCATTGGCTGATTATTTTTGGAAGTAGATTGCCAGACCTCTCTTCCTAGCCTAGGCTGCCCATGAAGTGTACTGGCTGGGAATCAAGCCTGGATCTCCTGGACGGAAGGTGAGAATTCTACCACCAAACCACCAATAACCTCCTACACATACTCCTAGGCAGGGGAAAGTGACTTGGCTGGTCTGGAAGGAACAAGACAGGAAGATCAGAAACAACATTTTGGGAAGGGTCGTGTGATATAAGTGGACCTATAGGGTTGCTACGAGTTGGAATCAACTTGAAGGCAATGAGTTTGGTATGGTTTGGTATAGAAGTGGCACAAAATGTGCAAATCTTTGTGTCCATGTAATGCCCACCAGCAAGCACTCACCGCAGAGGAGATGTTGAACCACAGTGGACAGAATGGCTCATTATGTAGTTGTCTGCTACATGCTCTACCTGATCATCCCATTACAGGCAGAATGGAATCCTGAATGAAGTGGCAAAGATGGCAGGAATGTAGGCTCTGCATGGACTCAACAGCAGGGTCCCCTTTCACTATAGCTGATCTCACTATTACCCCTAGCTCAAACTGCCAGTTCAGACCAATGCTGGGCCCTTAAAATGGCACTAACCTTAGAGAATGCCAGCCAGATGCGTGGGTGGCAGATTGAATACATTGGGTCCTGCAGAGCATAAGGTTGCTGGGAACAGGAAGCAAAAATTTTGCTAGTGGGTCACTACGGGTAATAGTGAGTGATGCCACTCCCATTTCCATCCCTTGATTCCTGGACCCATGAATCCTGGCTATGGGAGAAACAGCACCATGTATTGGATGCTGGTTTTCAGCATATACAGCCACCTGGAGAACACTGTCCCAACACTGCAAGATATTGCTACCTAGCTGGTACCATAGTTGTGTCTTTAGAAGGCCATTCCATTGTTCTATCAAGACAGCTGCTTCAGGATGATGGGGAACATGCTAAGACCAGTGAATTCCATGAGCATGGGCCCATTGCCACACTTCATTTGTTGTGAAGCAAGTTCCTTGATCCGTGGTGATGCTGTGTGGGATAACATGATGGTGGATAAAGCATTCTGGAAGTTCACGGATGGTAGTTTTGGCAGAAGCATTGTATGCAGGGAAGGCAAATCCAGATCCAGAGTAAGTGTCTATTCCAATAAGAACAAAACATTGCATTTTTCATGATGGAAGTGGTCCAGTGCAATCAAATTGCCACCAGGTTGCTGGCTGACCACCTCACAGAGTGGTACCATACAGGGACTCAGTGTCGGTCTCTGCTGCTGGAAGATTAGGCACTCAGCAGTGGTGTAGCCAAGTTGGCCTTCGTGAGTGGAAGTTCATGTTGCTGAGCCCATGCATAACTTCCATCCCTGCCACCAAGGCTACTTTGTTCATGAGCCCATTGAGCAATGATGGGAGTGGCTAGGGAAAGAGGGTGACTAGTTTTCACAAAACACGTCATCCTATCTACTTGATTGTTAAAATCCTCCTCTGCTGAGATCATCCTTTGGTGCTCATTCACGTAAGACACAAATATCTTCACTTGTTTGGTCCTTCAGAGAGGTCTATCCACATACCTCTTCCCCATACCTCTTCGTATCCAATTTTCCAATCATGTTCCTTCCAAGTCCCTGATCATCCAGCCAAACCATTGGCCACAGCCCATGAATCAATATACAATTGCACATCTGGCCATTTCTCCTTCCAAGCAAAGTGAACAACCATGTGCACTGCTCAAAGTTCTGCCCCTTGGGAGGATTTCTCTTCACCGCTGTCCTTAACAGAGGACCCAGAAGGGGGTTGTAGTGCTGCTGCTGTCCACTTTCAAATGGTGCCTGCATATTGCACAGAACCACCTGTAAGCCAGGCACAAGTATTCTCTTCCTCAGCCAGCTGATCATAAGGAACGCTCCATGAGGCCATAGGCACAGACTGAGAGATAGAAGGTAATGTAACAGAAGTGGAGACCATGAGCATTTGGGCCACTTCCTCATGCAAATTACTTGTGCGTTCAGATTTTGCTTGGGCCCAATATCATATATACAACTTTCACTTAATGACGGCGTGCTGCTGTGCACATTCATCTCTATGGCTCTGTGGGTCAGACAAAACCCAGTTTATGATGGGTGGGTCAGGCCACATGGTGACTTGGTGGCGCAAGGTTAAGTGTTCAGTCTCTTATTAAGGCCTGATAACAAGCCAAAAGCTGTTTCTCAGAACGAAAGGGGTTATCTGCAGAGGATGGCAGGACTTTGCTCCAAAATCCTAAGGGTCTGCACTGTGATTCACCAATAGGGGCCTGCCAAAGACTCCAAACAACAACTCTATCTGCCACTGACACTTCAAGCACCATTGGATCAGCTGGATCATATGGCCCAAGTGGCAGAGTGGCTTGCACAGCAGCCTGAACCTGTTGAAGAGACTTCTCTTGTTCTGGGCCCCATTCAAAACTAGCAGATTTTCGAGTTACGTGATAAATAGGCCAGAGTAGCATACCCAAATGAGGAATATGTTGTCTCCAAAATCCAAAGAGGCCCACTAGGCATTGTGCCTCCTTTTTTTTTTGTAGGAGGGGCCAGATGCAATAACTTATCCTTCACTTTAGAAGGAATATCTTGACATGCCCCACATCACTGGATCCCCAGAAATTTTACTGAGGTGGAAGGCACTTAAATTTTTGTGGGGTCGATTTCCCACCCTCTAGCATGCAAAATGTTTTACCAATAAGTCCAGAGCTACTCGCATTTCTTCCTTACTAGGCCAATCAACATAATGTCATCAATGTGATGGGCCAGTGTGACATCTTGTGGAAAGGAAAAGAGATCAAGGTCCTTGTGGACTGAATTATGACATAGGGCTGGAGAGTTGATGTAGCTCTGAGGTAGGCAGCTGAAGGTATATCGCTGACTCTGCCAGCTGAAGGAAGGCAAAATGCTTCTGGTGGTCTTTCGAAACAGGTATGGAGAAAAAGGCATTAGCCAGATCAATAGCTGCATACCAGGTTCCATTAATTTGTATTAATCTGCTCAAGCAATGAAACCTCATCTGGAAGAGCAGCTGCAACTGGAGTCACAACACAACCTGGTTAAATTTTTGATAATCCACTGTCGTTCTCCAGGGTTCATCTGTTTTTTGCACAAGCAAAATAGGTGGGTTGAACGGGGATGTGGTGGGAACCACCACCCCTGCATCCTTCAGTCCTTGATGGTGGCAGTAATCTCTGCAATCCCTCCAGGAATGAGGTATTGCTTTTGGTCTACTATTCTCCTACGTAGGGGAAGTTCTTATTTGGTTTTCCCCATCATAATAGCCTTATTCCATTTGTCAGGGATCCAATGTGGGGGTTCTGCCAGTTGTTGAGTACATCTATTCCACTTATGCATTCTGGAACTGGGGAAATTACTAGAGGATGGGTTTGGGGATCCACTAGACCTACTGTGAGATGGACATGAGCTAAGACTTCATTAATAACCTGACCTCCATATGCCCCTATTCTGACTAGTGGGCCACAGTGACATTTTGGGTCTCCTGGAATTAGTGTCAGTTCAGAACTAGTATCCAGTAATCCCCCAAAAGTCTGATTATTCTCTTTGCCCCAGTGAACAGTCACTCTCATAAAAGGCCATAGATTCCTTTGGGGAGGCTGAGAGAAAGATTAACAGTATAAATTTTTGGCACTGTATTGGAGTCCTTCCTCAAGGGGACCTGGCCTCTCCTCCATTCAAGGGGTTGTCGGTCTTTAAACTTGCTCAAGTCTGGGAATTGATTGAGGGGTCATGACTCTATTCCGGCTATTTGAGTTAGACTGTTGTTCACTTGACCAAGAATTCATCTGCTTGTAGATTTCCTATCTATTTCACTCCTAGGGACACCATGACTAAGTAGCCAACACCGAAAGTCCATACAAGTCAGACTATTCTGATTACTGCTTTGACTTCTCTGTCCATTACAGTAGCCATACCCACCTCATCTTTGTCAATTCAGTGCTACCACTTGGCTCCTACCACCACAGGGTCTAATCAATCCCACTGTCATTAGGATGCTGGCGTTCCCTTCACAAATTTGTTCCTCACTCTTGTGGTAAAAGGTGTGTTCTCTCGGCGCTCCATGTGTGGGTCTCTGGGTCTAACCTGATAAATCCACTCAAGCATGCCAATTTCCCCAAACCTTTGGACACCTTCTTCTACAGTATACCAAAGCAGGTCTGGTACTTCAACTTGATTTGGTGTAGGCCACCGCATAATCCATGCTTCAGCAACCCAATTAGATAAACTATTAGATCCTTTCCTAACCTCTCCAGCTAAAACACTGAATGAAGAATCTGTGCTTAGTGGGTCTATATCAATAAACTCAGACTGATCCATCTTTACGTTCCTTGCACCATTATCCCACATCTTAATATCCATTCCTACACACATTCCTCAGGTTTCTGTTTATACATATCAGAACATTTAAGCAGTGCTTTTGGAGTGTAGTGCACCTACTTCTGGGTCACACTTTGTACTTCAGCTTTTGACGCTCACTGGGACTTAAGTCTAGTTAGGTTTCAAAGCTAAAACAGGGTATTCTGAGAACATTCAGCATTGTCTTGTAAGGCATCTGCCTCAGGTGATGCCCCAGGCAATGACTCAGACAAAGGCTCTTTAGACACAGCTGGGTTAATGTTATTAGATGGGGGTGGAGTGGCTAATGATTTTACTGGGGAGGGTGGCTTAGTAGACAAAAATGGAGTAATCTTTTCAGATGGGAGTGAGAGGGCTGGCTCTGTTGGCAGGACTGATTCAAGAGAATTTAGGGTTCTCAGTGTCTTCAGCTTCCTGATTATCTGCCCATATGTCCCCATCCCAAGTTTCAAGATCCCATTTTTCCCAATCGATGCCCTAACTTTAACTTCAGACACCTCTTGAGGTTGGCAACTGAGTTGGCATTGTAATTCAGCCACTCTTAAAATCAGACTCTGGGTTTGGTTGTCAGCAATCTCAGCTCTGTTACTAAAGAAATAAGGCTTTCTTTCAAGGCACAAGCGGAAACTCTGAGGTCATTTATGCAGTGCTTGAGCTTTGACTCTGAAGCCCTGAGCTCATCTCTTTCTTTCATCACTTTGTTTAACAAAAGTACGTTTAGGACCAACCAACCAGCTTCCTTATACTTCTCATTATGACTAAATCGTATAAAGGTATCAAACACACAATAACCCAGAGACTTTCACCAATACCTGATCTTTTGATGGTCATATTTTGCATATTTCTGTTGCCACCTCACACCATGGATTAGCAGTGCTCTCTTTACTACTGGAAGCAGAGTCATCAACAATCTTTAAGACTAACCAGACATGAGAACCAATTTAGAAAACTCATCCTTACAATTTTATTTCTCTAGAACCACTCTCAGTACCAAATGTCTTAGGCTGGCTTCTCTACAGAAGCAAAACAAGTAAAAGCGTATAAGCGTGTATATGTAGAGAGAGATTTTTATCAAGGAAATGGCTCATGCGGTTGTAGGCTGGATTGTCCCAAATCCTTGAGTCAGGATAGAGGCTTATCCCCATTCATGTAGCCACAGGGGCTGGTGAAACGAAGATTGGAAGTTCTGACAGCAGGGCTCTTGCTCACAAGCTGCGAAGATTGGTGAATCCCAAGATTGGCAGGCAAGACGGCAGGTAAGCTGCTAGCTCAAGTCCCAAAAACTGGAGGTCAGATTAATAAGACCCAGCTGCAGGATCCAGTGAAAGCAAATGCCCATGAGCCTTGCCAGAGAGTCCACTTATATTTGACACAGGCCACACACCCAAGGAAACTCCTTTTCAACTGACTGGCTGCCCATGATGGAGGTGATCACATTATATCAAATCTCATCATGGAAGTGATCACATCATCATATACTGCCAAACTACATCGTAACTGTCAAACCACTGAGAATCATGGCCTAGCCATGTTGACACACAGCCTGAATGATCACAAGCCCTCTTAACATTGGTAGTCTTCCAAGTCACTTGATAAATGTGTCAGAGTTGTATTTCCAAATCCAAAGTGGTCCACTAAGAGCCAAACCACTTCAGCTACAAGCGTGTAAGGCACATCAACTCATCTTCCATCTTGAAGGGGATGTCTGGCATGCCTCAGACTATTGCAGCTTAGAATTTCACTGATGTATCAGGTCTCTCAATTTTTTTTTCAGGGTTTGTTTCTTACCTTCTGGAATGCACTGTCTTGCTAAGATATACAACGTACTTGTTACTTGTAGTTCACTGGTTCTGATTGGCGTGATTCATTAATATAGTGGACCAGTGTGATATTCTGTAAAGTGCCAAATCCATTTAAGGTCCCTGCAGACTGTATTTTAACAAAGAGCAAGAGAGTCAATGTAGCCTTGAAGCAAAAGACAGCATGTGTACTACTGTCCTTTCCATGTAAACATGACCTGTTCTTTGATCTTCCTTACTGATGGAGCTTCAGAACAATGCATTTGCTACATCTAAGCCACTTGTGAAGGACCAGAGGCTATGCTGATCTGTCCCAGTAAAGAGAGCACATCTGGCACAGAGCTGCAATTGGGGCGTCTCTTTGGTAAAATTTTCTTAGAAAACTTATGAGTTGGAATCAACTTGACAATGCACAATAACAGCAATGTTTTCATTAGTCTTCTGTCCCCTCTGGATTGCTGACCTTCACAACATGCTTTAGGTTGATAATTGGCTGACTTTACTTTTCCAAGGCTTCCCAAGTAGTAACAGAAGTCAACCAGCATCACAATCTTGTTTAATATCATGATTTCCATACTGTTCAAGTATGAGTCCCCTTCCACCTGTATCTCATCTACGCAGGGAAAAACCTTAGTAATTACGATGCTGTTACACAGCATGAGTAGCAGAGTCTCACTTCCTCCAGTAATGGGTTCCTTGTTGCTGACTGCTTTCAATGGCCTACGTAAATACTAACTCTCTTAGCCTGGCTGGCACCCTCTCCAAAGGGGAACATGAAACAAAGGTTCACCTGGGAATGGGTGAGATAAGGGAGAGACACAGGAAGGAAGGGAAGCCAGGTACCAGTTGGTGCTCAGTGCTGCCAGGAGCTCTGAAACCATTATGAAATGCATCTCCCAACAGTCCTGCTCAGGAAATTGAAGGTGGATGCATCTGTCCATTGGCTCTGCTAACCCACTGGACACGAGTAATCTTGGGACATTCACTCCCCCACAGCTTAGCTGCACTCCTGAATTCAGATTAGACCCCAAGAAGCTCCACGGCAGAGAGGGACACATACTTGACAGGGCCTAATGCAAGCCTGCACAGGAACCCAGTCACCGCCTATGTCGGATTAGTCACCACAGTAGTGGCTGGCGTGAAAAGTGGGGCCAGGAGGGTTTTGACGGGTGCACCAGAGGACTCCACTACTACTTGGCACAATGAAAGCCTGTGATTAATACTAAATCAGAGAAAACGGTTAGTCGTTGTCTTAGCTATATAGTGCTGCTATACGAGAAATACCACAAGTAGGTGGCTTTAAGAAGCAGAAATATATTTTCTCACAGTTTAGGAGGCTGGAAATCCTAATCCAGGGCGTTGGCTCCAGAGGAAGGCCTTTAAAGGAAGGTTCCTGTGTCTTTTCAGCTTCTATTCCTTGGTTCCTTGGTGATCTTCATGTGGCCTGGCATCTATGTTCCCCCATCTCTGCTTCCTAAATCTGCTCGTGAATAGCTCAAAAGAGATTGAATTAAGACAAACCGTACACTAATACTGCCTCATTAACAAAGAAAACCCATTCCCAAATGGAGTTATAACCACAGGTATAGGGGCTAGGATTTACAACACATATTTTTGGGGGGGGGCACAAATCCATCCATAACAGGTGAGTGTTTTTGCCTACTTATAGCATATTTCCTACCAAAGAAGAATCACATCTGGAAAAACAATGATTGCATATTAATCAAGCTGATTTGGGGGCCTATTAAACGAGCATCAGTTTTTAAAACCATTAGCACTTTTGAGCGTGCTTTCAACAGCCATCATCAGTAACTAGTAAAATACGAATTCTTTTTGTCCCTTGTTATATAAATGGGAAAACATATTGATCAGTCACTTTATTTGGTAACAAAACAGCCCTTACTGCCAGCACACAGTCTTATGGATTCGTTGCTGGCTATTGCTGCCCCGTACTCTGAAGAAAGTGGCCATTTGACCACGTATGACCATCCTAGGCTTATTCCTTTTTCTGGGACCTGGAAGCTGAGGACCTGGGCATGACCTCCCTGAACTGCATTTTTCTTATCTGTAAAATAGGGAAAAGGATGTTTACTTCACAAAGTTTGTTGGGAAGAATAATAATATATGTGTAATGCTTAGCACAAGGGCCTGGCGCAGGGTAAGTATGCAATGAGTGCTACTTCAGGGACAGTTTGTCGTAAGGTGGTGGCTTGCATGTTGCTGTGATGCTGGAAGCTATGTCACTAGTATTCCAAATACCAGCAGGGTTACCAATGGTCGATAGATTTCAGTGGCATCTTCAGAATAAGACAGACTAGGAGGAAAGGAATGGAGACCTACTTCCAAAAATTAGCGAATAAAAACCCTATGGATCAGAGAATATTTTCTGAGACTTCAACTTGCTTACTTTGTACGCGTCATCAGGAAGGATCAATCGCTGGAGAAGGACATCATGCATGCTAAAGTGGAGGGCCAACGATGGCAAGGGAAACCGTCAATGAGATGGACTGACACAATGGCCCCAACAATGGACTCAAATATGCCAGCAATCAAGATTATGGCGCAGGACTGGGCAATGTTTCTTTCTATTATACATGGGGCCACCATGAATCACAGCCACCTTAATGGCAAATAATAAAGTTAATTATGAAAATTTGAATAATGATTTAAAGTTTACTTTTCATAGTGCCTTTCAGCAATTCCATGACACAGTGAAAGCATCACAATTACTATGATTATTTTACACGGGTTTGAAGAGCCGAATAAGTGACTGGCAGGGCCAAGACCTAGGTCTTTGGATCCCAGACCTCATGTGCTTTCTAAAGCGCCATACCAATCTCTGTCTCCTCCACGAAGCCCTCTCTACCTACCATGTGCTTTCTCTTTTCAAAAGACAAACGGCTATGGTTCTTTACCTTCCTTTTAATACTTGATCAAATAATGGCTCCTGTTGTTTCCTATGTGTGTATACTGACTCCTCAACTAAGTTCCTTGAGTGTTAGAGGCTAGAGATTGTGGTTGGTTTCAGATCTGTTTGGCCACAAGTCCTAACAGACTATCAAACACATACCAGTAAATATCTAGTGAGTATAACTCTATCACTCCCTCAAAGAACATTCAGGTTATGAGAAAATTCAAAGCAGCCCTGAAGTGAGATAAATATTGTGAGTATTAATTATTCAGTAACATTTTGGAAAAGCAGGAGCTCCTAACCTTTGTAGAATAATAAATAAATAAAATGCAGATGATTGAATTCACAGGTACTTTGAATATTTTGGCTTTGGGATTATCACTGCTTTGGCACTCCACCTACAGCCATGCAAAATCTCAGAGTTTATTCACAAGAGGCTAGAAAACATTGGTCGTGAAATGACTCAACAAAGTGAACTTACCCGATAGAATTGGGTCATAGTATAATTCTTTAGGAAAAAAGATGTATAGAGAAATCTAGTAATAGCTAACTGCCTATATGCTGTTCATATATTAGCAATTCGACTTTGAGGTATAATTTATATACAAGCCACTGATTTTAAGTGTACAGTTTGATATGTTTTGAAAAATATATACACCAATTGTATACATACAATCAAGATCTACCGTAATTCCTTTTTATTGCTGAATCATACATGCCATAGCATGGATGCACCACAATTTATCTGCTCATCTGTTGGTGGACATTTGAGCTGCTTCCTGTTCTGGATTCTGATGAATATAGGTGCTGCGCACATGCACGTACAAGCGTCCCTTCATTTCTCTTGTATGTTTAACTTTTTTTTTTTAACCGCTTTTTTTTTTTTTGCTTTTATTTTTGTTGTGCTTTAAGGCAAAGTTTACAGATCAAGTCAGTCTCTCATACAAAACTTTATATACACCTTGCTATATACTCCTAACTGCTCTCCCCCTAATGAGACAGCACACTCCTTCTCTCCACTCTCTCCTTTTGCGTCCATTCAGCCAGCTTCTGACCCCCTCTGCCCTCTCATCTCCCCTACAGACAGGAGATGCCAACACAGTCTACTTGATCCAAGAAGCTCATTCTTCACCAGTGTCATTTTCTACCCCATTATCCAGTCCAATCCCCTGTCTGAGGAGTTGGCTTTGGGAATGGTTCCTGTCTTGGGATAACGGAAGGACTGGGGACCATGACCAGCAGGGTGTTTCCAGCCACAGTCAGACCATTAAGTCTGGTCTTTTTATGAGAATTTGGGGCCTGCATCCACTGCTCTCCTGCTCCCTTAGGGGTTCTCTGTCGTGTTCCCTGTCAGGGCAGGCATCGGTTGTAGCCGGGCACCATCTAGTTCTTCTGGTCTCAGGGTGATGTAGTCTCTGGTTCATGTGGCGCTTTCTGTCTCCTGGGCTCATAATTACCTTGAGTCTTTGGTGTTCTTCATTCTCCTCTGCTCCACGTGGGTTGAGACAAATGGATGCATCTTAGACGGCCGCTTGATAGCATTTAAGACCCCAGACGCCACTCTCCAAAATGGGATGCAGAATGTTTTCTCTATAGATTTTATTATGTCAGTTGACTTAGATGTCCCCTGAAACCATGGTCCCAAAACCTCTGCCCCTGCTACACTGGCCTTCGAAGCATTCAGTTTATTCAGGAAACTGCTTTGCTTTTGGTTTAATCCAATTGTGTTGACCTCTCCTGTACTGTGTGTTGTCTTTACCTTCACCTAAAATAGTTCTTTTTTTTTTTTTACTATCTAATTAGTGAAAACCCCTCTCCCTCCCTCTTCCCCCCGACCCAGTAACCATGAAAGAATATTTTCTTCTCTGTTTTAACTCTTTCTTGAGTTCTTATAATAGTGGTCTTATATTTGTCCTTTTGCAACTGACTAATTTTTTTTTTTTTTAATTTCACTCAGCATAATGCCTCCCAGGTTCCTCCATGTTATGAAATGTTTCACAGATTCCTCACTGTTCTTTATCGATGGGTAGTATTCCATTGTGTGAATATACCATAATTTCTTCATCCATTGATGGGCACCTTGGTTGCTTCCATCTTTTTGCTACTGTAAATAGTGCTCCAA
Organism: Elephas maximus indicus; assembly: GCF_024166365.1. Taxonomy (NCBI): domain Eukaryota; kingdom Metazoa; phylum Chordata; class Mammalia; order Proboscidea; family Elephantidae; genus Elephas; species Elephas maximus. The sequence continues at coordinate 58,206,365 of NC_064841.1, read as the reverse complement.
TGAACACGGGTATGCATACATCTGTTTGTGTAAAAGCTCTTATTTCTCTAGGATATATTCCAAGGAGTGGGATTGCTGGATAGTATGGTAGTTTTATTTCTAGCTTTTTAAGGAAGCGCCAAATCGATTTCCAAAGTGGTTGCACCATTTTACATTCCCACCAGCAGTGTGTAAGTGTTCCAGTCTCTCCACAACCTATCCAACATTTGTTATTTTGTGTTTTTTGGGTTAATGCCAGCCTTGTTGGAGTGAGATGGAATCTCATTGTAGTTTTGATTTGCATTTCTCTAATGGCTAATGCTCATGAGCATTTCCTCATGTATCTGTTAGCTACCTGAATGTCTTCTTTAGTGAAGTGCCTGTTCATATCTTTTGCTCATTTTTTAATTAGGTTATTTGTCTTTTAGTAGTTGAGTTTTTACAGTATCATGTAGATTTTAGAGATCAGGCACTGATCAGAAATGTCATAGCTAAAAACTTTTTCCCAGTCTGTAGGTGGTCTTTTTACTCTTTTGGTGAAGTCTTTGGATGAGCATAGGTGTTTGATTTTTAGGAGCTCCCGGTTATCTATTTTATCTTCTGCATTGTTAGTAATGTTTTGTATACTGTTTATGCCATGTATTAGGGCTCCTAACGTTGTCCCTATTTTTTCTTCCATAATCCTTATCATTTTAGATTTTATATTTAGGTCTTTGATCCATTTTGAGTTAGTTTTTGTGCGTGGTGTTGTTTCATTTTTCTGCAGATGGATATCCAGTTATGCCAGCATCATTTATTAAAAAGACTGTCTTTTCCCCATTTACCTGACTTTGGGCTTTTGTCAAATATCAACTGCTCAGATGTGGATGGATTTATGTCTGGATTCTCAATTCTGTTCCATTGGTCCATGCATCTGTTGTTGTAGCAGTACCAGGCTGTTTTGACTACTGTGGCAGTACAATAGGTTCTAAAATCAGGTAGAGTGAGGCCTCCCACTTTATTCTTTTTCAGTAATGCTTTACTTATCTGGGGCCTCTTTCCCTTCCATATGAAGTTGGTGATTTGTTTCTCCATCTCATTAACAAATGTTGTTCGAATTTGGATCGGAATTGAATTGTATCTATAGGTCACTTTTGGTACAATAGACATTTTTACAATGTGAAGTCTTCCTATCCATGAGCAAGGTATGTTTTTCCACTTAGGTGGGTCTCTTTTGGTTTCTTGCAGTAGTGCTTTGTAGTTTTCTTTGTATAAGTCTTTGACATCTCTGGTAAGATTTATTCCTAAGTATTTTATCTTCTTGGGGGCTACTGTAAATGGTATTGATTTAGTCATTTCCTTTTCAATGTTCTTTTTGTTGATGTAGAGGAATCCAACTGATTTTTGTATGTTTATCTTGTACCCTGATATTCTGCTGAACTCTTCTATTAGTTTCAGTAGTTTTCTTGAAGATTCTTTAGGGTTTTCTCTGTATAAGATCATGTCATCTGTAAATAGAGATACTTTTACTTCTTCCTTGCCAATCTAGATGCCCTTTATTTCTTTATCTAGCCTAATTGCTCTGGCTACGACCTCCAGAACAATGTTGAATAAGAACAGTGATAAAGGGCATCCTTGTCTGGTTCCCAATCTCAAGTGGAATGCTTTCAGGCTCTCTCCATTTAGGATGATGTTGGCTATTGGCTTTGTATAAATGCCCTTTATTATGTTGAGAAATTTTCCTTCTATTCCTATTTTGCTGAGAGTTTTTTTTATCATGAATGTGTGTTAAACTTTGTCAAATGCCTTTTCTGCATCAGTTGACTAAATCATGTGATTCTTGTCTTTTGTTTTATTTATATGATGGATTCCATTAATTGTTTTTCTAATGTTGAACCATCCCTGCATACCTGGTATGAATCCCACTTGGTCATGGTGAATTATTTTTTTGATATGTTGTTGAATTCTATTAGCTAGAATTTTGTTGAGGATTTTTGCATCTGTGTTCATGATCTAGGTCTGTAATTTTCTTTCTTTTTTTTTTTTTGTGCCTTTGCCTGGTTTCGGTATCAGGGATATGGTAGCTTCATAGAATGAGTTTGGGAGTATTCCGTCCTTCTCTATGCTTTGAAATACCTTTAGTAGTAGTGGTGTTAATTCTTCTCTGAAAGTTTGGTAGATCTCTCCAGTGAAGCCGTCCAGGCCAGGGCTTCTTTTTGTTGGGGAGTTTTTTGATTACCTTTTCAATCTCTTCCTTTATTATGGGTCTATTTAGTTGTTATATGTCTGTTTGTGTTAGTTTAGGTAGGTAGTGTTTTCTAGGAACTCATCCATTTCTTCTAGGTTTTCAAATTTGTTAGAGTAGAATTTTTCATAGTAATCTGATATGATTCTTTTAATTTCAGGTGGGTCTGTTGTAATATTGCCCATCTAATTTCTTATTTGGATTATTTGCTTCCTCTCCTGTTTTTCTTTTGTCAGTTTGGCCAATGGTTTATCAATTTTGTTAATTTTTTCAAAGAACCAGCTTTTGGTCTTGTTAATTCTTTCAATTGTTCTTCTGTTTTCTATTTCATTTAATTCTGCTTTAATTTTTATTATTTGCTTTCTTCTGGTGCCTGAGGGTTTCTTTTGTTGCTCCCTATTTGTTCAAGTCGTAGGGATAATTCTTTGATTATGGCCCTTTCTTCTTTTTTGAATGTGTACATTTATTGATATAAATTGACCTCTGAGCACTGCTTTTGCTGTGTCCCAAAGGTTCTGATAGGAAGTGTTTTCATTCACATTGGATTCTATGAATTTCTTTATTCCATCCTTAATGTCTTTTATAACCTAGTCATTACTGAGTACGGTATTGTTCAGTTTCCAAGTGTGTGATTTCTTTTCCCTGCTTTTTCTGTTACTGATTTCTACCTTTATGGCCTTATGGTCAGAGAAGATGCTTTGTAATATATCAATGTTTTGGATTCTGCTAAGGCTTGTTTTATGACCTAATATGTGGTCTATTCTAGAGAATGTTCCATGTGCACTAGAAAGGAAAGTACACTTGACTGCTGTTCGGTGGAGTATTCTGTTTGTGTCTATAAGGTCAATTTGGTTGATTGTGGCGTTTAGATCTTCCGTGTCTTTATTGAGCTTCTTCCTGGATGTCCTGTCCTTCACCGAAAGTGGTGTGTTGAAGTCTCCTACTATAACTGTAGAGCTATCTCACTTTTCAATGCTGTTAAGAGTTTGTTTTATGTATCTTGCAGCCCTGTCATTGGGTACATAAATATTTAATATGGTTATATCCTCTTTTTTATATCCTCAGAGTATATACTGTCCCTTTAATCATTATATAGTGTCCTCCCTTATCCTTTATGGTGGATTTAACTTTAAATTCTATTTTGTCAGAAATTAATATTGCCACTCCTGCTATTTTTTGATTGTTTGTTTGCTTGATATATTTTTTTCCATCCTTTGAGTTTTAGTTTGTTTGTGTCTCTAAGTTGTGTCTCTTGTAGGCAGCATATAGACGGATCGTGTTTTTTTAATCCATTCTATCACTCTCTGTCTCTTTATTGGTACATTTAGTCCATTTACATTCAGCATAATTATGCCACATGGATTTATTGCCGTCATTTTGATGTCTTTTTTTGTGTGTTGTTGACAGTTTCTTTTTCCCACTTAATTTTTTGTGCTGTGTAGTTTATATATTATCTTTTCCTCTTATTCGTTGTTGTTGATTTTGTTTCTGCTGAGTCTCTATTTTTTCTTGTATTTTATTTTGATGAGTAGAATAGTTAGTCTCCTTTGTGGTCCTTAATATTTACCCCTATTTTTCTAACTTTAAACCTAACTTTTATTTCTTTATATTGCCTTGTCTTCCTCTTCATATGAAAGACCTATGACTACATATCTTAGTCCCTCTTTATTGTTTTAATGTTGTCTTCTTTTACGTAATAACATCGCTGTTACCCTGTATCAAGCTTTTTTTTTTTTTTAACCTTGATTTATTTTTGTGATTTTCCTGTCTAGGTTGACGTCTGATTGCTCTGTCCAGTGTTCTAGTCTTGGATTGATACTTGATATTATTGATTTTGTAACCAAAGTACTCCCTTTAGTATTTTTTGTAGTTTTGGTTTGGTTTTTACAAATTCCCTAAACTTCTGTTTATCTGGAAATGTACTAATTTCACCTTCGTATTTGAGAGACAGTTTTGCTGGATATATGATTCTTGGCTGACAATTTTTTTCCTTCAATTTTTTATATAAGTCATCCTATTGCCTTCTTGCCTGCATGGTTTCTGTCGAGTAGTCCGAGCTTACTCTTATTGACTCTCCTTTGTAGGTGACTTTTTGTTTATCCCTAGCTGCTCTTAAAATTCTCTCTTTATCTTTGGTTTTGGTAAGTTTAATTATAATATGTCTCGGTGGCTTTCTTTGAAAATCTACCTTATGTGGAGTTCTGTGAGCATCTTGGATAGATATCTTGTCATCTTTCATGATATCAGGGAAGTTTTCTGCCAACAAATCTTCAACAATTCTCTCTGTATTTTCTGTTACCCCTCCCTGTTCTGGTACTCCAATCACTCTTCGGTTATTTCTCTTTATAGAGTCCCACATGATTCTTAGGATTTCTTCACTTTTTTAAAAATTCTTTTATCTGATATTTCTTCAAATGTATTGGTGCCAAGTGCTTTATCTTTAAGTTCAGAAATTCTGCCTTCCACTTGCTCAATTCTGCTTCTCTGATTTTCTACTGAGTTGTCTAATTGTGTAATTTTAATCTTCTGAATTTCTGATTGCTATCTGTGGATTTTTCTAGCTTATTAAATTTTTCATTATGTCCTTGAATAACCTTTTTAATTTCTTCTACTGCTTTATCTGAGTTCCTTGGCTTGTTCTTCATATGCCTGATTTCCTTCCTGATGTCTTGAAGTGTTCTATACATTAATCTTTTGTATTCAGCAGCTTGTAATGCCAGGAAGGCACTTTCATCTAGAAGATCCCTTGATTCTTTGTTTTGAGAACTTGTTGAAGCAATCCTGGTCTGTTTCTTTATGTGATTTGATATTGACTGTTGTCTCTGAGCCATCTATAAGTTGTTGTATTAGTTTATGTTTGCTTACTGTATCCTAGCTTTTTGCTTTGTTTTGTTTTGATATGCCCAAATGGGATGCTTGTGTGAGCTAGCTTATTTTCACAGTTGAAGGTCTGATGTCCTGTCACCAGATGGCTAGAGCTGTTATCAGGTGTTATCAGTCTAGGATTCCATTCACTTTTCTTGTATGGATTCAGCTCAGGTGTCTAGGTAGATGCTCATCAAATGTGTGGTACAGGCTCTGTCCTACATTCTTAGAGGGGCAGAGGTGATTGGTGTAGGTACCAGTATCTGGTTGCAGCAGGGGGTCACACTCTGAACAAGGCAGGGTGCTGTGAATCATCCCCCAAGTGTCTCTGAGAAAAGCACGTCCCTCTTTCCTAGAGCATACAGGTGGGTGGGTTCTGCAGATGGCCTATGAGCACCCAGAGGTTTTGGTTGTAAGGACTGGGAGGTACCAGTTATTCTTGGACCTCTGTTGTGGGTGGTTGGGTGACCTGAGCGGAGCCACCAGTCTTTAGGTCCCTGATGTGGGTAGGTGAGGACCCTATTAAATAGGCAAAGTAATATCAAACATCAAACACCCACCTCTCCACCACACAGCTGGAACAGTTGTAGTCTGCCAACAAGGGCCTATTTTCCTGAAATAGGCCCACACAGGTCCATGCAGCAGGGAAAACTACTCAAAGTCCACGGACCATTTATGTCTGGACAGGAGCTGCTTCTGTCCTGAGCTCCCCAGGTTAGTGGAGCTGGCAAATTATCTTTTCCCCCGACTGTGAATTTATTCCTTCTCCAATGCCAGGAGGATGGCTCTAGGTACTCCACAGGACCTATCTCAGGCCCAGGGAAATGAACAGCTGCTGAAGCCAGCTTGGGGGTGGGGGCTCTGTAAAATATATGCAAGTACTTAGCTTTTGCTGAGAGCTCCATTATCCTCTGGTTCCAGAGGTGTGAGTAGGCTTTGTGGCTGTCTGCTTCTCCCTGCAGAAACTGCAGCCCAATGGTCATACCAGCCTGCTGCAGCCACTCCTGGGAATGGTGCCTGAAGGCTCACAGTAATTCAGGTCTGGTAACTCCTCTCCGTTTCTAAACCATCTCTTCCTCCCTCTGACAGTCAGTTCATTTTCTAACTTTGCCTTTGATGTTCAAGGCTCCTAGCTTGTCATAAATATACTCGTTTCACTTGTTTTTTTTGGTCTTTGTTGTAAGAGGACTTGCCATATGTGTATGGGTATTCTGCCATCTTGGCCCACCTCCCAGTGTATGTTTAACTTTATAAGAAGCTGTCAAATTGTTTTCCAAAGTGGTTGTCCCATTTTATATTCTCACCACCGATGTATGAGAGTTTCAGTTTCTCCCCATTACCAGATATTGCTGGTCTTTTTTTCTTTTCTCTTCCATTTTTAAGAAATTAAGGTAAAATTTACAACCAATAAAATTCACCCTTAGTGTACAGTTCTGTGAGTTTTGATGAACATATACATTTTGTAACCACCACAATAATCAAGATACAGAACAGTCTCATCACTGCAGAAAATGCTCCCGTGCCATTGTAGTCAACTACTCCTCTCACCCCTGGCAACCACTGATCTGTTTTCTGTCCTTCTAATTTTGCCTTTTCCAGGAAGTCATATAAATGGAATCATACTGTATGTAGTCTTTTGAGTCTGACTTCTTTAATGTAGCATAATGAATGGAGAATCATTCATGTTGTTATGTGTATCAGTAATTCACTTCCTATTTTACTGTATGGATACACCACGGTTTATCCATTCATCAGTTGGTGAGTATGTAGTTTCCAGGTTTTGGTGATTGCAAATAATCTTTTATACATTATACATTTATGTATAGGTTTTATGTGAATGTAAGTTTTTCATTTCACTTGGTGGAGTGGGAGTACTGAGTCATATGGCAAGGCCGTGTTTAACTTTATAAGAAAATATCTAACTTTTCTAAAGTGGCTGTAACCATTCTGTACTTGCACCAGCAAGGTGAGAGCTTGTTACTCTACATCCTTGCTGACACTTGATACTCAGTTACTTGAAAAAAAATTTTTTTTTAATTTTAATCATTCTAATAGGTGTGGAAGGAACCCTAGTGACACAATGGTTAAGTGCTTGGCTGCTAATCGAAAGGTTAGCGGTTCACATCCATCAGCTGCTCTGCAGGAATAAAGACTTGCTCCTGTAAAGATTACAACCTAGGAAACCCTACGGGGCAGTTCTACTCTGTCCTGTAGGGTTGGCATGAGTTGGAACCAACCGATGGCACCCAACAACAACAATAGGTGTGCAGTGGTATCTCCCTGTGGTTTTAATTTGCATTTCCTTAATGGCCAGTGATCAATGATGTTGAGCATCTTTTCAAGAGCTTATTTGTCATCCATGAATCTTTGGTGAAAAATCTGTTCAAACCTTTTGCCTGTTTAAAAAAAAAAAAAAGAAGTTGTTTGCTTTCTTGTCTTAAGAATTCTTTATATATTCTGGATACAAGTGTTTGTGTTTTGCAAATATTTTCTCCCAGTCTGTGGTTTATTTCATTCTCTTAATAGTGTCTTTTGAAGAGCAGAAGCTTTTAATTTTGATGATGTCTAATTTGTCAATTTTTTCTTTCATGGGTCATGCTTTTGGTGTTGTATCAAAGAAATTTTTGCCTAACCCAAGATCTCAAAGGTTTTTCCTATATTTTCTTCTAGAAGTTTTATATTTAGGTCTATAATCCATTCTGAGGTAATTTTTGTAAGGGGTTTGAGATATGAATCAAGTTTCCTTTTTTTGCATATGAATATTAAATTGTTCCAGCAGCATTTATTGAAAAGATTATCCCTTTTCTGCTAAAATGCCTTCTTACTTTTGTTGAAAGTCAATTGGCCGTATATATGTTAGTCTATCCTTCAAAACGAGGAGATGGTGACACTTGCGCTTGCTTATTTTGGATTCGTCATCAAGAAAGACCAATTGCTTGAAGAGGATGGCATGTTGGGTAGAGTGAGGGCCAATGAAAACAAGGGAAACTCTCAACGAAATGGACTGACAAAATACCCACAACGAACTCAAACTGGTGAAGATGGTGCAGAACTGGTAACGTTCCATTCAGTCGTACATGAGGTCATCAAGAGTAGGAGCCTACTCCAAGGCGGTTAACAAAAACTCGATGTGCAGTCTGTTTGGCTTCGTTGATCCATATGCCTATTCTTTCTCCAATACCACACTGTCTGGATTAGATTATTATTGTTTTGGCTTTTCTAATTCCTCTGCCTTGCCTTATTAACTTCAGAAAAAGCATACTAATTGTTACAAAAAAAATTCTGCTGGTATTTTAAATGGAATTGTGTTGAATCTATAGTTTGAGGAGAATTGACATTTTAACAATATTGAGTCTTCCAATCCATGAAAAGTTGTATTTTCCCATTTATTTAGGTTTTCTTTGATTTCTTTCATCAGCATTTTGTAGCTTTCAGCACATATAAGACCCATGCCAAAGCATTTCATGGTTTTTGGTGCTATTGTAAATGGAACTTTCTAAAAATTTCAATTTCTAATTTCTCACAGAAATAAGATGACTTTTGTATATCTAGCTTGCACCCTGCAACCTTGCTCAACTCGCTTACTAGGCCTAATAGCTTTTTTGTAGATTCTTTGGAATTTTCTACATAAACAATCATGATGTCTGCCAATAGAGACAGTTTTATTTCTTCCTTTTCAATCTGGATGCTTTTTATTGATTTTGTTTAATTCCATGGAAATTTACCTCAAGAATTATAAAGTTTAATAATATAGATAGAGCAATTTCAGAAATGACTATAACAGCACAACTAAACAATATAGGTAATGGTGATTATTTCAGTTTCGGTCTCTTTCAAGTTCAGCTGTATAAACAGTTATTGGATGCACACTACACGTGCTAAGCACTATTCTAGGTGACAAGGAATGCTGTGGCGAGGAATACAAAGTCCCCGCCCTCATGGGGAGATGGATAATAAACACACAAACAAAAAAATACACACATATTAAAATGCTAGGCAGTGACGGTTGCTATGAAGAAAAATAAAGCAAGAAAAGCATAAATAAGACTGAGGGGAAGGGATATCATCAGTAAGACTGGGGGGAAGGGATGGGTGCTTAAGGAAGAACTCTATGAGGAGCTAACCAAAAGGCTGGAGGTTCGAACCCATCCAGCTCTGTGGCAGAAAGACCTGGTGATCTGTTCCTGTAAAGATTATAGCCAAGAAAACCTCATGGGGCACTTCTACTCTGTCACATGGGGTTGCTATGAGTCGAAATTAACTAGACGGCACCCAACAAAACAACAAATGAATTTAGAGAGTGAGCCAGGCAAAATCCAGGGCAAGAGAACTCCAGGCAGAAGGCACAGCAAGCAACAAGCCTTGTGACAGAAACGTGCTTGACATTTTTGAGGAACCCTATGGAGACTAAGGTAATTGAAGTACGGTCATTACGCGGAGAGTGATAAGAAACGAGGCTGGAGACGGAACTGACAGACTGGAACATTTTAGGCAATGCTGAGAAATCTGGACTTTCTTCTAAGTGTGAAAAGCCACTGAAGGCTTAAGAGCATAAGAATGATCAGTTCTGATAGTTCTTAAAGGAATCACTAGCTGTTGTGTGGAAAATAATGATGGAATGGCATGAGTCAAGTAGGAGACCAGTTAGGAAGCTTGATGACGTTGGGAGAGATGATGATGGCTGTTTAGCATAATAATGGTGGTAGAAGTGAGAAGCACTTGGACTCGGAATATATTTTGAAGGTAGCAAAGCCAGAATTTTGCTGATTAGATATGGGTCTGAGACTGAGGAGTTAAGGACGATCAAGAGTTTTGTATAAGTAGCTGAATAACTTAGCGGTAGATCTGGTGTCCTTCTGAGACAGAGAACACTGACAAAGGGGCTGACTTTTTTTGGGGGGAGGGGATTAAAAGATCTCTTTCAGATGTTCAGTTTGAGGTATCTATTTGACATCCAAACAGAAAGTCATTTACTCATTCAGCAAGTGTTTACGAGCACTTAACTAGGTATTAGGACTCTTCTAGTTGCTTGGATCTACTGTAGTAAATAAAGACAGGACTGCCCTCCTGGAGCTCTTCCATCCTGGGGAGGAAAAACAATAAACGAGTGTCTGCCATTATGATTAGTCCCATGCAGGACAATAAAGCAGGGTGGGGAGACAAGGGGGTGGGCTGCTATTTCACACAGAGTGGAACAGGACAGTGTCTAGCGAGATGAGCTCTGGAAGTGAGGGCATGAGCCACAAATCTGGCTGGGGAAAGCATTCGAGGCAGACACAGATGGCACAGCAAGTGGAGAAGTGTGAAGACACAGTGCGCCTTGCAGCTTCAAGGAATAGCCAGGAGGTCAGCGGAGAAGCGGAGCAGTGAAGCGGAGAAGGAGAGGACAGAAGATGGGAGCAGAGAGAAATGGGAGGCCGCTCAGGCCAGGCCAGGCAGGGAACGGTCAGGCACAGGAAGGGTTCTGGCTTTTCTGAGATGGAAGAATTGGAGGGATTTGAGTAGGAGCGACTGTGCCATACACTTTAAAAGGATCACTCAGGCTCTGTGTTGAGAAAACTGTAAGGAGGAAGCATGGAAGCAGGCAGGAAGTGATCCTGACAGTCCAGGAGAGAAGTGGTTGTGCCTCGGAGTAGGTGACGCAGTAAAGGTGGTGAGTGGGGAGATTAGTCAGACTCGGGGTATACTGTTAAGGGAACGCCGCTAGGCTTTGCAGATGGAACGGGTACTGAGTATGTGGGACAGGGTGATGCCCAGACTCCCGCCTGGCTGGACAACTGGCAGGGCAGCATTTTCACCCACTGAGAAGCCTAAGTCTACAGGAGGAACAGATGAGAGGGTGAAATCAGGAAAGTGGTTTTGAGTACATTTTGTTTAGAGACGTTGAGTAGTAATGAGTCAGATGTCTTAGTCTGAATTTCAAAGGGCAGGGAAGAGGTCTGAGACTGAGACCTCTGTCCTCCTGGAGCTTCCGGTCCACTGGGAAGAGACAAATAAAAAAATCCAAACCCGTTGCCTTCAAATCAATTCCGACTTATGGTGACCCTAAAGGACAGAGCAGAACTGCCCCATAGGGTTTCCAAGGCTGTAATCTTCATGGAAGCAGATTGCTGCATCTTTCTCCCGTGGAGTGGCTGGTGGGTTCGACCCGCTGACCTTTTGGTTAGCAGCCGAGTGCTTAACCACTGGGCCACCAGGGCTCCTGGGAAGAGACAGAGAAGAGCCCAGTCTCTGTGTCAGTCAGGTGATAAATGCTCTGTAGAAACAAGAAGGCAGCAGGAAGGGATGGAGACGGCCGGCAGGAGTGTGTGCCCATCTTTTGTCACAAAGGTGATGGAACAGGGGAGGGGGCAGGCTGGAGATGTAATGTGATGGTTATCACCAGGTTTAAAGCCATGAGCTGGCTCACTTACCGGGTGGGGGTAGATGATGAAATCAAGAAATCTGAGAGCTGCACCAGGGGCACTCTAATTTAGTGTGGAACGGGTTATTATAATGCATTTTTTGTTTTGAAATTCACCTAAGGCGAGGAGATGGGTTATTAGCAGCACGGTCTCCTCTCTGAGCCACTCAATTGTTACTGGTCTTCAGGGGTCTACTGGCTGACCCCTGCAGAGGTCAGCTTTTCTCAGCCTGGATCCCTCAGACTGCCTGTATCAGAACTATCTGCGGAGCTGGGTAACAATGAGGAGTCCATGTGCCAGCCCAATCCTGCTCATCAACCTTCGGGACTGGAGCCTGAGAGAATATGCTAAGAAACCACTCCAGGTGATTTTCAGATCCCCTAATGTTTAGAAACCAATGCGCTAAAGGTGGGGAGAAATTTGAGAAGACAATTAGTGTGGCAGGGAAAATAAGATGTAATGAGAGGTGACACTGAAAGAAGCCCAATATCGAGGGTTTTGACTTAATTTTGTGGCCAAAAGGGAGCTCGTGAGGGCTTCTGGTGGAGGAGCCCACACTCAGATCTGTGCATCGCCTACACGAGCTGCAGTGGGCAACTCCCAAGGGACATGTGGACTCAGCTCCCCAAAACTGTCCTGTTAGGGTTAGGCCCATCAGCGTGCAAGTGCCTCAGCTCTTAAAATGTTTTTATATGAATGAGTTGAGTTTTTAAGGAAAAAAAAATAGTGAGCTCCCCCCCCATCTCCTGTGCTTTCTGCTGAAGGAAGGAGGAAAATAATTATATATAATTATTTTGTATAAAACAAATTGTTCTCAGAAATTACCCTAGAAATTGAAGGCTCATCATAATTTTTCATGAGAAAGGTGCCTGTGCTTCATATATTACATTACAGCACTAAGTGTAATGGAGAAAAGGATTCATATTATCAGGCATAGGCTCTCACTTTGCCCCATTACAGAGGCAGAACGTACCACATTATTAACAAAAACAAAGGAGGAGATTCATTCAGAGGCAACCTGTTAAGGGACCTTTAAAAAAAAAACAAAAAACTTTATGTACATAAAAAATACAGCTGACTCCATATTTTGATTTATGAAAAATAAATTTATTACATAACACCTTGTTTTTAACAATGTTCAATTTTTCTTTATTCAGAATACTTGTGTCATTCATGTAAAATAGTTTGATACAGTACATTGTATGTTATAGGTTTTTTTTTCCCTCAAAAATTCTAAGGCTCTCCTACTCCTTCTCCTTGCTGAAGTAAGGGCACCCTAAACAACGTGCGAACGAGTTTTAGAAAAGAAAATGAACTGAACAAAATTTTAAGAGCACTACACCAACCAGCTTTGAAATCAGGACAAGATGGCGGAATTGGACGCCACGCGCCTTTTTAAGGACGTCATCGTTCATGCTTTTCTTCATTTTAAAGCATGCTCACAATCAGCAACACCAACGGGAAAAATAAAACACTGTCTGCAACGACAATCATTTCAGCTTGTTGCTGAACCAAACCGGTTTATATCAATGACAACATACTTAATTACTATCAAATAGCAGCTTTAATACCAGTCAAGTCAAAGATTGAAAATAAAAACAAACTAGTAAAGTTGGAAATTAATCTTTGGGAGTTTTGAAACCTTTCTGGAAAAGCTATGTGGTTTTTGTATTTTGAAAAAAACCCAGGCATTTTTCTTGGTCAAAAAAAAAAAACAACTGATTAATGTAGAAAATGAATCCACCCACCGATAAGACACTAAGAAGAAAGGTGTACCAAAATAATCTCATTTTGAGTCTCGGTTATTTTGTTGAGTTAAGATATACTGTATGTTTCAAGTACCAGTTAAACAGTTCTCTGTGTGTGCACTATTGGTCAGATAACGTTGTTACACTGAAAGAATTCACCACATACGACGACAAATGCTTGCCCCTAGCACATTTCACAGCTTCAACTGCTACAGACTGTCACTGAAAAATGCATTGGTCAGTCTGAACCATGTCAAGTAAACTATGGAAGTAGCATATCCACAACACAAACTGTGCTAGCACTTTCTTTTCAAGTCTAACTCCAAAACAGGTACAACTTGGAAGCCACTACCCCAATCTGTGAAAAGTGGTGGGACTCGGCGGCTGGACATTCTGAAGACGTGGTTGCACAGTACATTCTCGTGGCCCAGGCCAGGCTCTGCGGAGAGCCGCACAGTCCACCCCGCAGCATAGCAACAGTGCAATGACGTGATTCCGGTGCAGCTCAGTACCGGTGTGTCTGATGAGAGTACTGTGGAGGCTGCTGGGAGGTAGTTGAATATCCCATGCTGCTCTGTGGCTGTGATGTGCTTGGTCCAGGGTTGGGATAGGCAGCATGTGGATTGGAACGCTAGAAGAGGACAGCAAGAGATAAATGTGAACTAGCTGCTCCCAGAGTGAGCTAGATCCCCAAGCCAGCAAGGTTTATGTGTGCTTCAAGTGTCACTATGTTTCAAGGAAGTAAGAATTTAAAAGGTTTGTGCTTGTAAATAGAATTAAAGAATTAAAATGAAAAAAAAAAAAACAAACAAAAAAACTTTTAATATCAACTTTTTTCCCATCAAGGTCAGAAGTTGTTGTTAGGTGCTACTGAGTCAATTCCAACTCATAGCTACCCCATGAGACAGAGCAGAAATGCCCCATAGGGTTTTCTAGGCTGTGATCTTTATGGAAGCATATCACCAGGTCTTTTTCTTTCATGAAGTTGCTGGGTGGGTTTGAACCGCTGCCCTTTTGGTTAGCAGCCGAGTGCTTAACTGTTGTGCTACCAGGGCTCCTTAAAGTCAGAAGTATTGCTAGTAAATAACATGAAGACGAATCATATTATTACGCCGAGCAAATAATTTCTTTCTACAACCTTTTCCCAAAACCCTTTTCATGCTGTTTAAATATTAACTAACTTGTTGAGGTGTTTAAACATGAAATTAATGATGTATACATGAAAGAAGTTCAAAGCTAATTTGCACATTAGTTTCTTCAACAGAAGCTCCTCCCACAATGTGACTAAAGAGTAAAAATGAATATGATGAAAAAAAGCAGTATAGAATCAATTTCTTTCCATTACCACATTTTTATGCCGTTTAGACTACTGAATCTTATTTTCTGCTACAAGTTACATGGAAAAGTAAAAATATAATAATTGAAATGTGAGAAGAGTGGTATTCTCAATTAAAAATGGCACAAAGGGAAAGTGAGGTACTACAGTCTGTTGTAACACAAACTATATTGTTCATGCACAACAGGACAGAACACTGTCTGGTCCTGCCCCATCTTCATGGTCACTAGTATGTTTGAGTTCATTGTTGCAGCCACTGTGTATCTTGAGTGCCTCCCATCCTACAAGGCTCATCTTCCGGCACCGTATCAGACAATGTTCTGCGGTGATCCGCAGGGTTTTCATTGGCTAATTTTTGGAAGCAGATGACCAGCCCTTTCTTCCTAGTCTTAGTCTGGAAGCTTTGCTGAAACCTGCCCACCATGGGTGACCATGCTGATATTTGAAATACTGGCGGCATAGTTTCAAGCATCATAGCAACACGCAAGCCACCACAGTATGACACGCTGACAGGCAGGTGGTGGAGTACAGTTTAGAGTCCTCTAATTCTGACTTGTTAAGACACTACTCCCATTCCTGCATCCCTGTCCCAAGACAAACACTGTAAAAGATTAACCATGATTTATTACTTCTCTCTTTCAAAGCATATTTAACACCTAATCCTAAATTCTCCCAATTCAAACAGAAATAGCCTTTTAAAAAGAGTGAACATGTGAAATTGTAGTCTGAATGCTATTTTTGACATCACCCACAAGACTCAAGCACAAGAACCTCCACAAACAAAGGGCAGCATCCATTTTCTTAGAGCCGGCAGAAGGTCAGATCACAGCTCAGCTACGTTCTGGAGCCAAGATGTGCTCCTTCCATGGGACAGGGAGAAAAAGATGCTGGAAGAAAGCTACTCCCAAAGACGGCTGCCTCTCATTTCCTTGTTTAGCTTACTGGAAGAGAATGACTATGTGGGCAAACAAGGATTTCTTGTGTGGTAGGTTGGACCTCTCCTTAACTGAGGCAGGGTTAATACCTAATTCTTGAAGTGCTGTAGCAGGTGTTGGGGACCTTTTCAGTTTAAGTAAGATCTTCTTTTTCTCTTTTAGTAGGTCAAGTTTTCAGTATTCTTCCCACATCAAAACCCAGTTTAGTTGGGTATATGATTGAAAAAGCAGAAGAGAGAAGGAGGTGGAATACAATTTTCAAAAGAGGTCTTCCCACAAAGGCCTGATGATGCCATTTGATAGGTGCCACTGAGTAGCCACAGAGGAGCCTGAGTAGCCAGACAGATCTAACTTTGAGTCCTGAGTCTACCACAGGCTTGCTAGGTAACCATGCAAGTTATTTACCAGCATGAACCTCACTCTCCTGTCTGAAATAGCAATAGTAATATGTACCACACAGAGTTATCATAAGGACTGAAGGAAGTAACATGTTTCATGCTTAGTACAGTAGTGAAACCCATTGCCATTGAGTCAAGTCGGATTAATGGTGGCCCCATGTGTTACAGCGTAGAACTTGCTCCATAGGGTTTTTTGGTTATAATCTTTACGGAAGCAGAAAGCCAGGCCTTTGTTCCAAGGCGCTGTTAGGTGGGTTCGAACTGCCAACCTTTAGATTAGCAGGCGAGTGCAAACCATTTGTACCACCGAAAGACTGTTATTGTCGTTAGTTGCCATCAACTAACCAAAAAGAAAAACAAAAACCCAAACCCGTTGCCATAAAGTTGATTCCGACTCATAGCATCCCTACAGGACAGAGGAGAACTGCCCCATAGGGTTTCCAAAGAGCACGTGGTCAATTCCAACTGCCGAACTTCTGGTTAGCAGCCATAGCTCTTAACTACTATGCCACCAGGGTTTCCTGCCATCAACTAGCACATAGTAAACATTCAGTAAGCTGTTATTACTATTATAGTCGCCACCAACATTAGCACCACCACTTAAGAAATGCTGACTGTGTAACATGAACCGTAATAAAATGATAAAAGAAACTGGTAGCTACTGTGTCTTAGCACACACTATCTCATTTAGTCCTTGCTACAAACGCATGTTTGCCATCATCCATATCCTGCAAATGAGTAAACTGAGAATGTCTGAATCTCAAGTTACGCAGAAGCAACTGACTGGGCTGCGGTTTGTAAGCCGGTGTTCTTAATCACTATGGTACACTGTTGTTTCAAAACAACCCAAAAAAACAACACATATAATTTATTGTGCGCCTACTATGAGCTAGGTGCTAAGATACATCATGTCTAATCTTAGAACAGCTCCAAGTTAGGTTTTACTACTCTCATTTTACAGATGAGTAAAGTGAAGCCAGGAGATGTTATCTTACCTGTCCAAGGCCACACAGTTAATTAATGGCATAATTTGAACTCAATCATTCCAAATCTGTCTGGTTCAAGAGTCTAAACCCTTCCTACTGTACTGCCGTCAGCGTCTGCAATGCCAGTAACATTTTATGTCAACGTATTTCCCCAAGTACAAAAAGGTCAGTGTTTGTCAACTATCTCACATTTTCCGATGGGCCTCCCCCATACACCCACATGTAAGCACTGACTATGCGTGACATAC
This sequence comes from Elephas maximus indicus, assembly GCF_024166365.1. NCBI lineage: Eukaryota > Metazoa > Chordata > Mammalia > Proboscidea > Elephantidae > Elephas > Elephas maximus. The sequence continues at coordinate 58,189,242 of NC_064841.1, read as the reverse complement.
CTGATAGTCTGAGGTCATGATCAGTCCACCTGAGGTAGTGGTAGGAGGAACAACTCTAACTTTTTTCAACGGGGGTCCCTGTGCGTGACTGCTGTCTTGATTCCCTGGGTGGCCAGTTCCATTCGTATGGTTATTGCCCTGCTGCTGCTGCTGGTTCTTCTCAAGTGGTTAAAGAGAAAAACAAAGTTCAACTCAGACACAGAACAACATACCCCCAAACTGGGAAATGTTACCGTAGTATTCAGTGAACCAGGCTGCCAATGGTACTTCAATACTTACTTTGTCTCCTTTGTCATCAGGTTCTTCTTCTGTTAAAAATTCTCGCTTTGGGTATGGGATCTGACAACCGGCAAAAACGCTGATCAGAAGAAAAAAAAGAGAAAACGATTTCTGGTGTACCAACCAATATTTCAAATGCTCATTTAAGCTCCGTTTTCATTTTAATCTGTTAAGATGGACTCTGTCTCTTTATTTGCAAATATAAATAAGCACCTTTCATGTGAGCATGACAAAATGGCTCCTTTTTTCTAAACAGTGGCATGACAGCAGGTCAGTAGAAGGCCTTACATTGCATAAAAACAATCAACGATCATCCAATGTGACTCAACTTTCTTTTTGTGTCTCAGCATTACTCTTTTATTACTACAACCAAAATATAAATTCTAACTGACGTGTGTGTCACTATCCAAAGACAATTTCAGCTTTACTCAACCTACTACGTTTACAACAAAAGATGACCTGGGGAATGTGAATGCATTTGGGAATGGTGTTTGCCATTTTGAAACATAAGACTGTAACTGCAGTTGTAGGAATAGCCTGAGAGGAGCTACAGCTTGCATAATTAGCCTGTCACCACATAACTAGATTAATGCTGGAACCAGTGGGACCAAAGTTTCATAAGGCAAGAGATGGACAGGCATGCCTCTTAACTGTACAGCCCCCAGATGACACCTCAATCATCAGAACTCGTTTTGGCTTGTCATAAGGATTTCCTTGAGCCCCATGAAAGGAGTGGCAGCTTGGAGTTGACAACCAATAGAAAACATACTCCAGAAAATTCTATCCTGCTGATGAGTTAATGATTGGTCACTTACTCTGATGTAGGAAGTGGGTCTTCTAAGAAATAGGGATCCTGCATGGCCTGTTCTGAGGTAATTCGCTTTATTGGGTCCATGGTGAGCAACTTCTGAAGCTGAAACCACAAATCATAAACACATGACTGCGTTCCTTCCCGTCGTTACCCTTGGCCCGTACGTGGGAGGTGTATGTTTTCTGACGCATAACACCACAATTTAACCCCTAAAACTAACAACAAGAAGTACTAAAATTCTTGTATTTTTCTCCTCTTTTTCTATTAAGGGAAAAAATGGTAGCAATACAAATAATACACTAGCCACATGGGACTATTTAGGTTTAAATTCAAATTAACTAAAAAATTCAGTTTCCCAGTCCCACTAGGTACATCTCCAGAGCTTGGGGAGTGGGTGCCCTGTTCAGCAATGCAGACAGAGAGCACTTCCGTCATCACAGAGGAAGTTCCGCTGGACACTGCTGCACTAGTCTAAATAAACATGGCGGCACAGAACCTGTTACGTACAGAGTTGGGGTTATGAGCAGAGATACTGGAGTGGACTGCTTGGGTTCAAATTCTGACCCCACATTTATCAGTTGAGTGGTCTTAGATAAGTTACTTAACCTCTATGCAACCCCATTTTTCAAATGGAGATTAAAAATAGTACCTATTATCACAGATTTGATTTCAGGATTAAATGAGTTAATATATGGAAAGTGCTTATAATGGTGCCTGGCACAAAGAAAACACCACGTAAGTGTTAGTTGTTGTTTTTATTATTGGTACATATAGAAATGTCACACGGATGTGAAAATTCAGTAATTTTTGATTAAAACATAGTTCGTTAAAGGCCCTATGAAAATAAAGAATTTGGTTTTAATATGTGGTTTAAGAGATTATCTAAATAGTGAGTGGTCTCTTAGTTTATACTTTTTGATCTACTACAGCGGTTTGGCTGCTGACCGAAAGACTGAAACCCACCAGCTGCTCCATGGGAAGCAGTCTGCTTCCATAAAGATTACAGCCTAGGAAAACTTATGGGGCAGTTCTACTCTATCCTATAGGGTCACTAGGAGTTGGAACTGACTCAATGCCAGTGGGTAATGGGACAGCGATTCTCAAACTTCAGCGTGCATCCTAATCACCTGGGGGGCCTGTTAAGATGGATTGTTGGGGCCCTCCCCAGACTGTCTGATTGACTATCTGCTTGGCAGGTCTGGCCAGAATCTGCATTTCCAACAAGTTCCCAGGTGATTATAATGTTGCTAGACTGGGACCACACTTTGAAAACCAGTGAACTAATAAACACGTTGAAACGTAACGGGAGAAGACAAATTTTAGAGGATTGGTGGGAAAAAAGATTAAATATACAAATACAATGCTGGGAAGGTAAGATTCAAATTTAACTTTGATGATCTGATATTTCATTGGAAGCATAATTTTAGTTTTAGGTTGAGAAGAGAAGCCTGGATTTTCTATGTAAAATATAGAAACTCCAGCCTTTTTAACGGAGTTATAATAGAGCTTTCAGATGGGACCACCCAAGATTACCAGCAATTGAGATAGGTCAGCCCAGTAAAAACAAGCAAATATGCTACAGGGAGCTATCTCTCTAAGAGCGTTTCAGTGGTGATGGCAGTGAGACTACAATGAGCAACAAGAAACAGAGGGGAATTAAGAGTAATTCCCATAAATCATTATTTTTACTCTACCATGACTATCATTATCAGAATAATTAAGCCATGATTTTGAAGGATCTAAATTAACCTCCCAATTTGGATCCTGTTGTAAGTTAGTTTATCATAATAAACCATCATTTGGATAATGCACTATGGTAATAAGATGGGCTAAGCACTGCTTTTTAAATTGTTGATAAGCTATGGAATATATGATAAAATGTACAATATGACATAACAATAATTAAAAGACATAGAAGCAGAAGGGAAGAAGGAACAGAAATAAAAGTGTGCCCAGTGATCTGGTGTAACAAAGCAAAGTTTAACCCTCTCAAGGTAAAAGAGTTACCTTGAAACCTATTTTAAGACATTTGGGAATCAAGAATTAAAAAAAAATTTAAGCCAAGCAAAAAACAATCTGCTCCCCAAATTCCCCTGTTATAGATTATAAACCATTGTTTGAAAACATAAAACTGAAAAAGATTTTTAAACATTACAGTATAACAATGGAAATGTTCTGGTAAACATTTCAGTTGGCCGTAGCTGAATAAAGCCTCATCGTAAACTTCCTTGAGTGCATGCTTTTTGGATTCCAGGTCAAATCATGTTTCCATTAAATACACAGTGAAAAATGCTGCATCTCCCAGAAAACACATCCATGCCACCATGGAAGGACTCCCAACACTCAAGGTTTTCAGAGGTGTCTTGGTAGTTAAAATTTTTGCAAGCAATCTTTCAAAGAGATTCCAACTTGTAGAAGTACACTTTTTGAATTTTTTATAATTGATGAAAAACAATAGCTCTGGACAGACTTCTTGTGATCACTACCTTTAGAAAATCTAACGTGGCCAAAGGTTACTCAGTCAAAGCATGAGATGGGTTTAGAGAAGCAAATATTCTGATGCCTTCACCAGCATGCACCCACCAGATATCTGCATTTCCCACTAAATCAATCCAACAGTGCTCAGTAACTATACATCCTGACCACAAAAAGCCTCAGGCTGGGCTAGTCAATTGGGAAAAAATGCATTTCATGAGTGCTATTATCTAAAGCTTACCAAGTGGAATGCTTTACTATCTGGCTTAACTTTATGTTTTTCCATATACTTGATAAGGCTGCAGTTGGTATACCTGAAAGAGAAATACTATGAAATGTCTGTATTAGATTTGAGGTTAATTTTACATTGGCCAAAGTCCTTCCAAACAGAATTATTTTGATTGTAATTGATATAAAATATACATGGAAAATAGAGATCAGCATTAAAAAGACTAGCATTAAATCAATTTCATATTTAATTCAATATCCACAGTGGTCTCTTGAGTGGACATCACTGATTAAATGCAGGACACTTTCATGAAAAGCATCTACTGAAAAGTTTCTTTACAACAAATTATCTTTTAAGATAATTTACAGTAAGAGCCTTGTTTCAGTTATATGGGTCAAAAGTTTAACTCAGCCTTACCAGTAAGTTTAAAATGCAGTAGTTACAGGTCTATAAGGTCCCCGTCTCAATTCCCTGATTTTGCGTTGTAAATAAATAAATTCTTCATTCTTCTCTATTAACTTGCTTAAAATTACTACACAACCTAGGTTAGTTAGCAAGGGTAGTACATTTTAGTCTCTTATTTCTTAAGCTCGTTATTCTACACTGATGTCTAGTTTCTAGAAAGCAGTATTAAGAAAGAAGACTGTCATAATGTAAAATACTTATTACAGTAAATAAGTAAACTTCCTTATTAGAAAAATCTGATATTGAATATTCTATTGAAACGCTAGGAAAGCAAAAAATAACACACGCACACACAAAATCTATTTTCTTTCAAACTTACGTATTTCTTCTAAAATCTTTCATTAATGTTGAATGTTCAGGCATCTTTTTTATATCTTCCCAATCTTTATCTGTGAAATACATTGGTAAGTTTTGATGTTGTCTAGGTTGCTGTCACCAAGAACTTTAATAAAGATTACTTCAATTTTTATTACATTTCCTATACTTTAAAACCTTCATGAAAACTCAAGACTTTCAACAAATGCTCAGCTACAGTGAACATCTTATCTTGAATTGTAAACCCAATTCTGCTTCCCCTGTATAGCTTTAGATGTCTTTCTTGATCTTTTTAAGTTTAGCTGCCTACTTCCTAAATATTTTACCATAAGTTGCCTCAATTTCTATAACTAGAGGGGAATAAGTTACAATAAGTTATAAGTAACTATTTCTAAAACCACCCTTTCCCACCAAATTTCTTGCTTAAATCAGCAATCAATCTATTCAAATGGTAAATGTAAGATCTTTTCCTTCAGTAGTTTGAAGATAAGCTTCTTTTTATGATATGGCCCTTCTTAGTTTCACCTTACTAAATCCATTTAATTACATCAGCAATCAATGTAAGCAGTAATAACTGAAGTAGAACATGGTAGACTACAGTTAGTATATTCGTAAGTCAGCCGGTGCCCTTGGCTAGTTTCAATAAACTTTCCCAAAAGCAAACCCAGCTACTAAACAGTTAAGTACAAAATGCTTCAGTGAGTTTTGCTGGAATTAGATACAGCTGCTCCAACAATACATCCTAGATACTGTGTTTTCTCCACCACTATCAGTGGGTGTTCACTGAGAGTCTACTAGGTGCACGGCCGTGTAACAGGAAGCTTAACGGCACCTTTAAGCTCTTAAATAGGTTTTAGAGGTTTGCTTTTCATTGAACTTAACTGGTAAAAACATTTGCTACCTACCTCTCCTCCACAGATACCACACATTGTAAAGTAAATGAAACATGTACTTTAAAACTCCTACATGGAATTTTCTCCTTAACTATCTCCATACTCCAATTTGTCTATTTGTCAATTTCTCAAGCTAGAAATCTTGAGATTTTTTACTCTTCCCTCAATTACACGCCTCCTATAGAAATGTGTAATTATTTTTTATAGAAATGTTTGCACTTGTCCTTTACTCTCCATCCTAATTTTCACTTTATGCCTGGTTATTGCTGGGCAGGCAGCTGGTTTCCCTGACTTGTTACCTTTCTTCTTTCATTGGTTTTTGTATACCACTGCCAGACTCTACTAAAAAACTCAGTGCCGTCGAGTCGATTCCGACTCATAGTGACCCTACAGGACAGTGTAGAACTGCCCCACAGAGTTTCCAGGGAGCACCTGGCGGATATGAACTGCCAACCCTTTGGTTAGCAGCCGTAGCACTTAACCACGACGCCACCAGAATTTCCCTAAAGTAAATGAAACTTTAAATGAAACATGTACTTTAAACTCCTACACGGAATTTTCTCCTTAACTATCTCCATACTCCGATTTGTCTATTTTCCTAAAATATAAATCATGTCACTAGTACCCAAGAACTTACTGTGAATTCTCATTCTTAAGCATATCAAACCTAAACTCCACTGCCTGGTTTTCAAGGTTCCTTTTTTATAAACTCAGCCTGCCTTAACTGTTGAACCACATATTAAAAATCACCTCCTATAAAAAGGCCCTCCCAATTCCTACCCTCTCATAAGCCATGTTCCTTGTGGGCCTTGGAAATGGTGAGTGCATTCAGAAGTGAGAAAGGGCATTGCTCTAATCTACTCAAGCCATCCTTACTTTCTAAAGATTCTACTTACGGTAGTACAATGTCAACTTCATGAGGGTGGAATCATGTCTGATGTACCACCAATATTTTATGCCTAATCCAGAGCCTAGCACTGGCAGGTACTCAAGAAATATTTAGTGAGTGAATGAAATTCCCATCACAATAGAGCAGTCTCCCAAGAACTGTTGCCCAGTTTTGGAAAAAGGTATTATCTCTGTATAATTACTCTGCATTTAGTCATAATTAACACCCTTACAAGGGACTGTGGAACTAGAACTCATGGATATTTCTGTGTTAGTCTTGAGTTACAGTGACTTGTGAAATATTCCTGATAAGAAACAATTTCTAAATAGGTACCTGAATTTGTTAGATTAAACAAATTCCCATTATTCTGGACCCTTGAGCAGAGTTCCTACTGACTCATGAGCTACCTTTCTGTGGTACAGAAAGGGGTTGGGACATAGTGGGAGAGATCTGACATCAGATGGGCTGGCTTGTGGAGGACTAGCCTCTCACCTATGTTCTGACAGCTCTAAAGAATACTTCAAAGAAGGTTCTTATTGACAACGGTTATACAGCAGAAATGCTACTTCTCAATATAATGTGATTCTACACAGTGCCCTAAACAGAAATGACATTCAACATTTGCATCCCAATGCCAAATAACGGCAGTATTACATGTGCTGCCAGAAAACTCATAGCTACTGAACTCTATTTATAGTTTCTACTGTTAAGAAAAAACTAAAGGTGTCTTTTATACACATATATTGCAAATAATTTATCATTTCAAATATTAAACAAAAAAGCAAAACAAAATAAAACAAAAATATACTCTCAAATTCTGGAAACTCAAAAATATTTTTATGCTAACATGTGGATTCCACAAATTTTATTATTTCTATGGATCTTTGATTAATGCAAGCCATAAAAATAAAGAATAAGACTAGCTTTTATCAGCTAAAAATATACAGCTTTCCAATGATGATATCTAAGTTCAGAAAACAGTGATTTAAAAAAAAGACATAATGTGTACCTGCAGGAAATCCCATTACATTGAATATTCTGTCCAGCTGGTCATGGTGATAAGGATTACTAGTTTTGATGTCCTCTTGTCGACAGTGAAATATTGGTTCTGACGTTAGTAGTTCTGCAAATATACACCCTATAGCCCAAATATCTTTAAAATAAAAAAATTAAAAAAAAAAAAGAAAAGGAAAAAAAGGGGGGGGGGAGGGAAGGAAAAAAGAAAAAGAAAGGAGGAAAATAAAGTGGTTCTTTCCAAAAGAAAATGCATTTTTATTTTGGCAAGGGAGTGTTTTTTTTTCTTTCTCTTTCTTTATAATTTCTATGCAATTATAATTACCAAATATCACAGAACACTATTTGTAAATACATGGCCCCCTCCCTCATTTTAACATTCCCTGTTATACTGCCACCCTATCCAGTGGCTTCATTCCATGTCTACATCAAATTTATGGGCTGAGATTTTTGGTGAGTTTTTAAATGCCCCAAACATGACCACACAAAACTGTACATAAGCACTGGAACCACAAACAAAACTGAACATAAAATAAGCAAACAGAAAACTCAAACAGCCTTTGAAATTAGCCATACTTGCCAAAAATGATCAGTGCAAATTTTCTGATAAAACAGGTTTTCTCTATATGTCTATTTAATGGACAATCTGTAAAGCCTAAGAATTATCCCTCCATGTTAGCACTAATTAGCAAGGTGCTATTCCAACAAGAAAAAGGCAGTGCCTAACCTCAAATATTCTAATGAAACTTAGCATTTCTACTTTTTTTTCTTTCAAGGTGTTTCCTCATGCTACAGCAGTATCAGATTTTTTCAGGACGAAAAAAAATAAATAAATACTCGGGAGCAATACTACTTTTAAAATGGAAAAAGAAGGCTGTAAGTTCGGAGGAATTATTTATGAAAGCCAGGCAAATCGACTTTTCTGTATAGAAGACATACTTGCTTTAAGATTTAGGCTTACTTTCACTCATATTAAAGTTTTACTCAATAGAACTATTAGTAGAGGAAAGATCGACATATCAATTTAGTTTAAAATATTCCAGTACTATTCCATTTCTTAACAACTCCTTTAATTGACAGTTAATTTCCCTAGACTAAGGGTGTGCACAAAGCAGACACTCAGGAGATGGTTTCTGACTGATTTAACCAATACCTGTGGCAAATATAAATAACTGTAGGGGGACAAATAACAACCACTATTCTATTAGCTGAGTGTTCAGGTATGTTAATAACTGTCACTTAAATAGAAAATGAGAAAAAATATTAATGGACAAATAACTGAGAATTCCTAAACTCCAAAACTGGAATATAGGTACCTAATTTGATGTAAAACTATCACATTTACATTTCAAAGCCAACAAGTTAATCATCTGTTTACTTAAAGATTACACATCTGGACTACTAGCAGCTGATTAAAAAAGAGGCACCATGCTTGCATACCAGTTTCATCCCACATGAGAGAACCAAATCTCACCAACACCATGTGGAAAGTCTCATCAAGAAATGTAGGTCAAACTAGATTGTTTTTAATATTTTTTTTACATGGGTACCACACATAAACCCAACCTTTGATAATCTTAAGTAGGAACACAAAAAAGGCTGATGGATCATTCTACATATTTTAAAACTCATGGCACCCAATAAACACTGTAACAACTTGTTCTGATTAGTTTTGAAAAATTCCAAAGAAGAAAATAAAATATATAGAAGAAGATGACAGTAAGTAAATAAGATAGAAATCCTTAAGGCAGTATTGCTTTTAAAATAGAAGGTCAAGAAAGCTGGAAAAAATGGTTTACTGAACCTTGCTTAATCTCACCCCAATAACATCTTTTAGTTGTATCTCTTCTATTTCATTTGGAAATCCTGGCGGCATAGTGGGTAAGTGCTATGGCTGCTAACCAAAAGGCTGGCAGTTAGAATCCACTAGGCGCTCCTTGGAAACTCTAGCGGGCAGTTCTACCCTGTCCTACAGGGTCGCTGTGAGTCGGAATCGACTTGACGGCAGTGGGTTTGGTTTATGGGTTTTTTACCATCATTCACCTTTATCAATTTCACTATCCTTTCTTTCTTCAAAATCTTGATCCGCACATTAATCATAAACTTTGAGTCAGCTGATCAGGCAAATATTACAGGCAAATTTTCCAATTCTGTGCAGTTAAGTTGCTCCTCCCTACCTTGAATAACTTTGTGAGAATCAATATTTTGAAAGCCTCTCTCCTGCTCACCTACCTGCCTAACTTCTTCTAGAAAGACTCTCTAGATTATAAACATTACATAAGTTCCATCCACTTCTCAAAAACAGTGATGCTCATATGTAGCTATTGAGCTAACCAGGCAAAGTAGATACTAATTGGTATACTACATATACCCAACTTGGGGGACAAAAAAAGGTAGATTTGCTAAATAGTAGTTTAAACAATAGGTGTACTAATGGCAGGTTTCTATTCTGATAAAAGAAAATAAATTACCTTTTTCTCAATTTTATCGCGCTTTTGCCACTTAATACAATTCCACTGGCATTTGGCTATTTGAGGACAAAAACCTTAGCTTAAAAGTCCACAAAGGCATGTTGAAAATAATTACGCAAAAAATTCTGTACTCAAGGTTATTTAGTAAAACTTTTAAGACTGCTTTAGTGGCTATTGGAGCTTTGGTGGTGCAGTGGTTAAGCATTTGCTGCTAATCAAAAGGTTGGCAGTTCAAATCTACCAGCTGCTCCTTGAAAACCCTATGTCAGGCAGTTCTACTCTGTCCTATAGGGCTGCTGTGAGTCACAACTGACTCAAAAGCAATGAGTTTGGTTTTGGTTTGGTTAGCAGCTATTAATTAAAGATTGATAGCCCTCTCTTAGCCTTCTCTCCCAAACCAATCAAACAAATAAAAATAAAAAATCAAACCTTAAAACAGAATTAAACTTTGTCCCTGGAATTGCAATGCTGATAATCTCACATTTCCTCCCTCTGGTATAATGAGTCATCTTGCAGTTCTGTACAACTGAATGATGACGGTGACGCTAACACCTGACTGTAATAGGGGGCTGGCACGTGTGTGTCTACTGAATGATGAAGGTGACGCTAACACCTGACTGTAATGGGGGCTGGCACGTGTGTGTTTACTGAATGATGAAGGTGACGCTAACATCTGACTGTAATAGGGGGCTGGCACGTGTGTGTTTGATTTGTTCAGACGTGATTTTTCCCCTATCCTCTTTTGCTGCACTTAATAACCTTTCATTTAAGGTAATCTACCTAACTCCGGTAACATCTAACCTTTCTAAATGATGCCATTAAAATGCACATATGAATGTATTCTGCAAATTATGTGTATGTTCAACTACAAATTCTGTCAGCAGCTGTTCACACTATGATCGTCAGATAACCAGTTAGGTGCCCGTTGGGCTGACTCTGGCTCTTGGCAACCCCATGTGTGTCCAAGTAGAACTGTGCTCCAGAGGGTTTCCCATGGCTGACTTTTTAGAAAAGAATGGCCAAGACTTTCTTCTGAGGTACCTGTGGGTGGCCTTGAACCAATTAACTTTTCAGTTAGTAGCTGAGTTTACACCAACCAGGGACTCCCAAACTGTCAGACAGGGAAGTCAAAATGCCAGCAAAGTAGCTTTAATAGTGGTGTGGGGAATCTGTTGAGTACTTTAATGAACTCTTAAGGCTACCTGCACAGGTAACAGAAAGAATGGGATTGTGCAGTAGATGGCTAGATTCAAAGAACGAGTTTCATTTTTTACTCTCTGATTTTTTAAAATCATCATTAAAATGGTTTTTATGTGATGTGTAACAAATATCACACAAAAAAACAATTGGTTGATTTGTTACCCACATTATAACTTCCTTGAGTCAATGACTTGATGCAAGAAAAGTGTCCTCTAAGATTGAGCTTGGTCAAGTTAGGCTCATACCAGACAGCTGGGGGTAGGGTGGCTGATCATCATTGCTGGGGGGTGGACTCTGACCTTGGTTTCAACCATTTGCGCCTGAGTCGGTTCCTTCTGAGCCCTGTCTCCCTCAAGAGGCAGTTCTACTTTCAGAGTTGCAGGTCCTGGTTCTCCAAGCCTGCGCCCAGGCCATTCTCCTCTGTGCTGGTCTTTGGAACCCCAGCCTCAGGGTTAATTTCTCCTCTGAACTTCTACAGCTGTCATTTGGCATTCAACATAAGGTGGCTTGATCTACATATTGTTGTTTTTATTTAAAGTCATAGAATTTAGAGTTGAGGGGATTTAAGAGACGATTCAGACTAAATTCTCATTTTCAGAAAATAAGGGCAAAGGACTAAATGCCTTGCCTAAAACAAACCCAACTACACAGAATGACAGAGCTAAAACTAGAACTCACAGGGTTAGTCTTGTTACTTCCATTGTTCATGTTGTCTTCTCAACTGGATTGTAAACTCCTTAAGGGTAAGACCCAGAATTTGGATTTCATTTTGGTTTCTCCTAAGTTTTAAAGGAGTTACTCAATAAATCTGGATGTTAATGAGAAGTAGGAGGAGGAAGAAAAATATGAAGAAAAGCCATCTATTTCCAAAATTAAAAGCCATATGAACATGTGGAAATCTACCTTTTTAACTGCTGGCAGGTTTAGCTTTCTGGCTAACAGCCCTGAATTAAACTGCTGACATGTAGAATGTCCTAGTGAATAGCAAATTATACAAATCTTCTTAACGGTCATAATAAGATGTAAAGTTTCTTAGGAAAAAACAGGTATGGTATTTTTACGCAAATAACGCATGCCTTCTGTGTTTGTTTGCTGGCCATGCCCTCCCGCTATGAGGCACCTTCACAAGGGCCACCATGCCAATCCTCTACCACATGTTGCTGTAAAAAAATCAGCACAGGGCACTTACGAAAATACGGTAATAAAGCCAGTCACAAGTTTCTTATAAGCTTCTATGATAATCTATGTCGTACTCAATTTAAATCATCTGTTAGTACAGACTTAGGTGTACAGTTAATAGCAGTTAAAAGTAGGGAATCACTTGTTTATCCGTGCAGTCTGTTAACATGTCTTACCAAAAGTAATACTGCTTTTAGATATTCATTTTTAGGTTTAAAAATGAAAAAGCTATGTATTGTATTAGTTCATATATGTTTCTTAAATGCATTTGGAATATATCTGCAAAAAAGATATTCAAATGTGTGTTTATGTAGTAATATAAAACAGGACTAGCTTCAATTTTTACTTTTCCCCCTGACTTTTTCTTTTAAATAAATTTTTTTTTTTTGAAATAATTCTGTATTTGTAGAAAACTTACAAAGATAGTACGGAGAATTCTAGTATCTAAGTGACTTATCTTTAACCATCTTTATTTTTCTATAAATAAAATGTGACCTCAAAGCAGGCATGAAGATGAACATAGTGATTTTTTGAAAAAGACATTAATATGAAGAATGACCACAAGTATTTCTCTTTTCTCCTTCTCGTGTCCACATTAAAATGGCAGAAAAATAGTAAAAGTATTAACAAGCACAGTAACAACATCGGGGGCAAGACTCACTCATTTTCTCAACAAATAGTATTGAGGTCTTACCACACGCCATGTAGGCACTGGCCTATATGGTGAATAAGACAGGCAAGGTTTGTCTATTTTAGTGGCCAGTAGATAACGTACGATGCTATGAAGACAATACAATGGAAGTGTGATGGAGGTGGAAGGGTGCTGCTTTAGATTGTATGATCAAGAGGGTTCTCTTTGAAGAGGTAGTATTTCGACTAAGACCTGAATGTAAAAAAGACCATATGAACACCTGTTCGAGGCAGAGATAAAACTAGGACTCTTCCTTAGAAAATTGCTCCCTAGAGAACTGAAATTCAGAGCACAGCTGGGCATTCTGGCATTTAGGGTCCCTAAGCAATGTGGCTCTCTGTGGGATCACCCTCAAGTCAAGTCTGCCAGTCTCCATGCCTTTGTATACAAAGATCCCATGTGGCTTCTTGTAACCTTATTCCTAAATAAGAATAGACAATCAAAGGGTTAATAGACAATCAAACAGTTAAAGAATACTTGGCACATGGAAGGGAGAGAGGCAAGATATACAAGCAAAAAGAACGACTATAAAGAAAACACATAACTATTCAGGGAATACAGAGAATTACATAACAAACAAAAAAACACTGCTATCGTTGTCCTCACAGATATTTAAGAAGCTTTTCTTTGTGTTAAAAACTGAACAAGATGTCATGAAAAAAGTAATAATCAGAGGATAAGAAGGGGTTCTTGGAAATAAAACAATGATAGAAAACATAAGAAGAGTGGTATAAAGGATAAGACCAAGACGGCCGGTATCTGGTTACAGGATTTTAGGAAATAGTGAAATAGAAAACAGAGAAGGCAACCAAAGGACTAGTACAGGGAATTTTCCATGGATACAAGATATGAACTTCAGAGTGAATATGCCTACCACAGACTGAATGATGAGGCCAGCACATCACTGTGAAATCTAAGGATGAAAAATCTTGTTTCAGGAAAGGAAAAAAAAAAAAAACAACCAGCAATGACAGGTAATGTGCCAACAAATGAGAACATGGCTGGCATGAGACTTCTCTTCAGCAACACATGTTAGGAAACAATGGACTATCATGAAAGTTCTGAGGGAAAATAATTTTATACCTAGAATTTTAAAACTGGCCAAACTGCCAAGTATAATAAAAGCATTTTTCAGAAATGTGAGAACTTACCCCTAAGATACCCTTTCTAAAGAAAGTTACTTAAAAGTATATTCTAGCAAAGTAAGGTATGAAATCATGGGATCCAAGAAGCAACGGATCCAATTCCAGAGAAATAAAAAAAGGAAAAAGTCAGGATGAAATGGCATAGGAAGCTTGGAGCCTGATTGAGGAGAGAAAGGACAGAAGACACCAGGAAGGAGTCATCCAGTAAGAGAAGTGTGGATTTAATTCCATCCTAGAGAATTTAGAATAACTCAGGGAGGCCATAAAGACACACAAAGGAAAAAAGACAAAATACATAAGAAAAAACCGATAAAACTCAACAAAACAAGACGAAACAGAATAAAGATGTTGTAATGAAGAAGTTGTGATAGCTGAGCACTGTTTATTGTAATAGATAACATGTATAAACAACTGTAGGAATTATTACCAGAGAACAGAAAATACATGTTGTAAACACTAATAATAATGTTCATCAACTGAGAGGTTGGTGGGGGAAGAAGCATAAGAGCACTATATTAACTCTTCATAGTAACAAGGTAATACCACCGAAATTTGAAAGGTAGATTAAAAGTTTCTGAACTCCTAAATTTTTTCTTCATAATCTTTTTCTCTTCTTTAGGAGAATCTTTTAGAAGCTAGTATTTCTTTTCGTAAAAGAAACATCTGTCTGACGTTTAATGATTTCAAATGTTAATATTTTCAAGTAAAATTAAAAACTTTTATTTAAAGGACAAAACATAGTATGATTCCATTTACTAAAAAAAAAAAAAAATTTTTTTTTAATATACATCTATTTTTCTATGTACAAAGAGAGATGTCTGTAATGATATTCCCTTAATCCTAATGATGGTATTTCTGAGCAGTGAAATTTAGGGTTAGTTTTTACTTTTATAATTTTCTATATTATTTGATTTAAAGATATATCAAAATATGTATCTTCTACAACAACAAAGCCACTTTTTAAAAGCCATGAAATTTTAATTAGTTCTACTCACCAATAGCTTTGGTATAATGTCTTGCTCCAAGCAGTAGTTCTGGGGCTCGGTACCAGAATGTTACAACTACTGGATCCAAATCTGCTAAAGGCTTCAAAGGTGAATTAAATAATCGGGCAAAGCCCATATCAGCTGTAAAAATAAAACACATAATCTTAAGTAAATATTTTTACCAAAGTTAATCGAGTAGTCTAATTTTACCATTTCGTTTAGTAAAATATGAAAAATGTGCTGAATTTGTGGGGTAGAAAACCCATAAAGCTTCTCACTCCTTTCAGAAGTCTAAATATAAAACCAGTCTAAGATCTTCATTCTTTGCGAGCATTTACTGTCCCTTCAAGTGGTGATGGACAAGCTCTGCTGCCTGAGGACAAGGGTGGTCCTACTCCCCTGGGCAGATTTCTTTCCATCTGTCACACCACCAACCTGGACATGGTGATTAAGCCGCAGTTCCATTTTTTGTTCTGGTCACAAGCGTTGATAAAGAGGATTGGTTATCAGCAAGATGTTGACTTTTTTTGTATCCACAAGCCTGAAGAGCCTGGTGGAACTAATCAGAAGACTGCTAGATAGTATTTTAAGACCACTGTTTCTCTCCATTTATTTGGGTTGAATTTCACTAACTTCGTTTTAAAGAATCACTGGATTTTTTTTTTTTTTTTTTAAAGCTGGAAAAGGCTTTGAAAGTCATCTAATGCAATCACCTTTTTCAAATGAAGAAACTGAGGTCAGAAGTTAAATGATTTAACAAAGGTCACAAACTCCTACCTATGAGCTGGAACTGAGTTCAGATACAGTTTATGGTATCTGAAATAGTTTAATATGTAATGTAGTTATTTAGGCATGGCTATTCTACCAAACTATAATCTTTAAGGTAAAAATTGTCTTTCATTTCTTTTTTTTTTTTTTTTACAGTATCAGTATACTGTCATTACACAGCTTTTGCCTGATAAATGTTGAATAAACAATCACTATTCTTACCATATTCAAAAACTTTAAGATTCATCCACCATTTGATAAGTTTACCTCTTCTGTCCTAATATACATTTTTAATGAAGTAGGCCCTAATCTAATCTACTTAATCATGGAGCTTAAAAAAAAAAAAAAAAAAAAACAGAAATTTGGTAAAGAATTAAAACCATGAGTCAGATTACTAAAATCTGGTTTAGAGAAGCACTAATATTTCTTCTTAAATGTGAACATTTTAACACATTAATGTGTCCCAAACCTGCCATCATTATATATTTTCTACAAAAGTATAATTCTAAAATAGATTATTTTAATATATAAAATTTCCCTAAATCTTACAGCAAAGAAGGTGTTGTAACTACTATTGGGCTGGGTCTTTTTTATTTGCATGCTTTGAACTTCCTTTTGAACTTGATGTCACTGAATTTGACAGAATCCTTTGACAGCACATGTAAGGACTTACCAGGCACCTGCTGACACTACAATGAGTACTGACAGGGCCTGGCTCTCAAAGGCGGTCAATAGCTTGGAGTCCTTGAAGGTGTACTGAATGCTCCCACTACTAAAAAATCGTCAAAGTTTATATCATACGAGAATGTTTTGAGAGTCTAATTAGGAGTGGATAGTGAGAGTTGGAAAATTTATAAGCGAAGATAAGGAGGAAGGTTAAGAATACCTAAGGTTTTTCTTAGTTGATGAAGTGGTACAAATCAGCTAATACACTTCTAATTCCATCTTGCAACCAGGAATTACAATTAACTTTGTTATATACTCTCACAATCCTGCTGCCTTTAAATTAACATGACAATTTAGTTACAACATTTCTTCTACCCACACACAAAACAAACTAAATGTATGTGACAAACACAACTTGGAAATGACAATGGAAAAAATAACAAATTAGAATAAGTAACTTTAGTTCTATCCTTATAGATTATCAGACCAGAAAGAGGTAAAATTTTGCTTTGAGATATAAGAAAACAGAGCTTTCAGAAAACATGCCAAGGTACAGAATGCCTATTACTTTTGTTTTTTTCCAACAGGCCAAGGCCTACTAAAGGACAATCTTGTTAGAACTTAAGGCTATCAAGCCTCCGTGGCTTTCCCCTACGGTCTTAATTCCCAATCTAGATTAGGTCAACAGAGGCACATGTTTTGATCTAATCCGGCTTAGGTGAACAGAACTGATGGTGTAAGCATTAGCATGCTGTACGCCCTTGTACTAAAGGTGAGGCTGGCTTCTAACATGGACAGAAGCCCCGCACCTCTACAGGCTGTTTTTAATGAAGGCAGAGGTTTCTAAGATAATTGCAAGCCTTGTTTTATAATTAGAACGCTTCCATCTCTAAAGACTGTCTGACACCTTTGAAAAGTGTGAAACATTTTTCACTTTTAATACACTCTTTAGAAATGGTTTCTATCATATGAAACTATATGAATATATGCATGTTATTACAGCAAAAATTAGAAGTGATACAGCTGCCTGCAAAAGTTTTAAAAGAGTGCTACACTGTGACTTATCAAAGATATAACATACCAATTTTTACTCTTCCTCGCTCAGGACCTTCACCCATAACTAAAATATTAGCAGGTTTCTGTGGAAACAAAATAGTGTTTTTTTTTCAGTATACAGTAGTGGTTTCTTTTAAATAGACAATAAGCCAATATAACATATACCCACTTCTTAAAAAACTTATTTACTCAGAAATTAAAATCAAATACAGGAAGTCACCAGAGAACCTTACTTGTATATATGCAAAGAAATACACAAAACTTCACGGAGGCGCAAGTAAGGCTGCGCTTTACTGTATGTGGAGCGAAGCCTTTTCTCGGCCCTTTCATCCGTTTCTATTCACTACTGTGGAGCATCTATCAGAATTACAAAGCTGTGGTTCCTTCTAACTCTTCCAACTATGTAAACTGTTCTGTGACTTTAAGGAAAAAAAATACTCAGAGATGATTTTGTGTTAAGTAGCAAATCAAGTCACCTTATAACCTTTTTGAAAAAAGGCAAGGTGTGCATCTTTGTACAAAGAAATCTGCTACAGAAAAATTCATCAAGTTTTTTTTAAAACAAGCTAGCAAAGTAATAAGCATTTTTCATGACATGAACAGCTTTGAGTTTTTTTTTTTAAATAAAAAGGAAATTAAAATTTAAAGTGAGATTTTACAAAAGTAATATTTCAAACAGTTTTAAAATATCTAAAAATATACAGGATTAACTGCTATCTAAAATCTGTTATAGTGGTATCTACTGTACTGACATATAAGAGTTGTTCCCTCTCCGAGAAGAAAGGGGAGGAGGAGGAGAAGAAGGGAGAAGGGAGGGGAGAGAGGAAAAGGGGGTAGGACAGAAGAAGAAAGAAACGATTGGTGTTCTCCCCAAATCTTACTCACCCTGCTCTCCTGCTATCTACTTGGTCTGACTGTAATTCTACCAGTCTGCTAAATAAAAGCGAAACTAGATTAGAATGCCTCTTCAAAAACTGATCAAAGTAACCTTAAAATCAAATTAAAGATTTTAACAAAGGCTTTTAAGAGTGGTAATCATTTCACCGTCTTCCCTAACCATATTTAGTGATGGCCCCTATGATATTACTGCCAAAATGTAATTTACAGTATATTATTCTGTCAATTACCACAGATCAAAACTGTTTCTTCCCCCCAGTAAAAAGAAAAGGTATTGCTGAAATGGTAGCATATACATTTCAGGGTTAAAAAGTCTTACAACATTTCAGATGACAAAGTAATGGACCAGAGAGATTCGATGACTTGCGCCAAATTGAATCAGGAGGTTGGAGGCAGCAGCAGAATCTCCCGACTCTCTGAACAGTGTAGGCTCCCTTCCTGAGGTATCATCATGGAAGGAATCTTACGTAAACCAAAAACTAAACTGCCAGAGTAAAACTGCCCTGTGGGGTTTCCAGGGAGCAGCTGGTGGATTCGAATTGCCAAACTTTTGGTTAGCAGCTGAGCTCTTAATCACTGTGCCACCAGGGCTCCACTTAAAAAAAAAAAAATTAACGTGCCTTGCTGTTATAATATTTTATTCAAGAAACAGTTTTAGAACCTCTATCACTACACATCTACTCCTGACGACTGGGGTGGGTAACAGGCTAAGTACCACAGGCAGGGACACCACCACAGTGTTCCCTGTGAGCTCCACACAGGAGCTGCTCAGCACAAACACAACTGCTTTCATGCACTGCACTTATCAATCAACACTGGGTTAGTCCCTGCAAAGCCTCTTAGGGTCCAGCCTACTTCAAAACAGAGCCAGATTGCTGAGCCTTGTGAAAAATGTTGATGGAGGAGAGCTTTCCAAGCGGAATCAGGCAGCATTTCTAATTTGGCTGATGGAAAAAGTTGCTCTCAGCTTCACATGGTGGGCTTTGGAGGGGACTTGCCTGTTTGCACTAAGTTCTATTTCCATGACTCTTCAGAGCAATATTTCCTAAACCGCTCTGGAATGCAGTACCTGTGCTATTAACCCCTTGTGTTAAATTTCTTCCCATCAAATCCATCTTCTGTACTGTTGCCAAGGTTGCCTTTCTGAAACACAAATCCTTACTTAAGACTTTCTACAGAAAATTATTACAAGATTAGGTGAAAAAAGCAGAATACAAAATTATATACAGACTGTGATTGCAACTAGGTTAAAAAAAAAAAGAAGTGCCTATGAATAAAGACTAGAACATAAAAAAAAAACTGTTGGAGTGACAGAGGTATAGGTTAGCCTTCTAAAAAATGTCTTTGCTTTATTTCATTATTATTATTAAAAACAGCATTTTAACTAGAACTGGTCCCTCACTATGACTGAATACAGTCCAAGCTCCTTAGACTGACATATAAGGTACCTAATAAGCTGACCCAACTAACCCCTCCAGCCCACCTTCCACCACTGCACACTCCGCTTCTCCTGCCACTGATGTCAGCGTGCTTTGGCCAGGCCAGGACCAAGCCTTTGCTATGCCCTGATTTCTGCCCCTGAAGACCGTTCCTCTGCATTACCTGGCAAAACATGATTCTTTTTCTTTTTCTCCTTAATGACATATTAATACATGAACACATTCTAATTATAAACAGTTAAAACTATCAAGCAGCATAAAGTTAAGTTAAAAACCCTTCTGCCATCCATCCTTCTTCTACTCCATCCCACACCTGACTCCTTTCCCCAGAGACAGAAGTGGATTAATTGCTTTGTTGGGATGGATTTTTCTAGCACTAGAGTGCTCAATCGTAAAAGATTATCTCCATATTTGGCAAAAGCATCTAGTACACATGGACATATCACTCACCCCTTCTATTTTAGATGGAGTAGGAGACCTCTCTCTCTCTTTGATACGCTTTCTTATTCATTCTCAGCAAATGGGCCCAGAGTTAATGCCCTAGTCCAAGAAGCCCTGGGGTAGATGTTATTGGCCAGCTTGGCACCAAGCAAGGAGGTGAAAACTCCCTCCTGCTCTTCATCTTGGCTTTCTTCTACTCACCCTCACCACCAAAAAAAAAAAAAATTGCCATCAACTTGATTCCTATTCATAGCAACCTTATAAGACAGAGTTAAACCGCCCCAAAGGATTTCCAAGGAGTGGCTGGAGGATGTGAACGGCCAACCTTTTGGTTAGCAGCTGAACTCTTAGCTACTGCACCATCAGCCAGCTTGGCACCAGGCAAGGAGTGGAAAACTCCCATCTTACTCTTCACCTAGGGTATATTTTATCCCAGGTAGGTGTAGATTTCTGACTTAGTTGGTCAAGTTCCAAACCTGGATTTGAGCACTGCTAGGAGATTAAAGTTTATTTGTCAAGGTCTTGCCTGGTATTGGGGTTTGGAGCCAAAGGCCCAGTTAGTAATTAAAAAAGTATTTTGCTGGGTAACTCACTCCCTATGCATGGTCTAAAACAGGCCTTGGGGCTGAAAGTCATTTTATTAGCATCTCACTTTCACCTCACCATTACCTCTAGTTATAAGTGAATTTAAATTCAGTTTGGGCATGTACACAGTCATAAACAAGAGGGGATGGTTTTGAAGTGTTGTTTTAATAACACTATTGACAAAAAATGGATGCCTCCTCCTGTTATATTCCATAACATTCCATATGTTCCAGGGCATAATATTCTGATTTAACAGACAAATTGAACTTAAAATTTTTCCTTTCTTAACGTAATCTAATGTAAATCTCAGGAGAAAAAAACAAGAAAGTGCTTGTGAGTGCTCTTGTCAGTGCTTCTGTTTTGTTGCTTAATCAGTGTTAAGGAAGACTTCAAAAGACCTGATGGACAGTTCTTATTTTTGCACTTAATGCCAAGGTAAAACAATATTGTATTCTCCAAGAAAACTAATTTGTCGATATGGATTTTTCTTTTCAGTAGCAGAATTTTTCTTCCCTTTTTTAGTGTGCTTTAAGTGAAAAGTTTAAAAATCAAGTCAGTCTCTCATACAAAAAATTTTTATACACCTTGCTACGTACTCCTAGTTGCTCTCCCCCTAACGAGACAGCACGCTCCTTTCTCTCCACCCTGTATTCCCTATGTTCATTCAGCCAGCTTCTGTCCCCCCTCTGCCTTCTCATTTCCCCTCCAGACAGGAGCTGCTCACATAGTCTCATATGTCTACTTGAGCCAAGAATCTCACTCCTCACCAGTAGCATTTTCCATCTTATAGTTCAATCCAATCCCTGTCTGAAGAGCTGGCTTTGGGAATGGTTTCAGTCTTGGGCTAACAGAAGGTCTGCGGACCGTGACCTCTGGGGTCCTTCTAGGCTCAGTCAGTCCATTAAGTCTGGTCTTTTTATGAGAATTTGAGGTCTGCATCCCACTGCTTTCCTGCTCATCAGGCATGCTCTACTGTGTTCCCTGACAGGGCAGTCATTGGTTGTAGCTGGGCACCATCTAGTTCCTCTGGTCTCAGGCTGATGTAGTCTCTGATTTATGTGGCCCTTTCTGTCTCTTGGGCTCATAATTCTTAATTCTCTTTTGCTCCAGGTGTGTTGAGACAAATTGATACATCTTACATGGCCACTTGCTAGCGTTTAGACCTGAGACGCCACTCTTCAAAGTGGGATGCAGAACGTTTTCTTAATAGATTATATCAATTGACCTAGACGTCCCCTGAAACCACGGTCCCCAGACTCCTGCCCCTGCTACACTGGCCTTTGAAGCATTTGGTTTATTCAGGAAACTTCTTTGCTTTTGGTTTAGTCCAGTTGAGCTGACCTCTCCTGTATTGTGTGTTGTCTTTACCTTCACCTAAAATAGTTCTTGTCTACTATCTAATTAGTGAATACCCCTCTCCCTCCCTCCCCACCCTCATAACCATCAAAGAATATTTTCTTCTGTGTTTAAACTATTTCTTGAGTTCTTATAATGGTGGTCTCATATGATATTTGTCCTTTTGCAGCTAATTTCACTCAGCATAATGCCTTCCAGATTCCTCCATCTTATGAAATGTTTCATGGATTCCTCACTGTTCTTTATCGATGCGTAGTATTCCACTGTGTGAAAATACCATAATTTATTTATCCATTCATCCACTGATGGGCACCTTGGTTGCTTCCATCTTTTTGCTATTGCAAACACTGCTGCAATGAATATAGGTGTGCATATATCTAGTAATAGAGTTTTTTAAAAAATGTAATTCTTTTTGTTGTTCTTGAGAACAAACAGGAAACCCTGGTGGTGTAGTGGTTAAGCGCTATGGCTGCTAACCAAACGGTCAGCAGTTCCAATCTGCCAGGAGCTCCTTGGAAACTCTATGGGGCAGTTCTACTCTGCCCTATAGGGTCGCTATGAGTCAGAATCAACTCAACAGCAATGGGTTTGGTTTTTGTTTTTGAGAACATACAGAGCAAAACATACACCAATTCAACAGTTTCTACGTATACCATTTAGTGATACTGATTACATTCTTTGAGTTGTGTGACCATCCTCACAACTCCTTTTCTGAGGTGTTCTTCCTCCATTAACATAAGCCCACTGACCCCTAAGATTCCTATTTAATCATCTGAGTTGCTGTTGTCAGTTTGATCCCATATAGATAGATATCACAAGAGCATAATGGTCAAGGCAGAATTTTTTTTACTAGCTAAGATAAACTACTCTTTGGTTTGAAGAACACTTCAAGGGATATTTTTAGGTTAAGGTTTAAATATTATCTCACGGTAATAGTTTCAGGGGTTCATTCAATCATTATGGTTCCAGGAAGCATGGAGTCCATAAGCATTTGAAATTCTGTTCTGCATTTTCCTCCTTTTGATCAGGATTCTTCTATGAAATCTCTGATCAAAATTTTCAGTAATGGTAGTTGGGCACCATCTAGTTCTTCTGGTCTTGTTAGGTGACCTTAGAGGCTGGAGATACCTAATTAGTACTCCACCAGTTATCAGGCCATTCCCAGTCACCTCCGCACCACGCCACTCACTTCCTCTAAGTTGTTTTGTAGAGCCTCTGGAGAACTCTGGCGGGGACTAGATCTAACCAGTTCAGAATGGTCAGACATGAACAGAATAGACAAAGATGACTGACAGACGACCATGGGCCATCACGCATGCTCAATACCCCAAGAAAATTCATGTCAAGAAATGAAAAGAATCATGTCAAAGAACTAAAATCACTGGACACATGTCATCTGCATTAACCAAGCCTATTTTAAAAGTGGAGTCTGTTAGCCACTTCCGTGCCAAGTCTTAGCCCCTCCCTGTAATGAATAATCAACAGAAACCATAAATAGGTAAAACTTCCTTATCCTGTCCATCCTTCTTCTACCCCCATATGAATATGTGTAATTCCCCAAACCTAAAAAAAATGTAAGTGCTCCCTCAAATCAGGGAACTCAATCTGAGGTACATACCTCTGAGTTCCTGATTGTTAGCCTGCGAAATAAACTCTTTCCTCCTCTCAAGATAGCATCCGAGAGTTTGGCTTCTCGCATGCTGGACATGGACCCATTGGTCCCATTTCAGTCTCATGGCAAAGGAGGCAGTTGTTCTTGGAGGCAATTAGCCACACATTCCATATCCTCTTCCTATTCCTGACTCTCCTTCTTCCTGTGTTGTTCCAGAAGAGAGACCAACTGCTGAGCCTTGGATGGCCCCTTGCAAGCTTTTAAGACCTCAGGCACTATGCATCAAACTAGGTGGTGGAAAAACACTAAACATATTATTAGGCCAATTAACTGAGGTGTCCAATGAAACTATGACCCTAAACCTCCTAACCAAGAAATCAAATCCTATGAGGGTTTTGGCTGTACATACGCAAACTCAGCAGCTTTTTGTTGTTGTTGTTGTAAATATATCAATCACACAACTTTTGCCAATTCAACTTTCTACAGGTATAAAACTTATTGACAGCAATTCCACTTCTGGCTACTGTGAATAGTGCTGCAATGAACTGGTGTAGAGGTTTCTGTTTTCAAGGGTTTTGAGTATATACCTGGGAGTGGAATTGCTGGGTCATATGGTAGTTTTTTTATGGCAGTTGTATTTTTAGTTTTTTGAGGAAATGTCACACTGTTTTCCACAATGGCTGTATCATTTCACATTCCCTCCACCAATGGGTAAGGGTTCTAATTTCTCCACATCCTTGCCAACATTGCTTATTTTGTTTTATCTGAGCCATCCTAGTGGGAGTGAAATAGGATCTCACCGTGGTTTTGGTTTGCATCTTTCTGATGGCTAATGCTGCTGTGCATCTTTTTATGTGTTTGGTGACCATGTGAATGTCCTCTTTGGTGAAACGTCAATTCAACTCCTTTGCCCATTTCATGATTGGGTTATTTATCTTTTTGTTCTTATCAAAGTTTTGTATATATTTTGGTTATTAGATTCTTGTTCAATATATGTTTTCTGAAGATATTCTACCAGTTGGTAGCTTGTCTTTTCACGTTTTTGGTAAAATGTTTTGATGAACAAAAATGTTTAATTTTTATGAGGTCCCATATATTTATTTCTATTGTAGTTTAAGTGAAAGTTTATGGCTCCAGTTAGTTTCTCATACAAAAATTTATACACACATTGTTATGTGACACTAGTTGCTCTCTCTATAATGTGACAGCACACTCCTTTCCACCCCAGATTTCCTGTGTCCATTCAACCAGCTCCTCCTGTCCCTTTCTGCCTTCTCATCTCGTCTCTGGACAGGAGGTGCCCATTTAGTCTCATGTATCTACTCAAACTAAGAAGCACAATCTTCACATGTATCATTTTATGTCTTTTAGTCCAATCTTTTTCTTAAGAGTTGGCTTTGGGAAAGGTTTTAGTTCCGGGTTAACAGAATCCAGGGGTCATGTCTTCTGGGGTTCCTCCAGTCTCAGTCAGACCATTAAGTCTAGTCTTTTTACTAGAATTTGAGTTCTGCACCCCACTTTTCTCCTGCCCCTTCAGGGACTTTCTCTTGAGTTCCCTGTCAGGGTAGTCATTGGTGGTAGCTAGGCACCATCTAGTACTGGTCTCAAGCTGATGGAGTCTCTGGTTTATCTGGCCCCTTTTGTCTCTTGGGCTAATGTTTTCCCTGTGTCTTTGATGTTCTTCATTCTTCTTTGCTCCAGGTCAATTGGAACCAATCAATGCATCTTAGACGGCCAATCACTAGCTTTTAAGACCCTAGATGCCACTCACCAAAGTGGGATGCAGAATATTTTCTTGATAAACTTTGTTATGCCAATTGACCTAGATGTCCCCTGAAACCATGGTCCCCAGGCCCCTGCCCCTGCTACTCTGTCCCTCAAAGTGTTTGGTTGTATTCAGGAAACTTCTTAGCTTTTGGTTTAGTCCGGTTGTGCTGACTTCCCCCGTATGTGTGTTGTCCTTCCCTTCACCTAAGATAATTCTTGTCTACTATCTGCTTAGTGAAGACCCCTCTCCCACCCTCCCCACCCTTGTAACCATCAAAGAATGTTTTCTTCTGTGTTTAAACCTTTTCTTGAGTTCTTATAATAGTGGTCTCATACAATACTTGTCCTTTTGCAACTGACTAATTTCACTCAGCATAATGCCTTCCAGATTTACCTATGACATGTTTCGTGAATTCATCACTATTCTTTATCATTGCATAGTATTTCACTGTGTGAATATACCATATTTTGTTTACCTCTTCATCTATTGATGGGCACCCTAGGCTGTTTCCATCTTTTTGCTATTGTGAACAGTGCTGCAATGAACATGGGTGTGAATATATCTATTTGTTTGATGGCACTTATTTCTCTAGGATATATTTCAAGGAGTGGGATTTCTGGATCCTATGGTACTTCTATTTTTAGCTTTTTCAGGAAGCGCCAAATCGATTTCCAAAGTGGTTGTACCATTTTACATTCCCACCAGCAGTGTATAAGTGTTCCAGTTTCACCACTACCTGTCCAAAATTTATTATTTTGTGTTTTTTTGGATTAATGCTAGCCTTGTTAGGGTAAGACGGTATCTCACTGTAGTTTTGATTTGTATTTCTTTAATGGCTAAAGATTGTGAACATTTCCTCATGTATCTGCTAGCCTTCTGAATGTCTTCTTTGGTGAAGTGCCCGTTCATATCCTTTGCCCATGTTTTAATTGGGTTGTCTTTTTGTTGTTGAGGTTCTGCAGTATCATGTAGATTCTGGAGATTAGATGTTGATCAGATTTGTCGTAGCCAAAATTTTTTTCCAGTCTGTAGGCTATCTTTTTACTATTTTGGTGAAGTCTTTTGATGAGTGTAAGTGTTTGATTTTTAGAAGCTCCCAGTTATCTAGTTTCTTTTCTGGTGTTTGTGCATTGTTAGTTTATGGTTTGTATTCTGTTTATGCTATGTATTAGGGCTCCTAGTGTCGTCCTTATTTTTTCTTCCATGATCTTTATCGTTTTAGATCTTATATTTAGGTCTTTGATCCATTTTGAGTTAGTTTTTGTGCATGGTGTGAGGTGTGGGTGTTGTTTCATTTTTCTGCAGATGGATATCCAGTAATGCCAGCACCATCTGTTAAAGATACTGTCTTTTCCCCATTTAATGGACTTTGGGCCTTTGTCAAATAGCAGCTGCTCACAGGTGGATGAATTTACGTCTGGATTCTCAATTCTGTTCTATTGGTCTATGTATCTGCTGCTGTACCAGTACCAGGCTGTTCTGACTACTTTGGCAGTATAATAGGTTCTAAAATCAGGTACTGTGAGCCTCCCACTTTGTTCTTCTTCGTCAGTAATGCTTTACTTATCTGGGGCCTTTTCCCTTTCCATATGAAGTTGGTGATTTGTTTCTCCATCTCATTAAAAAATGCCATTGAGATTTGGATCAGGATTGCACTGTACCTGTAGATCACTTTGGGTAGAAGTGACATTTTCACAACGCTGAGTCTTCCTATTCATGAGCAAGGTATATCTGTCCACTTACATAGGTCTCTCCTGGTTTCCTGCAGTAGTGTCTTGCAGTTTTATTTGTATAGGTCTTTTATGTCTCTGGTTAGATTTATTCCTAATTGTGGGCTACTGTAAATGGTATTGATTTGGTGATTTCGTCTTCGAAGTTCTTTTTGTTGGTATAGAAGAATCCAACTGATATTTGTATGTTTATCTTGTATTCTGATACTTTGCTCAAATCGTCTATTAGTTTCAGTAGTTTTCTTGTGGATTCTTTGGGGTTTTCTGTGTATAAGATCATATCACCTACAAATAGAGATACTTCTACTTCTTCCTTACCAATCTGGATGCCCTTTAGTTCTTTTTCTAGCCTAACTGCTCTGGCTAGGATGAGGTCCCATTTATTTTGTCATTTGCTGTCTGTGCTTCTGTTATTACATTAGATAATCCATTGTTGAAAGCTAGGTCTGATAGCATTGCCCCTGCTTTTTTTTGTAAGAATTTTATGGTTTTAGTTTGCACATTTAGGTTTTTATCCCATTTTGAATGTTTCTGTGTATGGTGTGAGGCATGGCTCCTGGGTCAGTTTTCTGCATGTGGAAATCCAACTTTTTCAGCACTATTTATTGAAGAGACTCTTCTTTTTTCTATCGAATGTACTTAGCAGCCTTGTCAAAAATCAGTTGGCCACAGATGTGTGGGCTTATTTCTGGACTCTCAATTCTATTCCATCAGTCTAGTGTCTATTGTAATACCAGTACCAGGCTGTTTTGATTACTATAGCTGTATACAGCCACTCCTCACTTCTTGGCATGGTTAGGTTCCAAAGACCAGGTTGTTGGGTGAAAATCAGCATTATGCAAAAATGGAGGATTTTTTTCCTGATTTCAGACCATCCACTTGTCAGACTTTTTAAAATTAGAAAATATGATCATAGAGATAGTAACAGCTAAGATTTACTGATGTGCTCATCGCTATAACAAGTCCGGCTACAGATTATTCCTCTTCGGAGGAGGCTTGAAGGAGACAAAGCTGGATAAAACTGGGCTATGTGACTGCAGGGCCCACAGCTTAATCACTTCACCTTCCTCCTGCACTGGGTCAGAGCTTCCCTTGTGGAGTCCCCTCTAGGGCTCCACTCTCAACCTTGCCAACTCTATGTTCCCCTCTGAGCCTAGCGAGTCACTGAGGCCCAGGGCTTCCTGAGAGGGCACTAGAAGACTGGCCACGCACATGGCCCCACTGACGTGGAGGTTTCAGGCCCCATTTGGCTCACTTTGGGATGTCATTAAACTTGCAAGAATTTCTTCCAAACACCCTCTTCAATAACTCTTTCTTTCCTCCCTTCCCACCTCCTTAGGCAGCATAGGAGCTGGGAACCCAGAACAGGAGCCTGCTGGCCTGGTGTTGCCTGTGCATTCGCTGGGAGGTTGTGGTCATGGAGGAGGCCAGCCCTGTATGGCAGCTAGACACAGCACCCTTGCCAGCAGGAGGGAGTGGAGGGCATGGAACAGTGCAGCCCAGCTTCCTGGAGGCTGCCTAGAGACCCTCCTTGAGGAAGGAGATGTTTCGCAGCCATTGCCACCAGGCCCGCCACCTCGTTAAACCATAAAACAGTTGGATAGTAGATTTTTTACTACTGTTGTAAATGTGAAATGTCAGATAACAAGACAGTCTTAAGTGAGGAGTAGGTGTAGTATGTTTAAAAATCAGAAGTGTGAGTCCTCCTACTTTGCTCTACTCTTTCAACATTGCTTTAGCTGTTTGGGGCCTCTTGTCATTCCATACAGAGGATTGGTTTTTCTATTTCTTTAAAGAGGGCTGTTGGAATTTTGATTTTGATTGTGTTGAATCTATAAATCGCTTTGCTTTTAGTAGTACTGACATCTTAACAATATTAAGTCCTCCAATCCATGAACATGGAACATCTCTCCATTTATTTAAGTCTTCTTTAACCTCTTTCAGTAGTATTTACAGTTTTCATTGCATAAGTCCTTCACGTCCCTGGTTAGATTTCTAGATTTTTTTATTCTCTTAGATGCTATCATAAATGGAATCGTTTCCCCAATTTCCATTTCAGATTCCTCATTGTTGGTATATAGAAACGCAACTAATTCTTGTTTGTTGTACCTTTCAACTTTGCTAAATTCCTCTATTAGCTTGGCAAGTTTTCCTGTGGACTCTTTGGAATTTTCTATATACAGGATCATATCATACACAAATAATTTTACTTCTTCCCTTCCAACTTGGATATCTTTGTCTTCTTTTTCTTGCCTTATTAGGACTTCGAATACAATACTGAATAGAAGTGGTGAGTGGGCACCTTTGTCTTATTACGAATTTCAAGGGGAAAGCTCTCAGTTTTTATTAAGTATGTTGACTGTTTGGTTTTTCATATATGTTGTGAATCATACTGAGGAATTTTCCTTCTATTCCAATCATCTTTAAGGCTTCCATCAAGAAAGGGTGCTGGATTTTATCAAATTCTTTTTTCTGCATCTAAAGAGATGATCATGTGGTTCTTTTCCTTTGTTCTATTGATGTGGTGTATTACTTTGATTAATTTTCTTATGTTGAACCATCCCTGAATTCCTGGAATAAATCCATTTCGTGATGGTGTATGACTCTTTTAACATGCTGTTGGATTCTGTTTGTATTCTGTTGAAGATTTTTGCATCTGTATTCATAAGAGACATTGGCCTGTGATTTTTTCTTGTGGTGTCTTTGTCTTGTTTTGGTGTCAGCGTTGTATTTGCTTCACAGAATGACTTAGGGAGTAGTCAGTCCTCTATCTTTTGGAAGAGTTTAAACAGTACCGGTGTCAATTCTTCTCTAAACGTTTGGTAGAATTCCCCAGTGAAGCCGTATGGCTCAGGACTTTTTTTTTGTTGGGAGGTTTTTGATCCCTGATTTGATCTTTTCACTGGTTATGGGTCTGTTAAGACATTCTATTTCCTCTTGAGTCAGCTTGGGTAGGTTGTGTGCTTTTAAGAATCTACCCATTCCATCTAGATTATCCGGTTTGTTTTCATCCAATTGTTCATAATATTCTGTCATAATTCTTTTTATTTCTATCAGGTTGGTTGTAATGTCCCCTCTTTCATTTTTTATGTTGGTTATTTGCATCTTTCTCTTTGTCAAGCTAAAGGTTTGTCAATTTTATTGATCCTTTCCAAGAACCAACTTCTGGTTTGACTGATTCTACTGTTTTCAATTTTATTAATTTCTGCTCTGATCTTTGTTATTTCCTTTCTTCTGGTAGGTTTAGGCTTAATTTGCTCTACTCTTTCTAGTTTCTGGAGTTGTCAAGTTAGGCTATTAACCTGAGATCTTTCTTTTTTTTTTTTTTTTATGTGGGCATTTATTGCTGTAAGTTTTTCTCTGAGTACTGCCTTTGCTGCATCCTGTGAGTTTTGGTATGTTGTACTTTCATTTCCATTTGACTCTTAAGAAATTTGTGATTTCTCTTTTGATTTCTTCCTTGACCCACTGGTAGTTTAATAGTATGTTGTTTAATTTCTACATGTTTGTGTATGTTTTGGTTTTTTTTTCCTGTTACTGATTTCTAGCTTCACTCCATTGTAGTCAGAGAAAATACTTTCTATGATTCCAATCTTTTTAAAATTTATCAAGACTTGTTTTGTGACCTAAAATGTGGCCTATCCTGGAGAAGTAGCAGAATTTGATAGCAGTTTTTATCTCTAGAGCAAAAGCTTCGAAGTAGTTGGCTTAATACATGAAATGATTAGTCAAAACCGCAACTTTGGTAAACAAACTGTGATCTTTTATATGCTATCAAACATAATTACCTTGAAAGAACATGTAGAACTTTGCTGGTAACATTTTAAGAGTTACTGGTGAGGCATATACTGCATTAAACTGTGTATGTTGCCATGGCAATGTGAAGTTCAACATGACTTAAATATATTATAACATCATGGCTGTCCCTTCACATACAGTGAAACCTACGAGAGCCAGAACTTGCCAGAAGTGCCTTGTTTTTCTGGGTCTCGCAAGTTTTTCTGCCTTTGACAGGATGCAGTCTTACCAATTTTCTATTGCTCTCTATTAGTGGAAAATATTTGGGTTTTCACTGACCGGTTTCCACCTTACACAGGTTCTGGCTTTCACAGGTTTTACTGTATATCAATACTATGTACAGAAATGATTACAGAAACACACTTTATTGTCTGCTCTCACTGAAAAATGAAATATATCAATGAGGTCCTATTGTCTGAAGCTATCGTATCCTATTATTGTTGTTTTATTTCTCCCAGGAAAAAGCTAATGTTTATGATTAAAAGAACTTGCTTTTGTTTTACAGTCTGATAGCTTTTCCCCTTGTTTTCTGCTACTGTGCCTCCCAAGAATTCATTGATATTTCCTAAAGGTAGATGTTTATACTGCTGAGATAAATTGTTTATATTCTTGTAGAAGCTTTCTGTTTTCCAGAATTAGTCATGCTGGGGGGATAAGGAACTGATGATTTTGGTATATAGTGGGGATGGCAATTTTTGTTTTTCTTTTTTATTTTAGGGGCCAACTCTGACAGAGAAATAGGGACTGCTGACAGGGATTGGTAAAGGCAGGGACTGAGCTGATCTGGAACCTTCCATTTTCAACCAGAATTCTGGGACACGGGTGGAAGTAGAGAATGGTGGCAGACCTGTCAAATTAACTGCAAGAACTTTATTCTAGGGGTGAAAATGGGTCTCCATATGTTCACTAATGTATTGAGTCAAACTGGAGCCTCTGACACTATGCTGAATGAGATTAGTCAATCACAAAAGGACAAATATTATATGAGACCACTACTATAAGAACTCAAGAAAAGGTTTAAATACAGAAGAAAACATTCTCTGATGGTTACAAGGGTGGGGAAGGAGGAAGAGGGGAATTCACTAACGAGATAGTAGACAAGAATTATCCTACGTGAAGGGAAGGACAACACACAGTTCAGGGGAAGTCAGCACAACTGGACTAAACCAAAAGCTAGTAAGTTTTCTAAACACAACCAAACACTTCGAGGGACAGGGTAGCAAGGGGCAGGGGTCTGGGGACCACGGTTTCAGGGGACATCTAGGTCAATTGGCATAACAAAGTTTATCAAGAAAATATTCTGCATCCCACTTTGGTGAGTGGCATCTGGGGTCTTAAAAGCTAATGAGTGGCCATCTAAGATGCATCAACTGGTCCCAAGCCATCTGGTGCAAAGAAGAATGAAGAACATCAAAGACACAGGGAAAATATTAGCCCAAGAGACAAAAGGGGCCACAAAAACCAGAGACTCCACCAGCCTGAGACCAGAAGAACTAGATGGTGCCCGGCTACCACCAATGACTGCCCTGACAAGGAACACAACAGAGAGTCTGTGGCAGAGCAGGAAAAAAGTGGGGTGCAGAACTCAAATTCTAGTAAAAAGACTAGGCTTAATGGTCTGACTGAGACTGGAGGAATCCCAGAAGACATGGCCCCCAGACTCTGTTACCCCAGAACTAAAACCATTCCCAAAGGCAACTCTTCATACAAAGATTAGACTGGACTCTAAGACACAAAATGATACTCATGAAGAGTGTACTTCTTAGTTCAAATAGATACATGAGACTAAATGGGCAGCCCCTGTCCAGAGGTGAGATGAGAAGACAGAAAGGGACAGGAGCTGGTTGAATGGACGTGGGAAATCCTGGGTAGAAAGGAGGGAATGTAAAGTCACACTATAGGGATAGCAACTAGTGTCACATAACAATGTGTATACAAATTTTTGTATGAGAAACTAACTTGAGCTGTAAACTTTCACCTAAAGCATAATTAAAAAAAAAAAATTGAAGGCTTTGAGTCAATAGGAAAAGTTGAATCTTGAGGCATCTGCCTATTGAAAAAAAAAAAAGAGAGTGATCTGTAAGAAACCACTGTCAGTGCTTTCCTTCAAGATTTGTCCAGAATTAAACTTTCACAAGCGTTGTAAATAATGCAACCTGGTAGCAAACCTTCTGGAATCTCAGTGATGGCTTTGTTTCAGTTTGATTATTCATCATTTTGTATCATAGTACATACTGAAAGAATTGCCTCATTCTGATTAAAATGGTCCCAACTCATATACCAGAAGATACAATATAAGTTTTATGGAATTAAAAAATGGGTGGTAAGTCTTAAATAGACACACGCAACAATTTAAAAAAAAAATTGTTTTAATGAAATGTTCTATGGAGTTAAGTTACAGATAGAAATCTGGAAATCTAGTGCCTGAGGCCCGGATAATACAGTTATAATAATAAAGTTTTTCACTTTTTCTTCGGGGCTGAGATTTTTTTTTTTTTTAACCTCTAACACTAAATTTACTCCAGTATCGTTACTGCACATATTTAAGCTAAAGGAGAAATTATGAATTTCCAGTTGTTTCGCGACTTTGGTTTAAATTTGAAAAAAATGCACAATCTGTTTCCTGATAGGAACATGAATGTTACTTAAAAACCAAACCAAACCCACTGCCGTTGAGTCAGTTCTGACTTACAGCAACCCAACAGGACAGAGTAGAACTGCCTCATATGGTTTCCAAGAAGTATGTGGTGGATTTGAACTACTGACCTTTTGGTTAGCAGCTGAGCTCTTAACCACTGTGCCACCAGGGCTCCTGAATGTTACTTATAACACCAAAATTTACCCTCTACAGCAAAGGGTTCAAGTACTATACACTGATTCATATGTTTACTGAATTAAAAGACACTGAGGAGCCTGAAATCAACAAACACACAAACAAACAAACAGTCCCTGCCCTCATACAGGTCAGAGTCTAGACTAATTACATGGGGTAAATTATAGGCAAGGACAAGTTTCACAAAGGTGATGATGCTTAACTTGACCTGAAATATGAAAGATCAAAAGTTCGTTAGGAAGATAGGGGCAGGAGATAGGGTGCCTCGTGAATTTACTTAAGTTCTATATTCAACAATCACAGGGCTGGATCTGAATCCTCAATGGGTGAAAGGAAGGTAGCACTTGGAGTGGAAGTACAGGTAGCCCCCAACTTAGGACATATTTGAGTTACAATGAACCGCACTTAACAAGTGTCCTTTTTTTTATTAATACATATTATCACTAGTAATACGTACTACAGTGTTGTGGCACATAATTGGCTGATGTTATCATCTGTAAGTTTATATGTAATGTTTCCAACCCCTAAAGACAAATGAAGATTGGATTTCTAAACATACTGATAATAAAAGGCAATAATAATGAAAACTTTAAAAAACAATGAGGTATTCCAAAATCATTGGAACAGAATCCTAAGTCGGGGACTACCTTTACTTAGGAACCAAATGTATGTTAATTAGTTTTTGACTTACCTAAGAAGTAAGCGTTCTTTAGGAAGAATAAGAATTGGGTTCTGTGCCATATTCAATACAAATTGAGATATTTTATGAAATAAGTATTAACTTATTGAGAATTTTGATGTTAATAATAGATGAAATTTTCTTTTAATACCATCTTGTACTTTCCTCCATCCATTCTAGTACCTTTACTTTTTGTTTTCTTTTATTTCCTATTTGGTAATAAATACAAAGTTAAACTAAACGTGTCTTTCACCAAATTGTGAATATCATCACCAAAAATATTTAAAATGATGAACATAATTCACGATTGGTTTAAATAATTCCACGGGTTTAAACTCATGGGTTTTGAGTTTTAGTTCCTTAATAAAAATAACAATAAAAAATGCCATGACAAACATTTCTGTATGTAGCTATGAAAAATTCCTACAAAGTTAAATTGCTGAGCAAAGATTGTAAACATTTTTAAAGTTTTTGATATATGTTAACAAATTTTGTTCTTGAAAGGCTGAAACAGTACTTTTGTAAATTCAACATTATCTTTTATAAAAACAATACCATCAAGTATGATAAAACCAGTCTGCAAATCCAAAAGCAATGTATACCTATATCTTGTATTTATACCATGAGATTGTGTAATGTATATTAACTTAAGTGATACATAATAGTAACTTAAATGCTTTAATTTGCATCGTTCATTGCTAATCACAGGCTATGATTTACTACTTGTAGTTTTGTTTCATTGAAGCAGTTTTGGTTATTAAACTTACATATTCAAATCAATTCTCTATATTCTACATAAAAAAGATATAGTCAATTATTTTTGCTACACGCATTTTACTAATTTATTACTTAACTCTTGCTATTAATTTTACATTCCATATTCTGTAAAGGAGCATTTTCACTAGTGTTTTTATATTTCAGCATATTTATCTTATCTTTGGGGACACTGGTGGAATTCTCACCTTCCATACAGGAGTCCCAGATTCGATTTCTGGCCAGTGCACCTCGTGCCCAGCCACCACTCATCTGTCAGTGGAGGCATTCGTGTTGCTACGATGCTGAACAGGTTTCAGCAGAGCTTCCAGACTAAGATGGGCTACGAAGAAAGGCCTGGAGGTTTACTCCCCAAAATGAGCCAACGAAAAGTCTATGGATCACAACGGTTCGCAACTGAACATGGGGAAGGCACAAGACCGGACAGCGTTTCTTCCCACTGTGCATGGGGTTGCTACAAGTTGGGGGCTGACTAGATGGCAGCTAACAACATCTTATCTTTAGTGATAGTTGTCAATTCTTTAATAGCAAGTATTTATCTCCAGCAGTATTTGAAATAAATATCTTAATTGTCTTATACACATTTTATATCCTATGGTCCATGTGGAATTTGGTGTAGTTCAAGATGCAAGTTACGAAAAGAAAAAAGGATTATAGGCAAGAAAATTCTTCTCCCTAATGACAATAAAGGGAACCCTGATGGCACAGAGCTGGGTTGCCAAACAAAATGTCAGCAGTTCCAATCCACCAGCCCTATGGGGCGATTCTACTCTGTCCTACAGGGTTGCTATGAGTCAGCATTGACTTGACAGCAATGTTTTAAATAAAAAGGGAAGTCCTTTTTTATTGTGAAATAATTTCTGGTTTATTATATAATAAGTTCTCATAATAGCATGAATCTATTCATGTAATTATTGTTAGTCAAAATTCTGGTACTTTAAAAATATAATGCTAATTTTTTTTCCTTCTAGAATATAATACATGCTCCCATTGAAAAGTTAGTTGTTTTCAAATATAATTAGCTACTCAATTTTAACCAGTCAAATTTCTGGTAATTGTCTTTCTTTTGTTGATGTATTTTTTTTTTAAACAGTATGTTCTTTCTACTATTCTGCTTTTTTCCTAATCATTGTAACTTATTTAGCTTTACTAAATGATAATTTTTAATGACTATGGAATAGTTCGTCTTCTCTATGTGTCATAACATGCTCAACTATTTTCTAGTTGTCGCTAGTTGAAAATTTTTTTTTTTCATTTGTCATTATTATAAATAGTGCTGTGATGACCCTTTCACCATTTTTTGGTTACTATTTTTTTTATCCTTAAGAGCATTTGCTAGATCAAAATGGGAATACTTTCTAGAAAGATTCCTCTCTTGCCTAGCTTATTCCTCCCCTAGTCTTTTCCCATCTCAGTACACCATCACATAAATCCCAGCTGCTTAAGCTGGAAACCCGTAGTCTCTCTTTACCTCGCCACATACATCATTCAATCCATCAGCAAATCCTACCTTCAAAATATATCCCAAATCCACTGACTTCTATTTCTACAATCTTATACCATTTGCCATCAGGTGGATTCTGACTCATGGCGACCCCATATGTGCCAGAGTAGAACTGTGCTCCACAGGGCTTCTAATGGCTGATTTTTCAGAAGTAGATCACTAGGTCTTTCTTTCAAGGTGCCCATGGATGGACTCGGACCTCCAACCTGTTAGTTATCAACCAAGTGTCCTAATTGTATGCACTACCTAAGGCTCTCCTACCACCCCCCTCCCCCACCCCCGTGCAAGATTAGACCTTCCAAATGACCTTCATCTCTGCTTTGGATAGTCAATGATTTCCTCATTTTACTTCCGGCTTCCACTTTTGCTTTCTTAATTCATTCTCTACACAGCAACCTATAATCAGCGACCTCATTTGGTACCATTCTCTGTTTCACTTATTATTCTTTGGCTACAAATGGATTTCTTTCCATTGCTCTAACAAGTTGAGCATACGCTTCCCTTGTGGCTTTTGGCCCATTACACTCCTCCAGTTACTTCCACTGTGCTGTCTTAGATTTTTAAAGACATGGATATCTGTAAGTCATTTGATTAGAACCATTTTGAACCTATAAATAAATGCCTGGCATTCTTCCCTCCTGCCCTTCTCTCAACAAATGAGTATAGAAGGCCTATGAATCAGGCACTGTTCTATGCTACAGGCATAGTAAGTGTCAGTAAGGTAGGCATGGTCCCTGCTCTCATGGAAAACCCAGTGACATTATTTTGCACTTCAGTATTTTGTATTTACAGAAAACACTTCATAGAATAAGTAACAGAGATACAGCTGAGACTAAAACTGACCAAGCTCTAATGCTGTCTCTTGGGGCCATGCAGAGAAGAAATACCTTTGCTCTGGATCATGAAACTTCATGAGCAGAGATGATGTTATTTCCAAAATATTTTCACTTCATCCTTCCCTACAGTTATGCATTTAATTGTCTTCATTCATAATAGCTATCATCAACATTTTTATTCTGGACTAAACAGAACAAGTGATAGAAGGCCTGTACATTTGTTCCTATTTTTTCACCATTGAGTCTAATGTTAGTCCTTAATTTTAAATATTTAATCATTTTAAATATTTAATCGAACTAAGAAAGAAACCTTCCATATCTAATTTTTATAATTTTCATCAAGATTAGAGGCTCAATTTTATAAAAAGCCTTAGCAGGTACTGAAATAATACAAATGAGTTCAGGGACTACCTTCCTCACCTATTGTTAAAAAAGAATCTTTATATTTCTGCCTGCGAATTCTGATATCGATTTGTTTCTTTTGCACTTTAAATGGTACATTTTCCAACAGTTAAAAAACAGAATTCTGCTTTTACTTCTAATTTGATTTTACTGTGTCCTGAGAGACTAATGTAGAATTTGCGCCTTTCTCAATACTCACCATGTGTATCTTTATCTTCGTAGCATACGCTCAACTTTTCTATTACATACAACAGTGAATCAGTGTTATCTGAAAAAAGGTA
Organism: Elephas maximus indicus; assembly: GCF_024166365.1. Classification (NCBI taxonomy): domain Eukaryota; kingdom Metazoa; phylum Chordata; class Mammalia; order Proboscidea; family Elephantidae; genus Elephas; species Elephas maximus. Next base: position 58,150,775 of record NC_064841.1, on the reverse strand, counting down.
TTCTTATATAACCTTAAATGCCAAGCAATGCTACTGTGCCACATTGCTTCTATCTACAATTTTTGCTTATTCTTTATTTTTAAAATTGTATCATAGTCTAATAGAAAAATGCTGAAGTATATAATTAGGTATTTCTACTTCTTTTTGTACAGTTACCAAAATGAACAAACCATGAGTTCCTTACTCTAACGTCATTATTTTAATCCTTTCGCTGTTATAAAATGTTTCAATCTTTTGAAGTAAAATATACTTTATCTGATACTATGATAATAAAAAATAATAGCCTCTTCTATATCAAACAGACACAGCAGACTTCAGACCAATAGTTAATTTTCTTCTCACCCTAAATATTTGAGGGATATAATGAAGGCACAGTTAAGTAGTTAAGAGTAGGGCTGGAAAAATCAGGGATGCCATCAGTTGCTAGCTGTGTGGCCTTAACCTCTCTGTGTTCCGTTTCCTCATCCATAAAATGGATAAAAATGACAGCCTGGTGTTGTTGAAAAGATTAAATGCAACTAATCCACATAAAGTGGAGCCCTGGTGGCACAGTGATTAAAGTGCTCAACTGCTAACAAAAGGTTGGCAGTTCGAAACCACCAGTGGCTCCATGGTAGAAAGGTGTGGCAGTCTGCTTCCGTAGAGATTTACAGCTTTGTAAACCCTATGGGGTCCCTATGAGTCAGAATTGACTCGACAGCAGTGGGTTTGGTTTTTGGGTTTGACGCACATAAAAAGCTTAACATGATGCTTGATATATAAATGCTTACTATATAATAATCATAATTATAACAGCACCAACACCATAATCTGTTAACAGTGATTAATACCTGCAGTGATTCTTAACTAGAAATTTCCTAGGGGGCACTTAGGCGATACCCATATACGGTTTGATAATGCTCCTAAGATAATTAATTTTATATTACCCTATGAAAAATAGGCAGGGAGGGAGTGAGGAGGAGGAGAGAGATAGACAGCCAGCCACTGTCAAGTTGACTCCAACACCTGCAGATATTATGTACAATAGAATGAAACAGTGCCTGTCCCGCACCATCCTCACAATTGCCAGCATGTTGCAATTCATTGCTGTGATCCATTATTTCACTAGAGTCTCCCCATGCCCTCACTGGCTCGCTACTCCACCCAACACAATGTCTACCTCTAACAAATGATACTTCCTGATGGCGCGTCCAAAGCAAGGGGGTCAGACAACGTTCTGTCGTGATCTATAAAGTTTTCATTGGCTAATTTTTTCAAAGTAGATCTCCAGGCCTTTCTTCCTAGTCTGTCCTAGTCTCGAAGGTTCATTGAATCCTGTCCACCATGGGTGACCCTGCTGGTATTTGAAATACTGGAGGCATAGCTTCCAGCATCATAGAAACACATAAGCCACCACAGTACCACAAACTGACAGGTGGCATAGACCATCCTATTAAGACTGGGCTAGAGCCATAGAGCCATTTTTCTTAGCCTCAAGACAGCCCCTCACCCAGCCCATTTCCTAGAGTTCTTTCTTTTCCTTCTCAGAACCTCCTTAAAGATATACAGCCACTGGCTAACCGGAATCGGCTGAAACAGGTCCTGTCCTCTGTCCTGGCATTGTAGATGCCTTTAGCTCATTAACTGCTTCACGCACAGTAAATTCTCCACCCCTGGGGTGAGAGCTGACATGCTAATGAATAAAATGACTAAGTTCCTCCTACATGGGGAATCGAACCTGGGCCTTAGAAAACGCTTTTAAAAACAAAAAAACCAAACCCATTGCCATCTAGTCGATTCCAACTCATAGCGACCCTATAGGGCATAGTAGAACTGCCACCCAAACAGGGCAGAGTAGAACTGCCACATAGGGTTTCCAAGGAGCACCTGGTAGATTTGAACTCGTTCTAAAACGCTCCACACCTGCGTGTGCGCTGTTTTGTATTTTGAAACTGATCCTGCCTATGTAAACCAGTCTCAACAAGCTGCCTGCGAGGCAGTCTTGGATGTAACATAGACCCGTCTGTTTCCTTGATTGGCCAACCAGTAAAGTTGCCTTTTGTTCTGCCCAACTCAATCTCTGTCTTTTTGGCCCTGATGGAGTTACGCCGAGCAGAACACCCAGAGTTCCTGGCAACATTTTCTGGCAAGCCAGCTGGGAGTCATCGCTCGGTGTTGGAAGCAGACTAGACAGAGGACCCAACCAAAAGTCCAGCGCACACCAGGAGATTTCTCCAGGGGACCAATGGCGGGTCCTCGAGGCTGATACCTCCTCAGCCCAACAGTGACTCCTCCAGGGGAAAGAAGGAGATTCCCTGGGAAGGAGGGCATTTGTTTCTCGGTGAGTAACAACTTTAAGATTGTCCACTGTAACGGTGTGCTTAGGTCTGTTCTGTTTTCTGGTTAACTTGTAAAAGCTGCATTAAGGTGGCCTCATGGAGGATGGCCATTAGTCTGAAATTCTGCACACTGAGGCAGCCTCATAGACGCCGGTTGGTAGTCTGAAATTCTGTGCATTAAGGAGGCCTTATAGAGGCTGGCTGGTGGTCTGAAACTCTGTAAAAGCCACCTAGGACTCTTAAGGTAGTTGTTCTCTGTTCTGATATTCTGTTTTAGCCATGGGTAATTCTAAAAGAATTCCTGATTGTTCACCCTAGAATGTATTCTGGAAAACTGGCAGAAGTTCAGGTACAATCCTATGAAAAAAGGAAACTTGTTTTCTTATGTGACACAGCTTGGCCACAACATACACTGGAAAGTGATGAGAAATGGCCCATTAATGGATCTGTACAATGTAACACCACATTGCAGTTAGATTTTTTTTCCTGCATGGGAAAGTGGGGTGAAAAATATTATATAGAAGCTTTTTTTTGATGTTGTATAGAGACAAAGGTACTCAGAAAAAGCATGCAGTGTGCATTCAGACCAACAAGAGGACTAAAGATCAGAAAAAGCCAAAAGTTTTAGAACGGCCCCTTGAGGAATTTCTGGACCCCCTGGGTCTGCCATAGCCTCTACCTCCTTACCCCCAGACTCCCCTCAAGCCCCAAGGACCACCACTTAGACAGGGTCCCCCCTCAGAGCTCCCCCCACATCTCCCCCGCGGGCCATCAGGTGTGGCCTCAGAACAGGGGTCCCAACTGAGCCAGAGCCATCAGACAGACCTTTACCCCCTGATAGACTCCAGCCACAGACATGGGCATGGTGCTTGCAAAGAAGCTGACAAGCATCATGCCATTCGGGCAGCAGCTGGCACCATCCCCCTTAGGACCTGGCTGGGACCCTAATGTGCATGAGCAGTGAAACTTTCTCATTTACTATCGTGACTGCCTTCTAGCAGGGCTCAAGAATGGACTCCCAAAGCAAAAAAGCCTCAATAAAATATATGCAGTTAGAAGTCAGAGGAGGATCCCTCCTCTTTTCTTGAAAGGACCTTTTCAGCTTTCAGGCAGTATACTGATTTAGATCCAGAGTCCTCTGAAAATGCCAGGCTGAATTAATGCCATTTTCATAGGGCAAAGTACCCTGGACATCTGAAAGGAACTTCAGAAAGTCGAAGGGGGCACAGCCAAGTCAATCTCTCAGTTGGTTGAGATTGTCTTCAGGGTCTATATAGGCAGGGAAAAGGAGAAAGAAAAACTTTCAGAACAAAGCGAAACCAGACGAGCAAAACAGCAGGCTAGTTTCCTTATGGCCGCTTTGCAAGAATCAGGGGCCTGGCAGGGAGGTCGAAGAAAAGGAGGGCCTCCCAAGCAGACAAGGCTGAAGCCTAGTGATAAAACCCAGTGGATAAAAACCAGTGTGTCCATTGTAAGGAAATGGGGCACTGGAGAAATGAGTGCGCCAAGAGACCGCAAAACAAACAAACCCAAACAAGCCTCTGGGAGCAGTCCAACTCCCAGCCATGGCATACTCCGAGAACAAACCAGACCGAAGGGGACCGGAGGCAAAACTACCTACCGCCTGACCCTCTGGTTACAGTGAACTTGGAGGGAAAGCCCACTAAATTTCTAGTGGGCACTGGGGCCACTCATTCAGTCTTAACCCCAAAACAAGCCCCTCCTTTGGGAAAAATAACTACCACTGTGGGAGCGTCAGGGAAAGAAGTCTCCAGGGCTTTTCTTCAACCACTCGCCTACTCCCTTCCTGGAAAAATTCTCACTCACTCCTATACATGCAAGATTGCCTGGTCCTGCCGTTAAGACGAGACCTATTACATAAACTGCAGTCTGAGATCTCATTTCAGAATAAAGAAATGCATGTGAACGTGCCGGTGGAGCAAGGTTGGCAAGCCCACCTCATGCTGTGTCAGCCAATACCTGGGCTACCTACCCTGTGATGCTCTGCCCTTCTTTAATGAAGGACTCAACACTGAGGCCTTGCCAGTCAGCTTTCAACACCCCGATCTTACCTGGGAAGAAGACAGACAGAAGCTATAGGTTTGTGCAAGACCTCCGGGCTATCAACCAGGTAATGACTGTCTGCCCTGTCGTACCCAACCTTCGTACTCTGCTATCAATGCTGTTACCAGTTTTTAAGTGGTTCACAGTGTTACATCTGAAAGACGTTTTCCTGTATTACCCTTGAACATAAAAGCCAAGAAGATTTTTGTCTTTGAGTGGAAAGTCCCCAATACCAGGCAAAATCAGCAATTTTGTTGGACTGTGTTCCCCAAGGTTTCAAAAATTTACTGACCCTTTTTTGGTTCAGCCCTAGCTAAAGAGTTGCAAGGACTGAGTCTTCAAAACAGCATGCCATCGCACCTTTGGTTCCCCAGCTAACGCTGCCCTCACAAGATCAATCTCCACACTAAGTGAAAAGGACAGGTACGTGGCAGAACAGTGGGGTGCCAGAGAAAAGGGCTGGTTATATACCCTGGAAGGAAAAGTTTTCCTTCCGAAGACTCTAGTCACCCTGGTCCTGTGAAAAGCCCACCAGTTCACCCACCACAGGCGTGACACTCTGTATGACTGGGTAAAGAGACATTTGATGGGATGGGGAATTTACAAGGCCATTGAGACCATGGTACAACAGTTGTGTCACCTTCACCTGTGCCAAGAACAGCCCTAAAAACAGTGTCACTGCACCTCCAGGGACCCAGTCAAAGGGGATACAACCTGGAGAAGACTGGCAGGTAGATTTCACTGAGATGCCCAGAGCACATGGAAATTATAAGTATTTTACTTGTATTTGAAGATACTTTCACCAGCTGGATTTAAAGCTTTTCTGTGCCAAACCAAGAAGGCCACTGACGTGGTCAAAAGATTCCTAGAAAAAAATCATCCCAAGGTTTGGGTTACCCTGATCCACTGGAAGCAACAATGGGCCTCATTTTACTACAAAAAATTACTTAAGATGTGGCAACTGCCTTGGACATCGATTGGAATCTGCATTCAGTATGGAGACCCGAACCCAGTGGAAAGGTCGAAAGAGCTAACCAGTAGCTCAAGAGGTACCTAGCAAAACTGTGCTAGGACACTAAGTTAGTTTGGACTAAGGTCCTCCCCCTGGCTCTGCTTCAGTCCTCGGCTGCCCCAAGTCCAAATAAAATCAGTCCCTTTGAGCTGATATATGGACGCCCTTTGCTAAAGAACTCTTGAGATGGAAACCCTGGGAGCACATGGCACACCCCAGATTTGGGAATCAGCTCCCTATGTGAAAAAGGTGTTCAGTTCTTAAAAGAATACTCGTAGTCTCTGTCGGGTGTATCGTGCTCTCTCCACAGATATGCTCATCTTCGAGACCCTGGACCAATGCCTGAGGTCCCTCTACATTCCATTCAGCCAGGTAACTGGGTCCTGATCAAAACTTAAAGTCTGATATCCTACTCCTGCAAGAAAAGTGGACTGGACCCTTTGAAGTTCTCCTCACCATGCCTACTGTAGTCAAGGTCAATGGGTTGAGCGCCTGGATTCATCATGCCAGAATCAAGAAGTGCCTGCCACCAGACATCGAGAGACTTCCCCAAACCAGGAAAATTGGACTTGTACCCCAATAAAAGCCCTTAAGTATGTACATGTTCCATCAGTAATGCTAGTATGTCAGTAAGTGCTGCCGAGGTCTGAGGGGTAAGCTTTGCTCTAGCCTTCCTCACAGTATTTATACTGAATTACAGCTGTGTCATTCCCCTGTTTGAGATCACTTTTGCCAGCTGATGCTAAGTAACTCCTGCCCCAGACCCCTCACTCTGTAACAACAACTCTTCAGAACAACTGGAACTGTGACTTGTTAAAAGACCTGAAGTACCTGTTTAAGAGACTCTGAGTTTTCAACCCATAGAGTATGAGTTTATTCTTCAATGTTTGCATTCTGTATTTTTTTTTTTTTGCCTTCCTGTTCATATTTCACCTGTTTTAAGATTAGTAGACCTCTTAAGTTAGACCTGCTTCATGCAAATATGAAGCCGAGGTACTTTACCTTCATTCTCCTCCCAACTCTGCCCCTTACATAACCTTGACAGAAAATGCTTTTGTCAAATTCGCCCAGTCAGGAGCAGATTTGCTTTGTATCCCTTCAGGCTATGTATTTCTGTGTGGAAGTATAAGTCATCCAGAATTCCTACCCCAAACCCAACTCCCAAACCCTATACCCGGGCAATCCAGTATTCGGATGGCTAAAAAACCCTTTTGGCCTTATTTTCTTCTTTCTTGCAGTAGGACTAACTGCACTCTTTCTTGTCTGCATGTCTGGACCCCGCCTCCTAAACCTCCTAGCCAAATTCCTTACTAAAAGACTAAGCTCTATCAAGCTCAATATGGTCCTCACTCAATAGCCTGGCTATCAAACCATACCATCACCCGCACCTTATGATCTCAGGCTGGAAGCTATCCAACAGTTTCTAGGAGAACCCTAAACTTTTAGAGCTGCCCCATCCTGGCTCACCACCCCTTCTCAGCAGGAAGCGGTTTGAAGAGTCGTTGCCTGGTCTCCCCCTTCCCGCAGCTCATTGTCTTGTGACTAATAACTGTTAATGTCAGAAGAAAAGGAGGGAATAAGACAGGGTTAGAGTCATAGAGCCATTTTTCTTAGCCTCAAGACAGCCCCTTGCCCAACCCATTTCCTAGGGTCCTTTCTTTCTTTGCCTCCTCAGAAACTCTTTAAAGAGAAACAGTCACCGGCTAGACAGAATCAGCTGAAACAGGTCCTGCCCTCCATCCTGCCATTCCAGGTGAACTTTAACTCATTAACTGCTTCACGCATGGTGAATTCTCCGTCCTGGGGTGGACAGTTGACATGCTAATGGGTAAAAATGACTAAGTTCCTCCTGTGCAGGGATTCGAACCCAGGCCTTAGAAAATGCTTACTCATTGTAAAACACTCCGTGCCTGAGTGCACGCCATTTTGTATTTTGAAACTGACCCTGCCTATATAAACGAGCCTCAACAAGATGGCTGCAAGGCAGTCTTGGGTAGCACGTAGCTGCATCTGTTTCCTTGTTTGGCCAGCCAATAAAGCTGCCTTTTGTTCTTCCCAACTTGGTCTCTGTCTTTTTGGCTCTAATGGTGTCAAGCCGAGCAGAACCCGGAGTTCCCAGCAAGACTATGAAATGCCCCTAATTGCTTTTCATCACTCTCTTTTAGTCTATTTATGCCTTTCAAGTATGCCTTTCACAGATTAAAAAACTGTGTATTAATAGCAAGTTTTTAAATAATTAAAGTAACAAAAATACACATCCTTGTAGATAATTAAAACAATATAGAAAAATATAAAGAAGAAAGTGAAGTTTACCTAAAATCTCATCTTAGAGAGTTAAATCACTGCAAACATTTTGTTGGACATAATTCCGAATTTCTCTAAATCTATTATTTACATTTAATATAAAGAAATACCTTATAAAGGCTCTTCAGATTTCTGTTTTTGTTCACTCAGAAGTGATCTCTCTGTCTCTCTCTCTGCCTCTCTCTCTCTCTCTGTGTATCAGCTTTAATACCCGGACAGTACTGTGTATTTACCATATTTTGTTTAGCCAGTCCTCTATCATGGTTTTTATTTCTGGATCAGAACACTTCTGGAACATTAAATAACAGTGGTAATAGAAAGTACTCTAGAATGATAATAGCTGTTGATGTGGGATATATGTTTTTCATGTTTGAAAGTTTCCTTCTCTTATTTTATTAGGAATTTCAATCAGAAATGAATATTGTCTTTTGTCATATACTGAATTGTGTCAAAGTTTTACTTTACAATTACTGAGATGACAATAATAATATTCTCTTAGCACTATTAAAATGGTGCATTCTGTTCATAGGCTGTCAAATACTGAATCCTCCTTATATCCTTGAATGATCTTCACTTACAGCAAAGCATTCTTTTAACGTCCTCCGGAATTCTATCTGCTAATATTTTATTTAAGGTATATGCACAAAGATAGATATGTGATAGTAGTTTAGGGCTGTATGCATTATCTCATACAACCCTAAACATGTCAGTGTTATGCTGTCTTCCTACAAACTATTAAGGAAGCTTTTTTCTGCACTGCCCTAAAACAGTTTATATAATGTAGGATTATCTTACTGCTTGAGGGTTTGCAGGAACACAACACTAAAACCATGCACATTTGTTACATTTTTTTAGAGGTTGCTGGGTGATAACCAACTTTATTTTTTACATAGTTAGGGGCCTATTTAGTTTTTAAACCTCTTTTAGAGCCAATTATGGTAATTTATATTTTCTTTTAAAACGTCTATTTAATCCACAGTTTTGTAGATCACCTGAATAGCTCAATAACCACTAAAGAAACTGAAATGGCTGTCAAAACTCATCCATTCCCACTCCAATGCACCAGAATCACAGAATTTTACAGGCAACTTTTACTAACCTTACAAGGAAAAAATAGTTCCTATGTTACACAAGCCAGTCCAGAGACTAGAAATCATTTTCTGAGGCCAATATAATCATGATAATAGAACAGGACAAAGACAGTACATAAACAGTAGATTATGGACTGATCTCACTGGTGAACACAAACGGAATAAAATATTAGCAAAGGGAATCTAATAGTGACTGGAAAAAAAAAAAAAAAACAGACTATGTAGTGTTGACCCCACTAATGAAAGGATGATTCAACATTAAAAACAAAATAAATGTAATTTACCACATTAACAACTTAAAGGATAAACCATACGATCATCTCAAACGATGCAGAAAAAGCATTGAATAAAATCCACTCCTGATTTAAAAACAATCAACTTAACTAGACAGAGAAGTGAACTTCTTTAACCTGATGAAAGGTACCCACCAAAACCTCACAGCAAACATGTAACGGTGAAATTTGAGAATTCTCATTGGAGACAAGTGACAGTCACCTCTATTATTTGCCACTGTACTAACGAATAGGTCCTAGGCATTATCATGTAACAAGAAAAAAAATGGATTCTATGGATTACAACTTTTACTTTCCTTTTTAAATTTTAATATTTGTGAAACTGGGATGTGCCTTATAATCTCTGAGGTGTGACACTCAGCATATTTTCATCCTTAAGGACACATAAAATAATGGTATAGCTTTCAGTTTTCCAGTCTTTGCACTAAAAAGACAAAATACTATGAGTTTAGAATAGGTTTTGCATGTGCCAATCTTACAGGTGGCAAGTCACTAAGGAATTTTAGTTAGAAGAGTGACATAATATGATGTACTTTTTAGAGGGATCATTTGATTGCTATGTAGATATTAGATCATACAGACATAAGACGATAAGCTGGGAAGACTGGCTGGAAGTTTTTCCAGTAACCCAAGAGGCCTGGATTATAGTAGTTGTAATAGAAATGATGCAAAGTAAAGCCACGACACAATAAATAAATGGCATCCAAATCTCAACTGTAGCTATGGCTGGCCTGGACTTCAAAATGCGCAGCAGTGAATCCTGGACTCTCCTGTTAGTTGGCGCCTGACTTACTACTGACCCTTGGAGGCTAGGCAAGGAGAATTTCAGATGCCTTGCCAGTTCTGCCCCTCCCTTCATGGTTTCTTCTATCCCTAACCCCTTCTCCCTAACCTACAGTTTACTCTTATTTAAGAAAAGACACTGAGCGGATGACTAGGACCAATCACCAACTGTGCTATATTCAAATCTGAGCTACAACAGAGTCTTACTGTAGTTGGATCTGAAATATGTTTTGAAAGTAGAGCTTTTAAAAAACTATTTACTTATTCAATATTTACTGTGCCTCCAAAACGTGCTATGTGATGTTATGCGTAGTGAAGAAATAGCAGTAAACAAGATGCATAAACTTCCTGCCCCTAAAAAAGTAGCAGTAAACAAGATGCATAAACTTCCTGCCCCTAGAGTACTTATATTCCTAGGGTCACCAGATGATGGACTAGAAGTGAAATGCACATACCTAACATTTATTATGTACCAGATACCATCCTAATGCTGTGGCTGAATCTCTACCAAGAAGAAAACAGTATAGGCCTGGCTCCATTTTACAGACGAGAAAAGTAGCATTTAGAGTAGTTAACTGGAAACTCTATGGGGCAGTTCTACTGTCCTACTGGGTTGCTATGGGTCGGAATCGACTCAACGGCACTGGGTTTTTTTTTTTAACCTTTCCCGAAGGTTACATAATTAAGAGGTGGAACCAAGATTCAAACAAACCTTGGGCCCACTCTAGTAGTGACTTATAAACTTTTCTCTTCAGCTTATGATGACAGAAAATAATTATTCAGAAATGGATAACCTAAAGGTTCCCTACTGCTCCCTACTATATGTAACCCTTTCTAAGTTTTCTTCTTAATTTCTCCTTTTGTTATTCTTCACTCCTCCCTACCTTTTAGCTACTCGTTTTAATTTTTAGATTTCTTTCCCCTTCCTCTTCACCACGAAGGCCCAAACAACATTTGATTTTACCAGTTGGTGTTCATCATAGTGAAAAAAATAGGAGAGAAGATCAACCAAAAGCAGATAGAGGCTAAAGGCTGAGTATCATGAATTCCAAATTTTTGAATCTACCTTCTAAGGATTATAGCTGTGTGACAACAAAATACCCCACTCTAATGAGACAGAAAAAGCCACTGCTGGAAATGTCCAAGCAGGGACAGGATGGCTATCTGGTGCAAGATTGCCAAGAATTACTGTACCATGTAAGAAGCCAAAATGGTTACTTCTAAGATACCTTCCAACTTGTAAGGTTCTATTGTTCCGTGAGATAAGGGGGAAAGTGGTCTTTATTTCAAATGGTACAAAATGTTTATGTAAACAGATTTTAAGACTAATTAAAAAAAAAAAAATTAGCAGTCTATTTCCGCCTCCCACATGCATCTGAGACAGGACTGAATGGAACTACAAGCATGTACGTGATTTGAAAAGACTGGTAACTAATCTTAGAATTCATTTTAGAGCTGACAGTTGGGAGTCCTCAGATGACAGAGCATTATATTTACAGAATGATATAAATCTGAAGACAAATTATACATAAACTAATAAAAAATAGATATAGGTAATTATAATGATGCTGTAGAAAGTAAAATCCTCTTGTACCAGGAGGAGGAGAATTTAATAAAATAACTAATTTTTCCTTCCAATAGTGAAGGATTCAATAACTGTTGCTGGTTTAATCTCTAATTACATTAATTGAACTAAAAAATAATCCTATGTATTAATGGAGCCCTGGTAGCAGAGTGGTTAAGAGCTTGGCTGCTAAGCAAAAGGTTGGCAGTTCAAATTCATCAGCCACTCCTTGGAAACCCTGTGAAGCAGTTCTGCTCTGTCCTATAGGGTCGCTATGGGTTGGAATTGGCTTGACTGCAATGATTTTTTCAAATGTATTAATGAGATCACCTACAAAAATTTACATGAGATCTTTAACTTTTGTGTTGAAGTGAATCTGTAATATGGCTAGATATTTGTGCTTATTTCTATAGGAAAAAAGACTTGCTTTTGCCCTCTTATTTGATGATATTTTATGTCTAGTAAAGAGATAAGATCATCAAACAGGAAAGATTTAATAAAAGATTTACATAGTTATGGATACCAGTGACTCAAAATAGGTTTTAGATAATTTTAGTTGAGATAAGAGAAAACTTTATCTAATATATTCTACCTTTTAAAGATCAAATTACTCTGGCAAATCTTTAGACATCTGGAAAATAATACACTACTCTAAGACCTGACTCTCTTACTAGAAAGTTATACAGTAATATTAATTCTTACATGCTCTCTCACAGTATAATTCAGATAACTCTGAAATGCTCTTTGGAAAAAACCATTTCTTGGTGTTCTGGGTAGACAGTATTTGTCTTTTGCTAACAAGAAAGTCTAAAGGCCAAAAGAAAACAATTAAGAGTTCACCATTAACATCATATTAAATAAGGTAGCAGCTTCATCAGATTAAACAAACGCAAGTTTTCTCAATAAGTATACCAGATGAGGAATAGATTTGGTGATTCTTGTCTCCAAGTATATGATTCAAAAGTCCTTTAAATAAAATTCCCCCAAATCTGACTGGGTTTCTTGGAAGCACACTGCTCTGAATGACAGTAAATTTGTTTACAAAAAGGGAACAGTTATGTAAATTATATAATAGTGTATCACATCAATTATGTTAAAAATAGAGAAAAGATATACCTGACTTAAAACTCCAATAATCTTCAACCTCTAGTCAATTTCCAGGATCACTCAAAAACATTAAAGATTCTATTTTTAAAAACTCTTGATGAGAGTATCTAGAATAATCAATTTTGACTGGTGATAAGTTTGACTAAAAAGAATGTGGCATTGCACTGGTACAGTATCTAAGAAGACTCATTCAGAATCTCAGGAAAAGCAGAATGGAAATAATGCGCAAACAAAATAATACTTTTATTATCAACTTGTAATCTGTCCATACAAATATGTATGATATTTATAACTGTGCCACTTAGCAAAATTAAGTGGGCTCCTTTTCTTTATTTACAAATAATAGAGCCCAGTCCATTGTGTACGTTCACTATCAATATCAAAATTAAGCAAATCTAGCATTTATCAAGAAACCAAAATGATTGTTGACAAACATTCAAACACTTTCAAAAAGTAAAACTGCCCAATTGGTCATTTAAATAAATATATTTTAGAATAATACAACATTCATAATGCTAACTGAAATTCATACAAACCTCAGTTAAGATTGCCTTACTGAGTAGTTACCAAAAACATATTCTATTCTCAAGCTCAAGTTTTATGAATGCAGTCTTAACATTTTTACTAGCTTTTTACCCATTTAAACATGAAAAGTTAAAGTAAATCCCAATAAATGACGCAAATCTCAAGTAATAAACAATGATTCAGGTAACAATTAAAAGACATTTTCCTCCATAAAGCTCTGTTTTAAAGAAACATGCTTAATATGTTCCCTACACTCATTTCAAGGAAGCTGAGGCACCAAATAGAAGTGAGGTCTAGAGCACAGGCTCCTTCCGTCCCAACTGCTCAATGACTTCACTGCTTTTTGCCTCTCTCTGCATATGGAAAATCTCAGGGTCTTTTCTGCTTGCTTTTTCTTTTCTAAAGAATTTACTGGTGCCTCTTTTTAGGCAGAAAACCTACGCATGACTTTTTTTTTTAAATAACAATCATCCTTTACCAACATAAAATAAAAACATTAAACCACACTGAATATTTTGTTTTCACTTTAATAACAGATTAATAGTCATTTTCCTCAGACAATTTAGAAAGGCATTAAAGCAAGTGAAAAGTGCCTGAAATCCCACCACCCATATATAAGCCCTACTTAGAAAAATATACTCCTTAAAGAACTGCTGCAATTCAAAAAGACTTTACAATCAGTTTCGAGAGGTTTACATAAACATGTAAATTATAAGCTGTAATTTGGTGCTAAGTATTCGAAAGACTTGACTAACTTTTTTCTCCTAATGTTCTCTTTTACCAGTCACATCAGAGACCTTAAGGGCAGTTTGGGAAATATCAGTCTAGTGCAATGGCTTTCAAGCCTTTTTGACCACAACCCACAGGGGGAAAACATAATTTACTTTAAACTCGTGGCCATCAAATTGATCCTCACAGTGACCCTACAGGACAGAGTAGACTGCTCCATAGGGTATCCTAGGCTGTAAATCTTCAGAGGAGCAGATCATTGTGTCTCCACTCCTGTGGAGCTGCTGGTAGATTCAAACCACTGACCTTTCACTTAGCAGCCAAGTGTTTGAACCACTGTGTCACCAGGGCCCCTTCATTTACTATTATATGACAATATTCACATACAATGAAATATAACTGAAACCTAAGTTTTATGACACAGTAACTGCCCTTAACACATATGATGTACTCTGACACTTCCCGTATTCTATTTCATCTTAAGAAAAAAAAATGCTGGTTGTATTGTGTGATTTCTGGGGCCACTTATGGCTTACAACCTCCAACTTAAAAATCACTGATCTTGAGGGAAAATCCTTGAACTCAGTAATCCAGCTTTGCAACCATAATCAAGTCATTTAACCTCTGCTTCCCAGTTTCTCCACTTTGTAGTGGTACAGCTGAGTAGACACTGAGAAAATGCACCCCCCAAAAATGTCATATACTAGCAATCCCACTCCTTGGAATACATCCCAGAGAAATAAGAACTGTTACACGAACAGATACATGCACACCTATGTTCACTGCCTCATTGTTTACAATAGCAAAAAGATGGAAGCAACCAAGGTGCCCATCAATGGATGAATGGATAAATAAATTATGGTATATTCACACAATGGAATACTACGCATTGATAAAGAACAATGATGAATCTGTGAAGCATTTTTTAACACAGAGGAAATCTGGAAGGCATTATGTTGAGTGAAATTAGTTGCAAAAGGACAAATACTGTATGAAACCACTATTATAAGAACTTAAAAAATAGTTTAAACAGAGAAGAAAATATTCTTTGATGGTTATGAGACTGGGGAGGGAGGGAGGGAGAGGGGTTTTCACTAATCGGATTGTAGATAAGAACTATTTTAGGTGAAGGGAAAGACAACACACACTACAGGCGAGGTCAGCACAACTGGATTAAACCAAAAGCAAAGAAGTTTCCTGAATAAACTGAATGCTTCGAAGGCCAGCACAGCAGGGGCAGGGGCTTGGGGACCATGGTTTCAGAGGACATCTAAGTCAACTGGCATAATAAAATCTATTAAGATAACATTCTGCATCCCACTTTGGAGAGTGGCGTCTGGGGCCATCTAAAATGCATCAATTGGTCTCAACCCACCTGAAGCAAAGGAGAATGAAGAACACCAAAGACACAAGGTAATTGTAAGCCCAAGAGATAGAAAGGGCCACATAAACCAGAGACTACATCAGCCCGAGACCAGAAGAACTGGATGGTGCCTGGCTACAACTGGTGACTGTCCTGTCAGGGAACACAACAGAGAACCCCTGAGGGAGCAGGAGAGCCTTGAGATGCAGACCCCAAATTCTCGTAAAAAGACCAGATTTAATGGTCTGACTGAGACTAGAAGGACCCCAGAGGTCATGGTCCCCAGACTTTCTGTTAGCCCAATACAGGAACCATTCCCAAAGCCAACTCTTCAGACAGGGATTGGACTGGACTGCAGGACAGAAAATGATACTGGTGAGCAGTGAGCTTCTTGGATCAAGTAGACACATGAGACTATGTAGGCAGCTCCTGTATAGATGAGAGATGAGAGGGCAGAGGGGGTCAGAAGCTGGCCGAATGGACACAAAAACAGAGAGTGGAGGGAAGGAGTGTGCTGTCTCATTAGAGGGAGAGCAACTAGGTGCATATAAGTTTTTGTATGAGACACTGACTTGATTTGTAAACTTCACTTAAAGCACAATAAAATTTTTTTTTAATTCTTTAAAAATCATATAACTATGAGCAAACATTAGTAAGCAAAATAAATAAACCAGGCAATTTTTCACTTTGCCAAACACTCAAATAAAAAGAATTAGATCCACAGTGCCCTAATAATTCATCATCTGGCATTGACATGTAATAAGATGTCTCAGTAATGTGGGCCCTAACAAACAGCTTGAATCAACACTCATTCAGAGACTGTGATCTTATTTAATGGTTTCTAGGAAACCAACTCATCCTTCACCAAAGCTAGCAGCAAGAGTATCAGATTTTGTTTTTTAAATGAAGTCAGATTAAAGCTTTGAAACACCCCCAGCATCTTTTAGATATGTTTATCCAGTGGCTCGCTGGGCCCATTTCACATCATGTACTTACTCATGGTAGTACATCCCCATGGGGTACACTCCCAAAGGAAATCTCTAATGAGATTTCCTAGGAAATTTTGTTGTTGTGTGCCA
This sequence comes from Elephas maximus indicus, assembly GCF_024166365.1. Lineage (NCBI taxonomy): Eukaryota > Metazoa > Chordata > Mammalia > Proboscidea > Elephantidae > Elephas > Elephas maximus. The sequence continues at coordinate 58,134,543 of NC_064841.1, read as the reverse complement.
TCAAGTCCATTCCCTCACAGTGACCCTACAGGACAAGGCTGAAGTGCCCCGTAGGGTTTCCTAGGCTGTAAATCTTTACAGGAGAAGATTACCAGGTCTTTTCTCCTGTACAGCCACTGGTGGGTTTGAATTGCCAACCTTTTGGTTAGCAGCCAAGTGCTTAACCATTCAGTCTGGCATAAAAAACTATTTAGAATTAGTTTAGGACAGGGAGACCAACTAGCAGATAGTTGCAATACTCCAAAAACACTCTAATTTTCATATATAAACTTGTAACTTAGCTTAAAAGAAAAAACAAAAAGAAACCATGATGAAAAGTTTATATATTATAGTATATCTCATTTACTATTATACCCCATTTAGTACAACAGAACTAAAGGTAACCCCATGTGCCTGCTAGTTCTCAAGTAACTACCACTATAAAACCATTAAGGTAATGATAAAAATAAATTTTGGATATCAGATTTAAAAAAAAGTGAACACATCAGTTATCATATGAGAAACTGAAAAAATTAAAGGCAAATAAGCCAGGCATATAACAATTCCTCTACTTTCCTCAGAAAATACATCAAAAGCCCAAGTTTTTAAGACGTAGAGTCTGATCTCAGTGTAAACTATGGCGTGTCTGATACAGCAGCATAGACATTTTCATAAAAAAGTATAAAATACAGTCAAGGTTGAGTGCATAATTAAAAAAAACCAAAACCAAACCCGTTGCTGTCAAGCAGATTCCAACGCATAGTGACCTTACAGGACAGAGTAGAACTGCCCCATAGGGTTTCTAAGGAGTGGCTGGTTGATTCAAACTACCGACCTTTGGGTTAGCAGCTGAACGCTTAACCACCGCATAAAAGCATCTCCCAAATGAACAAATATTAACTAGAAATTAGAGTTTTTACACCGTGAACTGTAACAACCCGTCAGTTAAATGTAGTGTAAAAACTGAAACACGAGATTTGAATGTTCAGCTGGTATATTTAGGTGAAGGCAGGTATTACCACCTTATCTACAATTAAAGAGTAATTTACGTAGAGGAGACCTTAAGATGTTTTTGGATAAAGTGAGGGGTATAAACGAACTATTATGGATATTCCGGTCTTAAGGTTTAAGAAAAAACTGGGGAGAGAAAAAAAAAAAAAAAAGACAGAGAACATGAGAACAAACAGGCAAAGGGTCAGCAGATAGGTTTCACTGTGTGGGACAAAAATATTGGGGAGAGGAAGAGAGTGATCAACAGATCAGTATCATTAGTGGAGTGGCCTTTAAACTGACTGGTAAGTGTTGAGTACTTTCAGGAAGAAAGAAGAAGGCTGCTGCTAAGGATTAAAAATGTAGTATGAATGGAAAAGAAAGGTTTTCCTGTACTATTTTAGTGCAGTAAAATCACAGCACAGAAACAAGTTTTGGGCACTGTTCCTCTACTGTAAATTGTAGCGGAGATCAAGAGGGTAGTGAAAAGAAATGTGGCAGAGTGTGAACATGGCTGTACGTGTGGGGAAACAGCGGGAGATACCAGAAGGAACCTATAGAGAAAAACTTCGGAAGCCACGTTGTTTCTGTTACAGGCAAGCTAGTTCATTCATTCATTCAACAAATACTGTGAACAATACTGTACAGACAAGTTATTCTCCTAGGCATCAAGTGGGATACAAATGAGCATTAAGTCACAGTCTTTGCCTTCAGGAGAGTGTAATGGAATAAGAGCATATGACTAACACTAGTAAGTATTCCATGGGTACTTCAAAGTAACTGCTACAGGATTTTGTTGTTGTTAGGTGCCATCGAGTAGGTTCCGACTCATAGCGACCCTATGCACAACAGAATGAAAACACTGCCCAGTCCTGCGTCATCCTTACAATCGTTATGCTTGAGCCCATTGTTGCGGTCACTGTGTCAATCCACCTCCTTGAGGGTCTTCCTCTTTTCCGCTGGTGCTGTACTTTGCCAACCATGATGTCCTTCTCCAGGGACTGATCCCTCCTGACAACATATCCAAAGTATGTAAGACACAGTCTCACCATTCTTGCTTCTAAGGAACATTCTGGTTGTACTTCTTCTAAGACAGATTTGTTCGTTCTTTTGGCAAGTCCATGGTATATTCAATATTCATCACCAACACAATTCAAAGGCATCAATTCTTCTACAGTCTTCCTTATTCAATGCCCAGCTTTCACATGCATATGATGTGACTGGAAATACCATAGCCTGGGTCAGGCACACCTTAGTCTTCAAGGTGACATCTTTGCTTTTCAAGACTTTAAAAAGGTCCTTTGCAGCAGATTTGTTCAATGCAATGCATCTTTTGATTTTTTTGACTGCTGCTTCCATGGGTGTTGATTATAGGTACAAGTAAAACGAAATCCTTGACAACTTCAATCTTTTCGTTGTTTATCATGATGTTGCCTATTGGCCCAGTTGTGAGGATTTTTGTTTTCTTTATGTTGAGGTGTAATCCATACTGAAGGTTGTGGTCTTTGATCTTCATCAGTAAGTGCTTCAAGTCCTCTTCACTTTTAACAAGCAAAGTTGTTTCACCTGCATAACGCAGGTTGTTAATGAGTCTTCCTTCAATCCTGATGCCCCATTCTTCTTCATACAGCCCACCTTCTCAGATTATTTGCTCGGCATACAGATTGAATAGGTACAGTGAAAGGATGCAACCCTGAAGCCCACCTTTCCTGACTTTAAACCACTCAGCATCCCCTTGTTCTGTCCGAACAACTTCCTCTTGATCTATGTACAGGTTCCTCATGAGCACGATTAAGTGTTCTGGAATTCTCATTCTTCACAATGTTATCCATAGTTTGTTATGATCCACACAGTCGAATGCCTTTGCATAGTCAATAAAACACAGGTAAACATCCTTCTGGTATTTTCTGCTTTCAGCCAGGATCCACCTGACATCAGCAATGATATCTGTGGTTCCACAGCCTCTTCTGAAACCGGCCTGAATTTCCGGCAGTTCCCTGTCGATATACTGCTGTGGCCGCTTTTGAATCATCTGCAGCAAAATTTTGCTTGCGTGTGATATTAATGATATTGTTCTATAATTTCTGCATTCAGCCGAGGACTGAAGCAGAGCCTGCGAAAGGGCATAAATACGGATCTCTTCCAGTCAGTTGACTAGGAAGCTGTCTTCCATATTTCTTGGCATAGACGAGTAAGCATTTCCAGCACTGCATCCATTTGCTGAAACATCTCAATTGATATCCTGTCAATACCTGGAGTCTTGTTTTTTCCAGTGCCTTCAGTACAGCTTGGACTTCTTCCTTCAGTATTATCGGTTCCTCATCACATGCTGTCTCTTGAAATGGTTGAACATCGACTAATTCTTTTTGGTATAATGACTCAGTATATTCCTTCCATCTTCTTTTGATGCTTCCTGTGTTGTTTAAGATTTTCCCACAGAATCCTTCACTACTGCAATTCGAGGCTTGAATTTTTTCTTCAGTTCTTTCAGCTTGAGAAACGCAGACTATGTTCTTCCCTATTGGTTTTCTACCTCTGGCTCTTTGCATATGTCATTATAACACTCTACTTTGTCTTCTCGAGCTGCCCTTTGAAATCTTCAGTTCTTTTACTTCATCATTTCTTCATTTTGCTTTAGCTGCTTAACATTCGAGAGCAAGTTTCAGAGTCTCCTCTGACATCCATCTTGGTCTTCTCTTTCTTTCCTGTCTTTTCAATAACCTCTTGCTTTCTACATGTATGATGTCCTTGATGTCCTTCCACGACTTGTCTTGTCTTCAGTCATTAGTGTTCAACGCGTCAAATCTATTCTTGAGATGGTCTCTAAATTCAGGTGGGCTATACTCAAGGTTGTTGACTTGTGGACTTGCTCTGATTTTCTTCAGTTTCAGCTTGAATTTGCGTTATGAGCAAATGATGGTTTTTAGGATTTTAGATGTAAATAGTTTCCAGCTAGTATGATAAGGGAGGGCTTCAGAAATAAGGTAATGTGAACAGAACCTTAAAGAATGAATAGGATTTCCGAGGATGGAGAGGAAAGGAAGAGAGGGTTCAGGCTGTCGGGACAAAGAAAACACTCTGGATTCTGAAGCCCACTCTTCAGACAAACATTAGACTGGACTATAAAACATAAAATAATACTCGTGAAGAGTGTGCTTCTTAGTTCAATCAGATACATGAGACCAAATGGGTGGGGCATCTGTCTGGAGGCAGGATGAGAAGGCAGGAAGGGACAGGAACTGGTTGAGTGGACACAGGAAACCTGGGGTGGAAAGCAGGAGTGTGCTGTCACATTATAGGGACTGCAACTAATGCCACATAACAATATGTGTATAAATTTTTGTATAAGAAGTTAACCTGAGCTGTAAACTTTCACCTAGAAAAGAAAGAAAATAGTCTGGGTTGGCTGGAAAATAAGTTTAAGAAGTGAGAAGGGTAAAGGGGATTGGAATCAGACTGGAGCGTCTGTCCTTTCACTTGAGTTCACAAAAACAATTGTTGTTGGGTGTCAAGTCGATTCCAACTCAGAGCAACCCCATGTAGCAGAGTAGAACTGTTCTATACCGTTTTTCCTAGGCTGTAATCTTTATGGGAGCAGATTTGTGGAGTGGCTGGTGGGTTCGAACAAAGGAACTTTTGGCTAGCAGCCAAGTGCTGCCATTCTGTCACTAGGCTCCTTCACAAATACTAAAAAACCAAAAAAATTAAACCTGTTGCTGTTAAGTCAATTCTGACTCATAGCGGTCCTATAGAACAGAGCAGAACTGCCCCACAGGGTGTCCAAGGAGCGCCTGGTGGATTCGAACTGTGACCTTTTGGTTAGCAGCCAAACTCTTAACACTATGCCACAAGGATTCATATATATTTGGCAGTATGTTTCAAAATTTTAATTTATCGTAGAATTTTTGAGAGAAAAGGTAACTGACTTTGAAATTTATTTTCACAAACTACACAAGAAAACCAGTCCTAAATTTTTAAAGTTGTATTAAAAAATAATCAGTTCTATTGAAAGAGGCCAGATTGACAGAGTGAATTGGTCTGGGCATTCGCAACACGGCCATGACACGGGCACTGGTAGTGGAACATTCTCATCCTCTTGCAGTGCGATTTAACTATCCTGGAGGAATGACTTTTCAGAGAAGAGAGTTCAGAAGCAATTGCCAAATCAATCCTTAGCTTCTACACAAAAACCATCAAACGTGATTTGGTGCTTCATGCCTTTTTATTTAAATGGACTGAGAAAAACCACCAACCCAACTCAATCAGGTTACCAGACTTCAATGCTTTCCTTATTACGAATCACTGATATTTTTTTTTGTTTCACTTGAATATATATTTATTTGAATTTTTCATTAATATTTCCCAAATAGTTCCTCTTTATAGCAGGGGGTGGAAATCCTTAATATTCCTTAAGCCAATACTCCCATTTTACACAAAATTAAAAAAAAATTTATTGAAATAATTTTTCCCACATTACTTCAACTTGTTGTGCCTCTATTTACTCATTTTCATAAAATGTTAATACTGGAACCACTGGCATTTGACTATTAGTCAAACTTTGCATTTCCCAAGGAGAGAAGGGAACAAAAGATGAAAGGGGAAGGGAGCAGGTCAAGAGAAAGAAAACATTAACTTCACACACACACACACACACACACACACACACACACACACACACACACTCACTCATGCAAACTCAGGCCTCTGTGTGGACATGTGAATCAACTCATGTACGCATAATATATTTTAATGTTCTAAAACTAAAAACTAAAAAGTTTGGTTTGGATCCATAAATTACCTTACAAAAATAAATATTGTATGTGTTTCCTTTCTGGCCTCAGTTTCTTAAAACACTAATATATATGCACGTATTACCACTTCCAGTTTAATAAGGCTTCCAAAAAAAAAAAAAAACCTGTTGCCGTCAAGTTGATTCTGACTCATAGCGACCCTATAGGGCGGATTAGAACTGCCCCCCATAGAGTTTCCAAGGGGCGCCTGCTGGATTCGAACTGCCAACCTTTTGGTTAGCAGCCATAGCACTTAACCACTACACCACCAGGGTTTCCAGTAAGGCTTCCAGAATTATTAAATCTCCATTTTCTATCAAGAAACATAACAGTAAATATTTACTAAAAAGGAGTTCAAAACCATACTATCTGAAACCAGTATTTCTACTAATAATAAAGCAAATTTCATTAAACAAAAGCTTCAATAACATTCTGAGGTATTATTAAAATGGTGTTTTTAGGTGGTTTATGCCAATTATCGACCTTAGAGATAAGCATACCTCGTATGAAGTTTCTTTTGCTAAGCTGGTAACTCAACCAATTGGTCCAATTTATAACATTAGAAACCTATGTAGATCTGTTAAGGTAAGCATTGCTACATTTTATCTAAACCTGACTGAAAAGGAGCAAAGAATATAATTAACCATTAGTATTTGTTCTTATAGGGTAAATATTTCATCTGCAAATACTAACAAATACTTAGGAAGGAGGGCTAAAAAAAAGACATACAGTTTTTGAATAATGCCTTTGAGAGTAAACATTCTATTACTACATGTATTAATATCATATGTAGCAAAAGTTGAAAAACTACATAATATCAAAACTCCAAAATTTAATTCTCAATTGGCACGAAGATGGGCACATTTTAAAAAAATATGATAACGAACCTTTCCTTCAGGAACTGAAGTGTTATGGATGACCTCTCCAGAAGCCTAATTCTGGACCAGTAAGACCAAGATTAGGGGCAGAGGCTATCATTTAATGAAACAATGGTTCAGTAGGTCTCTGTGTACCTGAGGCACATAGAAGATTAGATACTTAGAAAGAGCACTAACAAGTCATGAACAGAACATATGGGAAATCTCATTTCAAATAGGGAAAACAAAGGAGGCAGCAGAAGACAAACGGTGTTTACAGCGTGGAAAATATTTTGGATAAACAGACTAATAGCAGTAGCATATCGAGAGGGGTAGAGGAATGAGAGTGATTTGCTCAACTGATGAGGAATATTTTATTGCTGATAATATTCAGAATTGCCAGGATACGGCGACAATAAAAAGCTCTCATTTTAGTCTCTTTTATTATAGTTTCTAAATTGTCTACAGACAAAGCATCCCCTTGTTGCCTGCACCTAGGTGGACTGCTCCCATTGCCCCCACCTTGGGCACACTACTAAGAGAGACCTTGGAAATTATCTGTTCTCTATGTCACAGGGAATTCGTTTAAAGTACACCAGTAGAAAGAGCCTATCTAAAAGGGAGATAAAAGAAATTAGGCCTCTTAATTATTTTCACTGCTGTAGCTAGTACTATTACAGTGAAACCTGTGAGAGCGGGAACTAGACAGGACTGCCTTGTTTTTCCAGGTCTCACGTGTTTTCTGCCTTTGACAGCGTGCAGTCTTACCATTTTTCTATCGCTCTCTATTAGTGTAAAATATTTGAGTTTTCCTTCTCTGACAAGTTTCTGCCTTACACAGATTCTGACTTTCGCAGGTTTTACTATATAAGGGGTTCAAGTGTACTCTATATTATTAACATAAAAATTTAAATATGCTTTAAAAAGTCAGTTTGTATTTATTCGATAAGCATATTTATAAATTGAAGAAAAACTGATTCAGAAAGAAAAGAAAACCTAGAGCTATCTTGGCATAACTGACTCAATGGGGGAAAAAAATGCCCTTTAATCACAGCATGTTATTCTTTCAGAGATCATAAAAATGGTCAGTAGCATAAAAACTGTAAAAAATTTTCCCTAACTTGACTCTACCCCTAAAAAAAAAAAAAAAAAATTACCCCTAGAGACTAAAATTAATTTTCAGCTTCATAAAGAGCACGTCTTTATGAGCATCCATCTTATTTCTGTTCTGTAAATCCACTGCTTGAAGTAAAATGTTGTAATCCTGTTAAAATTAAAGTGTACATAAAGGAAAAAGTTCTTTCAACCAAATTTCTGCTGTGTTATTGGTCCTAATCTCTAAATACTTTCTAGGTATAATAACTGGACATAAAATAAGTACCACTGTATGTCTTTCAAGGAAATTTATTGAAATTAGACGAAAGAAAGAGAAATCATGACACTGGAATAGCTAATTTGAGGGCCAGAGATTTACTGCATTAAACATTGCACAGCTTGGAAATAATGTCTGCATGAGGGGCCAGGTCAGGTCGCTCTCAAACTCTACATGGCTTTTTTCCCTATGTGTTACTAAAATACATGTGCTTAGAGACAAAATTACCATTTTCAGCATTGTGCTTATAACTGATTGAAAAGAATGCACTGTTAGAAACCTTTACTACAATTACTGCCTTTACAAAGAAAAGAATAATAAAAGCACTATGTAATTATATAATAAGAAAGGGCAATCTGAGGTTTAAATAATTTAAATTTATGAAGACTTATTGAACAATAATATCCTAGAGGGGGAAAGAAAGCATAAATCATTTTGCCACATAAAATAAAAATAAGAAAGCCAATTCCTGAAATTTCCAAATTCTTAAAAAGTTAATACACTTGAAAACAGCAAGGATTCTCAATAATATACGTCAATTATGATTAATAAAGGCCCTGGCCAAAAAATTGCAAACCAATAAAACAAACAAACCAACCTGTTGCTGTCAAGTCAACTGACCCATAGAGAGAGACATTACAGGATATAGCAGAACTGCCCCACAGGGTTTCCAAGACTGTAACATTTGCAGAAGCAGACTGCCACATTTTTCTCCCGCAGACCAAATGGTGGGTTTGAACTGCCAACCTTTCAGTTAGCAGCCGAGTGCTTAGCCACTGCGCCATCAGGGTTCCAACCAATTACCTGCTGCCATCGAGCTGACTCCAACTCATTAACGACCCTATAGGACAGACCAGAACTGCCCCAGAGGGTTTCCAAGGCTGTAATCTTTAGGAAGCAGACTGCCACATCTTTCTCCTGTGGAGCAGCTGGTGGGTTCGAACCGCTGACCCTTTAGTTAACAGCTGAGCACTTAACCACTGCACCACCAGGGCACCCCAAACAATTAGTGGGGTTGTTTAAAAAAAAAAAAAAAAGCAGGCTGTATCAATGTATTCTTCTCTTAATACATAACCTAGTACTCAGTAGGCTCCAGAAGTTTTGTTTTCAAGTTATTCATGAATATATCAAATTCTAGAGGATGTCTGGCACCTAAAACCAATGTAAAACAAATGAGCGCTTTATTTACGGACTCAAAAGCAAACAAAAGCTTAGGAAAACAAATATGTTCTTTTTTACTTCTGCAGAGAAGCAGGGTGTGTTATACACAAAGCACAGGGCTAGCCTAGGCTTTCAGCCTGTAGCACCTCCACTCCCTCCATAACGTCTGCAGGCCTGCAGCCTCAGCATATCATAACACACCGTTATCTACACACAAGTAGAAAAGTGTCCACCTGTAAATGCTTCTTTCCCACTGACACCCAACTGCAGATTGACTTACCAAATCCCTGTGCAAGACCCAGTTAGCGTGCAGGTAGTGAATCCCATCTAGGATCTGATACAATAGTGACTTCACCATTCCCCGAGGTAACTGAACTGGCTTCTTATTTGCTTTAGAAGCTCTGTGAAACTTGATTATATGCTGAAAGAAAGAAAAATATCAACAGAAGCTTAAAAAAGGAGAGAGGGAAAGATAATTTGATGTATATTTTCCTAACAGAAAAAGAAACATTCAGGGATTCCCAAAGATACTGAAAATAAAACTCCACATTCTGCTGAATAACATAACTTTAAGATTTCCCAATAACTAAGGCTAAAATTTAATTTTCTAAGCCTATCACACAGAGGCTCAGAAAATAAATGATTATAACAGAGAAGCAGGTAATACTGTGAGTTTATTTTAAAAGAGTAATTAAAATTTACTATCTTTCAGAGTATACTTTACTCCTGTTATTTGGTAGAAATTTTCAAGAACAGAGTCTCTTTTATTGCGTAGTGCTGAAAAGGAAAACAAAACAAATTTCAAGATATACTGCTGGCTAGCAGGGACAGCATAGATATGGTACCTACTTATGACATATGGGTTATAAAGCAAGCAAGGAGGGAGATATTTCAATAAAATACATATAAGGATGAAGAAATGATAACATGCAAATGAGCAGTTCACACTAGAAATAACTTAGAAATATGAAAGACTCAGATTAAAACAACAACAACAAAAACAGCCTTGTATCATCTACCATTCAAGTTTCCTAGGTATAATGGTACTGGACACCCAGTAAAACAAAATACCAATTAATAAATATAAAAATCACTTTATAAGTAAATGCACCTCAACTGAACAAGATCCAAAGTTTCAAATTCTCCTGACAGGCCTCTTCATTTTCATTAAAGCACTCTTCAACTGCAGGGTATCTCCGTCCTAGAGGGTCGCTAGGAGTCGGCATCGACTCGACGGCAACGGTTTTGGTTTGGATTTTTCTCTAAGTCAGCTAGAGTCAGCTCTGTCTTGAGCACCACTGTACACACCCTACACCTAGTGTTGTACAGAGCAGATTCATAACCAATATGTGTAAGTGAATAGTAAATGCATTCGGGAAATTAGTAAACAATTAAAATAGGCGTATGGCGTAACTAATGATGAATGAGTAAAGGAGTTTTATTTTCCAGAAGAAAAAACATACAGCCAAAAATACCTGGTGGGAAGGTAAAGTGTCTCAGTTGGTGCATATTCTATATGATCAATCCATGTTTTACTAGCAGCAGTGTGCTATTTCTAACTTTCTTCTCAATCTTTTTTTTTTTTTTAATGTATTTAATGGCAGGCAAACAAAACAGAGCTACAACTCTTTAATAATCTAAAATGTCCTGTCACCTACCCTATGATGTGATGTGACAATCAAGTCTGCTCTCCTTGGGAAGAAGATCCACTGGCTTTCAAAGCTTAACACAAATATAGCACTTTTTTTTTTAATTAATTAATTTATTTATTTAATTAAAAGCTTTCAAGGGTTAAGAATGAAAGGAACAAGTATGTAGAAGAGGTAAAATAATCAATTCATTTACATTTCTTCGGTTAACATTTTCATTACAGTATTACAAGTTACTTTTTTACCAATATTTTATAACTGCAAAAAACTACAGTGGGCTAATTTCTTACCTTCATTTTCTTTATATTCCAGGGCTATATACCAAATATGTGGTATGTAAAACACCCAAGTATTCTGTTACCCACTGCTGTCTCACCCCCGCCAATGCTACTTCAACATTCCAATAAAATAAGAAAATTAAATGGATAAAGGAGTAGGTTTTAGTACAATTAATTATCTTTTGGTTTTCATTAAAATGAACTTTAAAAATACTTATTTGACTAAAATGAGTATTAATAAAAAAATAAAAAATGATGATAAAGCTAACGATAAAACTATCTATACATACCTGGCAATATTGCATGAAACGTATTTGCTAATGTATAATCAATTCATACCTAGGTGTAAAATTAAATACCGTGACACAAGCCTGCTGTAAATCATACTGAATGCAATTCTATCTCCTATGCTTTATTGTGTTGTATTAAAAATCCTGTTTGTTAACTAGTCTAGAAAATTTGCCCCAAGTTTGGATTACATAATTTGATTTCATTTTAGAGTCGAGTATGGTAAGTGTTCAATTTTTAATTAATAGAACCCCAGTTTGATTTGATTAGATTTCTTTTAAAATAAAAGAAGTTAAAAACCAAAGAAAGAAAAAATATATAATTTACAATCAACATGATCCATAGACAATAACTTCATAAAACAGAGAAAATTTCATGTGTTCATATATTTTCTTCTGCAAAACTACTCTGTAGGTAAGTTCTAAAAAAAAGTTTCAAAGAAATCACATTTAGTCATGCAAAATAAGTATCTACAAATAGATTGAAAATATTTCTTATGAATCTGAGAGCATATGAAACCCAGATTAGTTTCAATTTCTAAAACCTGTTAAAGTTAAAATTATGTAAACAAGTCTAATTCTGGAAATCAGCAAACAGTTTTAAACTACGTGAATTTGCTTTTAAACAATTTTATTGGAATTTGTTCTCATTTTATCTCAAGATTCTGTATATGGATTCACAAACTCAGGTGAATGAAAAATGTAAACTGTTTGTTACAAAGATTTCTAAAAAATGAGCCAGGATATTATGATTACTTATAGAATGATACTAGTATACATGTTTTTGCTCCCATTTATTTCAATAAAAGCACTGCCACATTAATTTAGTACATATAGGCCAATATGCAAAACATAATGAAATAGTTGAAAGACTTTATTAAATATCAGAAAAAACACAAAGTTCACAGTAGTGACGTAGTTATTATTGGTAATTTTGGGCTTTTTTGTTGTTTTGCTTTTTAAAGTGTAATTTATGTTAACATGTTCTTCACACAAGGATGATTAGGATATAAGTTTTGTGAATATGCTTCAAAATTCTTTTACTATCATGTTATAGATGTTCACTGTATGTATAAACAAAATGGTATTTCAGATTTTTAAAAAATAACTGCTACAATTAATAAAGAAGTAAATTTTATAGTTACCCAAGACTTTTATAAATAACCAATTAAAAAAAAAATAATGTGCTTTGTAAACTGCAAAAGATTGAAGGCAGATGTTTGTATTTCAGCTATTTAAAAAAAACTGCCATAGTCGATTCTGACTCATAGTGACCCTGCAGGACAGAGGAGAACCACCCCATAGGGTTTCCAAGGCTGTAAATCTTTATGGAAGCAGACTACCACATCTTTCTCTCTTGGAGCAGCTAGTGGGTTTGAACAGCCAACCTTTCAGTTAGCAGCAAAGCACTCAACCACTCCGCCACCAGAGCTCTTCGTCAGCTATTTAAACAAGACAAATTTAAACTCTTAGTTTATAATTTGTATCATATAGAATCATTATTTCCATCATATTAGCTAAACTAATAAATTGGTAATCACTCAATTTTGAGAAATCTTCAAATATTTAGTTGCTTCTGAGTACCTAAAAATATTCTGATAATGGGTCAGAGGCAGACATGATAATTAAAAGTCACAACAGATACTGGAATCTATTTTCACGCAATATCATATTGTGGTACAGTTCTCTACCCCAAAGAATTCTTCCCATTGAAGAGTACGCCCATCAAGTATAATACTTCATTATTGCTGATGAAAATAAAAAACATCAGAATAGTGAATATCAATTATGATAGCCAATAAATAATTAATAATAATTTTCTACATCATAGTGCATTTAGTTTAGAAAGCTTTCCAAATACAAAATTGTTGCTCAGAATAACCCTGTAAAAAAGGCAGGAAAAGTGTCACATTTTACAGGTGGAGTAACCACAGCTACAGGGCCATTAAGAGATTGGCCTAATGCTATATGACAAATAGCAGATAGAATCATAATTAGATCTCAGTCTAGTCTTTCAAATATAACATATTTTCCCCCCTACATGACAATACCACTCATTTTATATCCTTTTACTCTACAGGGGAACAGGAAATCAGCAGTTTAAAATTTACAACTAAATTATTATAGTTTATGTTTTATTTTCTCAGACTTTATAGCAGTGAAATTATACTGAATAGATGTTTATGATTTTTTAGATCCTATCATTTTCTTTAGTATCTGTTACAAAGGCCAAACTGATATAGGATCAAAATGTAAGAAAACAAAAGCAAAATATTCTAGTCTTGGTAACGCATCAACTACATTCTATATGGTTACTTCTGTTTCTAAAATGGATGTCTTTTCATAGTAAGATGAACTCCCAACTGTATTTAGCCACTCCCAACAATTTCGAACTGAAAGTAAGGGCTCTGTGTCTACCAGCAATTCACCTTACCCAGAGGTCATGCTCAGCATAGTCAAACAGAAGCCACACTTTCCTATCAGCATGAGAAAGAAACACCTTTTGAAGAGAGATGACGTTTGGATGCTTAAGCTCTCGAAGTAACTGCAAAACAAAGAGGATCCATTACATCTTTGCCACAAAAATAATGTTGAAAAACCACACCATTTTGCATCCTTTTAATTGAAAGGCAATACAAACCCAACAGTATTCAATTTTAAAAATCTAATAGGTACCACTGCAATTTTCAGGTATTTTATACAGGTGTCGCTATGAGTCGGAGTCGACTCGATGGCAGTGGGTTTTGGTTTATACACGTGTTTGATTAACACATGAGGAAAAATCAGTGGGGAAAAGCTATTTCGGTAAAAGATGTAACTGAATGAATCTATGTTTTGACACCACGTGACACTAAACTTAAATCTATGGCCCGTAATCCTTTTAAAAATACATCGAAGGCTAATCCCAACACTAGAAAACAAAACATTCCTCAACGCCAAATTATCGAATTAAAACTAAGACCTGTAACTCAGCAAGATACAGTATCTGATTCTCAGGCACTTCAATTACACAGTAAAGTTGGTTAAAATTTCATGACCTTTTTCCTAAAATAGTTAAGTAATAACTTATACAGATAGAAGCATCCAAATAATATACATTTTCAGGGGCTTAATCTTTCTTGTCTCCTAAGAGGTTTTTTGTTTTTTTTTTTAGCCTTATTTATCTATATCTAATAACCAAACTGGCCCTAATAATCCACCCAGGTAAAAAGCACCTCCACTTGCAAAAAAAGGGACAAAAAGCTTCTCATGAAGCCTGATACTATGCTTTTATCAAGTAAAACAGACGTACATGTGCTCCAAATACATGATAGCCATGTGAGAAAGTGAAGGTCTTAGAACTTACAACATCAGTCAGTACCTTTTGTAGATCGCTGCCACCAAAACAAGAACCATTATATAAGGGGTCAATCCTTAGCTTGAAGGCTGCTCGGAGGCTTCAGCAGAGGAAAGGTTATGAATGGACTATATGTTAAGTCACTCACGTTAAAGATTGCTTCTTTGGGAAGAGTGATAATATTTTATTTAGGAGCAAGATTACATTCATATCAGATTATGTATCTCCATTTTTAGAATGGAAACCCTGGTGGTATAGTGGTTATGTGCTACGGCTGCTAACCAAAGGGTCGCCAGGCGCTCCTTGGAAACTCGGTGGGGCTGTTCTACTCTGTTCCATAGGGTTGCTATGAGTTGGAATCGACTCGATGGCACTGGGGTTTACTTTTAGAATATAATTTTCAAATTTATGAGACTTTAGGGATTACATACCAATCCTGAGAAACCCAAATACCAATATCTAAAATTGACCATTTCCTTATTAATAAAGAAGGCAAAGAATCCGATAGGGAAAACCTAGACTAGGGGATCGCCCAGGATCATGTGGCTGGTTAGGAGAGCTATAGCTGGTGCTAAGTCGTCTTAGTTCTAGTTCAGTGGTTTTTCCGTTACCTCACAACTGGAACACACTTGTAAGTGAGACATCTATTTCAAATCCTTTCTGGAAACTGGCATCGTATAAATTCAAACAAACAAGCGAACAAATTCCAAAGCTTTGGCAAAAGTTCTCTCCAAATACTAAAAAAAAAAAAACTAGAAACCTATATATAAAGCTATTCTTAGATGTCTCCTCAAATTCACCTCCAAGATCAGGTTTAGCTCCTGTATTAAAAAAAGAAAACAGCAACAAACATTTTACTGAGTGCTTCCTAGGTGCTGAGTATAGTGTTAAGCACACGATAAGCATGACCTCACTCCCTCATGAACTAACCATACAAAATATTCTTCACACTACATCTAGCAGTTAGCAGCCGAGAGCTTAACCACTGGGGCTCCTCCTGTTCCTACAGCCTAGGAAACCCTATGGGGCAGTTCTACTTTGTCCTATAGGATTGCTAAGAGTCAGAATTGATTCAACGGCAACAGGTTTGTTTTTTGTTTTCTTTGGTCTAGTAATGAGCACTGGCTTTGTATTTTAAAAGTTAATTAATTTTAAAAGATTTTTAAATCCTGGTTCTACCACTTCCTAGACATGTGACCTTGAACAAATTATTCAGCCTCCTTAAACTACCAAGTCCTCATATGGCAGTCTGCTTCCGTAAAAATTACAGATTTGGAAACCCAGTGGAACAGTGCTACTGTATCCTAGAGGGTCATTATGAGTTAGAATAGACTCGATGACAACAGTTTGTTTTTTTTTTTTAATTACTTTTAATCTTGACAGAAGCAGGCTGCCACATTCTTCTCTTGCAGAACGGCTGGCAGGTTCGAACCACTGACCTTTCAGCTAGCAGCTGAGTGCTTTACCACGGCACCACCGGGACTCCTTATTCATACCTACTGTGGCCTAATACATCCCAAGATCTAATACTCTGGGAGACTAGCTCTCTTTACAATCCAGAGACACATATATTTTAAATATGAACAAGGTTGTGAACACCACACTGCATCACTAGCCTCCTTGCATGCTGCTTGGCACTGGCTAGGCACTCAGTGAGTATCTGGTGAAGATCTGAATAAATGAATGTACAAATAAACAAAATATGCAGATACACTTAGGGATGTCATACAACATACACGTTGACTTTCGACCTATAAGCAAAAACTGTTTTCACCATAAAACCAATCCTTTTTTAAAAAATAACCTCTCTTAAAACAAGACCATCTAACTAGTCAGACAACAATAAATCTTCAAAGGTAATGATTTTACAATTGAAGTATAATGGGAGGGTCCCTGGTAGCACCGTGGATAAGCATTCAGTTACTAATCAAAAGGTCAGTGGTTTGAACCCACCAGCCACGTTGCAGGAAAAAGCAAGATGTGGCAGTCTGCTTCTGCAAAGGTTTAAAGCCTTGGAAAGCCTATGGGCTAGTTGTATGTAACTGGAGGTGATTAGACAGCAATGGGTTTTTGTTTTGTTTTGATTTGGAAGTATAATGGAAGAGTTACCCACATGTTAGGTGATTTTTTTTTTAGGGAGACATATTAGGAGACAAGTCACCTTGAGATTAAAAAAAATGTTCACTGTAGGATTGGAAGATGAAACGGAGAATCTCAGTAGGGAATTGCCTCTAAGTAAATACTGATACTGCAGTACTTCCAAAAGACCAGTCAGCTATGCTGCATTTAATAGGCTAACATTCATTAAAAGCCTACTGCATGACAGGCACTGTGGTAGATGTTATGACAGGTTCCAGGGGATATAAAACGTCTTAAGGTCTCCTGCCGAAATCCTCTAACCAAACCACGTGCTGTCCCATTCACTCCGACTCAGAGCAAAACAGTGGTCCACAGGGTTTTCAACGGCCAATTTTTTCGGAAGTAGATGCCAGGCCTTTCTTCTGAGGCATCTTGGGGTGGACCTGAACTTGTAAGCTTTCGGTTAGCAGCCCAGAGCTCTAGTAGGTGACAAATGCAAGTAGGCAGATAACACTAAATCTGTGACTGGTAACAGCAGCAGTGGTAGATAACATTTATTAAGAGTTTATCATGTCCTAGGAAATATTCTAAGCTCCTCATGATAACCCTTTGAGATACCCATTATACCCATTTTACAAACAAGGAAACAGAAATGCAGGGAAATAAAATGACTTGCTTTGGGTCCTATGAGAAGTAAGTGGTAGAGCCAGAAGAGCCCTGGTAGTCTGCTAGAGTCTGTACTACATGTCCTGCCATGTGGCTACTGCGCTGACACTTGGGAATATTCCACCGTTTTCTTCTTGGGTGAACAGAACTTTCGCATTTCCTGACCCCATACAGAGCCCACATCATGGATGTGCCTATTTCTTAAGATTTCAGAAATTATTTTTTGCCTTTTTGAAGATTTACTTTAAAAATTTTTTGCAAAGGGAGAGTTTAAATTTATACAATAGTTTCTTTTACAAAAATCATCTGTATTTCCCTAATTCTACTGGGGAGAAAAAAATCTTAAAAATTTCCCGAGTACTAAGATCACTGCTAAAAATATAAATGTTTTAACACAGCGTTCACCATAAACTTAATTCATTCCAACTGTTACATAAAATATTACATTTAATATGAACTCGCAGTGCATAATAAAAAATAAATTAATATGTAAAAACCAAATCTTGTCATAAAATACCACTTACAGTGGTGAGTGAGAAAGTAGGTAAGAAAACCTCTAATAGTCTCAAAATAAAACTGATTTCTAATTTAAAATTTTCAAAACACTACCAAAAAATAAAATAAATTCTAAATTTATGCCACAGCTATGATGATACCAAAACCCATTGCTGCTGAGTCGATTCTGACTCATGGCAACCCTACAGGACAGAGGAGAACTGCTCCATAGGGTTTCCAAGAAGCGGCTGGTGGATCTGAACTGCCAACCTTTTGGTTAGCAGCCATAGCTCTTAACCACTGTGCCACCAGGGCTCCTAGCTATGATGGTAATTGAGTTAGAACACTGTAAAAGCATAAGAAAAAAATTACTTCAAAAGTATTTCAAAAAAATTTTAAGGCTTTCTAACCTTTTCTTCAAACTCTTGCAAGTTGATAAAAATAAAAGCTGATGTTCTTAGGCGAAAGTTGAGGTGAGCTTTAAAGTAGAGGCCAGAACTTTACTTCTACCTTCTTTGTCAACCTCTTTAGAGTGCTTATGATTCACTAGAGGAGCCGTGGTGGCACAAAGGTTAAGTGCTCGGCTACTAACCAAAAGCTTGGCGGGATCGAACTTACCAGCTGCTCTGCAGGAGAAAAGAACTGGCAATCTAAGCTGTACAAATTATAGCCTAGGAAACCCTATAGGGCAGCTCTACTCTGTCACATGGGGTCACTCTGAGCTGAAAACTGACTCAATGGCACCTAACAACCTAATAATGGTTCACTAAAGCACGGTGCGAAAGCCACAAAGCCAAAACAGCTCCAGCTCACAGAATATTCTAGAAATGTAAAGCAGTGTACAGAACAAACCACTTATAATACCATGAGAATGAAAATATGTAATGTTCTTAACTTTAGTAGAAATATACATTATATAAAAAATTCTACAAGTTTTTTCCTTCATTTCTACAATTATTTACTAAACAAGGGCTAAGTGCCAGACTCAGTACACACTAGTGAAGAAATGTGTTATAGTCTAGTGGGCTTAACAGATAATAAATAACAAACAAGCAACTAATAAATAAAAAGAAACCTCTTACAATTTGTAATAAGTGCTATGAAAGAAACAACCTGGGTGCACTCACAGAGAACAATGAAAGTGAGGTGATGGGCTGGTTACAGAGGCCTTCTCTGAGCAAGTTTTAATAAATGGAGAGGAAGGAGGCCAGATAAAACTTGCCAGAAGTGATGGGATTTTTTTTTTAACTCTTTAACTTTTTAGTGTAGAAAATTTCAGAAGTATAATAAAATAGAAATAATAGTAAAATGAATCTTCACGTCTTATTATCCACTCATAGTCACTCTTGCTTTATCTATATTTACCTCCTCTCCTCCTACCTCACTCCGGATTATTCTGAAGTAAATCCCAGACATATTGTTTTACCTGTAAACATTTCAGTATGTATAATATATGGGCTCTTTTCTCTGATCTCAGTGAAAATCAGTTAGGAATCAATAACAATAAGTTATCCAGAGAACACCTGCATACTAAAAAATGAAGCAACATATTTCTAAATAACCCATGGGTGGAAAGAAAGAAAAAAATCAGAAAGAAATTAGAAAATATTTTGTACTAAATAATAACTAAAATACAGCAAAATTTGTGGGATGTAGTAGCTAAAGCATGGCTCAGAGGGAAATTTATAGTTTTAAATACTAAATTATAGAAGAACAGTTTAAAATCAATGACTTAAGGTTTTATTTTAAGAAGGTAAAAAAGAAAAGTAAGCTCAAAGTAAGTAGAAGGAAATAAATAATAAAGACCAGAACAGAAATTAGTGAAATAGAAAACAAACAGCAGAGTACATTAACAACCCCAAAAGCTGGTTCCTTGAAAAGATCACCAAAATTGATAAACCATTAGCTACAATAATCAAAAAAGCAAAACGACAAAAAATAGAAAATACAAATTATCACTATCAGGAATTAGACAGGATGTCATTACAGAACCTACCATATGAAAGGATAATAAGGGAATATTATGAACAACTTTATGTCAATAACTTTGACAACTTAAATGAAATGAACTAATTAAATAAAATATACAATGCATCAAACACAAGGAGAGGTGAGGCCAAGATGGTGGAATAGTCAGATGCTTCCTGTGGTCCCTCTTACAACAAAGACTGGAAAAAACAAGTGAATCGATTATATGTGACAATCTAGGAGCCTGATCATCAAGGACAAAGCAGAGGAGTTGGACTGAGCACAGGGGGAGGGAGAGATGGTGCAGAAGCAGCAAAGAAGTGCCAGTCCTGAGGTAGCTGGCATCCTGCTGGCTGGGTTGGGTGCCACATGTGTGCTAAGGCAAGCAGTAGCACTCGGGACACATTTCACCACAACGGGAGAGAATGGGCGGTAGAGAGTCTGTACAAGCCTCCAGAGCCAGGAGGAAGAGGCATTGGACCTGCAAAAGTTAAGCCAAGCATCTAACCCTACCACATGGGGTCAAAATAACCCCTCCGTCTCCAGATTTTCACAGCAGAGAAGTGCCACTTTCCCCTCACCTACCCCCCTTCCCTGTTGCACTCCAACCCCAGTCCAGCAGTATTCAACAACTGCCAAGCCCCTAAACTATCTGCGCCCAAACCAGTTTCACAGCTTTAGGGGAAAAAAACCCATTAAGCCCCCTAAGCTGGGAACTCAGGAATATGTGCACCCAAACCAGTCTAAAGGCTTCAAAAAATTGCCATGTCCCCTAAGCTGGGAACTCAGGGCAGGCACTGCCTCTTTGCCCAGGCATTGGCATGAGAGATCCATGGACTTCTAATGCCCTTCATTCCTGCCTAGACCTGTGTGGGCCAATTCAACACCACAGGCCCTCATTAATGCCAAGCCCCCAAAGCCGGGAACTAAGGACTATCCACGCCCAAACAAGTCTCACGGCTTTAAAAATCATCATGCCTCCTAAGCTAGGAACTCAGGACAGGCACTGTCCCTTTGCTTTAGGCACTGGCATGAGAGGTCCATGGACTTCTAATGCCCTTCATCCCTGCCCAGACCTGTGTGGGCCGATTCAAGAGCCTAGGCCCTCACTAGCATAGAACGACAGGGCATAAACCTGAAGCCTATATTCAACTGCAGCAGTCAAGGTGGGATTTGTAGATTTATGATATTTGACACGGCCCTGCCCATTAAGCAGGATCCTTACGCACCCACATCAGGGGCCTAAGGGCTGGTGGTATCATCCATTCTATCTGGCCACCCATAACAGGGGTCAGAGAATAAGTGGTGCTTCCCAGTCCTTACAGCCAACAGCCCTGGGTGTCCAAAGTCTAGCTGCAAAGCTCCAGGGGACAGGGACAAGCCTTCCACCCAAGTCCTCAGGGGCAGTCATCACCCCCTGCCTTGCTCAGCACATAAGTCCCTACTGCAGCCAGATACCAATGCCTGCTCCAAATGCCCCTATGTGGCCCTGCCCGTATAGGACTGTAGGTGAGAGTCTGCAACACACACTTGGTGACCAACAACCTGGACACATGAGCTGACTCCACACAAGAAAGGTGAACAGATTCCTGGGCTCACACACCTAGTAGGAGCTCTAGCCACCTGGTGACAGGATGTTAGAGTTTCAAAGATGCCAATGGCCAAAGCAGCTCACATGTCCACGCTACTTGGGCATATCAAAACAAAACAGAACAAAAATGTATGACACAGCAAGCAAACATAAGATAAATAAATAAAATAACTTATTGATGGCTTGGAGACAAGAGTCAATATCAAATCACATAAAGAAGCAGATCAAGATGGCTCCACCAAGCAACCTAAACAAAGAACCAGGAAAACTTCTAGAGGAAGAGAAGGTCTTAGAGTTACCCAAGTTAGAATTCAAAAGATTAATATACAGACCTCTGAAATCAGGCAAAACTCAGACCCAGCCAAGGAACACACAGTCAAAACAATAGAGGAATTTAGGAAAACAATACAAGAACAGAATGACAAATTTAACCAGCTGCTAGGAACCAGAGAGGAAGCAACTAAATCGAAAAGATTAACAATAAAATTCCAGAATAAGACAACTCAACAGAAGGTCAAAGGAGCAGAACTGAGGCAAAGGAAGTCAGATTAGTGAGACTGAAGAGAAATCCCTTAACACCAATTTATTTGAGGAAAAATCAGATAAAAGAATTTTTAAAAATGAAGACACTCTAAGATTTATGTGGGACACTAGCAAGAGGGATAACCTATGGGTGATTAGAGTTCCAGAACAGGGAGGCGGGATAACAGAAAATACAGAAAGAATTGTTGAAGATTTGCTGGCCGAAAACTTCCTTGATATCGTGAAAGATGAGCAAGTATCTACCCAAGAAGCTCATCAAACCCTACACAGGGTAGATCCCAAAAGAAAGTCACCAAGGCATATTATAATCAAACTTGTCAAAATCAAAGATAAAGACAGAATCTTAAGAGTGGCTAGCGATAAACAGAAAGTCACCTACAAAGGACAGGCAATAAAACTAAGCTCTGAATACTCAACAGAAACCATGCAGGCCAGAAGTTAATGGGATGACATACATAAAGTCTTAAAGAAAAAAAACTGCCAACCAAGAATTCTATATCCAGCAAAACTGTCTCTCAGATATTATGAAATTAGAGCATCTCTAGATAAACATAAGTTAACTTGTAAAAACCAAACCAAAATTACAAGAAATATTAAAGGGAGTCCATCAGCTACAGAACCAACAATATCAGACACAGCCCAAGACTAGAACACATGACAGAATATAAAGACTTAGCAAACACAAAATCAACAATAATGAAAAAGACAAAAAGAAAATACATGAAGAAAAACCACTCAGCACAGAAAATTAAGTGAAACAAAGAAACTGTTAACACCATAAAAAAACACAAAAAAGGATGGCAGTAAACTCATACCTATCAATAATTACACTGAATATAAATGGATTGGATATGCCAATAAAGAGATGGAGAGTGGCAGAATGAAAAAACATGATCCATCTGTATGCTGCCTACGAGAGACATACCTTAGACTCAAAGACACAACAAACTAAAACTCAAAGGATGGGAAAAATATATCAAGTAAACAACCACCACAAAATAGAATTTAAACCAAATTTCACTACAAAGGATAAGAAAAAACACTATATAATGATAAAAGGGACAATATACCGGGTGGACATAATGATAATAAATATGTACACATGCAATGACAGTGCTCCAAAATACATAAAACAAACTCTAACAGCATTGAAAAGAGAAACAGACTCATCCACAATAATAGTGGGAGACTTCAGTACATCACTTTCAGTAAAGGACAGAACATCTAGAAACTCAATAAAGACAAAGAAGATCTAAATGCCACAATCAATCAACTTGACCTCATAAGCATATACAGAACACTCCAACCAACAGCAGCCACGTATGCAATCTTTTCCAAAGCACAGGAACATCTTCCAGAACAGGCCACATATTAGGAGACAATGCAAGCCTTAACAGAATCCAAAACACTGAAATATTACAAGCATCTTTTCTGACCATAAAGCCTTAAAAGTAGAAAGCAATAAAAGAAACAGCCAAGACAAAAAAATCAAATACATGGAAACTGAATGACACATGTAACCTGAACAACACCTTTCTCAACAACTATTGGTTTACAGAAGAAATCAAGGATGGAATAAAGAAATTCATAGACTCAAATAAGAATGAAAACACACCTTACCAGTACCTTTGGGACATAGCAAAAGCAATGGTTGTAAGTCAATTTATAGCAATAAATGTATACATCCAAAAAGAAGGACCAAAATCAAAACATTAACCCTACAACTCAAACAAATAGAAAGAGAGCAGCAAAAGAATACCTCGGGCAGGAGAAGAAAGGAAATAATAAGGATTAGAGCAGAAACAAATGAAATAGAGAAGAGAAAAACAACTGACTAAGTTAACAAGACTAAAAACTGATTCTTTAAAAAGAGCAAGAAACTCAATAAACCATTGGCCAAACTGACAAAAGAAAAAAGCAGAGGAAGCAAATAACCTGTATAAGAAATGAGATGGGCAATATCATGACAGATTGAACTGAAACAAAAAGGATCGTAACAGAATACTATGGAAAACTATACTCCAACAAATTTGAAAACCTAGAGGAATTGGAGAAATTTCTAGAAACACATTAACTACCAAACTAACACAAACTGAGGTGGAAAAACTAAATAAACCCATAACAAAAAAAGAGATTTAGGAGGTAAAAAAAAAAAAAAAAATCCAACAAAAAAGAAGCCCTGGCACTGAGGGCTTTGCTGGAGAATTCTACAAAGCTTTCAGAGAAGAGTTAACACCAGTACAACTAAAGTTATTTCAGAGCACAGCAAAGGAAGGAATACTTAGAACTCATTCTATGAAGCCTGCATATCCTTGATACCAAAGCCAGGTAAAGACACCACTAAAAAAAAGAAAATTACAAGCCAATATCCCTCATGAACATAGATGCAAAACTCCTCAACAAAATTCTAGTCAATAGAATTCAACAACACATCAAAAAAAAAAAAAAAAAATCATCAGGACCAAGAGGGATTCATACCAGATACGCAGGAATGGTTCATTAGAAAAATAATCAATGTAATCCATCACATAAATAATACAAAAGAAAAGAACCAAATGGTCTTATCAATTGATGCAGAGAAGGCATTTGACAAAATCCAACACCTATTCATGACAAACACTCTCAGCAAAATAGGAAAAGACAGGATATTCCTCAACATAATAAATGGCAATCATATAAAGCCAACAGTCAACGCCATTCTAAATAGAGTCTGAGAGCACTTGCCTCGAGACGGGAACCAGACAAGGATGCCCTTTTTATTACTCTTACTCGACACTGTACTAGAGGTCCAAGCCAGAGCAGTAAGGAAAGAGAAAGAAAAAAGGACATCCAAATTGGCCAGGAATCAGTATCACTATTCACAAATGATAGGATCTTACACACAGAAAACCCCAAAAAATCCACAAGAAATCTACTGGAACTAACAGAAGAGCTCAGCACACTATCAGGATATAAGATGAACATACAAAAAAGAGTTGGATTCCTCTACAACAACAAAGACAACTTTAAAGAAGAAATCACCAAATCAATACCATTTACAATAGCCCCCAAATGTGCAGGAATAAACCTAACCAGAGAGGTAAAAGACTTATACAAAAAAAGTACAAGATACTACTGCAAGAAACCAAAATAGACCTACATAAATGGAAAAACATAAAAAGCTCATAGATAGGAAGACTCAACATTGTGAAAATGTCAATTCCACCAACGTGATCTACATACACAATTCAACTCTCATCTGAATTCAAACAGCATTTTTTAATTAGAGAAACAAATCACCAACTTCATATGGAAAGGGAAGGGCCCGGATAAGTAAAGCATTACTGAAGAAGAAAAACAAAGTGGGAGGCCTCACATTACTTGATTTTAGAACCTATTATACCACCACAGTACTCAAAACAGCCTGGTACTGGTACAACAACAGATTCATATACTAATGGAACAGAATTGAGAACCCAAACATAAATCCATCCACATATGAGCAGCTGATATTTGATAAAGGCCCAAAGTCCATTAAACGGAGAAAAGACAGTCTCTTTAATAAAAGGCGCTGGCATACATGGGTATCCATCTGCAAAAAAAAAAGGAAAAAAGAACCATACCTCACACCATGTACAAAAACTAACTCAAAATGGATCAACGACCTAAATATAAAATCTAAAATGATAAAGATCATGGCAGAAAAAATAGAGACAATGCTAGGAGCCCTAATACATGCCATAAACAGAATATGAAACATAACTAACAATGCACAAATGCCAGAAGAGAAACTAGATAACTGGGACGTCCTAAAAATCAAACACTTCTGCTCATCAAAAGCCAAACAAAAGAGTAAAAAGACAACCTACAGACTAGGAAAAACTTTTGGCTATGACATATCTGATCAGGGTCTAATCTCTAAAATCTACAAGATACTGCAACACCTCAACAACAAAAAGTCATATAACCCAATTAAAAAATGAGTAAAGGATATGAATAGACACATCACCAAAGAAGACATGCAGGTAGCTAACAGATACATGAGAAAGTACTCACAATCACTGGCCATTAGAGAAATGCAAATCAAACCTACAATGGGATACCATCTTACCCCAACAAGGCTGGCACTAATCCAAAAACCACAAAACAATAAAAGTTGGATTGGCTGTGGAGAGACTGGAACACTTACGCACTGCTGGTGGGAATGTTAAATGTTACCACCACTTCGGAAATCAATCTGGCGCTTCCTTAAAAAGCTAGAAATAGAAATGCCACACAATCCAGCAATCCCACTACTAGGAATACATCCTAGAGAAATATGAGTCATAACACAAATAGATATATGCACACCCATGTTCACTGCAGCACTATTCACAACAGCAAAAAGATGGAATCAATCTAGGTGCCCGTCAATAGAAGAATGGACAAATTATGGTACATACACACAATGGAATATAACACAACAATAAAGAAGAATGATAAATCTGCAAAACCATCTCACAACATGGATGAACCTAGAGGGCATTATGCTGAATGAAATGAGTCGCAAAGAGACAAATATTGTATGAGACCACTATTTTAAGAACTCAAGAAAAGATTTAAACATAGACAAAGCGGGGGCAGGGCTAAGTGCCGGACTAGTCAGATGTTTATGGCGAACCCTCTTACAACAAAGACCAAAAAAAAAAAAACAAGTGAAAAGATTACATTTATGACAAGCTAGAAGCACTGAACATCAAATGCAAAGTCAGAAAACGGACTGAACAGCAGGGGGAGGGAGAGACAGTTCAGAAGCGGAGAGGAGCTGCCAGACCTGAACCGCCAGCAATGCTCAGGCACCAATCCCAGAGGCGGCTGTGGTCGGCTGGTGGTAACGTTTGGCTGCAGTTTCCTCAGGGAGAAACACTCAGCCGCACAGCCTACTCACAACTCTGGAACCAGGGAAGAACAGTGCTCTTGACAAAAGCTAAGTATTTACGTATATCTTACCACACCCCTGCCCCAAAGTGGGTTCAATGGCTGCTGATTTCCCTGCACCTGAGATAGGTCCTGTTGCACGCTCTGAGCAATTCTCCCAGACATGGAGAAACAATAAATTCACAATTGGGGAAGAGATAATCTGCCAGCTCCACCAACCTGGGGCACTCAGGACAGAAGCAGTTCCTGTTCAGGCATAAACGGTCCATGGACTTTGAATACGTTTCCTCCCTGCATGAACCTACTCATTCCTATTTCAGGAGAATGGGCCCTTGTTGGCAGGCTGCAACTGTTTCAGCTTTGAGGTGGAGAGGTGGGTGCTTGATATTTGACACTGCTTTGTCTATTAAACAGGGTGCTCACCTACCCACATCAGGGGCCTAAGGACAGGTGGCTCTACTCAGGCCACACAGCCACCCACAACAGGGGTCCAAGGATAAGTGGTGCCTTCCAGTCCTTACAAACAAAAGCACTGGGCGCCAGGGTCTGTCTGCAAACCCCACCCACCTGTGTGCTACAGGGAACAGGGATGTGCTTTCCTCACAGACACTGAGGGGGCAGTTGTTAGCTCCCTGCCTTGTTCAGAGCATGACCCCTTGCTGCAACCAGATACCGGTACCTACACCAATCACCCCTGTCCCCTAAGACTGTAGGACAGAGCCTGTAACACACACTTGATGACCATCTACCAGGACAACTGAGCTGAATCCATATAAGAAAAGTGAATGGACTCCTAGGCTCATATACCTGATGACAGTTCTAACCATCTAGTGACAGGACATTAGAGCTTCGAAGGCAAAAATAATCAAGCTAGCTCACTCGAACAACCTATTGGGGCATATCAAAACAAAACAAAGCAAGAAGCTTGGATACAGTAAGCAAAAATAAACTACTACAATAACTTACTGATGTCTCAGAGAAAACCAGTCAATATCAAATCACATGAAGCAGCAGACCACGATTGCTTCAACAAGCTCTCCAAAAAAAAAAAAAATCAAGGCATCTCCTGGATGAAGGAAACCTCCTGGAATCACAGGAAGCAGAATAAACAAAAAACCAAACCCAGTGCCATTGAGTCAATTCTGACTCATAATATACAGAACTCTTCAAGACATAAGGAAGGACATCAGGCAATACACAGAACAAGCCAAGGAACACACAGATAAAGCAGCTGAAGAAATTAAAAAGGTTATTCAAGAACATAATGAAAAATTTGATAACCTGCAAGAATCCACAGAGAGACAGCAATCAGAAATTCAGATTAACAATAAAATTTCAGAATTAGACAACTCGATAGAAAGTCAGGCGAGCAGAACTGATGAAGTGGAAGGCAGAATTGGTGAGATTGAACATAAAGTACCTCCCACCAATATACTTGAAGGAAAATCACATAAAAGAATTTTAAAAAATGAAGAAACTCTAAGAGTCATGTGGGATTGTATCAAGAGAAATAACCTACAAGTGATTGGAGTACCAGAACAGGGAGGGATAACAGAGAATACAGAGAGAATTGTTGAAGAGTTGCTAGCAGAAAACTTCCCTGATACCGTGAAAGATAAGAAGATATCTATCCAAGATGCTCATCGAACTCCACAAAAGGTAGATTTTTTAAAAAGTCACCAAGACATATTATAATCAAATGTGCCACAACCAAAGATAAAGAGAGAATTTTAAGAGCAGCTAGAAATAAACAAAAAGTCACCTACAAAGGAGAGTCAATAAGAGTAAGCTCTGACTACTTGGCTGAAACCATGCAGGAAAGAAGGCAATGGGATGACATACAAAAAACTGAAGGAAAAAAATTGCCATCCAAGAATCATATATCCAGCACAACTGTCTCTCAAATATAAAGGCGAAATTATTTTTTTTTTGTAGGTAAAGAGAAGTTGAGGGAATGCGTAAAAACCAAACCAAATCTACAAGAAATCCTAAAGGGAGTTCTCTGGTTACAAAATCAATATCAGATATCAGCCCAAGACTAGAACACTGGACAGAGCAATCAGATGTCAATCCAGACAGGGAAATCACAAAAATAAATCCAGATTAAAAAAACAGGAAAACAGCGATGTTATTACGTAAAAGAAGGCAACATTAAAACAATAAAGAGGGACTTAAAAGCGTAGTCGCAGATCTTTCATATGAAGAGGAAGACAAGGCAATACACAGAAATAAAAGTTAGGTTTAAACTTAGAAAAACAGGTAAGTATTAAAGTAACCACAAAGGAGACGAACAATCCTACTCACCAAAATAAAATGCAAGAAAAAAATAGACACTCAGCAGAAACAAATCAACTACAACAAATAAGAAGACAACATATATAGATAAGCTACTCAGTACAAAAAAATAAGTGGGAAAAAGAAACTGTCAACAACACACAAAAAAAGACAACAAAATGACTGCACTAAAATCATACCTATCCATAAATTACGCTGAATGTAAAAGGACTAAATGCACCGATAAAGAGACAGAAAGGACAAAAAAATAAAATCTGTCTATATGCTGCCTACAAGAGACACACCTTAGACTTAGAGACACAAACAAAGTAAAACTCAAAGGATGAAAAAAACATATATCAAGCAAACAACGATCAAATAAGAGCAGGAGCGCAAATATTAATTTCAGAAAAAATAGACTTTAAAGTTAAATCCACCACAAAGGATAAGGAAGGACTCTATACAACGATTAAAGGAAAACATACCAGGAGGATATAACCACATTAAACATTTATGCACCCAGTGACAGGGCTGCGAGATACATAAAACAAACTCTAAGAGCACTGAAAAGTGAGATAGACAGCTCCACAATTATAGTAGGAGACTTCAACACACCACTTGCAGTGAAGGATGGGACATCCAGAAACAAGCTCAATAAAGACACGGAAGATCTAAATGCCACAATTAACAAACTTGACCTCACAGGCATGTACAGAATACTCCACCCAACAGCAGCCAATTATACTTTCTTTTCCAATGCACACAGAACATTCGCTAGAATATTAGGTCATAAAGCAAGACTTAGCGGAATCCAAAACATCGAAATATTACAAAGCATCTTCTCTGACCATAAAATAAGGCCATAAAAGGAGGAATCATTAACAGAAAAACCAGAGAAAAGAAATCAAAAACTTGGGAATTGAACAAAACCCTGCTCAAAAAAAACTGGCTTATAGAAGACATCAAGAATGGGATAAAGAAATTCATAGAATCCAAAGAGAATAAAAACACTTCCCATCAGAACCTTTGGGACACAGCAAAAGCGGTGCTCAGAGATCAATTTATATCAATAAATGCACACATACAAGAAGAAGAAAGGGCCAAAATCAAAGAATTATCCCTACAACTTGAATAAATAGAAAGACAGCAACAAAAGAAACTCTCAGGCACCAGAAGAAAGCAAATAATAAAAATTAGAGCAGAATTAAATGAAATAGAGAACAGAAAAACAACACAAAGAGTTAAGAAGACCAAAAGCTGGTTCTCTGAAAAAATTACAAAATAGATAAACCATTGGCCAAACCGACAAAAGAAAAACAGAAGAAGCAAATAAAACGAACAAGAAATGAGACAGGCGATATTACAACAGACCCAACTGAAATAAAAAAAACCGTATCATATTACTATACTATGAAAAATTCTACTCTAACAAATTTGAAAACCTAGAAGAAACAGATGAATTTCTACAAACACACTACCTACCTAAATTAACACAAACAGAGGTAGAACAACTAAATAAACCCGTAACAAAAGAAGAGATTGAAAAGGTAGTCAAAAAACTTCCCCCGCAAAAAGCCCTGGCCTGGACAGCTTCATTACAGAGTTCTACCAAACTTTCAGATAAGACTTAACACCACTACTACTATAGGTATCTCACAGCAAAGAAAAGGATGGAATACTCCCAAAGTCATTCCATGAAGCCACCATATCCCTGATGCCAAAACCAGATAAAGACACCACAAAAAAAATTACAGACCTAGATCCCTCGTGAACTTAGATGCAAAAATCCTAAACAAAATTCTAGCCAATAAACTTAAAATAGAATTCAACAATATATCAAAAAAAATAATTCACCACGACCAAGTGGGATTCATACCAGGTATGCAGGGATAGTACAATATTAGAAAAACAATTAATAGAATCCATCATATAAATAAAACAAAAGACGAGAATCACACGATTTTATCAGTTGATGCAGAAAAGGCATTTGACAAAGTTCAACACCCATTCATGATAAAAACTCTCAGCAAAATAGGAATAGAAGGAAAATTCCTCAACATAATAAAGGGCATTTATACAAAGCCAAGGGCCACATCATCCTAAATGGAGAGAGTCTAAAAGCATTCCCTTGAGATCTGGAACCTGACAAGGATGCCCTTTATCACCACTTTTGTTCAACATTGTGCTGGAGGTCCTATCCAGAGCAATCAGGTAGATAAAGAAATAAAAGGCATCTAGATTGGTAAGGAAGAAGTAAAAGTATCTCTATTTGCAGATGACATGATCTTATACACAGAATACCCTAAAGAATCCTGAAGAAACTACTGAAACTAATCGAAGAGTTCAGCAGAATATCAGGATACAAGATAAACATACAAAAATCAGTTGGATTCCTCTACACCAACAAAAAGAACGTTGAAGAGGAAATCACCACATCATTAGTATTTACAGTAGTCCTCAAGAAGATAAAATGCTTAGGAATAAATCTTACCAGAGATGTAAATGACCTATATGAAGAAGACTAGAAGACGCCACTGCAAGAAGCCAAAAGAGACCTACGTAAGTGGAAAAACGTACCCTGCTCATGGATAGGAAGACTTAATACTGTAAAAAATGTTTATTCTATCAAAAGCCATCTGTAGATACAATGCAATTCTGATCCAAATTCCAATGACATTTTTTAATGAGATGGAGAAACAAATCACCAACTTCATATGGAAGAAAGAGAGGCCCCAGATATGTAAGCATTACTGAAGAAGAAGAACAAAGTGGGAGACTTCACTCTACCGGACTTTAGAACCTATTATACTGCCACAGTACTCAAAACTGCTTGGTACTGGTACAACAACAGATACATAGACCAATGGAACAGAATTGAGAATCCAGACATAAATCCATCCACATATGAGCAGCTGATATTAGACAAAGGCCCAGAATCAGTTAAATGGGGAAAAGATAGTCTCTTTAACAAATGGTGCTGGCATAACTAGATATCCATCTGCAAAAAAATGAAACAAGACCCATACCTCACACCATGCACAAAAACTAACTCAAAATGGATCAAAGACCTAAATATCAAATCTAAAATGATAAAAATCACGGGAGAAAAAATAGGGACAATGCTAGGAGCCCTAATACATGGCATAAACAGTATACAAAACATTACTAACAATGCAGAAGATAAAGTAGATAACTGGGAGCTCCTAAAAATCAAACACCTATGCTCATCCAAACACTTTACCAAAACAGTAAAAGAATTACCTACAGACTGGGAAAAAGTTTTTAGCTATGACATTTCTGATCAGTACCTGATCTCTAAAATCTACATGATAATGTAAAAACTCAACTACAAAAAGATATATAACCCAATTAAAAAATGGGCAAAGGATATGAATAGACACTTCACTAAAGGAGACATTCAAGTAGCTAACAGATACATGAGGAAATGCTCAGAATCATTAGCCATCACAGAAATGCAAACCAAAACTACAATGAGACTCCATCTCACTCCAACAAGGCTGGCATTAATCCAAAGAACACGAAACGCTAGATGTTGGAGAGGTTGTGGAGAGACTGGAACACTTACACACTGCTGCTAGGAATGTAAAATGGTACAACCACTTTGGAAATCAATTTGGCACTTCCTTAAGAAGCTAGAAATAGTACTACCATACGATCAGCATTCCCACTTCTTGGAATATATCCTAGAGAAATAAGAGCCTTTACACGAACAGATACATGCACAACCATGTTCACTGCAGCACTGTTTACAATAGCAAAAAGATGGAAGCAACCAAGGAGCCTATCAACAGATGAATGGATAAATATATTATGGTATATTCACAGAATGGAATACTATGCGTCGATAAAGAACAATGATGAATCTGTGAAACATTACATAACATGGAGGAATTTGGAAGGCTTTATGCTGAGTGAAATTAGTCAGCTGCAAAAGGACAAATACTGTATGAGAACCATTATAAGAACTCCAAAAATAGTTAAACAGAAAAGAAAATATTCTTTGATGGCTATGAGAGTAGGTAAGGAGGGAGGGAGAGGGGTTTTCACTAAATAGGTAGTAGATAAAAACTATTTTAGGTGAAGGGAAAGACAACACACAATACAGGAGAGGTTAGTACAACTGGACTAAACCAAAAGCAAAGAAGTTTCCTGAATAAACTGAACACTTAGAAGGCCAGTGTAGTAGGGGAGGGGGTTTGGGCACCATGGTTTCAGGGGACATCTAAGTCAACTGGCATAATAAAATCTATTAAGAAAACATCCTGCATCCCACTTTGGAGAGTGGCGTCTGGGGTCTTAAATGCAAACAAGCGGCCATCTGAGAGGCATCAATTGGTCTCAACCCACATGGAGCAAAGCAGAATGAAGAACACCAAAGACACAAGGTAACTGTGAGCCAAAGAGACAGAAAGGGCCATGGAAACCAGAGACTACATCAGTCTGACACCAGAACTAGATGGTGCCTGGCTACAACTGATGACTGCCCTGAAAGGGAACACAACAGAGAATCCCTGAGGGAGCAGGAGAGCAGTGGGATGCAGACCCCAAATTCTTGTAAAAGGACTAGACTTAACAGTCCTACTGAGACCAGAAGAACCCCGGAAGTCATGGTTCCCAGACCTTCTGTTAGCCCGAGACAGGAATCATTCCCGAAGCCAACTCTTCAGACAGGAATTGGACTGGACTATGGGATAGAAAATGATACTGGTGAAGAGTGAGCTCCTTGGATCAAGTAGACATATGAGAATATGTGGGCAGCTCCTGCCTGGAGAAGAGATTGAGAGGGTAGAGGCGGGCAGAAGCTGGCCGAATGGACACGAAAACACAGAGGGAAGGAGTGTGCTGTCTTACTAGAGGGAGAGCAACTAGGAGTATATAGCAAGGTGTATGTTTTTGTATGAGAGACTGACTTGATTTGTAAGCTTTCACTTAAAGCACAATAAAAAACCAAACAAACATAGAACAAAGGGTTCTTTGATGGATACAAGGGTGGGGTGGGAAGGAGAGGAGAAGTCACTAGAGAGCAGACAAGGATCATCTTTGGTGAATGAAAGGAGAACAATAATACAAGGGAAGTCAGTACAAGCGGATCAAAGCAAAAGCTAAGAAGTTTCCTGAAGATGTCAAAATACTTTGAGGGACACAGTAGCTGGAGCTGGGAACTGGGGACAATAGGTTTGGGGTACATCTAAGCCAACTGGCATGACAAAGTTTATTAGGGAAATGTTCTGCATTCCACTCGGTGAGTGGTGTCTGGTGTCTTTTTTTTTTTTTTTTTAATTGTGCTTTAAGTTTACAAATGAAGTCAGTCTCTCACACAAAAACCCATATACACCTTGCTACACACTCCCAATTACTCTCCCCCTAATAAGACAGCTCGCTCTCTCCCTCCATTCTCTCTTTTCGTGTCCATTTCGCCAGCTTCTAACCCCCTCCACCCTCTCATCTCCCCTCCAGGCAGGAGATGCCAACATAATCTCAAGTGTCCATCTGATCCAAGAAGCTTACTCCTCACCAGCACCTCTCTCCAACCCACTGTCCAGTCCAATCCAGGTCTGAAGAGTTGGCTTCAGGAACAGTTCCTGTCCTGGGGCAGCAGAAGGACTGGGGGCCATGACCACCGGGGTCCTTCTAGTCTCAGTCACAACATTAAGTCTGGTCTTATGAGAATTTGGGATTCTGCAACCCACTGCTCTCCTGCTTCCTCAGGGGTTCTCTGTTGTGTTCCCTGTCAGGGCAGTCATTGGTTGTAGCCAGGCACCATCTAGTTCTTCCTGTCTCAGGATGATGTAGTCTCTGGTTCATGTGGCCCTTTCTGTCTCTTGGGCTTGTAATCGCCTTGAGTCCTTGGTGTTCATTCTCCTTTGATCCAGGTGGGTTGAGACCAATTGATGCATCTTAGATGGCTGCTTGCTAGCATTTAAGATGCGTCTGGGGTCTTAAAAGTTTGTGAGTGGCCATCTAAGACACATCAGTTGATCCCATTCCCCTTAGAGCAAAGGAGAATGAAGAACACCAAAGACACAAGGAAAATATTAGCTCAAGAGACAGAAGGTCCACATAAACCAGAGACTCCATCAACCTGAGACCAGAAGAACTAGATGGTACACTGCTACCACCAATGATCGGTCTGA
This sequence comes from Elephas maximus indicus, assembly GCF_024166365.1. Lineage (NCBI taxonomy): Eukaryota > Metazoa > Chordata > Mammalia > Proboscidea > Elephantidae > Elephas > Elephas maximus. Next base: position 58,099,176 of record NC_064841.1, on the reverse strand, counting down.
CAGGGAACACAACAGAGAGTCCCAGAGGGAGCGGGAGAAAAGTCTAAAGCAGAGCTCAAATTCACGTAAAAAGACTAGACTTAATGGTCTGACAGAGACTGGAAGAAGCCCCAAAACTATGGTCCCTGGAAGCTATGTTAACCCAGAACTAAAGCCATTTCCAAAGTCTAGTCTTCAGACAAAGATTAGTCCGGACTATAAAACAAAAAATAATACTCGTGAAGGGTTCTTAGTTCAATCGGGTACATAAGACCAAATGGACAGCTCCTGTCCGGAGGCAGGATAAGAAGGCAAGAAGGGACAGGAATTGATTGAGTGGACATAAGACGCCTGGGGTGGAAAGGGGGAGTGTGCTGTCACATTGTGGGGATTGCAACTAATGTCACATAACAATATATATGTAAATTTTTGAATGAGAAATTAACTTGAGCTATAAACTTTCACCTAAAGCAAAGCTAAGAAAAAAAAACACACACACACGATGAAATAAAAATATGAACAGCTGTATGTCTATTAAGGAAATAATATTGGTTGGTAAATTCTATCAAACATTTAAGAAAGCAAAACTGCCAATTGTACATAAACTCCAAAAATACCGGATAGAGAAATGCGCCAAACTTATTTCATGAGGAGAGCACAGCTTTGATACCAAAACCTAACAAAGACATTATATGAAAGAAAATTATAGACCAGCATCCCTCAAAATCATAAACATAAAACAACTTAAGAATATATTAGCAAATCAAATTTAGCAATATAGAAACCAAGGGGACACTGTCTCAGGAATACAAATTGTATTAACATTATGAAATTAATCAATGCAATCTACCAACCTTGAAGAATAAAAGCAAACTACATGTCATTTCAACATATGCAGAAAAAAGCATCTGAAGACATTAAACATCATTAAAAAAAAAAAGAACTCTCAGAAAATTGGAAATAGAAGGGCACTTCCTAAACACAGTATCTATGAAAATCTCACAATTATACTTACTGGTAAATCACTGAAAACACTTTCCCCCCAGAACTGGGAACAAGCCAAAGATGCTCATTCTTACTATTATTCACCATTGTATGAAGGGTCCTCTACAATGCAGTAAGCAAAGAATAAGAAATAAAAGACATAAATATGGGAAGAAGTAAACTTATCTCTATCCATAGATGACAATTTTTTTCCTTTTTATTGCACTTTAAGTAAAAGTTTACTGTTCAAGTTAGTTTCCCATACAAAAATATTATACACCTATTGTTATGTGACCCTACTTGCTCTCCCCATATGTCCTGTGTCCATTCAACCAGCTCTTGTCCCTTTCTGCCTTCTCATCTCACCTCCAGACAGGAGCTGCCCATTTAGTCTCATTTATCCCACCTGAGCTAAGAAGGGCACTCTTCACAAGTGTCATTTTATGTCTTATAGTCCAGTCTAATCTTTGTCTGAAGAGTTGGCTTTGAGAATGGTTTTAGTTCTGGGTTAACAAAGACTCTGGAGGCCATGTCTTCTGAGGTTCCTCCAGTCTCAGTCAGACCATTAAGTTTGGTATTTTTACTAAAATTTAAACTCTGCACCCCACTTTTCTCCTGCTCCTTCAGGGACCTTCTGTTGTGTTCCCTGTCAGGGTGGCCACTGGTGGTAGCCGGAGTTTCTGGTTTATGTGGCCCTTTCTGTCTCTTGGGCTCATATTTTCCTTGTGTCTTTGGCGTTCTTCATTTGCCTTAGCTCCACATGGGTTGGGACCGATTGATGCATCTTAGATGGCCACTCACTAGCTTTTAAGACCCCAGATGCCATGTACCAACATGGGATGCAAAACATGTTCTTAATAAACTTTGTTATGTCGATTGATCTAGATGTCCCCTGAAACCATGGTCCCCAGTCCCCCATCCCTGCTCCTCTGTCCCTAGAAGTGTTTGGTTCGATTATATAATTATTAATGTAGCAGATCCCAAGGGATCACCAAAAACCTACTAGTGAATTTAAGGAGACTAAGGATTTTTTAAGGATACAAGGTTAATACATGAAAATCATTTCTATTTTAGAATACAGGAGCAAACAAACAGAAAATAAAATTAAAAAAATTACAATTTCATTTACAATAGTGCCAAAAAAGCAAGAAGTACTTAGGAATGAATTTAACAAAAGGTGTGCAAAACTTCTATACTAAAAACTATAAAACTTTACTGAGAGAAATTAGAAAATTGAAAATACACCTTTCCAGAATGAAGTCTCAACATTATCAAGATATCTATTCTTCCTGAATCAATGCAATCCAAATCATAATTCAAGCAGACTTTTTTTTTAAATAGAAACTGATTAGCTGATTCTAAAATAAATTAAAAATGCAAAGGACCTAGAATAGCCAAAACACTTGTAAAAGAATAAAACTTGAAGCCTTATACTACCTGAATTCATGTCTTCTTGTAAAGGTAGATTAATCAACATATTCTGGTACTGGCATATGGTCAGAGAAAGAGATCAATGCTCAGAACAGAGAGCACAGAAATACACCCATGCTTACAGTCATTTATTTATTTATTTATACAAGCGTTCCAAAAGACTCAATGAGGGAAAAACTTCAGAAAATGGTACTGCCCTGTGAGCAAGTGAAAGGCCCTTTCCGCCATAAAACAACAGAAAAAACTAGCAGAAATCGACAGAGCTCTGTAAACCAGTCAAAGGGTTACAGTAATTAAGTGGACACTGAATTAGGAAAAAGGTGACATATAAACAGTAGGAAGGCTTTGGTTTTCTACTTGCCTGCACTCTACCCCCGTCCCAGCTAGGCTCATGGCCATCTTAAAGCAGCAGTGACCTGCACGCCCAGAGAGGGAGCTTGGTTTCTGGCTCTAGAGGGAGCGAAAGAAGCTATATTCAGAAATTATTGCGTATGTCTGTTCTAACCTGTCTGGGGCTGCCTGAAAGACCAAAGCAAGGTGTTTATCTTGGTCTAGTCTGTCCCACAAGGTGCAGGGCAAATGCAATGACCTAAGGCTTTAACTGGCTGTAGCTGCCTGGGGCTAAAGGATGTTATTAAACCAAAACCCACTGCCCACCAGTTGATTCTGACTCAAAGTGACCCTAACATGACAAGCGGAACTGCCCCCATAGGGTTCCCAGGGCTGTAAATCTTTTACAGAAGCAGACTGTCACATCTTTCTGCATAGCGCCACTCATTGGTAGGTTTGGACTGCTGAGCTTTTGGTCAGCAGCTGAGCACTTTAACAACTGCACCACCAGTGCTCCTTAAGGATGTGATTAGGGCATACAACAGGCACCTAAAGACTGGAAGGAGAGGCCTGGGTGGAATTTCCTTCAGAAATTAAGGCTTTCAAGAGAACCTTATACAGGGGGAACCTGAGAAAGCCACACATATGCCCAAGGGCAAGACACATGCTCTGAAATTACCTGAGAAGACCTTAAGCTTTCACCTCAGGCTGATACCTAGGCTCAGTGCAAGCTTGGCTAAGTAAGGCAAGGGGCAAAGTCTGAAAAGGTTTTTTTGATGTACCCTGGCATTCAAGGAAATCTCTGTCAGAACACTAGCTAAATACAAGCTAAGGAACACGGACAGACTTCAGTGCCCACACACATCCAGGAAGGCAGCCTTTGCAAAACATAGTTAAGGAAGGCAGTAAACAAAAAGACAATTACAGCCTTCAACAATTAAAACAGCAAACCCTGGCGAAGGAAGAATCTGATTTCCAGAGTTATGCCATTTTAATATTTAAATGCCCTGGCTTCAACAAAAATAACAAGGCATACAAAGAAACAGAAAAGAACGGCCCAGTCAAAGGAACAATATAAAGCAGGAGAAACCATTCCAGGAAAAGCCCAGGTAATGGACTAAATAGACAAAGACTTAAAAACAACAGTACATCCACTTCTCACTTACTAGGTTCCAAAGACCAGGTTGTTATGCAAAAACCAGCATTATGTGAACATGGATGACCACATCAGAACACAAAACAAAGGATAACTACATCATCTACCCAACTGCCAAATTACATCATTACATAACTGCCAAACCACTGAGAATCATGGTCCAGCCAAGCTGACACATAACCTTAACCATTACAGCCAGCATTACTCTTGCCTAGCACCTCAGTTTTCATTACTGCAAGATGTACGTCATTAATGTGCAAAATAATTGGAAAATAGATTTTTTATTACTGTCGTAAATGTGAAATGTCAGATAATGAGACAGTTGATAAGTGAGGAGCAGGTGTTAATACGATCAAAGAGCTACAGGAAAACATGAATGAAGAACTCAAGGAAATCAAAACAACACATGAACATTTCTATATTCTCTAAAAAGATAAAAATTATTTTAAAAAATGGAAATACTGAAGCTGAAAAGAACAATAATTGAAATGAAAAAATTCACTGGCTGTGTTCAATAGGCGATTTGAGCTTGGAGAAGAAATAACCAGTGAACTTGAAGGTAGAACAACTGAAATTATCAAGTCTGAGAAGCAATAAAGAAATAAGTGAACAGAGTCTAAAGGACTGCAGGAGGCCATGAAATGAACCAACTTACGCGTTACACAAGTCTCAGAAGGTAAAAGAAACAGAGAAAGAGAGACATGGATCTAAACATCCAAGAAGCTCAACAAATTCCAAATGGGATAAAACAAAAGACATCCACACTGACACACATTAAAACTACTTTCATGGGCAAGTAAAAAAGCTATTTTTATGCTCTTTCTGTTTTGTAACTCTACTGGTTATGTCCTACATGATTTAATAAACAAACGCGTGATATAAAAAACAAAACCATAAGGAAAATATCTAAGAAACATACATAAAAGTAAAAAAGAAGAGAATCATAATGGTTCACTACAAAAAAATAAACACCAAAGTAGGCAGTATTGTAGGAAATGAGAGGCAAAAAAGGTATAAGACATGAGGAAGCAAATAACAAAATAGCAAAATTAAGTACTTCCTTACCGATAGTTGCTTTAAATATTAATGGAGTAAACTCTCCAATCAAAAAGCAGAGATGAGCAGAATGGATAAGAAAACAACATCGAACTACATGCTGCCTACAAAAGTCCCACATCAGATCCCAAGACACAAATAGGTTGAAACTGAAAAAAGATCCCACGCAAATAGTAATCAAAACAGAGATGAGGAGGCGATTTTAATATCAGAATAAGTAGAGTTTAAGTCAAAATCTGTCACAAGAGACAAGGCACGTTAAACAATGCTAAAAGGGTCAATTCATCAAGAAAATAACAATTATAAATACACACACACACGCAAACAAACAACACAGCACCAAAATACATGAAGAAAACAGTAACAGAATTGAAAGAAGAAATAGTTCTACAACGATACCTGGAGATTTTAATACACCACTTTAAATAGTGGATAAAACATCTAGACAGAAGACAAATTAGGAAATAGAGGGCTTGAACAACAGTATAAACCAATTACACTTAGTAGACATATATATATATATATATATATATATATATATATAGAATACTCCACCCAACAACAACAGAAAACATATTCTTTGCCGGTTCAAATGCATCATTCTCCATAACAGGCCATATGTTAGGTCACAAAACAAGTCTCAATAAATTTAAAAAGACTGAAATCATATGAAGTATCTTCACTAACCACAATGGAATAAGATTGTGAAATCAATAACAGAAGAAAAACCGGAAATTTTACAAATATGTGGAAATTAAACAACACACTATTAAATAGTCAATGGGTCAAAGAAGAAATCACAAAGAAAATTAGAAAATACTTAAGAGATGAATGAAGGAAACCACGAGAAGGCCACAAGAGCTAATAAATGAACTCGGCAAAGTGGCAGGGTATGAGGTCAACATGCAAAGATCAGTTGCTTCCATACAACAGAAAGGACAAACTGAAAAGGAAATTAAGAAAGCAATACCACTTATAACAGCATCTAAAATAATAAAATACCTAGGGATAAATTTAACCAGGGAGGCAAAAGACTTGTACAATGAAAAGTATAAAACATTGCTGACAGAAATTAAACAAGATCAAAACAAATGAAAAGACATTCCATGTTCATGAATTGGAAGACAAAATTGTTAAGGACATAATATTGTTCAGATGTCAATACTACCCAAAACAATCCACATATTCAACTCCATTAAAATTCCAACAGCCTTTTTTGTGGGAATGGAAAAGCAATCCTCAAATTCTTACGGAACTGCAATGGGCCCTGAATAGCCAAAATAATCTTGAAAAAGAGCAAAGTAGGAGGTTTCAACCTTCCCAATTTCAAAACATACTATAAACTTACCATAATCCAAACAGTGTGGTACTGGCATAAGGACAGACACATAGACCAATGCAACAGAATTAAGAGACCAAAAATCTATGAAAGTCTAGAAGCCATACATCTATGGCCAATTTTCAACAAGTACGCAAAGAATGGGGAAAGAATAGTTCCTTCAACAAACTTTTCTGGGACAATTGGATCTCCACATGTAAAAGAGAGAAGTTGGACCCATACCTCACACCATATACAAAAACTAACTCAAAATGGATCAATGACCTAAATATAAGAAAACCATTATAAGAAAACATAGGGGCAACGCTTTAAGACCTTATTTTTAACAATGGATTCTTCGATATGATACCAAAAGCAACAACAAAAGAAAAAACAGAAATAACTGAACTTCATGAAAATTAAAAACTTTTGTACGTCAAAGGACTTTATCAAGGGTATGAAAAGACAACTGGCAGAATGGGGGAAAATATTTGGTAACTATATATCTGACAAAGGCTTAATATCCAAAATATGTAACGAATTACTATAACTCAATATCAAAAGACAACCCAATTTAAAAATTGGCAAAGGACTTGAATAGATATTTCTCCAAAGAAGTGGCCAATAAGCACATGAAATGATGCTCGGTGTAATTAGTTACTTTAACCAAAAAAAACAAAAACAACCTCATTGCCCTCAAGTCAATGTAAATTCATAGCGGTCTTATAGGACAGAGTAGAACTCCCCCCATATAGGGATTCCAAGGCAGAAATCTTTACGGAAGCAGACTATCACAGCTTTTTTTCATGGAGTGGGCTGGCAGGTTTCAATCTTTTAGTTAGTAGCTGAGTACTTAACCACTGTACCACCAGGGCTCCTTAATTAGTCATTAAAACCTAACCAAACCCATTGCCACCAAGTCAATTCTGACTCATAGTAATCCAATGGGACAGAGTAGAACTGCTGCATGGGGTTTCCAAGGAACGCCTGGTGGATCTGAACTGCTGACATTTTGGTCAGCAGTTAAGCTCTTAACCACTGCACCACCAGGGCTTCTAATGAGTCATTAGCGAAATCTCAAAACTACAATGAGATACTGACGGCTATTATCAGAAAAACAGAAAACAACAAATATTAGGATTTGGAAAAACTGGAACCTTCATCCATTACTGGTGGAAAAGTAATATGTTGCAACCACTGTGGAAAACATTTTGGCAGCTCCTCAAAAAATTAAATATACAATTACCATGTGACCCAGCAATTCTACTCCTGGGTGGCATTCAACCCAAAAGAATTGAAAGCAGGACCTCAGATACTTGTATAGCCAATGTTCACTGCAGCACTATATACAATAGACAAAAGGTGGAAACAATCCAAGTGTCCATCAACAGATGAATGAATAAATAAAATGTGGCATATTTCAGGCATAAAGAGAAATTAAGTTCCAATACTTGCTACAACGTGAATGAACCTTGAAAACATTATGCTGAGTGAAATAAATCAGACACAAAAGGACAAATATTGCGTGATCTACTTATATGAAATATCTAGAATACGCAAATGCACAGAGACCAATGTTTATCGATGCTTACCAGGAGCTGATGCAAAGAAGGGATGGGCAGGTACTGCTTAAGAGGTACATTCTTTTTGGTGTGATGAAAAACTCTTGAAAATAGATAATGGTGAGGGTTGCAGAGTATGCTAAATGTAATTAATGTCAATGAACTGTACACTTAAAAATGGCGATATGGTAAAATTTGTGTTAAATATATTATACCACAATAAAATTTAAAAAAAAAAAAATGGAGCTGTAACAACCGTGTATTTATATGGCGGGGGTGGACTTCAAACTCCCTACCACAAAATTCATTGAGACACATCATAGAACAAAAAATAAAGCTAAACCTGTAAAGCTGGGGGCCTGGTAGCACAGTGTTTAAGAGCTTGGCTGTTAACCAAAAGGTGGGCAGTTTGAATCCACCAGCCGCTCCTTGGAAATGCTACAGGGCAGTTCTACTCTGTTCTATAGGGTCACTATGAGTCAGAATTGACTCAACGGCAACAGCTTTGGGTTTTTTTGTTTGTTTGTTTTTAGAAAAAAAAACATAAGGGAAGAGCTTCACAATCAGAGGGTAGAGAAAAACTTCTCCAGCCAAACAAAGCAATAGCCATAAACGGAAAAATGAGTAAATTAAACTTCATTAAAATTAAATATTTCTCCTCATCTTGGACTGAAGAACCATACCAAGCATTTTAAAAATAAGCTTTCCTTTTCTTTTTTGTGTTCAACTGCATTTACAGTTATTGTACCACGATTATTTAAAATATAAGCATGCATGTTTATGTACAGAATGGAATTTTGTTCTTTGAAACTTGTTACTGAAGTGTAACAAGCACAGAGAAAAGCACACGAGTCCTAAGTGTACGGCTTAATGACTTTTCATCACCAGACCCAGAGCAATATCAAGAAACAGAACTTATTGGCATCCAGAAAGCTCCTTTGTTCTTCCTTTCCGTCACTCCCTGTCCCCTCCAAGGATAATCACTATGCTGACTTCTAACATCACTGACCATAGTTCACGCATTTTAATTCTTCAATACTGACTAGTATATACAGAATACTAGTTGTTAAACGTAGAGGATCAGCGAAAATAAGGGAAATGCTCAATGAAATGGATTGACACAATAGCTACAATAATGGGCTCAAATATATCAAAGACCATAATAACGGTGCATGGCCGGGCAACATTTCTTTCCGGTATATATATAGGGTCACCATGAGTCAGAGCAGACTTAACAGCACCTGACAATAAACTGTTGAAGAAATGATAGTTAATATATAGATATGTTGCCCCAAGACTCAAGAGTATGAAAAGCTTATCAAATTTAAACAAAATACATCTTCTGACATGGTATACCTTTGGCTCAGAATGCCCTCCATCTCACCACTATTCTCTCATGGAGGCAATTCTTACATGTCCTCTGAAACCTGGAACCCTTCTTTATTCTCTACTTTAGACACCCACTCTTGCACCCCTGCATGCTTCTATAGTGCTTGCTATTCAGAATTTATTAAAAGATTTACAAGTCTCTTTCCTCAGAAGAGTGTAAATACTTGAGGCCAGGGACACTGGCTTGTTCTATTTCACCTACACCAGCGCCTATGAACATGGTAAACAACAAATGACTGCTGACTGGAAACTCACTGGTGTAGAATCTGGTAAATGAGCAAAAATATTGAAATTAACATTTGCATATCACAATAGCCTAGATCGAAGGGTAGACTACAGGGGACAATGGTGGTTCAGTGGTAGAATTCTTGCCTTTCATACAGGACACCTAGGTTTGATTCCTGGCCAAGGCACTTCAAGCGCAGCCACCATCCACCTGTCAGTGGAAGACTGTGTACTGCTATGATGCTGAACACGTTTCAGTGGAGTTTCCAGGCCAAGACAGACTGGGAACAAAGTCTGGCAATCTACTTCCAAAAACCAGCTAGTGAAAACCCTATGGATCACAGTAATCTGACCCACAGCCAATCATGAGAATGGCACAGGACCAGGCTGCATTTCATTCTGTTGTGCACGGGGTTGCCATGACTTGGGGGCTGACCTGACGGCAGCTAAAAACAGCAAACAAAGGTAGATAGGAGACCTAGTCCAACAAAAGCAAGGATTATAATATATATCCTAGAATACTCTGATTTAAGCCAAAACAAGACAAATTTGGACCCATAGCTTTACAGTAATAAAGTCTGAAGTAAAATCTCAAAGAGGTAATGCTCAGCCTAAACGTATGGACAATATTAAGTAATGTATGAACTATGAAGAATAGTTCCCATTTGGAATTAAAATGAGATTCTCATTAGCATACAGAACTATGCTTTCGAAAGAAAAAGGCACATATGTATTTTAATAACATGCTATTTCATTGAAAGTTCACATAAGTAACATCTCAGAATTATTAATTTTATGCATACTAACATACCACTTTTTTACTGCACTCAATGAAATAATAACTGGACCCTAATCTATTTAGTGACATTGTGTTGGAAAAAATACATATTTATATAAACAACTGAGATTGCCTTAACTCCAAATAAATTAATTTACATAAAATTTTTTGCTACAACTACATGCTGCCTTTACTTCTCTTAAAAACATTATTTTTCTATAGATAGCTGATATGAAAAATTGTTCATCAACATTCAATTAATGTCACAAACACAATTTGTACCACAAATATCTGGCAAATACAATTCACAGGCCTGTAGAGTAGACACTCATAAGTCAGTTAATAACAATAATGATTAAAAAAGTGCTTTACTTACTGCTATTTCTCTACATGCTGACATAGAGATCCCGGTTCCTTCTATTTGTTTTAAAGCATAGTCTTTATCATCCTTCCTGTAAAAAAAAAAAAAAAAAAGTTACTTTAATATACAGATAAATCTACATGTACGTGCATTCTTAATAAAGCAAAATACAAATAAATATAAATCGCATATTCGATATGCATTTGACACCTTTCACATATGATCACATGATGTCACAGAGGAAAATTCTGAGGTAATCTAGTCTACCTCCATTATTTGATAGATGAGGGAAATTTGATTCAAAGCTGTCCAAGGTGTCACAGCTATTTATGTGAGACCTAGATTTAAATATAGAGTTCCTGGCTCCCTGTAATAGGCTCTTTCTGCTCTAATATGCATATACTTCCTGTTTGTGTGTGTGTGTATGCAATACACACTATAAAATAAATCCTGCTTTCTAAAACCCATTGAAATAGGTTAAAGTTATAAAATAAATGCATCACTAATGCACAAAATTGTTATAATTTCTTACAGTCATCATAATCTACAATGAATAATTTAGAATAAAACAAAATATAAAAACCAAACCCACTGCTGTCGATTCCAATTCATAGTGACACTACAGAACATAGGAGAACTGCCCCCACATCGAGTTTCCAAGGCTGTAATAATCGTTACAGAAGCTGACTGCCACAAATTTTCTCACAGTGAATGGGTTTGAACTGCCGACATTTTAGTTAGCACACCTTAACCACTGCACTACCAGGGCTCCCCAGAATAGGTCACTCCCAAATATCTTCAAAGAGATTCATTCAACGTGTGTTTATTGAGCACTTACTACGTGCCAGGCACAAGGGATATAACCGGGTTCCTTCTCTTAGGCTACTTATAAACAACTGCTTCATCATAATACAATAAGATCCACGTAAGGGCAGGTACGAACCACAGAGAACAACTGATACATCCAGAATTTGGTGGAGGACCCAAGAAAAGGCTTTTCAGAGGAAACACCATGTATTTGAGGTCTAAATGGAAGTTCTCTAACTTTTAGGTTTCAGGATCCCTTTACCCTCCTAGAAACTACCAAAGACCCCGAAGAACTTTGCTTGTGTGGGTTATATATATCAACAATTACCCTTTAAAATTAAAAAATGGGAAACTTCTAAACACAAGAATACACAAGCACATATCCATTACCCACCAGAGCAATGCAGCCGTCACACGTTATGCTGCCTCTGAAAAAAATCCACCGTACACTCGTGAGAATGAGAGTGAAAAAAGCAAAGGATGTCTTAGTATTACTGAAAAAAATACTGTGGACTTTGCAGACCCGTTGAAAGAACCTCAGGGACACCCCCAAAAACCAAACCAAACCTGCTGCCGTCGAGTCGATTCTGACTCACAGCGACCCTATAGGACAGAGTAGAACTGCCCCATAGAGTTTCCAAGGAGCCCCTGGTGGAGTCGAACTGCCGATCCTTTGGTTAGCAGCCGTAGCACTTAGCCACTACGCCACCAGACTCTCCCAGGGACACCCAAGGGCTCCCAAATAACACTCTGAGAATTGCTAATGTAGGGGTGTGTATGTGCGTGTGTGTGAGAAAGAGTTAAGATGGGCAACACAGTGTGAAGGTACATGAGATGAGAGAAAACGAAGCATTTGAGGGAGAACAGATAGAATACACAACTGGAGATAAGGTTGGAGATATAATTAGGAACTAGAGCATACAGGTCTTTTTGTTCCAAGAACCACATTAACAAAAGAATATCAACTATATTTTACTTGGAAAAAAAATCTTTGGCTATGCTGTGAACGTGTATTTAGGAGGAATAAATAAAAACAAAAGGCAGAGAGACTGGTTAAAGGTATTTGGTATTACAACTATTCAGCTGAGACAGGATAGTAGCTGTTGTAGAAAGGAATGGGGTGGTGAACGGGGAGGAGTAAAGATAACAATTTCTGGCTGGGGCAAGAGGTTAACGGCAACACTATTCACTGAAATAAGAAACATAGCAAGAGGAGAAGATTTGGTGGTGAAGGAAAGTGATAGGTCCATTTTGCGTAGGTTGAGTTTGCAGTATTTCTGAAATCCCTAAGTGGAGATGTCTTAGGGCAAGCTGAAGAAATAGCTCTGAAGCTCAAGAGAGATCTGAAGATACAGGTATGCTGTAATTAGCACATACACAGCAATTGAAGTCATGAGAGGAGATGATATGAGACAAAAGAAAAAGATCATCAAGAAAATGTTTTCAAAAAGGACAGACTAGCAAAAACTGCAGAGAGGACTAGTAAAGGATGGATGGACCTTATAGCGTCCACCGGATTTAGCAAAGATGAGGTTACCAGTGGACAGTGACCTAGGCAAGGTAGGTGCAGTGGTTCAGTGTCAGGGTCAATATTGCAGAAGGCTGAGGAATGAATGGGACATAAATAAACTGAGAGAATAAATGTGGTGATGCGACAGATATAGGCTTGGCTGCTAACTGAAAGGTTGGCAATTCGAACCCACCCAGCGGCTCCATAGGAGAAAGAACTGGTGATCTCCTGTCATAAAGATTACCAAGCCAATCAAACCCATTGCCGTTGAGTCAATTCTGACTCATAGTGGCCCTATAAAGATTACAGCCTAGAAAACCCTATGGAGCAGTTCCACTCTGTCACATGGGGTCATCATGAGTCAAAAATTGACTTGACAGCGCCTAACACCAACAACAATTCTTTTAATGGGAGAAAATAAGGCAGCAGTTAAAGGAAGCTACGAGGCTAATGAATTATAATTATCGTTTTTTTTTTTTAAAAAAGATGGAAGAGACTGGAATACCTATGTTTAAGTACTGACAGGAAGCACCCAGAGAAAAGGAGCTGCTGATACAGAAGAAAGAGTGCAAATCAAAAGAGCAAAAACCCTAGACACTGGGCAAACCTAATTCAGGACTAGAGAGAAAAAAAACACTTCTTCCACTGTAATAGAAAGAAGGCAAAGGAACAATGGACACAGATGGAAAGAGGACATCAGGTTCAGAGACACAAAGCTGAGGGAGTCCCCATTCTGAGGGCTTTCTTCTTCCTCAAGTTGGAGATGAGGTTATATGCCAACAGCAACGTCAGAGGTGGTAGGGGTGGAAGTCTTGAGTAGAGTTAAGGTTTGACTGAAGGAATGAACAGCCCCTTGTAAAATAAATTCATTTATATTCATTTAATATTTTATTATTTTAAATTATTAGTGATACATTGTTTACCTTTGGTTTTACAACATTATTTCTATGAGAAAAAAACTGCTTCATGACAATCAGTTTTATACTTCCTAGTAAAGTACTGAGGACTTGACACATTAAAAAAAAAAAAACTAAGACTATCTGTACTCAATGGCACACAACAACATCTGGATGAGTTCTGAAAGATTTAAGGGAAAAGGTGACATGAAAATAAAAAGAAACTGGGATCAGAATTAGTTTATTAGACACTTTCACATACAGGGCAGCGATTTAACCAGATGATTACCCCAGGAGTACAATAAATTCTATGATATCTACTCTTGAGATAACATCCTTGACTGGAGCCCTCCAAAGAGGAGGAAGGAAAGGAATCGAATTAAACCAAAGACTTATCCATTCACCTCCTTAACATCTACCACATTCTTGTATTTAAAAATGGCCCAGTCACTAATGACAACTTCTTACTTCTCAATAAACTAAAAAAAACTGTAATCTGCATTCGGCCCTCTGCCCCATTCCCAAGTACTTAAATGTTTTATGCTTCCTAAAATAAATGACTAGAAAGAAATATGAAGTGGGAAGGCTATCGAATAACTTTAAAATGATACTTGATTATTAAAAAAGGCTACCTCCTTTTTTATAATCAAATATCTAATATAATTGCTGTCATAACATATAACAGTGCTTTGTAGTTTACAAAGCACATGTATTCATTTACCTACCCATACACCTATCCACTTCTACTTTTTAGTAGAAGGCACACTGGAGATGAAGAAGACTTGTTTCCTAGTTTCAGTAATGATCCAGTGGAAGTAGTCAGATTCTATGAACAAAACATTGCAATATACTCAGTACTATAAATAAAGGGGACGTTCAACTGTACCTTGAAATGTGGAAGCAAGATGAAAGAAAGCTTCAGAAAGAGTCTACTTAAGCCTAAACTCTTTAAGACCTAAAAAGTTTGTCAGGAAAGAACAGAGGGTTGGAGAGGGAGATTAGTAGCCATACTGAGACATTCCCGGCAGTGGGAGCAGCAGGTACAAAAATATAGAAGAACGGAAAGGGACTGGCATGTTCAGAGAACAGCAGAGTGGCAGCAATTACTTTAATACCATTGAAACATGTAAAAAAGATAGGGCTATCCCTGGCAGCCACGAGGACAAATGAGGCTTTAGAAGTAGGTAGAGGTAAAATTGGAGGGGTTTTTTTAATGCCTGCTATTCCAAAGAAAGAAGCCCTAGTTGTGCAGTGGTCAAAGTGTTCTCCTGCCAACCGAAAGGTCAGTGGTTCAAATCCATCAACCGCTCCACAAGAGAAAGATGTGGCAGTCTGCTTCCATGAAGATTACAATCTTGGAAATCCTATGGGGCAGTTCTACTCTGTCCTATAGGGTTACTGCGGATCAGAATTGATTCAATGGCAGCAGATACTGCCAAAGAAAGGAGTCCTGGTGGCACAATGAATACGCACTTAACTGCTAACCAAAAGGTAAGTGGTTCAAATCCATCAGCGGCTTCCCGGAGAAAAGATCTGGCAATGGCTTCTGTAAAGGTTACAGCCTAGAAAACCCTATGGTTTCCTATAGGGTCTATAGCATCGCTATGAGTAAGAATCGACTCAGCAGCACACAACAACATCTCCAAAGAGGAATGTATAGTGTATGTACCTCACTCCAGGTAGTAAAAACAAAGAACTGACATATGAAAAGAAAATACTACATTCCTTTTTTTCAAGCTGAGAAAAAGCGTGTTGAGTAAGAAAACTAAAGAGGATGGAACCATAATGAACAACTGCCTTTAAGAGATGGTAGGAGTAGGGCCAGCATACAGAATGGCTGTAAAGGAATGGCCAAAAAAACAGTACTGTTTTGGTAAAATATAATACTGAACATACATACCTAATTTCATGCCCTCCCCAAATCCTACTGAGACTATGGTAAAGGAAATCTTTTAAAGCATGATGAACCCATAAAGATGAAAAATGAAAGAGAAGACAGAATACTATTTTGGAAACCAGAGAGCAAGTGGACAAATAGTAGCTGAGTTAAGACTGAAGGGGACAGGGAAAGAAGCTGACACCCAATCAGATTCACATAGCATACTCTTCCTGAGGCAGAGAATCCTGAGAATGAGATAGCTCTGGAAGTAAAATTGGCTGGATGGAAGATAAAGTTGAGGAGATAACCTAGAAAACAGAATAAGACAAAGCAATGGAAACGTAAAAGAAAACTAGAGGATCAGACCATGTATCCAAATAGAGGTAGTCCTTGACTTATAAATATATTCAAGTTACCACAAACCACTTAGGATCATCTGTTTTGTTTTGTTTCTACATCTTGTCAGTAATACGTACTACACGCAATGTTGGGGCATGTAATCTGCTGATGTTATTACTCTCAGATGTTCACTCACAGATGTTCAATGTTACGATTTACACAAATACTGATAATAAAAGGCAATAATAATGAAATCTAAAGAAAAAAAAAAGTTATTCAACTTACACCAGAACCAACTGACATGGGAGTCATCGGAATGCAACCCTGTCCTAAGTCAGGGACTACCTTGTAATTTACAAACTAATTCAAGAAAACCTCCTAAATTAAAGGACATGCTTTGTAAAACTGTAAGGGTCACCAAGTTCCCAGCACAAATGGATGAAAGCAGATCCGCACCAAAACACAACATCTAGACATTTCCGAAGAGTGGAGACCAACAGCTGATTTTACAAGCTTCCAGCAGGGATGGGTAACAGGTCGCTTAGAAAGGAAAAGGAATTGGGATCTTCCTTTGGATTTTTCAACAGCAATGTTGGAAGCCAGGCATTCCAGACTAGCTCTGCCTATACTGTACAAAGTCATGAAGTATTGATTACATCTCCAACAGATGTGGTTTGGAATTTAAATTCTATGTAGAAATCTGTTCTGAAGGACCACACTCTCAGCTGCAACGACGAGGAAACATTTCAGTTAGGCAGTTCAAGCAGCTTAGCCAGAACACAAATCAGCGCACTACTTCCTTCAGGGAGAAAGCCATACTTTAGGGAAAGAAAACAAAGCAGCTGAACTAATCGTTGTGCTTAGTTATGTAGTAAAAACTGTGAATTATATCAAGGCTAATGTATTAAATTTAAGATTAACTATCTTTATTATGTGATAATTTGGAAACAGACCACGAGCAGTTGTCAGTGTGTGCTAAGGTGTGACGGTTAACGCGGGCGGAAGGTGCTGTGAGGACACTGGGCTCTGCGGTGAGAACTCCACGGTTCTGCAGATCACAGACCAGCTTGGTCCCAGTGTTTAGAGAGTGATTTGAATACCCTAACTTGCTTTGCTATGGTGTCTCTGGTTTTCTAATGATGCTGATACATCCAAATAAGGGAAGAGTGAAAAAGTTTCAAGAAAAGATGGCTTTTAAATATATATTCTTGGGCTTTTGACATATTTTTAATAAAAGCTCTGTATTTAAAAAATTACAGTTCCTAATAATTGTTGTTCCTATTGCTATATCTTCAAACACTGCCTGTAACTATTTCTTACCTTTGCCTACCATGACTTATGTTCACGTATTATATCATCTAAAATTTTTCTTGATTTTGCCCTTTGTGAATTTAGTTCACAAATTCAGAATAATAAAACTGGTCAAATGTCTTTCATGCCTACGACTTTTATTTCTGGGTTTCGACAGCTTTGTCAGTCAGGAACAATTACAGTATACCTTACGGTATAAATCAAAATGTCAGGCGGGAGTGTCAGAGAACTCACTGTTCACAGTAGCTTCTAACCCCCTGAGTTATCACTGACTGAACCTTTATAAATTAATCATGAATTATATTTCAATAGATGATCCATTCTCTTCCATTCTAATAAATTCCAGTTAACAGTATGAATTTTCCAGTCCTGTTCAATCATATCACCAACGAATACGACAATCTTCCCTTGCTCACTACTTACTCAGCTCTACATGCTCTCAGCTTAGGTGACTGGATATTTCCAAATCATCACTAGAGAAGACTACACCTGAACATCCACGGAAATGACCTTGCCAGATTCTGTTAACAACTAATATTGTTATTGTTAAATGCCTTCGAGTTGGCTCCAGCTAATAGCAGCCTTATTTATAAAAGAATGAAATTTTGCCCAATCGTGTGCCATCTTCACAATAATAGATATATGTTTGAGCCTGTTATTCAGCCAGGGACTAATACAATGGTAAAACTCCCTGGATCAATAGCTCTCAATTAAAGTGACACAACAGATCCTCAAATTACTGAAGATTTTCTGAGCCAAAGACCTCAAACTAAGTTCTCTTAAGAACCCTCTAGAAGAAGATCTTAGAGAAAGAGACAGCTTCTATCTAAGATCATTGGATCAAGTAGCATGAAAGACACAGCTTCCACCCAGGACCCATGGAATAAGATCTAGATGACTGGAACCAAAAATCATCATACTCTGTGACAGTTAAGACTGCGTGTCAACTTAACTGGGCCATGATTCTCAGTGTTTATATGTAATCACCCCCATGATGGGATCTGCTGTGAGTAGCCAACCAGTTGAGAGGGAGTTTCCTTGGGTGTGTGGCCCACATCTGAATATAAGTGGACATTCTGGCATTTGCCTTCTCTGGATCCTGTGGCTGGCTCTTGTTTGCCTGACCTCCAATTCTTGGGACATGACCTAGCAGCTTACCCACCAATCTTGGGATTCATTGATCTTTACAGCCTGTGACCAAGAGCCCTGCTCTCCGACCTGCGAAACTTGGGTTCGCCAGCCCCTGCAGCTACATGAGTCAGGAGAAGCCTCAATCCTGATCCACGGGACTTTGGACATTCTGGCCTCTACAACTGCCGTTTCCTTGATACATGAGCCGTTTTCTTGATATAAATCTCTCTCTATATATTTATACGCTTTCCTGGTTTTGTTTCTCTAGAGAACCCAGCCTAAGACTTACTCTAATCTGCATGCTCTTATTTTTTATTTCCAAATTATTTTTTCTCCTCTCTGCTGGTTTAAATCTCTGAATTGTTAACAGACACTTGTTACCTCTTAACAATGACATCCATAAGACTCATATTTATCATGTTGCTCTCTGCATCCACAGTCACTCCTTGTATGAGTCCAATACCAGGCTACAATTTGCTTACAATTTCACTAAAATATGTAATCAAACCGATTGCTGGGTTTGTAGCTACTTTCTTTGGGGTGCAATTCAGCTTGCTCTAGTTCCTGGGCAATTTATACTCAAGGATTACAACTTTAAATATAGTAAACTAAAAATAGTAAACACGACAGACAGCTCCTATGATGTCACACCTAGGAAGGTTTCTGTCTACACCAAAAGCATACTTGGGCATCTTGCATCTTGGCTCAGAAGTGGACAATGAACTCTGCTAATAATTTCTCAGCGTTGCGGTACTCAAATTTGTGATCTCCACGGTCTCAGATATAACTGCATGGCCAGTTTTGTTTCAGATAATTTAACAGCTAACCTTACAATAACAACAAAAAAAAGTATATATAAAGAACAGACTTCAGTCCAACAACAGATGAGGCTCCCTGAACAATCTCCTGATCAGTGGAATTCTGGCAATGGTGAAGATCTGGATTTCACAGAATAATATCCTGAATGGCTGAATGTGGCCAAAAGGAGAGTTTGAGAAAATGAAAATAAGCCCTGCTGGTAACCAAACTGTGATATCCCTTTCAGATAATAGCAAGGCCAGTAGCAAGGCCAAGAGGAAACAAAAGTTTGCCCAAGACTATAGCTGCAAAATGACTACCATAGCCCTTTTTTTGAGTGATTATTGTCTTCTTACCAATGAGTCACCAACTCTGCTTCACTCCTCCTAATCCAGAACAGAGTGTGGAGACAATTACTTAACTGAACCCATTTCAAGACAATATACAATCCAGAGCTGGTCCCTACTTACCACTGTCTTTCCCAGAACCATCCAGCCTGAGCCATAACCTTATGAAGCCCCTCCCTACTTTCTGTTACACCTCACAGTCCCTCTGGTGCCCACTCTCTCCCTCACTACCAACCTCCTAAAATGAAATCCTATGCTGCTGAGTCGATTCTGAACCATACTGACCCTACAGAATGGAATAAAACTGTCCTAAAGGATTTTCAGGGCTGTCATTTTTACAGGGAGCCCTGGTGGCAAAGTGGTTAAGAGTTCAGCTGCTAACAAAAAGGTCGGCAGTTCAAATCCTATGGGGAAGTTCTACGCTGTCCTATAGGATCGCTATGAGTCAGAATCGACTCAACAGCAATGAGTTTGGGTTTTTTTTTTTAATCTTTACAGAAGCTGGTAGGTTCAAATTGCTGACCTTTCAGGTAGCAGCCGAGCACTTACCCACTATGCCACCAGGGCAAGTTAATGGTGGTATTTACCCAGGGGTCTTTATTATTCATCATGCCAAATTATTTTACACTAAGTTACAATGCATTAGAGCAACCTGAAATCACACTACCTTTCATTTAAATTGGGTAAACTCAGAAAGAGCACATTCTAGCTAGCCATGCTAGCCATTTATTTTCCTTAAAGTCTCTTGCCACGTTAACATGTTCTGCTCTTTTGATCATTTTGACAGATGAAACACACAAGTTAACTTTTTGGTTAACGGCATACATTTATTCCAAAGAACTAATTCTAGGTTTGAGAGAATTTCCCGGTTATTTGGGGAAGTTCCTATGCTTGGCACTGTTAAGGTCCCTGAGATATGGCAGTGAACAAGACAAATCCAACAGAGATCACGTACTTTCAAGTTTCTTGAAATGCCAAAATGCCAAGCTCCAGGAAGTTACACGGCTTCTTGTAAACCTAGCAAAGAACACTTCTCATGTGTATTATCTCACGGAATCCAAACCAAGTTTGTTAGCTCTCATACTTCACGCTCATCTTTACCCTGTTTGCAGAAACAGTCTGCAGAGCTTAAAAAATACCTGTCTTTGGCATTAGAAACTCTCGATTCTTTCCTATCTGTACAGTTATAAGCTTACAGTAACATTACCACACATCACTAGAATATGGGGATTTTCCATCAAAGTAAACTACTTATCAATCAATCTTTCTTAAATCATTTTCCCAGACTACCATTTTTTCTGAACAAGTACACAAAGAATAAAATTAAATTCATGCATCTGGAATTCAAAAACCATATTTTGATACTGATCCTTTATAATCTTTTCTCCTAGCATATATGCTAAAAGAAATGGGCAACACTAAAAACAGAAATTAATGTACAATAATATTTTTCTCCCAGATGGCTAATCTTTCCTGTATTTCAAAGATCTGCCTAATTTATTTCCACTTGACCTCAAACAATTTTTCTTTAAAGTATTATCACATTCAGAATGTAGCTGGACATTTCTTAAATTTCAAACTATGCAGCCACCATATCAAAATTACTTTCTATCCCGTCAACACTCAGTAACTGAAAAGAATGTTGTAAGTGCTCATTGTTGAAAATATAAATAGGATGAGATCTGAAGTCATTACATTACAACTCTACTTCCCACATGGAGAGGCTTTATTACACCAGTTAGTAACACAACACTGAATCTGAATTTATAGACAAAAACTTGGTCACAAAAGTTTTTCTATTTAAAGAAATTAAGACACACCCACTTTCTCCCTCTTACATTCTCTTTTCATTATTTCCAGTATCTTTTTAGACTAATACTTAACATTATTTAATGGTTTTCATTTAAACTAGTGAGGATATGGAGGGATGTTAACCCCTACACACTGCTATGAAGAGTATAAACTGAGAACAATCTAGAATAGGGAAATTAAGTATGTGTATTTCATATTCCCGCAAAAAGTCACATAATCATGGAGAAAATAATTAGAAGCATGCTAAGTGTGCATCACTGAAAACAGGTAAGTAAAATGTGAATACATATATAGATAATGAGAACATACGCTCAAAGGGAATGAACTGAGTCTATATGTAGTTAAGTAGAAAAAGAAAATTTTAAGAATAAATGAGATTCACATCAGAGTTCTTTATTTAAAATTTTAAGAGCACACACAATAACAGTATTTTTATAGAACAAGTATATAAATAAAGATAACTGGAATGAAAAAAAGGACATACACTAAGTAAGTGAGAACGGGGACCTTGTCATAACGGGAGAAAGAAATGGGACAGAGATGAGGGAATGAAAAATAAAGAAAAATATAGGGGCTTGATCAGATTGACAAGGATACTATGTGGTATTTTCAACCTTTTGTCTAAGAAACAACCAACCATTTAAGTGGAACTACCATTATCCAAGTATAAAAGTAGTACTTCCAAGGAAAAAATATAATGGAAGGAGAGTTAAACTTAGCAAATGCCAAAGATAAGTGAAATGTATCTAATTTTCAACTAAATTACACAGATATTTGACAGTGCTAAACATAATAATACTAACAAGACTGATTAGACTAAACTCTCAGAAGGATCATGGAACAAGAATATACATTGGAAGGGGTCACAACTTAGAGGAAGAAATGGTACAACCACTATGGAAAACAATATGGCAGCTCCTTAAAAAGCTAAAAAGAGAAATACGATACAATCCACTACCAGGAATATATCCTAGAGAAATAAGAGCCATCACACGAATAGACATATGTATACCCACGTTCACTGTAGCATTATTCACAATAGCAAAAAAGATGGAAACAACCTAAGTACCCATCAACCGAAAAATGGATAAACAAATTATGATACATACACACAATGGAACTACTCAACAATGAAAAACAATGACAAATCCCCGAAACATCTCACAACATGGGATGAATCTGCAGGGCATTATGCTGAGTGAAGTAAGTCAATTACAAAAGGGCAAATATTGTACGAGACTAATATTATAAAAAACCAAGAAAAGGATTAACACCCAGTGCCCTCAAGTCGATTCCGACTCATACAGAAAAAAACAATCTTTGATGATCACGAGGGAGGGGAGGGATGGAGAAGGGAAATCACTAGATAGTAGAACAGCGTTAACTTTGGTGAAGGGAAAGGCAACACACTGCACAGAAGTCAGCACAACTTGACCAAGGCAAAGTCACAAAAACATCCTAGACATATCCAAACACCCTGAGGGACCAAGTTACTGGGGCTAAAGGCTGGGACCACTGTCTCAGGAGACCTCTTGGTCAATCGGCATAACACAGTTCATAAACAAAATGTTCTACATCCTACTTTGGGGAGTAAAAGCTTGCGAGCAGTCATCTAAGTAAGATACACCTATTGGTTCCATCACGTTCTGAGCAAAGGAGAACAAAGAAAACCAAAGATACTAGAAAAATATTAGTCCAAAGGACTGATGGACCACACAAACTATAGCCTTCGCCATCCTGAGCCAAGAAGAACTAGATGGTGCCCAGCTACCACCACGAACAGCTCCAACAGGGATAATAGAGGGTCCCAGACAGAGCAGGAGAAAGATGTAGAACAAAATTCAAATTCACAAAAAATAAATAAAGACCACATTTACTGCTCTGACAGAGACTAGAGGAATCTCTGCAACTATGACCCCCGGACAACCTGCTAATTCAGAACTGAAGTCCACCTTTCAGCCAAAGATAAGACAGGCCTATAAAAATAAACAATAACACACGTGAGCAACGAGCTTCTTACTGATTCTTATTCAGTCAAGCACACAAGACCAAATGGGCAACACCTGCCCAAAAGCAAAGACGAGAAGGCAGGGAGGGACAGGAAAACTGGACAAACGGACATGGAAAGCCTGGAGTGGAAAGGGAAAGGGGGAGAGTGCTGACACAATGTGGGGATTGCAACCAATGTCACAAAACAACTTGTGTATAAATTTTTGAATGCGAAACTAATCTGTTCTGTAAACTTTCACCTAAAGCACAATAAAACTAAAAATAAAAATTTGGAACGTGTCAAGTAATAATAAAATAAAAATCATCCATAATTCCACCTTAAAAACACACACACACAAAAAGATTGGAAGATGACAAATTACCGAAACTATCTTTTTTTTCTTTTCAATACTTAAATCAACATGAGTGGAATTCAGGAGCGATAAGCTCACTCTGGCTCCCTAGTAGTTGTCCCAGATATAGGTGCTGTGCTTCACAGGAGTTAAAAACTCACAAGACCAAACCTGCCCCTTTTCTCTGTTTCTTTCCACCTACTACCCCACCCCCAATTACACAGAAGGTAAATTTAGACTTAGGCCTCCTTTTAATTAGGTAAATATGCAACATCTTAGTGGATGTGAGGTGGTCACACAGAGTGAAAAAAGATACCATATATCTTAGTGTGGGTTCTCCTGAGGGGGTGTCAGCTGCCAGCAATTCTCTCCTCATAAGGAGGGTCATGCCAGATTGGGGAGGCTTAAGTCTTGAAACAATATCAACCTTTCATATTTGAAGCTTTCAGATCACTATGGAAAAAATTACTCTACCAGTCTATTTATAAGCCCTGCATACTCCTGGTTCTTGAATCAAATTCAATGCCATAATGGGAGAAAGCAGAGTCATTTCCCAGGATTCTGAACTACACCTTAACCTCCAACTTTCCAGAATACCAGAAAAGCCCATTCTCCCCAAGTGAATATTCAATAAACTTGACTTTGGCAGGGTAACCAGCAATGGGATCCCCATAAGACAATGATAATATGTATCAAGCACTTTCCATATGCCAAGTACTATACTAAACACTTTACATGAATACATGTTAAAGTCCATGCCACATCTGCTTTGAAATTATTTATATAAAATATGTATTTTACATGTATGTATAGACAGAGCTTTCTCTATACATATATTTATGTATGCATACATACATATATAAAAATAAATACGCAGATACACAAATATATATACACAGATATGCTTATATTTATGTATATAATAAATAAACAGATACAGAGAAACACTGTTATTGTTAGTTGCTGTTGAGTCAATTCTGACTCATGGTGACGCCATCTGTGTTGAGTAGAATTGCACAATTGTATTTTCAAGACTGTGACCTTTTGGAAACAGATTTGCAGTCCTGTCTTACCAGTTGCCTCTGGGTAGGTTTGAACCACCAATCTTATGGCTACTAGCCATGTGCTTCACCATTTGTGCCACCCGGGGACTCCATATACAAAAATATGTAGCTATACATAGAGAAAGGAGAAAGACAAGGAGGAGGAGAATCTTTTTTTTTTTTTTTTGGTATAGTTAGGTTACTGACACCCACAGTAGTTTTTAACTCAAAGAGCCATTTTAACAATTTTCACGTGTTTCATGAAGAAAAATGTATCAAAATTACATAGTCTATATAGTTCATGACACATATGAAGGATCCCTGGTGGTGCGATGGTTAAGTGCTCAGCTGCAAACCAATATGTTGGCTATTCAAACCCATCCAAAGGCTCCACAGGAGAAAAGACCTGGTGATCTGCTCCTATAAAGATTACAGCCTAGGAAACCCTATGGGGCAGTTCTACTCTGTTACATGGGGCCGCTATGAGTCAGAACCAACTTAACAGCACACAGTAAAAATGACACATATTGCCCTTTACATGGCAACTGTTGTTTAATAATACCCTCACAAGAACATATTACTGTTATCCCCATTTTCCACATCAGGAAACAGACTTGGAGGATCCAAAGTCACAGAGCTCAAAAACAGCAAACCTGGGATTCAAACTCAGGCGATCTAATTAGAAGAAACCACACTCAACTGCAATACTAAGCTTGCTTCCCAGAGAAAAAAATGCAAAATCTCTCCAGTTAAGGAAGTGTCACTACCAACTCTTTTAAATATTGCAAAGCAGTGGGTCAGCAAAGAAGAGGAAGACACTCAGTGAGATGGGCTGGCACTGCGGCTACAACAATGGGCTCAAACAGTAATGATTGTGAGGATGGTACAGGACCGGGCAATGTGTTTCGTTCTGTTGTACCTGGTCACTATGAATCGGGACAGACACTCTGGCACCTAACAACAACAACATTTTAAAAACCTTCGAGCTGCATGACCACAGCCTTAGGTGAGTCATGTATGAAGAACACCTCTCCTCTAGCTACATGAGTGAGCAAGTAAATAATTTATCAACAAAAACAAACAAAAAACTCCACAACAATAATTACAATTCTCCTGCTCCTGTCAGTGCTCATCTAAACTTACATGGTAATGCACAGACATAAGCTATCAGAAGCTTTTCATTTAGAGCGATCGTCACACATTCTTTGGACAAAAAAAGAGGACTGTGAGACCTTCAAACAAAGACCACCACAGGTTTCATCTGCAGTGTTCACCATCTCTGATCTTTTAACTGCATAAAACTAGAAATAGCAAATTGTATATACAAACCTTGATTTAACAAATTATGTACTTTGGCTTGAAGCCAAGAGAAAAGGCACCACAGTATCCATTCTGGTCGAGTTGATTCTGACTCACAGCAACCCTATACAACAGGGTAGAACCACCTCATCGGGTTTCCAAGGCTGAAAATCTTTATGGAATCAGACTGCTACATCTTTCTCCCGTAGAGCGGCTGGTGGGCTTGATTTTTTGGTAGCTGCCAAACGCTTAACCACTATGCCACAAGAGCTCCTAAAAGCACAGTGTTGTTGTTAGATGCCATCGAATCGGTTCCAGTAGACTATAGGAAAAGGGGAAAAGACCAATGATTATCAGAACCTGACTAACCCCAAAATGTGAAGGTTGTGAGAAAAACTATTTCCAACCAGCTCACCAAAATAAGAGCCACAAGCTGACTAACCCCAAAATATGAAGGCTGTGAGAAAAACAATTTCCAACCAGCTCACAAAAGTAAGAGGCATATGCAAATTGAAATTTTCTCTACTGAAAAAAAAAAAAAAAAAATGCTTAACATCTCCTACATATTTGATTAGCTTTACAGATACCATTCAATTGATCTTGTATACCTTTAAAGAGCCAAATACTTCTAAATGACAATTATATAGAACAGTTTACATCATTTTGTGAAATCATTTGTATCACGTTAACAATCTGCTGATACAATTTTTGTAGTCAAATATCTGTAGAATTGTTCTTGAATTGACAACTAGAGAAAAGAGCAACTGCAAAACAGACAACTCTCTACTTATAATGAAAAGTGAGTATATTTATATGACCACAGAGCAGGTATACATGGACTACTGCAATGCCAAAACTGCTCACATTACATATCACTGTCTCACCGCCCTGACTTTTGTGATTCTATGGCTAAGTTTTGCCTTCCATTATAAATCTATTTTGAATTTAAGCAGTGATCTAGATTTGAAACAGACCTAGAAAGAACTACAAATATTTAAGCTATTTCATCCTAGTAACTGAATTCTTCAAAACGTGCTTTAACCATAGTTACAAAGTTAGTTTGTATTCCAATGTTGATTTCTTTCTTTATATTAAACTAAAAACAAAGTATTTTGATTGATGATGTTTATAGAGACTTGGAAATGGTCTTTGGCTTGTATTTCTTAATTACATTCCTCAAAATAGACTATTCCGAAAGTTATACGTAAGCAGATTTGAATATAAAACCTGAGAGAAGGTTTCGGGAGAATCTAGGTCAACTGGCGTGGCAAAGTTTTGTAAGAAAATGTACTGCATCCCACTTTGGTGAGTAGCACCTAGAGCCTTAAAAGCTCAGGAGTGACCATCAATTGGTCCCAACCCACTTGGAGCAAAGGAGAATGAAAAACACCAAAGACACAAGGAAAATATTAGCCCAAGAGACAAAAGGGCCACATAAACCAGACACTCCATCAGCCTGAGACCAGAAGAACTAGATGGTACCCGGCTACCACCAATGGCCACCGTGACAGGGATCACAACAGACCATCCCTGACCAAGAGGGAGAAAAGTGTGGAACAGAACTCAAATTCTAGTAAAAAGACCAGACTTGTGGTCTAACTGAGACTGGAGGAGCCCCTGAAGTCACAGCCCCCAGATGCTCTGTTAACCCATAACTAAAACCATTCCCGAAGACCACTCCTCAAATATTAGACTGAACTAAAAAATAAAATCATACTTGTGAAGAGTGCACTTAGTCCAAGCAGATGTACGAGACCAAACGGGCAGCTCCTGTCCAGAGGCAGGGTGAGAAGGCAGGAAGGGACAGGAGCTGGTTGGATGGATAGGGGAAGCCCAGGGCGGAAAGGGGGGGTGTGCTGTCACATTGTGGGGACTGCAACTAGTGTCACATGACAATATGTGTATAAAATTTTATGAGAGATTAACTTCAGCTGTAAACTTCCACCTAAAGTATAATAAAAAAAAAAAATCTGAGAGAAGGGAAAAAGTAAATAAATCTAAAATGTCTGATGAAGAAGATGTTAAAGTGCTAGACACGCCATGGCATGTTAGAAAATTAACACCTGCAAAAGCTCTCCGAGATCGTTCTCCAGCCTTGGCACTCTGAGCTACCAACAGTCCACGTGAAAGTACCAAAAGAAGAACCCAGAAAGATCTGCTTCCATGCTTGAAAATTCCAAACCTTTATCCTACGCCCACTCCCATCGCCACCCCTGGTTTCCAGACCCTCACAACTTGCCAAATCTCTGTGGCTCATCATTTACCCAAACCACAATCATTTTATTTTTCTCCTTTATTCCAGTTATCTAATCAGTTACCAAATCCCTGATCTCCAATCTTATTTCTACCCCTTGTCCATACCACCCCCTTTCTGAATTAGTAGAGCAAATACCAAATAACAGTACTTACTTCCTCCTTACTTCAATCCACTCTGAACAATAAAATCAAATCACTCTTAACAAATCAACACTTTAATGACACCACTCAATGTCTCTGAACTTCAGAGACATTGAACTTAACCATCTGAAAAGTGGTGCTATTAACATATACTATGTCCTATAGCTACGACAACATATATAAGTTCCCCAAGCACAGTGCTTAATACATGTTAGATCCTCATGAATGTGTAAAGGGGAATGAATTTAAGTTCTGTACTTCTGTTCTGGTTTGTTTTCTTTTGGTATCCCAGTTACCTGCTGAACATTATCAATTTTCTATCCCACTATCACCTAGTACACTTATGTCTAAAATCCAGACACGTTTCTAACTTCACCGTGTATGTTAACGATAGTGTCAATATCACATTCAACTGGAAATGTAAGTTCAGTCAATATTTACCCATTTCTTAAGAACTGATATTCAGTCAATAAACTGGCAATTCTTCACTGACATCCATCTCTTCTTTTTTCAATATACCTTTCACCACTCTGCTTGAGGTTTTCATGTGTAGTCGGCCTCTTCTTCATTCATTTACGAAGCATCTATAATGTGCTGGGCACATTGGTGGGTCAGTAGTAGAGTTCTAGCCTTCCATGGGGGAAACCGGGGTTCAATTCTCAGCCAATGCACTTCATGTGCAGCCACCACTCATCTGTCTGTGGAGGTTTGCTCGTTGCTGTGACGCTTAACAGGTTCAGCAGCGCTCCAGACTAAGACAGACTAGGAAGAAAGGCCTAGTGATTTACCCACAAAAACCAGCCAGTAAAAACTCTGAGGATCACAACTGTCTGATCTGCAAACAATCATGGGAATGGCGCAGGACTAGGCAGTTTCATTCCTTTGTGCATGGGGTCATCACGAGTCAGGGGTCTACTTGACAGCAGATAGCAACAAAATACTGTGCTTGGTACTGTGACTACTGATGAGTATACAAAGATAAAGACAACCTAGAACTTGACTTCAAAAGAATCATGATCTTGGTGAAGAGAGTGGAATAGGAAGTAACAGAAGAGTACAAATTCAAGTCCCCCAAGAAACAATTATCAATCTGACCTGGGAATTAACTGGATGGTAAGTGAGAGTGATGAGTCAAAAATAGCCAAGTAATTGGTTTTAGGCAAAAATGAGCTTGAAATGACAGCAAGACATTTAAATGGAGATGTCCAGTGGAGACGTAGAGAAATGAAGGTTAGAGATCAAGATTTAAATTGCAGGCACACAAATCAACAATACAGATAACGACAGCAGAAGCTATTAAAAGAGGGAAATTTCCAAGGAATTTACCAAATAAACACAGTGCTAAGGACCAATACAGCAGTGTGACCACATTCAGGAGAGGTAAGAAAGAACAATCAAAAGGAGATGGACATAGAAGCACAAAAGCACAAAAGGAAAGATACAGCCTAGAAAGCAGGAAGGATACCTTCAGAGGACAGCAATAAATATGAGCTGTCACAGGACCTGGCATATTGCATAGTAGTCACTGTTGGTTACCTACCTATGCAGCATGCATTCCTCTTGATCCTTCTTTACAGAAGACTACTTTTGTTCAGGTATATCTTTTTCTAATATGCCTCAAAAAAAGACGGCCTCAGCCCACAGGTGAGCTTGACTGGTCCAAAGGTACGCTTATTTCCCTTGCCTGCGACTGGCTCAGGAACAGGCAATTCCAGCCAACGATTTATGAGATAAAAATTGTTTTCTGGGGAAGCTTTCTTAATCATAAAAGAGAGCCACAGGAAAAGAAAGAATCTTAGAACACACATAGCCCAAACTATTATGCATTCATGA
This sequence comes from Elephas maximus indicus, assembly GCF_024166365.1. Lineage (NCBI taxonomy): Eukaryota > Metazoa > Chordata > Mammalia > Proboscidea > Elephantidae > Elephas > Elephas maximus. The sequence continues at coordinate 58,068,863 of NC_064841.1, read as the reverse complement.
GAGGAGCCTGCCTCAAGATGAAGTTGATACCGAAGACAATAGGTACAGGGAGGGAAAGAACCTGGAAGCTTAATGACATCCATAAGGCACTGTACCTGAAGAACAGTAACTGGAGATTACCTTAAACCTTAACAGTTTGTAAGATATTAAAGCATCCTAGTTTGAGACAGGATTTTTCTACTGCTTTCAGCCAAATCCATCCTAATAAATAAGAACTTAATAAATAAATGTTTGCTGAAGGGAAGGGAGTGGAGGACAAGGAGAACAGAAAGTAATATTAAGGAAAAAAGAACATGTAAGGTCTTTAGCAATTTATGGCTCCAGATAATAAGAGTGAAACGAAGGCAGGATGAGAAAATCTCTGCTGAGCAGACTCATTTTTTTTTTCCCAGTAAAATATATAGCAAATTTGCTTTTTATTCACTCAAGAATTTTTTAAGACATAGCTACCATTTGCTAAGTCTTCTTCCAGGTGTTAAAAATCAGCAATCTACAAGGCACCAGGTTTCCTGGGGCAAAAAGGAACTCAGTTGATAACAGGGACAGAAAATCAAGCTCAAGCACAAGCATGGCGAGGGCGGGGGGTGGTGGTGTCTGATGACAAATGACTGTGAGTGCACTGGGGCGGGGAGGCAAAGTGAAAATCACGCAGGACCTACAGGTCATGTTCAAGATTTCGAGTAATCATAAAGTGCGATGAGAAGCCAAAGAAGAGACTTGGTTAAATTGACATTTTCAGAAGATCACACAAGCTGCTATATGGAGAAAGAACTGAAAACGAGGGAAGTATGACACAGGGGACAAGATAAACATCTACGGCTGTTTTCTAGGCAAGAGAGAGCAGTGGCTTGGTCTAGATTAGTAGTAGAGAAGAAGCCACGAATTAGAGAGAAGTGGATAGATGATTTCCAAATTACCAACATAAGCAACAGGGTGTACAGTGCTGCCACTAACTGCAAAGGAGAATACTGGGAAAAAATCCAAATTTGGACATGTCCAGTTTGAGAAACTTGTGAGACACCAAAATGAATGTGAGTAGACTAGTAACTTAAATGGGCCTTAAGTTCAGAACAGATGTCTGGGGTGAAGATGTAAATTTGACAGTCCTCAGTATATAAATGGCACTTGAAGCCTGCAAGAGGATGACATTACCTAGGAAGAGAGTGTAGGGAGAAAAGAAAAGAGGGCCTGGGATCCAAGGTATAAGGAACTCTTAACATCCACATTTGCAGTAGGAGACAAGAAGGAATCCCATAGGAGAACGATAAAGAAAGGCCAGACATATAAAATAAAAAACAATTATTTGAAAAAGAAACAAAAAATAGACTATCACTGGCACTACACTATAACCAAAATGATACCAATATAAAAATAATTTACATGCTGCAGAAAGTACATAGCTAGCAAGCTAACTCAGGATTCAATGATAGCCAAAGAGATCTGTTTATTCTACAAAAGAAGCTACTGAAGAGCTGAATGATGCCTCTGATAGGCTTACATGGCTAAGGAGATAAAACTTACAGCACAGGAACCACTAAAGCTAAGAAGGAAGGAGCAAAGGATTTTAGGAAATGCCTATGCACTTCTGGTTGAGGCGCTAAAGGGCAGTACCCTAAAAATAATAGTGAATAAGAAGTATTATTGACCCTCATGTGACTGCAGTCCAGCTTCAAATATCAAAGCCTGAAAGCAGATTTATATAGTCAGAGTGCTAGCTCCTTCAGGCACCAAACAGAAGCAAACGTAAGAGCTCATTGTTGCAGGATATCATCTCCTAGTTATCAAGTTATTTCTAAAGAACAATTTTAAACACAATGTCTAGAACATAATAAAAAATAACCAGATACATAAGAAGACAAAATAACTGGCAGAAACTACAAAGTGCAGACACAAACACATAAAGACTCCAGATAGTCTATGCAGTCTTTAACTATTATAATATTCAAGATCATATAAGATTGAAAATTTTGATGGACACTTGAAAGCTGAGAAGTAGAACACAGCAGATTTTTGAGGACGAAAAAAAATTTTTAACCAAAAAAATACAATACTTAACACAATGGATGGGATTAAAAACAGATGAAACACAGCAAAAGAGATGATTAATGAACTGGAAGACACATTATGAGAAAATATCCTGGAGAACAGAAAGACGAAATAAAGAAAACCATGAAAGAGGATAAGAGAAGTAGATACTACAAATGAGAAGGGTCAACATAAATGTAACCGAATTCCACAAAGACAGGAGAGAAGGCAAAAACAACATTTAAAGAGATAATAGCTGAGAACATTCTAAAATTGATGACCTCAAGTTACAGATTCAGGAAGCATTATGAATCACAGTAGCATAAATAAAAAAAAAAGTTACACCTAGAAACTTTTTATTGATTTGAAAACACTTTAAAAGCAGCTAGGGGTGGAAAAAAGGCAAATTTCCTGCAAAAGAACAGTTAGTTAGATTAACAGATTTCTTAACAGAAAACAATAGAAATCAGAATAATAATCTGAAAGAAGACAATTGTTAACCCAGAATGCTACATCCAATGAAATAGGCTTCGAGATTAAAAGTGCAATGACGACATTTTAAGACACCTAAAACAGTATTTGCCACCATCGGTTCCATGTTAAAGAGTCTGAAAGAAAATGATCTAAAAAATAACATAATGATGCAAGAAGGAATAAAAATGGTAAACCAAAATCAAACCCATTGCCACCAAGTCAATTCCGACTCACAGTGACCCTGTAAGACAGAGTAGAAATGCCCCAATAGGGCTTCCAAGGAGCAGCTGGTGGATTCAAACTGACAACCTTTTGGTTAGCAGCCAAGCTCTTAACCACTGCACCACGAGGGTGCCTAACAATGGTAAAAGTGGTAGTAATTCTAAATGATAATATTTTGCAAGGTATAAACATACAGGATTAAAATATACAAAACACTGTCACTTTAAATCAGGACTGGGGAAGTAAACTGAGTTGAAGCATCTTAATATTCTTGTGCTGTTTGGGAAAAGGGTACATGAACAAATTACAAAAACACATATTTCAATCTCTAGAATAACCACTAAAGAAACAGCAAAAAGAGTGTAGAACTTACAAGTTAATAAGGGGCAGAAGATGGAATAACAGAAAATTCTCAGAAAAAAGAAGCATAAACCCAGAGGGATAAATAGAAAGTATGGAAGACTTAAACGAAATATAAAGTAGGTACAATAAATGCAAATAAACTAAATTCTTCTTAAGATTTGATTTTTAAATCCAACTTAAAAAATTCAACTCTTGCTGTGTGTAAGAGACACAATTAAAACATAAGAACTCAGAAAGTAAAAGGAGGGGTAACAGTACACTAGGACAAACACTCAACCGAGAGAAATCTGGTACAGCTATATTCCAAAACCCACCAAATATTTAAGGCAAAAAGCATTACTAAAATGTGAGTTTATAAAGATAATAATTTCAACTTAATTTGACTCAATAGACATATTAAAAAACAGTACTTAATAACTGCAGAGTACACATTCTTTTCAAACACATGAACTTTTTATAAAAATTGACCACATGCTAGTCAATATGGTCTTAACAAATTTCAAGGAATTAACAAATTTCAAAGAAGTGAAATAATAAACAGTATGTTCTCCAGCCAGAGTGGAATTAAGCTAGAAATCAACAGTAAAAAGATAAATTAGGAAATACATTTTTATATTGCCCAAGCGTTAATGGGGATATCAGAATGGAAATTCAAAAATATATTAGAACTATGATGAGACCTAGTTTTCTTTAGAAACAGATTATCAAACACAACTGCAAATACATGAACAGAAGAAACATTAGAAAACTGGGCCCTCCCAAAAATTAAATACTTATGCTCTTCAAAAAACTTTTACCAAAAGACTAAAATGAAATCATACAGACTGGGAAAAAAATCTTCGGGAATGACATATCTGACAAGGATCTACTCACTAAAATACATAGAAAGCTTCAACAACTCAATAACAAAAAGACAAAAAATCCCATTAAAAAATGGGCAAAGGATATGAACAGACACTGCACCAAAGAGGATGTTCAAGTGGCCAACAAACACATGAAAAGATGCTTGTGATCATTAGCCATTAAACCTGTTGCCATCAAGTGAATTCTGACTCACAGTAACCCTATAGGACAGAGTAGAAATGCCTTCCATAGGGTTTCCAAGGCTGTATGTAATCTTATGGAAACAAACTGCTACATCTTTCCCCTGCAGAACGGCTGGTGGGTTCAAACTGTCAATCTTTCGGTTGGCAGCCGAGCACTTTAACAGTGCCACCAGTGCTCCTCCAAAATCGCTGCTAACAAGTTGATTCAGACACATGAGCGGCCCTATAGGACAGAGTATAACTCCCCCATAGGGTTTCCAAGGCTGTAATTGTTATGGAAGCAGACTGTCACATCTTTCTCCCAAAAAGCATCTGGTGGGTTCGAACAGCCAACCTTTTGATTAGCAGCCCATTTGCTTAACCACTATACCAACAGGCATACCTCGTTTCATTGTGCTTTGCTTTTTTTGCGCTGCACAGATATTAGAGAGATGCAAATCAAGATAACAATGACATACCATCTTACTCATGTAAAAATGGCACTAATAATAAATAAATAAATAAAACAGAAAACGACAGACGCTGGCCAGGGTGCCTGGAGATTGGAACCCTCCTCTACTGCTTTTGGAATTGTAAACTGATTCAACCACTATGGAAAACGGTATGGCGCATCCTCAAAAAGCTAGAAATAGAATTACCCTATGATCCAGCAATCCCACTCTTAAGGTATATATTCTAGAGATAACAGTGATACAGACATATGCATACCTACGTTCACTGAACGTTATTCACAATTGCATAAAGATGGAAACAACCTAACCACCCATCAACAGATAAATGGATGAACAAATTGTGGTACATATACACAATGGAATACTATGTGGCTGCTGTTAGATGCCGTTGAGTCAGTTCCCACTCATAGCAAACCTATGTACAAATGAACCAAATGCTGCCGAGTCCAGCGCCATCCTTACAATCGTTGTTATGCTTGAACCCACTGTTACAGCCACCATGTCAATCCATCTCACTAAGGGTCTTCCTCTTTTTAGCTGACCCTCTCTACTTTACCAAGCATGATGTCCTTCTCCAGGGACTGATTCCTCCTAATAACATGTCCAAAGTCTATGAGACAAAGTCTCGCCATCCTTGCTTCTGTGGAGCATTCTGGCTGTACTTCTTCCAAGACAGATTTGTTTGTTCTTTTGGCAGTCCATGGTATATTCAACATTCTTCACCAACACCGTAATTCAAAGGCATCAATTCTTCGGTCTTCCTTGATCACTGCCCAGCTTTCGCATATATATGAGGCAACTGAAAATATCATGGCTTTGGTCAGATCCACCTTAGTCTTCAAGGTGGCATCTTTGCTTTTTAATACTTTAAAGAAGTCTCTGGCAGCAGATTTGCCCAATGCAATACGTCATTTGATTTTCTGACTGCTGCTTCCATGGGTGTTGATTGTGGATCCAAGTCAAATGAAATCCTTGACAACTTCAATCTTTTCTCCATTTATCATGATGCTGCTCATTGGTCCAGTTGTGAAGATTTTTGTTTTCTTTATGTTGAGGTGCAATCCATACTGAAGGCTGTGGTCTTTGATCTTCATCAGTAAGTGCTTCAAGTCTTCTTCACTTTCAGCAAGCAAAGTGGTATCATCTGCATAATGCAGGTTGTTAATGAGTCTTCCTCCAATCCTGATGCCTCCTTCTTCTTAGTATAGTTCAGCATCTCAGATTATTTGCTCAGCAAACAGACTGAATAAGTATGGTGAAAGGATACAACCCTGACGCACACCCTTCCTGACTTTAAACCAGGCAGTATATCATTATAATACTATGTTGCCATAAGGAACTATGATGAGTTCTCAAAATATACTATATCATGGATGAATCTGGGGGATATCATGTCGAGTGAAATAAATCAATCACAAAAGGACAAATATTGTATGATCTTACTGGTATAAAAAGACAAGAATAGGTATACATACAAAAAGCAATGTTCTTTGGTGGTTACCAGAGATGACAGAGGGAGGCAATCATTTTCTAGATATTAGATGCTTGTTTGTTTTGCTGATAAGAAAGACAATACCAAATAAGGGTGAAGTCAGCACAACCTGACCAAGGAGAACGACGACACAAAGAAGTATACAAGAATAAGGGGCAATTCTGTAAATGATGTAACATATACAATTTTGTCACAACAGCAATAACAACTAAAAATGTGTATGTGGTTACATAGATATGTATGCATACATATGTAGAGGGAAAGCACATATGAATATATGGATGTGCAAGCGTAGGTGTATCTGTGAGCGTATGTATATATGTATGTTTATGGGTGCTGCATATTCATATATAAAAAAAGCACACAGGGTGCACATTTACACATACGTCCTAGACATAACCGAAAACCTCACAAGACTGGTGTACTGGATTTGACCATAGTCTTCTGAGGCAACTCAGTCAATTGGCACAATACAGGCATACCTTGTTTCACTGTGCTTTGCTTTACTGCACAGACACTGTGCTTTTCACAAATTGAAGGTCTGTGGCAGCCCCGCATCAAGCAAGTCTATTGGAGCAATTTTTTTTTTAACAGTACGTGCTCACTTTGTGTCTCTGTGTCACATTTTGGTAATTCTCGCAAATATTTCAAACTTTTTCATTATTCTATCTGTTATGGTGACCTGAGATCAGTGATCTTTGACGTTACTATAATTGTTTTGGAGCGCCATAAACCACTCCCATATATGACGGTTAACTTAATGGATAAATGTTGTCTGTACTCTGACTGCTCCACCGACCAGCCGTTTCCCCACCTCTATCCTCCTGTGGCCTCCTTACTCCCTGAGACATGACAATATTGAAGTAATGCCAATCAATAACCCTACAACAGCAATAGCCTCTAAGTGTTCAAGTGAAAGGACGAGTCGCATGTCTCTCACTGGAAATCGAAAGCTAGAAATGATTAAGCTTAGAGAGAAAGGCATGCTGAAAGCCAAGACAGGCTGAAAGCCAGTCCTCTTGCACCAGTTTGCCAAGTCGTGAGTGCAAAGGAAAAGTTCTTGAAGGAAATTAAAAGTGCTACTTCAGTGAACACACAAATGATAAAGTGAAATAGCCTTATTGCTAATATGGAGAAAGTTATAGTGGCCTGGATTATCTGGGTGGATAGAAGATCAAATCAGCCACAACATTCCCTTAAGCCAAAACCTAATCCAGAGCAAGGCCCTAACTCTCTTCAATTCTATGAAGGCTTAAACAGGCGAGGAAGCTGCAGAAGCAAAGTTTGAAGCTAACAGAAGTTGGTTCACGAGGTTTAAGGAAAGAATACATATGAATAGAACTAGAATTAGAAGTGGAGCCTGAAGACGTGACTAGATTGTTGCAATATCATGATAAAGCTTTAACAGATGAGGAGCTGTGCCTCACAGATCAGCAAAGAAAGTGGTTTCTTGAGATGGAATCTCAAGATGATGCTATGAACATTGTTGAAATGACAACAAAGGATTTATAATATTACATACACCTAGGTGATAAAGCAGCCGCAGGGTTTGAGAGAATGGACTCCGATTTGGAAAGAAATTTTACTGTGGATAAATGCTATCAAACAGCATCGCATGCTATAGAGAAAATGCATATGAAAGGAAGAGTCGATCGATGCGGCAAACTTCACTGCTGTCTTATTTTAAGACATTGCCACAGCTTCCCCAATCTTCAGCAACCACCACTCTGATTAGTCAGCTGCCATCAAAATCGAGGCAAGGCCCTCCACCAGCAAAAGATCACGACTTGCTGAAGGCTCAGATGATGGTTAGCATTCTTTTAGCAATAAAGTAGTTTTTAATTAAAGTATGCACATTGTTTTTTTAGATATAATGATATTATTGCACACTTAATAGGCTACAGTAGAGTGTAAACATAATTTTTACATGCACTGGCAAACAAAAAAATTCGTGTGACTCACTTTATTGTGATATTTACTTTGTTGCAGTGGTCTGGAACCGAACCTGCAATATCTCCAAGGTATACCAGTATAGTTCATAATGTTCTACATTCTAGTTTGACGAGCAGCGTCTCAGGTCTTAAAACTTTGCGAGTAGCCATTTAAGATACAACTATTGGTCTCAACTCGTCTGAAGCAAAAGAAAGAAACCAAAGACTGAAAGAAGAAAGTAGTCTACATGGCCTCATCTACCATGAGACCAGAAGAACTAGATGGTGCCTGGATACCATTACTGACCATTCAGACCAGCAATATAATAGGTGGTTCTGGATAGAATGGGAAAAAAATATAGAACAAAATTCAAATTCCTAAAAAATAGCCAGACTTACTGGACTGGTAGAAACTAGAGAAATCTCTGAGATTATTGCCCTGGGATACCCTTTGTACTTGGAACTCAAGCCACTCCTGAAGGTCACCTTTCAGCCAAATGACAGACTAGTTCATGAAATAAATATTATCCATGAGTACTATGCTCCTCTAAATAATCATCCAAATGAAACCAAATAGTAAACATTTACCCTAGAACAAAAATGAGAAGGTACAGGATATACAGAAGCTAAATTAATGGAAACAGAACAACCGGAATGGAAATAATGAGGATGCTGACACATTGTGAAAAATGTAACCAATGTCACTGAATAACATGTACAGAAAGTGCTAAAAGATAACCTAATTTGCTGTGTGAAGTCCACCAAAAACACAATAAAATATTTAAAAGAAAAAAAACTTTTACGTAAATGATAATGAAATTACTATAAACCAAAACTTGTAGAATACAACTATAGCTATAGTTAGTAAAGAAGAAAAAAATAAAAGTATAAAGAAGGAAATTAAAAAAGTATGCGCCAAGAGCAAATAAACATGCATACACGCACAACACAGAAAAGAAATATACACATGTACATACATACACACATAAAATACAAGAGAAACATACGATAGGAGAGAATGAACAATGCTAAAGTTACTTCACTAAAAACATTAATAAAACTCATAAAACTTTTGGATTGATCAAGAAATACGCTGAGTTTAAAATACCCATAAAATACCCAAATGGAGATTTTGAATTAATAGTTAAGATATGTAGGTCTGGACCTCAAAGTTGGAACTTAGCTTGAAGACAACTCTTTGTTCTGTTCACTGCTCTTCCCTCTGCTTGAACAGTATCTCTCTCGTAAATTACAACAAAACTCTATCTTATTTCCTTGTCTCCTGTCTTAGTTATTTAGTGCTGCTATAACAGAAATACAAACGGATGGCTTTAACAAAGATAAATTTATTCTCTCACAGTCTTCTAGAAGACTGAATTCAGGGCACCAGCTCCAGGGGAAGGCTTTCTCTCTCAGTTGGCTCTGGAGGAAAGTTGTTGTCATCAATCTTCCCTTGGCCTAGGAGCTTCTCCGCATAGGAACCTCAGGTCCAAAGGATGCGCTCTGCTCCTGGCATTGCTTTCTTGGTGGTATGAGGTCCCCGTGTCTTTCTGCTTGCTTCTCTCTTTTATATCTCAAAAGAGATTGGCTTAAGACACAACCTAATCTTGTAGATTGAGTCTTATCTCACTAATATAACTGCCATTAATCCCATCTCATTAACATCACAGATGTAGGATTTACAAAAACAGGAAAATCACATCATATGACAAAATGGCGGACAATAACACAATACTAGGAATCATGGCCTACCCAAGTTGACACACATTTTTGGGGGACCCCATACCACCAAGAAACTAGAGCCAGGAGAACAGTGTGTCTTTTGGACCCGGGGTCCATGCGCTGAGAAACACCTTGACAGCGGAAGACTGATGGCAAGAAACTTCCCCCAGAGCTGACAGAGAAAGAAAGCCTTCTTCTGGAGCTGGTACCCTGAATTCAGACTTCTAGCCTCCTAGACAGTGAGAGAATAAATTTCTCTTTGTTAAAGCCATCCACTTGTGGTATTTGTTATAGCAGCACTAGATAACTAAGACACCTCCAGTATTGTCCATCCAATCTATTTTCCACTCTGATCCAGAGGAATCTTTCTAAGAGACAAGCATATACAATGAAAGACAAAGCTGCAAAAAGCAGCTAAAGAAAACTTTAGACTCATTATAAAATATCCAGAAGTGGGACTTAATCTTCTGAGTCTCAATTTCCTTACCCGTTCCATGAAAGGACCCATTCCACAAGGAATTTAGAACAGTTTAAGGAACATACAGAGCTCCCAGATCTATGTCAATTAGTTCAAATTTATTGTCATGTGCCACTGAGTCAATTTCGACTCATAATGACCCTATAGAACAGAGTAGAACTACCCCATAGAGTTTCCGTGGTTGTAATCTTTATGGAAGCATACTGCCACATCTTTCTCCCATGGAGTGGGTGGTAAGTTCAAACTGCTGACCTTTTGGTTAGCAGCTGTGGGCTTAACCTGTGCACCACCAGGGCTCCTTCAGTTATCTAGAAACCTCAAATGCAAGAAAGTAGATGAAAAATGGGAAGACCTTGTGGGTGACTTAAGAGACCCTAAATTACACAGGAAACCAAAAGATTAAGAAAAAGCTGTAGATGTTGTGCATGGGTTTTTTGGGAGGATCTCTCCACAGTCTTTTTTTTTTTATAATTTTTATTGTGCTTTAAGTGAAAGTTTACAAATCAAGTCAATCTCTCACAAAAAAAACCCATCTACACCTTGCTACACACTCCCAATTACTCTCCCCCCAATGACACAGCCCGCTCTCTCCTTCCACTCTCTCTTTTCGTGTCCATTTTGCCAGCTTCTAACCTCCTCCATCCTCTCATCTCCCCTCCAGGCAGGAGATACCAACATAGTCTCAAGAGTCCACCTGATCCAAGAAGCTCACTCCTTACCAGCATCCCTCTCTAACCCATTGTCCAGTTCAATCCATGTCTAAAGAGTTCCTGTTCTGGGCCAACAGAAGGTCTGGGGGCCATGACCACCAGGCTTCCTCCAGTCTCAGTCAGACCATTAAGTCTGGTCTTATGAGAATTTGGGGTCTGTTTTTTTTTTGTTTATCCCACTGCTCTCCTGCTCCCTCAGGGGTTCTCTGTTGTGTTCCCTGTCAGGGCAGTCATCTGTTGTAGCCAGGCACCATCTAGTTCTTCTGGTCTCAGGATGATGTAGTCGCTGGTTCATGTGGCCCTTTCTGTTTCTTGGCCTCGTAGTCACCTTGTGTCCTTGGTGTTCTTCATTCTCCTTTGATCCAGGTGGGTTGAGACCAATTGATGCATCTTAGATGGCTGCTTGCTAGACACCACCCCAGACACCACTCTTCAAAGTGGGATGCAGAATGTTTTCTTAATAGATTTTATTATGCCAATTGACTTAGATGTCCCCTGAAACCATGGTCCCCAGACCCCTGCCCCTGCTACACTGGCCTTCAAAGCATTCAGTTTATTCAGGAAACTTCTTTGCTTTTGGTTTAGTCCAATTGTGCTGACCTCCCCTGTATTGTGTGCTGTCTTTCCCTTCACCTAAAGTAGTTCTTATCTACTAACTAATTAGTGAAGACCCCTCTCCCACCCTTCCTCCCTCCCTCCCCCCTCACGTAACCACAAAGGAATATTTTCTTCTCAGTTTAAACTATTTCTCAAGTTCTTATAATAGTGGTCTCATACAATATTTGTCCTTCTGCAACTGACTAATTTCACTCAGCATATCCAGAGTCTTTTTTGTGAAAACAGACTGGATTCTAATTCAGACAGGCAAAGAAAAGGAGAAGCCCATTGGAAACCACAAGGATAAGCTCTTTAATATCTTTAGATAGTCTTCTGGAGTATGTCTTGAAGCAGACGTGACCCCAGCTTTCTCCTCAGTTTTTGTGAATCACCTTAACCCACAATCAGAGGACTCAATATGCAGGCAAAAAACTGGAGTGGTAAACAGCTCTACTGCCAGACCACCAACTCCTCACTGGTCAAAATCAGAACAAGATTCAGAATACACTGATGGCCTTACACATATAACAACTGCATGCGCACACCGCAGTCACTGAATACCAGAGCAAGGAGTCTCTTGATAAAGAAACTTGCAGATATTAAAAAGGGAACCCTGATCACCCAGTGGTTAAAGCACTCGGCTGCTAACCAAAAGGTCAGTGGTTCCAACTCGCCAACAGTTCCTTGGGAGAAAGCTGTGGCAGTCTGCTTCCGTAAAGATTTATAGCCTTGGAAACCCTATTGGAACAGTTCTCCTCTGTCCTATAGGGTCCCTATGAGTTGGAATAGACTTGACAGCAGTGGGTTAGATATTAAAAACAGAAAGGACATTTGAAAAACAATTGCTCTGAGGTTAGCTAAGACAGTGAAGAAAAAAAATAATACAGTGGGTGATTAAGGAGAAGAGAGGTCATTTCCTGTCAGAGCACCTTCTCATAAGGAGAAGTTTCTCTAAGTATTAAAGGACAACCTTATAAATTTTTGGTTGATTCTGATGCTATCATATCAACTTTAAACCCGACCACTGTTACAGTACCTAACCCTTTGAGTCAACAAACTATTCAGGAGGTGGTGTCTCTAATAACTCTCAGATATTCCCCCAAGTACCACCCCTTATCTCTCACCCTCAAGCCTTTAACAGTGGAACAGTCTTTCCTGCTCTGAGACACCGTACCAGGTAATTTAACACAGATGGATCCACTGTGCAAAAGGAATTACCAGATTAAATATTCTTCTAATGGACTTTTTCTCGAAACCCCTGAGATCTTTCTTATTAAATTATCAGGCCATAGCTAATTTGCATATTGACTTACTGGTATTTCTTTATTTAAATCAAGCCCTAATTGAACATCTCTAGGAAATTTCAGACTTTTTGCTGACAAAAAAAACTACTGAGAATGGCAGAATTATTGGGGCTGAACCCATCAAAGGCTCAGACTGACCCACCCAAATAAATATCTATCCAAACATGCAAAATACTCTCTAAAAGAACTAGAATCAACAGCTGAAAACCTAATAGACAAAAGACTCATCATACTTCATACCAATCCCCATCTTCTTGGTCAGAAACATAAAACCTCCAGTGGATGAGGATATAGATTTGTCTGGTCTCTGAGCCCTAAACAATATTCATCACCTGTTTTCCTGTAGAACCAAACCAAATATTATTTTATCTTCACTCCCTCCTAAAGCTACAAACAAGCAGTCCCTAGATTGCAAACGAGTTCCATTCCTAAATCTGTCTTTAAGCTGGATTTGTACGTAAACTGAAACATTAATTAGTCAAATGTTTGTTTTAGTATACTATATATGTAGCCCATTGCTGTCGAGCTGATTCTGAATCATAGCGACCCTGTAGGACAGAGCAGAACTGCCCCCAAAGGGTTTCGAAGGAGCAGCTGGTAGATTTGAACTGCTGACCTTTTGGTTAGCAGCCAAACACTTAACCACTGCACCACCAGGACCCCTACACATATAGTACATATATAGTATACAGTATACCTTTCTATGCATAAAAAAAATGAAACACTTCCAGATACACTACTGTATACCATACGTAACACAGTAATAATAATAATGTTTTACACACATCACAAAGTAGCTCCCGTCTGTTATGACAAACCATTGTATGTACCTCAAATGTTTAATGTAATAGGCTTTACGGGGGGTGGTTCCTAACCGATGGGTTCTGCGTAAATCAGATGTTGGCAACCTGGGAAATGCCTGTACTTCACACTTGCAGATCTGTGTTCTGCTTTATTTAGTTTCTCTATGTATCAAAATAGTCAATATTTGTTTGCCTTGAGGAAACCAACACTACCTCTGCCCAGGGTTTACCAATATACCTCCCAGTTTTTTTCACAAGTCCTTAACCAGTACCTAAAGAATCTTAAATATCTACGTTTCTACTCTAATCTGTGATAGTCTTTTGTTGTATTCTAAAAATGAGGTAAACTCTAAGACTGATTTCAGTCTTCTATTTTAGCTCAGAAAGGGCATAAGATTTCCAAAGAAAAGTTACAATCTTATTAAAGCATATTGCCTAGCACATGATTTATCCTAAGGAGGTTAATCTCTTACTCTTGACAGTTTACAAGCTGTTGAAAATTTTCCCAGACGAAGAACTAGAGACAATTATGAAGATTCCTAGACCTCACCGACCAGTTCAGGCACTAAGTTTCCATTTTTCTGTAACTGTATGATTATTGTATGATTTAACCAAGTCCTGAATCACCAAACTTCTTCCCTGGGAATGTAAATATGAACAGATCAATTTCAATTTAAAACGACTATTTCAGCAACTTCCTACTGTGAGCCTACCTAATTATCTTGAACTTTTCTACCTATTCATACATGAGAGATCTGAACAAGGCCCTGGTATTCCAACTTAACTTCCTGGGAGTCATCAGAGATAAAGGGCTTACTATACTCTCTCTTCAACCAGGGGCAAAAAACTACCCACCTTGACTAAGAGGAGCCCAATCAGCTAAACTAAAGGAGGCTTCTGCTCACTTGCTTTAAAGGTCTGCTTTAAACATCAAAGTCTTCATGTTGTACAGTATCGGCTGCTCACTGAAAAGACATGTCTCAGAGAGAAGGCTTGCCTCATATAAAATCCTACTACTTTCTCTTCACATATTTCCATTTATTTTTATTGTAATACTTCAGGAGAACGGGAATTCCAGAACACTTAATTGTGCTCATGAGGAACCTTTACATAGATCAAGAAGCAGTTGTCCAGACAGAACAAGGGGATACCGAATGGTTTAAAGTCTGGAAAGGTGTACGTCAGGGTTGTATCTTTTCACCATACTTACTCAGTCTGTATGCTGAGCAAATTATCAGAGAAGCTGGACTACATAAGAAGAATGGGGCATCAGGATTGGAGGAAAACTCATTAACAACCTGCGTTATGCAGATGACACAACCTTGCTTGCTGAAAGTAAAGAGGACTTGAAGCACTTACTGATGAAGATCAAAGACCAAAGCCTTCAGTATGGATTACACCTCAACATAAAGAAAATGAAAATCCTCACAAGGATTTCATTTTACTTGGATCCACAATCAACACCCACAGAAG
Source organism: Elephas maximus indicus (assembly GCF_024166365.1). NCBI lineage: Eukaryota > Metazoa > Chordata > Mammalia > Proboscidea > Elephantidae > Elephas > Elephas maximus. The sequence continues at coordinate 58,053,771 of NC_064841.1, read as the reverse complement.
CAGCAGTCAAGAAATCAAAAGACGCACTGCACTGGGCAAATCTGCTGCAAAGGACCTCTTTATAGTATTGAAAAGCAGAGACGTCACCTTAAACACTAAGGTGCACCTGACCCGAACTATGGTATTTTCAATCGTATCATATGTATGCGAAAGCTGGATAATGAATAAGGAATATAGAAGAATTGACGCCTTAGAATTGTGGTGTTGGAGAAGAATACTGAATATATCATGGGCTGCCAAAAGAACAAACAAATCTATCTTGAAAGAAATACAACCAGAATGCTCCTGAGAAACAAGGATGGCAAGACTACATTTTACATACCTTGGACAAGCTGTCAGGAGGAATCAGTCTCTGGAGAAGGACACCATGCTTGGTAAAGTACAGGGGTCAGTGCAATAGAGAAAGACCCTCAACAAGATGGATTGGCACAGTGGCTACAACAATGGGTTCAAGCATAACAACAGCTGTGAGGATGATGCAGGGCGAGGCAGTATTTCGTTCTGTGGTACAGACAGTCATTATGAGTCAGAACTGACTCGATGACACCTAACAAAAGCAACAGCTCTTCAGGGGTCAGCATACACCACAGCCTGTTTTTGCAGCTTCCGTGAGCTAAGAATGTTTTTTACATTTTTAAAACCTTATTTAGGAGGCAGAGCCAAGATGGCGGAACAGACAGACGCTTCCAATGAGCTCTCTTTACAACAAAGACCTGAAAAAACAAGTGAAATGACCATATTTATTTTTTAGGAGCCCTAAGCATCAAAGGCAAGCTTAGAAAATGAACTGAGGGGCAGGGGGAGGAAGAGATAGTTCAGAAGCAGAGAGGAGTTACCAGACATGAATCGTGGGGAGCACTCAGGCACCATTCCCAGAGCAGTGAGGCAGGCTGGCACTAGTGTTTGGCCACAGTTTCCTCAGGGAGAAGAAGACAGCCACACAGCCTACTCACACCTCCGGAAGCAGAGAATAACAGTGCTCTCAGCAAAAGCTAAATACTTGTGAATATTTCACTGCGCCCCCTGCCCCCAAGCCGGCTTCAGTGGCTGAATTCCCTGGGCCTGAGACAGGCCCTGCTGAGGGCCTAGAACCATCCTCCTGGCCTTGGAAAAGGAAAAAATTTGCAACTGGGGGGAAAGATAATTTGCCAGCTCCACTAACCGGGGAAGCTCAGGACAGAAGTTGCTCTTGTCCAGGCATAAATTGTCCATGGACTTTGAGTACCTTTCCTCTCTGGACGGATCTGTGCGGGCCTATTTCAGGAAAATAGGCCCTTGTTGGCAGACTCCAACCGATCAGCAGTGTGGTGAAGAGGTGGGTGTTTGATGTTTGACATTGCTTTACCTAAGAGTCCTCACCTACCCACTTCAGGGGCCTTAGGACTGGTAGCTTGACTCAGGCCACCCAGCCACCCGTGACAGGCGTCCAAGGATGACTTGTACCTCCCAGTCCTTACAACCAAAACACTGGGTACCCATGGTCCGTCTGCAGAACCCAACCACCTGTATGCTCTAGGGAACAGGGGCATGCTTTCCTCAGAGACACGTGGGGGACGATTCTCAGGCCCCTGCCATGTTCAGAGTGTGACCCCCTGCTGCAACCACATACCTTCACCAATCAGCCCTGCCCCTCTAAGACTGTACACACACACTTGATAACCAGCTACCTGGACACCTGTGCTGAATTCATACAAAAAAAGTGAATGGACTCCTACACTGATACACCTGATAACAGCTCTAGCCATCCAGGGACAGGATACCAGAGCTCCAGAGGTAAAAATAATCAAGCTAGTGCACTCAAGCAACCCATTTGGGCATATCAAAAAAAAAAAAAAAAAACAAGAAGCTACGACACAGTAAGTAAACATAAAATAAACTAATACAATAACTTACAGATGGATCAGAGACAACAGTCAATATCAAGTCACATAAAGAAAAAGACCATGATCACCTTAACAAGCTCTCAAAACAAAGAATCAAGGGCTTTTCTAGATGAAAGTGCATTCCTGGAATTACCAGAGCCAGAATACAAGGATTAATATACAGAACCCTTCAAGGCATCAGGAAGGAAATCAGGCAGTACATAGAACAAGCCAAGGAACACACAGATAAAGCAACTGAAGAAATTAAAAAGATTATTCAGGAACATAATAAAAAAATTAATAAGCTGGAAAAAGCCATACACAGCAATCAGAAATTCAGAAGATTAACAATAAAAGTACAGAAAGTAGAAAACTCAATAGAAAGTCAGAGAAGCAGATTTGAGCAAGTGGAAGGCAGAATTTCTGAACTTGAAGATAAACCACTTGGCACTAACATGTCTGAAGAAAAATCACATAAAAAAATTCTAAGAAAATGAAGAAACCTTAAGAATCATGTGGGACTCTACCAAAAGAAATAACCTACAAGTGACTGGAATACCAGAGCACTAAGGGGTAACAGAAAATAGAGAGAGAATTGTTGAAGATTTGTTGGCAGAAAACTTCCCTGATATCGTGAAAGATGAGAAGATATCTATCCAAGATGCTCATCCAACTCCACATAAGGTAGATGTTAAAAGAAAGTCACCAAAAGATATTATAATCAAACTTGCCAAAACCAAAGTTAAAGAGAAAATTTTAAGAGCAGCTAGGGATAAACAAAAGTCACCTACAAAGGAAAGCGAACGAGAATAAGCTCGGAATACTCGGCAGAAACCATGCAGGGAAGAAGGCAATGGGATTACTTACATAAAAATTGAACGAAAAAAACTGCCAGCCAAGACTCATATATCCAGCGAAACTGTCTCTTAAATATGATGGTGAAATTAGGACTTTTCCAGATAAACAGAAGTTTAGGGAATTCAGAAAAGCCAAACCAAAACTATAAGAAATACTAAAAGGAGTTCTTTGGTTAAAAAAATTAGTAATATCAGGTATCGACCTAAGACTAGAACACTGGGCAGAGCAATCAGAGTCGAACTCAGACAGGGGATATCAAAAAAACAAAGCAAGATTAAAAAAAAAAAAGCTCAAAACAGGCTAGCAGCAGTGTTATTATGTAAAAGAGGACAACATTAAAACAGTAAAGAGGGACTACGAAATGTAGTCACAGATCTTCCACATGGAGAGGAAGATAAGGCAATACAAAGAAATAAAATTTAGGTTTAAATTTAGAAAAATAGGGGTATACAATAAGGTAACCACAAAGGAGACAAACTAACCTACACATCAAAATAAAATACAAGAAAGAAAGAGAGCAGAAACAAAATCAACAACAATGAATATGAAGAAAGGACAAAATAGAAAGATAATCTACTCAGCACATAAAATTAAGTGCGAAAAAGAAACTGTCAACAACACACAAAAAAAGACATCAAGACGATGGCACTAAATTCATACCTATCCGTAATTACGCTGAATGTAAATGGACTAAATGCGCCAATAAAGAGACAGACAGTGGCAGAATGGAATAAAAAACACAAACCATCTATATGCTGCCTACAAGAGACACACCTTAGACTTACGGACACAAACAAACTAAAACTCAAAGAATGGAAAAAAATATACCACACAAACACCAATCAAAAAAGAACAGGAGCACAAATATTAATTTCAGAAAAAAAAGACTTTAAAGTTAAATCTATCATAAAGGATAAGGAAGGACACTATATAATGATTAAAGGGACAATATACCAAGAAGATATAACCATATTAAATATTTATGCACCCAGGGCTGCAAAATACATAAAGCAAACTCCATCAGCATTAAAAAGTCAGATAGACAGCTCCACAACAATAGTAGGAGACTTCAACATACCACTTTCGGTGAAGGACAGGACCTCCAGAAAACTCAGTAAAGACACAGAAGATCTAAATGCCACAATAACCAACTTGACCTCAGAGACATATATAGAACACTCCACCCAACTGCGGTCAAGTATACTTTCTTTTATAGTATACATGGAACGTTCTCTAGAATAGACCACATATTAGGGCATAAAGCAAGCCTTAGCAGAATCCAAAACACTGAAATATTACAAAGCATCTTCACTGAACATAAGCCCATAAAAGTGGAAATCAATAACAGAAAAAGCAGGGAAAAGAAATCAAACACTTCTACACTGAACAAGAGTGGATTCTGGAAGACATTAAAGATGGAATAAAGGAATTCATAGAATCCAATGAGAATGAAAACACTTCCTATCAGAACCTTTGGGACACAGCGAAAGCAGTGCTCAGAGTTCAATTTATATCAATAAATGCACATATCCAAAAAGAAGAAAGGGCCAAAATCAAGGAATTATCCCTACAACTTAAACAAATAGAAAGAGAGCAACAAAAGGAACCCTTGGGCACCAGAAGAAAACAAACAATAAAAATGAGAGCTGAACTAAATGAAATAGAAAACAGAAAAACAACTGAAAGAATTAACAAGACCAAAAGCTGGTTCTTTGAAAAAATCAACAAAATTGATAAAACACTGGCCAAACTGACAAAAGAAAAACAGGAGAGGAAGCAAATAATCCAAATAAGAAATGAGATGGGCGATATTACAACAGACCCAACTGAAATTAAAAGAATCATATCAGATTACTATGAAAAATTCTACTCTAACAAATTTGAAAACCTAGAAGAAATGGATGAATTCCTAGAAACACACTACCTACCTAAACTAACACAAACAGAGGTAGAACAACTAAATAGACCCATAACAAAAGAAGAGATTGAAAAGGTAATCCAAAAACTCCCAACAAAAAAAAGCCCTGGCCCAGATGGCTTCACTGCAGAGTTCTACCAAACTTTCAGAGAACAGTTAACACCACTACTACTAAAGGTATTTTAGAGCATAGAAAAGGATGGAATACTACCAAACTCATTCTATGAAGCCACCATATCCCTGATACCAAAACCAGGTAAAGATACCACTAAAATCAACGGCACTGGGTACTGGGTCTGGGTATGTCCCTTATGAACTTAGAGCAAAATTCCTCAACAAAATTCTAGCCAATAGAATTCAACAACATATCAAAAAAATAATTCACCATGACCAAGTGGGATTCATACGAGGTATGCAGGGATGGTTCAACATTAGAAAAACAATGGAATCCATCACATAAATAAAAGACAAGAATCATATGACTTTATCAATTGATGCAGAAAAGGCATTTGACAAAGTTCAACACCCATGCATGATAAAAACTCTCAGCAAAATAGGAATAGAAGGAAAATTCCTCAACATAATTAAGGGCATCTATAGCTAACATCATCCTAAATGAAGAGAGCCTGAAAGCATTCCCCTTCAGATCGGGAACCAGACAAGGATGCCCTTTATCACCACTCTTAGTCAGTGCTGTGCTGGAGATCCTAGCCAGAGCAATTAGGCTAGATAAAGAAATAAAGCACATCCAGTTTGGCAAGGAAGAAGTAAAAGTATCTCTATTTGCAGACGACATGATCTTATACACAGAAAACCTTAGGGAATCCTCAAGAAAACTCCTGAAACTAATAGAAGAGTTCAGCAGAAAAAAAGCAGAGTATCGGGATATAAGATAAACAGGCAAAAATCAGTTGGATTCGTCTATACCAACAAAAAGAACATTGAAGAGGAAATCACTAAATCAATACCATTTACAGTAGCCCCCAAGAAGATAAAATAATTAGGAATAAATCTTACCAGAGATGTAAAACACTTATACAAAGAAAACTACAAAACACTTCTGCGGGAAACCAAAAGAGACCTACATTAAGTGGAAAAACATACCTTGCTTATGGATAGGAAGACTTAACATTATAAAAATGTCTATTCTACCAAAAGCCATCCATAGATTTAATGCAACTCCGATCCAAATTCCAACGACATTCTTTAATGAGATGGAGAAACAAATCACCAACTTCATATGGAAGAGAAAGAGGCCCCGGATAAGTAATGCATTCCTGAAAAAGAAGAACAAAGTGGGAGGCCTTACTCTACCTGATTTTAGAATATAGGGTCGCTATGAGTCAGAATTTACTCAACGGCAATGGGTTTGGTTTTTTTTTGGTTATACCGCCACAGTAGTCAAAACAGCCTGGTACTGGTACGACAACAGATACACAGACAGATGGAAAAGAATTGAGAATCCAGACATAAATCCATCCATATATGTGCAGCTGATATTTGACAAAGGTCCCAAAACATTTAAACGGGGAAAAGACAGTCTTTTTAACAAATGTGGCATAACTGGATATCCATCTGCAAAAAAATGAAACAAGACCCATACCTCACACCATGCATAAAAATGAGCTCAAAATGGATCAAAGACTTAAACATAAAATCTAAAATGATAAACATCACGGAAGAAAAAATGGGGACAAGTTAGGAGCCCTAATACATGCCATAAACAGTATACAAAACATTACTAACAATGCCGAACAGAAACCAGGTAACTGGGGGCTCCTAAAAATCAAGCACCTATGCTCATCCAAAGACTTCACCAAAAGAGTAAGATTACCTATAGACTGGGGAAACGTTTTTAGCTATGACATTTCCGATCAGCACCTGATCTCTAAAACCTACATGATAATGTAAAAACTCAACTACACAAAGACAAATAACCCAATTAAAAAATGGGGAAAATATATGAACAGACACTTCACTAAAGAAGACATTCAGGCAGCTAACAGATACATGAGGAAATGCTCAGAATCATTAGCAATTAGAGAAATGCAAATTGAAACTACAATGAGATCCCATTTCACTCCAACAAGGCTGGCATTAATCCAAAAACACAAAATAAGAAATGTTGGAAAGGTTGTGGAGAGACTGGAACACTTACACACTGCTGCTGGGAATGTAAAATGGTACAACCACTTTGGAAATCAATTTGGTGCTTCCTTAAAAAGCTAGAAATAGAACTACCACAGGATCCAGCAATCCTACTCCTTGGAATATATCCTAGAGAGATAAGAGCCTTTACACAAACAGGTATATGCATACCCATGTTCACTGCAGCACTATTCACGATAGCGAAAAAATGGAAGCAACCAAGGTGCCCATCAACAGATGAATGGATGAAGAAATTATGGTATATTCACAGAATGGAATACCACGCATCGATAAAGAACAATGATGAATCCACGGAACGTTACATAACATGGAGGAATCTGGAAGGCATTATGCTGAGTGAAATTGGTCAGTTGCAAAAGGACAAATATTGTATAAGAGCACTATTATAAGAACTGGAGAAACAGTTTAAACAGAGAAGAAAATATTCTTTGATGGTTAGGAGAGGGGGTAGGGAGGGAGGAAGGGAAGAAGAGGGGTTTTCATTAATTAGATAGTAGGTAAGTATTACCCTAGGTGACGGAAAAGACAACACACAATACAGGTGAGGTCAGCACAACTGCACTGAACCAAAAGCAAAGAAGTTTCCTGAATAAACTGAACACTTCAAACGTTAGCATAACAGGGGCGGGGGTTTGGAGACCACGGTTTCAGGGGATATCTAAGTCAATTGGCATAATAAAATCTATTAAGAAAACATTCTGCATCCCACTTTGTAGAGTGGCTTCTGGGGTCTTAAATGCTAGCAAGTGGCCATCTAAGATGCATCAGTTGGTCTTAACCCACCTGGAGCAAAGGAGAAAGAAGAACACCAAAGACACAAAGTAATTATGAGCCCAAGAGACAGAAAGGACCACATCAACCAGACTCCAAAAGCCTGAGACTGAAGAACTAGATGGTGCCAGGCTACAACCAATGACTTCCTTGACAGGGAACACAACAGAGAACCCCTGAGGGAGCAGGAGAGCAGTGGAATGCGGGCCTCAAATTCTCATAAAAAGACCAGATTTCATGGTCTGACTGACACTAGAAGGACCCTGGAGGTCATGGTCCCCAGACCTTCTGTCAGCCCAAGACAGGAACCATTTCCATTGCCAACTCTTCAGACAGGGATTGGACTGGACTACGCGACAGAAAATGATACTGGTGAAGAATGAGCTTCTTGGATCAAGTAGACACATGAGACTATGTTGGCATCTCCTGTCTGGAAGGGAGATGAGAGGGCAGATGGGGCCAGAAGCTGATGGAATGGACTTGAAAATGGAGAGTGGAGGGAAGGAGTGTGCTGTCTCATTGAAGGGAGAGCAATTAGGAGTATATAAAATCCAGTTCCGTCGAGTCGGTTCCGACTCATAGAGACCCTATAGGACAGAGTAGAACTGCCCCATAGAGTTTCCAAAGAGCGCCTGGCGGATTCAAACTGCTGGCCCTTTGGTTAGCAGCCATAGCACTTAACCACTACGCCACCAGGGTTTCCTATAGGAGTATATAGCAAGGTGTATATAAATTTTTGCATGATACTGACTTGATTTGTAAACCTTCACTTAATGCACATTAAAAATTAGTTTTAAAAATTCATATTTTCATATAATATAAAAATGAAAAAATTTAAACCTACTGAAAAATTGAGAGTAGTACAATAAACACCTATATACCTTTTCACAATATTCAATTGTTAACATTTGACCACATATACACATACATAAATATTATTTTCTTCTGAACCACTTCAAAGTACAGTAAATCCTGCAAAAGTTGGAAGCTGTGTAGGGCAGAAACCTGTCAGAGAAGGAAAACTCAAATATTTCCCACTAAAACAAGCAATAGAAAAGTGGTTAAGGCTGCACCCTGTCAAAGGCAGAAATCTTGTGAGACCCAGAGAAACAAGGCACTTTCATAGAGTTCCGGCTCTCCCAGATTTCACTGTAATTGCTAGGCATCATGTCATTATACTCCTGAATACTTCAGCACATATTTTCTGAGAATATAAAGTTGGCTTCAGAGAAGGTGGACACATAAAGGTTTTCATACATTTGAAGTTTTTCCTAATAAAAATATCTTAAACTGAAAAAACTGTATTAGATATAAACCAATATCAAGTTACCAGTGTAAATTTAAAAAGGCAGCAAAGATTTATCAAGTGCTCACGCTTAAGGGGGTATATTAAGCTACACCTGCACTTTACATATATTACAGTACTAGTTAATCCCTACAAGGAAACCTTATAAAGTAAATGCTACTACTACACCCTATTTACATTTCAGAAAACTGAAGCACAGAGAAGTTAAGTGACTCCGTTTAGTAAATCCCTAAGAACTAGGATGCAAACCCAAAGGTAGACGGCAGGCTTTTAACCACTTTGCTATTTCAGAATAGGCAAGCACGCAGGAGAAGGGGAAGGGCTGCTGAACTGCGAAATTTTAGCCAGGCTCCTGTAGGATGCTTAGCGCTCTGCTTCTGCTTGCCCGTTATTACTGTTGTTAGTTGCTGTTGAGTTGGCTCCGACTTCAGAACACCTCCTGTACAACAAAGCAAAGCACTGCCCATGCCTGTGCCGTCTTTGTGATCTTTGACGTCTGAGACCACCGCTGTAGCTATTTTATCAATCCACTGCGGGTTTCCTTCGTTTTTACCAACACTCTACTCCACCAAACATGTCCTTTTCTAGCGATTGGTTTTTCCTAACTATATGTCCAAAGTAAGCAAGACAAAGTCTTGTCATCCTCATTTCTAAGGAGCATTCTGGTAGTATTTCTCCTAGGACTAATTTCTTCATTCTTCTGGCAGTCTATGGTATTTTCAATATTCTTCCCTAACACCACAATTCTGCCTTCTTTTTTTCATTGGCCAGTTTTTGTATGCATATTAGGCAATTAGGAAAGGCCATGGCTTGGGTCAGGCATACCTTAGTCCTCAAAGTGACACATTTGTTGCTGTTTAGAACTTTAAAGAGGCCTCTTGCAGCAGATGTGCCCAATACATCATTTCCTTTCATGACTGCTGCTACCATGGGTGGTGACTGTTGATCCAAGTAGGATGAAATAGTTGACCACTTCAATTTCTTCTCCATTTATCATTGTGTAGCTTACTGGTCCAGTTATGAGGATTTTCATTTTCTCTATAATGTACAGTCTTTTACCTTCATCAGTAAGTACTTCAAGTTGTCTACATTTTCAACAAGAAAGGTTGTAATATCTGCATATCACAAGTTGTTAATGAGTCTTCTTCCAATCCTGACGCCATTTTTTTCTTCATATAGTCCAGCTTCTCGGACTATTTGATCAGGATACAGATTGAACAAGTATGGTGAAAAGATATAACCCTGCCTCACACATTATCCAATTTTGAACCATGCAGTATCCCTTGTTCTGTTCGACCAACTGCCTCCTGATCCATGTACAGGCTCTGCATGAGCACAAATTAAATGTTCTGGAATTCCCATTCTTTAGAATATGATCCAAAATGTGTTAAGATCTATACAGAATTTCTTATTAGAACATTTTAAAAGATTAGTAGTATAAAAGAATACAAAACACTCTTCTAAAACGTTAAAGCCCTAGTCCTCTGCCTGAATTTTATATCCATCCCTGTGCAATGTTTGATACAGATCCCTGAGCTTCTGGAGCACTCTTACTGGTTATCTATCATCCTTTCTAGAGGTTAGCTCCTGCTTAGTCTTCTTTGCAGACTGTCTTTTGCAAATGATCTCTAAACCCTGGAAGTATACAGAGTGTGGTCCCACACCACCTCTTCTATTTCTCATCTTTAAAGATCTTATCCATTCTCTTGGCCTTAAACCTCTCTTAGCTAAAATCCAAAATTTACATCTCTAGCCAATTTTTCTTTTTCAGCTCTACTCTCATATAGCCTACTGAACTCAATATCTCTCATAAGCAGCCCAAACTGAAAAGAAGTAGTCATGTGACTGGCTACCACTACTGAACAGTATGATCAGAGGTTCTACAGAAGAATCCTGATCAAAGGGGGGGGAAATACAGAACGAAATTCCAAGTTCTCATGAACTCCGGATTTTCTAGAGCCATGGAGGCTGAATGAACCCTTGAAACTATTGCCCCGAGATAAGCTTTAAACCTTAAACCAAAAATATCCTCTGAAGTCATCTTCGAACCAAACAATGGTTTGCCTTAGCTAGTAAAGAATGTCTGCCTTGAGCATTGTGCTCTTTTAAGATCTATCTATATAGGATCAAACAGAAAACAGCAACTAAAAAGACAAGATAGGAACCTCAGGGGGACAATGAGTTTATGTTAATGGGGGAGGAACAACTCAGGAAAGGAGGGCGAGAATGGTTGCACAACTTGAATCAATGTCACTGAACTGTACATGTAGAAATTGTTGAACTGATATATGTTCTGTTGTGTATATTCTCAACAACAGCAACAAAAATCAATTTTACATACATATATATACATATTATATATATATATATAGCTCATGAGCTCCTCTGCATTGCCCCGAACAACTTCCGGTTTTTCCAACCCTTACCCCATCTCTCAGTTAACTGCACCACCACCATCAACTTAATTATTGAAACCAGAAGCCTGAGAGTAATTCCCAACATCCCCTTTCCCTCACTATTTAGCTGGAGAGGGAGACAGAGTGGACAGAGGATTGTAACACTATTACTTTCTAGTTAACACCCTTGTATATTATTTATATTTCTTTCCATGATCATTTCATTAAAAAAATTTTTTTTAATATTATAAAAAGTAAAACAAGCCTGTGGATCATCGACTTTCAAAGGCAAAACAACCATTCCCAGTTTGCACATAACTTCTTGTACTTTTTTTAGATTTAAAGTATTATAAAAACTTAGAGCTAATAGAACCATAAAAAAAAGAAAAGACTGAAGTTGTCAAGGATTTCATTTTATTTAGATCCACAATCAACACCCACGGAAGCAGTAGTCAAGAAATCAAAAGACACATTGCATTGGGCAAATATGCTGCAAAAGACCTCTTTAAGTGTTGAAAAGTAAGGATGTCACCTTGAAAACTAAGGCGCACCTGACCCAAGCCATGGTGTTTTCAACTGCCTCCTGTGCATGTGAAAGCTGGACAATGAATAAGGAAGACTAAAGCATTGACACCTTTGAACAGTGGTGCTGGAGAAGAATACTGAGTGTACCATGGACTGTCAAAAGAATGAACAAATCTGTCTTGGAAGAAGTACAGCCAGAGGGGTCCTTAGAAGCAAGGATGGCAAGACTACGTCTCACATGCTTTGAACATGCTGTCAGGTGGGGTCAGTGCCCAGAGAAGGACATCATGCTTGGTAAAGTAGAGGGTCAGCAAAAAAGAGGAAGAGTCCATCCTCAATGAGATGGACTGACACAGTGGCTGCAACAATGGGCTCAAGCATAACAACGATTGTGAGGACAGTGCAGGACCAGGCAGTATTTCGTTCTGTTGTACACAGGGTCACTATGAGTCAGAACTGATTCTGGTGGCACCTAACGACAAAAACAATAGTAGAATCAATAGAAGTCATCTAGCCCAAACAACCACCTAATACTTAAATTTCCTCTACAACTCCATCAATTTGCTTAAACTATCTGTAGAAAAAAAGAATTCTTTGCCTTCCATTCCATGTATGAACAGGTCTGTCTGTTACAAAGTGCCTCCTTTTGCTATGGTGCCAAAACGTGTTCTCTTTAGCTTTCAGTCATTGGTCACAGTACTACACCTTAAGTACACAAAGTTTTGTCCCTCATTCACATGACAGCAAATCAAATATTTGAAATAGTGCTTACAAGGGAGAGTGTATGCTCATCCCCCTTGATTTAAACCTCAGAAGAGAGAGGACACAATTTTTAAATATCTTAATTCCATTTAGTAACTAATCATGGATATAACAATCATGAATACATACGTCTTAGTTATCTAGTGCTGATATAACAGAAATGCTCCTCAAAAGGTAAAAGGTGCTATGATTTTGTATAACAGCAGGCTTACATTTTCTACTTTGTTTTCCATACATGTTTCAATAGCTCACTCTCACATACATGTTTCTAGAGATGCCCTCCCCCTGCAATTTTCAAGAACCTGTTCAAATGCTTACAGAAAGAACATCCATATTTATACAACCTAACCCTATCCAATAAGCACAGTTTACGTCAGGCTTGAACACCTGCACCAAGCTGGGCGGATAATAGTGTGTCTCAATATTTGAAAAGGGTTATCTGGCCATTCATAGTTAGCAAGTACCTATAGTACTTATCACCCTGAACGAGCAAATATAGGCAAGTCTCTTATAGCATGAGTTTTTATAATGCAATGTGGATAAACATGATCCATTAACTGGTGGTCGGTGGAGGGGGAGAGGTCTGCACACAAAAACATTATTATTATATTGCAAACTGGAACCAACACACATTAAGTAGGAAAAATAATAGTTTCATGCAAAGAATAGGCATACATAACTGCTTTGTTTGAGTGTTGGTGTTCCCCTGCAATAGAACTATTTTGTTTACCCAGGCAGCACAGCAAGCAAAACGCCATGGTCAGGGGTAAGTGTGATAGGGGACACTAAAAATTTTCTGCATGTGTGGACTATAAAGTAGAGGATGAAATATTTGTTCTTTGGGGCTTTTGTTTGCTTGCTTGTTTGGTTCGTTAATTTTGGTCAACAGATTTACTAATTTTACATTACACTTATACTGATTTATACTTATACAGATTATACTTATACAGATATACTTACATTTGACAAGTCCTACAGAAACTCTCTGGATCCCTTTCCCCAATGTAACAGTTGTTTTTAATAAGAGATTCTTCTTAGTAAGAGATATCTCAAAAACACAACCATGACATTGTAGCAAAAGTAACTGTAGGCTGCTACCTGTAAACGGACATATTCTAGACAATCATCTACTAATACCAAAACGGATCCTTTGTGGCACAGTGGTTAAGAGCTCAGCTATTAACCAAAAGATCAGCAGTTCAAATCCACCAGCTGTCAGCTGGAATCAACAATGGGTTTGATTTTCTGGTATAAACCCATTGCCTTCAAGTCAATTCTGACTCATAGCAACCCAACAGGGCAGAGTAGAACTGCCCCATGGGGTTTCCAAGGAGCAGCCTGGCGGATTTGAAGTGCCGACCTTTTGGTCTGTAGCTGTAGCTCTTAACCACTACACCACCAAGGTTTCTTAGCCACTAGAAAAACAGGAAATCACAATTGATTGAGCAACTAAGATTTATTTAATAATTATATTGGAGTGTGTGGGCTTACTGGAGCTTGACAGCTTCTTTTACATTAATCTTATTATGTTTTACATAAGAATCTCGTGAGATAAATTCACTTTACAGATATCTGAGATACTCAGAGAGGTTAAACAAATTGTTCAAGCTCACAAAGCTAATACACCACTTACAGAAAGTCAATCTCAAATCTAGTAATGCTATGAAAATAAAAATAAGAGTGCTTACCTAATAAACACTACAAACATTCCCATTTAAAGGCAAAAAATCTCTAATGCTGCCATTATTCAACATTATTAAAAAGTTACAGCCAATGCAATAATACCAGATTTTTCTAAAGTCTGAGTATTGGAAAGAAATTAATAATAAAAGTATTAGTATTTGCAGATGATATTAATATTTACCTAGAAAATCCAAGAGAGTGAACTATGAAAGTGTTAGAACTAAATATAAATATACACATAAATATATATAAAATTACATACCAGCAATAAGTAATTTAGAAAACACAAAAGATTAACAAAAGCAGTGAAAAATATAACCTAGACAGAAACTGTAGAACGTCTACGGCTCTTTGAGCTGCATGGTGGGTAAATAACAACTCGCTGAACTGTCTCTACTTTTGGGCTTTTGAGTACTTTTTAAAAGTTCCATAACAAACAGTTAAAAAATAGGGTCGCCACATTTAACAAATAAAAATACAAGTCACACAAACCAATTCCAGTTTCAGATAAGTAATGAGTAATTTTTAGGATAAGTATGTCCCAAATATTACATGAGACTTACTCATACATAACCCTGTACACGGGGCTACTAAATAAAATAAAATGAACAATATGTTGGACCTATACACTAACTGAAAGGTTGGTGGTTAAAACCACCCAGAGCCTCCTCAGAAGTAAGGCCTGGAGATTTGCTTCCAAAAGGTCATGGCCTTGAAAACCCTATGGAGCAGTTCTACTCTGTACAAATGGGGTCGCTAGGGGTCAGAACTGACTTGACGGGCAACTAACAACAACAAGAAGGACCTATATGAAAACAAGAGTCCCTAGGTGGTACAATCTGTTAATTCACTTGGGTACTAGCTGAAAGGTTGGAGGTTCAAGTCCACTCAGAGGTGCCTCTACAATCTACTTCCAAAAGAAATAAACCATTGAAAACCCTATACGGCATAATTCGATTCTGATACGTGTGGGGTCGCCAGGAGTTGGAATCAACTTGATGGCAACCGGTTATTATATGGAGCCCTGGTGGTGCAGCAGTTTAGCACTCATCTGCTAATAAAAGTTGGGGGTTCGAACCCACCAGCCCCTCTGCAGGAGAAAGATGTGGCAGCCTGCTTCTGTAAAGATTACAGCCTAGGAAACCCTACGGGGCAGTTCTCTATCCTATAGGGTTGCTATGAGTTGGAATCGACTAGACAGTAGTGGGTCTGGTTTCTTTTTTGGTTTTCATTATTATATGAAGAAAACTACAAGGCTTTATAAAGTTTCTCAAGATAAAATTTGAGTAAATAAATAAAAATAACCATATTGCTGACTACAGAAAGTAACTAATCTACACATTTAACACAATTTCAATTGAAATCCCAAAATAGTTTTTGAAATTTGAATTGCTGATTTTAAAGTTTACCTGGACTAAACAGACAAGAATGACTATAATTTTAAAAAAGAGTAATATATAAAGGTATGGGTCTTAACAAAAATTACTTAAAAATAGAGTAACACAGAACAGACCTATCAGTGGAACAGAAAATATTGTCCAGAAATAAACAAGTATGACCCACAGAAACTTACAGTAATAATAAAGTTGGCATTTGAAACCAATTGTTAAAAAACTATTCAATAGTATACGAAGGATTGAAGAAAACTAACGTTAGTGCCTTATTTAACCTGTTACACTAAATAAATTTAAGATTAAACAAAAGTTTAACTGAAAGAGAGAAAAAAAAAAATATTAGCGGAACCGCAAGTAAAAAGGTATATAATGGGTAAAGTTGTTTGTAAGCACAGTACCAAAGTCAGAAGCTAATAAAAGAAAAGAATGGTAGATTTGATTACACATCCCAAATACATACAGAAATAGCCAAACGAAAAATCCGAAAGAAATACTTGCAACATAAATAAAATGATATTCCAATAAACAAAGTACTTAAAAAAAAAACTTTTGAGAACAGTATTACAAGAAAATGGACAAAATATGATTGGCCAACTCACAAAGGAAAATAACAGATAAACATTAAAATGTAAATCTAAATATTAATGAAAAATATAAATAAAATCAAGATTTCATAGGTTCCTTGAGGGCGCTGTTTTGGTTTTATCAAATTTGCAAAAATTAAAGAAATAATGAAAATATTGATAAAGGAGAAGGTAAACACTACTCTGTAGCACACGGGGTCGCCATGAGTTGGAATCAACTCCATGGCAACGGATTTTTTTTCTTTTTTTGGTAAATATTACTCCTGTTCATTACAAAAGAGATTACATATTAGTCCAAACTTTCTAGGGGAAAAACTTGTCTTACCTATCAAAAAGCTTCAAAACTGACCCAGCAAGTCTACTTATAGTAATTTTCCCAAGGATAAAACCACTGGTGTCTGCAAAGATGTAGCAACAAAATTTTAACTTCAATGAAAAACTGGAACTATGTTAAGTGCTTTTTCAGTGATACTTTTTACTTCTGTAATATAAAAAAACTTTTTTTTTTTAATATAAAAATACTGTTGTTTGTTTCTTTGTTTTAAAGGAACAGTCAATAACAAGGGAAGAATAAAAGAAAAATGACAAAGGAGGATGAACTCTAAATACACAGCTATTTTGTACCGGGGTCACTAGCCTGATACATAAAAAGCACCTGGAAATAACTCTACACAATAAGTAGCTTTTCACAACATGCTCCTAAATTATACAGAAGTTAAACTGTGTTCCAAAGCATTTTACTTATATATAATTTAAGAATGATTTTCATCCATAATGATTAAAATAAAGGTTTAGTGAATAAAAAGTAAGCCAGTTATCCAAAAAATTTAGCTACCTAGAATCATACACACACAGGTACTTGTATGATATCCCTGGTTACAACATATTAGAAAAGTAAGAGATGGTATCAGACTTTAAACTTTATGAACTACTTAAAAAAAAAACCACTGCCGTGGATTCAATTTCGACTCATAGTGACCCTATAGGACAGAGTAGACCGCCCCATAGAGTTCCCAAGGCTGTAAATCTTTAGAAAAGTAGATTGCCATATATTTCTCCCACATAGTAGCTGGTGAGTTCAAACGCCAACTTTGCAGTTAGCAGCCTAGCACTTAACCCCCGCGCCACCCAGATTCCTTTATAAACTACAGAATCGTCAAAACAATCCTGAAAGAAGAACAAATTTGGAGGACTAACACTTTCCACTTTTAAAACTTACCACAAAGCTACAGTAATTAAGATAGTGTGGAACTGGCTTAAGGATAGACATATAAATCAATGGAAAAGCACTGAAAGTCCAGAAAAAAATCCTTACACTTACCAGTTGATTTTTGACAAGGGTGTCCAGGCAATTCAATGATACTAGGACAACTGCATAACCACCAGCAAATGAATAGATTTGGATCCTTATCTCACACCATATTCAACATGTACCACAGAGTAAATGTAACGGCTAAAACAATAAAACTCTAAGAAAAAAAAAAAAAGGAGTAAATCTTTGTGACCTTGGGTTACCGAAAATCTGTTGCCATCAAGTTGATTCTGATTCATAGCGGCCCTATAAGATAGGACAAAACTGCCCCACAGGGTTTCTAAGGGGCAGCTGGTGGATTCAAACTGCCAACATTTTGCTTAGCAGCCGTTGCTCACCGTAGCACTTAACCACTGCGCCACCAAGGCACCATACCAATCTTGAGTTAGGTAATGGTTTTCTAGATAGAACACCAAAAGCACAAGTGACAGAAGGAAAAACAGATAAATTGGACTATGTCAAAATTAAAAATATTTGTGCTACAAACAATACCAACAAGAAAGTATAAAGACAACCTAAAGAACAGGAGAAAATATTTGTAAATCATTTCTCTGATAAGGGTCTAATATAAGAATATATAAAGAACTCCTATAGTTCAATAATAAAATAACCCCACCCATTGCCGAGCTGAATTCCAACTCATAGTGACCCTATACGAAAGGGTAAAACTGCCCCACAGGGTTTCCAAGGCTATAATCTTTACAGAAGCAGACGGCCACATCTTTCTCCCGTGGTAAAGCTGGTGTGTTCGAACCTCCAATTTTTCGGTTAGCAGTTGAGCAGTTAACCACTGTGCTACCAGGGCTCATAATAAAATAACAACCCAATTTTAAAATGGGCAAAAGATGTGAATAAACATTTCCCCAAGATGATATACAAATGGTCAAAAAAACATGAAAAGACATTCAATATCATTAATTTAAAAAAAAAAGCAGTGCCGTCTTATTAGGAAATGAAAATCAAAACTACAATGGGCCACCACTTCACACCCACTAGGACGACTAATACCAAGAAGTCAGACAATAACGTGTTGAAAAGGATATAGAGAAACTGGAATCCCTCATATGCTGCTGGTAGGAATGTGAAATGGTATAGCCACTGTGGAAAATAGCTTGGCAGTTCTTTGAACACGGAGATACCACATGGCCCAGCAATTCCACTCCTAGCTATTTATCCCAGAGAACTGAAAACATATATCCAAAAAAGTATGTATATGCATACTCACGGCAGCATTATTTATCATAACCAAAAAGTGAGCACAACCCAAATGTCCATTCAACAGATGAATGAATAAGCAAAACGAACTATATTCAAACAATGGAATATTATCTGGCAACAAAAAGGAATGAACTACCAATACATGCTACAACATGGATGAACCTTGAAGACATCATGCTAAGTAAAAGAGGCCATTATAAAAGACCACATATTGTATGATTCCATTTACATGAAGGGTCTACAATAGTCAAATCCAGAGACAGAAACTAGACTGGTGGTTGCCTAGGGCTGGGGGTGGGGGAACATTAGGGGAAGTGGGAAATGACTGCTGAGAGCTATGGAATATTCTAAAATAAAGTTGTTGTGATGTCTCCATAACCCTGTGAATATACTATAAAACACTGAACTGTACAATTTAAATGGATAAACTGTATAGTCTGTGACTAATATCTCAAGAATAGTATTAAAAACTTCATGAATTACAAATGTAAAGCTTCTTAGAAGATATTACCTAATGTTTTCTTTAAGAAAACACCTGGGATTTAATTTTCCTATTTACTACACTACGACTAAATCAAAGCTATTTTTTAAACACTTAAACAACTAGTGGCAAATGTTACGTTACATTCTAAAACATTTCAAAAATATTTACAGTACCTAAATTACAGTACAAAACTAATTACAGCACATAAAGGAAAAACGTAATGGTACTGCATACAGATTGGAAAACCAGCAAGCATATTTAAACTCACTGAGTCCAGGTACACAAAGTGGAAGTGAAATAGGGCAAAGACTGCAGGACCAAAGTGAAAAAAAAAAAAAAGGTACTTGATATGTAGATAGTAAAGGAAAAAAGTGGTACACTTGTTTAGATCAAGAAGAGAAATAGAAGAAGTATGAGAAGTATGTGCTATTTTGATAGATTTCATTACGTTTTTTGCACTTACATACTTCTGAGTCTTGGCTAAAGCATTACAATATTGATTTTTCAGCTCCAGGACATCTGATTACAATTCTCAAATGGAACTGGACTCATTTGTATAAACCAGATTTTCAGACTAAAAAAACAAAACGTTTGTGTACTTCTTCAGCTTTCAATCCATAAGGAGTGAGATTTTCCAACTTCTGTTGAGCAGGAATTATGTCAACAAAGAATTTGTTTAGTAGTACTTTTTTATTTTGTAAAGTCTCTTTTAAATTAACAAAATACTTCAGAGCTGCCTTGGAGATAATCACCTGCCTGCTTACCTACCATGAATAATTACCTCAGCTGAATAAGCAATTTCATCAGCAGCAGAAGTGGCTCTAGCTTCCTGTTCCACGGAGGCAGGCCCAGAGCTGAAGGCAGCTGAGAAAGGTGGCAAGGAGCAAGGCTAAAGCCAGCATCTCCACAAAGCACAACCAGCAAGCCAAAGCGGGGCAAAGCGCGGAGTAAGGTCAGCGGTGGGCAGGGAAAGAGGATGACCTAAGCCAAGCCACAGGGAACACAGAGCAACAATCTACGCAAGAGTCAAAAGAGTTAGGGTCAAATAAAGCTGGATGGCGGCAGAACACATCAGGAATATCAATCGTGTGTGACAGGACCAAATTGTAGCAGCAGTATGGTGTTGGAACAAAGACGAAAGTGAAGATATAAAAGTAAAATGAAATGACTGTAATTTTAAACACCCACATGGTTCTTAAAATTTTTTTTTATCCCAACTAGTACTCTAAAATATTACACAGGCTTGTGATAATAATCTAAAACTTTGACTTAAAGTGAACTTAACCCTCATGACTCAAACATGCCATTACTGTATCTCAAGCCATTTCTTTTTTCCAAATAAGTTTTGTTTTTGGAGTTTTGATATAAATATAAGGAGCTCTGGTAGTGCAGTGGTTAAGCGCTCAGCTGCTAACAGAAAGGTCGGCTGTTAGACCCCACCAGCCACTCCAATGGGAAAAAGATGTGACAGTCTGTTTCCATAAAGATTACAGCCTTGGAAACCGTATGGGGCAGGTCTACTCTGTCCTACAGGGTCCCTATGAGTCGGAACTGACTAGATGGCAACAGGTTTTTTGGGCGGATGTGAATGTAATCAGTGCAGCATTTTTAGAGGATTAAACCCTGGACCTCAGAAGAGCATGAAGCCCAGGTCTGGTACATTACTGGAAAACCAGCCTCCACTTTGCCAGAACTGCAGTAATGTGCTGGGGTTTTTACCCAGGTGGGATAAAACTCCCTGTGGATATAGCTTCACTTAGTGGAAACTTTACTCCTTGCCAGTTATCTCAGTTATCTAGTGCTGCTATAAAAGAAACACCACAAGTGGATGGCTTTAACAAACAGAAGTTTATTCTCTCACAGTTTAGGTGGCTAGAATTCCAAATTCAGGGTGCCAGCTCCAGGGGAAGACTTTCCTTATTGGCTCTGGGGAAGGTCCTTGTCATCGATCTTCCCCCTGGTCTAGGAGCCTCTCGGTGCAGGGACCCTAGGTCCAAAGGACACACTCTGCTCCTGGCTCTTCTTCCTTGGTGGTAATGAGGTCCCTCTCTTCTCTGCTTGCTTCTCTCTTTTATATTTCAAACGAAACTGACTCAATTTATAACCTAATCCTGCAGATTATGCCCTGCCTCATTAACATAATTGCCTCTAATCCTGCCTCATTAACATCACAGAGTTTACAATTTAAAACAGGAAAATTAAATTACATCAGGTCACAAAATGAAGGACAACCACACAATACTGGAAATCACGGTCCAGCCAAGATGACACACATTTTTGGTGGACATAATTCAATCCATAACGCCCGCAATATCATCCAGAGCAAACGTCCCTGTGGGGAACTTTGGGGGCCTGCGAAGTTCCACCTTGATCTGTGAACATACTATATGCAAAGATAGATGTAAAGGATATTTATTGCAATGCTGTTCCAATAGTGGAAAAAATGAAAACCACCTAAATGTACTTCAATTGGACCAGTATATTATATTTATAAAACAGAATGAGAAATTTTGTATATCAATAGTAGTTAATTCAGAATTACATGTGCTGATATAGATTTCCAACGTACTACCTAGAAAAAAGCAAGGTACAGGACAATATATACAGTATCACACCATTTATGTTTAAAGAAGATAATATAAAGACTTCTCTAATTCTGACACATAACCCAGCAACCACTAGAGAAATGGTAAATGTAACTTCATAAAAATAAAGTTGTGCATGAAAAATAATACCATAAACAGTCAAAAGATAAACCACAAATAGAAAGCATTCACAACAAACTTAACAGTGGCTAGCTCTTGGGAGAGGAAATGAGTGGCTGGAGGGGATGGATACAAGTAGACCTGAGTTTTCACTCCCTTAGTATAATTTTTTTTCCATGTGCATGTATTATCTGCTCAAAATGAATAAAGTGTTAGAATAAATTTCAAATTCTGCCCATGCATATATAAACTTGCATATGCATACACACGAAGAACTGCTGACAATTATCCTCACGGAGTAGAAACAGATCTGTGGTAGAAGGGAAGCTTAGATTTTCCCAGGTACTAATATGTACTGGTTGAATTTTCCAAACTTATTTTATAATAAAAATACAGTTGTTGCAAGTGCTTAACTTTTGACCCTGAAATTCCACTTCAGGTATTTGATGCCATACTGGCAAACTGCTGACAGTTCTATGAGGTTCATCCATCCTAATTTTAAAGGCTAAAATTTGGAGAACACTTAAATTTCTATCAATAAAGAACTGGTTAACTAAATACATATTTATATGCATCCAAATAAATATGATGCTCTGTAATAATTACAGGTGGTGACATAGACCTATATTTTCTGACATGAAAACGTACATATTTTTGACTGAACCCATACTTTGATTAAAAAAGTACATAATGTTTTTGATATAAGATCACAGTAGATTTCATTAATCTATGTCTATATTCAGACAGTTATCTGGAAAGATAATAATGAAAATAGTAATTATCTCCTAGTAGTAGAGTCAGGGGTTTCAGTTTCTGCATACATTTCTGAACTATTTGGATTTTTCACAATGAAAATGTGCCATTTTTATAACCAGAAAAATAAAGCTATTTTCTTTTTTAAAAAATAAGAAATATCTTTAGTAGCTATACATATATATTTTAAGGTTCAGCTTCAGTAAAACTCTACGGAGCAGTTGTACTCTGTCCTGTAGGGTCGCTATGAGTCGGAATCAACTCGACGGCAGTGGGTTTTGGTTTGGTTTCAGTAAAACAGCCCAGGTGTAAGTAAAGATGGAAGGGGAGCTTTGCAGCTTCGCTCTGAATGATGAGACTAGCCATAAGGCATCAAACATTTTGGATAAAACCACAAAGTGTGCTATGATTTAAGCTTTGTTGTCCAAAATTCTTTAGCTTAATTTTTCTCTTATTTAAAATATTTGACTTAGCCCAGACACTGCGCTACCTCACTTGACCCCTGTGCTGCATATGGCACAGCCAAGCACTCCTTCTGGGAACACTCTGCCTGGCTGTTAGGAGTCTACCTACAAGGTCCTGGTTTTTCTCAGAGTTGCTGAGTACAGCCAATAAGCTGTATACTGCTCAACTCCTGTTTCCCTCCTCCCCCTCTGAACTCAAATTCTTGGCCTCCTGGGTAGACCTCTCTTTGTCTACAGTCTGTCCTAGCCATTTTATCAATCTACACACTCTCCCTAGGGAACTGCATCTTCACGGAAGTTACTACTTCAAGTACTTGGTAGCCCCCAAGTCTATTTCTATCCAGATCTCTCTCTGGAGCACTAGATTTATGTATCTGCCTAAGGGACATTTCTTCTTAGATGTTTAACAGGCACCTAAAAGTCAACATCTCGAAACTGAACTCATTATCCTCCCTATCAAACTTACTCCTCTTCCTGTTTTGGCTAGCTAAAATAAATGGCAATATCCAGCTGCCCAAGCCTGAAACCGGGCATTATCCTTGGTTCTTCTCACTTCTCTATGTCTCACATCCCATAAATCAACAAGTCCCATTGATTCTACTTCCTCCCCACCCCCTCTGTAACTTCCCTAATCCAAGCCTCCAGCATCTCTCAGCCAACTACTTACATTCTCCTACGTCCAGCCTCACTGCGTTGCCAAGCAATCTTTTTAAATGAGAAATCTAAACTTGTTATTACCTGCTTACGATCCTACAAATGGCTCCCATTGCCTTCAGAATAAAGTACAAAGTCCATAACATGATATACAATACCATACACATCTGTCCCCATTTACTTCTCCAACTTCACCTTTTATACATCTCACCCCACCCCTTCCCAAACCAAACAAAATGTGGTCAAGTCGATTCTGACTCATAGGACCCTATGGCACAGAGCAGAACCGCCCCATAAGGTTTCCAAGGCTGTAATCTTTACAGCCTTATAAAGACAGAACAAATCTGTCTTGGAAGAAGTATAACCAGAATGCTTCTTAGAGGCAAGGATGGTGAGACTTCATCCCACAAAGTTTGGGCACATTATCCGGAGGAACCAGTCCCGGGAGAAGGAAATCATGCTTGGCAAAGCCGAGGGTCAGCGAAAGAGAGGAAGGCCCTCAAGGACATGGACTGACACAGCTGCCGCAACAACAGGTTCAAGCATAACAACCGTTGTGAGGGTGGTGCAAGGCCGGGCAGTGTCCACTCTGCTGCACGCTGGGCTGCTGTGTGTCGGAACTGACTCAACAGCCCCTGACAACAACAACAACGATCTTTACAGAAGCACGCTGCCACACCTTTCTCCTGCAAAGCAGAGCTGGTGGGTTCAAACCATCAACTTTTTGGTTAGCAGCTTAGCACTTAACCACTGTGCCACCAAGGCTCCCACCCCACCCCTTATTCCTTGCTAAACTCTAACACTGAAATTCTTTCAATTCTCTTTTCATGCTATTTTTCCTTCATATCTACATACATGCTACTTACTCAACGGTGGCTCCAAAGGATGGTTGGAGAGAGCTTTAGTCCTCTCCCCCTAAAGCTTCCAAAATTATTTCAAATAAACAATTCAAGTTGATTGCTATAAATCATCTAACCCCTGTTGTACTCTCTTTTCAACAAGATTGCAACCCCTGCCTGTATAAAGAAATTCTGAAGCCCGGACTAAGGCTACTCTCTGTAGTCTGCAATTTCCCAGCCCCCACTCTCACTCTTATTCGCCGCCCATTCATTTGTTTAACTTCTAATTATCTTTCAAGTCTCAACTGAAATATCATCCTTATGCCCCCAAGAGCAGATTAGGAACCCCCATGGCACCCTATAATTTTCCCTATTGCAGTCCTTATCCCACCATAATTGCCTGTTTACTTGCCTGTGCCCCCCAAAGTCTCTAAGTTCCCTAAGGGCTCAGACCATGAATGAGTTGTTGAATCTCCTGTATCTGGCACAGATCCTGACATAAGAGACATTCAGGAAATAGTATCAAATAAATTATAAATATACAAATTTACAAAAAGAACTACAGCTACAAAGAAACTATATGAAATGCCAAATACTTAAACGATTTAGCTCTACATTTAAAAGAACCTTCAATGTTAAGTCAGCATTAGAAAATAAATTACAAGAATGCCTTACTCTGTGCTTGACATTTTCTTTGGAATTATTTGTAAAGTGAATTTTTGCAAACTGAGTCACATGATAAACACGATGGGGGCAGGGGTTCACTTAAAGAGATTCTTTCGTAAAGTGAAGAAACTCTAATAAATAAATCTACCTGTTCTAAATGAGCTTAAATTTTCAAATAATTTGGATTTCCTTAAAATAGAAGCCTTATAAAATTATTTTCCAATACCTATCTCCCTTTTCCCAGAAATGACTTTTTTAATATAATTACAGCTTATGTTTTTAATTATTATTATTATTTTTTAATTAATTCCTTTAGTTCTCTAGATGACCTATGAATCAAGGCGTACCAAAACACCCTGAGTACACGCTGCGTCATGATGTAAAAACCTCCTCCCCTTGGGATGATTCTTTGTTAGAATTCATAGGCTACAACAAAGTTAGATTTTTAATGGGCTTGTCTACAGAATAGATGAATAACTGAGTTACCTGGCGTAGTAAGCAGTTAACCTAAATAATTTTTTACTCGCATAACAGAAGTAAACTTCAAATATGAAATAACCATTCTATATAAGCCAAGAGTGTAAATAAAATTAAACACTAGCTCTGGTTCAGAGACTATACTTTCCTTCATTTTGAAAGACAGGTCTGATCCTCTTTAAACTGATTCATTTACAAGGTACATTTCAAAAAACACCTTAGTCTTTATATTATCAAATGTGTGGGCCTTCCATTTGGATTCAGCCAATCAACAAAGTTTGCCTCTGCCTTTGGCTTATGGCTTTGTTCAGGTCAGTTTCTGGGAGCCAGCCTATCAAACTTTGCTTCTCTGGGTATTTTCACAAGGCACTGCTTTTCTACATTCTTATAATATGTCTCAGGTTTTTAATGATAGCAAGTCTAGAAAGAATTTCAACTATGAATTTCAGGTGCACAAAAAAAAAGTTATTAAATACCTGTCAACATTTGGCAATGTGCCAGGAGCTGAGAGGAACACAACCATTGCCCCAGAGGAAATATACAATATCTACACTTCAAACATTCTTGCTAGAAATACCCAGAGGACATACAACCATTAACCACATACAGGCTGAAGTCATTAGGTATTATGCCTAAGAAAGAGTAACTATGTTTTGAGGGGTGATGAGTGAAAGAGAAGAAACCCTGGTGGTGTAGTGGTTAAGCACTATGGTCGCTAACCAAGAGGCCGGTAGTTCATATCCACCAGGGGCTCCTTGGAAACTCTGGGGCAGTTCTACTCTGTCCTATAGGGTCACTATGAGTCGGAATCGACTCGACAGCAGTGGGTTTGGGTTTGAGTGAAAGAGAATAACTGGAGTTGTATGCTAAGATAGAGTAGTTAGGATTTCTGAGGTTAAATGTTAGAACCTATTTCAGTGGAAGAAAAAAACATTTCAGCACAGGTGCTGCCTGAGAACAAGTTCAGCATTGAGAATGGTTTGATTTGATGGAGAAGGAACAGTTGTGTGAATCTGTATTTCACAGTCACTGTGATAGACTGTGGTGTAAGCAGTGTCTGGGAATATGGTAGGCTAGCCAGGTCTTGTATGCAAAGCCCTAAGATATTGTTCTAAACCAAAGTCAATGTAAAGCCATTCAAAAGTGGTTCTTAATTGCTTTGGAAAGGTTTGGCAGTTCCTCAAAAAGCTAAGCATGGGGTTACCACATGACTCAGTAATTCCACTCCTAGGTATATCCCCAAGAGAAATGAAAACATATGTCCACATAAAAACTGCACATAAATGTTCATGACATCATTATCTGTAATAGCCAAAAAGCAGAAGCAACTCAAATGTTTAACAACTGATGAATGGATAAACAAAATGTGGTACATCCGTACCAAGGAATATTATCCAACCATAAAAAGGAACAAAATACTGATACATGCTACAACACAGATGACCTTTGAAAACATTATGCTAAATGAAAGAAGACAAACACAAGAGGCCACATATTTATTTTATGATTCCATTTATATGAAATTTTCAGAACAGGCAAATCCATAAAGACAGAGGCAGATTAGTGGTTGCCAGAGGCTGGGGAGAAGGGAGAATGGAGAGTGACTACTAATGCTTTCTTTTTTGAGGTGATGACAATGTTCTAGAATTAGAAGGTGGTGATTGTTGCACATGTTGTGAGTGTACTGAAAACCACTGAACTGTACTTTTTAAAAGGACAGATTTTACGGTACGCGAATTATATCTCAATATGGCGGGGGGGTCCTTGGTATTGTTTCTGCCCAACATATCTGAAGCACATCACATGATCCCATCAATAATGACAGCATTAAATAGTAAAAATCACAATACCAAACGGTCTTCAAGTATTAAGATCAAAATAACAGATGAAAGCCACTTTAGTGGCAACATCAAGAAATACCTTGAGGTGATAAAAGATATTTAAAGACAAAAGATATCCTAGCAGTTTCTAAGTAGCAAAGAGATGACCAAGGCCAGTATGAAGGAAAGGATTTACAAATTGTTGTGAAGGAGGAAAAGGTAGTAGGATTTTCATTCTTTAGCAGCAGCTAAGCACAGAAAAAGAACAGCACTAGTAGGATTGGATTCAACAAGGAAAGGCACTACAAGAAATATGATACCAGCCACAGGGAATAACACATATTTACCAACACTGATTTGGCACATATAGTTCCCAAATTACAAACAGATCACATTTCAAATGTTTGTAAATCAGAATTCTGAACACATTTGCCCAGAGAAATAATTTTCAAAAAAGGAGTTAAGTTTGAAATGGCCTACAATAATTTATTATAATTTTTCATTATTTCCTAGCAGAAATCACAAATGCCAGGAGCTGTCACCTTACCAATACTTCCCATGTCTACACACATCAGAGCTCCAGCAAGAAAAATCCCATTACTTTCTAAACTTTAAATGACGGAAGCACTTTTCCCTCCCATCTGTTGCCACTACCACCTCAGCAGCACAGAAAATTCTGGTTCCCTACTCCTCATGGAGGGTGGAGGTGTGGCCAAAGAAGAATCATCTTCAATCCAGAGCAGCCATCAAAATGGAGTTCTGCTGTGACACGTCTACAAATGAGACATATTAAGGCAGACACTTGGATCTCTGGGGCTCCTTGTATTCTGATTCCCAATAGTCTTGTGATGGAAAATTGCCACACACAACGAAGGTGTCCAGTACATGCTGACAAACGTATCTCCCTTGTTAAATAACAGAGCACTCATCACGGCCAGCAAATACAATGGAACATTTGTGGTGCATGTACATAGTACCACACATACAGTAGGAACTTAATATCTACTGGAAAGGAAAAAGGAGTGGGGAGAAAAGGCATGGGAAGAGCCAACCCCACAAAATTAGGTGAAGTCCGCGGGAAGCACAATAAAAAGCATCACTCTGTCCTATTTCTTCTTGGAATGCCCTTTCTGATGAGATCTTCCCCATCTTTTAACATTTAAGAGGCTTTTCCTGAAAACGCTAGGCAGTTGGAGGCTTCCTTCTCTGAGTTCTCGTATCACTTTGTACTAGTTTTTATTGTGCCTGTTAAAGTGCTACAATTTATTTGCATGTTTGTTTCCCTCAGTAGATGTCTCCTCAAATAATGTGATATTTTACTTATCTTTGCATTTATAATACCTTGGACAGTACCAATAAATATTAATAAATATTTAAATATTTGCGATGCCATAAATATTGAATGAAAGAATGAAAAAATTTCTTCAAATGCTGGAAGGTGCAGTAAAATAACTCACACGAACAAATCCCAAATGAGTGAATTTAATTTGCTAGCCTTGCTATTGAGAAAAAGGTATGAAACTTCAAAGTGGCCTAAACAGTGGATCTGAAAGCACTGGACAGCTAAGGATGATAAATTTCACAAGAAGTAGATAAGAACTACACAGTAAGTATTCTGCCAGACCCTTCCCTTCACATTTTTAAAAGGTTATAACAAATACTCCTTATTGCTCATACAAAATCCCCAGTGATGGAAAGTAAAACATGATTTATTTGACACTTCTGACATGTAAAGAAATATTTAAATCAAACTGAACTTAGGTACAGGGTTCAACAATATTCACAGGGGAAAAACAGGAAGGTGGGATGCTGATTTCTTCCCATTAGACTTGTTTGGAGGAAGAAAGGGTTTCAACCAAGTTCTCATCATAATTAAGGAATTAAAACTCCAATGCAGATGGACTCCAAAGAGGTTCTTTGTGCTGGCTACCAAATGCATCGTTCACAGGAGTGGGAGCAGCCACTAGCCTACAAGTTTCCAACATCTTAGAGATGAAGGCAGAGGAATGACAAAGTGGCATAATACATTAGGTGAAATAGCTTGCAGTCTTTGGAAGTTACCTAACTTCTTTTTGGTGGTTGATGAGAAACCCTAAAACCAAATCCATTGCTGTCGAATTGGTTTCGATTCACAGCAACCCTATGGGACAGAGTAGAACTGCCCCATAGAGTTTCCAAGGCTGTGAATCTACGGATGCCGGCTGCCTCATCTTTCTACTGAAGAGCAGCTGGTATAAACATACCAATGAACCCCCAACCTTTCAGTTAGCAGTCAAGTGCTTAACCACTGCTCCACCAGTGTTCCTGGTTAATAAGAGTCATGTTAAAGCATGAGATTAAGAAATATGAAAATGTGCCACTGTCTAAAGTAAAATTTTGGCTTTAGTGGTTGTTTATCTAATCCTGTAGAAGTATTATATTTTACATTCATAATTTTTATTTTCTCAAATTATAATACTAGAAAATACATAGAAACAACCCAAAAATTACCTACTCGAGCTCCCCAATGTTACAAATAAGGAAACCAAGGTCTACAAGGGTAAATGACTTGCTCATATTGCTAATTAGAAGCAAAATCTGAATTTAAACTCAGGTCTCTAGTCTCCTTAATTTAGAGATCTTTCCACTACATGAAGAACTGTCATATCCCAACCTGCCTTTCATTAGAATTTGGTCACACGCACACACAAAGACACACACATATATTATATACCCACCCAATGCCGTCTAGTTGATTCCGACTCATAGCGATCCTACAGGTATTATGTAAAAAAACCAGGTGC
The DNA here is from genome assembly GCF_024166365.1 of Elephas maximus indicus. Taxonomy (NCBI): domain Eukaryota; kingdom Metazoa; phylum Chordata; class Mammalia; order Proboscidea; family Elephantidae; genus Elephas; species Elephas maximus. The sequence goes on along the minus strand of NC_064841.1, from coordinate 58,023,368 downwards.
CATGGAGTCGACTCCAACTCACGGCGACCCCTATGTGTATCAGAGTAGAACTGTGCTCCACAGGGTTTTCAGTGGCTGATTTTTTGGAAGTAGACTACCAGGCCTTTCTTCCAACATGCCTATAGACATACCCATATACGTACATACATATTTTTTAGCACTTGAAAAGGACAGTTCAGAAATGTACCCAAAAAGTAAAAGAACAGTTCTGTGATAAGACATTCATGTTTCTGAGTGAGCCACTAGAAATCAAACCTCCATGTCTATGTTTATATTTATATTAAGACAGTAATTTTATGAAGCTAATATTTTTTTTAATATTTAAGAGCATGAGCTCTGGGATAAGAAATCTGCATCTTATCCTCTAATTCCAGCTCTAACATTTAATTAGCCATGTAACCATGGTAAATGGGCTTCATCTTTCTATGCCTCAGTTTCTTCACCTGTAAAACAGAAAAATAATAAAGCCGACTTCATAGGGTTCTGGTGAGGATTGAACAAATGATATACGTAAAGTGCTTTGCCCAGGACCCGATATTTGATAACTGAAAAATTTAGCTATTATTATCATTATCACTGCCTTCTAATCTCTAAGCTTTCTACAAAGAGTGCCAAAAAAGTTTTCTGTATATTTACACACAAAATCCTAACTATATATTAAACATTCTTTTGAATACAGAGTATAACAAATTAGGAATGTTACTGAAGAAAATTCCGTTTGCTTTTCCTTTTTGGAGATAAAACTCTCATTCCAAATTGATTTATAAATCTTACAAATGTCCACTACTTACACTGAAACTTTAGAATTTAAAAATACAAATTGTTTTCTGTCTTCCCTCACTTTTCCATTCTTTCAAACAGAATGAGTTTGGTTGCCTACATTCGGCCAAGAGGAAATGCAACTGACTCAGAAAGAAAATTAATCCCCCTGCTTCCCACTGAGTATCCTTTTGGTGTTCGGACACAAAGGACACTCTCTATCTCATTTATAGTGACAGTGAGAACAAATTAATTCCAAGATTTAGTGTGCATTTATGCTTTCACTGTATTAGAATCTGAAATTAACACAACTATAAAAGGTCCTTTTTCCCTGTATGTGATCACGCCTAAAATAAAGTATTTCTCCCCTTCCTACGTTCCTTAAAATGCTGAGTTTATCATAAGTGTGGTATACTAGCAGGACAGCGTTACTAATTCGTTAAGTTAAAAAAATTGATCTTTCAAGCTGTTTTATTTCCTAAAACTTAATAACTTATGAAACTAACTCCTCAGGTCTAAATTCTTTTACCAGTTACTCATGTTCTATCATGCTCACTGGACAAGTGAAAGGATACAGTATTCACATATGTTCATTTTAATAATCTGTCTAAATAAAACTATTTATAGCATCTCATTTTATTGTACATCTCAGGATTCTCTTTGAAGGCATTGCATTACTGTCTGGGTTCCTAGACTACTCTGAAATTTCAGTTGCAGAATACTTAATTTAATTTGAAAGTAAATCAATACTAAAGACAAATTATTTGTTCATCATCTTTTTATATAAAGATTAAACAGTCACAAATTTAATTTCACCAGGACTCAAATACATTAGATAACATTTCACTGACATAAAATCAAAAGAACCTCATAAATAAAATGCTGTATTCTACCAGAGTGAGGTTACAAAAAAGCCAACCTGAAAAAATACCCTCTAGAAAACAAAGATTGTTTTAAATAATTTTAAAACTCTCTTGACATGTCATCCATTAAAAGAAAAGTTCATCATACAAACAAAATCATTAAAGTTGCTAAAAACATGCCCAAAGGACTGCGAATGAAAAATTAATTTTTCCAAAACACAAGCTACTTTCTGGCTATCAGAAATGACAAAGAAATGTTTATACACTATACATTGAGCTATGTTTAAATTGTGTACCCAGTGAAAACCCAGTGCCGTCAAGTCAATTCCGACTCATGGCAACCCTATAGGACAGAGTAGGACTGCCCATAGAGTTTCCAAGGAGCGCCTGGTGGATTCGAACTGCCAACCCTTTGGTTAGCAGCCGTAGCACTTAACCACTACACCACCAGGGTTTCCATTGTGTAATTCTCCTCAAATTATTAAAACCTAAATTAAACTCTGATCATGAGATATAAAATGTGCTTAAAAGTACCTCAATACTAGTTTTTCAATAAAATATAAAATCAAAGTTAATACAAATATGCATATTTATTACCATAAATTGGTAATTTATGAAAACAAAACTGGCTTCTTTCAGAGAGCTTAAAAATAATTAAAGGTCATCAGAATTTTATCAAGCAGATGACAGACTGGTCAAATGTACTACAATGCCTAATCTCATGGGATTAGGGATTTTATGAATATGCTTAAAATTACATAATACTGGGGGATGAAGAGATGGTTTAAAGCTTTTGAAAAATATTATATGGGAAGCATAATTTAAAAATATATGTCATTACAGAGTAGTACCTTACTGAGAAATCTAATTAGACAACAAGACACAGCAGTATCTCCAGAAGCTGATTTCTCAAATGTCACCAGACCATCCATTCCCCTAAAAAGTACTTTTAAATACATGTGGCACCTGGAGTATCAAGTTTTCAAATTCCTACCTTTAACAGAGATAGCTGTACTGCTTTACTGCTGCATAAAGGCACTGAAATACACATTTCAAATTAATTAGTATTACCATTTTCTTCCTAGGGTCCGTCTTAAATTATTTTAGAAAGGTAACTAAGTAAATCTTAAAAAAAAAAAAAAGCTGAACATACATTTCCTTTCTAATATTCAGAATACTAAAGTATGTACAAATATGGCCTTTTCCCCCTATCCAAGGTAACTTATTTCAGCTTTATGAATGGTTACTCTTTTTTTTCTTTTTTGGTGCTAAATAGTTCTGAACATACCCTACTAATTTGAAATAAAAAAAAGCAATTATTTTAAATGGTAAATAGCAGCTAACCAAACTAACAGTAAAGCTACTTTTGCTTCTAATAAAATCCAAAGCTTTGATTTTATCTTCCCGTAAATTTCTATCATGTTAAAGGCAACAGAAACGACATCCATTTTTGCAAAAGGAAAGCAAAGAGTTAATCCAGTATATTTTCTCCCCAACCTAAATACTGTCTTCTCTTTTGTCAATATTACAAGACATTCATCTACTGACAAAGGAAAAATGAACACTTCACTTGCCCGTTTTAAAACTAAATAGAAACATTACCAGTCATAGATTTAATTACTTCTAGAGAAGAATGTCTAAAGCAAAGGGACTGCTTAAAGTTCAATGCCAGCTGCTAAATTTTGGGCGAACAGCCTTAACACCATACCCCCTATTTGTCACTTGCCTTTCCCCACCACCCACCCTGCACCAAACCCCCATTGTTCCGTGTACAAACTCAGTTAATGATACCCAAAGAGGGATTCCTACATTCATGGAGCACATGATCACTATGAGGAGCTCCTGACAGCCACATTCACTTGCTGCCTTTTCTGCCCTCAATAAAATCTAAATGTGGTAATAAATCCATTATGAAACCGATGAGGGAAAGGACCACTGCGTTCCTTCCAGAGTGACGGATGTCACTCTAGAGGCGGGTGAGGAAATCCTCAGAAGGTTATCATAATAAACCGACCCCCCCCCCCAAAAATCATTTCAACTGACGTTTCATAACGAATACTAAAAAAAAAAAAAAAAACCCGCACTGATGCCCCTGAAAAGTACACAGCCCACGGACGACGGCTGTTCTTCCCGGTCAGCCCCTGCCACCCAGAGGAGCACGCAGGGTCTCTGGCGGCCGCAGATCCCTCGCACAGCACTTCCTCCCGACCTGGCTGGAGCAGACGACGCGGGGTCGAGGAAGTGGGAGCCGGCACCGGCGGCCGCCCTCGCGCTCCTCGCCTCGGCCTGGGGCGACACGCACACACACTCACCCGTCTTTCCTCTTGGCTTTGTAGACGTGACCATAAGTGCCTCGGCCAACTTTGCAGCCCTCGTATTCAAACAGGTCCTCGACCCGCTCCCGCTCGCTGCTCAGCTTCACTTTAAAGTCATAGTCCATTGTCACAGCCTCGGAGGCCGGGGAGCGGGGCCGGGGGGCCGGGTGGCAGCGGTGGGGAACGGGGAGGCACGGGCAGCCGCAGCCCCCGGGAGCCCACCCGCTCTACACCTGGCAGCGGCAGCACCGGCCCGACGGATGCCGCAGGAGCAGCAGGAGGCCCCGCGACAGCCCCGGGGACATCCAGGGGGACAGCGGGGCAAGGTGGGGACGGGGAGGCCTCCCCGCCGGAGGAGAGCGGAGGGACGAGGCTGGGGGAGGGGTGGGGAGCGGTGTCGCTGCCCTCGTCCCCGCGGCTCCCCGGGCGCCGGTCTCCCTCTTCTCCGGCTGCGGAGGGAGCGCGGGGCTGCCGCGGCGGGCGCTCCTCTCCTCCTGGCACACACGCACTCACTCTTCGCACCCGCTCGCACACGCACACGCACACTCACTCACTCACTCACTCTCCATACACTCACACAGAAAAGCGGCGGCCGTACAACAGCCGGTACCTCCTCAGAGAGAAGAGGAGGGAGGGGACTTGCGGAACACGGCCCGGTTGTCGCAAAAACGTCGCGAAGGCTCAGGCTGCCTCGAGCCCTCCCACCACCCGCTCCAGCTGCGGCCCGCCGCCCCTCCCGGCGCCCGACGCCCGGTGACAGGGGGAGAGAGCGAGGGAGCAACTGGCCGGAGCGGCGGCCAAGCACAGCACGTGGGCCGTCCTGAGCGCTGGCCTGAGCCCCAGACTACAATGCCCAGAACGCACGGCGCCACCGTCACCGCCCCTTCCAGGACCCCGCCCCACGCAGGGGCAATGTGAGGGCGTGGTGAATGATGGGATCGGTAGTTCGTGGTGAGAGAAGTTTTAATTCATGTTGTTGGGTGCTGTCCAGTGGTTCCCGAGTCCTAGCGACCGCATGTGACAGGGTAGAATTGTCCCATAGGGTTTTCTAGACTGTAATCTTTATGGAAGCAGATCGCCAGATCTTTCTCCCGCAGAACAGCTGTGTGGGTTTGAACCACCAAACTTTGAGTTAGTAGCCAAGCACTTAAACAGTGCACCACCAGGGCTCCTTTTCAGTTATTTAGGGAACGCTTTTTATTATGTTTTATTATTTTTTACGGCGCACTTTTTATTTTTTAAATATCCTTAGAGTCTAATTTGGGCTATAAACTTGGCCAAGGAAGTTCACGTGTCAGGGAGGCTAGTTTGTATTAGAATCACATTTTGTGCTACTTGACGGTCACTCTCCCGTAAGGTCTGCACAGTACTATTCGCATAAGTGACACATGTTACAGACTTCGAGGAAAGTCAATCAGTGAGGAGTGTGATGCGACACCCAAATACTGTTACTCTTGCGGTAGTTGCCCATGCGAATGGTTCCGGTCTATTCAGAAGGAAGGTTACGTTGAGTATGGCCTTCGTGTAGAACCACCGATGTTTTAGCCATAAGATTACAGTCATGGAGCTAAATCAATGGAAACTAATTTGTTGATAATGTTTAGGTAGAAAAGGTGTCTCCTGGAGGAGCCCTAATATCTTGACAATAATCCCTCAAATTGCCTTATCCCTCTCATTTGCACATTCTTTTTTTGTTTGTTTGCTTCCATTTGTTACCATTTCCACTAATGCTCACCACTGTCCAAACGATATGATCACTCCCACTTTTAAACCCCCATAACACTTTATTTTTTCCACCTGTCCTGTGGTACTCATCAAATTCTGTTTTGTCTTGTATTCCCTCTCCCTTGCTAGATTATAAATTCTTGTAGAGGGTCATATTTTTCTCTTCCATAACACCTAGCATCATACCTTGACTATGGTGCACTGTAAACATTTGTTGACTTAATGAGTGAATGAACATGTTTATGTCAAAAATATCTGTGTACAGATGATGATGATGCAATTTTGTGAAAATCCTCAAAGGAACCCTTGTCTTATATAAATTTCCTCAGAGGAAATCATGACCTCACCATTGGTTTAAGTTGTTTTTACTTTAGCCATTAAACATAATTTAGTGTTTAAGTACCCTGACTCAGGTTAGATGACTCTGAGTTTGAATCCTGCTTGCCATTGATTAGCAGTGTATCCTTGGACTAACTCTGAGCCTCAGTTTGTGTCTTTGCAAAATGGAGATATAAAAGGCCCAACTTAGAATAAATGCACAGCAAATGTAAGCTTCCGTTAATGAGATATTACATGCATTTGATCGGTAATGTAATTTGGGTGACTCTCTAGCAGGACTGTGCCTTTGCATGGAGAATTAATTCTTTTCCCTAAGTATGAATTTAGACTAGACTCTTCCTGAAAATTTATTTTGTGTTTTTTGAGGGATGTGTCTTTTTGTCCAAGTATTCACTCATAGATTTTGAGAAACCAACCCACCACATTGGAGGAAAGGTGGTGCAGAGGCATGGCAGTGGGCTTGGCCCCATACTTGGGTGCCCCACCCCCATCCCACCACCTACACATGATATTCCTGAGCACTGAAGATCCCAGACTTTTAAAATGTACTTTTGAGTACTATTTTGTACCTATCCATCCTGTGGATGAAGGTAAGAATTCTCCCTGAAGTAACTGAGTGTTCTGATTATCAGTTCTCTGAGACAGGAACGGAAGCTGGCCTTGCACTAGGGAAGAGAACCAACCGATTGCTGTGGAGTCGATTCTGACTCATGGTGACCCCATGTGTGTTAGAGTTGAACTGTGTTCCATAGGGCTTTCAGTGGCTGATTTTTCAGAAGTAGATTGCTAGGCCTTTGGTTTCTGAGGCACCTGAGGTTGGACTCAAACGGCCAACCTTTCAGTTAGAAGCCAAGTGCGCTAACCATTCACATCACCCAGGGAAAAGAGAAGGGCCCGCTATTCTCTCTGAAGCTAGGGTGAGAGTTAGGAGTCTGGACTTCAGGGTGGGAGAATATGGTGACATGAGGTAAGCCGGCCCCTTAAGGCAGCATCAGGATGCGGAGCTAAGGAAGATTGCCACTAGGGGGCCCCTTACAGGGGAGCAGGGCCAATGTGTTAGAAGTGGTAACAGCTCATATTGGTTTTTTTTTTTTTTTTTCTTCATGGTAATTCCCTTCTGTTATACCCAAGCTATCAGCCTGGTCTTTGCTGTGGGGCTTGTGTCTGTACTTGGAGGAGAAGGGGCAGCAACAGCCTGCAGAGCCAAAGCAATGAGCCAGGAAGGACTAATGGAATGTGTAAGCATTCCAGATACTGGAAGAGTGGAATCTGGTTTTAGCATGCACTTCCTGTAGTTCAAGGGATGGAAGTTCAGACTTTATTGTTATTTGAATGAATTGAACATATCAGGAACATGGAGCTGTGATTTCAGTTTGATTTCCTAACTCTGATCATACTGAGTTCACATGTCCATTTGCTCCATGATGACCTCCACTGATGTTGTAGAATCTATGGCTTCGTTGGCCTACACTCCAAACAATGGCCTAATAATTTTCGTGCTTCTTTTCTTAAAATATGATTTTATTTACATTCCAAATTGAACATCTCCAGTGTTATCATGCCTCCCAAGCACCAGCCCCACAGTTCAGTTGCCTCCCATACAGCCTAAGGGGAAATTCTGCTGTCATCTCAAACTTAAAATTTCTGCAAGTGAACATACTATACTATTCCCTGAATCTCTCAGTTCCTGTGATTAGCAGTACCAGTAGACAGTCATTCTGCTGTTTGCCAAACCCATGAGCCCAGGCCTTCATTACCTAACATTGTCCTTAATATTCAAGCCAGATATGCCTTTGTCTGTCCTATTCTCCAAGGTTGGAATGCCCTTCCTCATATCGTCTCAGACCTTTGCAGTCCACCAGGGAACAGCTCAAATGCTTAACTTTTATCATGAAGACTTTCCTGATCCCTGCAACTAGATGTGATCTTTCTTTCCCATGAACCGCTCCCCCAGTTCCAGCCCCATCACACTTTATTTGTAACTTATCTAGAAGCATCACAATTATCTTATACTTCAGTTATTTATTTTATGCACTTAAAAAAAATCTTTCAACTCAGTCAATTGATGTAATATAGTTCACAAAGTTCATGTTCTTTATCCTAGTGAAGTGAGTAGCATCTGGGGTCTTAAAAGCTTGCAAGCGGCCATCTAAGATACAACTATTGGTCTCTACTCATCCAGAGCAAAAGGGAAAGAGGGAAATAGAGACTCAGAGAAGAAATAAGACTACAAGGCTAATAGTCAACATGAGCCGTGGCCTCACCTACCCTGAGACCAGAAGATCTAGATGGTGCCCAGCTACCACCACTGACCATTCTGACCAGGGTCACAAAATAATTATCTCTTACAGTGCCCAGCACATATCTTGCATAATTATAATTAATAAGAAGGTGTTTAATTTAATTGATTTCTCTAAAGGTTGAAATGAATCTTAAGATTAATAATAAATGGTGTAGGCAGTCATTTTAAAACATTTAACATCTTACCTCAGTCTTGCCTCTCAAGGTAAACCTTCTGCAGCATGCAAAAGAGCTTGCTGCTCAGTGATTAGATGAAAAAAGAAAAAAAAACAGACTTACTGCTTTATGATATATTAATGTAAAAGGGCATTCTTGACAACACACAATACAGGAGAGGTTAGCACAACTGCAAAGCAGTTAGCACAAAAGCAAAGAAATTTCCTGAGTAAACTGAATGCTTTGAAGGTCAGCATAGCAGTGGCGGGGGTTTGGGGACCACGGTTTCAGAGGACACCTAAGCCAATTGGGATAATAAAATCTATTAAGAAAACATTCTGCATCTCACTTTGGAGAGTGGCATCTGGGGTCTTAAATGCTAGCAAGTGGCCATCTAAGATGCATCAACTGGTCTCAACCCACTTGGAGCAAAGGAGAAAGAAGAACACCAAAATACAAGGTAATTGTGAGCCCAAGAGACAGAAAGGGCCACATAAACCAGAGACTACATCAGCCTGAGACCAGAAGAACTAGATGGTGCCCAGCTACAACCAATGACTGCCCTGACAGGGAACACAACAGAGAACCCCTGAGGGAGCAGGAGAGCAGCAGGATGCAGACCTCAAATTTTTGTAAAAAGACTATACTTAACGCTCTGACTGAGACTAGAAGGACCCCAGAGGTCATGGTCCCCAGACCTTCTGTTAGCCCAAGACAGAGACCATTCCCAAAGCCAACTCTTCAGACAGGGATTGGACTGGACTGTGGGATGGAAAATGATACTAGTGGGCAGCGAGCATCTTGGATCAAGTAGACATATTGAGACTATTTGGGCAGCTCCTGTCTGGATGGGAGATGAGAGGGCAGAGGGGGTCAGAAGCTGACCAAATGGACACGAAAATAGAGAGTGGAAAGAGTGTGCTGTCTCATTAGGGGGAGAGCAACTAGGAGTATATATCAAGGTGTATATAAATTTTTGTATGAGAGACTGACTTGATTTGTAAACTTTCACTTTAAGCACACTAAAAATTAAAAAAAAGGGGGGGGAGGGGCCTCTACAACTTTTAATTCACTTCTCTTGCTCTGTATCCAAAGCGTACTTTAAATGGAAAGCATCTAACTTCCCATTCTGCAGGTGGAATTTTCATGAGAAAGCATATAGTAAGAATCTACATTTGAGCAGTGTTAGATACAAAAAAAAGTAAATTAGATTAATCAAAGCCCTCTAGCATTTTTTTAATTTTTCAAAGACAACATCAAAAAATTTCTCAACCATTTAAGCTTTCAAAACATAATTTAGATCTTAGGAACAACCAAAACCAGAAACATTGCCAGAATGCTCTCTTTGACCCTCCATCATGTGAGCGCCGTTTGCTCTTGCAAACTCATTTCCTCCATGTGACTGGAAACATGACCACTAACAGGCAGCATCTGTCACTCAGGAGGCATTGACTCAATTTCTTGTCCAGTTCTAAAAATCCCAGGATCAGGTGCCCATCCTGGGCCAACGAAGTGTGGGCACAGGGGCAGGATCATGTAAGCTCCTTCCTTAGGAGGGACTAAGAAAATGGGGGAGGGGGCTTCCTAGGTGGCTCAAATGATTTACACTCAGCTATAAAATGTTGGATATTCAAGTCTGCCCTCGGGTGCTGGGGAGGAAAGGCCTGGTGATCTACATTCGTGTGATTATAGCCATTGTGAAAACCCTATGGAGCACAGTTCTACTCTGACATACGCGGCGTCTCCATGAGTTAGAGTCCACTCGACAGCAACTGGTGGTTTTAAGGGGCATTTTTAAACTTTTTCCTAATTGCCCACACTCCATGGAATTTTAGTACCACAGATGTACTGTATATCTGTTTTTGTACTGTGGACCTTCAGAGGGCCACAAACCATTGTAGCATATAAGGTTTTTTTTGGGGGGGGGTGGCCCCTTATTAACTTTTTTTTTTTTTTTGTCTTCTTGGGAGTGATATTATCCCATTGAGAATGTATGATTTAGCAACATATAGATCATTTTTAACACTAAAAAGAGTAGCTTTGGTGGCAAGGGAAAAGTCGAAGGCAGAATGAGTTGGACTGAAGATTGAGTTTGAAGGAAGAAAATATAGCAATAGAGTGCAGATAAATTTATAGCAGAGTCAAGAGAATTACCTCCGTAGCCAAACAGTCTGGCTTCTGTATCTGAAGGACAGAACAAATGGCTTTACTTCCTTGTGTGTGTTTTCTCATCTGTAAAATTGGAATAATAATAATAACTGTCTTATAAAGTTGTGATGAGGCTTAAGGGAGTTAAGAATACATTTAAAGTATTTAGAATTGTGCCTATCATATGGTTAAGTGTTCTGTATATGTTGGCTGTTATTATTCTCATTTAAAATGTTTAGCTGTGAAGGGGAGAAGAAAGATGGGGCCTACAGCTTATAGTTCAGTATCAAAGACAAGGCTGTTGCTGGAGGTGGACATGGGGTTGAAGGAAGTTTTTTAGTTAGCAGAGACTAGAAATATTTTAGGAGCCCTGGTGGTGTAGTAGTTAAGAGCTATGGCTGCAAACCAAAAGGTCAGCAGTTTGAATCCACCAGCTGCCCCTTGGAAACCCTACGGAGCAGTTGTACTCTGTCCGATAGTGTTGCTATGAGTGGGAATCAACCCAACAGCACTGGGTTATGGGTTAGTGGAGATATTTTATTGCTGTTTAGATGGAACCAGTTGAAAGGGACATATGAGGATAATATATAGTTGTTGTTGTTGAGTTAGCTCGGACTCGTAGGGACCTTATGTATAACAGAATAAAACATTGCACAGTCCTATACCATCCTCACAACAGGAGGTATGTTTGAACCCATTATTGTAGCAGCAGGAGACACATCTCTCTCATGTTAACAGATGGGAAGGAGAAAAGGATAGGAATTGTATCAGGTATCCATTGCAGCCTACAAATCACCCCAAAATGCAGTGGTGTAAACCAACAAGTTGTTATCATTTCTTAAAATTATGTAGGTTTTGTGGACTCAGCCAAGTGATTCTTCTACTGGTCTGTCTCGCCTGAGGTTACTTACGTGGCCTCAGTCATTTGGCAGCTTGGCTGGGGTTGGAAAGTCTAAGAAGGCCTCGTTTACGTGTGTGTCATGCTGCCTGTTGGCTGGGCCTGTCTCTCCACATGGACTTTCATCATTCAGTGGTCAGGTTCAAACTTCCTTATGTAATGAGGGAGTGCTCAAAAGAGGCAAAAGTGAAAGCTGTAGGTCTCCTGAGGCCTAGGCCCTGAAATTCACAGATCACTTCCACCACAGCGTGGTGGTTAAAGCTAGTCGAAAGACCAGCCCAGACTCGACAAAACAAAACACCAAACTGTTGCAGTCGAGTCAGTTCCAACTCACAAGTGTCGCCATGCTGTACAGAGTAGAACTGAGCTTCATAGGGTTTTCTTTGCCTTAATCATTATGAAAGCAGATTGTCAGGGCTTTCTTCTGTGATGTGGGTTCGAACTGTGAACCTTTCAGTTAGTAGTCAAACACAAACCACTTGCGCTACCCAGGGACCTAGTCCAGACTCAAGAGATGGGGAAATAGACCCCACCTCCTGCTAGTCCAAAAAACCAAACCCAGTGCCGTGGACTCGATTCCGACTCATAGCGACCCTATAGGACGGAGTAGAACTGCCCCATAGAGTTTCCAAGGAGCGCCTGGCAGACTCGAACTGCCGACCCTTTGATTAGCAGCCGTAGCACTTGACCACTGCACCACCAGGGTTTCCTTCCTGCTAGTAAAAAAAAAAGAAATTAGGAACTGCAAAATACAGTGTTTTGCAGTCCACCACAAGCATGGATACACGTGAATCTGTAGATCGAGTAAGAGAAAGCTGAAGCTTTTTTTTTTTTCTCTGCTGTGGATGAAGGGGAGGGGGTGGAAGGAGAGAGAGCAATGAGTGCGTATTTGAAAAGACCGCAGGTTAAAACAATCCTTGGACAGAGTGGGAGACGAGAGAGCTGGCAGGATAGCATCCTAGCATTTCTAGCCAATGTTAAGGGTCCATTTGCAGGTGCGGCCATGCAGTTATATCAGTATCCATCTGCCCTGTTTTGTGATTGTCATCACCAGCACTCAGTAGCCCAGGAGGAGGCTGGACAAAGACAGATGTTGGATTCATCCAGGGCTGGGACCCTGCCAGCCGGGTATGATGAAACGAAAATGGAACAAGAGAGGTTAGGATTATTGTCAGGTGAGTTGTTAAAATGACAGACCATATCGTTTAAACTGGATAAGGAGGAAAATGAAGACAGGTCCTCCCCTTCCATATCATAAATAACAACCACCCCAATTTTTTCTAATTTAATTTTTTGCAAGATAATTAAAAAAAGAAAATACCTACCCTCATTCCTTACTTCCTTAATACCTATGTCGTCTTAATATCTATGTCAAGGCACTGTTAGCAAATATATATTAAGTAAAACAGACAACTGAAATAATAATATAGATAGCAGATTAAAAATTGTTTCTCCTTTTCTTACCTAATAGATTCTCATTACTATGACAGTTAAGAACATCCCAAATGGAAAATCTCTCATATTTCTCGTTAATGAATCCTCCTAGCACGTTATATAAGCATTAAGAAGAATTTACCTCTTTAAATTGATGTACAGGAGTGTAATCTTGTCTTTTTTCCCTCCTCTTGGACTCTGTTTTAAAAATTAGCATATTACTTATCTATTTTCAGTTCAAAATATATTTTGCTACACAACATTAAAGCAAGTCATCTTTAGAAATACACTTTAGTTTCTAGTTCAGTTTGTCAGGGCTTAATGTATCACTCTGGCTTCCTGGTTCTCACGTGTTTCACTACCCAGCTAGCTGTACTGTGCGACTCAGACCCAATCATCACAAAGGGCAAGTCTTTTCTGGCTGGTTCCAGTGCAAACATGGACCCTGTGAGCCTGAAAGCTCCCTCCTCCTATCGCACATAAACACGGTTAGGTCATTTCTGCAACCGCCTGATAACTTGATACCTGAGGCTCTTTGTTCCTCTGCAACTCTTGAACTTTTTCTCCCTTACTAGCCCTTCCCACCCACCAGCCAAGGTCAAGCTCCCTCAGATATTGTGCTTCTTGCTCTGAAACTCTACATCCTGTTTAAATTTTTAAATGTTGTTTTATTTACGTCACCCCTCTGCTCAAACATCTTGAATGACCCTACGTGACCTTTCATTGCCTACAGCTTAAAGTTCAAACTCCTTCATTTAATATTCTGTATTTACTTAATCCTGACTTAGTAAAATGACGTAAGGCAGCTTTCAATAGAAACATTAGAATTAGATTAAAGTACAGGGAAACCTATGAGAGTCAGAACTTGAAGGGACTGCCTTGTTTTTCCAGGTCTTGCAAGTTTTCCGCCTTTGACAGGGTACAGTCTTATCACTTTTCCATCCCTCCCTATTAGTGGAAAATATTTGCGTTTTCCTTCTCTGACAGGTTTCAGCCACACAGGTTCCAGCCTTCACAGGTTTTGCTGTACTTACTTCTACATCTTTACATTCTCCTCAATCCGAGCTCTTCGACATTTCCAATATAGCTCTTAACCAGTTTCTCATTACCTGCTTCCTAGCCAAGAGAGAGCGATTCTCAACATTGGTTGTATATTAGAATTACCTGGGGATTCACCCAGCAATTCCGATGTAATTGGTCTGGAAATACAACTGGGCATTGGGATTTTTTTTTAAATAATTTTTATTGTGCTTTAAGTGAGAGTTTACAAATCAAGTCAGTCTCTCACACAAAAACCCATATACACCTTGCTACACACTCCCGATTACTCTCCCCCTAATGAGACAGCCTGCTCTTTCCCTCCACTCTCTCTTTTCGTGTCCTTTTCGCTTCTAACCCCCTCCATCCTCTCATCTCCCCTCCAGGCAGGAGATGCCAACGTAGTCTCAAGTGTCCACCTGATCTAAGCAGCTCACTCCTCACCAGCATCCCTCTCCAACCCATTGTCCAGTCCAATCCATGTCTGAAGAGTTGGCTTCGGGAATGGTTCCTGTCCTGGGCCAACAGAAGGTCTGGGGTCCATGACCACCGGGGTCCTTCCAGTCTCAGTCAGACCATTAAGTCTGGTCTTATGAGAATTTGGGGTCTGTATCCCACTGCTCTCCTGCTTCCTCAGGGGTTCTCTGTTGTGTTCCCTGTCAGGGCAGTCATCGGTTGTAGCTAGGCACCATCTAGTTCTTCTGGTCTCAGGATGATGTAGTCGCTGGTTCATGTGGCCCTTTCTGTTTCTTGGCCTCGTAGTCACTTTGTGTCCTTGGTGTTCTTCATTCTCCTTTGATCCAGGTGGGTTGAAACCAATTGATGCATCTTAGATGGCTGCTTGCTAGCATTTAAGACCTGGGCATTGGGATTTTTAAAAGGTCTCTGCTGATTCTAATGCTCATTCAAGGTTGAGAACCATAACATTAGGCCAAGTTTATTGATTCTCCCTCCAACATTCATCATTCCACTCTTTTCCCCATCAATATTACCCATTTCTTCTTCACTCATCTAAACCCTATTTGTTCTTTTGAGACCCTGCTCAGGTTTCACTTAAATCTTTCTTTCCACCCAAAGCCAATTGCACATACATCCGTAGAAAATACCTTGTTTACCACTTATTTGTCGTTTGGCATCCTTTTATCCTTGTGTGTTTATCCTGTCTCTTCAACAGGACTCTAAGCTCTATGAGAGCAGGGGATGTTTTTTTATACCTCTTTTTATCTCCAGAGCCTTACACAATGTTTTTCATACTATGCAATGCTTGTTATGCCTTATAGAAGATGATGGTGGTGGTTATGATGGTGATGATGCTGATGGTGATAACGATGGTGATGTGATGATGGTGTGATGATGATGGTGGTGATGATGGTAGTGATATTGACGATGATGATGTAGCAGATGTTGTCAGTGCTCTGACCATATCCCATCAGATTTTGTTACCTTTTTGTGATACTGACCTTAAAGTACTGGAACCAACATTACCTGTCACAAAGAAAGCTAGAAGTACCTAGGAATTAAGCCAACCCGCCTTAACTAATGACTGTGGGTACAGGTACAAATACTCCCACTTTCGTGACCCCTGACTGGAGCAACACTGGGGTGACCTACGCTCTCTCCTTCTGTGTCCCCTCCTTTCCTTTCCAGTTCTACTTCCTTTTTTCCCCAACTACTGGTTTTTCCTGGGAATACTTCCTAAACAAATCATTTTCACATGAATCCCTGTCTAATGGTCTGCTTCTGGGGTAGCCAAACTAAGACAGATGATAATGATACACTGATAATTGTAATAGCAGCTAATATTTGTTGAATATTTTCTATGCAAAAGGCGTTAATTCTCAGAACTAGGTCACTATTATGATTATCCTTATTTTACAAAAAAGGAAATTGAGGTGTATAGAGCTTAAGTAAGGCCTAAGGCCACACACATAACAAAAAAAAGGAACTGGAAAAGGATAAATCTACAGGGCAAAACAGTATGGGTGGTCAAATCAAATTTTTAAAAATTCATTTCAATCAAATTAGCACTTCAGATTTGTGGGCTAGTTAGAAATCAAACATACGTACGTACACACACACACACACATATATATATATATGTATTCTTTTTTAAATGAGTTCCAATAAGCAATTTACAAACTTAACACATCCTAGAAGGCAGGGCCAAGGTGGCAGAGTAGTCAGATGCTTCTGGTGATCCCTCTTACAGCAAAGACCCAAAAAAGCAAGTGAAGTGATTTAGGAGCCCTGAACATCAAAGGCAAAGTTAGGAAATTGGACTGAGTGCAGGGGGAGAGAGAGATGGTTCAGAAGTGATGACAAGCTGCCAGACCTGACTCTGTGGGAACCAGTGCCCTTCAGGCACAATCCCCTGGTGCGACTGCAGCGGGGCTGGCAGTAGTGTTTGGGATGTGGTTTCCTCAGGGGAAGACAGCAAGCTGCACAGCCTACTCATACCTCTGGAATCAGAGAACAGTGCTCTTGGCAAACAATAAGTACATGCGTCTGATTTACCATGCCCCAGCCCCAAAGCTGGCTTCAGTTGCTGACGATTTCCCTGGGCCTCAGATAGGTCCTGCTGTGTACCCTCAGCATTCTACCTGCCTTGGAGAATGAATAAATTAATAAATGGGGAAAAAGAGAATCTGCCAGCTCCCCTAAGCTGGGAACTCAGGGCAGAAGTGGCTCTTGTCCAGGCACAAACAATCTGCGGACTTTGAATAACTTTCACCCCTACACAGACTATTGTGGGCCCACTTCAGGAGAATAGGCCCATGTTGGCAGACTGCAACAGTGTATGTGCCTAAGACCTGACTTTGACTGTGTCAGCTGTGCAGTGGAGTGGCAGGTTTTTGACATTTGACACCACTCTGCCTACTAAACAGGGTCCTCACCTACCCACATCAGAGGCATAAAGACTGATGGCTCCACCCATGCCACCTATCCCCCTATGACGGGGGTCCAAGGATAAGTGGTACTTCCCAGTCCTTACAGCCAAAAGCACTGGGTGCCCATGGTCTGGCTGCAGAACCTGATCACGTGTGCACTCTAGGGGACGGGGACGCGATTTCTTCACAGACACTTGGGGTACAGTTGTCAGCTTCCTGCCTTGCTCAGAGCATGGCCCCCTGCTGCAACCAGATACCTGTGCCTACACCAATCATCCCTGCCCTTCTAAGACGTTAGGTTAGAGCCTGCACCACACACTTGGTGAACAACTACCTGGACACCTGAGCTGAGTCCATACAAGAAAAGTGAATGGACTCTTCTGCTCACATTCCTCGTAACAGTTCTAGCCATTTGGTGACAGGAAGTTAGAGCTTCAAAAGTACAAATAATCAAGCTAGCTCTCTCAAGCAGCCTATTTGGGCATCTCAAAACAAAACAAAGCAAAAAGGTAGGATACAGTAAGCAAACACAAAATAAATTAATACAATAACTTAAAGATGGCTCGGAGACGACAGTCAATATTGAATTGCATAAAGAAGCAGACCATGATTGCTTCAACAAGCTCTCAAAATAAAGAATCAAGGAATCCTCTAGATGGAGATGTATTCCTCAAAATACCAGAGGCAGAATACAAAAGATTAATTTCCAAAATTTTTCAAACGATCAGGAAGGAGATCAGGCAAAATGCAGAACAAGCCAAGGAACACACAGATAAAGTACTTGAGGAAATTAAGAAGTTTATTCAAGAGCATAATGAAAAATTTAATAGGCTGCAAGAATCCATAGAGAGACAGCAATCAGAAATTTGGAACATTAAAAATAAAATTTCAGAATTCGATAACTCGAGGTAGTCTATAAGAGCAGAATAGAAGAAATGGAAAACAGAATTAGTGAGATTGAAGACAAAACACTTGGCATCAATATAGTTGAAGAAAAATCAGATAGAAGTATTTTAAAAAATGAAGAAACCTTAAGAATCATGTGGCACTCTATCAAGAAAAATAACCTACAAGTGATCAGAGTACCAGAACAGAGAGGGAGAACAGAAAAATAAGAGAGAATTTTTGAAGATTTGTTGACAGAAAGCTTCCCTGGTATTGTGAAAGATGAGATGTCCATCCATTCTGCTCACTGAACTCCACATAAGGTAGATTCCAAAAGAAAGTCACCAAGACATTTTATAATCAAACTTGCCAAAATCAAAGATAAAGAATTTTAAGAGCGGCTACGGATAAACGAAAAGTCACCTACAAAGGAGAGTCAATAAGAATAAGCTCAGACTACTCGACGGCACTGGGTTTCTGGGTTACTCGGCAGAAACCATGCAAGCAAGAAGGCAATGGGATGATATGCATAAAGAATTGAAGGAAAAAAAATGCCAGCCAAGAATCATATATCCAGCAAAACTGTCTCTCAAATACGAAGGTGAAATTGGGACATTTCCAGATAAACAGAAGTTTAGGGAATTTGCAAAAACTGCAAGAAATACTAAAGGGATTTCTCTGGTTAGGAAAGCAATGACGTCAGATATCAACCCAAGTCTAGAACACGGGACAGAGCAACCAGATATCAACCCACATAGGAAAATTACAAAAATAAATGAAGATTTAAAAATGCTGAAAACAGGGAAACAGACGTCATTATGTAAAAGATGACAAAATTAAAACAAAAAAGAGGGACTAAAAAATGAAGTCATAGATCTTTAATATGGAGAGGAAGTCAAGGCAACAAAGAAATAATAGTTTGGTTTAATCTTCAAAGAACAAGGGTAAATATTAAGGTAAACACAAAAGAGACTAACAATCCTACACATCAAAATAAAATACAAGAAAAACATAAAGACTCAGCAAAAACAAAACCAACAACAATGAAAAAGAGGAAAAGGCAATATTTAAAGAAAAACTACTCAGCACAAAAAGCTAAGTGGAAAAAATTAACTGTCAACAACACACAAAAAAAGACATCAAAATGACAGCACTAAACTCATACCTATCCATAATTACACTGAATGTAAATGGACTAAATGCTCCAATAAAGAGACAGAGCTTCAGAACAAATAAAAAACACAATCCATCTATATGCTGCCTACAAGAGACACACCTTAGACTTAAAGACTCAAAGTAAAACTCAAAGGATGGAAAAAATTTATCAAGCAAAGAACAATCAAAAAAAGAGCAGGAGTGGCAATATTAATTTCTGACAAAATAGACTTTAAAGTAAAATCCAGCAAAAAGAATGAGAAAGGACACTATATAATGATTAAAGGAACAATATACCAAGGGGATATAACCGTATTAAATATTTATGTACCCCCTGACAGGGCTTCAAGATACATGAACTAACAACATTGAAAACCGAGATAGACAGCTCCACAATAACAGTTGGAGACTTCAACACACCACTTTCAGTGAAGGACAGCACGTCCATTAAGAAGCTCAGTAAACACACGGAAAATCTAAATGCCATAATCAACCAACTTGACCTCATAGACATGTACAGAACACTCCACCCAACAGTCCTAGCTAAGTATACTTTCCTTTCCAACACACATGGAACATCTTCTAGAATAGGCCACGTATTAGGTCATAAAGCAAGCCTTAACAAAACCCAAGACATTGAAATATTACGAAGCATCTTCTCTGACCATAAAGCCATAAAAGTAGGAATCAACAACAGAGGAAGCAGGAAAAAGGAATCAAACACTTGGAAACTGAACAACACCTTGCTGAAAAATGACTGGGTTATAGAAGAAATTAAGTATGAACTAAAGAAATTCATAGAATACAATGAGAATGAAAACACTTCCTGTGAGAACCTTTGGGACACAGCTAAAGCAATGCTCACAGGTCAATTTATATCAATAAATGCACACATCCAAAAAAAAAGAAAGGGCCAAAATCACAGAATTATCCCCACAACTTGAACAAATAGAAAGAGAGCAACAAAAGAAACCCTCAGGCACCAGAAGAAAGCAAATAATGAGAATTAGAGCAGAATTAAATGAAATAGAGAACAGAAAAACAATTGAAAGAATTAACAAGACCAAAAGCTGGTTCTTTGAAAAGATTAACAAAGTCAATAAACCATTGGCAAACTGATGAAAGAAAATCAGGAGAGGAAGCAAATAACCCAAATAAGAAATGAGATAGGTGATATCACAACAGATCCTACTGAAATTAAAAGAATCATATCAGATTACTATGAAAAATTGTACTCTAAAAAATTTGAAAACCTAGAAGAAATGAGTGAATTTCTAAAACACACTACCTACCTAAACTAACACAAACAGAGGTAGAGCAACTAAATGAACCATTAAAAAATAAAAGATTGAAAAGGTAATTAAAACTCCCAACAAAAAAAAGCCCTGGCCCTGACAGCTTCACTGCAGAGTTCTACCAAACTTTCAGAGAAGAGTTAACACCACTACTAGTAAAGCTGTTTCAGAGCATAGAAAAGGATGGAATACTCCCAGACTCGTTCTATGAAGCCATCATATCCCTGATACCAAAACCAGGTAAAGACACCAAAAAAAAAAGGAAAATTACAGACCTAGATCCCTCATGAACTTAGATGCAAAAATCCTCAACAAAATTCTAGCCAATAGAATTTAACAACATATCCAAAAAATAATTCACCATGACCAAGTGGGATTCATACCAGGTATGCAGGGATGGCTCAACATTAGAAAAACAATTAATAGATTCCATCATTTTTTTTATCATATAAATACAACAAAAGACAAGAACCACATGATTTAATCAATTGATGCAGAAAAGGCGTTTGACAAAGTTCAACACCCATTCATGATAAAAACTCTCAGCAAAAAAGGAATAGAAGGAAAATTCTTCAACATAAGAAATGACATTTATACAAAGACAATAGCCAACATCATCCTAAATGGAGAGAGCCTGAAAGCATTCCCCTTGAGATTGGGAACCAGACAAGGATGCCCTTTTTCACCACTCCTACTCAACGTTGTGCTGGAGGTCCTAGCCAGAGCAATTAGGCTAAATAAAGAAATAAAGAGCATCAAGATTGGTAAGGAAGAAGTAAAAGTATCTCTATTTGCAGATGACATGATCTTATACAGAGAAAATCCTAAAGCATCTTCAAGAAAACTACTGAAACTAATAGAAGACTTCAGCAGAATATCGGGATACAAGATAAACATACAAAAATCAGCTGGATTCCTCTACACCAACAAAGAGGATGTTGAAGAGGAAATCACCACATTAATACCATTTACAGTAGCCCCCAAGAAGATAAAATACTTCAGAATAAATCTAACCAGAGATGTAAAAGACCTATACAAAGAAAACTACAAGACAGTACTGTAAGAAACCAAAAAAGACCTACATAAGTAGAAAAACATACCTTGCTCATGGGTAGGAATACTCAATATTGTAAAAATGTCTGTTCTACCCAAAGTGATCTACAGATACAATGCAATTCCAATCCAAATTCCAGTGACATTTTTTAATGAGATGGAGAAACAAATCACCAGCTTCATATGGAAGAGAAAGAGGCCCCAGATAAGTAAAGCATTCCTGAAAAAGCCTCATTCTACCTGATTTTAGAACCTATTACCCCACCACAGTAGTCAAAACAGCCTGGTACTGGTACAACAACAGATACATAGACCGATGGAACAGAATTGAGAATCCAGACATAAATCCATCCACATATGAGCAGCTGATATTTGACAAAGGCCCAAAGTCTGTTAAATGGGGAAAAGACAGCCTCTTTAACAAATGGTGCTGGCATAACTGAATATCCATCTGCAAAAATGTGAAACAAGACCCATACCTCACACCATGCACAAAAACTAACTCAATATAGGTCAAAGACCTAAATATAAAATCTAAAACAATAAAGATCATGGAAGAAAATATGAGGACAACACTAGGAGCCCTAATACATGGCATAAACAGTATACAGAACATTATTAACAATGCACAAACACCAGAAGAGAAACCAGATAACTGCGAGCTCCTCAAAACCAAACACTTGTGCTCATCCAAAGACTTCACCAAAAGAGTAAAAAGACTACCTACAGACTGGGAAAAAAAATTTTAGCTAGGACAATTCCAATCAATGTCTGATTTCTAAAATCTACATGATACTGCAAAAACTCAACTGTAAAAAGACAAATAGCCAAAATGGGCAAAGGATATGAACAGGCACTTTGCCAACAAAGACATTCAGGCAGCTAACAGATACATGAGGAAATGCTCACAATAATTAGCCATTAGAGAAATGCAAATCAAAACTACAATGAGATACCATCTCACTCCAACAAGGCTGGCCTTAATCCAAAAAACACAAAATAATGAATGTTGGAGAGGTTGTGGAGAGATTGGATCATTTATACACTGCTGGTGGGAATGTAAGATGGTGCAACCACTTTGGAAGTCGATTTGGCACTTCCTTAAAAAACTAGAAATAGAACTACCATAGGATCCAGGATTCCCACTCCTTGAAATATATCCTAGAGAAATAAGAGCCTTCATAGGAACAGATATATGTACACCTAGGTTCATTGCAGCAGTGTTTATAATAATAACAAAAAGATGGAAGCAACCAAGGGGCCCATCAATGGATGAATGGATAAATAAATTATGATATATTCACACAATGGAATACTACGAAACCATGAAGAACAATGATGACTCTGTGAAACATCTCATAACATGGAGGAATCTGGAAGGCGTTATGCTGAGTGAAACTAGTCAGTTGCAAAAGGACAAATATCGTATGAGGCCAGTATCATAAGACCTCAAATAGTTTAAACACAGAGGAAAATAGTGTTTGATGGTTATGAGGTTGGGGAGGGAAGGAGAGAGAGGGGTATTCACTAATTAGATAGTAGACAGTAACTATTTTAGGTGAAGGGAAAGACAACACACAATATAGGAGAGGTCAGCACAACTGGACTGAACCAAAAGCAAAGGAGTTTCCTAAATACAACAAAATGCTTTGCAGGCCAGCGTAGCAGGGGCTGAGGTCTGGGGATCATGGTTTCAGGGGACATCTAGGTCATTTGGCATGACAAAATGTATTAAGAAAACATTCTGCATCCCACTTTGGTGAGTGGCATCTGGGGTCTTAAATGCTAGTAAACAGCTATCTAAGGTACATCAATTGTCCTCAACCTGCCTAGAGCAAAGGAGAATGAAGAATACCAAAGGCACAAGGTAATTATGAGCCCAGAAGACAGAAGGGGCCACATAAACCAGAGACTACATCAGCTTGAGACCAGAAAAACTGGATGATGCATGCTTACAATCAATGACTCTCCTGACAGGGAACACAACAGAGAATCCCTGATGCAGCAGGAGAACAGTGGGATGTAGACCTCAAATTCTCATAAAAAGACCGTGCTTAATGATCTGACTGAGACTAGAAGGACCCAGGAGGTCATGGTCCCTGGACCTTCTGTTAGCCCAAGACTGGAACCATTCCCAAAGCCAACTCTTCGGACAGGGATTGGAGACTGGACTATGAAACAGAAAGTGATACTCGTAAGGCGTGAGCTTCTTGGCTCAAGTAGACATACGAGACATTGTGGGCAGCTCCTGTCTGGAGGTGAGGTGAGAAGGGAGAGGGTGACAGGAGCTGGCTAAGTGGACACGGTGAATACAGGGTGGAGAGGAGGAGTGTACTGTCTTGTCAGGGGGAGAGTACATAGCAAGGTGTATATCAATTGTAAGAGAGACTGACTTGATTTGTGAACTTTCACTTAAAGCACAAAACAAAACAAAACAAAAAACCGCGTCCTACTGGTAAGTTAGGAACTTCCTTTCTAATTGACTATCAGAAAATCTTCCTCTCCTTCTGCACCCCTTTCTCCTCCTCCCTCCTCTCCACAATAGTTTCTTAATAGTATGCACCCTTGATCCTAGGAAGTAAAATCTGTATTTGGACAATTAATAATTTAGATACATTACAATTAAATGAATATTCTTGGGCTAGCCTGGGAAGTACTGTGCATGCTTTCTCTCTGGACTACGCATTCTAAAGTACAACGATGCTTAAAGAATAAATCTATAAAATGTACTATTTGTAAATTGAGAACTTTAATGTAATATGGTGGCTTTAATGACATTATGAACTCTTACATCTTCTTAAAGTTAATGTTTAAAATTTTCATGTGATATATTCATATATACAGTGACCCATATAGAGAAAAAAATACACCAGAACATCTTTATTTTTTAACCATTTGACCTCAAAAACAAAAATTTAGCAATGCAGCAGCTTTTCCATTTTTAATTTGTGGGATCTGGTGCAAGTTATGTAACTTCTCTTGGCTCTAGTTTTCATATTGGTCAAGTAGGAATATTGCCGAGGTTTTCAGATTGTGAGGATTAGAGAAGTTGCATTAGGGGTCAACACAGGACCTGACACATAGTAGACTTTCAGTAAATTGTTTCTGTTGTTGCTTGTTGCCCTCTACTCAATTCCCACTCAGAGCAAATGCATGTGATAGAGTAGATCCGCCCCGTAGGGTTTCAAGAGCTGTAATCTTTATGGGACAAGATTGTCAAGTCTTTTCTCTCACAGAGTTGCTGGTGGCTTCGAACCACCAACCTTTCGGTTAACAACTGAGTGCCTAACTGTTACACCACCAAGGTTCCTTAAGTTGTATCTAATAATACGATAATGATAATAGTTACCTGAAAGAGTTTTGGCCAGTCTATCCTAGTGCCTCTAAAGTCTGTGACTTCCCTTGTAATAAGCACTCATTAAAAAACCATTTGAATAAATCCCACTTATTCACAGACCTTTCTGAACCTTGAAACAACTTTCTACCTTGTTCTTTTTTCTTTATTTCTTGAGCTTCCTAGCTGCCAACCCTGGTCTTCCAACTTTATGTGCTCGTGTCCTCTTCCTTTCATTCCCAATCCAGTTCGTTGTGGTCTCTTCCAGACATGACAGCTATCATCTTAAAAATGTGTTCAACGAGGCACTCATGGACTCCTTCTTACCCAGGAGTCATTCTCCTCCCACCATCCTCCTGTCCCATCCCCACTCCTCTGCTCAACAATATTTATTGAGTTCTTATTGCATGCTGTGCCCCACTGACTGCCCTAAAAACAGCTGGCATGGCATCTGGAACTTGGTGGGCACTCATAAATGTTTATTTCCTTTTCCACTGACATTGATGTTCGTATGAACTTGTTCATCCCTGTCCTGATGTCTCTTCTAGTAAAATGGGTATGCTTTGATCTTACACTGCTTTGCCAAGGTTGTCTTTTTATAAGTCTAGGAACAATTTGATCACTTTTTCTCTGTTTAATGTATACACAGGCAGAGATCATTATCTTCGGGGGCTGAAAGCCAGGGGGGGTGAGGGGTTTCTGAGATCTTACCTAGAGCTATCAAAGCACTCTTTTCTGTGGGTCATGCTTTCAGAGATATTTGTGATCACTGAAATGGAAAATTACCTTAGGCCAACTTTATTTATAAATGGGATTCATCATGTTAAATGTCACCTTATGCCATAAATAGGGGAGGGATTATACTTATCTCTCTACCCTTTTCAATCATTTATCCATTTATTCAGTATTTATTGTATGCTTACCACATATACTGAGGGAGGGAGGGAGGGAGGGAGATTGGATGGATGGATGGATGGATGGATGGATGGATGGATGGATGGATGGATGGATGGATGGATGGATGGATGGATGGATGGAGGGATGGAGGGATGGAGGGATGGGTGGGGGGGTGGGGGTGAGGGGTGGGGGGGTGTGTGGGTGGGGGGGGTAGATGGATGGGATGGATGACTCTGACTTATGATGACCTTACATACAACAGAACAAAACATTGCCTGGTCCTGCATCATCCTTATAATCACTGGCATGTTGAAATCATTGCTGTGGCTACTGTGCCAATCTATTTCCCTGAGGGTCTCTCTCATCCACACAGGACCTCTACTGTACCAAATATGATCCCTCCTGATGACGTGTCCAAAGCAAGTGAGTTGGACAATATTCTATTGTGATTCATAGAGTTTTCATTGGCTAATTTTCATAAGTCAATCACCTGGCCTTTCTTCCTAGTTGTTCTTAGTCTGGAAACTCTGCTGAAACCTGTTCACCGTGGGTGACCCTGCTGGTATCTGAAATACTAGTGGCATAGCTTCCAGATCATACCAACATGCAAGCCACCACAGTATAACAAACTGACAGATGAGTAGTAGATAAACTGAGGTAGCCCCTGAAAATTTCTAGAGGAATAAAACCAGAGGCTTGTCCCATCAGTAGTATAGTATATTACGCATCCCAAAGCCACTGCCATTGAGTTGATTCTGACTTATAGTGACCCTATAGGACAGAGTAGAACTGCCCTAATAGGGTTTTCTAGACTGTAATCTTTATGAAAGCAGACTGTCACATCTTTCTTCCGCAGAGAGAACGGTGGGTTTGAACAGCTGACCTTTTGGTTAGCAGCCAAGTGCTTTAACCACTGTGCCACCAGGGCTCCTATAGCCTAGTACAATGGTTCTCAATCCTTACTACACGTTAGAATAACCTGGAAGCTTTAAAAAAAAAATCACTGATGCCCAGACCCCATCCCAGTCTAATCAATCTGAACATTTTGGGGGTTAGGTTCATGGATCAGTGTTGTTAATAGCTCCTTAGAGGATTCTAATATGTAGCCACAATTGAGAACCACTGGACTAGTGGATGTTAAAGGGTTTAAGGAAGGACTAAGAATATATAAAAAAAAAACACCTGGGGAGTTTAAAAAATATGTATATATATATATATTCCTCCCTCCTTATTGAAATCCTTAGGAAGAGGGTACCATTTGTATTTTGGAAAACTCATTCCTCTTTCCTCTCTTCAAACAAGCAGAAAGACAATGATAATATCATGTAATAAGTGAAAGGCATAGGGTAATATGGGTTCCTGTCAGATCACATAGAAGGAAGGCCTAGACAAGGCTAAAGAGTTGGTGAGTCCTCTCCAAAAGATGAGGTGCCAGAGCTGACGACTCCTACAAGAGTTAGCCAGGAAAAGGGAGATCAGAGAGGTTTCCCAAACAGCTGGCCCAAGCTCAGATGAG
Organism: Elephas maximus indicus; assembly: GCF_024166365.1. Lineage (NCBI taxonomy): Eukaryota > Metazoa > Chordata > Mammalia > Proboscidea > Elephantidae > Elephas > Elephas maximus. The sequence goes on along the minus strand of NC_064841.1, from coordinate 57,996,369 downwards.
ACTTTAGCACATTCTTGCTCAGTTCCTTCCCCTTCCCCATCCTTCCTCCCTCACTGCTTAAGTTTTTTTCTGAAGACTTCTCCATCAATAAATCACCGACTCTGGCTCTGTTTCTAGTGAATCTGGCCGAAGATAATTGGAATTTGGAAGAAGCCCAGGAAACAATGGAATTCTGGTGTTGCTGCCTAGCAATGAAGACTTAGTGCTAGGTGGAATAGTGATAGCCCTGGCAAACTGAAGCAATGCAATGGCAAGCCTTTCACTTGTGATGAATTAGTACATACTACGGGTAGACGGAGAAGCCCTGATGGTACAATGGTTAAGCACTCCACTGTTAACCAAAAGGTTGGCAGAACCCACCCAGAGGCTCTGCAGGAGAAAGAACTGGTGATCTGCTTCCATAAAGATTATAGCCAAGAAATTTCTATGGGCCAGTTCTATTCTGTCACATGGGGTCACTATGAGTCAAAAATGACTCAAGGGCACCTAGCAACAACAACAACAGGAGGAAGAAAATGAATCAATTGTTGCAATGTCTCTGGCATATGAGAGATACGGAAAAAGAGTAGGTATTTGTAAGGACTGTGGAATTGGAAGGCTATTGTTGGGTATTACTGATGTACTACTGAAGAGAGAAAGTGTCGGGGTCAGGCCGGTTAATCATGAACTAAAAGTGAAGTGTGTGAGCCCAGAGGGACAGACCGAGCTGAAGATCAGGCACAGATCTTAACTGTAGGAGCACAGACCTGCACAGAAGGCTAAATATTTAGTCAGTGCAGATCTTCTATAGGAAAGGCAGAGCCCTGAGAGAGGAGGAGTGGTGAGATATGGAATGAAGATATAGAATGGGTAGATGCAGCATTTGCATCGCCATATACCCCTGACACAATTGGCCTGTAGATGTGGTCCTCTCCCCTTGCTAGGAGTTAGTACCTGACCTTCTTTGCTATACAGAAGCCTCAAATGAAGAAGAATCCTTATAAAACAATGTTTTCCCTCCTCCCACCTTCCACTTTTGGACACTAGACCAAAAACTGGGTTCAAATTTCACCATGTCTCAACTGGGGAAGTGCTTGCCATGCTGGGCGGAAAGGGATTATATACCAAAGAGCTATTGGACCTGGGTAAACTACATCAACAAAAACAAGAATAATGCCTAGGAGGGGACCGTGAGGGTACTGGACCAAGAATGGTAGAAAATAAAGCTGGATAAGGAAGAAATTGACAGCTCTTGCCTCTTCCCTATCTTTCCTCCTGGGTTGCATAGTGGTCAAGTGCTCAACTGCTAACTGAAAAGTTGGTGGTTTGAACGCTCTGTGGGGCAGTTCTGCTCTGTCCTATAGGGTTGCTATGAGTTGGAATAGATTTGATGACAATGGCTTTTGGTTTTTTGGTTTTCTCCCAGGTCACAGGATTTAATTTCCTGGAATATATATGTAGGATCTTTCTATTATGCTGCTGGGATGGCTCTTGGAAGCTTGGAGAAAGCAATGGCCTACATTGAAATGAAGTAGAGATGCCAGAATTGCCATGGCATACTGTGGAGGAAGGAATCAAAAACATGCAGGAAAATGAGCATGCTAAAATGGATCTACCATATAAGACTAGCAAGCCTACAAGCTGATTATTTTCCTCAGGTGGTCCCAAGATGGGAACTGGCACCATTGAGAAGATGTTCTCTGTTGGCTGAGGCTGAGGTTGAGAGATGCTGTTATAAAACTGGGCTTCTGGTAGCAAAGGAGGTTGGAGAATTCCAGGATAGCAGAGGCCAGATGCTGTCACTTAACTATCAGAAGCAAGGGGGCATAACACGGGCAGCTAAGACGACCTGACCTTTGGGGATCTATGGAGAGGATTAATAGAATATGGTGCCCCTGGGAGCAAGACAGAAGGGCAGCCAGCAAGGATAGTGCTAAATCTGTTTAATTTAAAAAGATTAAGCTTCCCAATGAAAACCATGATCTCTTGTTCAGTTTCCAGACTTGAGTCATTTCTCAGACTCAGAACCTATCGACTAAAAGAAAAGCTAAAGGATTCGTTTGAGGAAAGACCAGTGGGGGCAAATTGTAGTCAGGCAATAAATGGAGTTCTGGCCCAGGTCTACCTCAAAGTGGATACATTCAAAGTGGTTATTTTCCAGGTTCCCAAATGTATCGTTAGAATGGAAATACTTACGAGTTGGCAGAACCCTGACATTGGTTCCTTGACCTGTGGAGCAGGAGCTATTGTAGTACAAAGGTCCAAGTAGTAGTCCTGGAAACCTCCTCTCTGTCACCAAGATAGTCATTCAAAGCAAGATTGCACTCCTACAACTCAACTGTAAAAAGGCAAACAACTCAATTTAAAAAGATGCAAAGGACTTGGACATTTCTCCAAAGAATATATGCAAGTAACCAATAAGCACGTGAAAAGATGCTCAAAGTCATAAGTTATCAGGGAAATGCAAATCAAAACCATGATGAGATACCACTTTACAGCGACTAGACGGCTATTATCAGAAAAATGGAAAACAACAAGTGTTGGTGAGGATGTGGAGAAATTGGAACCCTCATCCACTGCTGGTGGAATTGTAAAATGGTGCAACTGCTGTGGAAGACATTTTGGCGATTCCTCAAAAAGTTAAACAGAATTACCCATGACCTAGCAATTCCACTCCTAGTTATATACCCAGAAGACTTGAAAGCGGAGAGCCAGACAGATACTTGTACACCGATGTTAGTTGCAGCACTGTTCACAATAGCCAAAAGGTGGAAACAACCTAAATGTCTAGCAACAGATGGATGGGTAGAAAAAAAATATGGTGTACGCATACAATAGAACATTATTCAGCCGTGAATAGAAATGAAGTTGCGATACATGCTACGCATGGATGAATCTTGAAAACATTATGCTAAGTGAAATTGGTCAGATATAAAAGGACAAATATTGTATGATCCCACTTATATGAAATATCTAGAATTGGCAAATGCACAGAAACAAAAGTTTATTGGTGATTACCAGGGTGTGTGAGGAGGAGGAAATGAGGAGTTATTGCTTAAAGGGTACTGGGTTTCTGCTTGGAGTGATAGAAAACTTTTGAAAATAGACAGTAGTGATGGCGGTACAACATGCTAAATGTAATTGATGCCACTAAATTGTACACTTAAAAATGGTTAAAACAGAAAATTTTGTTGTATTTATTTTAGCACAACAAAATAGAAACAAAAATCTGAGCAGTGAGTACATGGGGGTTCTTTATTAGCCCCTGTAATTTTTGTATATGTTTGAAATCTTCAATAATGAAATGTTAAATAAAAAAAAGGAAAGAATGGCTAAAATGGCAGCTTTTTTATTATATATGTTGTCACATAAAATTAAAAAAAAAAATGTAGGTCGGGGGAATGAAAGATTAGTACCATCCTCAAAGACTTAAAGAAAGCAGTTATGCTGGTCCTTGTCATAACCCCATTTAATTCGCCAGCCCAACCTCAGCAAACACTGGATTTGCGAAAAATGTACAATGGTGTATGGTAGTGGGCTACCACAGACTTAGCTTCCTCAGATATTGGCCCATTTGCAGCTGCTTTGCCAGATTTGGTATCCTTACTAGAGCATATCAACACAGACTCCATACATGGTATGCAGCTGCCAATCTGCAAATGTGTTTTTTTCTATATCCATCAGGAAGGAGACTCAAGCAGTTTGCGTTCACGTGACATAGACATAGTATACATTCATGATAGTGCCCCAGAACAATATTAATTATATTCATGGGCCTGCCACATCCATGAAATTTTATGGAATCCAGTGTCCTGGGACATGCTGGGACATCCCCTGCAAAGTATTAGACAGGCTGTCGTACCTTGCACTTCCTACCACTAAGAAAAAAAGCAACATGCTTGGTAGCCTCTTTGGCTTTTGGAGGTGGCATATTCACTGCACTTGAGGATACATTTATTGGGTCACTACTGCCCTCAGCTTTAAAGCTTTGAAGCCCAGGGTAATAAAGGGCTCTGTCATAGACACATCCTATGGTACAAGCAGCCCTGCCACTTGGGCCACATGAGCCAGCAGATCCCATGATACTATAGGTACCTAATGCAGGCAAAGATGCTGTGTGGTGCTTCTACAAATGTGGGAGTCACAACACTGTCCCCAGAGTTCTGGAGCAAAGGCATGCTATCTGAAGCAAAAAACTATACATTTGAGAAAAAGCTCCTGTCAGGCTGCTGGGGCCTGACAGAAACTGAGCATCTAAGCATGGGACAACAAGTGATAATAAACTAGGTTCTGTCAGACTCACTGTGTCATAAAATCCGGTGCTGCAGCAGCAATCCACTGTAGGCAATCTAATACATTTGGGATTAGGTTCAAGGAGGTCCAGAGAACATAAGTAAGCTGCATAAATAGGTGGCTGAGACCACCATGCCACCTGCCACTGTCGTATCAGTGCCTCGCTCTCATCATTATGGCCTTAAGGGGGTTCCCCATGACCAGCTGACAAAGAAGGAAAAAGTCCAAGCTTAGTTCATGGGTAGGTTAGCCTGGTATACATGCAAGCTGAAAATACCTGCTGCAGCAGTTTAGCCTTACGCCAATGTAGCTCTGGAAGAAGTGGGTGAGGGAAAATCCTCCCAGTTGGCAGAGCTTCAGGCAGTGCATTTAGTCATCAGCTTTGTTTGGAGGCAGAAGTGGCCAAGGTAAAGGTATACATAGGCTCATGGGCAGTGACAAATGTTAGCCCAGCTTATTGGTCAGGAGTCGGAAAGAAGAGAGATAAGATTGGGAAAGGCTGGAAAAGAGGCATGCGAATGGACCTATGGGAGGGCCACAAAGTGTAAGGATCTTTGTGTAGCACGTAAAGCCCATTACAAGGCTCCCACTGCAGAAGAGGCACTAACCAGCCGAGTAGACAGGGTGGCTAGGTTGGTCAATGTCGGCTCGCACAATGGGCTCATGAATGGACTAGCCATGGTGGCAGAGAGCTTGGGCTCTCACCAAAGGCAATGTAACTACTGCTGCTCCTGAATGTCTGATCTGTCAGCATTAGAGACCACCACTCTCAAGGAGGCAAGACAGCCACTTGGTGACAAGTTACATTGATTGGTTCCCTTCTAACCCGGAAAGAATACTGTTTCATCTTGATATTGTTTGATATGTATTCCGAGTATGGATTTGCCTGTTCTCCCCATAATGCTTCAGCCAGGACCAACATCCACCGGCTCACAGAGTGTCTGAAATTCTGACATGAGTCTTACCACTGCGTCAGACTAAAGCACTCACTTCACAGCAGAGAAGGTGTGTTGACGGGCACATACATGACCATGGGATCCACTGCTATGCCTACCACACAACGGTACTTGGAAGCTATCAGATTAACAGAGTGGAGCAATGGCTTGTTGAAAGCGTAGCTGAGGCTCAGCTTGGAGATGGCACCCTGTGAGGATGCAATTACTCCTTAAACCAATGGTCATTATGTGGTATAACTCCCCAGGAGGTAGAATAAATGGGTTCAGAGATTCAGGTGAAAAGAATAGGAGTGATATACTCACTTGCAGTAATCCATTTGGAGAATTTGTATTTCCCATCCCTACAACTTTAGGCTCAGCTAGCCTAGAGATCCTCATACCCAAAGGTATCCTTTTGCTGAGGAAACAGCAAGAATCCCACTAAACTTGATGTCATGACTGCTCTCGGGTCACTTTGTTATGTGTTATGTTAGGTGATGTTGAGTTGATTCTGACTCATAGCAACCCCATGTATGACAGAACCAAACACTGGCCAGTCCTGCACCATCTTCACAATTGTTGTTATGCTTGAGCCCATTGCTGCAGCCACTGTGTCAATCCACCTCACTGAGGGTCTTCTGCTTTTTTGCTGACCCTCAACTTTACCAAGCATGATAGCCTCCAGGGACTTGTCCCTCCTGATACCATGTCCAAACTACATGAGACGAAGTCTTTTTAATACTTTAAAGAGGTCTTTTGCAGCATGTTTGCCCAATGCAATACGTAGTTTGATTTCTTGATTGCTGCTTCCATGGGCATTGATGGTGTCAAATGAAATCCTTGACAACTTCAGTATTTTCTCCATTTATCATGATGTTGCTTATAGGCCCAGTTGTGAGGATTTTTGTTTACTTTATGTTGAAGTGCAGTTCATACTGACTAGTCTTTGATCTTCATCAGTAACTGCTTCAAGTCCTCTTCACTTTTAGCAAGCAAGGTTGTGTCGTCTGCATATTGCAGGTTGCTAATGAGTCTTCCTCCAATCCCGATGCCCTGTACTTCTTCATATAGTCTAGCTTCTGGGATTATTTTCTCAGCATACAAATTGAGTAAATATGGTGAAAGGATATAACCCTGAAACACACCTTTCCTGACTTTAAACCATGCAGTATCCCCTTGTTCTGTTTGAATGACTGCCTCATGAGCACATTTAAGTGTTCTAGAATTCCCATTCTTCACAATGTTATCCAAAATTTGTTATGACCCACACAATCGAATGCCTCTGCATAGTCAATAAAACAGAGGTAAACGTCTTTCTGATACTCTCTTTCAGTTGTGATCCATCTGACATCAGCAATGATATCCCTCATTTCACTTCCTCTTGTGAATCTGGCTTGAATTTCTGGCAGTTCCCTGTTCATGTACGCTGCAACCTCTTTTTTTTTTTTTTAATTAATTTTTATTGTGCTTTAAGTGAAAATTTACAAATAAGTCAGTCTCTCATATAAAAATTTATATATACCTTGCTGTACACTCCTAATTGCTCTCCTCCTCATGAGACAGCATACTCCTTCCTTCCAATTTTTTTTCCTCATGTCCATTCACGCAGCTTCTGGTCCCCTCTGCCCTCTCATCTTCCTTCCAGACAGGAGATGCAAACATAGTCTCATGTGTCTACTTGATCCAAGAAGCTTGTCCTTCACCAGTATCATTTTCCATCCCATATTCCAGTCCAATCCCTATCTGAAGAGTTGGCTTTGGGAATGGCTCCTGTCTTGGGCTAACAGAAGGTCTGGGGACCATGGCCTCCTTCTAGTCCCGTTCTGACTGACCATTAAGTCTGGTCTTTTTATAGGAATTTGGGGTCTGCATCCCCCTGCTCTCCTGCACCCTCAGGGGTTCTCTGTTGTGTTCCCTGTCTGGGAGTCACTGGTTGTGGCCGGGCACTGTCTAGTTCTGGTCTCAGGGTGGTATAGTCTCTGGTTTATGTGGTCCTTTCTGTCTCTTAGGCTCATAATTACCTTGTGTCTTTGGTGTTCTTCATTCTTCCTTGCTCCAGGTGGGTTGAGACCAAATGATGCATCCTAGATGGCTTAGATGGCCTCTTGCTGCAACCTCTTTTGAACAGTCACTTTGAGCTCCTATTAAAAGATAACCAGCAAGAAAATCATCATAATGAGGTGGAGCTGCTGCTACATAATAGAATCAGAGAGGAATAACCCTCAGGTGATCCACTGGGGGCATCTCTTGATATTCCCATGCCCAGTTATAACTGTAGATGGGCAAATACAGCAACTATAGCCTGACATTTTTGTTAGGTGCTGAGCATCTCATTTCTAAGGAGCATTCTGGCTGTACTTCTTCCAAGACTTGTTTGTTGTTTTGGTAGTCCATGGTATATTCAGTATTCTTTGCCAACACCTTAATCCAAAGGTGTTTTTGGTCTTCCTTATTCATTGCCCAGTTTTTGCATGCATATGAGGAGATTGGAAATACCATAGCTCGGGTCAGGCGCACCATGGTCTTCAAAGTGACACCTTTGTTTTTTAACACTTTGAAGAGACCTTTTGCAGCAGATTTGCACAATTCAATACGTTGTTTGTTTTCTTGACTGCTGCTTCCATGGGCGTTGATCGTGGATCCAAGTAAAATGAAACGCTTGACAACTTCAATATTTTCTCCATTTATCATGATGGTACAAATTTCTTGACAGACGAGTGAGCACTTACAGCCTAATAGGAGTGTAATAAGCTGGGTCTTATGCCTCTCATAGATAAGCACCAGGTCAGTCCATCAGTCAAGCCACCTACACCAGCACATGTGCTATCTAACATGGAGGAAATCTAGAAAAGGTGATAAGAGGAGGGAGATAAGGAGTGTCTACTATGGCCTGCAGACCATCTGCAGCAGCAGCAGGGACTGTAGTTCATTCCATAACCCCCCTCTTGTAAAACTGCCCAGGAATTGTGACTAATAAGAACTCTGGAGACACTGTGCTCAGATGGAGTAAAACAATGTAAGAAGCAGTGGGTATAAGCCATAAGAAGGTTGAACTATAGTGGATGCTGTTTGTGCCCTGCCAAGTCCACATTATAAGCTCATTATACCCCTGCTGCTGAGTGGGGACAACAGTTCACAGTTGCCTCCTTCTCCAGGGCAGTGCCCTTTGTCAAGATAGGAGCCACCCCACCCAAAAGGCTATGCTGCCCCCTTGGCCCCACAGACTTCAGCCAATGACTGACTGGCATGGGGGTACAAAAAGCTGGCCCTCTCAGCTAAAGCCTTATGGTAAATTTTGTGGCATCAGCTGTAGTTCATTCTTATTTCCCTGTCTTCCTACTCAAACCTGTGTCCTTCACTCCCCTTCTCCAGAGAACACTCCCTTAATAAGTTACCCGAACAAGAACCCCTCCCTGACTCTTAGTTTCCTAGTGCTGCTATAACAGAAAAACCACAAGTTGGTGGCTTTAAAGAATAGAAATTAATTTTCTCACAGTTCGGGAGGCTAGAAGTCTGAATTCAGGGTGCTGACTCTAGGAGGTTTTCTCACTGTTGACTCTGGGGGAAGATCATTGTCTCTTTCAGCTTCTGTAGCTCCTGCCCTCCTTCCTTCTTTGTTGATCTTCACATGACATCTATCACCCTTTTCCTACCCCCCCCCCCGCCAATTTGGTCTCGCCTCTGTGTCTAAACTGCTCTTTTTATAACTCAGAAGTGATTTAGGTGTAGGACACAAGCTACACTGAAAGAGCCACATTAACATAATGAAGAAAGCCCTATTCCCAAGTAAGATTACCTCTGAAGGTATACCCGTTGCTATTGAGTCAATTCCGACTCATAGTGACCCTATACGACAGAGTAGAACTGCCCCATAGGTTTCAAAGGAGCAACTGGTGGATTCCAACTGCTGACCTTTTGGTTAGCAGTTAAGTCTTAACCACCGTGCCACCAGGGCTCCATCTGAAGGTACAGGGGTCAGGATTCCAACACATATTTGCGGGCGGGGGAGGGACAGAATTCAATCCGTTAACACTAACCCAGGACAGGGTCTGGCCTAATTGGGTTGGTGAGACTATGGATTTCCTTGCTCGTCCTTCATTCTTTACTTCTTCTAATGTGCCATCTTGTATTGTAAAGGCTAGAAAGCCAAAAATGACATTTCCCAGACTTTCTTGCATCTAGAGTTCTGGATGGATTCTGCCAATTAAATGTATTCCCTCAATATTTAGAAAACCAGACTGAAGCAGAGACCATATTCCTGCCTCCCTTTAGCTGCTTTTCTGATGTCAAGCAGGGTTATGGGGATGTGAGGATTTTCAGCAGTAGGAATCAGTGCTCAGTTCCAACTTTGATGATGTGAGGAGGTAATTAATGGCTGTAGTGGCAGAGGTTTTTTGAGTCTGGTTCCTACATCATCATATTGCAGCAGCTAAGACCTTGTATTCTTTTTTTTTTTTTCTATTTTTAAAAAATTTTCATTATGCTTTAAGTGAAAGTTTACAAATCGTCAGTCTCTCGTACAAAAATTTATATACACCGTGCTATATACGCCTAATTGCTCTCCCCCCTAATGAGACAGCACTCTCCTTCCTCCCACTGTCTCTTTCCGTGTCCATTCTGCCAGCTTCTGACCCCCTCTACTCTTTCATCTCCCCTCCACCCTTTCCTATTCCCTCCACATAGGAGATGCCAACATAGTTTCATATGCCTACTTGATCCAAGAAGCTCATTCTTTACCAGCATCATTTTAGATCCCATTGTCCAGTCCAATCCCTGTCTGAAGAGTTAGCTTTGGGAATGGTTCCTGTCTTGGGCTACCAGAAGGACTGGGAACCATGACCAACGGGGTCCTTCTACTCTCAGTCAGACCATTAAGTCTGGTCTTTTTATGAGATTTTGGGGTCTGCATCCCACTGCTCTCCTGCTCCCTTAGTGGTTCTCTGTTGTGCTCCCTGTCAGGATAGTCATTGGCTGTAGCCAGGCACCATCTAGTTCTTCTGGTCTCATGCTGATGTAGTCTCTGGCTTATGAGGCCCTTTCTGTCTCTTAGGCTCATAATTACCTTATGTCCTTGGTGTTCTTCATTCTTCTTTGATCCAGGTGCGTTGAGACCAATTGATGCATCTTAGATGGCCGCTTGCTAGTGTTTAAGACCCCGGACACCACTCTCCTAAGTGGCGTGCAGAATGTTTTCTTAATAGATTACATTATGACAATTGACTTAGATGCCCCCTGAGGCCATGGTCCCCAAACCCCCACCCCTGCTACCCTGGCCTTTGAAGCATTCAGTTTATTCAGGAAACTTCTTTGCTTTTGGTTTAGTCCAGTTGTGCTGACCTCACCTGTATTGTGTGTTGTCTTTCCCTTCACCTAAAGTAGTTCTTATCTACCGTCTAATTACTGAAAACACTTCTCCCTTCCTCCGCCTCTCCCCCATCTCATAACCATCAAAAAATATATTCTTCTCTGTTTAAACTATTTCTCAAGTTCTTATAATAGTCGTCTTATACAATATTTGTCCTTTTGCAACTAATTTCACTGAGCATAATGCCTTTCAGATTTCTTCACGTTATGAAATGTTTCACAGATTCATCACTGGTCTTTATCTTTTGTGCATGGTGTAAAGTATGGGTCCTGTTTCATTTTTTTGCAAATGGATATCCAGTTATGCCAGCACCATTTGTTAAAAAGACTATCTTTTCCCCAATTAACTGACACTGGGCCTTTGTCAAATATCAGCTGCTCCTATGTGGATGAATTTATATCTGGGTTCTCCATTCTGTTCTATTGGTCTATGTGCCTGTTGTTGTACCAGTACCAGGCTGTTTTGACTACTGTGGCTGTATAATATGTTCTAAAATCAGGTAGAGTGAGGCCTCCCACTTTCTTCTTCTTTTTTCAGTAATGCTTTACTTATCCGGGGCTTCTTTCCCTTCCATATAAAGTTGGTGATTTGTTTCTCCATCACATTAAAAAATGTCATTGGAATTTGGATTAGAAGTGCATTGCATGTATAGATGGCTTTTGGTAGAATAGACATTTTTACTACGTTAAGTCTTCCTATCTATGAGCAAGATATGTTTTTCCACTTATGTAGTTCCTTTTTAGTTTCTTGCACTAGTATTTTGTAGTTTTCTTTGTATAGGTCTTTTACATCTTTGGTTAAGATTTATTCCTAAGTATTTTATCTTCTTGGGGGCTACTGTGAATGGTATCAATTTGGTGATTTCCTCTTCAATGTTCTTTTTGTTGATGTAGAGGAATCCAAGTGATTTTTGTATGTTTATGTTATAACTTGAGACTCTGCCGAACTCTTCTATTAGTTTCAGTAGTTTTCTGGAGGATTCCTTAGGGTTTTCTGTGTATAAGATCATGTCATCTGCAAATAGAGATAATTTTACTTCTTCCTTGCCAATCCGGATGCCCTTTATTTCTTGGTCTAGCCTAATTGCTCTGGCTAGGACCTCTAGCACAATGTTGAATAAGAGCAGTGATAAAGGGCATCCTTCTCTGGTTCCCGTTCTCAAGGGAAATGCTTTCAGGCTCTCTTCATTTAGGGTGATATAGATGCCCTTTATTATGTTGAGGAATTTTCCTTCAGTTCCTATTCTGCTGAGAGTTTTTATCATGAATGGGTGTTGGACTTTGTCAAATGCCTTTTCTGCATCAATTGATAAAATCATGTGGTTTTTGTCTTTTGTTTTATTTATAGGGTGGATTACGTTAATGGTTTTCCTAATATTAAACCAACCTTGCATACCTGGTATAAATCCCACTTGATCGTGGTGGATTATTTTTTTGATATGTTGTTGAATTCTATTGGCTAGAATTTTGTTGAGGATTTTTGCATCTATGCTCATGAGGGATATAGGTCTGTAATTTTCTTTTTTTGTAATGTCTTTACCTGGTTTTGGTGTCAGGGATATGGTGGCTTCATAGAATGAGTTAGGTAGTGTTCCATCATTTTCTATGCTTTGAAATACCTTTAGTAGTAGTGGTGTTAACTCTTCTCTGAAAGTTTGGTAGAACTCTGCAGTGAAGCCTTCCGAGCCAGGGCTTTTTTGGGGGGGAGTTTTTTGATTACCTTTTCAATCTCTTCTTTTGTTATGGGTCTATTTAGTTGTTCTACTTCTGATTGTGTTAGGTAGTGTTTTTCTAGGAATTTATCCATTTCTTCTAGGTTTGCAAATTTGTTAGAGTACAATTTTTCGTAATAATCTGATATGATTCTTTTAACTTCACTTGGGTCTGTTGTGATATGGCCCATCTCGTTTCTTATTCGGGTTATTTGTTTCCTTTCCTGTATTTCTTTAGTCAGTATGGCCAATGGTTTATCAATTTTGTTAATTTTTTCAAAGAACCAGCTTTTGGCTTTGTTAATTCTTTCAATTGTTTTTCTGTTCTCTAATTCATTTAGTTCAGCTCTAATTTTTATTATTTGTTTTCTTTTGGTGCCTCATGGATTCTTTTGTTGCTCGCTTTCTATTTGTTCAAGTTGTAGGGACAATTCCCCGATTTTGTCTCCTTCTTCTTTATGTATGTGTGCATTTATCGATATAAATTGACCTCTGAGCACTGCTTTTGCTGTGTCCCAGAGGTTTTGATAGGAAGTGTTTTCATTCTATGAATTTCTTTATTCCCTCCTTAATGTCTTCTATAACCCAGTCTTTTTTCAGCAGGGTATTGTTCAGTTTCCAAGTATTTGATTTCTTTTCCCTGATTTTTCTGTTACTGATTTCTACTTCTATGGCCTTATGGTCTGAGAAGATGCTTTGTAATATTTCGATGTTTTGGATTCTGCAAAGGTTTGTTTTATGACCTAATATGTGATCTAGAGAATGTTCCATGTGCACTAGAAAGAAAAGTATACTTTGCAGCAGTTGGGTGGAGTGTTCTGTATAAGTCTATGAGGTCAAGTCGGTTGATTGTAGCAATTAGGTATTCCGTGTCTCTATTGAGCTTCTTACTGGAAGTCCTATCCTTCACTGAAAGTGGTGTGTTGAAGTCTCCTACTATAATTGTGGAGGTGTCTATCTCACTTTTCAGTTCCGTTAAAGTTTGTTTTATGTATCTTGCAGCCCTGTCATTGGGCGCATAAATATTTAATATGGTTATATCTTCCTGGTCAATTGTCCCTTTAATCATTATGTAGTGTCCTTCTTTATCCTTTGTGGTAGATTTAACTTTAAAGTCTATTTTGTTAGAAAGTAATATTGCTACTCCTGCTTTTTTGCTTATTGTTTGCTTGATGTATTTTTTTCTATTATTCGAGTTTTAGTTTGTTTGTGTCTCTAAGTCTAAGGTGTGTCTCTTGTAGGCAGCATATAGACGGATCGTGTTTCTTTATCCAGTTTGAGACTCTCTGTCTCTTTATGGGTGCATTTAGTCCATTTACATTCAGCGTAATTATAGATAAGTATGTGTTTGATGCCTTTTCATGTGTGTTATTGACAATTTCATTTTTCCACTTTTTTGTGCTGAGACATTTTTCTTTGTAACTTGTGTGTTCCTCATTTTCATAGTAGTTGAATTTATGTTTGCTGAGTCGTTACGTTTTTCTTGGTTTTTATTTTGAGTTATGGAATTGTTAGACCTCTTTGTGGTTACCTTAATATTTACCCCTATTTTTCTAAGTAAAAACCTAACTTGTATTGTCCTATATCGCCTTGTTTTCCTCTCCATATGGCAGTTCTATGCCTCCTGTATTTAGTCCCTCTTTTTGATTATTGTGATCTTTTACATAATGACTTCAATGATTCCCTGTTTTGAGCATTTTTTTACTTTTAAAATTAATCTTAATTTTTTTTGTGGTTTCCCTATTTGAGTTGATATCAGGATGTTCTGTTCTGTGACCTTGTGTTGTGTTGGTATCTGATATTATTGATTTTCTGACCAAACAGTTTCCTTTAGTATTCCTTGTAGCTTTGGTTTGGTTTTTGCAAATTCTCTCAGCTTGTGTTTATCTGTAAATGTTTTAATTTCACCTTCATATTTGAGAGAAAGTTTTGCTGGATATATGATCCTTGGCTGGCAGTTTTTCTCCTTCAGTGCTCTATGTATGTCATCCCATTGCCTTCTTGACTGCATGGTTTCTGCTGAGTAGTCTGAACTTATTCTTATTGATTCTCCTTTGTAGGAGACCTTTCTTTTATCCCTGGCTGCTTTTAAAATTTTCTCTTTATCTTTGGTTTTGGCAAGTTTGATGATAATATGTCTTGGTGATTTTCTTTTTGGATCAATCTTATATGGGGTTCGATGAGCATCTTGGATAGATATCCTTTCATCTTTCATGATGTCAGGGAAGTTTTCTGCCAACAGATCTTCAGCTATTCTCACTGTATTTTCTGTTGTCCCTCCCTGTTCTGGAACTCCAATCACACACAAGTTATTCTTCTCGATAGACTCCCACATGATTCTTAGGGTTTCTTCATTTTTTTAAATTCTTTTATCTGATTTTTCTTCAACTATATTGGTGTCAATTGCTTTATCCTCCACCTCCCCCACTCTGTATTCCAATCGCTCGATTCTGCTCCTCTGACTTCCTACTGAGTTGTCTAATTCTGTAATTTAGCTGTTAATCTTTTGGATTTCTGAATGCTTGTCTCTCTATGGATTCTTGCAGCTTATTATTTTTTCCACTATGTTCTTGAATAATCTTTTTGGTTTCTTCAACTGCTTTATCAGTGTGTTCCTTGGCTTTTTCTGTAGATTGCCTTATTTCATTTCTGAGGTCATCCCTGATGTCTTGAAGCATTCTGTAAATTAGTTTTTTATATTCTGCATCTGGCAATTCCAGGATTATATCTTCATTTGTGAAAGATTTTGATTCTTTAATTTGGGGAGTTGTAGAAGCAATCATGGTCTGCTTCTTTATGTGGTTTGATATCGACTGCTGTCTCCGAGCCATCTATAAGATATTGTAATGAGTTATTTTATATTTTCTCACTGAGTCTTATCTTGTTTTGTTTTCTTTCAATATATGTAGATGGGCTACTAGATTGAGCTGCCTTGATTGTTGTAGCCTTTGAATCACTTATGTCCTATTATCAGCTGGTTTGGGCTGTTACCAGGTATATAAGCCTAAGAGTCTATTCACTATTCTTGAGTAGAATCTGATTTTCGGTTACCAGGTGTGTGGTGTAAACTGTCACCTATTCACTTAGAGGAGTCGTGGTGATAGTTGTGTGCACCAGATTCTAGTAGCAGCAGGGGGTCACACTCCGGGGGAGGCAGGATGCTGACAGGCTTCCCCCAAGTGCTAGTGAGGTAGGTGTGTCTCTATTCCTAAAGCACTTTGTTGGGTGAGCTCTGCAGGTGTTTCTTAGGCACCCAATGCATGTACCTCTACAGATTGGTAGGTGTCACTATCCTCAGACCCCTATGGAAGGAGGCTAGGTGGTTTGGGTGGAGCTTCAGCCCTCAATTCCCCGTTGTGGGTCAGTGAGGGCTCTGTTTAATAGGTAGAGATATCAGACCTGGGAAACTTGTCTTTCCAGTAATCCGCTAAAACAATTACAGTCAGATCCCTATCAGAATTGCCTTTGCATTATAATAGCCATCTTGTTGCCCGTAGGGATGAAAGCCCAAGACTGTGGATCTCATATGCTTGGCTGGAGCTGGTTCTGTATTTTTAGTCCAATTTCTGGAAGTCAGGGAAGTATTTTTGGTCCCTGGGTTTTTTGTAGCTGCTTCTCTCAGGGCAGGAGAATGGGTTAGGAAAAGACAAAAAAACAAAACAAAACAAACAAACAAAAAAACTGCAGAGCACTTCACTCTCTGGCCCAGGAAATTCCAATGTTAATGAAGCCGTCCGGAAGGGGAGGGGAGGGATCAGATAGACAGGAGAGAGTAGCACCCAGGAATATAGACAAAGTTACTCATCTTGTTTGGTGATGACTGTTTTATCTGAGATTCCCGAGGGGCATGTAGCCTGTGTGCGTTGGCTGGGTCGAGATTGCCCCCGAGGGTCAGGCCCACGTCCTGTGCTTGTGCTGTCTCAGAAGCCGTGGTCAGTTCCTCCGCTCCCAGTCCAAAGCCCGGCATCAAGATTCCCCAGCTGGGACACCGCACTCCAGGCTCCAAAACCAGTCACTGCCTTCCGGTGACTTCTCCTTCTGTCAGCCCCGTTGCTGCGCTGCCTGCGTGCACTGGCTGGGCTTCCTCCAAGGTCACTTCTGGGGGCTAGGGCTGCATCCCGTGTTTGCACCGTCTCAGGATGCCGTGCTCAGCTCCTCTGCACCCAGTCCAAAGCCCGGCGCCAAGGTTTTCTGACTGGGGCGCTGGCTCCAGGCTCCGAAAACAGTCGCTGCTTCCCTGTGGTTGCTCGTTCTCTCGTTAGCCCCGTCAGCTTGCAGCCTGCTTGAGCTGGCTGAGTCTCTATGGAGGTTACCCCAGGGGGCTAGGGGTTAGGGCTGTGTCCCGTGCGTGACCCACCTCAGCAAGCCGCAATCAGCCCTGCCACTCAGCACCCAGGAACCGCGAGGGCTCAAGGCTGTGGTGCGGGTCGCCGGTTCCAGAAGCAGTTGCTGCTTCAGAATGCAGCTTTGTGCTCCCCTGTCACTCAGGTCAGCTCTTTAGATCTGTGTTTGATGGTCAGGGTTCGTAGATTGTCATGTATGTGATCAATTCACTTGTTTTTCCGAGTCTTTGTTGCAAGAGGGATCCGAGGTAGCTTCTGCCTAGTCAGCCATCTTGGCCCCGCCTCCTATTTCTAGCTTTTTAAGGAAGCACCAAATCTATTTCCAAAGTGGTTGTACCATTTTACATTCCCATCAGCAGTGTGTAAGTGTTCCAGTCTCTCCACAGCTTCTCTAACATTTATTATTCTGTGTTTTTTGGGATTAATGCCAGCCTTGTTGGAGTGAGATGGAATCTCATTGTAGTTTTGATTTGCATTTCTCTAATGGCTGATGATTGTGAGCATTTCCTCATGTATCTGTCAGCTACGTGAATGTCTTCTTTGTGAAGTGTCTGTTCATATCTTTTGTCATTTTTTTAATTGGGTTATTTGTCTTTTTGTTGAGTTGAGTTGAGTTGAGTTTTTGCAATATCATGTAGATTTTAGAGATCAGGTACTGATTGGAAATGTGATAGCTAAAAACTTTTTCCCAGTCTGTAAGTAATCTTTTTTACTCTTTTGGTGAAGTCTTTGGGTGAGCATAGGTGTTTGATTTTTAGGAGCTCCCAGTTATCTAGTTTCTTTTCTGTATTGTTAGTAATGTTTTATGTATTGTTTATGCCATGTATTAATGCTCCTAACATTGTCTCTATTTTTTCTTCCATTATCCTTATCATTTTAGATTTTATATTTAAGTCTTTGATCCATTTTGAGTTAGTTTTTGTGCATGGTGTGAGGTATGGGTCTTGTTTCATTTTTTTGCAGGTACATATCTAGTTATGTCAGCACCATTTGTTAAAGAGACTGTCTTTTCCTCTTTTAACAGACTTTGGGCTCATAGGTGGATGGATTTATGTCTGGATTCTCAATTCTGTTCCATTGGTCTGTATATCTGTTGTTGTAGCAGTACCAGGCTGTTTTGACTAATGTGGTGGTATAATAGGTTCTAAAATCAGGTAGAGTGAGGCCTCCCACTTTCTTCTTCTTTTTCAGTAATGCTTTGCTTACCTGGGGCCTATTTCCTTTGCATGTGAAGTTGGTGATTTGTTTTTCCATCTCATTAAAAAAATGTCGTTGAAATTTGGTTTGGAATTGCATTGAATCCATAGATGGCTTTTGGTAGAATAGACATTTTTAAAATGTGAAGTCTTCCTATCCATATGCAAGGTATGTTTTTCCACTTATGTAGGTCTCTTTTGGTTTCTTGCAGTGGTATCTTCTAGTTTTCTTCGTACAAGTCTTTTACATCTCTGGTAAGATTTATTTGTAAGTACTTTATCTTCTTGGGGGCTGCTGTAAATGGTATTGATTTGGTGATTTCCTCTTCAACATTCTCTTTGTTGGTATAGAGAAATCCAACTGATTTTTGTACATTTATCTTGTATCCTGATGCTCTGCTGAACTCTTCGATTAGTTTCAGTAGTTCTCCCGAGGATTCCTTAGGGTTTTCTATGTATAAGATCATGCCATCTGCAAATAGAGATACTTTTACTTCTCCTTACCAATCTGGATGCCCTTTATTTCTTTATCTAGCCTAATTGCTCTGGGTAGGACCTGCAGCACAATGTTGAATAAGAATGGTGATAAATGGCATCCTTGTCTGGTTCCCGATCTCAGGGGAATGCTTTCAGACTCTCTGCATTTAAGATGATGTTGGCTAATGTCTTTGTATAAATGCCATTTATTATGTTGAAGAATTTTCCTTCAATTCCTGTTTTGCTGAGAGTTTTTATCATGAATGGGTGTTGAGCATTGTCAAATGGCTTTTCTGCATCAATTGATAAAGTCATGTGATTCTTTTCTTTTGTTTTATTTATATGATGGATTTCATTAATTGTTTTTCTAATGTTGAACCATCTCTGCATACCTGGTATGAATCCCACTTGGTCATGGTGAATTATTTTTTGGATATGTTGTTGAATTCTATTGGCTAGAATTTTGTTGAGTATTTTTGCATCTAAGTTCATGAGGGATCTAGGTCTGTAATTTTCTTCTTTTTTTTTGTGTGTGTGTGTGTCTTTACCTGGTTTTGGTATCAGGGATATGGTGGTTTTGGTATCAGGGATATGGTGGCTTCATAGAATGAGTTTGGGAGTATTCTGTCCTTTTCTATGCTCTGAAATACCGTTAGAAGTAGTAGTGTTAACTCTTCTCTGGAAGTTTGGTAGAATTCTCCTGTGAAGCCGTCAGGGCCAGAGCTTCTTTTTTGTTGGGAGTTTTTTGATTACCTTTTCAATCTCTTCTTTTGTTATGGGTCTATTTAGTTGTTCTACCTCTGTTTGTGTTAGTTTAGGTAGGTAGTGTGTTTCTAGGAATTCATCCATTTCTTCTAGGTTTTCAAATTTGTTTGAGTTTAGTTTTTCATAGTAATCTGATATAATTCTTTTAATTTCAGTTGGGTCTGTTGTAGTATCACCCATCTCATTTCTTATTCGGATTATTTGCTTCCTGTCTTGTTTTTCTTTTGTCAGTTTAGCCAATTTTTGTTAATTTTTTCAAAGAACCAGCTTTTGGTGTTGTTAATTCTTTCAATTGTTTTTCTGTTTTCTATTTCATTTAATTCTGCTCTAATTTTTATTATTTGCTTTCTTCTGGAGCCTGAGGATTTCTTCTGTTGCTCTGTTTGTATTTGTACAAGTTGTAGGGCTAATTCTTTGATTTTGGCCCTTTCTTCTTTTTGAATGTGTGAATTTATTGAAATAAATTGACCTCTGAGCACCGCTTTCGCTGGGTCCCAAAGGTTCCGATAGGAGGTGTTTACATTCTCACTGGATTCTGTGAATTTCTTTATTCCATCCTTAATGTCTTCTGTTACCCAGTCTTTTTTGAGCAGGGTACTGTTCAGTGTACAAGAGTTTGGTTTCTTTTCCTTGCTTTTTCTATTACTGATTTCTACTTTTATGGCCTTATGGTCAGAGAAGATGCTTTGTAATATTTCAATGTTTTGGATTCTGCTAAGGCTTGCTTCATGACCTAATATGTGGTCTATTCTAGTGAATGTTCCATGTACACTAGAAAAGAAAGTATACTTGACTGCTGTTGGGTGGAGTGTTCTGTATATGTCTCTGAGGTCAAGTTGGTTGATTATGGCATTTAGATCTTCCATGTCTTTATTGAGCTTCTTTAGGATGTCCTGTCCTTCATGGAGAGTAGTGTGTTGAGGTCTCCTACTATAATTGTGGAGCTGTGTATCTCACTTTTCAGTGCTGTTAGAGTTAGTTTTATGTATCTTGCAGCCCTGTCATTGGATGCATAAATATTTAATATGGTTGTATCTTCCTGGTATATTGTCACTTTAATCATTATATAGTGTCCTTCCTTATCCTTTGTTGTGGATTTAACTTTAAAGTCGAGTTTGTCAGAAATTAATATTGCTACTCCTGCTCTTTTTTGATTATTGTTTGCTTGATATACATTTTTGCATCCTTTGAGTTTTAGTTTGTTTGTGTCTCTAAGTCTAAAGTGTGTCCCTTGTAGGCAGGATATAGAGTGATCATGTTTTTTAATCCATTCTGCCACTGTGTGTCTCTTTATTGTTGCATTTAGTTCATTTACATTGCGCGTAATTATGGATAGGAATGAATTAAGTGCTGTCATTTTGATGTCTTTTTTTGTGTGTTGTTGACAGTTTCTTTTTCCCACTTGATTTTTTTGTGCAGAGTAGTGTATCTTCGTATATTGTCTTTTCCTTATATTCGTTGTAGTTGATTTTGTTTCTGCAATCTGTATTTTTTTCTTGTATTTTATTTTGTGTAGGCTAGTTTGTTACCTTTGTGCTTACCTTAATATTTACCCCTATTTTTCTACATTTCAACCAACTTTTATTTCTTTGTATTGCCTTGTCTTCCTCTTCATATGAAAGATCTATGACTACATTTCTTAGTCCCTCTTTATTGTTTTAATGTTGGCTTCTTTAACATGATAACATCGCTGTTTCCCCGTTTTGAGAGTTTTTTTGTCTGGATTTATTTTTGTGATTTCTCTGTCTGGGTTGATATCTGATTGCTCTGTTCAGTGTTCTAGTCTTGGGTTGATACCTGATATTATTGATTTTCTAACCAGAGAACTCCCTTTAGTATTTCTTGTAGTTTTGTTTTGGTTTTTACGAATTCCCTAAACTTGTGTTTATCTGGAAATGTCCTAATTTCACCTTCATATTTGAGAGATAGTTTTGCTGGATATATGGTTCTTGGCTGGCAATTTTTTTTTTCCTTCAGTACTTTATAAATGTCATCCCATTGCCTTTTTGCCTGCATGGTTTCTGCCGAGTAGTCTGAGCATATTCATGTTGACTGTCCTTTGTAGGTAACGTTTCTTTCATCCCTAGCTGCTCTTAAAATTTTCTCTTTATCTTTGGTTTTGGCAAGTTTGATTATAATATGTCTTGGTGATTTTCTTTTAAAATCTACCTTATATGGAGCTTGATGTGCATTTTGGATAGATATCTTCTCATCTATCACTATATCAAGATAGTTTTCTGCCAACAAATCTTCAACAATTCTCTCTGTATTTTCTGTTATCCCTCCCTGTTCTGGTACTCCAGTCACTCGTAGGTCATTTCTCTTGATTGAGTGCCACATGATTCTTAGCCTTTCTTCATTTTTTTAAATTCTTTTGTGTGAATTTTTTTCAAATATATTGGTTCCAAGTGCTTTATCTTCAAGTTCACCAATTCTGCTTTCCATTTGCTCAGTTCTGCTCCTCTGACTTTCTATTGAGTTGTCTAATTCTGTAATTTTGTTAATCTTCTGAATTTCTGATTGCTGTCCCTCTATGGATTCTTGCAGCTTATTAAATTTCTCATTATGTTCTTGAATAGCCTTTTTAATTTCTTCAACAACTGCATCTGTGTGTTTCTTGGCTTGTTCTGTGTATTGCCTGAGCTCCTTCCTAATTTCATTCCTGATGTCTTAAAGTGTTCTATATATTAATCTTTTGAATTCTGCATCTGGTAATTCCAGGAAGGCACCTTCATTAAGAAGATTCATTGATTCTTTGTTTTGAGAGCTTATGGACGTGATCATGGTCTGTCTTTGTGTGACTTGAATTGAGCTTTGTCTCCCAGCCATCTATAAGTCATCGTATTAGTTTATTTTATGTTTGCTTACTGTATCCTAACTTCTTGCTTTGTTTTGTTTTGATATGCTGAAATGGGTTGCTTGAGTGAGTTAGCTTGATTATTTTTGCCTTTGGAGCTCTGACGTCCTGTTCCCAGATGGCTAGAGCTGTCATCAGGTATATCAGTCTAGGAATCCACTCACTTTTCTTGTATAAATTCAGCTCAGGTGTCCAGGTAGCTGATCATCAAGCGTATAGTACAGGCTCTGTCCTATAGTCTTAGAGGGGCAGGGGTGATTGGTGTAGGTACTGGTATCTGGTTGTAGCAGGGGCTCATGCTCTGAACAAGGCAGAGGCCTAAGAATCATCCCCCACGTGTCTCTGAGGAAAGCACGTCCCTTTTCCCTAGAGCATACAGGTGGATAGGTTCTGCAGATGGACCATGGGGATCCAATGTTTTTGGTTGTAAGGATTGGGAGGTACCAGTTATCCTTGGACCCCTGTCGTGGGTGGCTGGGTGACTTGAGTGCAGCCACCAGTTCTTAGGCCCCTGATGTGGGTAGGTGAGGACCCTGTTTAATAGGCAAAGTGGTGTCAAACATCAAACACCCACCTCTCCACTGCACAGCTGATACAGTTGTAGTCTGCCAACAAGGTCCTATTCTCCTGAAATAGGCCTACACAGGTACATGTGGTGTGGAAGATATTCAAAGTTCACGGACTGTTTATGCCTGGACAGGAGCTGCTTCTGTCCTGAACTCCCCAGGTTAGTGGAGCTGACAAATTATCTTTTCCCCCAATTGCAATTTTATTCCTTCTCCAAGGCTGGGAGAATGGCTCCAGGTGCTCAGTGGAGCCTATCTCTGTCCCAGGGAAATCAACAGCCGCTGAAGCCAGCGAGGGGCTGGGGGGCGTGGTAAAATATATGCAAGTACTTAGCTTTGCCGAGAGTGCCATTATTCTCTGGTTCGGCAGGTGTGAGTAGGCTGTGTGGCTGGCTGCTTCTCCCTGAGGAAACTTGATTGAACACTACTACCAGCCCACCACAGCCGCTGCCTGGAATGGTGCCTGAGGGATCTCAGCAATTCAGGTCCAGCAACTCCTCTGCTTCTGAACTGCCTCTCTCTTCCCCTGCCGCTCAGTCCATTTTCTATCTTTGCCTTTGATGTTCAGGGCTCCTAGGTTGTCATAATTGTAATCGTTTCACCTGTTTTTTCAGGTCTTTGTTGTAAGAGTGTTCACAGGAAGCACCTGGCTATTTCACCAACTTGGCCCTGCCTCCATCTCCAGCCTCAGAGTTGGTAGCTCACCTCTCAGGTCAGTCCAGAAGTTCTGTGAGGGTCATCTCTAGGGGCTCAGCCTAGCACCCACTCATCTTCTCATTGCAAAGGTTTTCTAAGTGCTAACCATCATCTGTCAGTTTCTTGTACTGTGGTGGCTTGCATATTGCTATGACGCTGGAAGATATGCCACTGATAATTTAAATACTAGCAGGGTCATCTATGGTGGACAAGTTTCAGCAGAGCTTTCAGACTAACACAGACTAGGAAGAAAGGCCTGGAGATCTACTTCCAAAAGTTAGCCAGTGAAAATTTATGGATCACAACACAGCATTGGTCAACTTACTTGCTTTGAACATATCATCAGGAGGGATTGATCATTGCAGGAGGACATCATATTTGGTGAAGGAGAGGGCTGGCTCCTCAGGGTGAGGGAGACCTTCAGTGAGATGGATTGGCACGATATTTGCAACGGTAGACTCAAATGTGCCAGTGATCACGAGGGTGATGCAGGACTGGGCAATATTTTGTTCAGTTGTGCGCAAATAAGGTCACCAGGAGTCAAAGTCAACTCATCAGCAGCTGTCTTTCTATTTAATACCCTATAATAAATCCCTTTCTGCTTTAAAATTTTAAATATTGTATCCTGCCCAGAACATTGGCCGATTCAAAGGAAGATTCAGTAATTGCAAGAAATCCAATAAAATAATGCAAGTAGATGGAGAAAATGATACAGACACAGTGGAGCCTTACAGACTCATTTGTTGGCAGAGTGGCTACACTTTTTGGGAACTAGAAAGCTCTGATTCTTTAATTATTTGCTTACCCCTGGTCACCATCTGAGCCATCATAACCTACAAGGTCTACATGACCTTCCTGTTTTTTTACCCACAATTAACCAACAAAGTCTCTATGACGTAATTCCAAATTCCCAAATATTGGGGATGTGTATTTGGTTTTGTTCTGTCATACACTGGTTGAAGCCAACTTGATGGCAAATAATGACAAGAACATCTTGTTTCAAACAGCCATGGATAGGAAAATGAGGTCATATGGTCGGTGGAGTTGGTCCCTTCCAAGCAGGGAGAAAGTTCACTGAGAAGAATTATTGTATATCATTGTTGTTTTGATTTGCATTTCTCTAATGGCTAATGACTCTGAGCATTTCCTCATGTATCTGTTAGCTGCCGGAATGTCTTCTTTGGTGAAGTGTCTGTTTATAAATTGGTTATTTGTCTTTTTATTGTTGAGTTTTTGCAGTATCATGTAGATTTTAGAGATCAGATGCTGACTGGAAATATCATAGCCAAAAACTATTTCCCAGGCTGTAGGTAACCTTTTCACTCTTTTGATGAAGCCTTTAGATGAGCATAGATGTTTGATTTTTAAGAGCTCCCAGCTATCTAGTTTCTTTTCTGGTGTTTGTGCATTGTTAGTAATTGTTCTGTACACAGTTTAGGCTATGTATTAGGGCTCCTAGAGTAGTCCCTGTTTTTCCTTCCTTGATCTTTATCGTTTTAGGTTTTATATTTGGGTCTTTGATCCATTTTGAGTTAGTTTTTGTGCATGGTGTGAGGTCTTGTTTCATTTTTGTGCGGATGAATATTCAGTTATGCCAGCACCATTTGTTAAAGAGACTGTCTTTTCCCCATTTAACAGGCTTTGGGGCTTTGTCAAATATCAGCTGCTCATATGCAGATGGATTTATGTCTGGATTCTCAATTCTGTCCCATTGGTCTATCTATCCATTGTTGTACCAGTACCAGGCTGTTTTGACTACAGTGGCAGTATAATATGCTATAAAATTAGGTAGTGTGAGGCCTCCCACTTTTTTCTTCTTTTTCAGTAGTTCTTTATCTGGGGCCTCTTTCCCTTCCATACGAAGCTGGTGATTTGTTTCTCCATTTCATTAAAAAATGTCATTGGAATTTGGATTGGAATTCCATTGTATTCATAGATTTATTTGGGTAAAATAGACATTTTTACAATGTTGAGCCTTTGTATCCATGAACAGGGTATGTTTTTCCACTTATGTAGGTCTCTTTTGGTTTCTTGCACTAGCATCTTGTGGTTTTCTTTGTACAGGTCTTTTACGTGGTTAGATTTATTCCTAAGTATTTTGTCTTTTGGGGGGCTATTGTGACTGGTATTGATTTGGTGATTTCCTCTTCAACGTTTTCTTTGTTGGCGTAGAAGAATCTAACTGATTTTTGTATGTGTATAGGGTCACTGTGAGTCGGAATTGACTCGACGGCAAGGGGTTTGGTTTTTTTTGGTTATCTTGTATGCTGATACTCTGCTGAACTATTTGTTTCAGTAGTTTTCTTGAAGATTCTTTAGGGTTTTCTGTGTACGAGATCATGTCATCTGCAAATACAGATACTTTTATTTCTTCCTTACCAATTTGTATGCTCTTTATTTCCTTATCTAACCTAATTGCTCCGACTAGGACCTCCAGCACAATGTTGAGTAAGAGTGGTGATAAAGCGTATCCTTGACTGGTTCCCATTCTCAAGGGGAATGCTTTCAGACTCTCTCCACTTAGGATGATGTTGGCTGTTGGCCTTTATTATGCTGAGGAATTTCCCTTCTATTCCTGTTTTGCTAAGAGTTTTTGTCATGAATGAGTGTTGGGCTTTGTCAAATGCCTTTTCTGCATCAACTGATAAGATCATGTGGTTCTTGTCTTTTGTTTTATTTGTATGATGGATTATATTAATTGTTTTTCTGATGTTGAACCATTCCTGCATACCTGATATGAATCCCACTTGGTCATGGCGAATTATTTTTTTGATATGTTGTTGAATTCTGTTGGCTAGAATTTCGTCGAGGATTTTTGCACCCAAGTTCATGAGGAATATAGGTCTGTAATTTTCTTTTTTTGTGGTGTCTTTACCCGGTTTTGGTATCAGGGATATGGTGGCTTCATAGAATGATTTTGGGAGTATTCCATCCTTTTCCGTGCTCTGAAATAGCTTTTGTAGTAGTAGTGTTGTTAACGCTTCTCTGAAATTTTGGTAGAATTCTCCAGTGAAGCCATCAGAGCCTGGGTTTTTTTTGTTGTTGTTGTTGGGAGTTTTTTAATTACCTTCTCAATCTCTTCCTCTGTTATTTATTTAGTTGTTCTACCTCTGCTTGTGTTAGTTTAGGTAGGTAGTGTGTTTCTAGAAATTCATCCATTTCTTCTAGGTTTTTAATTTTGTTACAGTCCAATTTTTCATGGTAATCTGATATGATTCTTTTAATTTCAGTTGGATCTGTTGTGATACCAACACATATGGTATCACATTTCTTTTCTTATTCAGGTGATTGCTTCCTCCCCTGTTTTTCTTTTGTCAGTTATCCAGTGGTTTATCAATTTTGTTAATGTTTTCAAAGAACAAGCTTTTGTTCTTGTTAGCTCTTTCAATTGTTTTTCTATTCTCTATTTCATTTAATTCTGCTCCAATTTTCATTATTTGCTTTCTTCTGGTTCCCCAGGATTTCTTTTGTTGCTCTCTATTTCTTCAAGTTGCAGGCATAATTCTTTGATTTTGGCCCTTTCTACTTTTTGGATGTGTACATTTATTGATAGAAATTGACCCCTGAGCACTGCTTTCACTGTGTCCCAAAAGTTCTGATAGGAAATATTTTCATTTTCATTGGATTCTATGAATTTCTTTATCCCATCCTTAATTTCTTCTATAACCCATTTGCTTTTTATCAGGGTATTGTTCAGTTTCCAATTGTTTAATTTCTTTTCCCTGCTTTTTCTGTTATTGATTTCTGCTTTTATGGCTTTATGACAGAGAAGCTGCTTTGTAGTATTTCATTGTTTTGGATTCTGCTAAGGCTTGCTTTATGACCTAATATGTGGTTTATTCTAGAGAATGTTCCATGTGCACTAGAAAAGAATTATACTTGGCTGCTGCTGGGTGGTGTGTTCTGTATATATCTATGAGGTCAAATTCCTTGATTGTGACATTTAGATCTTCCGTGTCTTCACTGAACTTCTTTCTGGATGTTCTGTCCTTCACTGAAAGTGGTGTGTTGAAGTCTCCTACTATAATTGTGGCGCTGTCTATCTCACTTTTCAATGCTGATAGAGTTTATGTACCTGAAGCCCTGTCATTGGGTACGTATTTAATACCGTTGTATCCTCCCGGTATATTGTCCCTTTAATCATTATATAGTGTCCTTCCTTTTTCGTTGTGGTGGATTTTACTTTAAAGTCTGTTTTGTCAGAAATTAATATTGACACTCCTGCTGTTTTTTGGTTGTTGTTTGCTTGGTATATTTTTTTCCGTCCTTTGAATTTTAGCTTGTTTGTGTCTTTAAGTCTAAGGTGTGTCTCTTGTAGGCAGTATATAGACAGATCATGTTTTTTTAATCCATTCTGCCACTCTCTGTCTCTTTATTGGTGCATTTATTCCATTTACATTCAGTGTAATTATGTTTTATGAGTTTAGTGCTATTATTTTGATGTCTTTTTTTGTGTGTGTTTGACAGGTTTTTTTCCACTTAATTTTTTGTGCTGAGTAGTTTTTCTTTTTATATTATAGTCTTTTCATCTTTTTCATTGTTGATTTTGTTTTTGCTGAGTCGTTACATTTTTTCTTGTATTTTATTCTGATGCATAGGATTGTTAACCTGTTTTGTGGTTACCATAATATTTACTCCTATTTTTCTAGGTTTAAACCAAACTCTTATTTGTTTATATCACCTTGACTTCTTTTCTATATGAAAGATCTATGACTATATTTTTTAGTCCCTCTTTATTGATTTAATGTTGCCATCTTTTACATAATGACATCACTGTTTCCCTGTTTTCAGCATTTTTTTATCTTGATTTTTTTGTGTGTGTGTGATTTCCCTATCTGGGTTGACACCTAGTTGCTCTGTCCTGCGTTCTAGTATTGTGTTGATAGCTGATATTATTGATTTTCTAACCAGAGAACTCCCTTTAGTATTTCTTGTAGTTTTGGTTTGGCTTTTGTAAATTCCCTAAACTTCTGTTTATCTGGAAGTGTCCTAATTTCACCTTCATATTTGAGAGACAGTCTTGCTGAATATATGATTCTTGACTGGTGATTTTTTTTTCCTTCAATGCTGTATATATGTTATCCTATTGCCTTCCTGCCTGCATGGTTTCTGCTAAGTAGTCTGCGCTAATTCTTATTAACTCTCCTTTGTGGGTGACTTTTTGTTTATCCCTAGCTGCTCTTAAAATCCTCTTTTTATCTTTGGTTTTGCCAAGTTTGGTTATAATATATCTTGGTGATTTTCTTTTGGAATCTATCTCATGTGGGATTCAATGAGCATCCTGGATAGATATCTTCGTATCGTTCACAGTATCAGGGAAGTTTCTGTCAATATATCTTCAACAATTTTCTGTTCTCCTTTCCTGTTCTGGTACTCCAATGACTCGTCAATTATTTCTCTTGATAGAGTCCCACATGATTCTTAGGGTTTTTTTTTTTTTTAATCTTTTGTACAATTTTTATTTGAATATATTGGTGCCAAGTTTTTTATCTTCCATCTCACTAATTCTGACTTCCATTTCCTCAATTCTGCTCCTCTGACTTTCTACTGAGTTGTCTAATTCTGAAATTTTATTGTTAATCTTCTGAATTTCTGATTGCTGTCTCTCTATGGATTCTTGCAGCTTTCAGGCAGCCATCTATGTGTGTGGAACAAAGGAGAGTGAAGGAAACCAAAGACTGAAGGAAATAGTCCAAAGGACTAGTGGACCACAGGAGCCACAGCCTCCACCAGCCTGAGACCATAAGAACTAGATGGTGACTGGCTACCACTACCAACTGCTCTGAACAGGATCACAAAAAGGTCCCAGTTAGAGTGAGGGGAAAATGTAGGACAAAATTCAAATTCATAAAAAAAAAAAAAAAAAAAGACCAGATTTACTGGTCAGAGAAAGATTGGAGGAACCCCTGAGAATGTAGCCCTTAGATACCCTTCTAATTTGGAACCAAAGCCATGCCTGGAGATCGCCTTTCAGCCAAATAATAGACAGGCCTATAAAATAAACAAGAACACCCATGATAAAAGTGCTTCTTAAAATAATCATCTCCATGAGACCAAAAGGACAACATATGTCCAAAAGCAAAGATGAGAAGACAGGAAGTGGCAGGAAAACCAGAGAAATGGAAATGGAGAACTCAGGGTGGTAATGTGCTGACACATTTTGGGGAATGCCGCCTATGTCATGGAACAAAGTGTGTATAAACTATTGAATGGGAAGCTAACTTGCTCTGTAAACCTTCACCTAAAGAACAATAAAAAAGTTTTACCTTTAGAGACCTATTATGTCATATTCCTTACAATAAAAAGATTCAAATAAAAGACATTAAAAAAAAAAAACTGAAGGTGTTGGATTCTCTACCTACTCACAGAAATCTACAGTTTTCTGACAGGTAGATCACTTTATTAGATTTTACATTTATTTGACTCTTAACGGATGTACAAGTCTTTTCTGCTTAACATTTTAAAAGTATTTGCACTCGATAGAATGTGGCATTTTTTAAAACTCAAAGAGATATTTAAAATGATTTCTGCTTGAATTTTGGCTATCTCACATGTTGTTTTCTCTGATTTACACTCACAATTTCTGAGGTCATTATTCTAATACACATTAATCCTTCTTGCACAAAGTTTGCATTTTTTTCTCCACTCATCCATGCAGTAG
The DNA here is from genome assembly GCF_024166365.1 of Elephas maximus indicus. Lineage (NCBI taxonomy): Eukaryota > Metazoa > Chordata > Mammalia > Proboscidea > Elephantidae > Elephas > Elephas maximus. The sequence continues at coordinate 57,966,525 of NC_064841.1, read as the reverse complement.
ACTGAGGAGAATGTTCTGCCAGGTGTTGTGCTAAATCCTGGGATTATAAAATTGAATAAAAGCCCTTTGTCTATACTTAAGGGGTTTAGATTCCAATGGACTAGACCTATAAGTTAACAGAAAATCATTGTGAGTACTTGTTCAATGGCTGTCTTTTTCCACTGAATTTTGTGCTCCATGAGGGCAGGGATCTTGTGTGTCTGATTCCCTGATGTTAATACCAGCATCTAATATGCAGTTGGCAGTCAATAAGTATTTATTAAATGAGAAAGGGCTAAAATGGATGCATACAGAGGGAGCCATAGGAGCCCCCCAAAGGGACACCTGCCTAGTTTTATGGGTGCAGATTAGGCTGGGGGTGGTGTGAGGGTGTCACTACAGAGGTATTAGAACTTTCTTGAAGTGAGATTTGAGCCAAGTCCCAGGAGGTAGAAGAAATTAGTGAGATAAAAGCATGACTGGAGTGGCTCAGGAGCTTCCCTATCATTGTTGAGGAACTTTAAGTACTTCTGGAGTGCCAAGAAGGATCAGTCTGTAGAGGCATGCAGGGAGAGATTTTGTAGGGTCTTGTTTTTTTTGTTGTTGTTTACTGTCAAGTCACTCCAACTCATAGTGACCCTATAGGAGTAAAACTGCCCCACAGGGTTTTCTAGGCTGTAATCTTTATGACTTAAATCCACTCTGTGCCAATGTGAGTTTTTTTTTTTTTTTAATCTTTGCGGAAGCAGATTAATTACCATATCTTTTTCTCACAGAGGGTTTGAACTTCAGATCTTTTGGTTAGCAGCTGAGCACTTAATCACTGTTGTCACCAGGGCTCCCTGAAGGGCCTTATAGGCTGTGCTGTTTATTTATTTCTATTTTAGTATATATAATATTTTATATTTTTTGCTTGCTTAACTTACATTTTTTACTTGTCCACAAACTCATACCACACTAGTTGCTCACTGATATTAAGGACTGTATCTTTTTTTTTTTTTTTTATCTTTTTTGTTACCCAAACCTGTTGCCCTGGAGTCGATTTGGACTCATAGGGACCCTACAGGACAGCGTAGAACTGCTCTACAGGGTCTCTGAACAGCGGCTGCTGGATTCGAACTGCTGACTTTTTTTTTTTTGGTTAGTAGCCCAAGCTGTTAACGACTTCGCCACGAGGGCTCCGACTCACAGCGACTCTGGAGGGAAAGTCAATGTAAGCATTTTAGGATTTATTAGGGTTTGTCATACCCAGGTACCAATAAGATTAAGGAAAACGTCCGGGTTGTTGAACTACGTTATACCCGGACAGTAAAAAGAGCCGAACAGACTGTTGTGTTGCGCTCCGAAGCCAGGCTTGGCAAACAAATAACACGAAAGGGCAGAGCAAGTGTTGGTACCCATCAAGAGTGGCAAGCAGGACGTGTCTGTGGGCATACGTGGCTGTTTCGCGCGCTGAGCGGCCCTGAATTTGATACTAGCTTAGAAAACCCAAGGAGACAGAAACGTTGAGTAAGCGGAACGCGGAACTCAGGCACCCTGGCTCTCCCTCCGGACGCAGTTTTCAAGCGCACCAGCGAGCATTCGGCAGAAGGTGGAGCGTCTCCCCTCGATCGAGGCGGTGCCTCAGCCGGAAGGAGACTGAACTGCCTGTAGGGAAAAAAGCGCAGGAGTCGGTCTTTCCTCCATAGCTTCCCCGCCAGCTAGAAGATCCTAAGCCGTAGCACAGGCTTCCGGCTTCTCAGTAAATGATTAGTGGTCGAATCGGCCTCCGCGGAAGCGGTGGCAAGCCTCTTCCGCCTCCCAGTCAGTTTTAGGACCCGAAAGGAGAGCCGCCGTCGACTTTTCCAGAGGATTCATTCCAGGCGAGGTGAGTTTGGAGGAAAGCCGTGAGTTCCGTCGAAGAAAGCAGGCCATCCTTGGGGCCGCCTTCCTCTTTTCTGATTGGTTAAGTGCTCCCTCAATCAGTTCTTCTAGCTAGTGATTGGTTGGAATGCTCTGTCTCTCACTGACTTCCGGGTGGGAATCTAGGTCGCCAAGGGAAGCGTTACTTCGCTCTCGTTTGGGAAGAGGTTGGTTGGGCCCTGGAGCCGAGTTTGTTTGTTGCAGTCGGGACTGTCCCCGAGGCGCGAGCTTCCGTCGCAACGGACAAGAAGGGAACTAGTAGCGGGACGGCGGGCAGAGGGGCAAGAAAGTGAAGGTTTAAAAGTAAAGTGTATTCACACGTAATCCTGGCCACAGCTAAATGGGAGGAGGAGAGGCAGGAAGGCCTTTGGGAGAGAGGAGCGTAATCTCTGGGGCTGGGACAGTGTAGGAGGAAAGGCCTACATTTCTGTTGTGGGAGCAAAGGGCCTGGCGGGAGATTTTCATGACCTAATTGTGTGGGGATCTCATTTTCTAGGTGAGTGTCTAAGAAAATCCACGGGAGAATTGGCTTTGTCTTGCAGCGGAGTGGAGACTACCAGCAGTTCCGGCCTTCCAAAAGACAGATTAGTTTGAATAATTCGGCTCTTTTCCAATTGCTTCAGATGGGCAATTCTTAAAAAAAAACACGAACAATTGAAAGATGGATACCGTTGCATATATTGAAAGCATATTGAAAGGAAAATAAGGTATTCACTTTGATCTGTGGTAAATTATGCGAGAAAATTTCCTGTGAGGAGATGCTCTTAAGTTTTGAGTAATAATAAGAGGAGCTTGATTTATGATAGGTATCAACTTTTTAAATTGTTTAGTACAAAAATTTTATTAAAACTGTCCCTACTAAATAGATTCCTTGGTCCTGATTATTCTGAAAGGGGAAAGAAATCTTAAGTTTTTGGTAATGTTGATTTACATTTGAGTGGATTGCTCTTCTAGATCTTTCATTAAAAAAGACATGGTCACTGTAAAAAAAATTCTTGAATTTGTAATTGCTTGGTACAGTACATACGAATTTGGGTAAGTGCTGGCTTATACAGTAGTTTAGAACTGTAAGCTAATTTTATATTTAAAGCAATATGCTGATTTAACACCTAGTATTTTTTATATTTATATATTGAGAATTAGAATTGCAACTGGCAACCTAAATCATTTGATCCTCCGGCCTTTACTAACTTACATTAACTCGCACCCTTTGGTGACATACAGAAATTGTCTGGGAATAGTTTATTTCATCACAGTACCTCAAATGAGCTCTTAAAGATAGGTGTTGGCCCTACCCTGGAAAATTCTAATTTAGAATTGGGGATGAGATGTGAACATTCCTTTTTTTTTGTTTTTGATTTCTTCAGGTGGTTGTGATGTGCACTCCCAATTGAGAACCATTGCCTTAGTGATTTAATAAATGTTCAAAAAAGAGTTAAGATATTTACAAAAATTTTTTTTTTGCCATGATTTCCTTATAGTAAGGAGCCCTGGTGGTGCAGTGATTAAAGGACTTGGCTGCAAACTGAAAGGTTGGCAGTTTGAACCCATCAGCTGCTCTGCCAGAGAAAGATGTGGCAGCCTGCTTCCATAAAGATTTACAGTCTTGGAAACCCTATGGGGCAGTTCTACTCTGTCCTGGGTAGCTATGAGTTGGAATCCACTCACAACAGTGGGTTTGGTTTTGAGTTTCCTGGAAACCCTGGTGGTATAGTGGTTAATGCTACGGCTGCTAACCAAAAGGTTGGCAGTTCGAGTCTACCAGGTGCTCCTTGGAAACCCTATGAGGCAGTTCTCCTCTGTCCTGTAGGGTCGCTATGCATCAGAAATGACTCAGTGGCAACGGGTTTGGTTTTTTTGGTTTTTGTGTTTTAAAAGTAGGTTTCTCAGGGATGACATTTAAGCATAATATAAATAAAGTGTTTGTTTAGGCAAGGTGAAGAATTTCCCCGGTACTCAGAGACATGGGACTAACGATTCCAGGCTTTGGGGAGCGCTCTCTGCACTCTCACAGTTCTCAGAGCCGTGCATGGAGGGCTCTTTACTGTTAAATTTCAAAAGGCTTTCTGTTAGGCTTTCAAGAGAGATCGGGAGGAATAATTATTTTTACCTCAACAAAGTGCAATGCGGTAATAGTACGTTTATCTGAGTTTTATTTTGAGAAGAATATTCTTGCCGAAAATAAATACAAATAGCCCTTGCTTATTAAGTAAAGAACGTAAATAATTAAAGGTTGAAATTTATGAATTACATGAAATATCCAGATACTTGAAACATCAGTAAGGGTTTTTAGACTGAGTTAACCACAATATTGAGGGGTTAAAAAAAAATGAGGCACTCACTTTGAGATTCAGATATGGAAAGTTGTGTGGTAAAGCCAAATCCAGTCTGACTTTAACTATGACTTTAGGCAAAGAAGTAGGTCCTGTTGTGTTCTGTCTCTTAGCTGTTTTTCATTTGTGTGGATATTCACAAGATTTGGCAAATGAAGTATTTGAGTAGGGACAAAAAGACCAAATAAATACGAAAAAAAAAAAAAAACAGATAAAAGCTATAAGGTAAAAATATAAAGCCATGTGTCATCCACGAATAAATACCTTGACTTCTGTATGTATTGTTTGAACAGAAAGCCAGGAAATCTCAGTATGAGTCAGTCTAGATCTAGATCAGATGATGGTGGTGAAGAATCCTCATTTCAAGACCATGATCATCGTGAAAATGAGAGAAGGTGGCAGCAAGAGCGTCTCCGGAGAGAAGAAGCTTATTATCAGTTTATTAATGAACTCAGTGATGAAGATTACCGGTTAATGAGAGACCATAATCTTTTAGGAACCCCTGGTAAGAAATGGCTCAAAGAGCAGATACCTTATTTCATAATTAGAATGAATAATTTCAAAATGAGGAGAGGTTTTTATTTTTTTTTCCTTCCTCCCTTCCCTTAAAACATAACGTATTGTTTTTATGAGCTAGGGACTTTTTCCACATAACAAAATAAAAAATAACTAACCGATTTCTGTATTTTATAAGAACATGGGACACGGAACAGTGTTACACAAATGCCAAATAAACAGGTTGATGTACATAACTGTTAAATATTACATATATGGTCCTGTTTCACTTATGTAGTATTTAAAACCCAATCCTAACTCAATGGGGGTGTTAAAATTTATTTATTCAGCTAAATTAATAAAAGTCCAATGTGCTCCATAAATTTGCTACAAATGCATGAATTAGCTGAAATTGAATTGTATATTGATGACCCATATGGTGAAGTATTGGTATAAGATTCAAGTAAGTAAAGATTTTAAATTTTCTCTGGATATATTACCTTCTTAATTTCTTCTTTAACTCTGCACTAAAATTCATAGAATTATAGTTTAGGTTCCTAAGCATATCAGCTGAGAGCACTTTATCAAAATTATTCATATTAGATATTAATAAATTTTAATAAACTAGGTATATATTTGCACCAATTGAATGTTTTTGTGTTGAATTTACAGAACATATAAAGACAATAAGACATGATCTACAGGTGGCTAAAGATTAATACCCCTCAAGGGTTTTTATAAAACTTGGTAATTTCACGTTTCTTAGTTAAAGTGAGCAATTTTTTATTGTTTTAGGAGAAATAACATCAGAAGAACTACAGCAGCGGTTAGTTGGAGTCAAGGAACAAATAGCATCTCAGCCTGACCTGAGAAACAGGGAAAATGGGACAAATACTCGAGGTACTGTGGACTCTTTTCCATAAGGAACAGGGTCGGTGCATGCCATTGTAGAAATGAAGTTAGTGGATTTTGTATGTTTATTTTTACTGTGTTCCGGTTTTAATGTGATAGTCATTCAGGTAACATTTATGCATGTGCTGTGTGCAGAACAGTGTGTTTAGACACTACAGCAAAGGTGAATGAATGCAAAGATCTTTTCATACATAGATTGCTTTCAGGGAGCTGCAGATACTGTTCAATTAAGTTAATTACCAGCATAACCAACAAGTTGTCTTCGGTCGATTCATTCTCATGGTGACACCACGTGTGTCAGAACTGTGCATGGTTCTTTTTAATCTTAGAATGTACACAGTACTTTCTTCCAAGTGATACTAAACCTGGCTTCTAAAAATTTATATACGGAGCAATATAAAATGGCTGAACATCAGGCAACCTCTTTTTGTTTTGTTGTTTTATCATTGTTTTTGTGTGATTGATTGATTTATTGAACAAATACTGAACCTTAGCATAAGAAGTTCTTGTAAAAAAAAAAAAAAAGTACTTGTAAAAAATTTAAGCTAAACAGAACTATGTAGAATTAAAGTAAAAGCCAACTTTCTTGCCCCTCCTCACCACCTTCCTTTCTCTCCCCAGAGATTTTCATTATTAGTAGTTTCATATATTAAGATTATTGTGTTAATTAGAGGAAAGGCTGTATAAAAACCCAGAAATGCAGTGACTGAGTAAGATAGAAGTTTCTTTCTTTCCTGTGTTAGCAGTCCAGGGCATATGGACAAACTTTGCTCTATAAATTCTCCCAGGACACACCCAGCTAGTCTAATGGTTCTTTAACTGTGCTGTTCAGTAAAGTAGCTACTAGCCACATGTGATTATTTAAATTTAAGTTAATTAAAATGAAATATAAAATTCAGTTCCTCAGTCGCACTGGCTACATGTCAAGTGGTCAGTAGCTATATGTGGCTATTGAGAAAGTTCTGTTAGACACTGCTGCTCTAAGGAATTGTTTGAGTGCTCAGGCTAAGTTATGATCAAGTCTGGGTTCCAGCGGGCAGGAAGAAGGAGGCCACAAATAGTTGTAAGATACCAGCTTACAACTAAGAGACATCACTTCTACTCAGATTGCAGTGATGAGAACTTGTTCACATGGCCACACCTAACTGCCAGGCTGTACAGAGGGAGAAGGGAACAGGCAATCATATGCTCAGTTACAGTACTCTTACGGGGGAGGCGGGGAACGGGACAGGCTGTACACACGTTTAGTTACAGTACTTTTACAGGGAGAAGAGAACAGACTGTGCACATGCTCAGTTATAGTATTCTTACAGGGGAGGGGAACAGGCTGTGCACATGCTCAGTTATAGTATTCTTACAGGGGAGGGGAACAGGCTGTGCACATGCTCAGTTACAGTACTCTTATAGGGGGAAGGGAACAGGCTGTGCACATGCTCAGTTACAGTACTCTTATGGGGGAGGGGACAGGCCATGCACATGCTCAGTTACAGTACTTTTGGGGGGAGGGGACAGGCTGTGCACATGCTCAGTTACAGTACTCTTATAGGAGGAAGGGAACAGGTTGTGCACATGCTCAGTTACAGTGCTCTTGTCGGGAGGGGAACAGGTTGCGCACATGCTCAGTTACGGTACTCAGGATGAGGGGACAGGCTGTGCACATGCTCAGTTACAGCACCCTTATGGGGGGAAGGGGACAGGCTGTGCACATGCTCAGTTACAGTACTCTTATGGGGGGAGGGGACAGGCCGTGCACATGCTCAGTTACAGTACTCTTACGGGGGGAGGGGACAGGCCATGCACATGCTCAGTTACAGTACTTTTGGGGGGAGGGGATAGGCTGTGCACATGCTCCGTAACACTACTCTTATGGGGGGAGGGGACAGGGTGTGCACATGCTCAGTTACAGTATTCTTATGGGGGGAGGGGTGGAATAGATTTTGGTAAATGATTAGCAAGCTCTTTGACACACCTTCATCACTGCATTCTAATTAATAAAGAAGAAAGTAGCATGGAGAATGATTAATGTTTACTTGCTTTTTACTCATTTTTTTCCCCAAAAACTAAAATATAAATTGAATATGAGCCCATTTTATTGTTTGTGTTCAGATGTGTAAGTTTTACTATGTTGGTACACTGGTAATACCGGTCTTTTGAATGTATTTTAATGTAAAACACATCGATCACCGGTAGCCCTTCTTGAGAATATGGGTAAAGTTGCTTTTTATTTTATGGACACCAGCTGCTTATTAACAGCTTTCAGTTCACTGAAATTAAAAAATCTTATGAAAGAGAGATTACAGTAATGAAATGAAACCAGATTCGTTTCATTTAATAGATATTTTTGAGTAGAACAATGTTTACGGTTAATATCCCTGGGGTTTCTGTGGGTCAGAATGCTCTTCACAGAGTTTTGCACTGTGTTAAAAATGAAAAATTTAAGCCTGGCACAGTGACACTGTCATAGTCAAAGAAGTTTATCTAGGACACATTTATTTCTAAATTTATTTACTCAGCAAATATTAACTGAGAGTCTAATTTCTACCACATACTGCTCTGGATGCTAAGAATTTGACAGTGACTAATACAAGAGAAAACCCTTTGTCTTCATGGATATTACGTTATAAATGAATAGAAAATATACTTTTTACATATACCACTTGTCACCCATTGTCATTGAGTCGATTCCAATTCGTAACGACGGCATAAGACATGCTAGAATGGACGCATAGGGTTTCTGGCCTGTAATCTTTATGGAAGCAGACTGCTACATCTTTCTCCAGAAGAGGGAGCGAATGGTGGGCTGTCATTCTGTTAGTAGCCAAGCACTTAACCACTGTGCCATCAGGAGTATTACATGTGGCAGCTGACATTATTGAATACTTTCTATTTGTCAGATATTTTGCTAATTATTTTATATAGTGTCTTATTTTATCCTCATGATAATACTGAGATTGATACTGTTTTCATCTCCGATTTATAGATAAGGCTACAGGCATAGAGAATTCAGGTAACTTGCCTAAAGTCCCCCAGCTTTGTATAAAAACAAATAATGTGGTTCTGACGTTATATACAGAAAGCCAGAGTTCTTGAGTTGTATATTGTTGGCAGTTATTGAAAAATAGGATAAAATTCTTAAGTTCCCAAAAATACCTAGTTGCAAAAATGCTGATTGAGTTGGTTCTGCTTGGTTTCTACAGATACAGGAAGAATTATACATAAAATTTTGCCACTTCAGTTTACTGATATTACAGTGTGAATAAAGCAATTTAAATATTTAAATTTATAAATTAAATTTGGTATCGAATGCATTCGTTACTTGCCCCAACATTTTGCTAATTATAGGCATATAGAAGTCAGGAGTGAACATTTCTCCACAACTTTGTGTATATAGTATTTAAAATTTTGTAATGCGTAAGTAGTATTTAAGATTTAAAATGCGGTATACACCACACCTTTTTTTTTTAAAGTTCAGTTAATTTGTTTTTCCATTTTCATTCATTAAAATCGCAGCTGTTCTTAAATATAATTTACTTTAGTAAAAACTTTAGTTTTTAGTTTTTAGGAATTGATCTTAAGTTGATTTGTTTTGTTTTTCAGGCTCAGAAGCTCGTAGAGAAATTTCAAATGACGATTCTCTGTTAGAATGGTTGAACACCTTTCGCCGCACAGGAAATGCAACTCGAAGTGGACAAAATGGGAACCAAACATGGAGAGCTGTGAGTCGAACAAACCCAGACAGTGGAGAGTTTCGGTTTAGTCTGGAAATCCACATAAATGATGAGAATAGAGGATTTGAAATTCACGGAGAAGATTACGCGAGCATTCCACTTTCAGATACTAGCAGAGATCATACTAGAAACAGACATCAAAGATCAGATAGCCCTGTGGCTAGGCGAACAAGAAGCCAAACCTCAGTGAATTTCAGTGGTAATAATTCTAACACGCCAAGGACTAGCCTTGGTTCAGAGGGGCAGAATTCAGTAGATGTATCTTACGCAACATTGGGAGGATTAAGAAGTGGAGTTGGGGGATCAGTTGGCATTCCTAGGACTCATGCTCCTCGTGCTAATGTCAATGATCACACAAACCAATCAGGGGATAGTGAACTCAGGCAAAGGGAGGGGCAACGATTTGGGGCAGCACATGTTTGGGAAAATGGGGCTAGAACTAACGTTACAGTGAGGAATACAAACCAAAGATTAGAGCCAATAAGGTTACGGTCTTCCTTCAGTAGTCGAAGTCGTTCACCAATTCAGAGACAGAGTGGCACTGTTGATCATAATTCACAAAGGGAAAGTAGGGCTTCACAGCACACTGTTAGAAGGTCTGCTAGGAGGAGAGGTATAGCTCGTGGCTTCTTAGAGCAAGACAGAGAAACCAGAGGTACCACATCTACCCCATTCCCTAATTCAAGACTTGTGTCCAGAATAACCGTAGAAGAAGAAGAATCCAGCAGGTCCCCAGTTGATGTGCGACGACATCCAACTATCACGCTGGACCTTCAAGTAAGAAGGATTCGTCGTGGAGAAAATAGAGATCGGGATAGTATTGCAAATCGAACTCGATCTAGAGTAGGTCTAGCAGAAAATACAGTCCTTCTTGAAAGCAATAGTGGGGGTTTTCGCCGAACTGTTTCTCGTTTAGAGAGGTCAGGTATTCGAACCTATGTTAGTACCATAACTGTTCCTCTTCGTAGGATTTCTGAGAACGAGCTTGTTGAGCCATCATCAGTGTCTCTTCGGTCAATTTTAAGGCAGATCATGACTGGGTTTGGAGAATTGAGTTCTCTGATGGAGGCTGAACCTGAGCCAGAGATTGAGAGAAGTGGTCAGCATTTACCAGAGATGCAGTCAGATTTGAGTGACTCAGGCACAGTTAATGATAGCAGCCAGCACAACGAAGGTTCCTCTGAAGATAGGCAGGCCCAGGAAGACAGCACTGGAATGCGTGGTGAAAGTGACACCACCCAGCCTCATGCCCAAAACAGTGACAGTACAGGTGATAGGCAGTTGAGAAATACAGACAATTTAGTTGAAACTGGAACACTACCTATTCTTCGCCTTGCTCACTTCTTTTTACTAAATCAGGGTGATGGTGATGAGCGTGTACGGGGTTTAACCAAAGAGCAGATTGACAATCTTTCCACCCGGAACTATGAGCATAACAGTATTGATAGTGAACTAAGTAAAGTCTGTAGTGTGTGTATCAGTGACTATGTAACTGGAAATAAGCTCAGGCAGTTACCTTGCATGCACGAATTCCACATTCACTGTATTGACCGCTGGCTCTCAGAGAACTGCACTTGTCCCATCTGTCGGCAGCCAGTGTTAGGGTCGAGTATAGCAAACAGCCGATGACGTAATGGCTTCTGTTCAAATATTGCATTTCAGTAGCGCCGACTATTCAAGCATTCTCTTGTTGACTTATTTGTGATGAGCAAACCAGGATGAAAATTAACAGATTATAGTTTGAACTATTTTTTGTGTGCTTTTTTAACTTGTTAAGAAGAGGAAATTTATATAAATTTAAAATGCAAACATTAAATTATCTGAAAGTACAGAAAAGTTAATATTGCTAGAACCAAATAACGTTGAAAATGTTTTTATTTTGGTAATTTTGTCATGCTGAGCACTTTTGTATCAGCAAAATTCAGTGAGTTGAAAATCAGTCTTTTTTTTTCTTAACAGTACAGCAGACTTTACTTGCACTTTAAAGTTCCTTGGGCTTAGTACTATGTCCAGACAGATAAGCCTTTCGTTAACTTTTTGTTGTAAGAACAATGTCTTTTCATGAAAGAGTACCTGGCAGGATGTTTGCTAAATGTACTTAAGTTACTTGAACTGTTAAATTTAATATGCAGCATACCATGTGTGTATAGACATGTAATTTTCAGGTTAAAATATCCACTGAAAACTACCAGTTTGGTTCCTATTTAAGTTTTTTGGCTGTTTCTGCATATAGCACAATGTTAATATTGACAAGATCATCTCTGGGAGGAAGTAGATTAAGATTTCATTTAAAAATAGAGATAAGTTACTGAAGCGCCTCTGACAATCTGACTTACTAGACAGCAAGCAATATATAATGTTGAATGAGTATTTCTTTATTCAGAAATGGAAAATGGAAAATTTAGAACATATAGGCTATTTAACTTGAGTTCAGCCTTTTCGGTGACTTTTTTTGAAAGTGCAAACAGTTCCTTGGGTTATTAAGTAAGGTACATAATATGCATGGTATCTTGAATTTAGTTTTAAAATCTAAAAAAAAAAGTCTACAAAGAATCAAATGCATAGATAATGTGTTAAGTTCACTTGGAGACCAAAAAAAAAAAAAAAAAAAAGCCAAATAAAAAAACCTAATAAAACCCGTTTAAGAGAATGTACACTTTATATAAACACAAAGTATGCATTAAAGATTTATTTCTACCAATAAATACTAAAACAAAAACTGTATTTGCATTTTTTTTTTTCCTTCTGTTGGTCCACTGTGGTTTATTCACGCCCAGAATATTTATTTTATGCCTACTAGGGATCAGGCAGTGTTTTAAAGGGGTTGAAGATTCATCAGAAGACAAAACAGAAATCTCTGTGTTCATGGAAGAGACATGCTTGCTTTTAGAAATTGAAAGTCGATAGAATGAATTACTGTTCTTACTTTCATGTTTGTTTATGAAATTTGTGACACACAGTTTTCCTGTGGTATATTGCTAGGGCAAAATCACAAGACTATTGCCTCAAGGCCAGTTGTGTAAGACTTGGATATATCTCAGGACTTCATTTTTCTTTCTGATGAGTGATTATCTTCACTTCATTAGGAGAGATGTATGCCTGGGAATGTTAGTGCAGTGAGCATCTGGAGGGACAGGTTTTAGGTACTTCGTTTGCGCTAAATGGTTCACGTAGGCCAGTTATGGGATATGAGGCTGGGAAGGTCGCATGGTTAGGTTTGAAATTTTTAAATGTCAGACTAGGGAATTTCTACTTTATACCTTATAGGTATTAGATGTCCCTTGATGATTTGAGTGAAGAATGGTAAGATAGTTTTTCATGTTTCAGTAAGATTGCTGTAGTATAGTTTACAGAGCACAACGGAATTGAGAGGTAGGAAGCAAGGAAACCAATAAGGGAACTATTGTGATAAAACAGACATCTTTATCATTTTATCAGTTGTTATCATCATCAGCTATTACTAACCTAGGATGATAACAGTGTGGAAACTGGAAAGGAAGAGAAGGGTCTGAAAACAAAAAAAAGTTGTAAAAACAAAAATAGACATTTGGTCTCTAGTTCATATGAGAAAATGGGAGAGAGATATACGTAAAGAAGAGAAAGCCACTCAAGTGGAGGAGGGAGAACTCACAAATGACAGTTACAAGGGTCTACCAATTTAGACATTTATCTTAAATGTACCCTAATTTATATCTCAAAGTCATTTCCATGTTATCGTTTGTTCCCTATATGCGCAGGAGACTAATGCCATCATTTATTTATCATATGGAATACTCCTTAGGAAGTTTTGCCTCCCCTGATCTGATCAATTAGAAAACGGGGGGGTGGGGGGCGGTGGGGAAGGGAATGAAAAAGAAAAAATCACATTGATTCTTTGTTTTACTTAGTCCTTTGCAGGATATGGTGTTGTTACCATCATATGAAGAGATCTCAAATAGAACTAGGTTGTGAACATTCCTCATAAAGCCCAATGAATTTTGTAAATTGGTATCCCAGTTGGGAACAAAGAGGGATTTCCTTTAATATTTTCATTCATTTCTCAAAGATTGATGACAAATACAAAGATGCTATCTATTCTGTAGGTTCTGTTTAGCAATGTACCCATCATGGTTCTAATATATAAGCAACAGTTGTTTTGAAATTAGTCATTCATTAGCTCCTCTGAGTTCTTTATAGTGTGGCCATTCTGTAAACTTTAAACTGCCAGCTACCCTCCTACTGTTTCTTTCACCTTCTTTTCTCATTTCCCACATTTTTCTAGTTTTAACTAGCATTTTTATGATCCTTGATCATCTTTTATTCACTCTTGGAGGTTATTTTCCTTTCAGTATTTAGCATGAATTCATAATTGCGACCTTCCAAGATCCCCTTGAGGTATTAATTGCCATTAATACCTTATGGCATTAAAACATAGCAAGTGGTAGAGTTCAGAGTCCGACATGGGGCTCTCTGTCTCTAACACTTGTGTTTTCCCTACTGTACTGCATTCTAGAGAGAGAAATGCCTTGGGGGCATTTTCAATATAATTTTCTTTTTCCTAAAGATATTTTTCTGACATAATTTGTTATATCATGTTTTTATGATTAATCTCCATGTGCAAATCTGTTCTCATGAGTGGAGAAGAGTGAAGGACTGATCTTGAACGATAAAAATAGAACCTATTATAGAGATGAATCTAGAGAAGAGATGAATGAGGCACCTCAAGATGCTGCGGAAAGGACCAGAGTTAACAAGCCGAGTACAAGGCACATTCCTGCGTATTACTGCCAGACAGGTATATTTAATCAGCTTCTAATCTTCCTGTGTCTCTCTGCTTAAATAGTCTATGGCCAGAGGGGGAAGAAATTGTGTAGAAATAGCACTCTACATAAAGAGTCATTTCCCTTAAACCATGGCTGCAGCCTTATATGGGATCGTTGCTTCAATTTTCTGTAACAGGAAATCAGAGCGCTGGGGTATCTGTGTGAGGAGATTACTTTCTAGGAAGCCAGATCCAGCTATCACTGAGAAGGCCAGATGTTCCATGTTGCAAAGGACACAATGATGGTTGTGATTTTTTCCTCCGTCTCTACAGGCAGATTGTGAGCTCGTACCATAATGAGTAAGTAATATTAGTGAAGATACCTACCTTTACGGTACCTAAACCAGAAAAACCAAACCCATTGCTGTCGAGTCAATTCCAACTCGTAACAACCCTGTAGGACAGAGTAGAACTGCCCCATAGAGTTTCCAAAGAGCACCTGGTGGATTCAAACTGCTGACCTTTTGGTTAGTAGTCATAGCACTTAAGCACTATCCCACCAGGGTTACAGTACCTGTGGATCCATAATTACTTTCAGCAAGTGCTGTTTTTGTTTTATTAAGACTTTTATAGGAGCCCTGGTGGCACAGTGGTTAAAGCGCTTGACTGCTAACTGAAAGGCCGGCAGTTTGAACCTACCAGCTGCTCCATGGGAGAAAGATGTAGTCTGCTTCCATGAAGGTTACAGCCTTGGAAACCCTCTGGGGTAGTTCTATTCTGTCCTATAGGGTCGCTATGAGTTGTAATCAATTCATAGCAATAGGCTTAGAAGACTCTTAAACTGACCTTTTTCTTCCTTGCTCCCTCCCTTCTTTCCTTTCCTTTCTTTATAACATCATCTCATTTCTTCTGGGAAATAAAAAAGAAAAACATTTTCTGGTGTATTTTTTTCTATATTGTATGAATATCTTGTTTCAAGATGGAGTAATCTCTTGTCTCCCCAGTACATATGCACTCCTCATACATTTCATTGCAAAAATACTCCTACTTAGCCATAATCCAACTATCTTCTGTGCAATTCCAAACATGTTCACTCTCACCCCAATGGGGAACGGCCCAAATTCACACATGGCTTCCATATCACAAAATGAAGCAATTTAGCTACTCTGAATTCATGTCCTCTGGGTGGAGTCCATTCTTCCATTGGCTTGGATTTGGTCAGGCTTGACTATGACTCTTTACCATCTTGCAGCTTATAGAATAAATAATGTAGCTTCTATCTACCTGCTACAGAGAAAACCGAAAAAAAAAAACATTGTTAACTCATAGCGATCCTGTAGGACAGAGTAGAACTGCCTCATAGAGTCCAAGGAGCACCTGGTAGGTTCCAACGGCCGACTTGGTTAGCAGATACAGCTCTTAACCACTACGCCACCAGGGTTTTCTGGTACAGTGAGGTGGGATAAAAAACTAAAAAGGGGGAAAGAAGAAGTACCATTCACTGATTACTAGTGAAGAATATCACCGTATATACTGAGCAGGTTTAGCTAGGTGAATGACAGAAATAGTGAATTCTCCTGGGCATCTCTTTGTTAACTCACTTATCTGGTTGTAGAGTAAGTTCTTTGGCGAGCCAGTTGGCTGGGCCAGATTCTGTTATATAGGGCCACCGAAAGAGTACTGAGGGAAGATTTCCCTACTGGTGGTGGTGGTGGTGGTGATGATGGGCAGGATGGATACTAGTGGACAGCTTTGATGTTAGCACGTTAATGCTTGGTTTGAGGACTACCATAAAGGTTCAACATTCACGGGTCTCTACAGCAGGCTAAGGTTTTCTTTGACAATACAACTTTATTAAACCTTTATTTCCTTGACAATTTCATCTGGGGTCTTTAATGTCAGAAATCTTGTAAAGTCTTGCTTTTTATTGGCTAAAGGGTGGAGCCATGGTTTTCACAGCACCTTTAGGGTTTTTGTTTGTTTGTTTTAGCATTATGTCAGGAGGATCTTTACTCTCTTAATAAAAGCTTTACTTCTGGCATTGTTGGGAGCCTTTCTTTAATCTTCTCTTTAGTGTTACCCGTGTCTTTTGACCACATTTCAGACCACTGTATTTTAAAACAGGAGGGAGACATCTTCATTTTTGTCTGCAGGATGACGCAGGAGGACATTTCCACCGAACCAGTCGTGGGGTCAGGTCATGTGACCAGTCCATTGGACCTGTGCAGATGGGGAGGGTTTCTGTGCATTTTTATTCCCAAGACACTTGAATTACCAGATGTTCCTGATAACTGCCTGTGCTGGGAGTCCTCATGACCTCCACCAGATTCAGCTGAACTCAGCATGTAGTCATATTCACAGCTATAATTTATTATAGTGAAAGGATACAAACCAAAATCAGCAAAGGGAAAAGGCATATGGGTGAAGTCTAGAGGAAACCAGGACCAAGCTTCCGAGGGTCCTCTCCCAGGGGAGTCACACAGGACGTACTTAATTCCTCCAGCATAGAATCATGACAATATCTGTGAAGTGTTGTCTACCAGCAAAACTCATTACAGACTCAGTGCCCAAGGTTTTTATTGGAGGCTGGTTATATCAGCACCTTCTGCCTAACACCAAAATTCTAGACTCCCAAAAGAAAGCATAAACCATATTGCTTGCACAAGTATTTTAGGCACAGTAAACCACTCTCATCAGTGTGAGAATGGTGGGAATATTTCCAAAATCCAAGTTTCCAGATGCCAGCCAAAGGCCAGCCTTGTAAGCAGGCCTTTTCTAAGGATGGCAGATTCAGGCCCACTATGTTAATTGTTTTTTGCATACTCCTGCATTTCCACCTCTAGCTCACAACATTCTACTAAATCCCAGGACCCAGTTTGTGATCACCTAACTTAATGTCCTAGGTTGTCCCTTTGCAACCTCAGATTCATCATGTCCAGAACTAAAGTAATTATCTTCCCCAAACCTGTTCTTCACCTTCTTTACCCTATCCCAGTCAATGGCCTTTCTGTTCACCAGTTCAATCAAGGCAGAAAAGTCTGATTGTTTTTCCCTGGTAGGGAACTCAGGTGGGACTGGCTTGGCTGGGATAGATCTTAGGGACCAGAATGGACTGCACAGGTACCCCATACTAATGGCTGTCAAAGGTTGAGTACAAAATTGTGACCAAGATAAAGATAAGCCTCAAAGATGGAGAACTGGGTTTAACTAGGGTGCTAGAACAGGAGGGATTGGCGATGAGGTCAAAAGGTCAGGAGAAATTTGTCCAATCAGATGAACAGGAGAAATGATCAGGAAGAATACCAAAGACAGTGGCTGTTTCCCATAGCTGGGTTGGCTCATTGGTTTGATTCAGTGTGTTTCATGGGCATTTAAGAATTAAAGGGCTGACAGGAGAGCAGTGGGATGCAGACCCCAAATTCTCATAAGACCAGACTTAATGGTCTGACTGAGACTGGAAGGACCCCGGTGGTCATGGCCCCCAGACCTTCTGTTGCCCCAGGACAGGAACCATTCCTGAAGCCAACTCTTCAGACATGGATTGGACTGGACAGTGGCTTGGAGAGGGATGCTGGTGAGGAGTGAGCTTCTTGGATCAGGTGGACACTTGAGACTATGTTGGCATCTCCTGCCTGGAGGGAAGAAGAGAGGGTAGAGGGGGTTAGAAGCTGGTGAAATGGACACGAAAAGAGAGAGTGGAGGGAGAGAGTGGGCTGTCCTATTAGGCGGAGAGTAATTGGGAGTGTGTAGCAAGCAAGGTGTATATGGATTTTTGTGTGAGAGACTGACTTGTAAACTTCCATTTAAAGCACAATAAAATTATGTATATATAAAAAAAGAATTAAAGGGCTGAGAAGGAATGGGACAAATAAGAACCGCAATTTTTCCCTCAGTCCTTATATCCAGTTGACCAACCTTGTGTCCATGGAATCCTCATCGTTTTCATCGTCGTCATCTTGGTTAGGTCCTCGTCATTTCTCAGTTAGATTGTTGTCATCATCTCTTTAATCTGCCTCACATCCTCTTTCCAATCATGTTAGTGTAATCTTTCTACAAGGCGCATTTGGACATGTCATCCTCCAGATTTCCCCATTAATTCCCCTACCGTTCTTAGGATTGCCTATAAGATTCTTCATACTTTGGCCTCTGCCTAACTTCCTGTCTCATTTCCTACCAATTACAGAATTTCTAATAGGTTCTTCACCTTTGCCCTTTACATTTCTAAGGTTTTGCCCATGCTGCTCTCTCTCCCTAAAATGGCATTTCCCCTCTTTCTGGATAATTCCTGCTCATCCTTTAACTCTCACCTCAAGTTTCACTCATTTTACGCTTATCTCCAGGGCCAACTTACCTGTTAGGCGCAGTAGGCATTATGCCTATGGCCCATGATACTACTAAGGGCACATGAAAATGTTTTAACTTTTTTAAATCAGAAGAAGAAAATATAATACTCTGGATTATATTCATCTTTATATCAACACTGTTGTAGAATGTAATCTTTAATTTTTTTTTTAATGGCAGAAGGAACCCATAAAGGCAAAAGTGTCTAGGGCCCACGAAAGTCACAACGCGGCCCCGCTCATCTTCCCATGTATGTGCTTCCACTGTACTGTGTGTTTTCCAGAGGGCTGTGAGCTCCTTGAAATTATCCTCATCACCTAGCGCAATGCCTGGGACATGGTATGTCACTCAGTAAATATTTAATAAGCAAATGCACAAATGTTTCAATATATAGGTAGACCCCAGCTTACAAATAACTTGTAAAAGCTTGTTCGTAAGTTTTTTTTTTTTTCTTTTTGAACTCAGAACACACTTACCATAGACATATGTTTGTGGTTTGAGGCAAGAGGGGAAAGGCTCTCAGGCCAGCTCACAAAAATTCACATAACCCCACGTTTCCAAAAGACTATTCAGCTGCAGTCAAAAGCAGAAAAACCCAATACTCTTGCAAGTTCACAAAAAGGCAGGACAAAACTGAAAGTGAAGAAATATTTTTAAGACATGTAATTTGAATGCTAGAGCTCAAAGACTCTGTGAAGCCTGCTGTTCTCAAATTGCCCTTTCCTCCCGTTTTTTTTTTTTTTTTTCCCTGAGGCATACTCTGTTATCTACTTACCACAGTGGCTAAGTCATGGTCCAAATCTCTGCCTCGGGACATCCTCCCCTGGCGAATGGTGGCTTTGCTTGAGGCTCTGCTTTGCTTTTCTCTCTTACTGCTTCTATCTTCCCTTTCCACTGGCTCGCACCCCAGACCACCAGGGCGAGGGGAAAGTACCCTCCAGCCAAAGGGCTGACAGGCTGGCGGTTCTGATTGCAGAACAACACTGCTGAGTGGGAAAGCTGCCTGGTGGCCCCTGGCAGCCTTCCCAGACCAGCTTAACTCATACACAGCCTAATTTTTTTTTTTTAATAATATTTCATTGTGTTTTAGGTGAAAGTTTTACACAGAAAATTAGATTCCCCTTTAAGAATTTTAATTGTTCTGTGCCCTTGGTTACAATTTTTACAATGTGTCAGCATTCTCATTATTTCCATTCTGGTTGTTCTGTTTCCCTTAATCTAGCTTCCCTCCCCCTCCTTCCTGTCTCATCTTCTCTTTTTGGTAACTGTTGACCATTTCGTCTCATATAGTTAATTGTTTAGGGGATCACATTAATCGAGGGTGATGTTGTTTATTTTATAAGCCAATCTATATTTTGGCTGAAAGGTGACCCACAGAAATAGCTTCTGTTCCAAGTTCAGAGGATATCTTAGAGTGATAGTCTTGGGGATTCCTCTAGTCTCTATCAGTCCAGTAGGACTGGCCTTTTTTTAGGAATTTGAGTTTCATACTACATTTTTCTCCCATTCTGTTTGGACCTTCTATGTGTCTCTGGTCAGAATGGTCAGTAGTGGTAGCTGGGCACCATCTAGTTCCTCTGGTCTGAGGTTTGAGGTGGTTGTGGTTCATGTGGGCTGTTAGTCCCGTGGACTAGTTTCTTCTTTGAGCCTTTGACTTCTTCCATTCTTTTTTTGCTCCATACAAGTAGAGACCAATAGTTGTATCTTAGATGCCTGCTTGCAAGCTTTTAAGATCTCAGATGCTACTCACCAAACTCCCACATAGAACACTATTTTTGTGAACTGTTCTTGTTGTTAGGTGCCGTCGAGTCAGTTCTGACTCATAGCAACCCTGTGTACAACAGAACGAAACACTGCCCAATCCTGCACCATGCCTACAATCATCATTATTTTTCAGCCCATTGTTGTAGCCAATGTGTCAATCCATCTTGTTGAGGCTCTTCCTCTTTTTAGTTGACCCTGTACTTTACCAAGCATGATGTCCTTCTCCAGGGACTGATCTCTCCTTACAAAATATCCAAAGTGTGTAAGACGTAGTCTCGCCATCCTTGCTTCTAAGGAGCATTCTTGTACTTCTTTCAAGACAGATTTGTTCGTTCTTTTGGCAGTCTATGGCATATTCAGTATTCTTCGCCAACGCCACAGTTCAAAGGCATCAATTCTTCTCCTGTCTTCCTTATTCATTGTCCAGCGTTTGCATGCATATGATGCCACTGAAAATACCATGGCTTGGGTCAGGTGCACCTTAGTCTTCAAGGTGACATCTTTGCAATTTAACACTTTAAAGAGGTCTTTTGCAGCAGATTTGCCCAATGCAATGTGACTTTTGATTTCTTGACTGCTGCTTTCATGGGTGTTGATTGTGGATCCAAGTAAAATGAAATCCTTGACAACTTCAATCTTTTCTGCTTTTATCATGATGTTGCTCATTGATCCAGTTGTGAGGATTTTTGTTTTCTTTATGTTGAGGTGCAATCCATACTGAAGGCTGTGGTCTTTGATCTTCATTAGTAAGTGCTTCAAGTCATCTTCACTTTCAGCAAGCAAGATTTTGTCATCTACATAATGCACGTTGTTAATGAGTCTTCCTCCAATCATGATGCCCCGTTCTTCTTCATATAGTCCAGCTTCTCGGATTGTTTGCTCAGCATAGAGATTGAATAGGTATGGTGAAAGAATACAACCCTAACACACAGCTTTCCTGACTTTAAACCGCTCAGTATCCCTGCGTCCTGTCCAAACAACTGCCCATTTATCTATGTACAGGTTCCTCATGAGCATAATTAAGTTTTCTGGCATTCCCATTCTTCACAATGTTATCCATAATTTGTTATGGTCCACACAGTAGAATGCCTTTGCATAGTCAATAAAACACAGGTAAATATCTTCCTGGTATTATCTGCTTTCAGCCGAGATCCATTTGACATCGGCAATATCCCTGGTTCCACACCCTCTTCTGAACCTGGCCTGAATTTCTGGCAGTTCCCTGTCGATACACTCCTGCAGCCACTTTTGAATAATCTTCAGCAGAATTTTACTTGCATGTGATATTAATGATATTGTTCAATAATTTCCGTATTCTATTGGATCACCTTTCTTTGGAATAGGCATAAATATGGATTTCTTCCAGTCGGTTGGCCAAGTAGCTGTCTTCCAAATTTCTTGGCATAGACGAGTGAGCACTTCCAGCGCTGTGTCTGTTTATTGAAACATCTCAGTTGATATTCTGTCAATTCCTGGAGCTTTGCTTTTCACCATTGCCTTCAGTGCAGCTTGGATTTCTTCCTTCCTTGGACTTTCTCTTGAAATGATTGGATGTCACCAATTCTTTTTGGTATAATGACTGCATATTCCTTTCATCTTCTTTTGAATGTTATATTCTTTTCTATGTTATAACAATTGACTAAATTGTCTACACAGCGTAATTCTGATTTTTTTTTTTTTTTTTGGCAAAGAAAAAGGATTTAGATTTAATTTTAAAGAGTGTTTATTCTATGTGATTGATAGTATTTATGTCTTAGGGAGTGATTTTAGCAAACACCTTCTTATCTGATACAACTTTACCATGAAGCTTTATTTTATTTAATTTATTTTTTATTGTACTATAGATGAAGGTTTACAAAACAAACCAGCTTCTCATTAAACAGTACACATATTGTTATATGACATTGGTTAACAATCCCACAACATGTCAACACTCTCCCTTGGTTCCCTATTACCAGCTTTCCTGTCTCCTCCTGCTTCCTAGTCCTTGCCCCTGTGCTGGTGTCTCCGTTTAGTCTTGTTTTTTGGGACTGTCTAATCTTTTAGACAAAGGGCGAAGCTCAGGAGTGACTTCATTACTGAGTTAAAAGGGCGTCTGGGGGCCATACTCTCTGGGTTTCTCCAGATTGTCAGGCTAGGAAGTCTGGTCTTTTTTTTGTGAGTTAGAATTTTGTTTTTTTTTCAACTCTGTCCAGAACCCTCTATTATGAACCCTGTCAGAGCAGTCCGTGGTGGTAGCCAGGCGGCACCATCTATTTGTACTGGACTTAGTCTGGTGGAGTCATGGTAGTTGTGGTCCATTAGTTCTTTGGACTACATTTTCCCTTGTATCTTTAGTTTTCTTCATTCTCCCTTGCTCCCGAATGGGTGAGACGGGTGGAGTACCTTAGATGGCCACTCATAAGTTTTTAAGACCCCAGGCGCTACTCACCAAAGTAGAATGTAGAATATTTTCTTTATAAATTATGTTATGGCAATTGAGCTAGATGTTCCCGAGACCATGGTCCGCACAGCACTCAGCCCAATAATTTGGTCCTTTAGGGAGTTTGGATGTGTCTATGGAGCTTCCATGACCTTGCCTTGGACAAGTAATGCTGCCTTCCCCACTGTCGTGTACTGTCTTACCCTTCACCAAAGTTATTGCTTATCTATTGTCTAGTTAGTGCTTTTTTCATCCCCACCCCTCCCCTCCCTTGTAATCATCAAAGATTGTTTCTTTTTGCGTGTAAACCTTTTCATGAGTTTTTATAGTAGTGGTCTCTGACAGTATTTGTTCTTTTGTGTTTGACTTATTTCACTCAGGATAATGCCCTCCAGATTCATCCATGTTGTGAGATGCTTCACAGATGCATCATTGTTCTTTATCCTTTTGTAGTACTCCATTGTGTGTATGTACCACAGTTTGTTTATCCCTTTATCTGTTGATGGGCATCTAGGTTATTTCTATCTTTTTGCTATTGTGAATAATGCTGCAATGAACATGGATGTGCATATGCCTATTCTTGTGACGGCTCTTATTTCTCTAGGATATATTCCTAGGAGTGGGATTGCTGGATCGTATGGTATTTCTATTTCTAGCTTTTTAAGAAAGCACCATGTCGTTTTCCAAAATGGTTGTACCATTTTACATTCCCACCAGCAGTGCATAAGAGTTCCAATCTCCCCGCAGCCTTTCCAACATTTGTTATTTTCTGGGTTTTTGTTTTTGTTTTTTGCCAGTAATGCTGGGGTAAGATGATATCTCATTGTAGTTTGGATTTGCATTTCTCTAGTGGCCAGTGATCGTGAGCATTTCCTCATGTGTCTGTTAGCCACTCGAATGTCTTCTTTGGTGAAGTGTCTGTTCATTTCCTTTGCCCATTTTTTAATTGGATTATTTGTCTTTTTGTTGTAGACATGCTGGATTTTCCTGTAGATTTTAGAGATTAGAACTTTGTTGGATTCGTAATAGCCAATTTTTTTCCTCCAGTCTGTAGGTTCTCTTTTTACTCTTTTGGTGAAGTCTTTTGATGACCGTAAGTGTTTAATTTTTAGAAGATCCCAGTTATGTAGCTTATCTTCTGGAGTTTGTATGTTGTTAGTTATGGTTTGTGTCCTATTAATGCCATGTATTAGGGCCTCTAGAGTTGATAGTATTTTTTCTTCTATGACCTTTATATTTTTTGGTTTTATATTTAGGGCTTTGATCTGTTTTGAATTAATTTTTCTGTATGGTGTAAGGTATGGGTCCTCTTGCATTTTTTTTGCAGATGGACATCCATCTTGCCAGCACCATTTGTTAAAAAAACTGTCTTTTTCTCATTTGATGGACGTTGGGCCCTGTCGAAGATCAGGTGACCCTTGGATGGATTTACACCTGGGTTCTCAATTCTGTCCCATTGGTCAATGTATCTGTTGTTGTACCAGTACCAGGCTGTTTTAACTACCGTAGCTGTATAATAGGCTCTGAGATCAGGTAGTTCAAGTCCTCATTCTTTATTCTTCTTCTTCAGTAGTGCTTTACTTATCCAGGGCTTCTTCCCTTTCCATATAAAGTTAATGATTAGTTTTTCCATCTCTTTAAAGAATGTTGTTGGTATTTAGATCAGGATTGCATTGTATTTGTAAATTGGTTTGGGTAGAATTGTCATTTTCGTAATGTTGAATCTACCTATCCATGAGCATGGTATGTTTTTCCATTTACGTAGATCTGTTTTGTTTTCTTGCAGTAGTGTCTTATGCTTTTCTTTGTATAAGTCTTTTACATCCCTGGTTAAATTTATTCCAAAGTATTTTACTTTTTTAGGGGCCATTACAAATGGTATTTTTCTGATTTTCTTTTCATCATTCTCTTTATTGGTATATAGGAATTCAACTGATTTTTGTATGTTTGTCTTGTAGTCTGCTGCTCCACTGAATCTTTGTATTCATTCCGGTAGTTTTCTCGTGGAAACCCTGGTGGCATAGTGGTTAAGTGCTATGGCTGCTAACCAAGAGGTCGGCAGTTCAAATCTGCCAGGGGCCCCTTGGAGACTCTATTGGGCAGTTCTACCCTGTCCTATAGGGTCAGGATCAGTTGGAATCAACTTGACAGCAGTGGGTTGTAGTGGAGTTTTCTCATGGAGTCTTTTGGGTTTTCTAATAATATCATATCATCCACAAATAGGGACAGTTTTACTTCTTTATTACCAATTTGGATGTCCTTTATTTCTTTTTCTTGCCTTATTGCTCTAGCTAGGACTTCCAGCACAATGTTAAATAGGAGTGGTGATAAAGGGCATCCTTGTCTTGTTCCTGTTCTTAAGAGGGATGGTTTCAGCCTGTCTTCATTAAGAATGATGTTAGTTGTTGGTTTTGTACAGATGCCCTTTATTATGTTGAGGAATTTCCCTTGTATACCTATTTTATTGAGAATTTTTATCAGGAATAGGTGTTGGACTTTGTTGGATACCTTTTCTGCATCGATTGAGATGATCGTGTGTTTTTTTTTTTCTTCTTTTATTTATGTGGTGGATTACATTGATTGATTTTCTGATGTTAAACCATCCTCACATACCTGATATGAATCCACTTGGTCATGGTGTATTATTTTTTTGATATGATGCTGAATTCTATTGGATAGGATTTTGTTGAGATTTTCACATCTATATTCAGGAGAGATATTAATCTGTAATTTTCTTTTTTTGTGGTGTCTTTGCCTGGTTTTGGTATCAGGGTTATACTAGCTTCATAGAATGAATTTGGAATTATGCCTTCCTATTCTATGTTCTGAAATAATTTGAGTAGTACTGGTGTAAGCTCTTCTCTGAATGTTTGATAGAATTCTACAGTGAAGCCATCTGGGCCAGGGCTTTTTTGTTGTTGTTGAGTGTTTTTAAGTTACCTTTTCAATCTCTTCTTCTATCCTGGGTCTGTTCAGATTTTCAACATCATTTTGTGTTAGCCTGGGTAGGTAGTGTGTTTCTAGAAATTTGCCCATTTCCTCTAGGTTTTCAAATTTTTTGAAGTATAGTTTTTCATAATACTCTGTTATGATCCTTTTTATTTCAGTTGGGTCTGTTGTAATGTCCCCATTTCATTTCTTATTTGGGTTATTTATGTCCTCTCTTGTTTTTCTTTTATCAGTTTGGCCAGTGGTTTGTCAAGCCTTTCAAAGAAACAACTTTTGGTTTTGTTGATTCTTTCTATTATTTTTCCATTCTCCATTTCATTTATTTCTGTTCTGATCTTTATTATTTCCTTTCTTCTGGTGACTGTGAGATTCTTTTGCTGTTCTCTATTTGTTTGAGTTGTGTAGCTTATGTTTTGCTTTTGTCCCTGCCTTTGCTGTGTCCCAAAGGGTTTGGATTGATGTGTTTTCATCTCATTTAATTCTAAGAATTTGATTCCGTCTTTAATTTCTTCTATTTCCCAGTGGTTTTTAAGCAGGGTATTATTCAGTTTCTGTATAATTGATTTTTTTTTTCCCTTGCTCTTCCTGTTTGTAGTTTCTACCTTGATGATGTTGTGGTCAGAGAAGACACTTTGCATTATCTCAATGTTTTGGATTTTGTTGAGGGTTGCTTTGTGGCATAAGATGTGGTCTATTCTGGAGAATATTCCGTGTGCATTAGAAAAGAATGTGTACCTTGCTGCTGTTGGGTGGAGTGATCTGTATATGTCTATGAATTCAAGTTGGCTCATTGTGTCCTTTAGATGTTCTGTATGTTGTTGAGTTTCTTTCTAGATGGTCTCTCCTTTACCAAGAGTAGTGTGTTTAAGCCTTCTACTATTATTGTGGAACTGTCAATTTCTCTTTTCAGAACCAATGCTGAAATGCATCAAAGACCACCCAGTTATAAAACCTAAGCTTCTAGGAATAACCTGCCCTCGGTTTGTTCTATGATGGGAAAGACCACCCTAGCTAAAATGGTGACCTCAACAGAGACGAAGCTGCCCCCCACAGACAGCAACTTCACAAATTTGCTTCTGGTCTGGGCTGGTTGATTTTTCTGAGAATGACGTTCCTCATGGCTGTTAGTTCATTTTGTAGGCCTGTCTATTGTTTGGTGTATTGAAAGATGACCTCTGGGAGTGGGCTCAGTTCCAGGTTTGAAGGATATATAAGGGCCATGGTTTCTGGGGCTCTACCAGTCTCTATCACACCTGTAAGTCTAGTCTTTTTTATGAATTTGAATTTTATTCTACATTTTTCCCTACTCTATCCAGGACCTTCTACTGTAATCCTGATCGGAGCAGTAGGTACTGGTAGCCAGGCACCATCTAGATCTTCTGGTCTCAGGCCAGCAGAGACTGTTTTTCCCTTCAGACTTTGATTTTCTTCACTCTTCTTTGCTCTGGATGGGAAGAGACCAATAGCTGTAGCTTAGATGGCTGCTTGCAAGCTTTTAAGACCCCAGTTGCTACTCAGCAAAGTAGGATGTAGAGCATTGTCTTTATGGACTATGTTATGCCAATTGACCTAGATATCCCCCAAGACTATGGTCTAAGCCTTCAAGCCCAGTGACTCTGTCCCTCAAGGTGTTTGGTTATGGCTAGGAAGTTTTCATAACTGTGTCCCCTGTGTGGTCTACTATACACATGGATATATTTGCAACACATACAAATGCTTATGTAGAAATACCCTTTGCCAAACCTGTGTATGCTCTTGGGTGTACTCCCCTATGCTATCTCATACCTGTTCAGCTTACGTATCCACCTATGTATCCACTTATAATTTGTTTGTTATTACTGTTATTGCAGGATTATGTATGTAATAGTATTTACTGTTGTTACCTTTTACTCTTGAGTACCTCTCAGTGCTTTCCTTTCCCTTGGTCATGTTTTGTTGACTTTACCCATACTGTGTATTGTCTTTCCCTTTGTCCAAGTTAGTATGTATCTACTATCTTGTTAGTGATTTCCCCTCCCTTCCCTTCCCTTCCCATCCCTGAAACCATCAAAGAATGTTTCTTTCTGTGTGTATACTTTTCTTGACTTTTAAAATAGTGGTCTCATACAATATTTGTCCTTTAGTGATTGACTTAATTCACTCAGCGTAATGTCCTGCAGGTTCATTCATGTTGTGAGATGTTTCACAGATTCATCTTTACTCTTTAACATTGCGTATTATTCTATTGTGTGTATATATCACAGTTTATTCATTTATCCACTGAGGGGCACTTAGGTTTTTTTCATTTTTGCTATTGTGAATAAGGCTGCAATGAACATGGGCGTGCATAAATCTATTTGTGTCATAGCTCTTATTTCTCTAGGATATAAACCTAGTAGTGGCATTGCTGGATCATATGGTATTTCTATTTCTAACTTTTTAAGGAAGTGCCATACCATTGTACTATTTTACATTCCCACCAGCAGTGTATGAGAGTTCCAATCTCCCTACACCCTCACCAGCATTTTTTTTTCCTGTTTTTTGTTGTTTTGATTTGCATCTCTCTACTGGCTAACGGGAGCCCTGGTGGTGCAGTGGTAAAGAGCTTGGCTGCTAACCAAAATGTTGGCAGTTTGAATTTACCAGCTGCTCCTTGGAAACCTTATGGGGCAGTTCTACTCTGTTCTATAGTGTTGCTATGAGTTGAAATCGACTCAATGGCAATGGGTAATGGCTAATGATTGAGAGCATCTCTTCATGCATTTGTTGGCTGCCTAAATGTCTTCTTTTGAGAAAGTGTTCATATCCTTTACCCATTTTTTAATTGGGTTGTTTTAATTGTTGTTTAATTGGTTGTCTTTCTGTTGCTGAGGTGTTGAAGTTTTCCGTAAATTTTAAAGATTGGTCTCTTGTCAGATATGTCATTGTCAATTTTTTTTTTCCTAGTCTGTAGGTTCTCTCTTCACTCTTTGGTGAAGTTTTTTGATGCACACAAGTATTAATTTTTAGGAGGTCCCTGTCATCTAGTTTATCATATGCTCTTTGTGCATTTTTAGTTATGCTTTATAGTCTATGCCATAAATTAGGGCTCCTAGGTTTGCTCCTATTTTTTCTTCCATGATCTTTACTGTTTTAGGTTTTATATTTAGGTCTTTGATCCATCTTGAGTTGACTTTTGTGTATGGTGTGAGGTATGGATCCTGTTTCATTTTTCTGCAGATGGATATCCGGTTTTGCCAGTACCATTTGTTAAAGAGACAATCTCTTCACCATTTAATGGATTTCAGCACTTTGTTGAAGATCAGTTGTCCATAGGTGGATGGATTTACTTCCTGGGTTCCTGATTCTGTTCCATTGGTCAATGTTTCTGTCGTTCTAACAGTGGCAAGCTGTTTTGACTACCATGGCTATATAGTAGATTCTTTGGTTGGGAATTGTAAGGCTTCCTACTTTGTTGTTCTTCTTCAGGAGTGCTTTGCTTATCCATGGCCTCTTTACCTTCCATATAAAGTTGGTGATTAGTTTTTCTATCTCAATAAAGAATGTTGAGGGAATCTGGATCAGGATTGCATTACATCTATAGATCACTTTGGGTGGTATTGACATTTTCACAATGTTAAGTCTTCCTACCCATGAGCATGGTATGTTCTTCCATTTATGTACATTTCTTTCAGTTTCTTGATGTAATATTTTGTACTTTTCTTTGCATAAATCTTTTACATCCCTGGTTAGGTTTATTCCTAAGTATTTTATCTTTTGGGGGCTATCATAAATGGTATTGTTTTCCTGACTATTTTTTTGGAGCTCTCTTTGTTAGAGGAATCTGACTCATTTTTGTATGCTGATCATGTACCCTGTCACTTTGCTGAGCTCTTCTAAAGTTCCAATAGGTTTCTTGGAGAATCTCTGGAATTTTCTACTTATAGGATCATATCATCTGCAAATAGCGATAGTTTTACTTCTTCCTTACAAATTTGGATGCCTTTCATATCCCTTTCTTGCCTTATTGTCCTGTCTAGGACTTCTAGTACAATGTTGAATAAAAGTGGTGATAAAGGACATCCTTGTCTGGTTCCCGCACTCAAGGGGAATGCTTTTAGTCTCTTTACGTTGAGAGTAATGTTGGCTGTTGGTTTGGTATATATGCCCTTAAAAAAAAAAAGTATGTGGAATTTCCCTTCTATTCCTATTTTGCTGAGAGTTGTTATCAGGAATTGCTTTGCTCTGGATGGGAAGAGTTTATCAAATGCCTTTTCTGCATCAATTTATATGATAATGTGATTCTTTTGTTTTATTTATGTGGTAGATTACATTAATTGATTTTCTAATGTTGAACCATCCTTACATATCCGATATGAATTCCACTTGATCATGATGTATTGTTGGATTCTATTGGCTAGGATTTTGTTGAGAATTTTTGTGTCGTATTTATGAGGGATATTGGTCTATAATTTTCTTTTTTAGTGGTGTCTTTGCCTGGCTTTAGTATCAGGGTTATGCTGGCTTTGTAGAATGAATTCAGGAATATTCCATACTTTTCTATGTTCTAGAATTGTTTGAGTAGAAGTGGTGTCAGCTCTTCTCTGAATGTTTGGTAGATTTTTCCAGTGAACCTGGAGCTTTTTTTGTTGGGAGCTTTTTTTAATCATCTCTTCTATTTCTTCTTTTGTTATGGGTCAGTTCACATTTTCTACCTCAGTTTGTGTTAGTTAGAAATTTGCCTTTTTCTTCTAGGTTTTTGAATTTGTTAGAGTATAGATCTTCATAGTATTCTGTTATGATCCTTTTTATTTCAGTTGGTTCTGTGGTAACATCACCAATCTCATTTCTTATTTGTGCTATTTGTGTCTTCTCCGTCTATTCTATTGTCAGTTTGGCCAGTGATTTGTTGATTTCATTAATCCTTTCAAAGAACCAATTGGTAGTCTTGTGATTCTTTCTACTCTTTTTCTGTTTCATTTATTTCTGCTCTGATTTTTATTATTTCCTTTCTTTTGCTGACTTTGGGTTTTGTTATTTTTGTTTTTTTTACCGCTCTTTTTCTATTTGCTGGAGTTCTAGGATTAAGGTGTTGATTTTGGCTCTTTCTTCTTTTCCAATGTGTGCTTTTATTGCTGTAAATTGACCTCTGAGCACTGCTTTTGCTGTGTCCCATAGGTTTTGGTATGTAGTGTTTTCATTCTGATTTGATTCCAGAAATTTTTTTATTTCATTTTTAATTTCTTCTATAACCTAGTGTTTTTTAAGCAGGATGTTACTCAATTTCCATATATTTGATTTTTTTCCTTTTTCTTCTTGTTATGATTTCTAATTTTATAGCAGTGTGATCTGAGAAAATGTTTTGTATTATTTCAATGTTTTTTAATTTATTGAGGCTTGCTTTGTGGTCTAATATATGGTCTATTTTGGAGAATGATCCATGTGCGCTGGAAAAGAATGTGTACTGTGCTGTTGCTGGGTGGAGTGTTTTGTACATATCTTCTGAGATCAAGTTGGTTGATTGTCTTGTTTAAATCTTCTGTATCTTTGTTGAGTTTCTTTCTAGTTGTTCTGTCCTTCATCGAAAGTGGTGTGTTAAAATCTCCTACTATTATTGTAAAATTGTCTGTTTGTCTTTTCAGTTCTACTAAAGTTTGTTTTATGTATTTTGGAGCTCTTTCATTGGGTGCCTAGATATTTATTATAGTTATGTCCTCTTGTTGTATTGGCCCTTAAATCATTACATAATGCCCTTTCTTGTCTCTTACGCTAGTTTTTGCCTTGAAGACTATTTAATCAGAGATTAATATTGCTACTCCAGCTTTTTTTTTTTTTTTTTTTGGTTGCCATTTGTTTGATATATTTTTTCCCATCCTTTGATATTTAGCTTATTTTTATCTTTGTGTCTATGGTATGTCTTTTGTAGGCAGCATATTGATGGGTAATGTTTTCTTATCCAGAAACCCTGGTGGCATAGCGGCTAAGTGCTGTGGCAGCTAACCAAAGGGTCAGCAGTTCGAATACGGCAGGCACTCCTTGGAAACTCTATGGGACAGTTCTACCCTGTCCTATAAGGTCATTATGAGTCAGAATAGACTCAATGGCGATGGGGAGGATGGTTTCTTATCCATTCTGACACTCATGATCTCTTGACTGGTGCATTTAATCCCTTTACAGTCAGTGTAATTATCATTAGGTATGAATTTACTGCTGTCATTTTGTTGTGCTTTTTTTTTGTGGTGTTGATGATTTCTTTGTTTTGTATACTTTTCCGTACTGAGTTATTTTTGTTTATGGATTTTCTTTTCATTAACTTCATTGCTGTTGATTTTTTGTTTACTGGGTCTTTATGATTTTTTTCTTTTTTATTTTAATGAGAAGATTTATTAGTTTTCTTTGTGGTTACCCTGAAAGTTACTTTTATCTTCCTAGGTTTAAAACAGTGTGTTATATCTTGATAGTGCCTTTACTTCCTCTCCATATGGAAGTTCTGTAACTACCATTTATTCAGCCTTTTTATTTTGAAGTTGTCATCATTTTCAGATTGACTTCTCTGGTTCCCTGTTTTCAGCCTTGTAGCTTTACTCTATTTTTGAAACTTATTTATTTGGGTTGGTATCTGGGTGTGTTGTCATGTGTCTTCATCTTAGGTTGTTCCCTGACATTGTTGGTTCCCTGTACAAAGGAATCCCTTTAATATTTCTTCTAAGGTTGATTTGGTTTTTACAAATTCCCTTAGTTTCTGTTCATCTGGAGATGTTCTAATTTCACCATGATGTTTGTGAGGGAGTTTTTCTGGATATATAATTCTTGGTTGGTGATTTTTTTCTTTCACACTTTTATATATGTCGACCCATTGCTTTCTTGACTTTGCTGTAGAGGGCTGTCATGGTGTATTTGACTAAGCTGCCATATTGGCCAGAAGTCTCCTGTCTTAATCCTTAGTGATTTCTGTACCAAAGTAGGTGATTCTTCTCTAATGATTTTGTCTCCATCTCCTACTTTAGCACTCATTGCAATGCTCATATCCTCGACATGTCATCTGACACCTCCATCTTTCCATCTCGCTCTCCAGCTCCAGCAATTGTTTGATCCTGGTGTCACCTACTATGTGTTCCCTTCACTCTTTGCCTGTGTTAAATTCTGTGGTAATGATGTAACGACTCTTTTGCTTAGACTCTCAACTCCTTTCCCTTTCTGTTTTTTTTTTGGTGCTTACTTTGCTAACCCACAATTAAATTCAATTTCATGCTCACACTCAAGCATTTGAATATCACTGAAGAAAAATACACAACTGTATTGTTTGGTTTTTTTTAAATTGATGATCATTAACCTCAAGTGGATTCTTAGTGCTTTCTAGAAATAATACTTTATTTCCATAGTTCATTTGTGCCCAGTCATCCTAGATAACGTCTGGTGTTAAAAAAAAAAAAAAATTTTATTTTAAAATCATGTCTTCTTATTTCTCTATAAAACATTACATCTCATTCTTCTTCTAGATAATAATCTTCTATATCACTAAGAAAATAGAAATAATCAGAAGAAAACTTTTATAACCTTCTACTGTTATATCTGCCACTGACCAAGTTCTCTGTCCATGCACTCTGTTTTCTCAACTATCATCCATGCCTCTAATTAAGGCGATCCCTTCCCCTTGTTCAAACCTCCCCACATTAAGCACTCAGGGACATTGCTTTGACAAATCTCCATTCTCTCCTCTATCATTAATTTTTATTTCTCTACTGGATTGTTCCCTTCAGTATGCAAACATCTTAAAAAAAAACAAAAAAACCTTAGTTTCTCTCTGTAGCTACCAACCCATCTCTCTACTTTCTTCCACAGCAAAATCCCTTGAAAGTCTTATCTATATTCTGTATTTCCAATTTATTTCCTTCTGATCTCTCAGGAACCCACTCTGTCTGGTCTTTGATGCTTCTACTTCACATAAACTTTTCTTACCATAGTCACCAATCACCTCCAGGATTCTAAATCCTGTGGTCAATTATCCGTCCTAATTTTCCTTGATCTACTCTCTTGTCGTTTGATAGCTCCTGCTTCCCCTCTTCACTTGACTTCTAATACACAGTCATACTCTCCTGGGTTTCCTTCTTTCTTACCGACCTCTTCCTCTCAACCTACTTTGCTGGCTCTTTCTCATTATCTTAGCTTCATAATGATGAAATGCTCTAGGACTCAGTTTTTGTATCTCTGTGTACACCAACTGCTTTAGTGACCTCATCCAATTTCAAGGCTTTCAAAACCATTTGAAGTCCTGTGGTGCAAAGGCTGCTAATTGAAACGCTGGTGGTTTGAACTCACCCTGTAGTTTCATGGGAGAAAGACTTAGCGATCTGCTTCAGTAAAGATTACAGCCTAGAAAACCCTTTGGGACAGTTCTATTCTGTCACATGTGATTGCTTTGAGTCAAAATTGACTCAACAGCACCCAACAACAAAAACCGTTTATAAGCTGATGCCTCTTAAATTTTTATATCTCCAGTCCAAACCTCTCCTTTAAATGTCAGATTTCTATATCTAGCTGCTTGCAAGATATCTTAATTTGGATGTGCAATCAAATCTCAAACTTGTCTGCCTATTTCCTGATTTCAACCTTGCCCAAATTGGCTCCCCCAAACCAGTCTTCCCCATCTCACTAAATGGCAAATCTGTTCTAGTTATTCAAACCAAAAACTTTTAAGTCATTGGTATTAGTTATCTACTGCTGTGTAACAAATTACTACAAATTTAGTAGTTTAAAACAACACATATTTATTATTTCACAGTGTCTGTGAGGCAGGAGTTTGAACATAGTTAACTAGGTCCTCTGCTTCAAGATCTTTCACAAGACTACAATCAAGGTATCTGCCAGGGCTGGGGTCTCCTCTGAAGACTTGCCAAGTGAAAAGAGGAGGCAGGACCTATCAAATGACAAGATAGTTAGTCAAGCAAAATCAGGACAGAGAATTCACCATAGGATTTAGAATCCTGGAGGTGATTGATGACTATGATAAGAAAAGTTTATGTGAAGTGGAAGGGTCGAAGACCAGACAGAGTGGGTTCCTGAGAGACCAGAAGGAAAGAAATTGAAAATATGGAATATAGATAAGACTTTCAAGGAATTTTGCTGTGGAAGAAAGTGGAGAGATGGGATGGTAGCTACAGAGAGAAATTACGGATCTGCCTCCAAGTTCATGTGGTTGTTGGCAGAGTTCAGTTCCTTGAGGGTTGTTGGAATGAGGGCCTTAGTTCCTAGAAGGCTTTTGGTTACAGACCACCCTCAGTTCCTTGTCACATGGGCATCTCTAATTTGACAGCTTGCTTCATAAAAAGAGTCAAGCTGAGAAGGTAATAGAGATGCTAGCAAGATAGATATCACAGTATTATGTAACATAACCATGAAAGTGACATCCCATCACCATATTCTATTGGTTAGAAGCAAGTCACTAGGCCTAGTTCACACTCAGGAAGATAAAATGAATTACACAAGGGCATGAACACCAGGAGGTAGGGATAACTGGGGGGCCAACTTAGAATCTGTCTGCTACATCAACCTTGATTCCTCTTTTTCTTTTGCACCACACATCCAGTCCTTCAGCAGATCTTATTGGCTCTGCTTGCAATGTATTGAGAACCAACCACTTCTCACCACCTTCACTGCTACCATGCTAGTCCTGGCCATTGGTTCTCTTTCAGCTGGATTATTGCAACAGACAACTAACTGGTCTCCCTGTTCCTGCCCTTGCCTCCAGTGGGTCTATTTTCAGTGTGGCAATTACATACAGAGATCTAGTTAAAATGTAAATCAGATCATGTCACATCCTATTTGACTTGAAGAAGCCAAAGTTCTTACAATGGTCATCCAGCTTCTACATGAACTTGCCCCCGGCTACCTCTCTGACTTCACTTCCTATTATTCTCCCTTGTGCTCACTTTGCTTCAGCCATTCTTTGCTGTTTTTCAAGCAAGCGTACTCATATCTTAGGGCCTTGTATTACATGTTCCCTCTGCCTGGAACGTTCCCTCTCCATAACCACATGGCCAGCTTCTTCACCTCATTTAAGTCTTTACCCAAATACATCTTTGTAATAAAAACTTTCCTAAGCATTCTGAACACTCTGCTTGAAATATGCAAATTTCTATTCCCTATTCCCCTCCCTTGTTTTGCTTTTTTCTGATATATATCACTAATATGCTTATTTACTGTCTCTCACTCTGAGCTAGAATGTAGCCTCCATAAGAACTGGGATTTTTATCTGATTCATTGGTGTATTCATAGAAACTTGAACAGGGTAGTGGCTTAATGTTGAATAAATGTATTTAGATATTTACTTCATCTGGAATTCATTTTTATAAATGGTTGGAGATAAGAATATAGCTTAACAGTTTTTTTTTCTAAGCAGATGGTCAATTATTTCAACACCGTGTATTTAATGGTACTGACTTGAAGTGCCTCAGCTTTTTGTAAGTACGGAATCTGTTCCATTGAACATTATCTATTTCCGTACCAGTTTCTAACACTCTAACTGTATGGCACCTTTTAATGAGGCTTGGCCTCATGAACACTGGAGATGGATGATGGTTCTGTATTCTCAGAAGGAATTTGTGGATCTTTACTGTAGTTCACTGACATTTCACATGACTCAGTCATCCTTGGATTTCTGGACTTTTTTCCTCTTCTATGTTAAATAACTAATGTTGATGAAGATGAGGGTGAGCACATGAATCCACCAGCCATGGCATCCCTTGGGGAAGAAAAGTGGCAAGAAATGACTAAACAGTTCACATGAACAGCAATAAACCATTTTGTATAGCCCTCACTTTCACCTGCTGGTACAATATCGCCAGCTCTTCTCAGAGTCTTTCCATTTATTTCTGCCAGTCTCCCTGGGAAATTCTCACATGTGCTTGCAAACAAGTTATCTTAGCATCATCCATTGATTAACCCCATTGTCTAAGAGAAAGATGTCAGAAGGGACCTGACATCATAGTGGTTATATCTCACCTCAATTCTGGAGCTGCCCTGAGGCACTAAGAAGGAGAAACTCTTTTTCCTATAATTGTAGCCTTTGAGAGTTGAGGGCATTTCCCACAATATTTGTGGGCATTAAATGGGCAAGACTTTGTTTACTCAAGCTGTCTCAATCATATTACATCTGTAATCACCCAAACCTACATTCAAATACAGATAAAAACCAAGTCATAGTCACCTGCCCCAGCAAGATTATATTAGGCATCACTAATCTCTGCTGCTGGTTGTGCTCAAGATCTCTAAGTGGACTCAGAAACTAAGAGAAGAGGGTGATCAGAGTTCTCCAGAACCTCCTATAGAGCTGAAAACAGATAAGAAGACATCAATATCGTGCCACATTTTACATACATTTGCCAGCTTCATACTACCTTTTCTCGTTTTAGACCCTGCCCACTTACATTCCACCATCTATCAGTTTGTCATACTGGTGGTGGCTTGCACGTTGCTACGATGCTGGAAGATATGCCACCAGAATTTCAAATACCAGCAGGGTCACCTGTGGTGTATATATTTCAGTAGAGCTTTCAAAATAAGACAAACTAGGAAGAAAGGTCCGGCAATCTACTTCCAAAAACTATCCAGTGAAAACCTAATGGATCACAACAGAACATTGTCTGGCTTTCTTGCTTTGGACACATCATTAGGAAGGATCAATCATTGGAAAAGAACATCATATTTGGTGAAGTAGAGGGTCAGTGAAGCAAGGCGAGGAGATCCTTAGTGAGATAGATTGGTATGGTGGCTGCGGCAATAGACTTAAACATGCTGCTCATTGTAACAATGATGCAGGACTAGGCAACGTTTG
Organism: Elephas maximus indicus; assembly: GCF_024166365.1. Lineage (NCBI taxonomy): Eukaryota > Metazoa > Chordata > Mammalia > Proboscidea > Elephantidae > Elephas > Elephas maximus. Next base: position 57,929,168 of record NC_064841.1, on the reverse strand, counting down.
GTTCTGTTGTATATAAGGTCACTATGAGTAAGATGGGCTCTGCTGCTAATTAAAATGTCAGCAGTTGGAATCCACCAGCTGGTCCTTAGAAACCCTATTGGGGCTGTTCTACTCTGTCCTATATGGTCACTGTGAGTTGGAATCGACTCAATGGCAAACGGGTTTTTTTTTTTTTTTTTAATGAGCAGGGTCTATCTATCTATCCATTTATGTTGGAATTTTAAATTTCAAGTGAGCATACCTCCACAGGGGCCCAACAAAATTTAAAAACAATAATCGCTGAGAGAAAGGTTATCATCAAAGGACACAAATTTGGTCCCAATCAAACAACGCCAGAGATAACTGCCAGCAATCATTGAGAAGGTCTCTGGAAGTATGACCGAGGTGGATCTGTAGCCAAAGACAGAATTCTTCTGAGTTTTAATGTCAGACATGTCTAAAATAAATACACAAACTTAAATGATCATTTTTCAACAAGTTTTATAATAAGAAAGCCGAATTGAAAGACAGACATCAAATGTTAATTATGAAATGCATCGATTTCCCAGCAATGGAGAGATTGTGTCAGATAACCTAGTTCACCAGTGAACTTTCAATATTGTAGTGTCACCAGTAGAGCCTCTAGGAGAGCTGAATTGAAAGCAAAAACAGATTTTTTTCTGTATCAGGAAATTTTGAAAAAGGAGCCCTGGTGGCACAGTGGTTAAGCACTCGGCTGCTAACCAAAAGATCGGCTATTTGAACCCACTAGCAGCTCCATGGGAGAAAGATGTGGCAGTCTGCTCCCATGAAGATTACAGCCTTGGAAACCCTATAGGGCAGTTCCACTCTTTCCTATAGGGTTGCTCTGAGTTGGAATCAACTCAATGGCAATGGGGTTTGTGTGTGTGTGTGTATTTTAGAAATACAGAATAAGAAGAGGAATTATACTTTCCTATTTCCTGCTCTCAGAATGCATATGGAGAAGCTGGGTTTAGACCAAAGCAAGAGGTGAAATATAATTTAAGTGAATTAGAACAAATGCCTTCACCTGATGAAATATTCTTCAGATTTTTCCACTGATGGTCTCAGCTTGGAGCTGCATATGTGCCTCAGATAAACTCAGTCACAGCAAGCTAAATTCGTGTTTAGCTTGGGGTTTTGTAGCTGTTAGAACTGGATACTGTACAAAGTTGCTTTCGGGCTCAAAACACCTTCATATCATTTCTGAAGAGGTCATCGGGGGGCGGAGTGTGGATAATGCAGGGCTACAGCTCAGGAGACCTTCCTTTTGAGCACCAGTTACTGTGCTTCTCTTCCCGTGAGAAACCAGCCTAGGACTGGGGACTCCAACTTGCCAACGGCTTTGCTAATCCTTTGCTTCTGCCTCGTGGGTCTATCTTGTTTTACAGGCTGTCTGCCAATAGTGTGGGATTCCAGTCGGATGGTTGCTACCAGAGCTGTGCTGAACCACTGCCACTGCATTCCTGGTCTTATATATGCCTTTGGGGAGATGTATATTCAAAAACTAGAGTAAAACACCTAGACTCTGCCCTCTCTGTGGTAATATGCCCAAACCAAAAGGCTTCTTTGCTCTAGATCGCCCTCTCTTCCAGCTGCTGTAGTGTCAGTAGGAATTTTCAGTGTGTTTCCCACTGATTTTTTTTTTTTTTTACATAAAACTTTATTGTGTTTTCAGTGAAGGTTTACACAACAGACCTGTTCCTATCCAACAATTTCTAAACAAGTTATTCAGTGACATTGGTTGCATTCTTCACAATGTGTGGGGATTCTCATTATTTCCGTTCTGGTTGTTCAGTTTCCATTGACTTAGTTTCCCTGCACCTTTACCTTCTCATCTTTGTTTTGAAGTAATTGTTGACCATTTTAAAGGAGCACAGTACTTACGAAATATGCATTATCTGAGCCAATTTTTTATTTAGCTACAAGGTGACCTCAGAGGTTAGTTTTGGTTTAGGGTTTGAAGAATATTTCAAGGACAATAGTCTCAGACCAGTAGGTCTGTTTTTTTTTTTTTTTTTTTTTAAAGAATTTGAGGTTCTATTCCACATTTTTCTTCCATTCTATCAGGGTCCATCTATCATGGCTTCGATTAGAACTGTCGGTAGTGGTAGCTGGGCACCATTTGGCTCTTCTGGTCTCAGTGTAATTGAGGCTGTAGTTCATGTAGACTATTTGTCCTGTAGACTAGTTTCTTCTTTGAGTCTTTGGTTTCCTTCTGTCTCTTTTTCTCTGGATAAGTGAAGACCAATAGTTGTAGCTCAGGATACCTTTCTTCTGAGCACCTTACAGTGCTCCTCTTCCTGTAAGAAATCTGTCTAGGACTGGGGACTTCAACTTTCCGAGTCCTTTTGAGCCCTGCCAACATCTCAATTTTAGTCCAGTGAGGGCTGTGTGGGACTTCTAACCCACAGAACTGTAAGATAATAAATTTGTGTTGTTTTATTCCATCCAGTTTTTGGTAGTTTTTTTTTACAGCAGCAATAGAAAATTAACACAATGACTTTTAAGGTTGTTTTTCAGCTCTAAGATTTGCTATACTGTTGGCGAGATTGGATTAGAGCCCGAAAAACTTCTAAAGGTGAGGGTTATTTAAAATGGAGGTGGTTTATCAAGCAGACCATGAGCTACTGATTGGCTGAGTCTGGCTCATCAAAACTCCACCTAAAGTCCCATCACCCAGGAATCCTGGGATGAGCTACATGAATTCCTACCCTCTGGATTCTCTCAAAGGAACCCAGAAGCGGAAGGAAGGATGGTTTCTACGAGGATGGAGTAAACTGCCTTTAAATGGAAAAAATTTCCCTTCAGAGTTTTGGGTGAAATTGTCCAAATTGAAGCAATTTAAAATTTTCTACTTGGCAAGAAATTTGAAACTTCACGTGAACATATAGATACATAAACAACACAGCCATTGACATATGTGCAAACTGAGCCTGTTATTTGCAATTAGATGACCAAGGCAAGGCCGCATATTTTCACTGAAGGACCTGTTATCCCAGGAAACATTTTAATTGCATCTTGAATTTTAAAAAACTCCCTCCAACTTCAGGGGCGTACAGCCTTGGAGTCTGCAAATCTATTTGCACACAACTAGAAGAACCTTCTTCAGGAACTTGTTCTGACTTGCTGAACTAAGGCCCTCACAGAGAGGGAGAAAGTAGCCCCTAGGCTTCATTTAAAAAACTACCCCCAGCCTCCACTTCTGTGTGTCACCGGCCTCTGGCTTCAAAGAAGTCAGCAAACTTGCCTTAAGCAAAGCAGTGGCCAGAACGTCCTGTTCTCTTTTGGTTACACTTGTTTTGGAAGATAAAATACAAATTCAGCTGAACTGTTGATAATTCCAGGAGTGGCTGCAGAGCCAGGTGTGATTTGAGGGCTTGCTCTGAAACAGTGATCGGCAGCGTTTTGATCACCGATCCTCTCATCTCAAAGTCAGCTCCCTTTCCTGTGTGGCACCATTAAGTCCTTGTCTAGTCTGTATCGGGGGGTGGGGGGGGGTGGAGGGTGGTGTGGAAACAAGACATCGGAGCTTGTCTCCCTTGCCGCGATCAGCATTCCTTACTGTCCTCGTGTACCAATCTGTTTATTCTTATAGATCGTATCACATTAGTCAAAATAAGGCCACTTCACCTTGGAGCTGCTGCACCTATGCACGTAGCCAGGAGACATGGTTGGGATGGATCAGGTGATAGCCTGCAAATGACCTGACCAGTTATAATCCCTAGAATCCTTAGACTGTTTTGATTGGAAGAGATCTGGCCCTTAACAGGTCCAATCCCATTTCATCTAGATGAGCGTAGCGGGTAGAATTGCGTCCCCACCAAAGATGTGCTCAAGTTCTAACGCCAGATACCTATGAACGTGACCTTATCTGGAAATAGTCTTTGCAGATGTAATCAAGTTAAGATTAATTAAGAACTGGGTTAATATTCTTTTTTGTTGTTGTACTTTAGATGAAAGTTTATAGAACAAACTAGTTTCTTATTAAACAGTTTGTGTACAATATTGTTTTATGACATTGGTTAATAGCCCCACAACATGTCAACACTCTCCCTTCTCAACCTTGGGCTTGCTATTACCAGCTTTCCTGTCCCTTCCTGCCTTCTAGTCCTTGCTGCTGGGCTCGTGTGCCCCTTTAGCCTCCTTTTGTTTTATGGGCCTGTCCAATCTTTGGCTGAAGGGTGAACCTCAGGAGTGGCCCCCTTACTGAGCTGAAAGGGTTTCCAGGGGCCATACTCTCAAGGTTTCTCCAGTCTCTGTCAGGCCAGCAAGTCTGGTCCTTCTTTTTGAGTTAGAATTTTGTTCTACATTTTTCTCCAGCTCTATTGTAATCCCTGTCAGAGCAGTCAGTGGTGGTAGCTGGGCACCACCTAGTTGTACTGGACTCAGTCTGGTGCAGGCTGTGGTAGATGTGGTCCATTATTTTGGGGGACTAATTTTTCCCTTGTGTCTTTAGTTTTCTTCATTCTTCCTTGCTCCTGAAGGAGTGAGACCAGTGGAGTATCGTAGATGGCTGCTCACAGGCTTTTAAGACCCCAGATGTTATTCATCAAAGTAGAATGTAGAACATTTTCTTTATAAACTGTGTTATGTCAACTGAGCTAGATGTTCCCCGAGACCATGGTCCCCACAGCCCTCAGCCCAGCAATTTGGTCCCTCAGAGAGTCTGGATGTGTCTATGGAGCTTCCACGACCTTGCCTTATACAAGCTGTGCTGGCTTCCCCAGCATTGTGTACTGCCTCACCTTCACCAAAGTTACCACTTATCTATTGTCTATCTACTGTTTTTCCATCCCCACCCTCCCCTCCCTTGTAACTATCAAAGATTGTTTCTTTTTGTGTGTAAACCTTTTCATGAGTTTTTACAGTAGTGGTCTCATACAATATTTGTCCTTTCGTGATTGATTTATTTCACTCTGCATAATGCCCTCCAGATGCATCCATGTTATGAGATGCTTCACAGATTCATCGTTGTTCTTTGTCGTTGTGTAATAGTCTATTGTGTGTATGTACCACAGTTTGTTTATCCATTCGTCTGTTGATGGGCATCCAGGTTGTTTCCATCTTTTTGGTATTGTGAATAATGCTTCAGTGAACATGGGTGTGCACGTCTATCCGTGTGACGACTCATTTCTCTAGTATATATTCTGAGGAGTGGGATTGGTAGTTTCTAGCTTTTTAAGGAAATGCCATATTGTTTTCCAAAATGATTGTATCATTTTGTATTCCCACTAGAAGTGCATAAGAGTTCTAATCTCCCTTTAGCCTCTCCAACATCTGTTATTTCCTGTTTTTTTTTTTTTTTATTTGTGCCAGTAATGCCGGGGTGGGATGGTATCTCATTGTGGTTTTCTTTTGCATTTCTCTAATGGCTAGTGATCTTGAGAATTTCCTCATGTGTCTGTTGGCCACTTGAATGTCTTCTTTGGTGAAGTGTCTGTTCATTTCCTTTGCCTGTTTTTAAATTGGATTATTTGTCTTTTTATTGTATAGGTGTTGGATTTTCTTGTAGATTTTAGAGATTAGGCCTTTGTCTGATTTATAATAGCCAAAATTTTTTTCCCAGTCTGTGGCTTCTCTTTTTACTCTTTTGGTAAACTGTTTTGATGAGCATAAGTGTTTAATTCTTAGAAGATCCCAGTTATCCAGTTTATCTTCTGTAGTTTGTGTATTGTTGGTTGTGGTTTGTATCTTATTAATGCCATATGTTAGGGCCTCTAGCATTGATCCTATTTTTATTTCTATGAACTTCATAGTTTTGGGCTTTATATTTAGGTCTTTGATCCATTTTGAATTAGTTTTTGTATATGGTGTGAGGTATGGGTCCTGTTTCATTTTTTTTGGAGATGGACATCCAGTTTTGCCAGCCCCATTTGTTAAAAAGATCATCTTTTCCTCATTTGATGGACTTTGGGCCCTTGTCGAAGATCAGGTGACCCTGGGTGGATGGATTTACATCCGGGTTCTCAATTCTGTTCCATTGATCAATGTGTCTGTTGTTGTACCAGTACCAGGCTATTTTGACTACTGTAGCTGTATAGTATATTCTGAGGTCAGGTAGTGAGAGTCTTCCTACTTAAAAAAAAAAAAAAATAGTGAGAATCTTCCTACTTTATTCTTCATTTTCAAATAGTGTTTTACCTATCTGGGGTTTCTTCCCTTTCCAAATAAAGTTAATGATTAGTTTTTCCATCTCTTTAAAGAATGTTGTTGGTATTTGGACTGGGATTGTATTGTATTTGTAAAATGCTTTGGGTAGAATTGTCATTTTCATAATGTCAATTCTACCTATCCATGAACATGGTATGTTTTTCCGTTTATGTAGCTCTCTTACGGTTTCTTGCAGTAGCGTTTTGTAGTTTTCTTCGTATAGGTCCTTTACGTCCCTGGTTAGATTTATTCCTAAGTTTTTTTTTTTTTTAGGGGCTCTTATAAATGGTTTTGCTTTCCTGATTTCCTTTTCAATGTTCTCTTTATTGGTATATAGGAATCCAACTGACTTTTGTATGTTTATCCTGTATCCTGCTCCTCTGCTGAGTCTTTCTCGTAGTTCCAGTAGTTTCCTCAGGGAGTCTTCTGGATTTTCTATGTATAGTATCATATCATCCACAAATAGGGACAGTTTTACTTCTTCATTACCAGTTTGGATGCCTTTATTTCTTTTTCTTGCCTTATTGCTCTAGCTAGGACTTCCAGCACAATGTTAAATAGGAGTGGTGATAATGGGCATCCTTATCTTGTTCCTGTGCTCAAGGGGAATGTTTTCAGTCTCTCTCTGTTAAGAATGATGTTGGCCGTTAGTTTTGTATAGGTATCCTTTATAATGTTGAGAAATTTTCCTTCTATACATATTTTGAGAGTTTTTATCAGGAATGGGTGTTGGATTTTGTCAAATGCCTTTTCTGTGTTGAGATGATCATGTGATTCTTTTATTTATGTGGTGGATTATGTTGATTGATTTTGTAATGTTGAAACATTCTTGGATACCTGGTATGAATCCTACTTAGTAGTGGTGAATTATTTTTTTGATACGATGTTAAATTCTGTTGGCTAGAATTTTGTTGAGAAGTTTTACATCTGTATTCATGAGAGATATTGGTCTGTAATTTCCTCTTTTTTTTTTTTTTTTTGGTAGTGTCTTTGCCTGGTTTTGGTATCTCTTCAGATTTTCAACCTCATTTTGTGTTAGTTTGGGTAGGTAGAGTGTTTCTAGAAATTTGTCCATTTCCTCTAGGTTTTCAAATTTGTTGGAATATGGTTTTTCCTAATACTCTGCTATGATCCTTTTTATTTCAGTTGTGTCTGTTGTAATGTCCCCCATTTTGTTTCTTATTTGGCTTATTTGCATCCTCTCCTGTGTTTCTTATGTCAGTTTGGCCAGTGGTTGGCCAATTTTGTTGATCCTTTCAAATAACTAACTTTTGGTTTTGTCAATTCTGTTATTTTTCTATTCTCTCATTTATTTCTGCTCTGATTTTTATTATTTCCTTTCTTCTCAAGGCTGTGGGCTTCTTTTGCTGTTCTCTTTCTGTTTGTTCAACTTGTGTAGTGAATGTTTTGATTTTGTCCCTTTCTTCTTTTTTGGTGTGTGCATCTATCGCTATAAATTGACCTCTGAGGACTTCCTTTGCTGTGTCCCAAAGGTTTTGGTATGATGTGTTTTCATTCTCATTTGATTCTAGGAATTTTTTGATTCCATCTCTGATTTCTTCTATTACCCAGTGGTTTTTAAGCAGGGTGTTATTCAGTTTCCATGTAATTGATTTTTTTTCTTGCTCTTCCTTTTGTTAATTTCTACTTTGATGGCATTGTTGTCAGAGAAGATACTTTGTATTATCTCAATGTTTTGGATTTTGTTGAGGGTTGCTTTTTGGCTTAAGATGTGATCTATTCTAGAGAATGTTCCATGTGCGTTGGAAAAGAATGTCTACTTTGCAGCTGTTGGGTGGAGTGTTCTATACATGTGCACAAGGTCAGGTTGGCTGATTGTACCTTTTAGCTCTTCTGTATCTTTGTTGAGTTTCTTTCTAGATGAAACAGTGGCATGTTGAAGTCTCCTACTATTATTGTGGAACTGTCAATTTCTCTTTTCAGTGCTGTTAGTTTGTTTTATGTATTTTGGAACCTTGTCATTGGGTGCGTAGGTGTTTATTATGGTTAAGTCTTCATGATGGATTGTTCCTTTAATCATTATATAGTGCCCTTCTTTGTCTTTTATGGTGGATTTTGTTTTAAAGTCAATTTTATCTAAGATTAGTATTTCCACTCCTTTTTTTTTTTTTGATAGTTATTTGCTTGATATATTTTTTTCCATCCTTTGATTTTTGATAAATTTACGTCTTTGTTTCTAAGGCGTGTCTCTTGTAGACACCATATTGACAGATCCTGTGTTTTTTTGTTTTGTTTTGTTTTTTAAGTCCATTCTGTCACTCTCTGTCTTTTTAAGGGGGTATTTAGGCAATTTACATTCAGCGTAATTATTGACAGGTGTGAGTTTATTGCTGTCATTTTATAGTGCTTTTTTTTTGTGGTGCTGACATTTTCTTTGTTCTTACTCTCCTGTGCTGAATTCCTTTCATTCATGGATTTCTTTTGTTTTTGTAGGTTTTGTTTTTATTGAGACTTTATGTTTTTCTTCTTTATTTTGATGAGTAGGTTTGTTAACTTTCTTTGTGGTCACTTTGAAGTTTACCGTTATCTTCCTAGGTTTGAACCAGTCTATTAGTACTTGGTATTGTGTTGCCTTCCCCTCCTTTAGAAAGCTCTATACCTACACCATTTATTCCCTCTTATTTTTCTGATGTTGTCATTTACAGATTAACCTCTCTGGTTCCCTGTTGTAATTCTTTTGGTTAGTCCTCGAGAGTTCATTTTCTAGGTTGGCATCCGGCTGGTCCTGTCTCCAATCCCAGATTCAGGCAGTGATCTAATGTTGTTTGTTCTCAGACCAAAGGACTCCCTTTAATTCTTGTAAGTTTGGTTTGGTTTTTACATATTCCCTTAATTTCTGTTTATCTGTGAATGTCCTAATTTCACCACCATATTTGAATGAGAGTTTTGCAGGATATATTATTCTTGGGTATCAATTTTTTTCATTCAAGATTTATTTTTTGTCATCCCATTGCCTTTTTGCCTGCATGGTTTCTGCCAGATAATCAGAGCTTAGTTTTATTGTTTCTCCTCTATATGTGACTTTTTGTTGATGTGACTTTTTGTTTTTCTTGAGCTGCTCTGAGGATTTTTCTTTGTCTTTGGTTTTAGCAAGTGTGATTATGACATGCCTTGGTGATTTTCTTTTGGGGCCTAGTCTATATGGGGCTCATTGAGCTTCTTGGATGATCAGCTTTTCATCTTTGATGATGTTAGGGAAGTTTTCTGCCAGCAATTCTTCAATGAACCTTTCTGTGTTTTCTGTTTTCTCCCTCTGTTCTGGAACTCTGATCACTCACAGATTTTTCCTTTTGATTGTATTCCACGTAATTCTCAGGGTTTCTTCATTTTTCTTTATTCTTTTTTTCTGATTTTTCCTCAAACAGAGTTGTATCGAAGTGTTTGTCTTCAATTTAGCAGATGCTGTCTTCCATCATTTCAGACCTGCTCTTCTGACCTTTTATGACACTGTCCATTTCTGAAATCTTGTTGTTTATCTTTTGGATTTTTAATTGTTGTTTTTGTATTATTTCTAGTGGTGAATTTATTTTGGCATTTTATTCCTGTATTATTTTCCTGAAACCTCCCATTGCTTTTGTCTGTATTCTCCATGGATTTGTCTATTTTCTTCCCATTTTTGTCTGTTCTTGCTTCAACTCTTGCATAGCTCTGAATATTTGAGATTTGAATTCCCCGTCAGGTAGTTCTTGTGCCTTTTCTTCTACTGGAAAGCCATCTGGTGTTTTATTTTGGACACCTACTGGAACCATCTTGTCCTGTTTTTTTAATATGTTTTGGTATTGTCTGCTGTCTTCAGGACACTCAGTAGTTATTTTCTTCATTTATTGATTGTAGATCTGTTTGTTTTATCCTGGTTTTTTGTTTTATTTGGTTATGTCTGAGCAGGCGGGCTGTGTGTTCTTTGTTGTTTATTCATCTGTGGTTACAATACTTTTCACCTCCTTGTCCAATGAGCAGGGCCAGCCACTCAGCTATGGTGCAGCAGAGCAGGTCCACCTGAAGGAGAGGGACTAGGATGGGTTGTTTGTGGCACATACTAGGGCTGACAGTGCAGGCTGGGAATCAGTGCTGGACAGGTTCTGGTAGGCTGTGCTTGTGCTGCTCAGGGTGTAATGTTCAGCAGATGGTGCAGGTTGGCAGGAATGAGTGGGGAGGTTGTGATGTGTGGAGCTAATATCAGTTTGGGATAGAGGAGAGAGAAACCGAGAAATGGAGAAAAAGAAAAAGGGAAAAAGAAAAAAAAAACTACATAAAAATTTGGGAAAAAGACAGAACTGAAAAACCCCCCATAGGTCCCACCTGGGGAGTCGCTCCTAGGCTGCACAATATAGTATGGCTAGAGGAGGAATAGATGTCACCCAGTGCCAGGTATTCATGAGATAGGAAAAGAAGGTAAGTATAGAGAGATGAGAACTAAGAAATGAAGAAAGAAAAAAAAGAAGAGAAAAAATACCTTCAGGGATCCCAGCAATGCGGCTGCTTAGACTGGGGAAATGGCTCCTAAGCTGTGCAGTGCAGCCTGGCTAGAAGGTGCTCCCAAGTGCAAAAAGAAAAAAGAAACAAACAATACAGAAGAGAACAAAGCAAATCAAAATAAAGCAATAAAATAAAATCCCCGGGGACCCCACTGGCATGGTGTCGCTTGCTGGGGGAGTGGTTCCACAGTTGAGCAGTGTTTCACAGCGTTTCAAGAAGCAAAAATGGTGCATGGAGCTAGGTGTTGGAGAGAAAGGAGGAGGAGGTGGTGGGAGGCACGGAAGAAGCCAAAAGAAAAGTAAAAAAGCAACATCAGCAACTGAAAAATGGTACTCAGGAGCCAGCCACTGTGGGCGGAGTGAATCCAAGCAGCCTGGGGCTGAAGAAGCTGCTACCTGGCCAAGAGATTGTGGGTGGTAGGAAGCAGAGGAGGCCGGGGGGAGGGGGGGAGATGAGGGGGTTAGGAAAGCGTATATCACTGGTTACCAGGTACTCCTGCTGGGAGCTTCATGAAGCTGCTTTTTCTGTATTTCTTGTCTGCCGATCTCCAATTTGGATCAGGCGAATCCAAGCAGCACAGATGCTGTACTTCCCAGCTGACTGAGCCAGGAAGCTCGGAGGTAGAGGAGTGGGGAGACGATAAGGGGTGGGAAAGTGTGTATCGCTGGTTACTGGGTGCTCTGTCTCCTGCTAGGAGCTCTGTGAAGCTGCTCTCCCATGCTTCCTGTCAGCTGATCTCCAACAGGAGGCCAAGATGGTGCCTCTTTGCTGCATTAGCTGATAGGGGACCTCTGTACGTACCTGTCCTCACTCTGTCCTCTGTCAGCTTCTTATTCCATTTGTTGCTTGGCTGAGTTCTTTATCTCTTCATTTGACACCTTGGGTTCCAGGATTGATGTTAGTCTCTGTTTTACTTAGGTTTTCGTGTCTTTGCTGTGGAGGCATGTTATGCTGCTTCTGTCTATGGTGCCATGTTGGGCAGAAGACTAATATTATTTTTTAAACCAGCTCATCAGAATGCAGGGAGGGGAGAGGAATATGCAACTCAGGAGTCAAAAATTAAGTTGAGATACAGAAAGTTAAGAGGCATGTTATTTCTAGCACACCAGAGCTTTTGGGCTGACATTCTTACCATTTATACTAGACACCCTGAGAATTCTCGTACCCCACAACCCTCAAGCCTACCCACCTTGCCTGACAAATGTTTCCCCTTCTTGTGCCAGCTGAATTTTCTAGGCCTTTTCTCATTACTACTCATTTCCTGCCAGGGTGCCAGTCCCATGGCTGGGATCCACCACTTCACAGCCAGGGCCAGAGGCACCTACAATGGTGGAAATGCTGCACTCATGCCAGTGGCCTGGAAGAGAGGACGCCAGGAAGGACCCAGTCCCTACACTCAGGCCCCATCACAAGGAGCAATCAGGCTGGGGAAGCCTCTCCAGAAGTCTGTGCTAAAGGGCAAGGATCCACCTGCTTGTGGGTGAGCAGGAGAGGAGTGTGAGGGTCTCCACAGGGGCTGCCTGATGCTTCCCACTGCCCTCCCTCTGGGGCTCCAGTGCCCACCATTGAGAGTTAGCCCACCCAAAACGCTGCTTACTCCTGGGAAGCTGGGCCCTGTGACACATGGGGGCCAGGAGGTGCCAATCACGTGTTCCACTCGCTTAGGGTCGGACACAGGCGGGTGCACATGGGTATGGGAACCTGTGCATGAGCACGAGGCTGTGTGTGCGTGCAGACGCCTATGAGTGTGTGTGTGCACTTGCGTGTGTGTACGTGTGTGGTGTGTGTGGGTGTGCATGCATCTATGCGTGGGCTACTCACGTGCTCTCAGATCTAATAAACTTTATATCTGTCGGTGGCGAGACTCTGCGTGAGCCTGGAGCTCAGATGGGTGCTGGTGGTGGGCGTGGTCCACCTGCCTGCAGTGTGCAAGGCTTTGCTGAGGAGCCCCGGTACTCGCTTTTCAGCCAAACTATCACATGCCAGCCAGTGCGACGACACTGCATAGAAGTGAAGACAGCATGCTCTCCCCTAATCATCTGGATTTGAACTTATTCAAAGGTACACGCTATACACACTCTAGGGTTAAGATGCAACACCCTGAGTCTGTCAGATATTCAGAAGATGATGTTTGGATATCTTTTTTCTTTTCTTTCTCTCTTTGTTTTTATTGTTGTTGTTGGATGCCGTGCAGTCGATTCCGACTCATAGTAACCCTATAGGGCCAAACAGAACTGCTCCATAGGGTTTCCTAGGCTGTAATCTTTACAGGAGATCTTCAGGTCTTTCTCCCATAGAGTGGCTGAGTGGGTTTGAACTACTCACTTTTGGGTTAGCAGCTGAGAGCTTAACCATTGTGCCATCAGGGCACATCCTTTTTCTTAGCTGTTTTGGAATCGTCCTCTGTGGTGTGTGTATCACACCTGACATATTTCAGGCAATCCTGGGTAATGAAGAGTTGAAAAGGGAGCTTCAGTAAATGACTTGAATTCTGATCCCTGGTTAAATCCTGTTAGGGATTTCCCATTGCATAAATTTCAGAAACCATCTAAGGTCCTTGCCAGGTCTCCAGCCCCAAGTGATCTGTCCCCAGTGGCTTGTCCACACCCACACAGCCTCCCTCTCTCCCTCCCAGGGTGATCCAGTCATTCATCTTCTTACATTTCCTCAAGGAGTTAAACGCAGCCCTGCCTTAGCTGTGATTTTTGCACCATTGCTTGAAAGATTCCTCTTCCCATCCTTTCTGCCTACATTGTTCTCATCCTGTAGATTTTGGCTTAAATGTCACTTCCTGGGAAAGGCCCACCATGGTCTTTCAAAGCTTTATTTCTTTGGCACATAACACAATATGTCATTAAAAAAAATACACTGTGTTTATTTGTTAAACATCTACCTTTAGTAGACTGTAAGTTTCACACCACCATCCGTCTGCCAGCTTGTTGTACTGTGGTGGCTTGAGTATTTCTGTGGTGCTGGAAGTGATGCCACTGGTACTTCAAATACCAGCAGGATCACCCATGGTGGACAGGTTTCAGCAGACCTTCCAAACTAAGACAGCCAAGAAACGCCAGCCAATGAAAACCTTCTAGATCATAACAGAACATTATCTAACTTGCTTTCTTTGGACACGTCATCAGGAGGGATCAATCACTGGAGAAGGACATCATGTTTGGTGAAGTAGAGGGCCACTGAAGGCGAGGAGATCCTCAGTGAGATGGATTGGCACAGTAGCTGTAGGGATGGACTTGAACATGCTGGTGATTGTGAAGGTGACTCAGGACTGGGTGAAATTTTGCTTTGTTGTACGTAAGATTGCTGGGAGTCAGAGTCCATTGAAAAGCAGTTAACAACAAGTTTCATGAGGTGTGTGTTTCAGGGGTGGTGGGGGGGCATACATGTCTCTTTTGCCCATTACTATATTTTCAGAACCTGGAAAAGTAGCTGGGACATAGTGGGTATTCTCTAAATATTTACTAAATGTAGGAATACGTGGAGACCCAGTGGCGCAACAGTTAAGCATTGGGCTGCTAACCAAAAGTTGGCAGTTTAAACCCACCCAGCTGCTGCATGGGAGAAAGAGCTGGTGATCTGTTCCTATAAAGATTATAGCCTAGAAAACCCTATGGGGCAGTTCTACTCTGTCCTATAGGGTTGCTAGGAGTTGGAATTGACTCAATGATACCTAACGACAACAACACTATTTTGTAGGAGCCCTGGTGGTACAACATTTAAGCACTTGGCTACTATTGCAAAGGTCAGCAGTTTGAACCCACCCGCCACTCCATGGGAAAAAGACCTGGTGATCTGCTCCCATAAAGATTACAGCCTAGGAAACCTGATGGGGAAGTTCTTCTCTGTCATATAGGGTTGCTATGAGTTGGAATTGACTCAATGGCACACAACATCAACAACTATTTTGTAGAGTATATGGGCTGTGTTCTGCTAGTATTCATAGGCTACATTACTTTCATTCTTTGGGATCTAAGGCAAGGCATTGCTCTTAACCAGCACACCTTTAAGAGGCAGAGACACTCATGGGAAGTCACAACGGATCAGGGAACTTTCAGTCATTTACAAGCAGAAATGACTCGAAACCAAGCACCCATCTTTGTAACATCATGGCAATACTCGATAAAAAGAAAATAATGTTTCCAGGTTTCAAATCTGCCAACTTTCTCCCCTTTGAAGACAGTGGAATTATATTATTGCAGTTTTGGTAGTGGGATTTCTTCTGCTGAAATTTTAAGCTTTTTAGATCAAATGCACAATTACCTGTGCCCCTCAAGTCGATTCTGACTCAGTAACCATATCGGACAGAGTAGAACTGCCCCCTGGAGTTTCCAAGGCTGTAACCTTTATGGAAGCAGACTGCCATGTCTTCCTCCCGCAGAGCGGCTGGTGGGTTCGAACCTCCAACCTTACGGTTAGCAAACAGCTAAGCACTTAACCATTGTGCCCCCAGGGCTCCTTAAGAGCATGATAAAAAAAAAAAAGCCCTGCCGTCAAGTCGATTCCGACTCGTAGCGACCCTATAGGACAGAATAGAACTGCCCCATAGAGTTTCCAAGGAGTGCCTGGTGGATCTGAACTGCCAATCTGTTGGGTGGCAGCTGTAGCACTTAACCACTACACCACCAGAGTTTCCAAAAGCATGATAGATTTCTACTAAAAACAGCATGTCTTTTGGCTTGAATAGTTCAGTATTTGAACAAAATTTGAAATGCCTTGATGCAGAGGGTGGTTGGGGAGCCTTACCATAATATAGTCTTAAGAATATGTTACATATTTACTTATGGATTTCCTGCAAAGGCAGCATCTTAGGCTGGGTTCTCTAGAGAAGCAAAACCAGTAAGGTGTGTAAATATATATATATAGATTTATATTAAGGAAATGGCTCACACAGTTGTAGAGGCTGGAACGTCCCGAGTCAGTGGGCCTGGCTGAAGGCTTCTGCTGATTCACGTGGCCACAGGATCTGGTGAACCCGAGATTAGCAAGTCAGATAGCAGGGCTCTGCCTCACAGGCTGCGAAGACTGATGAATCCCAGGATTGGCAGGCAAGACAGCAGGTAAGGTGCTAGATCGAGTCCCAAGAAACAAAGGCCAGATGAACAGAAGCCAGCTGCAGGATCCAGCGCAAGCAAAAGCCCAGGAGCCTTGCCAGAACGTCCACCTATAGTGGATGCAGGCCACACCTCCAAAGAAACTCCCTTTCAACTGACTGGCTACTCACAGTAGATCCCATCATGGAGGTGATCACATTATATCAAATCTCATCATGGTGGTGATCACATCATTATATGATTGCCAAACTACATCACAACTGCCAAACCATTGAGAATATGGCCCAGCTAAGTTTTTTAAATTAACACGAAACCTTAACACAAGCATCTACACCTTTTGTGAGACATATGAGTGGAAAGTGTAGCACAGAATATAGTCAACTCTAAAATTGTTTACTAAGCTGCCAATTTCTGTCAATAGATAAGTTGTTATTACTTTATGGCTTCAGAATTATGTTTTTTACTGCATTGCATGACCAACATATTTAATGGTAGGCTTGTAGTTCTGCTTCTGCAAAAGATAATATGTTTCAGGATCTTTCTAAGTTGCCGCCATCTTTCAGTTGCTCACAGTCCACTAGGGATATGGGGAAGGAGACAAAAAACAGTCCTCATTCTGCACCTTGTTTCCCAAATAAAACACTCACTGGCAAATACAGGCATATTTGTTTTATTGTGCTTTGCTTTTTTGCACTTCACAAATACTATGCTTTTTACAAATTGAAGGTTTGTGGCAACCCTGCATCAAACAAGTCTATCGGAGCCATTTTTCCAACAGCATGTGCTCACTTTGTGTCTTTGTGTCACATTTTGGTAATTCTCACAATGTTCCAAACTTTTTCATTATCATTATATCTGTTATGGTGATCTGTGATCAGTGATCTTTGATGTCATTGTAATTGTTTTGGGGTGCCACAAATCATGCCCATATAAGATGGTGAACTTAATAAATGATGTGTGGATTCTGACTACGCCACCAACCAGCTATTCCCCCATCCCTCTCCCTCTCCTCAGGCCTCCCCATTCACTGACATATGACAATATTGAAATTAGGCCAGTTATTAACCCTAGAATGGCCTCTAAGTGCTCAAGTGAAAGGACGTGTTGCAGGTCTCTCACTTTAAATCAAAAACTAGAAATGATTAAGCTTCATGAGGCAGGCATGTCGAAAGCCAAGATAGGCCAAAACCTAGGCCTTTTGTGTCAAACAGTTGGCCAAGTTCTGAATGCGAAGGAAAAGCTCTTGAAGGAAATTAAAAGTGCTACTCCAATTAACTTAGTTATCTAGTGCTGCTATAACAGAAATACCACAAGCGGATGGCTTTGACAAACAGAAATTTGTTCTCTCACAGTCTGGGAGGCTTTAAGTCCAAATTCAGGGTGCCAGCTTCAGGGGAAGACTTTCTTTCTCTGTTGCCTCTGGGGGAAGATCCTTGTCATCAATCTTACCTGGTCAAGGAGCTTCTCAGCACAGGGACCCCGGGTCCAAAGGATGCACTATTCTCCTGGCTCTTGTTTCTTGGCCGTTTGAGGTTCCCAAGTCTCTCTGCTTGCTTCTCTCTTTTATATCTTAAGAGATTGATTTAAGACACAACCTAATCTTGTAGATTAAGTCCTACCTCATTAACATAGCTGCTGCTGATCCCACCTTATTAACATCATACAGGTAGGATTTACAACACATAGGAAAATCACATCAGATGACAAAACAGTGGACAATCACACAATACTGGGGGATCATGGACTAACCAAGTTGATACACATTTTTTGCAGGGACACAACTCAATCCATAATACTAGTGAACACATAAATGCAAAACAGCCTTATTGCTATTATGGAGAAAGTCTTAGTGGTTTAGATAGAAGATCGAACCAGCCACAACATCCCCTTAAGCCAAAGCCTAATCCAGAGCAAGCCCTAAATCCCTTTAGCCCTATGAAGGCTGAGAGAAATGAGGAAGCTGCAGAAGAAAAGTTTGAAGCTAGCAGAGGTTTGTTCATGAGGTTAAAGAAAAGAAGCTGTCTCCATAACATAAAAGTACAAGGTGAAGTGGCAAGTCATGATGTAGAAGCTGCAGCCAGTTATCCAGAAGATCTAGCTGAGATAATTGGTGAAGGGGCCACACTAAACTACCGATTTTCAATGTAGATGAAACAGCCTTATATTGGAAGAAGTTGCCACCTAGGATTTTCATAGCTAGAGAGGAGAAGTCAATGCCTGGCTATAAAGTGTCAAAGGACAGGCTGACTCTCTTGTTAGGGGCTAATGCAGCTGATGACTTTAAGTTGAAGCCAGTGCTTATTTACCATTCTGAAAATCCTAGGGTCCTTAAGAATTAGGCTAAATCTACTCTGCCTGTGCTCTTAAATGCAACAACAAAGCCTGGATGACAGCACATCTATTTCCAACACGGTGTACTAAATATTTTAAGCCCACTGTTGAGACCTACTGCTCAGAAAAAGAGATTCTTTCAAAATATTACTGCTCACTGACAATGAATCTGGTCACCTAAGAGCTCTGAGGGAGATGTACAAGGAGATTAATGTTGTTTTCATACCTGCTAACACAACATCCATTCTGCAGCCCATGGATCAAGGAGCGATTTTGACTTCCAAGCCTTATTATTTAAGAAATACATTTCAAAAGGCTATAGCTGCCATAGATAGTGATTCCTCTGACGGATCTGGGCAAAATAAATTGAAAAGGATTCACCATTCTAGATGCCATTAAGAACATTCATAATTCATGGGAAGAGGTTAAAATATCAAAATTAACAGGAATTTGGAAGAAATTGGTTCCAACCCTCATGAATGACTTCAGTGGAGGAAGTAACTGAAGATGTGGTGGAAATAGCAAGAGAACTAGAGTTAGAGGTAGAGCCTGAAAAATGTGATTGAATTGCTGCAGTCTCATGATAAAGCTTTAACAGATGAGGATGCTTCTTAGGGGTGAGAAAAAAAAGTGGTTTCTTGACATGGAATCTACTCCTGGTGAAGATGCTATGAATATTGTTGAAATGACAACAAAAGATTTTAGAATATCACATGAACTTAGTTGATAAAGCAGTGGCAGGGTTTGAGAGGATTGACTCCAATTTTGAAAGAAGCTCTACTGTGTGTAAAATGCTATCAAACAGAGAAATCTTTTGTGAAAGTAAGAGTCAACCTATGTGGCAAACTTCATTGTTGTCTTACTTTAAGAAATTACCACAGCCACCCCAACCTTGTACAACCACTACCCTGATCAATCAGTAGCCATCAGTAGTGAGGCAAGACCCTCTCCCAGCAAAAAGATTACAACTCACTGAAGGCTCAGATGATTGTTAGCAGTTTTTAGCAATAAAATATTTTTTAACTAAGGTATATACATTTTTTTTTAGACACAAAACTATTGCACATTTAAGGGGGGAAAAAAAAACCCAAAAACCCCAAACGCATTGCCATTAAATTGATTCTGACTCATAGTGACTGTCTTAGTCATCTAGTGCTGCTATAATGGAAATACCACAAGCGGATGGCTTTAACAAAGAGAAATTTATTTTCTCACAGTCTAATAGGCTAGGAGGTCAAATTCAGGTTGTCTGCTCCAGGGGAAGGCTTTCTCTATCTGTTGGCTACGGAGGAAGGTCTTTCTCGTCAATCTTCCCCAGACTAGAAGCTTCTCTGCGCAGGAACCCCAGGTCTAAAGGCCATGCTCTGCTCCTGGTCCTTCTTTCTTGGTATGAATTCCCCAACTCTCTGCTTGCTTCCCTTTCCTTTAATCTCTTGTAAGAGAAAAGGTGGTGCAGGCCACATCCCAGGGAAACTCTGTGACGTGACCTTACTAAGGGTGTTACAATCTCACCCTAATCCTCTTTAACATACAATTACAATCACAAAATGGAAGACAACCACAGAATACTGGGAATCATGGCCTAACCAAGTTGATACACACATTTTTGGGGGGACATAATTCAATCCATGACAGCCACCCTATAGTACAGAGTAGAACTGCCCCATAGGATTTCCAAGGAGCAGCTGGTGGATTTGAACTGTCGACCTTTTGGTTAGCAGCCGAGCTCTTAACCACTGGACAACCAAGGCTCCTAAAAGACTACAGTATAGGGTAAACATAATTTTTATATGCACTGGGGAAACAAAAAATTTGTGTGATTTCCTTTATTGCGGTAGTCTGGAACCGAACTCACAATATCTCTGAGGTATGCCTATATACACAGATGCCCCAGGAATGCTGAGGCAGGGTGGGGAAAGGGAGAAGAAAGACAACCTAGAACTGTTCTAAGTGTACCATTGATTTTGAGCTGCTCACCTTGTATAAAAGCTTCCTTCGTGTTTAATTGTATTTCCCTGCTTGGCTCCATAATGCATTTCAGGCCAGAAAACGATGCAGGGAGCTCACAATCCAACCCCAGTGTCCAAGGAGCTCAAATCTCTCAGCATTCCTTCTCCAAAGCTCACATCTTCATGCAATACCCCCATCTCTTGGCCTATTCAAGGTCACCAAAGGAATTCTTTTTTGAATCCCTACATGAGCTCTATGGGATACCAAGTTGCATAGGGTAATAAGAGTCTTGGAAAACAACAGATTACTTATTAATTACAAATGGAAAAATTATCATTATAATGGAGAAACCTGGAGGTTACTTTTAATTTGATGATCAATTTATCATCACTAATAATGTAACAAAGTGATATTTTATGCCCCTGATATTATGCACTGAGGAAGACACAACCTGTCCTATACACTGTTCTCAACAAAAATGTTTAATTTGAATTTAATTTGAGAAAATAAACAGACAAGCCCAAATTAAGGGACATTCTTTAAAACTATGAAGCCTGAACTCTTCACTTGGATAAGTTCTCCCATGACAATAAAACATGTTCACAGTATTTTAGAATGGTTTTTTACTTCCACGTTGTCATCCAATGTAAACTTTCTCTCTTAAGGTTTATCCTTTATAATAGTAGTATTATGTTAGTATTTTTCTCCCTTAAAGTGAAAATTCAGGCTTTTAAATACAGGATTAATGTCCTTATTGAAATATTTAAATATCATTATATTCTCATTATCGAGGAGTGTACAGGTTTCATCAGCTCTTCCAGACTAAGACAGAGTAGGAAGAAAGGTCTGGCAATGTGCTTCTGAAAATTAGTCAACGAAAAGCCTACGGATTACAACAGAATGCTGTCTGACTTAGTGCTGGAAAATGAGCCCCATAGTTTCAAAGGCACTCAAAATACACAGTGGCTACAACAATGGTCTCAAACATAGCAATGATGGTGAAGATGGCACAGAACTCGGCAATGCTTTGTTCTGTTATACATGGGGTTGTCATGAGTCAAAGCTGATTTGATGGCGACTGATGACAACATTTACTTACAGGCCAATAAGCGTATAGGCCTGGCCACAGAGCTCACTGGTGCTAGATGGAGGCTGCTCAACTCAAGACCCTCTGTAAAGCAACACAGCCTAAGAGCCAACCTCCTTTTACTTTATAAGTAGTTGAAAATCATCTTATTTAATTTTTGGTTGACTTGACTTTGACAATCAGTGTTTTATCAAAAACCCTCATCTTCTGTAGGTACCACTGGATTGGAAAAAATTATCTAAAATGCTGCCATTTTCGGAAAGATGGAGTCAGGGAGCCCCCAGAGCTGGGTTCTTCCCATTCCTTCTTTGAACTTTGTGTTTACTAAAAATAAACCTTGGTAATTATCACACTAGATACAAGATGCTATTTACATCTTCGTGGGCTAGTAAAAGTGCACAGAGTGAACGCTAATAACCACTAGAAAGGTTAAGAGTAAGTGCTCACACTGCTGGGAGTTTTTCTCCAAAGCCATCAAGTGCAAGCACAAAGACAGGACAAAAGCCACACAGCATACCAGAGAAACCTCTCGGCAGGTTAGACCAAGGCTGAAGAGGGACTCTGAAATCTCGGCCGTTGCTTGTTTCCGGATACCCTGGGATTCATTCATCATTAAGAGCCAAAACCAAACCAAACCTGTTGCCCTTGAGTGGGTTCTGACTCATAGTGATCCTATAGGATAGAGTAGAACTGCCCCCATAGGGTTTGCAAGGCTGTAAATCTTTACTGAAGCCTGTGGGTTCCAACCGCTGACTTTTCAGTTAGCAGCCGAGTGCTTAACCACAGCACCACTGGGGCTCCTTTTATTTGAGAACAAACGGGTCAATTCCAGTGGCATATCTAGGGCATGGAGACCCCGGTGGCGTAGTGGTTAAGTGCTACGGCTGCTAACCCAAAGGGTTAGCAGTTCGAATCCGCCAGGCGCTCCTTGGAAACTCTATGGGGCAGTTCTATTCTGCCCTATAGGGTCGCTATGAGTCGGAATCGACTTGACAGCACTGGGTTGGGTTTATCTACGGCATTGCACTGGACCTGAGCGGGTGGCACCACTGAGAAGTTTCTATTAACCCCCTACGGCCCAACGTCCTTCCTCAAGCACGGTAACGTGTAATTAAAATATTAACGTGTTTGACTTGTGTTTTTGCACTGATATTATGGTAACGTTATCTAAAAGAGAGGTGTCAGGTATTTCGGCTAAAGAGAAATTTCAGCGCTTGCCATAGGCGCCATTTTCCATAGTTACGCCGCTGGCCATAGGACGTTAACCCTAGATACGCCACTGGAATTGGCCCAGTGTCGGAGTGGAACCGCTCCATACAGTTTCAAGGCTGTGGACTTTCAGAAGCAGATCTGAAGTGCTTACTAATTGTGACTGTTACCGTAGAGTTCGGGCACCTTTTTCCTTGTCCCTGAATTTTCCCTGATGGTTACCAGCTTCCCCAACTATGGCAGCCTGAGCACAAGACAACGCCTAGAGGGCAGTGTTGCCTTACTCCACGTACCAGTTTCTGATCCTCAGGCCTGAATCAGGCGAAAGTATAGGTTATGGGTAAAATGCTGCCCCTCCTTTCCAGGAGCTAATTTGAGCAGGTTTCTCTTCCATCAGCAAAAGAGCCTTGAGGAGAGGACTAGAATAGTGGCAGTAGAAATAGAAAGGAGAGAATGCGTGTGCAAGTACAGCGTCCTGAGTGTGCTTCTCTGACACCAGTTGCAACTGCAGCTCTTCATCTAATTCTGACCACCAGAGCTAGGTTAGACCTCACAAGTAAAAGGGCACAGTCCTTGAGACTGCCAAGTTGGCGGAAGACCTCAGATGCCGGTCATGAGCTTGGGGATTCCCAGGGGCACCTTATTTCTGACCTACTGGCTACAAATTTTAGGACTCCCACTATACCCTGAGGACACCAGCTGTAAACTCAGGGGTCCCAGGATTCCCTCACTTCTTATCTGCTGGCTACAAATTTAGGAGTTTCCCTTAGCTCTATGGGTTTGATAATTCACTAGAATGAGGCACGAGCTTAGGAAAGTGCTATACTAAAAGATTACAGTTTTATTTTAGTAAAAAATATTCAAATGAAGAGATACATAAGGGGAGTCTAGGGTCGCTATGACCAGGAATCGACTTGATGGCAACTGGTTTGGGTTTGGTTTGGGAGGGTTCTTAATGCAGACCATCTGTGTTCCAAAAAGGGGATGATGCTACCTTCCGATGTCCATCGATGTCTGTCACCAACCAGGAAGCCCATGGAGCTTCTGTGTCCAGAGGCTTTACTGATTAATTGAATCATTGCTAACATGGTTGAACTCAATCTCCAGCTCACCTCCCCTCTCTGGAGGTCAAGGTGGTATCACTTGGTGCGTCTTTCTGGCATTGCCAGCCCCCACCCAACGAGTCGCCTTAGTAGCACAAACTCTCATGTGTGATCTGGAGCCCTTCCATGAATAATAAAGCCTCCAATCACTGGGGAAATTCGTAGGATTTAGTGATTCCTTCCCAGGAGCCAGGGCAAAGGCTGAATCCTTTGGGTGCAGTTGACTGTATGCCCCACAAGGAGACACTGTTGGAGAGGCAGCAGGGGCAGCGTTTAGCTGCACAGACTCTGAAACAGCAGTGCTTGGGTTTGAATCCTGGCTCAGGCACATACTGGTCTTGTGACCTTAGTCCAATGCTGTAACTTCTCCATGCCACAATTTCCTCATCTGTGAGGTATGCATAATAGTGATACTAATTTCTTAAGGTTAATGAATTAATGTGTGTAAAGGACAATATCTAGCAATGGCAAGTGCTTTAATTTGAAATTTAAATACAGTTACACGAAAAAATAAACAAGTAAAAACAGTTACATGAACAAGCCTTGGGAAGAGCGAGTCACCCACAACTGGGAAAAGCCATTTCTGCATTCTCATGGCAGCCTTATCTTTGCTGTTGGTCAGCTTCTAGGAGAGAGGCCTGTGTTGTTAGTTGCTGTAAAGTTGATTCCAACTCATGATGACCCCATGTGTGCAGAGTAGAACTGCTCCATAGGGTTTTCAGGGCTGTGACTTTTCAGAAGCAGTTTGCCAGGCCTGTCTTCCAATGTTCCCCAGGTGGTTCAACCTCCTACCTTTTGGCTAGTAGTTGGAGCTGTTAACGTTTGTGCCATTCAGGGACTGTAATAATAATAATATTATCTAATAAGTACATAGTATCCACTAGAAACTTGATCTTTGTAACAACTCATAGCAGTAAGTATTATCCCCATTATATAGGTGAGAAAATTGAGGATTGAGGTTCAGAAAAAATTAAGAAAATTTGCTCAAAGCTGCAAAATCAGTGACTGAGCAGGGATTTGGACACAGATATGTTTTACTTCCTGCAACCTGGTGACATAATGGTTAAGCACTTGGCAGCTAACTGAAAGGTCAGTGGTTCAAACCCACCAGGGACTCTGCAGGAAAAAGGACCTGGTGATCTGCTCCCATAAAGATTACAGCCTAGGAAACACTATGGGGCAGTTCTACTCTGTTCTATGAGGTCTCTATGCATCGAAGTCAACTCAGTGGCACACAACAACTTATTAGTAATCACTGTTGAGTAGTTCATATGTTACAGATAGTGGAAAGTTGCATCTGTTACGCCTTATGGATTGTTGTTAATTGCTACCAGGTTTGCTCTGGTTTATGACCACTGTCATGAATTGAATTGTGTCCCCCTAAAATGTGTCAACTTGGCTATTCCGTGATTCCCAATATTGCATGATTGTCCACCACTTTGTCACCTGATGTCATTTTCCTGAGTGTCGTAAATCCTACCTCTATGGTGTTAATGAAGCAGGGTTAGAGGCAATTATATTAATGAGGCAGGACTCAATCCACAAGATTTGGTTGTATCTTGAGTCAATCTCTTTTGAGATATAAAAGAGAACAGTGAGCAGAAAGACAGGAAGACCTCATACCACCAAGAAAGAAGAGACAGGAGTGAGCAAGTCCTTTGGATCTGGGGTCTCTGCACTGAAAAACTCCTAGACCAGGGGAAGACTGATGTCAAGGGCCTTCCCCCAGAACTGACAGAGAGAAAGACTTCCCCTAGAGCTTGCCCTGAATTTAGACTTCTACCCTCCTAAACTGTAAGAGAATAAACTTCTTTTTCATTAAAGCCATCCACTTGTGATATTTCTGTTACAGCAGCACTAGATAACTAAGACAGAATCTGGTATTGGAAGAATGGGGTTCTGCTCTAACCAAAACCAAAAAAACTCCTTGCTGTTAATCGATTCCTACTCACAGGGACCCTATAGAACAGAGTAGAACTGCCCCATAGTTTCCAAGGAGCACCTGGTGGGTTTGAACTGCTGACCTTTTGGTTATCAGCTGTAGCTCTTAACCACTACAGCACCAGTGTTTTACCTAAAATGTGGAAGTAGTTTTGAAACTGTGAATGGGTAGAGGCTGGAAGAGTTTTAAAGTGCCTAACAGTAACAGGCTAGATTTCCTCAAAGAGACTGTTGGTGGAATTATGAACGTCAAAGACAATTCTGGCAAAGACTCAGAAGGAAGTGAGGAGAGCTATCACACTGGAGATGGCACAGATGGCAAGAAGCAGCAGCAGAAAAATAGTAGTAGCAGAACCAGGAGACCAGCACTGGCAGCGCTGGAGCCAATCTACACAGCGAGAGAGCTAAATGCCTTTGCACAGGAGACTTCCTGGTGGAGTGGGGTGCCTGTGGGCACCTGTCAGTAGAACAATGCAGGTAAGAAATGAAAGTGGCTTGAACTAGCCTTCTGGTTATGGTGATGGATGGGAGGATATTTAATGAGCAGTGAACAGTAAGTGAGCCCTTTACCATTGATTAGGGGTGAGCTTGGAGGAGGACAACACTGCAGGTCCCCGTGTACAGACCATCTGCTAGTGATTGGTTTGGGGGCCCGCAGCAAAGGCGCTCCTGGAAGAGGCCTCAGAAGTTTTCGACACATCATGCGACGTTCCACTTAAGTTGTGTCTGTCACTGTATGACAGTGCCTAAAACAATGGCTGACAAGTCAGAGGTGCTCAACAAATATGTGTTGACTGAGTGACAACTTACACCTACCCTTGTGGTCTGCTCTGATATCTCCCTTTCCAGTCCTTCCCTTCCTTCCTTTCTTCATTCCTTCCTTTCTTCCCTTCCTTCCTGCCTTCTTGCCTTCTGGCTTTTCTGCTTTCCTTCCTCCCTCTGTCCCTCCCTCCCTCCATACCTCCCTCTCTTCCTTCCTTTCTTCCAGTAATTCTAGAAATCCCCAAATAGAGCAGACAACATTTGTGCCTGGAGTCATTCAACTGGGGGATCTCTAGACCTGACTTAAGCATTCTCTTTATGTTAGGGTAGCTGAAGTTTGCTTGGATCTCCAGCCCTTGGAAGTCTCACCTAAGTACTAGAGATGCATTTTGTGGTGTTTGTAACAAGGCCATCAGTGCCAGAGGCTGTACAATGGGAAGGAACATACTTGCTGTTCCCCAGTAGTTGCTCTGCTTGTTACCTTTCTGCTGTTAGGCTTTCTGTTTGTTCTGGGGAAGAAAATAACATTTTATGTGGCATACAGCTGCATCCTTGGGAAAACTTCCATGTCAGGTCACGTAACTTAAGCTCCACAGGGGGACTGAGGCTTGGTAGTGATCAGAGAGCTTGTGAGGGTACTTGACAAATGTTTTTTTAAGTCAGTATACACATTTTATTTGCTTAGACCAGACAGCCCTGGGTGTCTGCAAGGGGTATTTTCATAATAATACTGCTATGAGTTGAATTGTGTCCCCCTAAAAAAAGAGATGTTGAAGTCCTAACCCTCAGTACCTGTGAATGTGACCTTGTTTGGAAATAGGGATTTTATTTTTATTTTCTTAACCAGTTAAACAAGTCATGTAGAAGTCGAGTGGCTCCTAATCCTAACTCTGAGTGATGTCTTCCAAGAGGGAGACACACAGAGGCCGTGTGGTGATGGAGCCGGTTACATCCATAAACAGTGAAGGAACACCATGGATTGCCAGCAGTCACCAAAAACTAGGAGAGAGGCATGCAACAGTCTCTCTCTCAAACCCCAGGAGGAATTGACATATCTGAGACCCTGATTTGGACTTAAGAGAAAATAGATTTCTGTTCTTTATAGCCACCCACTTTTCGGTATTTTATATGCGAGCCCTAGGAAACAGAGAAATGCGAAATGTTATTTGCCTTTTTCAGTGAGCTGATGTTATGAATTAAATTATGTCCCCCCCAAATATGTGTTGTAAATCCTAACCTCTATGCCTATGGTTGGAGCCCTGGTGGCGCAGGAGTTAAGGGCTGGGTTGTTACCCAAAGGTTGGCAGTTCGAAACCACCAGCTGCTCCTTGGAAAACCTCTAGGGCTGTCCTACTCTGTCCTATAGGGTCACTATGAGTTGGAATAGACTCAATGGCAATGGGTGTGCCTGTGGTTATAATCCTATTTGGGGATGGCTAGTCTTTGTTATGTTAATGAGGCAGGATTAGTGTAGGGTGTATCTTAGGTCAATCTCTTTTGAGATATAAAAGAGATTAAAGAAGCAGGGATGGGGGAAGAGAGAGGCCAAGCCACATGAAGATTGCCCAGGAGCAGAGGTTCAAAAAAGACAAATACTTTCCCCCAGAGGTGACAGAGAGAAAAAGCCTTCCCCTAGAGCCAGCACCTGAATTCGGACTTCTAGCTTTCTGAACTGTGAGAAAATAAATTTCTGTTTGTTAAAGCCACCCACTGTGGTATTTCTGTTATAGCAGCGCAAGATGACTAAGACAGCTGACATGTACACTAAAGTCGCCAAAACAACGGCAGGTAAACTACTGGTGCCTTAGCACAAATCCAGGCAATAGCACCAACCTGGACCCTTACTCATTGTGTTTCACACTGTAATGCACTTTTCCAAAAAAAAAAAAAAAATTCTGTTTCACTTAAGAATGCCCTTTATGAAGCAGTAAAATTTGCCAATTTTATTAAATCTTGACCCTTGGGTGCACAGCTTTTTAATGTTCTGTGTGATAAAATAGGAATTATGTAAGGTGGTCATCTTGAGGAAAAACACTTGTGAGGTGCTTGAGCTGTCGAGTTGTCAGCGCCATTTCAGGGAGCACCATTTTTATTTGAAATGATGATTGACTGACAGACAAACTAGGATGACAGACTAGCATATATGGCAAACATTTCCTCAAAAATGAACAAAGTAAGCCCGCCACTTTAAGGAAAACAACTCACCGTATTTGTTACTAATGATAAAATTTGAACTTTCAAGTGAAAATCAGAATTTTGGAAAACTTGTGTCTGTCTCCATGACTGGAAAGTTTCCCAAAACTTAAAAACTTTTCTGTTGAGATCAGCGGTGATCTTAATAAATGTGATTTAAAAGACCTGCATAACTCAGAGAACCAATATTTTCCAAATAGGTAGCCCAAACAGTTTGTGCTTGGCTACTAACCTACAGGGTGGCAGTTGAAGCTACCCAGCTGTACTGCAGAGAAAAGGCCTGGTTATTTGCTTCTATAAAAACTACAGCTAAGAAAATGTTCTGCAGCGGTTCTTCTCTGTAACACATGGAGCCACCATGAGTCAGGAAGCAACTTGATAGCAATCACCACCTCAGCGGCATAGCTGATAGCACAGTGTGCCCAGGGCCGGTGAGCTGTTTCAAACACAGAGGTACCATCAGCAGTGTATCTGAAACTGTTCAATGGCGTCACGCTCCCAGGGCTGGTGTAATCTCTGTCGTACCTGCTGTATCCTAGTACTCCTCTGCCACCACTAACAGCAACTGATGATTTTTGTTACAAAATCACTCATTGGTAAGAGATTCATAAAAAGTGCAAGATAGGCCAGTAGATTTTAAAGCAACAGTACGAAAAGTTCATTGGTAAGGTTGTACATTTCACAGTGCAGCTAACCTTTAAGAAACTAATGCTCCACAATGGTCTGAAAAGACTATTAAAATGTCCCCCCCCCTCCCTTTTCTAATTGCCTGTCTTGGGAGGATGGATTTTCTAACTTTCTATTAAATCAGACAATAAAGAGACGTGCAAAAATGTGAAACAATGCCACTCCTCTCCTGTAATTATTATTTTTTGCAGAAGATAGTTATTTTTCTGTAAAATGCTAATTATATTAACATGCAATGGGTTTATTATTTTTAAATAGATTAATAAACAACCGTGCTGTAATTTCTAACATGGTGAATATCCATAGATATGACCCACGTAACCAAAAGTTGTTTGGGTTGTTCAATATGTTTTCAGAATATAAAGGGTTCTTGAGATCAAAAAATTTGAGAACTGATGAGTTAGATTACAAGAGTATTAGCAAAAATTTATATTAAGTTCATGTGGTCTAAAGTGACTGGCGGTATTGTCACACCCTTGGTAAGGTACCTTGTGTACTGTTGCCACCACTTGGAGGAGAGGTGAACTAACTTATGAGTATGGAAGTTCATTTGTACCCTCTAGGCTGAGTTAGAAGACCAGAGGTACTTCGAAGGCTACGGAAGCAGAGTTTGTGAGTGTATAAGGAGCCTGGGCCTGGCAGCCCTGATCAGAAGTGCAGGGTGGAGGGGGAAGTGCTGAGCCCTCAACTGTGTCAGAACTTTGAGAGGCAAGCTGGGAAGGGCTTCCCCTCATTCCAGGAGACGACCACGGGCCACATCTGGGATTAGGGCTGTTTGTGCTGAGCAACAACGCTCAGGAGGTTAACGGTGAGAAGTTTTCTAGTCCAAAGTGGTCTCGCAGCCTAAGACTGGTGAGTAAAGGAGGAACCGTGTTTCTGTTTATACCCTGTCACTTTAAGTACAGACCTGTCTGAAGGCTGTTACAGTAACTGAACTTGGTTACATTCTCAAACTGCCTCAGGCCCAGCAAGCAGTCTGTGACTCCTCCTCTCTCCTTCCAGCTTCTTGCCTTTTAAATACTGTGGGATCAAACAGCCCTGTGTCCTAAATAGTCAGAGGTTATTATATTGAAATGATTAACTCAGATGTAACTTACCCACTGTTTAAAAATATGCCTGTACTTTCCACCTGTCACTGCTTAGTGGAAGCCAATACGATCTGTGTGATTGATGTGTGGGACTGTGTGTGTGCGTGTCTGAGTGTGTGTTTGGGTGTGAAGTTCAACAAACACTCAGATTTTCACCTTTAAGAATAAACAGCTTTTAACACTGTGTTATATTTGCTCCAGGAGTTTTTCTCTTTCCCCATGCCTTTCCTTTTTTTTTTTTTTTTCTTTTTTGAAGAAACAAGTCATTGGAGATGAAGTGAAAATCACATTTAACTACCACTTCCAGGCTTATTCCTTCTGCCTCCCCTGCTTCCAGCAACTATTGTTCTGAGTGTGTTGTATATCATTTTAAGCCGTTTTTATGTCTAAAGCTGTGCTTACATCTGTAGATCCAAAAGCAAGAAATAGTATTGCAGATATGTTCTTAAAAGCTTACACAAATGATTTAATAGATTACATATGATATTATATCTGTCATTTTCCTAGCATTCTTCTGGTTTTGAGCTCTATATAGCTAGTCGATAGCACTATTTTTTATAGCTATCGTCTACTTATTGCTAAAGTCACTCTTTTTAATATCTCTATAATATTTCATCATATGATTAAGTTGGGTGGTGTTTATCCAGTCCTGTATTGATGGGTTTAGGTTTTTGCTTCCCCCCCCCAACAGTTACAGTGCTACAATGCACATCTTTGTTCCTATCCCCTTTATACATGCGTGAGTTTTTTAAATGAAGCTATAACTAAAACTGGAAGTACTGAATTATAGGGTGTGTGCAACCTAAACTTGTCTAAAATTGTTGCATCAATTTATACTCCTGTACTGTATTGGTTTCTGCTTCTTTATCTCGTTGCCAACGTTTGGCATTGCCATATTTTAAAATTTTTAGTTCGTGCCTGATTGAGGTGGCCGTATTTTCATATAATTATGGAGCATTTGACCTTTTCTTTCTCTAATCACTTTTTCTTATCCTATGTTCATCTCTTTTATTCATTTGTAGAAATTCTTTAATGGATAGAGAACTTTTGTCAATTGTATGCATTATAAATATATTCTGGAAATACGTTGTCTTCAAATTTTATTTTATTGTTTAAATGCACAGAAGTTTCTTTTTAAAAATAAGTCAGATTAGCTAGTATTTTCCTTTGTAGTTTATGTTTTTTGAACCATTTTCAAAACATCCCTCTCATACCTTGATATCATAAAGATTTCATTAATATTGTCTTTTAAAATGTAAAGCTTTGCTTTCACATTTAGTCCTTTAGCCTATTTGAAATGTATTTCTGTGAGTAATATAAGATCAAGGCAGAATTTTTTTCCATATTGCTAACCAGTTATTCCAGCAACATTTGTAGAATGGCCCGTTCTTTTCTAGTGACTTGTAATGTCACTCATTATTTACCAGGTCTATGTATGGAGTACCTGGGTGCCATGGATTGAATTGCTTCCCCCCAAAATATGTGTCAACTTGGTGAGGCCATGATTTCTGGTAATGTGTGGTTGTCCTCCATTTTGTGATTTTCCTTTGTGCTATAAATCATAATCTCTGCCTATGGTTAAAGAGGTTTAGGGTGGGATGCAACACCCTTGCTCAGGTCACATCCCTGATCCCATGCAAAGGGAGTTTCTCTGGGGTGTGGCCTGCACCACCTTTTATCTTACAAGAGATAAAAGGAAAGGGAGATAAACAGAGAGTTGAGGACCTTGTACCACCAAGGACGAAGCACTGGGAGCAGAATGTGTCCTTTGGACCCAGGGTCCTGCACCTGAGAAGCTCCTTAACCAGGGAAAGATTGATGACAAGGACCTTCCTTCAGAACCAACAGAGAAAGCCTTCCCCTGGAGCTGATGCCCCAAATTTGGACTTCTAGCCTACCAGACAGTGAGAAAATAGACTTCTCTTTGTTAGAGCCATCCACTTGTGGTATTTCTGTTACAGCAGCACTAGAGGACTAAGACATTGGGCAAAAGGTTAACGTGCTTGTCTGCTAACCAAAAGGTTGGAGGTTGAGTTCACCTAGAGGTGCCTCCGAAGAAAAGTCTGGTGATCTATGTCTGAAAAATCATCCATTGAAAACCCTGTGGACCACAGTTTACTCTGACACACGTTGGATTATCATGAGTTTGAGTGGACTGCACGGCAACTGGATTTTTTTTTATGCATAGTGGATTTGTATACTGATGGATTTAATATATTAATATTTTGTTCAGGATTCTGTATCTATATTCATAAAGGCTTTTGATCTGTACTATTTTTTCTTGTAACGATTTTGTGTGGTTTTGTATCAGTATGACACTGGCCTCATAAAATATTTTTGGAAGTGTTCCTTCCTCTTCTACTTTTGGGAGAGTTTGTATGGAACTGACACTTTTTCCTGTATCAATGTTTGGTAGGAATCACCAGTAAAGCTACTTGGACATGGAGCTTTATTTTGGTGGTGTTATTGGAAGGTTATTAAATAAAAATTCAATTTCTTTAGAAGATGTAAAACTATTGAATTTATGTGTTATATATTGAGTGAGTTGTCATAGTTTGTGTCTTTCAAGATATATTTATTCGTTTCATCTTAGTTGTTGAACTTGTTGGTATAATGTTCATAATTTTCCTTTGTTATCCTTTTCATGTCTGTCTGATCTGTAGTGATGTCCTCTCATTCCTAATGTTGGTAATTTATGTCTTTTTTTTTTCTTGGCTAGAATAGCTTAAGTTTTATTAATTTTATTGATCTTTTCAAAAAATCAGGTTTTGGTTTTATTTATTTTTGCCATTGTTCCCCTCTTTCTAATTTCATTGATTTCTCCTATTTTATTATTTCCTTCATTCTGGTTTAGATTTAATTTTTTCTCCTAGCTTCTTAAGGTGAAGTTTAGAATGCTTTAAAAATATTTCTTCTTTTTTATATAATATGCATAATATTATAAATTTCCCTTTAGTCAACCCTTTAGCTGCATTCCACATTTTTGATATGTTGTGTTTTCATTTTCATTCAATTCAACATTTTTATAATATTCCTTTGATTTCTTCTTTGACTCATGGGTTATATAGAAGTGTCTTTTTTAATTCCCAAATAATTTCCAGATATCTTTCTCTTATTCATTTTTAGTTTAATTTCTTTGTGGTCAGAGACCATACTTTCCATCATTTGATTTATCTTAAAATTTTGAGATTTGTTTTAGGGCCCATAATTAGGTCTACCTTGGCAAGTGTTCCATGTGAACATGTAGAGGCTATGTATTTTTATGTTGTGGAATTGGTGTGTAGATACCTTTTAGGTAAATTTGGCTGATAGTGTTATTCAGGTCTTTTATATCCTTTCTGATTTTATGTCTACTTGTTTTATTGATTACTGAGAGGTTAAGTGTTGAGATTCTTTTTGTTTTATGAATTTTTGCTTCATGTATTTTGAAGCTTTATTAGGTAGATAAATATTTAGAATTGCTATAGATTTTTGATGAATTGTCTCTTTTAACATTATGTAATGTTTTTTATCACTGGTAGATCTACTGTCTTAGTCATCTAGTGTTGCCATAACAGAAATACCGCAAGTGGATGGCTTTAACAAAGAGAAATTTATTTTCTCACAGTCCAGTAGGTTACAGGTCCAAATTCAGGGCGTTGGCTCCA
This sequence comes from Elephas maximus indicus, assembly GCF_024166365.1. Classification (NCBI taxonomy): domain Eukaryota; kingdom Metazoa; phylum Chordata; class Mammalia; order Proboscidea; family Elephantidae; genus Elephas; species Elephas maximus. The sequence continues at coordinate 57,895,457 of NC_064841.1, read as the reverse complement.
GGGGAAGATTTTCTGTCTCTGTCGGCTCTGGAGGAAGGCTTCCCCTTGTCGAGGAGCTTCTTAGGCACGGGGACTCCGTGTCCAAATGATGTGCTCTGCTCCTGGTAATGCTTTGTTGGTGGTATGAGGTCACCAACTCTCTGCTTGCTTCCCTTTCCTTTGATTTCTTGAGAGATAAAAATTGGTGCAGTCCACACCCCAGAGATTAGGAAGGTGACCTGAGTAAGGTTGGTGTTACAATCCTACCCTAATCCTCTCAAAATAAAATTACAATCACAAAATGGAGGACAACCACACAATACTGGGAATTTTGGCCTAAACACGTTGATACACATATTTTTGGGGGGACACAATTCAATCCATGACATCTACTTTATCTGATGTTGTTATAGCAAGTCCAGTTTCTGTTTGCCTTCCTGATTTTAGTTCTGTTCAGTATATACATAGGGGTGGAATTGCTGGGTCATATAGTACTTACATTCAACTTTGTGAGAAGCCATCAACCTGTTTTCCTCAATGGCTATACAATTTTACAATCCTACTTTTTTTTACCAGCAGTATATGAGAGTTCCTATTTCCCTACATCCTCAACAACACCTGTTTTTGTTTTTTAATCATAGATTTTTTTTTATCTTAGTGGGTATGAAGTGATATCTCATTATGGTTTTGATTTGCATTTCCCTAATGACTAATGACACTATGCATGTTTTTATGTGCTCGTTGGCCATTTGTATTTCTTTGAATAAATGTCTATTCAAATCTTTTGTCCATTTTTGATTGTGTTATCTTTAAAGAACTACTACAACTGTTGTTAAGTTGTAGTAGTTCTTTATATATTCTGGACACTAACCCTTATCCAATATATGGTTTCCAAAATTTTTCTCCCAATTTGTGGGTTGTCTCTTCACTTTTTTGATAAAATCTTTTTATAAACAAATGTTTTTAATTTCGATGAGGTCCTATTTATTTATTTTGTCTTTTATTGCTCATGTTTTTGGCGCATATCTAAAAATCCGTTGTTAAAAAACAGGTCACAAAGCATTACCCCTGTGTTTTCTCCTAATAGTTTTATGGTTTCATTTCTTACGTTTAGGTTTTTGATGCACTTTGAGTTTGTTTTTGTATTTGGTGTGAGGTTGGATCCAGGTTCTTTCTTTTGTTTGTGGAAATCCAGTTGTTCCAAGACCATTTATTAAACAGTCTATTCTCTCCCCAATGGAAGGACTTAGCATCCTTGTTGAAATCAATTTTCCATAGATGTACAGGTTTATTTCTGGGCTCTCAAAATATTCCATTGGTCTGTATGTCTATCATTATACCGATACCAGCCTGTTTTGATTTCTGTAGTTTATAATATGTTTTGAGATTGGGAAATGTGATTCCTTCTACTTTGTTCTCTTTTCAAGATTGATTTGGCTACCCTGTGTAGTTCCATATAAATTTAAGGATTGGCTTTTACATTTCTGCAAAGAAGGCCGTCAGACTTCTGATGGGTATCGTATCTCTAGATTGATTTAAGTAGTATTGACATCTTAATAATATTAAGTTTTCAGAGACATGAGCATGGAATATCCTTCAATTTATTTGTGGTTGTTTTTAGCTGTCATTAAGTCAGCTCTCAACTCATGGTAACCCCATGCGTGGTGGAATGAAATGCTGCTGGGTCCTGTGCTAACACCATGACTGGTTACAGATTGGACCATTGTGATCCTGATCCATAGGGTCTTTTTGGTGGATTCTTGGATGTAGATTACCAGGCCTTTCTTCCAAATCTGTCTTTGACAGGAGCTCCACTGAAACCTGCTCTGTATCATAGCAATGTGCATGTTGCCGCCAACAAACAGATGGAGGTCTTCTTTAATTTCTTTCAGTAATGTTTTATACTTTTCAAAGCAAAAGTCTTTCACTTCCTTGGTTAAATTTATTGCTAAGTATTTTATTATTATATACCCCATTATATGTTGAATTGTTTCCTTAATTCTCTTTTCAGATTGGTCATTGCTGATGTGTAAAAACCTAACCAATTTTGTGTATTTATCTTGTATCCTGCCACTTTGCTGAATTCATTTATTAGCTCTATTATCTTTCTTGTGGATTATTTGGGGCCTTCTATATATATTTTTTTTTTTCTATATATAGAGTCATGCCATCTGCAAAAAGGGAGAGCTTTACTTCTTCCTTCCTCATTTAAACCCAGTGCCGTCATTTAGATACCTTTTATTTCTTCTTCTTGCCTAATTGCTCGGCTATAACTTCTAGTACAATACTGAATAGCAATGGTGAACACGGGGACCCTTGTCTTTTTCCTAATCTTAAGGGGAAAGCTCTCAGTTTTGCTCCATTGACTATGATGTCAGAGGTGGATTTTTTATAACTGTCCTTTGTCATATAGAGGAATTTCCCTTCCAACCATTGTTGAGTGTTTTGATCCTGAAAGTGTGTTGGATTTTGACAAATGGCTTCTCTGCATTAAGGTGATCATGTGGTTATTTTCCTTTATTCTATTAATGTGGTATATTACATTGATTGATTTTCTAATGTTGAACCATCCTTATATTCCTAGTATAAATCCCTCAGATCATAATGTATCATCTTTTGAATATGTTTTTGGATTTAATTTTCTAGTATTTTGCTAAAGATTTTTGCATCTATATTCATAAGGAATAATAGTCTGTAGTTTTCTTGCAGCGTATTTGTCTGGATTTGATACCAGAGTAATGCTAGCGTCATATAATGAATTAGGGAAAATAGTCTTCTATTCTTTAAAAAATTTTAAGGATTGGGGTCACTTCTATAAATATTTGGCAGAATTCCCCTGGTTCAGGATTTTCGAGCCCTGGTGGCGTAGTGGTTAAGAGCTCAGCTGGTAACTAAAAGGCTGGCAGTTTGAATCCACCAGCCACTCCTTGGACACCTTACGAGGCAGTTCTACTCTGTCCTGTAGAATAGCTATGAGTTGGAATTGACTCAATGGCAATGGGTGTTTGGTTCAGGAGGTTTTTGATTACTGATTCAATTTCTTCACTTGTGAGTTTGTTGAGATTTTCTATTTCTTCTTGAGTCTATGTAGGCAGTTTATGTATTTCTAGGAATTTGGCCATTTTATCTAAAAGAATATTCTTAAGAAAACATTATTATTAGTCTTCTCTGGTGATGAACTCTTTTAATGTTTTTGCTTGAAAATATCTTTGTTTCACCCCTGTTATGGATTGAATTGTGTCTCCCCAAAGTTGTGTCAACTTGGCTAGGCCATGATTCCCAGTCCTGTGTGGTTGTCCAGCATTTTGTGATCTGTTGTGATTATCCTATGCGTTGTAAATCCTACCTCTATGATGTTAATGAGGCAGGATTAGAGGTAGTTATGTTAATGAGGCAGGACTTAATCTACAGAATTATGTTGTACTTTGAGTCAGTCTCTTTTGAGATATAAAAGAGAGAAGGGAGCAGAGAGGAGAGGGACCTCATAACCATCAAGCAAGAAGAGCCAGGAATGGAACACATCCATTGGACCCAGAGTCCCTGTGGTGAGAATCTACTAGACCAGGGGAAGATTGGTGCCAAGACCTTCCCCCAGAGCCAACAGAGAGAGAAAGCCTTCCCCTGGAGCTGGCACCCTGAATTTGGAATTCTAGCCTCCTAAATTATGACAGAATAAATTTCTGTTTGTTAAAGCCATCCTGTTGTGGTATTTCTGTTATAGCAGCACTAGATAACTAAGACAGAACTTGATATCGGTAGTGGGGTGCTGCTCTAACAGATACCTAAAATGTGGAAGCAGTTTTGAAACTATGAATGGTTAGAGGGTGGAAGAGTTTTAAGATGCCTAATAGTAAAAGCCTATATTTCCTTGAAGAGACTGTTGGTAGAATTATGGACATCAAAGAAAATTTTGGTGAGGGCTCAGAAGGAAGTGAGGAGAGATGTAATACAAGAGACAGCACAGACAGTGAGAAACTGTGGCAGAGAAATGGCAGCAGCAGAACCAGGAGACCAGCACAAGGTGGCACAGGAGCCAACCCACAGAGCCAGCAAGCTGACTGCCTTTGTGCAGACTTTCTGGTGGAGTAGGGTGCCTCTGGGTACTTTTCAGTGGAGCTAGGCTTGCCAACCCCTGGAGTGAGACCTCAGTGCCTTCAGGCTGAGGTTTACTGGCAGAGTGGGGTGCCTCTGGGCACTTATTGGTAGAGCCAAAGAGCTTTGTAACACTTGTCCAAGCAGGATGGAGGCTGGATCAGACTAAGAGGCCCAAGGGGCTGAGAGGCCAAGGAACCAAGAAGCAGAAAGCTGAAGAGAAAAAGAACATGGGAAGCAGAGCTGCCTCAATCTCAAAGTGTAGGGCTATGACCTCTGGGGTCTCAAAGGGTGGAACCATGGCCTGCTGGGTCTCAAAGGGTAAGACCACAGCCTCCTATGTTTCAAAGGGTCATATTTCCACCAACGTGATTCTGGAGTGTGAAGGTGCCATTCACAAGTGCTAGGGGAGTGGGGTTGGACCTGCTGCTCAAAGCTGAGGGGGCAGGGCTGCCATGCCCAAGGGGCAGAAGAACAGAGCTTGCCAGGCCCAAGGAGGTGTGGTCGCCGCTCAGATGGACTAGGAGAGTGGGGCTGCCCGAGGCCAAGGGAGCAGAGGTGCCATCCTAGTGGGCCTGGAAGACAGAGCTGAAGCCTAGGGGCCTCCACATAGAATACTGAGAGCATGGTCAACACCCACAGTCTGCAGGGCAGGGCCATTGCCTAAATGGCCCCAGAGAAGAGAGGATTATTTTCAAGCCTTGAGAACTAATGTAAATTTTTCTGCTGGGTTTTCGACTTGCTTGGTGCCTGTTACTCCTTTTTTCCCTCCAATTTCTTCCATTTGTAATGTCTACCTCGTGCCTGCTCCACCACTGTACTTTGGGAGCAGATAATTTGTATTCTGGATTTCAAAGATGAAGAGGAATTTTGCCCCAGGATGGAATTTGGACTTGGAGATTATTTAACACTTTTGGGATTTTGGGATGATATGATGAGGTGAATGTGTTTTATGTGTAGCAAGGACATGACTTTTTGGGAGCCAAAGGGTAGAATGTTATGGATTGAATTGTGTCACCCCAAAAGGTGTATCAACTTGGCTTGGCCATGATTCCCAGCCCTGTGTGATGTCCACCATTTTGTGATCTGATGTGATTATCCTCCACCACCTATGTGTTGTAAATCCTACCTTTATTATGTTAATGAGACAGAGTTAGACGCAGTTATGTTGATGAGGCAGGACTCAATCTGTAGGTTTAGGTTGTATCTTGAGTCAATCTCTTTTGAGATATAAAAGAGAGGATTAAGCAGAGAAGAGAGGGACCTCGTTACCACCAAGCAGGAAGAGCTGGGAGTGGAATGTGTCCTTTGGACCTGGGATCCCTGTGCTGGGAAGCTCCTAGACCAGAGGTAGATTGATGCCAAAACCTTCCCCCAGAGCCAACAGAGAAAACCTTCCCCTGCAGCTGGTGTCCTGAATTTGGGAGTCTAGCCTCCTGGACTGTGAGAGGATAAATTTTTGTTCATTAAAGCCATCCACTTGTGGTATTTCTGTTACGGCAGCACTAGATAACTAAGACAGTCATCGTTATTCTAAAATATGTGTTAGCATATCAATGTGTATGTACTTAAATTAATAAGTTCTTTTTTAAGGATCAGTACAAAGTTGGTTCCTATGAGGCAGGGTTTAAAGATGTTCCAAATGTCTGACTTTTCCAAACAGTTGTACCAGTCCAGCATCTCTAACATCAACTACTCCCCTTCCTTCAGTACTCTCTCTTCAGCCTTTGGCTTCCTTAATTCGCTGCAACATTTCACAGAGCTCATGAACTGTGCTTACGGTTAAGTGGTTTATTGGTAGAAGTTAGAGAGTACAACTCAGGATCAAAAACAACTCAGGATATATAGTTCTTCAATCATGACAGCTTCTTCTCAGCTGTGCCCATAGCAGGCCTCTCTCTGGCCCTTGGTATCTTGGCCTCTCAGCCTTGCCTCTGCCCTGCTCAGACAAGTGTTACAAAGCTACTAGCTCTGTGGATTGGCAAACGTTACCACAACTGTCTCCCGCCAGTCTCCTAGTTCTTGCTGTCTCACACTGCTATCACTCTTTCTTCTGCTGTGCCTTCGTCTTTCTCTGTCTTCTGTGTTACAGCTCCCTCTCTTTGTCTCCTGGATCTAGGAGTTTCTCAGCACAGGGACCCCCAGTCCAAAGGACATGCTCTACTCCCATCTCTTTTTCTTGGTGGTAATGAGGTGCCTCCTTGTTTGCCTCTGGGGTGGCTCATTTTAAGCTTAGCAGGATGGCAAAACTGACCAATGCCCATGTTAGGGTTCCATACCTCTTACTTGCATGGCCCCAGCCCCACAAAGGTGCCATGCATATTATTCGTATTATTAGCAAGCTGTCTAATTCCCTTGGTGGGACACATGCACCTTATCTGCGTAGTCCCTCCCAATCATTTGGTCGGAGTTACAAGACCATGGTGAGAAAGGTTATATAAAAGCAATCCATTGCACTGCAGTATTAGATAAAGAATTGTAGATTAGCCAGGAATTTGTTTTGCATCCATTGATAATATAATTTCCCTACTTTCTGGCTTCCACTGTTCTGAGGAATTAGATATTGGACTAGGTGCACTCCTTTGATAGTATTTTATCTTTTTTTTCCTCTGGTTGCTTTTAGGGTTTTCTCCATTTTCACTGTAAGTCTAAGTATGGCTTTCTTTCTTTTTTATTTATTTTGCTTTGGAATTATTTCTTTTCTTGTATTTGTGAAACATTTGTAGCCATTGTCTTTTCATATATTACCTCTGTGTGCCCCTGGCCCATTTCTCTTTGGGACTTCAATTAAACCTATGTTCTATCGTCTCACTTTATCCACTTCACCTTCTAACCCTTTGGTTAGCAGCTGTAGCACTTAACCACTACGCCACCAGAGTTTCTTTTATATATAGCCATCTTTTTTGCTTCTCCATGATGTATTTTCGATAATTTTTCTGATCTATATTTTATTTTATGATTTTCCCTGTCAGCAGCATCCTATCGACTGCTAAACTTTTCCATGGATTTTTAAGTTTGAGTTTTTCTTTTTCTCATTTCTAGAGGTTTTATTTGGTTCTTTTTCAAACTTGTGGAGCCAGTTTTCATAGATTCTCTTCTTGTAAGTATTTTAAAGCTTGTCTTTTATTTTGTCAGACATAGTAAGTATGGTTATTTTCTTTTTATTAAAAAAGATCGGTGTCTTCTAATTCAACCATCTGAAGTTGTTAGTGTATAATTTCTGCTTTTTTTTTTTTTTTTTCTAATGGTTCTTACTTATGATGCCTTATTTTCTTTTTTGGCTGAATAGTGCTTCTTGCCCTTGATAAATTATTTATGGGGATTTTTAAGGCCTTAGGATTATGGTATTTTTCTTCACACAGGATTTCTATTTGCTTTGCTTATCGCTTGCAACACTACCAATGCTGAGACATTTTAAACTGAATTCAAGGCTCGAGGTATCTCGGACCATTCTAGAGATGCAAATTTGGGTTGTTATTGAGCTAGAGAGCCAGCTCAGAGATACAGACTTCCAGGATGGGGTTATTCCTTCCTTCCTTCCTTCCTTCCTTCCTTCCTTCCTTCCTTCCTTCCTTCCTTCCTTCCTTCCTTCCTTCCTTCCTTCCTTCCTTCCTTCCTTCCTTCCTTCCTTCCTTCCTTCCTTCCTTCCTTCCTTCCTTCCTTCCTTCCTTCCTTCCTTCCTTCCTCCCTCCCTCCCTCCCTCCCTCCCTCCCTCCCTCCCTCCCTCCCTCCCTCCCTCCCTCCCTCCCTCCCTCCCTCCCTCCCTCCCTCCCTCCCTCCCTTCCTTCCTTCTTTTCTTTCCCTTTCTCTCCTACTGTTGAAGGCTATAGTAGTCCATTAGTTTAGTAACTTTTCCAAACTGTTTTTGGAAACTTAGCCAGCCTTAAACTGACCCTAGAGATCAACCCAAAGTAAAAGCTTAGGATTTTCTCAGGTCTTTCCTGGGATGTATTTTGTCCTGTGCGTGTGTGTGACCCTCTAAATTTCCAGTATAAATGGGCCCTTCTGAATGCCTCAACTCCTGAAAGAAACTGTCTTCCAGGCTCCTTGACTTTAGCCCACAGCTCACTATTGTATATCTCAACCACCCTCTCTTGCCCTAGGCAGCTACAGGCCTTTCAGTATGCCTGCCACTCCTCTGCCCTGCACCACCTCCTGAACGAAACAGGATTGTGAGCTTTGCTTTAGTCCTTTAGGTAGCCACCCTGCTGGTTTGAACAGACAAACACAGTCAGCTGTGCTCCTTTCAGAACAGAGCAGGGTCCCAAGCTGGAAACACAGGCTGCTGCTTCCAGCTGGCTGCTGGGCCAGTGCTGGGAAAGGCACAGTCCAGTAACAAAATGCCACCAAGCTTTCCTATCTTTTTTTTTTTTTTGACATTACCTCTTTCTCGATTCAGTGTTTGCTTGGTTACTATGAGTCTCTTATGGTTTACCAGAGTTCTGACAAGGCTAATTCTAACAGTTTCTATTTTTTTTTTTTTTGATGTTTCTTTGGGAGCAGTTCTACTCTGTCCTATAGGGTTGCTATGAGTCGGAACTGACACAGCGGCAGTGGGTTTGGTTTTGACTTTGGGAGCATGGAGCTTCTTACTCCACCTTCTTGGTGATGTGGCCTGTTTTATTTTTTGTTTCTTTCTTTCCAAAGGACAACAAGTATGTATACATTGGATATCCTCCATCACAAAGCTATAATTTTTCTCCAATTCTTTATCTTTTGCAGTGTTTTTCATTTTGTTTTGCATAGTTTTCTGCAGTCTGTGCAGTACCTTCCCTCCTTTAAGCTGTCAGTTACTTCTACTATGGCTTTCCTTTTTCTCAAAGTATTGTTATATTCATTTCTTTTCAGAGCTCATTCAGATCACTTTAAAAATACTCCTGCTATTATATTACCACTTTCTGAAAACGAGGCTTTATTTCTTTTTTTGAGCTCTAGTTTCTAGTTGACTTGGACTCATGGCAACCCCATGTGTCATAGAACTGTGCTCCATAGGGTTTTCGATGGCCACTTTTTCAGTAGATCATCAGGCATGTCTTCTGAGGTCCCTCTGGGTGGACTTGAACCTCCAACCTTTCAGTTAGCAGTCAAGTGTGTTAACTGTTTGCCCGACCTAGGAACTCCTGTTTCACAAGAGCTGTATTTAATTTCTTTCTTTTAAGAGAAATGCGTTTATCATTGTTTTTGTCTACTTGGTAACTTAATTCTTTTGATGTGCAAAAAAAATTTCCTTCTTTTTTTTTTTCTCATATTTCCTTCTCTTTTGGGTGAAGGGCTGTAGATTTCTTGCTGGCTCAGTTTTTACTATTACTTTATTTATTTATTTTACTATTACTCTATTTAAATGGAGCCATTCTAACAGACAAGTTAGTTGCTGAAGAAATGTATTGGAATGGAGGAAGGCCCCTAGTGTGCAAGCTGGAAAGTTAGCTTAGGTTTAGGCCTTTCAACTGGGAACACTTTGTCCTCAACAGCCTGCCCTCCTGTGTCAGGTAGCAGGGGCTTGGCTGGCTTCCCCAGGCTGTCCTATGGATCACAAGTCTCTAGGGCCTTGATTTATTTCACCAGAAGCTGCTCAGCTCACTGTCTCCTGCTTCTTTTTCTTCCACCCTCCACATGGATGGGTTCTTAGTGAAATCTATGAAGAAAAATAGCTAGACTAAACATAAGGTGCTAGTGGGAAAACCCCTTTACACAAGGATTTGAAAAATCTATACTAATCCTGGACTGCAAGACCTCTAGCAGCAGCACTTTCTCATTTATTCACCATTCCCAAGTCTGAGGAAAGTCCAGAACATGGACTGTGGTGCAAAGATGCTCTCTCAGTGTTGAGGAACACAGGGCAGACCCCCTTCCGAGCCTGATCTCTGTTTCTCATCAAACACAATAAAATAATAAAACCCACTGTTTTAGTCATCTAGTGCGGCCACACAGAAATACCACAAGTGGATGGCTTTAACAAATAGAAGTTTATTCTCTCACAGTCTGTTAGCCTAGAAGTCAGAATCTAGGGTGCCAGCTCCAGGGGAAGGCCCTCTCTTTCCATTGGTTCTGGAGGAAGGTCCCTGTCATCAACCTTCCCCTGATCTAGGAGCTTCTCAGCACAGGGACTCCAGGTCCAAAGGCTGCACTCTGCTCCCAGCACTGCTTTCTTGGCGGTATGAGGTACCCTTGTCTCTCTGCTCTCTTCTCTCTTACATCTCAAAAAGAGATTGACTCAAGATACAGCAAAATCTAGTAGATTGAGTCCTGCCTCATTAACATAACTGCTTCCAATCCTGCCTTATTAACATCATAGAGGTAGGATTTACAACACATAGGACAATCACATTAGATGATGAAATGGTGGACAAACCACACAATACTAGGAATCATGACCTAGCCAAGTTGATACACATTTTTGGGTGACACAATTCAATCCATAACACCCACCTTGACCTGTTGTGAAAAATCCCACTTGTTTTTGGCTAGGAAGACTCCTGTCTATTCAGGGAACTGCCTGTCTTCAGCCAAAACAGTCTCAGGTGTTTCCCGCCTGTCGTGGATTGAATTGTGTCACCCCAAAATATGTGTCAACTTGATTAGGCCATGATTCCCAGTGTTGTGTGGTTGTATTCCATTTTGTGATTGTAATTTTCCTATATGTTGTAAATGCTAATCTCTGCCTGTGGTTAATGAGGCAAGATCAGATTATGTTAGAGAGGATTAGGGTGGGATTGTAACACCCTTACTCAGGTCACATCCCTGATCCTATGTAAAGGGGGTTTCCCTGGGGTGTGGCCTGCACCACCTTTTATATTACAAGAGATAAAAGGAAAGAGATCAAGCTGAGAGTTGAGGGACCTCATACCACTGAGAAAGCAATGCTGGGAGCAGATCATATCCTTTGGACCTGAGGTTCCTGCATGGAGAAGCTCCTAGACCAGGGGAAGATTGAAGACAAGGAGCTTCCTCCAGAGCCAACAGAGGGAGAAAGCCTTCCCCTGGACCTGATGCCCTGAATTTGGACTTCTAGCCTACTAGAATGTGAGAAAATAAACTTCTGTTCGTTGAAGCCATCCACTTATGGTATTTCTATTATAGCAGCACTAGATAACTAAGACACCCCCTTCACCTCCTCTCCTTCTCTCTTCTTCCCTCTTTTGTCTGAGCCAAGCCAGCATGCCCTATCTAACTGCATGGCCCCTTGGTGGGGCGATGATGGTAGGTTGGCAGGGATGGAGCCAGTAGCTGATGTAGGGGAAAAGGACAGATGGCACCCATTTCTTGACAATGTGACCAGGTCCCTGGGAAAGCTGAGTGGGGCAGGAGAGGAGATGGGAACTGTGAAGAGAAGCCTGCTTCAGGGGACCTGACTTGGGCTAAGGTCTTTGGGCACTGTGCTTGTTGCTTTCTCTGGGTCTGACCTCATCTATATTTCTGTTTAATGTCCCTGTGCCTTTTTGTTGCAGGAACTGTTATTTTCTTCTTGAGCTGTAAGAAGGTGGATGAAAAGATGGGCCGGAAAAAACCTAAACCAGATTCAGAAGTGTCCAAACCTCGTGTCGTTTACCTCAATGAGCCCCTTAAGAACAGATTCTGCAAAAACTCCATCAGGTGAGCAGTGAATGTAGCTGGGAAGAGAGGAAGAAGGAAGAAGGTGTGGTCCTCCCTGCATAACTCCTCCCCCCTCAAAAAAAAATTCATGTAATCTATGCTTCAGGTTATCATAGTTTTATCGAATCTTGAGGAACTATAAATTCTTACATTCACTCCCAAGAGTAGGATTTGTTTGTATCTCACCTTCAAGTCCCTCTCTCTGAATGGCCTCTGCTCTCATTCATTACTATTTGTAAGCAGTACCGTGCTTCCCACTGCCAACTGATACCCCTGTACACATGCGGAAACGGTGCTTTAGAAGGGAATCTTTCCTGATCTGCTGGATTCCCCACTAACATCCTGGATTGCAGGACTGAACATTAGGTCTCCTAAGAGTTCTAGCTCCTGAGGAGTTGGATTAGCTGAGAATTTACTGTAGTGGCAGAGTTGGATGAAAACTGAAACGAAACTAGTTTTTGAGCACCTACATTTTTGTTTTGTTTTTTAACCCAGCATTAATTTTTGGGTACACTAGCTCAGTAGTCTCTAAACTTTTTGATTATAAACTGATCAAATGGCTAAAAAGGTATGCATCATTGCAAATTTTGACCCCGGAGGCCAAAAATGAAGAAAAGCAGGATTCCAAAGAGGCAGGGCAATAGTGAAGTAGCTGGTTGCTCTGGGGACACAGAACTACTGTTGGGAGACAGTAGTCAAGTCAAGGTGGAAAACAGAATGGGAGACTCTGCCACCATAAAACTAGGATGTTGGAGAGCTACATCTCAAATGAATGGAGAATAAAATAAAAATCTGCCTTGCAAAAGGGATTTGGTAAGCAAGCTTAACTTCTCATAAACTTGGCTCTGGGTTTAGGCAAAAAAGTTAAAAAATCCTCTGAGAATTTATGATTACAAACTGACCACTTTCTCATGGGTTTGATGCCTAAATTGATATCTGCGTGATCCAGAAAAACTCATGCTTAAAATATATCTTAAAATGGTGCCACATAACTAGGGTCCCGAGGCATCTGGCAGAAGAAAAGTAAACCTTCTCTGCAGGAATGTCCCATCAACTCAGGCCTGGGAGATTTTGCAAAGATGAAGTTTGATCAAATGTGAGCTAAAAAATCCACCAAAACATGAGAAGACAAGGCTTAATTAGCGAAAGACAGTAGAAAGAAAGAGACAAAGAGCAAGCAGAACTAGACCCTTTAAAACTTCAGGTTGTGAAATTATCAGGCACAGCTTTCTATTAAACACGATAGTAGGATATGTTGAAAGGAATAAAAGAGGATATTGAAGGTATGAGTGAAGAATAAAAATCTACCAAAAACAAACAGTAGATTCAGAAAAGAAACAAATAGAGCCTAGAATTCAAAATATATAATCTATTAAAAAAATTTTAGTGGATGAGGTAGAAAAAAAAAGGTAGACACAATAGAAGACACATTTAATGTACTGGAAAATAGATATGAATAAATACCCTTGATGCAACACAGGAAGATGAAGCATTAGAAAATATTTAGGAGCGGGTCTAGCCTACATAAAATCAGAATGAGAAGAAACAGAGAATGGGATAGACATTATTCAAAGAAATAATAGCAGAAATTTTTCTGGAACAAACAAGAGACATGAATCCTAAAACTCTGGAGCCAAACAGTAAGTATAAGCAAAAAAAAAAAAAATTTTTAACTAGTTACATGGATGTAGAGTGAATGAGGGCCTCAGTAGCAATGTGTACATTGAATATTAATAAAGCTTAGTTTCTTTCCTGTTAGATTAAAATATACAATTAGAATTTTGAGGAATTTTTCCTAGTGAAAAATTTGGGGTACTGATATAATTTACAGAATAGAATTAGACAATTAGTTCTGTTACTTTTTTTTTTTTTTTTGTAGAATTTAATAAGCTGAGTGCACCTGGAAGATTAAATGTGTAAAAATATCTAAGCAAATGTTGAAAAAGATAACATGGCTGGATTTGGTAATCTAGATATTAGAATATACCATAAAGATGTAGTAATTAAAATAGTATGGCATTGATGGACAAATAAGTAGGTCTTTGGAAAAAATTGAAATAGATTTGTTGTTATTTTAGGATTTGAAATTAATAAGATGGCATTTCAATCATAAGGCAAAAGATGATTTATTTTTTCTTTTCTTTTTATGAACATTCAATTATCTCAATATAATTTACAGAATACAATTAGGTCCCTACCCTACACTATGTGCAAGTGTAGAGTTCAGATGAATACGGCCAAATGTAAAACAAAGATGAAGATATTAGAAGACTCATAATCTTCTAAAATGGTAATAATGTTATTATAAGTTAGTCAAATTTAAAAAGTTCGACATATTAGTCCAGGAAGTTATGCAGAACCAGAAGCTACTAGATTGCACTGAGCTAATATATACTCTTATTAATTGACATACTTAATATTATCACTTATTTTTGTGCTCAGTAAAAAAAGGATTGAAGTTTTTTTCTGGAAGTAATGTTGTTTCTTGAATTCATAGCTTGGGTAAGCCTCAAAAATCCTTCATCTTCATTTAGTGGAAATAGTCGATACTTTATACCATAGCAAGTATTTGACAAGATTTTGTTTAAAATTTGAGTCTTTATAAATCCAAAACTGTAAGAAATTGACATCTTCAAATATTCTTGTGAACTTTGTTGAAGTTTTGTTTATGGAAAACAATGTGCTTTGGTTGCCTCACTTTTCTTTAATATCCTCTTCTTTTCATATACTCCTTATGTCCTTTATTATATTTGGATTTGCTGAATATCATCAGTGTTGTTTACATAATTTTAGACTTTTTTCTTTTTTAAAAAAAATTATCGTGTTTTAGATGAAGGTTTACAGAACAAACTAGCTTCTCATTAAACAATTTGTGCACGTATTGCTTTATGACATTAGCTACCAACCCCACGACATGTCAACACTCTCCCTTCTAGACCTCGGGTTCCCTATTACCAGCTTTTCTGTCCCCTCCTGCTTTCTAGTCTTTGGCCTGGGCTTCTGTGCCCTTTAGTCTTGTTTTGTATCCTAGGCCTGTCTAATTTTGACTAAAGGGTGAACCTCAGGAGTGACTTCGTTACTGAGCTAAAAGGTTGTCAGGGGCCATACTCTAGAGTTTCTCCAGTCTCTGTCAGGCCAGTAAGTCTGGTCTTTTCTTCTGAATTAGAATTTGTTCTGCATTTTTCTACAGGTCTGTCTGGGACTCTCTATTGCGATCCCTGTCAAGCAGCCAGTGGTGGTAGCTGGGCACCATCTACTTGTGCTGGACTTAGTCTGGTGGGGGCTGTGGTAGTTGTGGTCCATTAGACCTCTGGACTAATCCTTCCCTTGTCTTTGGTTTTCTTCATTCTTCCTTGCTCCCGATGAGGTGAGACCAGTGGAGTATCTTACATGGCTGCTCACAAGTTTTAAGACCTTGCTATTCATCAAACTAGAATGTAGAACATTTTCTTTATAAACTATAGTATGCCAGTTGAGCTGGGTATGGAAAAACACTGAACAGACAATATTGCTGGCTTCCCCAGTATCGTGT
Organism: Elephas maximus indicus; assembly: GCF_024166365.1. NCBI lineage: Eukaryota > Metazoa > Chordata > Mammalia > Proboscidea > Elephantidae > Elephas > Elephas maximus. The sequence goes on along the minus strand of NC_064841.1, from coordinate 57,880,261 downwards.
ACAGTCTTACCCTTCACCAAAGTTACCACTCATATATTGTCTGTTTAGTGTTTTTCCATACCCATCCCTCCCTCCCTTGTAACCATCAAAGATTGTTTCTTTTGTGCGTAAACCTTTTCATGAGCTTTTATAGTAGTGATCTCACACAATGTTTGTTCTTTTATGACTGACTTATTTCACCCAGCATAATGCCCTCCAGATTCATCCACATTGTGAGATGCTTCACAAATTCATCATTGTTCTTTGTTGTTGTGTAGTACTGCATTGTGTGCGTACCATAGTTTGCTTATCCATTCATCTGTTGATGGGCATCTAGGTTGTTTCCATCTTTTTGCTATTGTGAACAATGCTGCAATGAACATGTGTGTGCATATGTCTATTTTTGTGACAGCTTTCTATTTCTATTTCCTATTTCTTTAGGATATAGTCCTAGAAGTGAGATTGCTGGATCATATGGTGTTTCTATTTCTAGCTTCCTAAGGAAGTGCCATAACATTTTCCAAAGTTATTGTAACATTTTGCATTGCCACCAGCAGTGCACAAGAGTTCCAATCTCCCCACAGCCTCTCCAACATTTGTTATTTTCTGTTTTTCTGATTCATGCCGGTAATATCGGGGTGAGATGGTATCTCATTGTGGTTTTGATTTGTATTTCTCTAATGGCTGGTGATCATGAGCATTTCCTCATGTGTCTGTTAGCCGCTTGAATGTCTTCTTTGGTGAGATGTCTGCTCATTTCCTTTGCCTATTTTTTAAATTGGTTATTTGTCTTTTTGTTGTAGAGGTGTTGGATTTCCTGTAGATTTTAGAGATTAGATTTTTGTTGGATTTGCCATAGCCAAATTTTTTTTTCCCAGGCTGTGGGTTCTCTTTTTACTCTTTTGGTGAAGTCTTTAGTTGAGTAGAAGTGCTTAATTTTTAAAAGATCCCAGTTATCTAGCTTATCTTCTGGAATTTGTGTGTTGTTAGTTATGATTTGTATCCTGTTAATGCTGTGTATTAAGGCCTCTAACAGTGATCCTGTTTTTTCTTCTATGATCTTTTATAGTTTTTGGTTTTATATTTAGGTCTTTGATGCATTTTGAATTAGATTTTATGCATGGTGTATGGTATGGGTCTTGTTTCATTTTTTTTCCACATGGACATCCAGTCTTGCCAGCACCATATGTTAAAAAGACTCTTCCTCATTTGATGGATTTTGGGCCTCTGTCAATTTACATCTGGGTTCTCAATTCTGTTCCATAGGTCAATGTATCTGTCATTGTACCAATACTAGACTTTTCTGGCTACTTTAGCTGTATAGTAGGTTCTGAAATCAGGTAGTGTGAGTCCTCCTACTTCATTCTTCTTCTTCAATAGTATTTTACTTATCTGGGGCCTCTTTCCCTTTCTATATAAAGTTAATGATTCGTTTTTCTATCTCTTTAAAGAAGTTTGTTGGTATTTGGATAGGGATTGCATTGTATTTGTAGATTGCTTTGGGTATAATTGACATTTTCACAATGTTGAGTCTACCTATCCATGAGCATGGTATATTTTTCCATTTATGTAGATGTCTTTTGGTTTCTTGCAGTAGTGTGTTTTGTGGTTTTCTTTGTAGAGGTCTTTTACATCCCTAGTTAGATTTATTTACAAGTATTTTATTTTTTTAGGGGCTATTTACTATAAGCGGTATTGTTTTCCTGATTTCTGTTTCCTCATTCTCTTTATTGGTGTGTAGGGATCCAACTGATTTTTGTATGTTTATCTTGTATCCTGCTACTCAGCTGAATCTTTCTCTTAGTTCCAGTAGTTTTGTCCCGGAGTCTTTTGGATTTTCTATGTATAGTATAATCCCCACAAATAGGCACAGTTTTACTTCTTCATTACCAATTTGGATGCCCTTTATTTTCTTTTTCTTGCCTTATTGCTCTAGTTAGGATTTCCAGCACAATGTTAAATAGGAGTGGTGAATAAAGAGCATCCTTGTCTTGTTCCTGTTCTCAAGGGGAATGTTTTCAGCCTCTCTCCATTAAGAATGATGTTGGCTGTTGATTTTCTATAGATGCCCTTTATTATGTTGAGGAATTTCTCTTCTATACCTCCTTTCTTGAGAGTTTTTATCAGGAATGGGTATTCTTTTTGTAGTGTCTTTGCCTGGGTTTGGTATCAGGGTTATGCTGACTTCATAGAATGAATTCAGAAGTGTCGTCTCTTTTCCTAAGTTCTGAATATTTTGAGTAGTACTGGTGTAAGCCCTTTTCTGAGTGTCTGGTACAGTTCTACAGTGAAAACCTCGGGTCAGCCTTTTTTTTTTTTTTTTTGGTGGGAGTTTTTTTTTTTTTTTTAATTACCTTTTCAATCTCTTCTCTTGTTAAAAATCTGTTCAGATTTTTGACCTCAGTTTATGTTAGTTTAGGTAGGTGGCGTGTTTCTAGAAATTTTGTCGATGTACTCTAGGTTTTCAAATTTGTTGAAGTATGGTCTTTCATAGTACTCTGTTATGATCCTTTTTATTTCAGTTGGGTCTGTTGTAATGTCCCTCATTTAATTTCTCTTTTGGGTTATTTGCATCCTCTTCTGTTTTTCTTTTGTCAATTTGCCCAGTGGTTTGTCAATGTTGTTGATCCTTTCAAAGAATGAACTTTGGTTTTGTTGATTCTTTCCATTGTTTTTTTTTTAATTGTCTATTTCATTTATTTCTGCTCTGGTCTTTATTTTTCCCTTTCTTCTGGTGGCTGTGGGCTTCTTTTGCTGTTCTCTTTCTATTTGTTTGAGTTGTGTAGCTAATGTTTTGATTTTGTCCCTTTCTTCTCTTTTGGTGTGTGCATCTATTGCTATAAATTGGCCTCTAAGCACTGCCTTCAATGTGGTCCAAAGGTTTTGGTATGATGTGTTTTTGTTTTTCTTTGATTTTAGGAATTTTTAATTCCATCTTTAATTTCCCCTATTATTCAGTGGTTTTTAAGCAGGGTGTTATTCAGTTTCCATATAATTGGTCTTTTTCCTTGCTTTTCATGTAGTTAATTTCTACTTTGATGGTGTTGTGATCAGAGAAGATACTTTGTATTTTCTCAAAGTTTTTTGTTGAGGGCTGCTTTGTTGCCTGAGATGTGGTGAATTCTGGAGAATGTTCCGTGTGCTTTGGAAAAGAAAGTGTATTTTGCAGTTGTTGGGTGGAGTGTTCTATATGTGTCTATGAGGTCAAGTTGGCTGAGTGTGTCCTTTAGATCTTCCGTATCTTTGCTGAGTTTCTTTCTAGATGCTCTGTCCTTTACTGAGAGTGGTGTGTTGAAGTCTCCTACTATTATTGTGGAACTGTCAATTTCTCTTTTTGGTGCTATTAGAGTTTATTTTATCTAATTTATAGCCCTGTCATTGGGTGTGTAGATATTTATTATGGTTATGTCTTCATGATGGATTGTCCTTTAATCACTATATAATACCGGTCTTTGTCTTTTATGGTGGATTTTGTTTTAAAGCCTATTGTATTTGAGACTAGTATTACCACTTCTGTTCTTTTTTGGTAGCAGTTTGCTTTATATATTTTTTCCATCCTTTGATTTTTAATAAACTTATGTCTTTATTTCTAATGTGAGTCTCTTGTGGATAGCATATTAATGGATCCTGTTTTTTTAATCCATTCTGTTGCTCTCTGTCTCTTTATGGTGCTTTTAGGCCATTTACTTTCAGCATAATTATTGATAAAAAAAAAAAACTTTTTTTTTTTATCAATTATTGATAGATGTGAGTATTGTTGTCATTTTATAGTGCCTTTTTGTTTGTGGTGCTGATGTTTTCTTTGTTCCTCTTACTCTCCTGCGCTGAATTCCTTTTGTTTGTGGATTTTGTTTTCATTTCTTTTGTTATTGTTTTTACTGAGACTTTAAGTTTTTCTTCTTTATTTTGATGAGTAGGTTTGTTAACTTTCTTTGTGGTTACCTTGAAATTTACTGTTATCTTCCTAAGTTTGAACCAGCCTTTTATTACTTGGTATCCCCTTAACTTCTTATCCATTTGAAAGTTCTATACTTACACCATTTATTCCCTCTTTTATTGTTCTGATGTTGTTGTCGCTTACAGATTAACCTCATTTTTTCCCTATCATAAACTGTTTAGTTTTGCTTAATCCTTGAGAGTTCTTTACCTGTTTTTGTTTCTGGCTGATGTGGTCTTGTGTTCTAGATTCAGGCTTTCTTCTGACGTTTTTTGTTCTCAAACCAACGGACTCCCTTTCATAATTCTTGTAAGTTTGGTTTGATTTTTACATATTCCCTTGATTTCTGCTTATCTGGAAATGTCCTAATTTCACCTTCATACTTGAGTGAGAGGTTTGCAGGATATATTGTTCTTGCTTGGCAATTTTTTTCCTTCAAAGTTTTATGTATGTCATCTTATTGCCTTCTTGCCTGCGTGGTTTCTGCCAAGTAATCGTAGCTTAGTCTTGTAGCTTTTCATTTTTCTTGAGCTGCTTTCAGGATTGTTTCTTCATATTTGGTTTTAGCAAGTGTGATTGTGATATATGACTTGGCAATTTTCTTTTGGGGTTTATCCTATATGGGGTTCATTGAGCTTCTTGGGTCATCAGCTTTTTATCTTTCATGATATTAGGAAAATTTTTTGTCAGCAATTCTTCAGTGATCCTCTCTATGTTTTCTGTTTTCTTCCCCTGTTCTGGAACTCTTATCACTCACAAATTTTTGCTTTTGATTGTATCCCACATCACATTCAGGGTTTCTTCATTTTTCTTTGCTCTTTTCTACGATTTTTCCTCAAACTGATATCCAAGTATTTGTCTTCAATTTTGCCTATCCTGCCTTTCATTGTTTCAAACCTGCCCCCCAGACCATCTATGGCACTGTCAATTTCTGAAATCTTGCTGTTTATCTTTTGGATTTCTAGTTGTTTTTGTATGATTTCTGGTTGTGAATTTATTTTGATATTTTGTTCTTGTATTATTTTCCTGAATTCTTCCATTGTTTTGTCTGCCTTTTCCATGATCTTGTCTATTTTCTTCCTCATTTTTTGTCTGCTTTTTCCTTCAACTCTTGGATAGCTCTGAATATTAGAGATTTGAATTCCTCGTCAGGTAGTTCCAGTGCCTTTTCTTCTACTGGAAGGTCATCTGGTGTTTTACTTTGCATGTCTATTGGAACCATGCTGTCCTTTTTTTGTTTTATGTTTTAATATTATCTGCTGTCTTTGGGACATTTAGTAGTTATTTCTTCATTTATTGATTGTAGATTTTTTTGTTGTTGTTTTATTCTGCTTTTTTAAATTTTGTTATGTCTGAGCACATGGGCTGGGTGTTCTTTGTTGTTTGCTCATCTGTGGGCATGATGCTTTTCACCACCCTGTCCAATGGGCAGGGCAAGTCACTCAACTATAGTGCAGCAGGGCAGGTCCAGTGGAAGGGGAAGGGCTGGGATGAGTTGTTTGTGGCATGTACAGGGGCCAACAGGGTGGGACTGGGGGTCAGTGCAGGTCAGGTCTCTGTAGACTGTGCCTGTGCTGCTCAGGGGTGTGATGTTCAGTGCACAGTGCAGATAGGTAGGAGAGAGGGGAGAGGTTGTGATGTGTGCAGCTAAGTGGGTATGGGAAAGAAGAGAAAGAGGAGAGAAACAGGAGCCCAACTACAAAAAAAAAAAAGAAAGTGCTGAGAGAACATGCCGTTGGAGTAGCACAGACCAGGGAAGCCTTGTGCAGATGGTTTTCTAGCCAGGCAGTGAGGCACAGCCCATCAAGAAGGAGCAGATACAGCACACAGAGCTAGGTGGGTGGGAGAAAGGAAAGGAAGGGAGAGAGATAAGAAACTTGATTTAAAAAGAAAAAAAGGAGAGAGAAAGGCATACATGGGTAGGTGTTAATGGGAAAGGAATGGAAGGAATGTAGAGAGAAGCAAGAAACTGAGGAGGGAAACAAAAAGATGCCAGGTGGTTGGCAGGGTGGAAAAGAAGGTAGATAGAGACAAAAACCTGAGGAAAAAAAGGAATAGAGTAAAGAAAAAAAATTCCCAAAGGGAGCCCACTGGAAGCAAGTCCCCAGCTGAATGGCACTGCACAGCCCATCCAGAAGGGGTGGAGATGGCACACAATGCCAGGTGCTCAGAAGGATAAGGAAGGAAGGTAGATGGAGACAAGAAATCGAGAAAAGAAGAGAGAAAGAAAAAAAGATGCCCTGAGGGAGCCCACTAGTGTGGTGGCTAGGACCAGCAAAGAGGTTTCCCAGGTGTGTGGCACTACACAGTCTGTCCAGAAGGAGCGGAGATGGCACATGGTGCCAGGTATTCAAGAGAAAAGAAGGGAAGGATGGTAGAGACTAGAAATCAGGAAAAGAAAAATAAATGCCCAAGGGAGCTAACTGGCTTGGCAGCGTGGACAAGAGAAGTGGCTCCCAAGCCAATAGGCATTGCACAGCCTGTCTAGAAGAGGCAGAGATGGCACACAGTGCCAGGTATTCAGGAGACAGGAGAAGAAGGAAAGTAGAGAGAGACGAGAAACTGAAAAATGAAGAAAAACAAAAAGCAAAAAAAAAAAAAAAAATACCCCCCTAGGTGTCCCACCAATGTGGTGACGCAGACTGGGAAAGTAGGTTCCAAGCCACACAGCACAGCCTGTCTAGAAGGGGTGGAGTTGGCACACACTGCCAGGTATTCAGGAGACAGGAAAAGAAGGAAAGTAGAGAGAGACAAGAAAGTGAGAAATGAAGGAAAGGGAAAAGGGAATATATATATATAAAATATATATATAAATAAATAAAAAGAAATGCCCCAGGGATCCCAACAACGTGGTGGCACAGACCAGGGAAGTAGGTTCCAAGCCACACAGCACAGGCTTTCTAGAAGGCGGGGGGGAGATGGCACACAGCGCCACGTACTCAGGAGACATGAAAAGGAGAGTAGACAAAGATGAGAAACCGAGAAATGAAGAAAAAGAAAAAAAGTGCCCCCAGTTATCCCCCTGGCATGGTGGCGCAGACTAGGAAAGTGGTTCCCCAGCCAGGTGGCGCTTCACACCTTGTCAAGAAGAAGCAGAGATGGCACACAGAGCCAGGTGTTCAAGAGAAATAAGGGAAGGAGATGTGAGAAAGAAGGAACCAAAAGCAACAATGGCAACCAAAAAATGGTACTGAAGGAGCTGGCCAGTTTGGGTGGGGCAAATCCAAGCGGCACAGAGCCAGTGCCTTCCCAACTCAGTGACCATGGCCTGCTGGGAAATGTTGGAGGATGAGCAGGGGGAAGAAGGGTGGGGGTTGGAAAATCGTGTATCATTGGTTACTGGGTACTCTGTCTCCTGCTAGGAGCTCCTTGAAGTTGTTTTCCTGTACTTCCTCTCTGCTAATCCTGGTGGCTAAGGAGCCCAAGATGGCAAATCTATGCCTTGTTAGCTGATAGTGGACCTCCACCCTGTATCTCTATCTTCCCTCTTTCTCTGTTTTCTGTCAGTTTCTCATTCCATTCGGTGCTTGGTTGAGTTCTTTATCTCTTCATTTGACACTTAGGGTTCCAGGATTGATGTTTATCTCTGTTTTACTTAGTTTTTTGGGTCTTTGCTGTGGAGGGATGGTGTGGAGTTCCTGTCTATAGTGTCATGCTGGCTTTGCCTCCCTCTTTTTTTTTTTTTAATTGTGCTTTAGGTGAAAGTTTACAGAGCAAATTAGTTTCTCATTTAACAGTTAATACACAAATTGTTTTGTGACATTGGTTGCCAACCCCTTGGTGTGTCAACACTCCTTCTCTACACCTGGTTCCTTGTTTCCATTCCTCCAGCTTCCTATCCCTTCCTGCCTTCTTGTCTTTGTTTTTGGGCTGGTGTGCCCATTAGTCTTGTATACATGATTGAACTACAAAGCATGTTCCTCATGTGTGTTATTGTTAGCCTTATAAACCTGTTGCCTTTGAGGCAATTGTGACTCATAGTGACCCTATAGGAGAGAGTAGAACTGCTCCATAGGGTTTCCAAGGAGCAGCTGGAGGATTCAAACTGCTGAGATTTTGGATATCAGCCTGAGCTTTTAATCACTGCACCACCAATTGGCATTATAGACCTGCCTAATCTTTGGCTGAAGGGTGAACCTCAGGAGTGACTTCAGTACTGAGCTAAAAGGGTGTCCAAGGGCCATAATGTCAGAATTTCTCCCGTCTCTGTCAGACCCACGAGCCTGATTTTGTGTGTGTGTGTGAATTTGAATTTTGTTCTACATTTTTCTCCCACTCTATCCAGGACCCTTGATTGTGATCCCTGCAAGAGCACTTGGTTGTGGTAACTGGGCACCATCTAGTTGTTCTGGGCTCAGTTGTGGACGTTGTGGTAGTTGTAGTCCATTAGTCCTTTGAACTAATCTTTCCCTTGTGTTTTTGGTTTTCTTCATTCTCCTTTGCTCCAGCCAGATTGGAACCAGTAGATTTGTCTTAGATGGCTGCTCCAAGGCTTTTAGGACCCCAGATGCTATTCTCCACAGTTAGATGTAGACCATTTTCTTTATAGACTATGTTATGCCGGTAGATCTAGATGTCCCCTGAGACCATGTTCCCCTGCCCTCAGCCCAGTAATTTGGTCCCTCAGAGCATCTGGATGTGTCTCTGAAGCTTCTAGGACTTTGCCCTGGTCAAGTTGTGCTGACTTCCCCAGTATTGTGTACTGCCTTACCCTTAACCAAAGTTATCACTTATCTACTGTCTAGTTAGTGTTTTTCCCTTCCCATCCATCCCTTCCCTGGTAACCATCAAAGATTTTTTCTTTCTGTATGAAAAAGATTTTCATGTGTTTTTATAATAGCGGTCTCATATAGTATTTGTTCTTTTGTGATTGACTTATTTCATTTAGCATAATGCCCTCCATATTCATCCATGTAAGATGTTTCGCAGATTCACCATTGTTCTTTATTGTTGTGTAGTATTGCATTGTGTACCATTCTTCTATTGATAGGCACTTAGGCTGTTTCCATCTTTTTGCTATTGTGAATAATGCTCCAACAAACATGGGTGTGCATATGTCTATTCGTTTCTCTGGGATATATTCCCAGGAGTGAGATTGCTGGATCATATGGTGTTTTTATTTCTAACTTTTTAAGAAAGCACCAGATCATTTTCCAAAATAGTTGTACCATTTTGCATTCCCACCGGCAGTGTGTAAGAGTTCCAATCTCCATGCAACCTCATCAACGTTTGTTATTTTCTTTTTTGAATCGTGCCGATAATGTTGGGCTTAAATGGTATCTCATTGTAGATTTGATTTGCATTTCTCTAATGGCTAATGATCATGAGCATTTCCTCATATGTTTGTTAGGTGCCTGAATGTCCTCTTTGATATAATATCTGCCCATATCACTTGCCCGTTTTTTTAATTGGATTATCTGTCCTCTTATTGTAGAAGTGTAGGATTTTCCTATAGATTTTAGAGATTAGACCTTTGTAGGATTTGTCATAGTGGAATTTTTTTCCCTGTCTGTGAATTCTCCTTTTATTCTTTTGGTGAAGTCTTTTGATGAGCATAAGCGTTTAATTTTTAGAAGTTCTCAGTTATCGAGCTTATCTTCTGATGTTTGTATCCTGATTAGGGCCCTAGTGTTGACCCTATTTTTTCTTCCATGATCTTTATAGTTTTTGGTTTTATATTTAGGTCTTTGATCCATTTTGAATTAGTTTTTGTGTGTGGTGTGAGGTATGGGTCCTGTTTCTTTTCTTTCCTTTTTTTTTTTGAGGATGGACATCCAGTTTTGCCAGCACCATTTGTTTAAAAGACTGTCTTTTCCCCATTCAATGGACTTTTGGCCTTGTCAAAGATCAGGTGGCTGTACTCATTGCCGTCGAGTTGATTCTGACTCATAGGAACCGTATATGACAGAGTAGCACTGCCCCACAGGGTTTCCAAGGAGTGCCTGGTGAATTCAACTGCCAAACTTTTGGTTAGCAGCCGAACATGTGGGGCTGTCGGTAGATGGATTTACATCTGGGTTCTTGATTCTGTTTCATAGGTCACTGTTTCTGTCATTGTACCATTACCAGGCTGTTTTGACTGCTGTAGCTGTATAAGTAGGTTCTGAGGTCAGGTAGTGTGAAGCCTCCTACTTTGTTCTTCTTCAATAATGCTTTACTTATCTGGGGCCTCTTTTCTTTCCATATAAATTTAATGATTAATTTTTCCATCTTGTTAAAGAATGCTGTTGGTATTTGGATTGGGATTGCATTGTATTTGTAGATTGGTTTGAGTAGAATTGACATTTTCATAATGTTGAGTCTACCTACCCATGAACATAGTATATATTTCCATTTATGTAGGTCTCTTTTGGTTTCTTGCAGTAGTGTTTTGTAGATTTCTTTGTATAGGTCTTTTATTCCCCTGGTTAGATTTATTCCCATTTTATTTTTTTAGCTACTATTATAAATGGTATTGCTTTCCTGATTCCCTTTGCATAGCTCTTTTTATTGGTATATAGAAATCCAACTGATTTTTGTATGTTTATCTTGTAGCCTGCTATTCTGCTGAATCTTTACATTTGTTCCAGTAGTTTTCTTGTGGAGTCGTTGTTGTTAGGGCTCTCTACGCATAGTATCATATTATCTGCAAATACGGATAGTCTCACTTCTTCCTTACCAATTTGGATGCCCTTTATTTCTTTTTCTTGCCTTCAAGCTCTAGCTAGGACTTCCAGCACAATGCTAAAGAGGAGTGGTGATAAACGGCATTCTTGTCTTGTTCCTATTCTCAGGGGAAATGTTTTCAGCCTCTCTCCATTGAGAATGATGTTGGTTGTTGGTTTTGTATAGAAAGCCTTTATTATGTTGAGGAATTTCCTTTCTATCCCTATCTTATTGAAAGTTTTTATCAGGAATGGGTATCGGACCTTATCGAATGCCTTTTTTCTGTCAATTGAGATGATCATGTGATTTCTTTTTCTTGTTTTATTTATGTGGTGGATTACCTTGATTCATTTTCTGATGCTGAGCCATCCTTGCATGTTGTTGTTAGGTGCTGTCAAGTCAGCTCTGACTTACAACAACCCTAACTTATAGAATGAAACACTGCCCGGTCCTGCATCATTCTCACAATTGTCATTATGCTTGAACCCATTGTTGCAGCCACTGTGTCAAACCATCTTGTTGAGGGTCCTCCTCTTTTTTGCTGGCCCTCTACATGATGTCCTTCTCCAGGGACTGATCCCTCCTGAAAACATGTCCAAACTACGTGAGATGTTGTCTTGCCATCCTTGCTTCTAGGGAGCATTCCAACACAGATTCATTTGTTGCTTTGGCAGTCCACAGTATATTCAATATGCTTCTCCAACACCACAATTCAAAGGCGTCAATTCTTCTTCAGTCTTCCTTATTCATTGTCCAGCTTTTGGATGCATATGAGGCAATTGGAAACACCATGGCTTGGGTCAGATGCACCTTAGTCTTTGAGGTGACATCTTTGCTTTTCAACACTTTAAAGAGATCTTTTGCAATAGATTTGCCCAATGCAATGTGTCTTGATTTCTTGACTGCTGCTTCCGTGGGTATTGATTGTGGACCCAAGTAAAATGAAATCCTTGACAACTTCTATCTTTTCTCCACTTATCATGATGTTGCTTATTGGTATATAGAAATGAGGATTTTTATTTTCCTTACATTGAGGTGTAATCCATACTGAAGGCTGTGGTCTTTGATCTTCATCAGTAAAGCACTTCAAGTTCTCTTCACTTTCAGCAAGCAAGGTTGTGTCATCTGCATAACGCAAATTGTTAATGAGTCTCCCTCCAATCCTGATGCCCCATTCTTCTTCATATAGTCCAGCTTCTCAGATTATTTGCTCAGCATACAGATTGAATATGTATGGTGAGAAGATACAACCCTGACGCACACCTTCCCTGACTTTAAACCAACCAGTATCCCCTTGTTCTGTTTGAACAACTGCCTCTTGATCTATGTAAAGGTTCCTCATGAGCACAATTAAGTGTTCTGGAATTCCCACTCTTTGCAGTGTTATCCATAATTTGTTATGATCCACACAATTGAATGCCTTTGCATAGTCCATAAAACACAGGTAAACATCTTTCTGGCATTCTCTGCTTTCAGCGAGGATCCATCTGACATCAGCAATGATATCCCTGGTTCCATATCCTCTTCTTAATCTGGCTTGAATCTCTAGCATTTCTCTGTTGATATCTGCTGCAGCCACCCTTGAATTATCTTCAGCAAAATCTTGTTTACATGTGATATTAATGATATTGTTAAATAATTTCCATCTTTGGTTGGATCACCTGTCTTGGGAATAGGCATAAATATGGATCTGTTCCAGTCAGTTGTTCAGGTAGCCATCTTCCAAATTTCTTGGCGTAGATGAGTGAGCACTTCCAGTCCTGCATTCATATATATATATTTACTGTGCTTTAACTGGAAGTTTACAAATCAAGTGAGTCTCTTATACAGAAATTTGTATACACCTTGCTATGTACTCCTAGTTGCTCTCGTCCTAATGAGACAGCACACTCCTCTCCACCCTGTATTCCCCGCGTCCATTCAGCCAGCTTCTGTCCCCCTCTGCCTTTTCATCTCCTCTCCAAACAGAAGCTGCCCACATAGTCTCATGTGTCTACTTGAGCCAAGAAGCTCACTCCTCACCAGTATCATTTTCTATTCCAAAATCTAGTCCAATCTCTGTCTGAAGAGTTGGCTTTGGGAATGTTTCTAGTCTTCGGCCAACAGAAGGTCTGGGGACAGTGACCTCCTAGGGCCCTTCAGTCTCAGGCAGACCATTAAATCTGGTCTTTTTACGAGAATTCAGGGTCTGCATCCCATTGCTCTCCTGTTCCATCAGGGATTCTCTGCTGTGTTCTCTGTCAGGGCAGTCACTGGTTGTAACCAGGCACCATCTAGTTCTTCTAGTCTCAGGCTGATGTAGTCCCTGGTTTATGTGGCCCTTTCTGTCTCTTGGCTCATAATTACTTTATGTCTTTGGTATTCTTCATTCTTCTTTGCTCGAGGTGGGTTGAGACCAATTGATGCATCTTAGCTAGCTGCTTACTAACGTTTAAGACCCCTGATGCCACATACCAAAGTGGGATGCAGAGTGTTTTCTTTTTTGATGTTTTTATGTTTAGTGAAAGGGGCATGGGTTAAAAAAAAAATTGAAAAACATAGCTATAATCTCTTCCCATCCTGTGGCCAAAATTATACATGCTGTCATGTGCAATTGATTAATTATGGCTGGGTTCTGGGATGTTAAGACCCTAGACTCTCTCCCTGCCTTTGATCAGCACCCCTCATTCCTGCCTGTGACCCTGGGGCCTAGCTGTAGCCACAGCTCCTCTCTCTGGCCTCCATTACTCTGCTCAGGCCAGCTAAATGCCCTCCCCTGTGACTCAGGGCTTATATAGGGGGAGAGAAGCAGGAACAGCTGCTTTCCCTTCATGAGACCATGACAATACCTGATTCTTGCAGACACCTGCCACAACATAATGTCCTTGGCTAATTGGCCACCCCTGTTGCCGTCATGGATGGCTTTTCCTCCAATCTGTGGGTGATATTTGGATCCCTGTTCTTCCCATGGGATTCATTATGTTTTCTCACCCCAGCAGCAGATGAACAGAGACCAGCTTTAGAATGACAGCGTTCTATTCAGGATCTGGGTGGCAGCAGAGGCAGCAGGTGGCTTGCAGATGATAGGAGTCTCCTGACCTTCCCATGGGAACTCTCTAGCAACTTCTCCATCCAGGGCCATTTAAGGATCTTCCTGGGCCCCTGCAATTGTTACAGTAAAATAGGCTAAAAGTCCAAATTCAGGATGTCAGCTCCAGGGGAAGGCTTTTTCTCTCTGTTGGCTCTGGAGGAAGGTCCTTCTCATCGATCTTGCCCTGGACTAGGAGCTTCTCCATGCAGGAACCCTGAGTCCAAAGGATGCGCTCTGCTCCCAGCACTGCTTTCTTGGTGGCGTGAAGTCCCCCGTCTCTCTGCTCATGTCTTTCTTTATATCCCAAAAGAAACTGGTGGAAGACACAATCCAATCCTGTAGATTGAGTCCTGCCTCATCAACACAACTACCACTCATCCCCCCTCATTAAATCAGAGAGACAGGATTTACAACACATAGGAAAATCATATTCGATGACAAAATGGTGAACAATCACACGATACTAGGAAATCATGGCCCAGCTAAATTGAAACACACGTTTTTGGGGGACACAATTCAATTCATGACAAAGGTCAATTGAAGTTAGGCATTGTTCTATAGGCCACAGGGAGCCACCAAAGTTTTATGAGTGGAAGAGTAACATGAAGAAAATTGTATTAGAAAGCCTAATCTGGTGAGGGATATAGATAGGGTAGACTGAAGGGTGATGCTTTGTAAAAATATTGTTTTCAAAACAAAGCAAAAATCAAGGTATTGAATGACTTTACCAATCTATAATAGATTAGTAATCTATTATGTTTTTTGTTGTTAGCTGCCTTTTAGTCAGCCCCTGATTCATGGCAACCCCCTACACGACAGAAGGAAATGCTGCCCAGTTCTGCATCATCCCCTTGATCAGTTGCAGATGGGACTTTTGTTCTCCATAGGGTTTTCTTTTTTTAAATTTTTTATTGTGCTTCAAGTGAAAGTTTAAAAATCAAGTCAGTCTCTCACACAAAACCTTATATACACACCTTGCTACATACTCCCAATTGCTCTCCCCCTAATAAGACAGCCTGCTCCCTCCCTCCACTCTCTCTTTTTGTGTCCATTTCGCCAGCTCCTAACCCCCTCTACCCTCTGATCATCCCTCCAGGCAGGAGATACCAACATAGCCTCAAGTGTCCAGCTGATCTAAGAAGCTCGCCCCTCACTAGCATCCCTCTCCAACCCATTCTCCTGTCCAATCCACGTCTGAAAAGTTGGCTTTGGGGATGGTTCCTGTCCTGGGCCAACACAACGTCTGGAGGCCATGACCACCGGGGTCCTTCTAGTCTGTCAGACCATTGGGTCTGGTTTTTTATGAAAGTTTGGGGTCTGCATCCCACTGCTCTCCTGCTCCGTCAGGAGTTCTCTGCTGTATTCCCTGTCAGGAAGATCATCGGTTGTGGCCGGGCACCACCTAGTCTTTCTGGTCTCAGGCTTATGTAGTCTCTGGTTTATGTGCCCCTTTCTGTCTCTTGGGCTCGTAATTACCTTGTGTCCTTGGTGTTCTTCATCCTCCTTTGATCCAGGTGGGTTGAGACCAATCGATGCATCTTAGATGGCCGATTACTAGCATTTTAGACCCCAGATGCTACTCTCCAAAATGGGATGCAGAATATTTTCTTAATAGATTTTATTATGCCAGTTGACTTAGATGTCCCCTGAAACCATGGTCCCCAAACCCCTGTCCCTGCTACACTGGCCTTCGAAGCATTCAGTTTATTCAGGAAACTTCCTTGCTTTTGGTTTAGTCCAATTGTGGTGACCTCCCCTGTATTGTGTGCTGTCTTTCCCTTCACCTAAAGTAGTTCTTATCTACTATCTAATTAGTGAATACTGCTCTCCCACCCTCCCTCCCTCCCCCCTCTCATAACCATGAAAGAATATTTTCTTCTCTGCTTAAACTGTTTCTCGAGTTCTTGTAATAGTGGTCTTATGCAATATTTGTCCTTTTGCAACTAATTTCACTCAACATAATGCCTTCCAGATTCCTCCATGTTATGAAATGTTTCACAGATTCATCACTGTTCTTTATCGCTGCATAGTATTCCATTCTGTGAATATACCATAATTCATTTATCCATTCATCCATTGATGGGCACCTTAGTTGTTTCCATCTTTTTGCTATTGTAAACAGTGCTGCAACGAACAGGGGTGTGCATGTATCTGTTTGTGTAAAGGCTCTTATTTCTCTAGGATATATTCCAAGGAGTGGGATTGCTGGATTCTATGGTAGTTCTATTTCTAGCTTTTTAAGGAAGCACCAAATCGATTTCCAAAGTGGTTGTACCATTTTACATTCCCGCTAGCAGTGTATAAGTGTTCCAGTCTCTCCACAGACTCTCCAACATTTATTATTTTGTGTTTTTTGGATTAATGCCAGCCTTGTTGGAGTGAGATGAAATCTCATTGTAGTTTTGATTTGCATTTCTCTAATGGCTAATGATTGTGAGCATTTCCTCATGTACCTGTTAGCTACCTGAATGTCTTCTTTAGTGAAGTGTCTATTCATATCTTTTGCCCGTTTTTTAATTGGGTTATTTGTCTTTTTGCAGTTGAGTTTTTGCAGTATCATGTAGATTTTAGAGATCAGGCGCTGATCAGAAATGTCATAGCTAAAAACTTTTTCCCAGTCTGTAGGTAATCTTTTTACTCTTTTGGTGAAGTCTTTGGATGAGCATAAGTGTTTGATTTTTAGGAGCTCCCAGTTGTCTAGTTTTTTTTCTGCATTGTTTTTAATGTTTTGTATACTGTTTATGCCATGTATTAGGGCTCCTAATGTTGTCCCTATTTTTTCTTCCATGACCTTTATCGTTTTAGTTTTTATATTTAGGTCTTTGAACCATTTTGAGCTCTTTTTTGTGTGCATGGAGTGAGGTATGAGTCTTGTTTCATTTTTTTGCAGATGGATATCCAGTTATGCCAGCACCATTTGTTAAAAAGACTGTCTTTTCCCCATTTAGCTATTTTGGCACCTTTGTCAAATATCAGCTGCTCAGATGTGGATGGATTTATGTCTGGATTCTAAATTCTGTTCCTTTGGTCTATGTATCTGTTGTTGTATCAGTACCAGGCTGTTTTGACTACTGTGGTGGTATAATAGGTTCTAAAATCAGGTAGAGTAAGGTGTCCCACTTTGTTCTAGTTTTTCAGTAATGCTTTACTTATCTGACACCTCTTTCCCTTCCATATGAAGTTGGTGATTTGTTTCTCTACCTCATTAAAAGTGTGGTTGGAATTTGGATTGGAATTGCATTAAATCTGTAGATCGTTTTTGGTAGAATAGACATTTTTATAATATTAAATCTTCCTATCCATGAGCAAGGTATGTTTTTCCACTTATGTAGGTCTCTTTTGGTTTCTTGCAGAAGTGTACTGTAGTTTTCTTTGTATAAGTCTTTTACATCTCTGGTAAGATTTATTCCTAACTATTTTATCTTCTTGGGGGCTACTGTAAATGGTATTAATCTGGCGATTTCCTCAACGTTCTCTTTGTTGGTGTAGAGAAATCCAACTGATTTTTGTATGTTTATCTTGTATCCTGATACTCTGCTGAACTCTTCTATTAGTTTCAGTAGTTTTCTGGAGGATTCCTTAGAGTGTATAAGATCATGTCATCTGAAAATAGAGGGAATTTTACTTCTTCCTTGCCAACCTGGATGCCCCTTATTTCTTTATCCAGCCTAATTGCTCTGGCTAGGACCTCCAGCACAATGTGGAATAAGAATGGTGATAAAGGGCATCCATGTCTGGTTCCCGATCTCAATGGGTATGCTTTCAGGCTCTCTCCATTTAGGATGATGTTGACTATTGACTATGTATAAATGCCCTTTATTATGTTGAGGAATTTCCGTCTATTCCTATTTTGCTGAGAGTTTTTATCATGAATGGGTGTTGAACTTTGTCAAATGCCTTTTCTGTATCAATCCATGATTAAGCATGTGATTCTTGTCTTTTGTTTTATTTATGTGGTGGATTCCATTAATTGTTTTTGTAATGTTGAACCATCCCTGCATACCTGGTATGAATCCCACTTGGTCACGGTGAATTATTTTTTTGATATGTTGATGAATTCTATTGGCTAGAATTTTGTTGAGGATTTTTGCATCTATGTTCATGAAGGATATAGGTCTGTAGTTTTCTTTCTTTTTTGGGTCTCTTTACCTGGTTTTGGTATCAGGGATATGGTGGCTTCATAGAATGAGTTTGGGAGTATTCCATCCTTTTCTATGCTCTGAAATATCTTTAGTAGTAGTGGTGTTAACTCTTTTCTGAAAGTTTGGTAGAACTCTCCAGTGAAGCTGTCCGGACCAGAGCTTTTTTTTGTTGGGAGTTTTTGGATTACCTTTTCAATCTCTTCTTTTGTAATGGGTCTATTTAGTTGTTCTACCTCTGTTTGTGTTAGTTTAGGTAGGTATTGTGTTTCTAGGAATTCATCCATTTCTTCTAGGTTTTCAAATTTGTTGGAGTATGGTTTTTCATAGTAATCTGATGTGATTCTTTTAATTTCAGTTGGGTCTGTTGTAATATTGCCCATCTCATTTCTTATTCAGGTTATTTGCTTCCTCTCCTGTTTTTCTTTTGTTAATTTGGCCAGTGGTTTATCAATTTTGGTGATTTTTTTTCAAAAAACCAGCTTTTGGCTTTATTAATTCTTTCGATTGTTTTTTCCGTTTTCTATTTCATTTAGTTCAGCTCTAATTTTTATTATTTGTTTTCTTCTGGTGCCTGAGGGTTTCTTTTGTTGCTCTCTTTCTATTTGTTCAAGTTGTAGGAATAATTCTTTGATTTTGGCCCTTTCTACTTTTTGGATGTGTACATTTATTGATAGAAATTGAACTCTGAGCACTGCTTTCACTGTGTCCCAAAGGTTCTGATAGGAAGTGTTTTCATTTTCATTGTATTCTATGAAGTTCTTTATTCCATCTTTAATGTTTTCTATAATCCAGTCTTTTTTGAGCAGGGTATTGTTCAGCGTACAAGTGTTTGATTTCTTTTCCCTGCTTTTTCTGTTATTGATTTCCACTTTTATGGCCTTGTGTTCAGAGAAGATGCTTTGTTATATTTCAGTGTTTTCGATTCTGCTAAGGCTTGCTTTATGACCTAATGCGTGGTCTATTCTAGAGAATGTTCCATGTGCACTAGAAAAGAAAGTATACTGGATTATTGTTGGGTGGAGTGTTCTGTACATGTCTGTGAAGTCAAGTTGGTTGATTGTGACATTTAGATCTTCTGCGTCTTTATTGAGCTTCTTTCTGGATGTCCTGTCCTTCACCGAAAGTGGTGTTTGAAGTCTCCTACTATTATTGTGGAGCTGTCTATCTCACTTTTTAACGCTGATGGAATTTGCTTTATGTATTTTGCAGCCCTGTCATTGGGTGCATGGGTATCTAATATGGTTATATCTTCTTGCTATATTGTCCCTTTAATCATTGTATAGTGTCCTTCCTTATCCTTGATGATGGATTGAACTTTAAAGTCTATTTTGTCAGAAATTAATATTGCCACTCCTGATCTTTTTTGATTGTTGTTTGTTTGATGTATTTTTTTCATCCTTTGAATTTTAGTCTGTGTCTGTAAGTCTAAGGCATGTCTCTTGTAGGCAGCTTATAGATGGTTTCTGTTTTTTAATCCATTCTGCCACTCTCCTTCTCTTTGTTGGTGCATTTAGTCCATTTACATTCAGCGTAATTATGGATTGATATTAATTTAGTGCTATCATCTTGATGTCTTTTTTTGTGTGTTATTGACAGTTTCTTTTTCCCACTGAATTTTATGCGCTGAGTAGATTTCTTTGTATATTGTCCTTTCCTCATATTCGTTGTTGTTGGTTTTGCTTCTGCTGAGTCTCTATTTTTTTCTTGTATTTATTTTGATGAGTAGGATAGTTTGTCTCCTTTGTGTTTACCTTATTATATGCCCCTATTTTTCTAAATTTAAACCTAAATTTTATTTCTTTGTATCTCCTTATCTTCCTCTCTGTATGGAAGATCTATGGCTACATTTCTTAGTCCCTCTTTATTGTTTTAATGTTGTCTTCTTTTACATAATAACACCACTGTTAGCCTGTTTTGAGCATTTTAATCTTGCTTTGTGTTTTTATTTCTCCTGTCTGGGTTGACTTCTTGATTGCTCTGCCCAGTGTTCTAGTCTTAGGCCGATACCTGATATTATTAATTTTCTAACCAAAGAACTCCCTTTAGTATTTCTTGGAGTTTTGGTTTGGTTTTTACAAATTCCCTAAACTTCTGTTTATCTGGAAATGTCCTAATTTCACCTTCATATTTGAGAGACAGTTTTGCTGGATATATGGTTCTTGGCTGGCAATTTTTTTCCTTCAGTTTTTTATATAAGTCCTTTATCTTGGGTAGTAGGGTTATTAACTTTCTTTCCAGTTAACTTGAAAATCACCCTTATCTTCCTAAGTTTTAAACACTCTTTTATTACTTGATATTGCCTTGACTTCCTCTCCATTCGAAAGTTCTATATCTATACTGTGTATTCTACCTTTTCTTGTTCTGGCATTGTCATTTCCAGATTGACATCTCTAGCTGCCCATTTTGAATATTTTAGTTTGTTTTATATTTGACAGTTCATTACCTAGGTCAGTATTTGGCTCATATTGAGCTGTGTCCTAGCTCCAGGTTGTTGTCTGATATGTTGGTTCTCTCACTGAAGGACTGTCTGTATTAATTCTTGTAAGTTTGGTTTTGTTTTTACATATCCCCTTAATTTCTATTTATGTGGAAATATCCTAATTTCACCATAATATCTGAGAGAGAGTTTTGCAGGATCCATTATTCTGGTTTGCAATTTTTTTCTTTCCAGGTTTTATGTGTATCCTCCTATTGCCTTTTTGCCTGCATGGTTTCTGCCGAGTAATCAGAGCTTAGTCTTACTGTTTCCCCTTTTTATGGGGCTTTTCATTTTTCTCGAGTTGCACTCAGGATTCTTTCTTTGGATTTCGTGAGTGTGATTATGATATGTCTTGGTGACTTACTTTTGTGGTCTATCCTATATGGGGTTCGTTGATCTTGGCTGGTCGGGTTTTCAGTTTTCATGATATTAGGGATGTTTTCTGTCAGCAAATCATCAGTGATCCTCTCTGTGTTTTCCATTTTCTCCCCCTTTTCTGGAACTCCGATCACACACAAATTCTTGTTGATTGTATCTCACAGAGTTCTTAGGTTTTCTTCACTTTTATTCATTCTTTTCTCTGATTTTTCCTCAAAGTGGTATCCATGAATTTGTCTTCTATTTTGCTGATTCTGTCTTCCATTGTCTCAAATTTGCTTAAAACCATTTATTGCATTGTCCATTTTTGAAATTTCATTGCTTATCTTTTGAATTTCTAATTGCTGTTTTTGTATGATTTCTAATTGTTTTTTTATTTTGACGTTTTGTTCTTGTATTATTTTCCTGAATTCTTCTTTGTTTTTCTTGATTTGTCTATGTTTTGGCTGTTTTTGTATGTGTTTATGTTGACGTCTTTCTTAATCTCTTTAAAAGTCTGAATATTAGACTTTTGAATTCCGTATCAGGTAGCTTCAGTGCCTTTTCTTCTGCCAGGTGAACTGATGCTTTATTTTGGTTGCTTACTGGAGCCATCTTGTCCTGTTATTATTATTATTTTTTAATGTTTTGATACTTTCTACTGTTTCTGAGACATTGAAGTATTATTTTCTTTATATATTCATTGTAAATATATATATATATATTTTTTGTAGGTATGTTTATTTCATCTTGCTTTTTTGTTTTGTTTGCCTATGTCTGGTCTTGTGGTTGGGCATGCTTTATTGTTTGCTTGTCTGTGGGCATGATAGTTGTCACCATCCTCTCTGGGTGTGCAGGGCCAGTCACTCAGCTATAGTGCAGCAAGGTAGGTCCAGCAGGGTGGGGAAGGGGTGGAGATGGGTCATTTGTTTGCAGCATGAACTGGTGCTGGGGGCTGAAGTGGGGCCACGGTGGTCATCAGTGTGGTCCAATCTGGTGGGGAGGGGCCTTGGATCTGGACCCAATCTCCTCTGGGCTGTGGTAGTCTGCAGCAGGGGGGTCTGGAGGCTGCAATGAAAGGCCTGGGTTCTGGGCCAGGTCCCCTTGGGGATGTGGTGGGTGAGGGGGAGGTCCAGGGCTAGTGGGGAAGGATGTGAGTTTTGGGTCAGTCCCCTCAGGGCTGTGGTCAGCAGGGTGGAGGAGAGAGGTAGGAGGGGGATGAAAGTAGAGGCAGAAGGGGCTAGATGGAGGAGGGCTGTAGAGTGGGTTGGTACTCTGGTTCCCAGCAGTTGGGGTTGAGGGGTGAGGATTGCAGGAGTGTGCTCCTGTGATTACCAGGTGAGAGAGTCTGGGCTTCTCCTTGAGTTGCAGCCAGCAAACCAGGTCTTACTTAGACCTGTGTGTGTCCGTGCTGTACCTCTGTCTCCTATTGGGAATTGCGTAGAAGTGTCTTTCTGTGTGCAGGGTTGTTGGTTTTGTCCCAAGGTGGCCACAGTGAATCATGCTGTTTGTCTGGGGACCTCCACTCTGTATGTCTATTCCTTCCCCATACTCTATCAGTTTCTTCTTCTCCTCAGCGACTCCTGATCTAAAATTTTATGCCTTCATTGAAGGTTCAGGGTTCCAGGATTGATGTCTGTATCTGTTTTACTTGGCTTTTGCAGTGAGAGATTTAGTGCATCTGGCTAATCCACATCTTGGCTCTACCTCACTAATTTTGGATTTTTTGAAGAATTCCCCAGACAAAATTTTTTGAAAGACTCCTGGTCCAAATGGAATAAGCAGTTTTAAAAAATTAAAGCAAGCCTTAAAGTTTATTACATTTAATAAACTTTAGTAATAATAATGTTAAAATTGTTTAACCACAAATATTAAAATTTTTGAAGTAATCTAATTTATATTTTCTGTGATTTTTTTAAATTTCATGTATTTTGTTGTTATTACTGAGAATATACACAGCAAATCATACACCAATGTAACTATTTCTACAGCGCAATTCAGCGACATTGATTACGTTCTTAGAGTTGTGTAGCCATTTTCACCCTTCTTTTCTGATTTGTTCCTCCATCATTAGCATAAATTCACTACTCTCTGTGGTTCTTTTTTTGGTTTCTATGGTTCCTACCAAATTTTTTGAGTTGCTGGTGTCAATTTAATCCCGTATAGATAGTTTTTAAAAGAGCATAGTGCTCAAAGCAAACATTTTTTACTGGATGAGCTAAACTATTGTTTGGTTTTAAGAAGACTTCAGGGGATTTTTTTGGTTTAAGGTTTAAAGGTTATCTCAGGGCAATAGTTTTAGGGGTTCATCCAGGCTCCATGGCTCTGAAAAGCTCTGCATTTTTCCTACTTCCGATCAAGATTTGTCTATAAAATATTTCATCAAAATGTTCAGTATTGTTTCTAAAATTTTATGAGCATTTTGGCTCAAGGACAATATATGAAGTTATCTAGTTAAAATTCACAATATTTATGTTAAATATCAACTTATTTTTATTTATATATTTGCAAGTTCTTAGTCTTTTTTGTACATAAAATGAATTGCTTTCACAGTCATCATTAATTATTGCAGCATGCTATTCTTGCCATATATATTTATACTTCTATTGACTGATCAAATTTTAACATATAAAGAACACTTATATTTGAAAGTGAATGTTCAGATATTAATAATATATTCAAATAACAAGCCTTGTTTATGTTATTGACTTTGTCATACAGGATAGCTTGATCACAAATTATGCACGAGTTCACAGATGCCAGAAAAAAAATTAGAAATTCAGCTATTGGGCCTTTGGAACAATTAAAAAAAACTGAAACAACAAGAAAGGGGAAAACACAAATTCTACTACACAGAAATAATCACTTTAAGTATTTATTTAAAATTTACCCACACAGATTCAGTTATTCAATTTATATCTCCAGATTATACTACAAATGTTGTCCTGAAATTTATTTTAATTACTCAACAATGTCATGTCAGTAAATATAAATCTACATAATCATATTTGGTGGAGAAATAATAGCCCACTGAAGAATTATAAATTTCTAATGAGTTTTTGCTAATAGATATTTATAATCTGACCCACCGTTCAGAGATATAATACTACAGTGAGCATGGTTTACATATATTTTTGTGTACTTCATATGTATCAGTCTTGTTATGGTGAATTCCTAGAAGTGTGAATGGCTGACAATGACTTTTCTAGTGGCTGGATGGACAATTCACTTCTAACAATCTCCTGTCAGCCCCCAACATATATACACATACGTACTGGTCATAGTTGATTATTCCTCAGTTATACCCAAGATAGGCCAATCAGATCATCTCTCTTAGGAATTTGAAACTTGAATATAGAGGCAGAGAGCTTAAATCTTTGAGATTAAGTCATTTTACTAAAGTGTCTGTTATAGATTGAATTGTGTCTTGTAAAATATGTGATGTAAATCCTAACCTCTATTCTTGTGGTTATAATCCCATTTGTGAATGGGTTATCTTTGTTAAGTCAGTGAAGAAAGATTAGTGTAGGGTGTATTTTGAACTTATCTTTTTTGAGATATAAAGGAGATTAAACAAGCAAGCAATAGAAGCAGAGATGGGGGAAGACTGAGGCCATGTCATATGGAGGTCTCCAAGGAACCAGGAAACAGAAGCTGAAGAGAACTTTCGCCTGAAAGAGAGAGAAAGAATTTCCATAAATCTGGCACCCTGAATTAGGATTTCTAGCCTCCTAAACTGTGAGAAAATAAATTTCTTGTTGGTTAAAGCCATCTACCCATGGTATTTTTGTTATGGCAGCAGTAGATAACTAAGACAGTCTCTCAGAGAGAATGTTCACTAACTTGTTTGCTGAAGTCTGTCATTTTACATTATCTTTTATTCTATAGGGTACCTCAATAAATTAACCAGAGTAGAACATCTGGATCAAAGGGCACATTCTGTTTATATTTTTGCACATGTCAAAGATTATACGATTTTGCATCAACAATGTCAGTTTGAGAGGTCTCATTTCCTAGTGTCCACACTAATGCTGGGTTTGACAAAACTGAAAAGTGAAAGAAATAAACTTTTTGTTTTTATTTCTTTGGTTATTACGGAGGTTGACTTGCTCATCTTATGTTTATTGGCTATTTGTATTTATTCTTTTGATAATAACCCACTCATGACATAGGTACATTTTAATAATATGATATATGCTATTTTCTTAACGATTTTTAAAGACTCTGTATACCAGAGAGATTAACGTCTTTTTTCATGAGTGCTACAAATATTTTTCCCACTTTGTTATTCATTTTTCAATCTTATAGTACAGTTTTTTTTTTTCTGAACAGAATTTTTATATGGTCAAGTTTCATTCCTTGCCATTTGGTTCCTGGTTCTCCTGTGGAGCTAAGAATGAAATTCTCTATTTGAAGGTTGTATAATAGTTATCCATATTCTCTTCTCTTCTACTTCTATTATTATTATGGTTTCAGTTAAAAGATTATTTGGTTTTTAAAAAAACAATTTAATCGAAGTGTAATTTCTATACCATACAATTCATCCCCCCACGTGTCTGTCAGTTTGTTGTGCTGTGGGGGCTTGCATGTTGCCGTGATGCTAGAAGCTATGCCACCGGTATTCAGATACCAGCAGGGTCACCCATGGAGGACAGAGTTGAGCTGAGCTTCCAGACTAAGACAGACTAGGAAGAAGGACCCAGCAGTCTACTTCTGAAAAGTATTGAAAACTTTATGAATAGCAGTGCAACATTGTCTGATACAGTGCTGGAAGATGAGCCCCCCCAGGTTGGAGGGCACTCAAAAGATGATGGGGGAAGAGCTGCCTCCTCAAAGTGGAGTCGACTTTAATGATGTGGATGGAGTAAAGTTCTTGGAACCTTCATTTGCTGATGTGGCATGACCCAAAATGAGAAGAAATAGCTGCAAAATTCATTAATAATCAGAACCTGGACTGTGGACTGTACGAAGTATAAATCTAGGAAAATCAGAAATCATCAAAAATGAAATGCAAAGCATGAACATCAATATCCTAGGCATTAGTGAACTGAAATGGACTGGTACTGGCCATTTTGAATCAGACAATCATATAGTCTACTATGCTGGGAATGACAACTCGAAGAGGAATGTTGTTGCATTCATTGTCAAAAAAGAACATTTCAAGATCTATCCTGAAGTACAATGCTGTCAGTGATAGGATACTATCCATATGCCTACAAGGAAGACCAGTTAATACGACTATTATTCAAAATTTATGCACCAGCCTCTGGGGCCAAAGATGAAGAAATGGAAGATTTTTATCAGCTGCTGCAATCGGAAATTGATTGAACATGAAATCAAGATGCATTGATAATTACTGGTGATTTTAATGCAGAAGTTGGAAACAAAGAAGAAGGATCAGTAGTTGGAAAATATGGCCTTGGTGATAGAAACAATGCTGGAGATTGAATGATAGAATTTTGCAAGACCAACAACTTCTTCATTGCAAATACCTTCTTTCACCAACATAAATGGTGACTATACACATGGACCTCACCAGGTGGAACACATAGAAATCAAATTGACTACATCTGTGGAAAGAGACAATGGAAAAGCTCAATATCATCTGTCAGAACAAGGCCAGGGGCCAATGTGGAACAGACCATCAATTGCTCATATGCAAGTTCAAGCTGAAACTGAAGAAAATGAGAGCAAGTCCACGAGAGCCAAAATACGACCTTGAGTATATCCCACCTGAATTTAGAGACCATCTGAAGAATAGATTTGATGCATTGAACACTGGTGACCGAAGACCAGATGAGTTCTGGAATGACTTCAAGAACATCGTGCATGAAGAAAGCAAGAGGTCACTGAAAAGACAGGAAAGAAAGAAAAGATCAAGATGGATGTCGGAGAAGACTCTGAAACTTGATATCGAACGTCAGACAGCTAAAGCAAAAGGAAGAATTGATGAAGTAAAAGAACCGAACAGAAGTTTTCAAAGTGCGTATTGAGGAGACAAAGTAAAGTATTATAATGACATGTGAAAAGAGCTGGAAATGGAAAACCAAAAGGGAAGAACACACTCGGCGTTTCTCAAGCTGAAAGAACTGAAGAAAAAATTCAAGCCTCGAGTTGCAATAGTGAAGGATTCTATGGGGGAAATATTAAATGATGCAGGAAGCATCAAAAGAAGATGGAAGGAATACACAGAGTCATTATACCAAAAAAAATTAGTCGATGTTCAACCATTTCAAGAGGTAGCATATGATCAGGAACCAATGGTACTGAAGGAAGAAGTCCAAGCTGCTCTGAAGGCATTGGCGAAAAACAAGGCTCCATGAATTGATGGAATATCAATTGAGATGTTTCAACAAACAGATGCAGCACTGGCGGTGTTCGCTTGACTATGCCAGAAATATGGAAGACAGCTTCCTGGCCAGCTGACAGGAAGAGATCCATATTTATGTCTATTCCCAAGAAAGGTGATCCAACTGAATGTGGAAATTATAGAACAATATCATTAATATGACACGCAAGCAAAATTTTGCTGAGGATCATTCAAAAACGGCTGCAACAGTGTATCGACAGGGAACTGCCAGAAATTCAGGCCGGTTTCAGAAGAGAATGTGGAACCAGGGATATCATTGCTGATGTCGGATGGATCCTGGCTGAAAGCAGGGAATACCAGAATGATGTTTACCTGTGTCGTATTGACTATGCAAAGGCATTCGACTGTGTGGATCATAACAAATTATGGATAACATTGTGAAGAATGGGAATTCCAGAACACTTAATTGTGCTCATGAGGAACCTTTACATAGATCAAGAGGCAGTTGTTCGGACAGAACAAGGGGATACTGATTGGTTTAAAGTCAGGAAAGGTGTGCATCAGGGTTGTATTCTTTCACCATACCTATTCAATCTGTATGCTGAGCAAATAATCTGAGAAGCTGGACTATATGAAGAACAGGGCATCAGGATTGGAAAAGACTCATCAACAATTTGCGTTATGCAGATGACACAACCTTGCTTGCTGAAAGTGGAGAGGACTTGAAGCACTTACTAATGAAGATCAAAGACCACAGCCTTCAGTATGAACTGCACCTCGACATAAAGAAAACAAAAACCCTCACAACTGGACCAATGAGCAATATCAGGATAAAAGGAGAAAAGATTGAAGTTGTCAAGGATTTCATTTTACTTGGATCCACAATCAACAGCCATGGAAGGAAGCAGCAGTCAAGAAATCAAAAGACGCATTGCATTGGGTAAATCTGCTGCAAAGTGTTGAAGAGCAAAGACATCACCCTGAAGACTAAGGTGCGCCTGACCCAAGCCATGGTATTTTCAATCGCATCATATGCATGTGAAAGCTGGACAATGAATAAGGAAGACCGAAGAAGAATTGATGCTTTGAATTGTGGTGTTGGCGAAGAATATTGAATATACCATGGACTGCCAGAAGAATGAATAAATCTGTCTTGAAAGAAGTACAACCCAAATGCTCCTTAGAAGCAAGGATGGCGAGACTGCATCTTACATACTTTGGACGTGTTGTCAGGAGGAATCAGTCTCTGGAGAAGGACATCGTGCTTGGCAAAGTACAAGGTCAGCAGAAGAGAGGAAGGACCTCGACGAGGTGGATTGACAGAGTGGCTGCAACAATGGGCTCAAGCATAACAATGATTGTAAGGATGACACAGGACCCGGCAGTGTTTTGTTCTGTTGCGCTTGGGGTCGCTATGAGTCAGAACCGACTTGACGGCACCTAACAACGGTAACAACAATTCACCCATTTTAAGCGTACAATTTTAGTACATTCACAGTGTTGTGATACCACCCCTACAATGAATCTTAGAACGTTTTCATCACCTCAAAAAGAAACTCCGTACCTCTTAGCACCATTAGCAGTCACTTTCCATTTTTCCCAAGCTCCCAGCCCTAGGCAATATATTTTTTTTTTTTTAACTCTAAATATTTTATCTGGATGGAATTCATTTTGGAGTAAAGAATGAGGTAGAGATCCAGTTTATTTTCCAGTTGGTTGGCCAGGTATTTCAGTCCCAACTTATTTATAACTCTTCTTTTGTTATCTAAATCTCCAGTATATTTGAAGACTTTTTATATGGGCCAACTGATTTGTCTTTTCTTACACTGGAACTTCAGTAGTTGGTATTTCAGATTTTTAATTTTATCCTAAAATAAGCTAAAACATTCCAGAATTTTATAGTTTCCAATATCTTTCCTTCCCTTTTTGTTTCTATTTCAATTATTTAGCTCCAATTTTATTACATTATGGTCAAAGAAATGAGACTTGAGATACGTGACAAATGATCAAAACAGAAAATAATTTAAACCAAGGTTTATTCTGAGCAGCCATTCTGTATACATGAGAGAGATCATTTTGTTTCTAAAAACAAGTGGCTTGAAGTTGGCTAGTCACAATTATTAGAAGTTAAAACTTTTATTTAGCTCAAAATGCTAATATAATATTTGATTGTTTCATGATTTAATAAGCAATATGCAAATGGGAGGAGTGAAAGTTTCCCTGCATGAAGCAAAAAAAAAAAAAGGAGAATGCTCCCGAGGACTGGAGATTTCGCAGAAGCTATATATATATGTATTTTTTTTCTTAATGAATCCAAGTTTCAATGGTGACCAAGTACTTAATGGTTACTGGCCTTTAAAAAGGTAATCCCTGAAAATTTAGTCCTTTACCCATTCGTGACTGTGAGGTCTCTTAAAATTAAAATTAACGAAGCACACAATCTTTTTTATTAAATCACAAGGTAATTGGTTTGTTATTGACTACCTTTTTCTAGTTGGAGAAGGTAAATTTATAATGCTGCAGAACAGTTTCTAGTGAAAAAAATCAAGTCAATATTTTGTAGTTTGGGTCAAGCTTTCTTACGGTTAATTTTTGGTTTCCTGGGTCAGAAAAACCCCTTAAAATCAAAGTAAGATTCTGTCATAAATTTTTTTCTTTCACATCTATTTATGTTATTTGAAAATTATTGCATTTAAAAAAATTGGTTGAATATTAGAACTTTTCAATATATTGAAGACTGTATATTCTCTATTAGAAGTGCAGAGTTTGAAAGGACATGCTAATATGTATACATCTCTGTTCATATAACTTTGTATTGACAAATATAGAGACAGAGAGAGAGAGAGCATTTTAACTATACTACCCAAATCTTCAATACCATTTTATCTGGGAGAAGATCGAGAGATTTATGTTAATATTCTCCACTATTATGTGTCTGTCAATTCCATCTTGTATTTCCTGTACTTTTTAACCTTGTAGTTCAGTATTATATTAATTGATGTATAATGGTTGGTGGCACTTGTATTTTCATTGTGGATAATTCTCAATCGTTACAAAGTGATTCTCTTTTTCGACTTGGTATATTTTAGTCTCAGATCAACTTTGTGTTATCTTAATATTGCACTCTTCCTACTTCTTTTCCCCCTTTCCCTCCTTCCCTCTTTTCTTTCCTCTCCCTGTCCCATTCTGATTTACATCGGAATTTGCCTTTTATTTGGAACCACTGTCAGAAATTTTGTAGGAATATTTCTTGCAAATTGGGTTTTGCATTTTGCCCCATTCTAATAAGTTTTGCCACTTACATGTATTATATGTAACACATGTATTTGGTCATGGTTTTGTCATTTTGTTTACTCTTTTTTTATGCTTCCATGCTGTTCTCTTTATTTTCCGTATTCTCGATGAGCAGAAGTATCTAAAATTGACCCAGGGAGCTCACCCTGAGTTGTCCAAATGATGACCTAGCCAGGACCAGTAGCTTCTTTAAAACCTCCACCCCACCAAGTTAAAGGAGCTACAACCAAACCTCACACCTCAAGGTGCCCTGGTGCTGGGTAGCTGGCTCTCCTATGTTGTTGTTAGGTGCTGTCAAGTCAGTTCTGACTCATAGGGACCCTTCGTACAACAAAATGAAGCAGTGCCCAGTCCTGAGCCATCCTCACAGTCATTGATATGTTTGAGCCCATTGTTGTACCCACTAAGTCAGTCCACCTTGTTGAGGATCTTCCTCTTTTTTGCTCACCGTTTAGTCAGGTAGAAGCTTAGGTGTCACCTGTTTACATGGGTGGTATGGGAAAGAAAGAAAGTAGCAGGCTTTCCATACCACCCATGTAAACAGATAACACCTGAGCCCTGGTTTCTGAGGCCAGGAGCTCTGCCTGTCCCCCTACTGAGAAAGTTGCTCTCATGCTTTTCCTAGAATGGATAGCACCAGTGGGGCAGGGCCCCTTCAAACTCACTGTCTGTCCACCAGCAGTTCCTGGTGCTGGCAGGCCTCTCAGTGGGGTAATGGCAGGATCAGGGACCTGGGCCTTCTCTTGAATGCTATCGTTTCTTCCATCCTAGGCCACGTGATGCTGTGAGCCCTCTTGTGTACCCCATCCTGCATGTCTCTCTGGTTATTTGGAATGCATGTAGTTTTGATTTTAGTCCTTCTGATTTTTAAACCAGAAACTTGTTAAATAAAGCAAATTAATTGGCGGGGGGGCGGGGGGGAGGCATACCCACAAGGATATTCTTTGTCCCTAATATGCCCTAGGTATTTGGGTGAAAATGGACTTAAAATATCTTTTAATGATAAACTACCCATGAGGGTCAGAGGGGAGGCATACTGGTGGCTTTTTTTGAACCAAAAGACAGACATTGATCAGGATTTTTTTCATGTCAAAGAGAAAAATTAATAACATATCTTTCTTTGATTTTAAGATTTTTTCTTACCCACAAAGCCAAATCTTTAGCTGCCAGGCCAGAGACCACCTAGTAACCTGATATCAATTAATATTAGTAAAAGTAGGAGGGCAGGGTTCCATCAATTATGTTAAGATTAGCCAGGAGTTGATCTTCATTCTTCTTCCTCTTTATAAGCCTCTTTGTAACTAGCCTACTTCAAGTCATTTGCCTTTTTTTTTTTTTTGAATCAGAATGGTCTCCCTATATGCATATAGAATAACTGCTCAGAATAAACCTTATGCTTCAATTTCTTTGAGTTTTGATTTTTTTAAACATTCATAAGCATTATAGATGGTTAGAAAATGCAGAATAAATCTTGTTTACTGCCTTCTAACATGTATCTATGTTTATAAATAATCATGTTTATTGATTGTTGTTTCCTCCATCAGAATGTAAGCCTCATAAAGGAAGAGGTCTTTGTGATCCCTAGGGTATCTCAAGCACCTAGAATGTGCATGGTACTTAGTAAAACCAATTGTCGTTGAGTACATTCTGACTCTTGACTACTCCATGTGTATGTGTAGAACTGTGCTCAATGACATTTTTTTTTTATTGTGTTTTAGATGAAGATTTACAGAACAAACTGGTTTCTCATTAAACAGTTAGTACACATATTATTTTATGACATTGGTTAACAACCCCACGACATGTCAACACTCTCCCTTTTCAACCTTGGGTTCCCTATTACCAGCTTTCCTGTCCCCCCTGCCTTCCAGTCCTTGCCCCTAGGCTGGTGTGCCCCTTTAGTCTTGTTTTGTTTTATTGGCCTGTCTGATCTTTGGATGAAGTTTGACCCAAGGAGTGACTTCATTACTGAGCTAAAAGGGGGTCTGGGGCCCATACTCTGGAGGTTTCTCCATCTCTGGCAGGCCAGTAAGTCTGGTCTATTTTTGTGAGTCAGAATTTTATTCTACATTTTTCTCCAGCTCTGTCTGGGACCCTCCATTGTGATCCCTGTCAGAGCAGTCAGTGGTGGTAGCTGGGAACTATCTAGTTGTGCTAGACTCAGTCTGGTGGGGGCCATGATACATGTGGTTCATCAGTCCTTTGGACTAATCTTTCCCTTGTATCTTTAGTTTTCTTCTTTCTTCCTTGCTCCCAAAGGGGTGAGACCAGTGAAGTACCTTAGATGGCCACTCACAAACTTTTAAGACCCCAGATGCTACTCACCAAAGTAGAATGTAGAACATTTTCTTTATAAACTATGTTATGCCAATTGAGCTAGATGTTTCCAGAGACCATGGTCCCCACAGTCCTCAGTCCATGACATTTTTTTAAAATAAATTTTTTATTTTGTTGTTTTTAGAATGTACACAGCAAAACATCCACCAATTGTATTCTTCAAATTGTGCATCCATTGTCACCCTCCTTTTCTGAGTTGTTCCTCTGCCATTAACATAAACTCACTGCCCTCTAATCTTTCAAGGTGCTATTGTCTCTTTGATCCCATTAAAAAAAAAAAAAAAAGCAAACCTGTTGCAGTTGAGTCGATTTCAACTCAGGGAGACCCTATAGGACAGAGTAGAACTGCCTGTGGGGTTTCCAAGTAGCCCCTGGTGGATTCGAACTGTCGACCTTTTGGTTAGCAGCTGAACTCTTAACCACTACACCACCATCTAGACAGTTTAAAAGATCATAATGCTAAAGATAGAGACTTTTTACTAGTTGAGCTAGACTATTGTTTGGTTTTAAGAAGACTTCAGAGGATATTTTTGGTTTGAGGTTTAAAGATTATCTCAGGCAATAGTTTTGGGGGTTCTTCCAACTTTCATCGATCCAGAAATCTGGAGTCCATGAGGACTTGAAATTCTTTTCTACCTTTTCCTCCATTTGATCAGGATTCTGCCATAGAATCTTTGATAAAAATATTCAATAATGGCAGCTGGGCATCATCCAGTTCTTCTGGTCTCATGGCAAAGGAGGCAGTTGTCCATGGAGACAGTTAGCAACACATTTGATATCCTCCTCCTATCCCTGACTCTCCTTCTTTCTCTGTTGCTCCAGGGGAATAGAGACCAACTGCTTTTGATGGCCACTTCCAAACTTTTAAGACCATAGGCACTGTGCAAGGAACTGGAAGGTAGACCAGAAGCACTAAACATGTGTTTAGGCCAGTTAACTGGGATGTCCCATGAAACCGTGACCTTAAACCTCCAAACCAAGGAACCAAATTCCATGAGGATTTTAGATGTACACAAGGAGCCTCAGCTGCTATTCTTGTTGTTGTTGTTGTGGCTGTAAATATATCTATCATGCAACTTTTGGAAATTCAACTTTTTACAGGTATACAACTTATTATCTATCATGCAACTTTTGGAAATTCAACTTATTACAGGTATACAACTGATTATTACAATAATCAGCTATGCAATCCTATACTTATTCCACGTGATTTTTCCATCACTGTTAACACGCCCCTCCTCGCTTTCCCCTTCTGTCCTGCCCCTGGTAGTCACTAATAAATTTTGGTCTCTATACATTCGGCTTTTCTTGTTTTTTTATATAGGTAAGGTCATATAATATTCACCCTTTTGTGACAGACTTATGTCACTCGCATAATGTCTTCAAGCTCCATCCATATTGTAGCATGTATCAAGACTTTGTTTCTCCTGCTGGCTGGGTACTATTCCGTTGTATGTATATACCTCATTTTATTTATTCATTCACTCTATGGCATTTTCAATGGCTGATTTTTTGGAAGTAGATCACCAGACCTTTTTTCTGAGACTTGAACTTCCAACCTTTTGGTTAGCAGCCAAGCACATTAACCATTGCACCAGCCAGGGATTTGTTGAGTGAATGAATTATTGGGTGATCTCAACCATTAATGAAATGGAAATTGGTACTCATCTCCACATTTGGCATCCCATTTTGATGTGTTTAGACAGCATGCCACTTACAGGGTTTTGATCCTTGATTCTCCATATCTGCTCTGTTCATAGCACTTAATTCTTGAAATGGGAAAAAAATTCTTCTTTTTATCCTGAAATTGTTTTCACATAACAGCGAATACTTTAAAAAAAGGCAAAACATCTTTAGAAAAGGCTCAGTATTTTGTAACAATGTTTTATTTTTAATCCACTTCCAAGTCATAACGAACTTCTTGTGTTTTTTTATTAGTATTTTTAGAGTTCAGAATGTTAACTGACACTGGTCTTTTTCTTTTACCTATAGCACAGCCAAGTACAGCATGTGGTCATTTCTCCCTCGATATTTGTATGTGCAGTTTAGCAAAGCTGCCAATGCTTTCTTCCTCTTCATTGCTATATTGCAGGTAATACTTTTGAATGTGCTGTTAGACAAAAAGTCTTATAAAGTTAAAAAAAAACAAAAAAAAACCCTTTATTTAGCTGAAATAAGTGTTACATGTAGAGAATAAACTTAAATACCATCAGAAGAAAACACTCTTCTTATGGTGTTTAAGTTATTCGACAGACACTGATACCAGATTTTGGGCTGGAAAAAAATATGTCGATACACAATAGATGAATTAGTTCACAGTTCATCCTGATTGAGATCTTTAATGAGATATTGTTGGACCGACTTATATTTTTCAAAGAATAGTTAAAAAAAAACAAAAACAAAAACAATCTCAAACGTTAGTTTGAAATAGCATCTCTTAAAAGTAGGTAAATTCGAGGCCTTCCATAATCAGGTTTTTCCTGTTTATTCAGCTTTATTTCCAGCATGAGCCCCACAATCCAACCAGGCAAGTCTCCTTAAAATTTCTTAATTTTCTTCCCATCTCCAGACCTCCGCCCGTGCAATTACCTGACCCTAGTCTGAAGACATATATATCCCCATTCTCTTAAGGGTACAGTTCAAAATGTCTTCCTTCAAACCTTTCCAAAGGCTGATTTTCCAAATAAGCCCATGCTGATTTCATTCTTCTGTGCTATATATTATAATTGGTTTTATTTTTTCTGGGAAACTGAGACAAACATAAGAGATATTTCAAAGCAGAGTTAATTATTAGCTTAAACAATCCTAAAGTGCCCTCCTCTTTCTTCCTTTATTACTGTGATTCCTTAGAAAGTAATTACAAGAATTATTGGGGGCTTCAAAATACACACTATTTTGCTACACTGTGCAAAGAAATAATAAGAAAGGAAGAAATAATAAGGCAGCGTAGAGAGTACACACAGGCCTCATCTCAGTTAAAATAGGCCTAAGAACTTCTCTAAATACGGGAAGTTGAAGGGTCAAACCCAGTCACCTAACCTTGTGTCTTAGTTTCCTTGTGTTGCCGTAACAATACCACAAGTGCGTGGCTTTAAAGAATAAGAATTTATTGTCTCACAGTTTTGGAGGGTAAGGGTCTGAATTCAGGGCATCAACAGGGCTAAGCTTTTTCTCTCTCTCTGTGAGATCTAGGGGAAGATACTTGTCTCTTTCAGCTTCTAGTTATTCCTTTTGTTTTTGGGTGCTGTGAAGTTGACACTGACTTATAGCTACCGTATGTGACAGAGTAGAACTGTCCCATAAGGTTTTCTAGGCTGTAGCCTTTATGGGAGCAGTTTGCCTATGAGGAGTAATTAAAGTATGTTATGTTCTTAGAGTATTATTGTTCTTGTGTGCCATTGAGTTGATTCTGACTCATAACAACCATATAGGACAGAGTAGAACTACCTCATAGGGTTTTCTAGGCTGTGATCTTTACAGGAGCAGATTACCAGGTCTTTCTCCCACAGAGCTGCTGGGTGGGTTTGAACCACCCACTTTTTGGTTAGCAGCTGGGCACTTAACCATTGTGCGATGAGGGCTGCCAGAAATCCTGGGCATTCCTTGGCTGCTTGTAGATGTATCTTCACACAAGGTTTGTCTTCCCTCTGTTGTTTCTAGCTCTGTTCTGTTCTTTTTATAAGATACCACTCACAAGGGATTAGGTTTAGAACCCACCCTACTCTGGTATGATCTTGTTAACATACAAAAGAAAACCTCTGGTTTCCAAACAGTCATATTTACAGGCACAGGGTTAGGACTTCCACACAGCCTTTTTGGGAACATAATTCAATCCATAATACCTTCCATCCATCAGAAAACCACCACAGCCTCAATTTCGATAGTTTTCTCTCTCATATTTTAAATGGTGGGTGGAAGCTGTAGAACACTTAAAAAAAAAAAAAAGAAAGCAAAACCTGTTGCTGTCGGGTCAATTCTGACTCACAGGGACCCTATAGGACAGGGTAAAACTGCTCCATAGGTTTTCCAAGAAGTGGATGGTAGATTCAAATGCCGACCTTTTGGTTAGTAGCCAAGCTCTTAACCATTGAGCCACCAGGGCTCCTGTAGAACACTAGTCACAATTTATTTTCACCTTGAAAACTTTATTCGACTGGGCCTCCCAAAATTTTCTCCTTTACATAAAAAAAAAAGTTCAGTTAAAATGGCTGATTATCTGAATTTAACTGTTCTGAACGATGCTATTTTAAACAAACATTTAGATTTTGAATTATCTCCTTCAAAATAGAATGAAATTTCTACCTTATTGCAAAGGCAACATAAACGAGAGAAGTGTTATTAAGTAGTTGTTGCACTGGCGACTTTTCCATAATGTAATATATAGTCACACGAAGGGGAGAGGGTATTGGTATGCCAAGAGTCTCCCTCCCCTCTTTATTGTTGGGATGTCTTGGGCCATGTCACTAGTAGTGCGATTCTGAGTTTAAGCAAAATATAACAAGGGTTTATTATAAGATTAATTGTGTAACGCTGATTGTTTTCCAGCAAATTTCAGATGTCTCTCCAACAGGAAAATATACAACTGTGCTGCCTTTGACGGGTATTCTTATGATTTCAGGCATCAAAGAGATTATAGAAGATTATGTAAGTTTACTGTTAGATAATGAAATACTCTCAAAATTACTGCATTGAATTTAAATGTTCTCTTTATTGGTTGGAACTGGTCTAGTTCTCCAAGAGTATAGTTGGTGTGAAGAGTGAATTAAAGTTTTGGGGTTTCAAATTTTAAATTCTGTATCCTTTGGCTTATCTATTTGGGAGACTAACTGGGCTTAATAGCTGTGATATTAATAGCTATGATCGTATCTTTGGGGACATAACCCACCCATAAGTGACAATCTTAAATGGCTGTAAGGAATGTGCACATGAATTGTGTGCCATTTTCATTTCTCCTTGAGTCTTGTTCACAGACACACCTTCAAAGGAACCAGCTGATTTTGGCTGTGGAGGAAAAGAAGGGAGATACTTAACATCATTTTCCACTTGCTCTCACCCTACCTGCTATACCTGCTGCCACTATGTTAGTCTCCTTCCTCCTTCCTCACAGTCTTTTTGTTGTTGTTGTTGTTGAGAATATACACAGCGAAGCATACATCAATTCAGCAGTTTCTACATCTACAACTCAGTGGCATTGATTACATTCTTCAAATTGTGCCACCTTTCTCACCATCCTTTTCTGGGTTGTTCCTCCCCCATTAACCTGCCCCTGAAGTTTCCTATCCAATCTTTCGAGTTGCTATTGTCAAATTGATCCCATATAGATAGATTTTACAAGAGCATAATGCTCAAGGTAGACATTCTTTACTAGTTAAGCTAAACTATTGTTTGGCTTGAAGAAGACTTCAGGGGATATTTTTGGTTTAAGGTTTAAAGGTTATCTCAGGACAAGAGTTTCAGTAGTTCATCCAGGCTTCATGGCTCCAGAAAGTCTGGAGTCCATGAGAATTTGAAATTCTTTTCTGCATTTCACCCCATTTGATCAAGATTCTTCTATGAAATCTTTGATCAAAATGTTCAGTAATGGTAGCTGGGCACCATCTAGTTCTTCTGGTCTCATGGCAAAGGAGGCATTTGTTCATGTGCTCATTTTCCAAAATCACTAGCTATTGTTATTTACATACTTCTGCCTAATTTCTACTGTCTTGTAAAGATATGTTATTAGTAAAATGTATTCAGGTTGTTGGCCTTTTGGTTAGTTTTATCATCAAAAGCTTTACGCTAAAAATTTAAGTTAAGATCAAATCTAGAATTGCTCACTGTATGTTTTAACCACTGTAGTCAATATAATATAATACGTCAACATTTTAAGTAGCACTTACTATGTACCAGGCATTGTACTATAACTGTATATGTGTATACACACACACACACACATATACACACGTATGTCAACCCAAGGTCTGAGTTCACCAAGAAAGACAAAACTTACACACAGGCACTGGATAGATCAATACTTTCATCACATAGAGAAGACACAGAGCAAGGTTAGCTTCACTAGTGGACACCAATGGGTTACTTCCTGCAGACGGAACTGGGTGGATGTCCTGTGCACACCCTTCCTGTGCTGTGGGTGACAGACCTCATTCCTTTCCTGCTGGAACAGATAAAGAAGTGGGGTTGTCCAGGTGCCATGCAATGCACACACTTAGCTAAGCAGTTCCTGGGGATGTTGACAAGTGCTCAGGGCAAATTGGAGGGATGTGCTGATAGCCCACCAGCTGCTATGGAATATGTTTTGGAACAAGGCAACCCAGCAAAAGGGAATCAGTCCACATTCTCATCCCAACCAAGCACAAGTTTCATTTGTGGGTCACAGGAAAAGTGACAGATTGCCATCTATGTGTCAGCCATCCAACCAGTTGCTGTTGAGTTGATTCTGACTCATAGTGACCCATGCACTTCAGAGTAGAACTGCATAGGGTTTTTAACGTCTGTGATCTTTCCAAAGTAAATCTACAGGGCTTTTTTCCAGAGGCACCTTTGGGTGGATTCAAACTTCCAAAGTAAATCTACAGGGCTTTTTTCCAGAGGCACCTTTGGGTGGATTCAAACTTCCAACCTTTAAGTTAGTTGCTGAATGCTTAATTGTTTGTGCCACCCAAGGACTCGTGTATGTATATGTGAATGTGTATGTATGTATACAGATGTTATTTATAATCACTTATATATAAAGCTAGAGAGAGCTCCCTGGTGGTGCAGTTGTTAAAGCTCTCAGTTGCTAACCTAAAGATTGGAGGTTCGAACCCACCAGAGAGCTGCTTTGCTGGAGACAGATCTGGCAGTCTGCTTCCATAAAGATTGCAGCCTTGGAAACCTAACGTGGGCAGTTCTACTCTGTCCTACAGGGTTGCTGTGAGTCAGAATCAACTCAAAGGCAATGGGTTTGGTTTTTTGGTACACACACACACACATACGCAGAACACACATTATACATAAATTAATTGAAATTGAGGCATAGACAGGTTAGTGGCTTGCTCAGGCTGCACTATTAAGGGGCAGACCTGGGGCGTCAACCAAAGTAAACTGGCCCCAGAGACCGCCCATTTCACCACTGTGCTATACTCCCTCCCATAGGTCACATTTAAATTTAGAGAGTCATGTAAGGGAAAAACAAAATTGATATCAATTACAGCCAAAGCTGTTGTTGTTGTTAGGTGTTGTTGAGTTGGTTCTGATTAATAGCGACCCTGTCTATGCACAACAGAATGAAACACTGCCCAGTTCTGTACCATCCTCATAATCGTTGTTATGTTTGAGCCAATTGTCGCAGCCACTGTGTCAGTCCATCTTGTTGAGGGTCTTCGTCTTTTTTGCTGACCCTCCACTTTACCAAGCATGATGTCCTTCTCCAGGGACTGGTCCCTCCTGATAAAATGTCCAAAGTATGTGAGACAAAGTCTCACCATCCTTGCTTCTAAGAAGCATTCTGGCTGTCCTTCCAAGACATATTTGTTTGTTCTTCTGGCAGTTCATGATATATTCAGTATTCTTTGCTAATACTACAACTCATAGACATCAACTCTTCTTCTGTCTTTCTTATTCACTATCCAACTTTCCTATGCATATGAGGCGATGTGAAAATACCGTGGTTTGGGTCAAGAGCACCTTGGTCCTCAAAGTGATGTCTTTGCTTTTTTAACACTTACAGCTCTTACAGCCAAAGAGGACTTTACAGTTAGGTTTGCTGCCTCTATTTATTAAACCTGCTATGACTTGTATTGTGATTTCATTTATTCATTTTGAACTAGTGATGTAATGGAATTTTTCTTTTTCTATAACAGCAACGACACAAAGCAGATAAATTAGTTAACAGAAAGAAGACAGCAGGTAAGATATTAGATTGAACTTTAATCCTGCCTCTTTATAAGCAAAAATCAAAATTCAACAAGTTTGGTAATAATTAAAAAATATTTTATGAAATAGTTAAAGAAATATGGAAACAAAGAACAAAAGTCAGAAGGAAACTCAGTTTCCATACAGAAGCAATAATTACATTAATTAGAATAAAGGAAAAGAAAAAAAAATGAGAGGGATGCACTATTCAGGAAACGGATGGTACTTATATGTCTGTAAAAGGATACAGGTTTTACATAATTGGCTCATGCTATCTCCCAGTCTTCCCGTTTTGATATGTGTTATCTTTGTAATTGATTACAAATAGATTGTGTTGCTTTTTCAGGCTATCAGCCAGTATTTAAGTATGTAACAGCAAACTGTTTTCTCTTTAGGACTGGAAATGACTTAGTATAGCATCTATCTATCTATCTATCTATCTATCTATCTATCTATCTATCTATCTATCTATCTATCTATCTATCTATCTATCTATCTATCTATCTATCTATCTATCTATCATCTATCTATCTATCTATCTATCTATCTATCTATCTATCTATCTATCTATCTATCTATCTATCTATCTATCTATCTATCTATCTATGTGTCTGTCTGTCTGTCTGTCTGTCTGTCTGTGTCTGTCTATCTACCTATCTGTCTATCATCTACCTATCTACCTATCTATCTACCTATCTACCTACATATCTACCTACCTACCTACCTACTTACCTATGTATCTATCTATCATCTATCTAATCTACTTACCTACCTATCATTATATTATATTACACTATGTTATCTATATCGCTGCAATTTAGTGGACTGTATATGAGCATAATTTACATACTCTTGCAGTGTATATAAAGGTTAAATAAACAAAAATAACATTTTATAAAGAAATCTATTTCTTTTTGGGGGAAAAGTTATCTTATTATTTTGGAATTTACCTGATGCAATTCATACATAGCTGTTTCTTTTCCAGTGTTACGACATAATACGTGGCAAATGATTATGTGGGAAGAGGTAAGAATGCATTTTAAAGAGATTTCAGTTGCTGTAGTTCTCATGGTTGATTTTATTCTAAAAATTTGTGTTAAATTAAAGTTGAGGCCAACTATCATTTATATTAGAAAGAAGTTTTAAGCCCTACATGTTTCTATATACTTTACATAATTTAGATGTATATTCCTGTATCAATTCTGCATATTCTGAATTATTCCTGCATAGTCTAAATTTTTTTTTTTAGTCTAAAACATATAGTGTATAGTGTTATTCATATGTGAAATGAAGAAACACAAACAAATACACAAAACAAACCAAAAACAGTAAAACAAAAACACAAAGTTGAATTTGTTGGCTACTTAGATAAGAGAGTGCCTTGTTAGAAAATCTTGATGATCTACTTCGGAAAAATCAACTGTTGAAAACCCTACCGACTGGTGGGAATGCGAAATGGTACAACTGCTTCGAAAAACAGTTTGGTGTTTGCTTAGAAAGTTAAACATAGAAGTACCTTATGACCCAGCAATTCCACTCCTAGGTATATACCCAAGAGACCTGAAGCAGTGAAGCAGCAGACAGATGTGCACCAATGTTCATTGCAGCACAATAGCCAAATGGTGGAAACAACCTGAATGTCCATCAGTGGATGAATGGATAAACAAACTGTAATATGTAGACACAATGGACTACTACTCATCCATAAAAAGAAATATAGTCCATGCTACTACATGGATGAGCCTTGAAAGCAGCATTCTGTGTGAAATAAGTCAATCACAAAAGGACAAATGTATGATCGTCTAATTTACATGAAATAAGAAAAGGCCCCAGCCCAGTGCCGTCGAGTCGATTCCAACTCATAGCGACGCCATACGACAGAATTAGAACTGCCCCATAGAGTTACTGAGGAGCGCCTGGTGGATTCAAACTGCCGACCCTTTGTTTAGCAGCTGTAGCACTTACCCACTACGCAAAGAAAAGGCAAATGTATAGAAATCAATGCTTATTAGTAGTTACCAAAGGCAGGATGGGGGGGAAAGAGGAGCCATGGTTTGGGAAGCAAGGATTTTTGTTTATGGTGATGGGAAGGTTGTCAATGACAGATGACGGCTGAACATCATGAATATATATTTATATGTATATATTTTTGTTGTTAGATGTCATCGAGTCAGTTCCAATTCATAGTGACACTGCATACAACAGAACACTGCCCCGTCTTGCACCATCCTAACAATCTTTGCTGTTTGAGCCCATTGTTGCAGCAGCTGTGTTGATCCATCTCACTGAGAGTCTTCCTCCATGAGAACCAAAGTATGACCTTGAGTATATCCCACCTGAATTTAGATACCATCTCAAGAATAAATTTGATGCATTGAACACTAATGACTAAAGACCAGATGAGTTGTGGGATGACATTAAGGACAACATATATACGTATATATATATGTAAAAAAAGAGAAAAAAAAAACCCTATAGAGCACAGCTTTATTCTGGCACACATGGGGTCACCATCAGTAGGAGCCAACTCAACGGCAACTAGTTGGTTGATTGGTTGGTTATGCTGGCCGGGTGCAGTTTTTCTGAGCAAAGCAGGGGACTGACTTTTATAGAAGGTTTTTGGAAAGTGTGGAGTTGAGAGATTGGTAGCCTTTTAGACATGGGAAGTGATTGATATCAGCTAGAGGAGCTGTGGTATTCTCAGTTGCCTCCTATGCATGTGAATGTTGGACAATGAATAAGGAAGACTGAAGAAGAATTGATGCTTTTGAATTATGGTGTTGGAGAAGAATATTGAATATACCAGGGACTGCCAAAAGAACAAACAAATCCGTCTTGGAAGAAGTGCAACCAGAATGCTCTTTAGAAGCAAGGATAGCAAGACTACGTCTCACATTCTTTGATTATGTTGTCAGGAGGGATCCATCCCTGGAGAAGGACATCATGCTTGGTAATGTAAAGGGTCAGTGATAAAGCAGAAGACCCTCAAGGAAATGGATTGACACAATGATTGCAACAACGGGCTTAAGCATAACAACTATTGTGAGGATGGGGAAGGACCAGGCAGTGTTTTGTTCTGTTGTACTTAGGGTCATTATGAGTTG
Source organism: Elephas maximus indicus (assembly GCF_024166365.1). Classification (NCBI taxonomy): domain Eukaryota; kingdom Metazoa; phylum Chordata; class Mammalia; order Proboscidea; family Elephantidae; genus Elephas; species Elephas maximus. Next base: position 57,836,714 of record NC_064841.1, on the reverse strand, counting down.
GAACTGACTCGATGGCACCTGACAACAACAACAACAACAACACAACAACAACATAGGAACCTAGTTCCTTGGGTGAGACCGTTGTTGATTAATTGGCATTGACAGCATTTTCACTGGAGTCACTCTGTTCCCTACAGCCTGACTTTAGAAGTGAGAGCTTCTCTTTTCCTTATTGAGACTGTACATGAATGATATTTGCTTGTAATTTTCATTTCTCCTACTGAATTTATCAGATTTCACACTGATAATGTGATTTACCTGGATCTTACAAGCCTTATAGATGGTACAGGACCAGGTCATTCTGTTGCACATAGATAGGGTCACTACGAGTCAGAACTGCACCTAACAACAACAACAAGCCTCATAACATGAGTTGGAAGATGTTCCACTTTTCCTGTTTTTTGGAGGGTTTGGGTAACTTTGGAATTATTTCTTCTTTGAATATTTAGTAGAATTCACTGGGGAAGATATATTGGCCTGGAATTTTACTAGTGGGAGTTTCTTTTTTTAAATTACAGATTTGATATCTTTGATGGCTGTGAGACTATTCTAGTTATTATATTCTCCTTAATCAGTTTTAGTATGTTATATTTTTCTATGAATTTATCCATTTTGCCTAGATTTTTGAGGTTTTTTTTTTAGTCTTAAGAGTCTTCATAAGAGCCTCTTATCTTTTTAATAATACAGCATTATAGTGATGTGCCACTTTTCATTCCCTATTTTGATTATATGTGCTGGCTCTGTCTCTCTTTTTCTTAGTTGGTCACAGGTTTGTCAAGATTATTAGTCTTTTAAAAGAACCAACTTTTGCTTTGTTGACCCTCTATGTTGTACGTATATTTTCGAGTTCATTAATTTTTTCTCTCTATTATTTCTTTTTTTCCTTCTCATTTCCTAACATAATGAGATGAATTCTTAGCTAATTATAATTTTCAGTTTTTTTTGTATTCTAATATCTGTCTACCTATTTACTTACCAAGAATTGTGAAGATGGCTCAGAATCAGGTAACATTTTATTTTGTTGTACATAGGGTCCCTATGAATCAGAGCCGACTTGACAGCACCTAACAACAGCAATCTATTTGCAATAATTTCTCCTTTAAGTTGAATTTTATAAGTTTTGATTAAAAAAAAAAAAACCAAGCCCGTTGCCATCAAGTCCATTCCAACTCATAGCGGCCCTATAGGACAGAGTAGAACAGCCCCATTGAGTTTCCAAGGAGTGCCCAGTGGATTTGAACTGCTGACTTTTTGGTTAGCAGCCATAGCTCTTAACCATTACACCACCAGGGTTTCCAAGTTTCAATAAAGGCTACTATATTTCATCAGACCTAAGATGCCTTTGATGGTGAGATGCTTCATTATATTGCTTACCTCCGAGTAAGAAAAACCACTACCACTAAAATTGTGATTTTTTATCACTTATAATTTTTACTTGACAATAGTTAAAGGTGATATTTGAGCCTTTAATATGTTTTATTATATTACACTTCTATACACTCAAAAAAGGAAAAAGTAAATGAAATAATTGGAAACAGTTTTCCTGAATTTTTTCGCATCAAAGTCAATTCCTCAGAATGATTTTTCAGCCCAGAGTCATTGAAGCCCTTATTTTCTGTACACTACCCTGTCCCAACAGATATTTGTGATGCAACATTTTTTAAAAATGCTGTCAAGTCAGTTCAGACTCACAGTGACTTTATAGGACAGAGCAGAACTGCCCCAAACAATTTCCAAGGAGCGCCTGGTGGATTCAAACTCCACTAAGCCACCAGGGCTTCCAAAGAATCCTTAGAGAACTATTAGTGTTAGGCCTTCAATCAGCTCCCAAAACATTTTGTTCCTAGAGCTAAAGAGCATTCCAGTGTGGTCTCTGAGATTTTCTCTCAAGCCACTGACACCCATTCTTCAAGTTTTTACAATGGTGCTTCATATATTCTGACGTGTGCAAACAATGGCATATATATGACACAACCCCACTTTGCTGACATCAATTGTGAGAAAGCATAGATTATAAGAAATCCTGATTTGAGAGATGCAAAAATGTGAAAAAACATGCATCCTCAAATGGATAAATATATCATTTTGTTACAATTTAGTTCAAAATATTTTCTGATTTCCATCACTATTTCTTCTTCGGCTCATTGGTTATTTATTTATATAACTTTATGATTTTAATTAATCAATTTTGTTTTTAATAATACCAAACCAAACCAAACCGATTCCGACTCATAGCGACCTGATACCACTATGCCACCAGGGTTTCCTTTTAATAATAAGCATCTGCTGCATATTTAAAGTTACAGATTTTTAATCTTTGAAACAAGCCTTCAAGAACCCTAATATTACCCCCATTTTGTAGACGAGGAAATAGAGGATCAAAGGAAGAAGTAGCTTGCTCAAGGTCACACAGCTAGTGGTGAAAATGGTACGAAAACCCAAGTCCATCTGGCTGGAAGTCCACGCTCTTTCTAATGTACCTCTGTGTTACCTCTGTGTCATTGCTTAGGATATTTAGAGAAGATTCTTCATAAACTGTCGCTCAGGGTGCAAGTCAGCCTTTAGATGGGACTATTTCAGGGAATATTGTCACAAATATTTGCCCTTGGAATACAAGTTAAAGGTGTTCTGAATGTGTCTCAGGATAGTTATGGACTTTGTCCTCTTCAGTAATTAATTGTGCCTTGTGTGAAAGTCTTTTGAAAGCTAAATACGAGAATGTTTTGATTTCTAAATATCATCAACATTTCTTCCCCTGAGTGAGATAAAACACTCAGAGCATCAATAATGATTACACTTGGCTTCTCTCCCTGGGCTTAGAGAGAAATGCGCCATCCCCATTCCTGAGGTCAGAGTCTTGGGGGAGACAGATCAGTGAGGGACAGTCTGCTTCCTGTGGACCGAGATAGGGAGCAGGAGGGTAAGTAAGGCCGTGGTGTGGGCATTGCATGGAGCAGAAAATGTCATCAGGCGATTGAGTCCCAATTTACCCCATCTCCTTCCTCTGGAAGCCAGGGACCTGGAACACTTGTCCATCAGATTCCTTTCTGTGCCACCTGCGTGGTGCAACCAAATGGGGCACTTCAAATATCAGGTGCTTTAAAAAGGAAAGGGGAGTTGACTTGGAGGTTCTGTGGACAAAGGAGAAAGCTTGTACGGGATGTGATGGTGATGGCTGCCCTTGGACCAAGTCAGGCCTCAGGTTCGTGGAAAAATCTAGTTTGACTTGCACAGTTTCAACCTGCCTTTTTTATAGCCTTTAAAGAGCTTGCTGTAAGAGAGTGGGCTGTCTGTTGTTTATAAATGTTTTATGTTTATTGTGAATTTTGTACAAGTTATAAATGTTTTATTGTCAGTCTTCTTTCTCTCTCGGTGTTGAGCTTGTCCTCTACATTTATAAGCGCACATTGTTAGCTTTTAAGATTCTTGCCTCACTTGGATTAAAAAAAAAAAAATTAAACAAATAAGCCGGTTGCTCTAGAGTCCGTTTCGACTCGTGCAGCCCCGTGTGTGAGAGTGGGACTGTGCGCACAGGATTTCCCATAGCTGATTTTTTGGAAGCAGATCACTGGGACTTTCTTTCAGGGCACCTCTGGGTGGGTTTGGATCACTGACCTTTTGGTTAATAGTCAAGTGCTTAACTGTTTGCATCACCCAGGACTTCCACTTCAATCCAGGAGTATTTTAGTCATCTGGGACTCAGTTAATTAACATAGAAATTATCTGTTTAATCATAGTATAAGAAGAAAAATCAGATCTTCTTGTCCTCTTCCTCTTCAAAAAAGTACTATTATTTTCAATACAGACCTAGAAACTGGTTTATGAAACAATCTTTTCTAGATGTCCAGTAAGGGCCTGCCATTCGAAGAGTCACATCATCAGCACTTCCCAGTACCAGTTGCCATCAAGTTGATTCTGACTCATGGCAACCCCATGTGTGTTAGAGTAGAACTGTGTTCCATAGGGTTTTCAATGGCTGATTTTTCACAAGTAGATCACCAACCCTTTCTTCTGAAGCACCTTTGGGTGGGCTCAGATCTCCAAACTTTCAATTAGCAGCTGAGTACGTTAACCTTTTTCACCACCCAGGGACTCCTGCCAGTACTTAGCAGTGTCGATTCTCAAATGGTTTGTTAAAGAAGAAGTACTAAAGAGGAAAAGAGTAAGAGCTTATAATGCTTTCTTTATTTATTGCTTCAAGTATTTACATCTCTCTCTTATCTTGAATTTAAAATTCATTCAGTTAACAAATATTTATTCTGTACCTACTATATGGCAGTCACTCTGCTAAAAAAAACCAAAGAACAACCAGTTGCCATCAAGTCAGTTCTGACTCCTGGTGACCCCACGTGTGCAGAATAGAACTGCACTTGACAGAATTTTCAAGGCTATGGCCTTTCAGAAGGAGATCGCCAGGACTTTCTTCCAAGGCACCTCTTAGTGGGTTCAAAGTGCCAAAATTTCTGGTTAGTAGCTGAGTGCTTAACCGTTTGTATTGGCCAGCTGAGAGCCATAAATTCAACTGAAAACACGACAGACCATTTCTCTCTTCTGCATGAAGCTCACAGACTAGCAGAGGGAAATGGACCATTGAGCAAGCAATTACAGTGTGATATTGTTATGAACGTACATCACTGCAAAAATAGTACTACTAGTTAGGTGTGTCAGGGATCTCTTCCTTTTTGTACCTCTTTTCCTATATGGGAACATCTGTTCTAGAGAAAGGTTTCCCAAGCCCTGCAACGTTGTCACCTTGGGGTGCATACTTGTTTGTTGGGGGGCTATCCTGGGCATTGTGGAATGATTAACGGCATCCTTGACCTCAACAATGTAGCGCCCCACCCCCCAGTTGCTACAACCAAAAATGTTTCCAAATATTACCAAACATCCCCTGGGGGGCAAAATCACTCCTGATTGAGAACTCCTGTTTTAGAAGCATGGGCCCATCAGGGAATAAAAATGTTTCATGAAGCTGAAATTCATTAGTATGGCTAATGTTATTTTTAAACTGCACTTTTTCTTGAGAACCTTTGACGTGTTTTACCTCTATTTATGCTTCTAAAATTCATGCTTCTGTGTTCTCTCTCCTGGTTTAAAGGTAAAGGTGGGAGACATTGTGAGGGCCGTCAGTGGGCAGTTCCTTCCTGCAGACATGTTCTTGGTTTCTTCCAGGTGAGTTATATTAGTGGGCATTTAAGGAACTTCTATTCTCAATTAGAAACTTCAAGAAAAACAAAGGCAGAAGCCGTCTTCCCTTCTTCACACTGTTCACCATCCTTGTCCCAATTTTGTATAGGCATACCTCGGAGATATTGCGGGTTCAATTCCAGATCGCTGCAATAAAGTGAATATCACAATAAAGCAAATCATGTAAATTTTTTGGTTTCCCAGTTCATATAAAAGTTATGTTTACACTATACTGTAGTCTATTAAGTGTGCATTAGCATTATGCCTAAAAAAAGTTCATAATTAAAAAATAGTTTATAGCTGAAAAACACTAACCATCATCTGAGCCTTCAGCAAGTTGTAATCTTTTTGCTGGTGGAGGGGCTTGCCTAATGTTGATGGCTGCTGACTGATCAGGGCGGTGCTTACTGAAGGTTGGGGTGGCTGTGGCAATTTCTTAAAATAAGACCACAATAAAGTTTGCTGCATCAATTGACTCTTCCTTTCACAAAAGATTTCTCTTTACCATGCGATGCTGTTTGATAGCATTTTACCCACAGTAGAGCTCTTTCAAAATTGGAGTCAATCCTCTCAAACCCTGCCACTGCTTTATCAACTAAGTTTATGTAATATTCTAAAATCCTTTGTTGTCATTTCAACAATGTTCACAGCATCTTTACCAGGAGCAGATTCTCTCAAGAAACCACTTTCTTTGCTCATCAATAAGAAGCATTTCCTAACCCACTAAAGTTTTATCATGAGATTGCAGCAATTCAGTTATATCTTTAGGCTCTACTTCTAATTCTAGTTCTCTTGCTATTTCCACCACATCTGCAGTTACTTCCTCCACTGAAGTCTTGAACCCCTCGAAGTCATCCATGAAGGGTGGGATCAACTTCTTCCAAACTGCTGTTAACGTTGATATTTTGACCTCCTCCCACGAATCATGAGTGTTCCTAATGACATCTAGAACGATGAATCCTTTCCAGAAGGTTTTCAACTTACTTTGCACTGATCCATCAGAGGAATCACTATCTGTGGCAGCTATGGCCTTACCAAATGTATTTCTTAAATAGTAAGACTTTAAAGTTGAAATTACTCCTTGATCAATGGGCTGCAGAACAGATGCTGTGTTACCAGGCATGAAAACAACATTAATCTCCCTGTACATCTCCATCAGAGCTCTTGGGTGACCAGGTACATCGTCAGTGAGCAGTAATATTTTAAAAGGAATCACTTTTTCTGAGTCCTTTGAAGCTTTGAAGCCAGGTATTGATTTCTCCTTTCTAGCTATGGAAGTCCTAGATGGCACCTTCTCCCAAATCGGTAGTTTAGTGTGGCCACTTTGAAGCCAGGTATTGATTTCCCCTTTCTAGCTATAGAAGTCCTAGGTGGCGACTTCTCCCAAATCGGTAGTTTAGTGTGGCCACTTTGAAGCCAGGTGTTGATTTCCCCTTTCTAGCTATGGAAGTCCTAGATGGCGCCTTCTCCCAAATCGGTAGTTTAGTGTGGCCCCTTCACCAATGATCTCAACTAGATCCTCTGGATAACTGGCTGCAGCTTCTACATCACGACTTGCCGCTTCACCTTGCACTTTTATGTTATGGAGATACCTTTTTCTTAAACCTCACGAACCAACCTTTGCTAGCTTCAAAGTTTTCTTCTGCAGCTTCCTCATCTCTCTTAGCCTTCACAGAATTAAAGAGAGTTAGGGCTTTCCTCTGGATTAGGCTTTGAATTAAGGAAATGTTGTAGCTGGCTTAATCTTCTATCCAGACCACTAAAACCTTCTCTGTATCTGCAATAAGGTTGTTTTGCTTTCTTGTCATTCGTGTGTCCCCTGGAATAACACTTTTAATTCCTTTCAAGAACTTTTCCTTTGCATTCATAATTTGGCTAAACTGATTGGCACAAGAGGCCTAACTCTCAGCCTACCATGGCCTTCGACATACCTTCCTCACTAAGCTTAATCATTTTTAGCTTTTGATTTAAAGTGAGAGATGTGCTACTCTCCCTTTCACTTGAATACTTACAGACCATGGTAGAGTTATTAATTGGCCTAATTTCAATATTGTCCCGTCTCAGGGAATAAGGAAGCCTGAGGAGAGGGCGAGAGACAGGGGAATAGCCAGCCAGTGGAGCAGTCAGAGCACACACATTTATTGATTAAGTTCGCCATCTTATGGGTGCAGTTCATGGTGCCCCAAAAAATTACAATAGTAACATCAAAGATCACTGATCACAGATCACCATAACAGATATAATAATAATGAAAAAGTTTGAAACATTGGGAGAATTACCAAAATGTGACACAGAGACATGAAGTGAGCAGATGCAGTTGGAAAAATGGTGCCAGTAGACTTGCTTGACACAGGATTGCCACAAAATTTCAGTTAGTAAAAAATGCAGCAACTGCCAAGTGCAATAAAGTGAAGCACAACAAAACGAGGTGTGCCTGTATACCAGAGGTTGCAAACTTTCTGAAAAAGGCGAGAGTAATTATTTTCAGCTTTGTGGGTCATGCAGTCTCTGTTGCAACTATTTAACTCTGCCATTTTATCAGGGGAAGGAGCCATAGACACTATGTAAACAAATGATGTTCCTGTGTTCAAATAAAACTTTATTTACAAAAACAGTTGATTCTTCTTCTAAATGTTTATTACCTTTTCTTTACTTTCCCTGAACATATTTTCTTCTATCCTAATTCTTAGATTAACTCCACCCCTTCTACAATTTCTGTAGATATTCAACTAAAGTAAAATAAAACTTTACATTTATTATGGCAATCCTAAGGAATCTTGGGAAGAGAGACAGGTTAGCTCTGGAGCCATTCTTTAAGCTTCTGGAAAAGCAATATACCAACACAAGCTGTACTTTCTACCAGATGCACTTCCTTCTATTGCCATTAATGCATTAACCCAATTGACAAAGGAATTCACTGTTGATGATGCCTGTTTCCTCTTGGATTTGGCTAGGATTATTTTTTTTTATGGGTTTGACAAAGGAGCCCTGGTGGCTCAGTGGTTAAGAGCTTAGCTGCTAACAGGAAGCTCGGTGGTTGGAACCCACCAGCTGCTCTGTTGGAGAAAGCTGTGGCAGTTGCTTCTATAAAAGATTTACAAAGGCCGTTCAAGATGTTGGAGTAGTCAGATATTCATAATGTCCCTCTTACAACAAAGACTCAAGACAAGTGAATAAGATATAGATGACAACTTTGGAACACAGAGCATCAAAGACAAGGCTGAAGAATTGAACCGAGTGCCAAAATGGAAGGAGAGACAGTAAAAAAACAGTGGACATGGAGAATTACGCATCGCCAGCACCCTACTAGCCAAACCTTCACAGCATGGCAATACTGAGACAAAAGCAAGCAGTGTTCCTAGCCGAAACCCCCATCACCTGGTGCAGCCAAGCAAGAATGACTCTGCCCTCACATCCAGAGCCAGGCAGGAGTGCTTCCTGCCTTGCGAAAATTAAGTACACACACCTCACCTACTGCGCATACCCCAGACCCCCATATGAGAAACCTGTGGGCCTGTGGGGACCCCTCACCCTCCTTGCCTATTCATCCTCCCTGCACTTGATCACAGTACAGCAGCACCTACCACTGCCCACTTCCTAAGCTGGGAACCCATTGACTGGAGTTACCTGCCTCATTGCTCAGCCACTTGTGCCAGGGGCTCACAGAACTGCAGCACCTCCTACTCCCATTGGGGGCCTGAGGGCTGGTGGTGTGTCTGCTACTCCCTTCAGCCATCTGTGACAGGGGCCTGAGGGCCAAGAGTGCCTTCTGCTCCCTCTGGCCACCCAAGCCATGGTCCTGAGGGCCAGTGGTGCCACCGACTCCCTCTGATCACCTGAACTGGGGCTCTGAGGGCTGATGATGCCTCCCACTTCATCCAGTCACCCATGTTTGGAGCCTGAGGGCTGGAGGTGTGTCCCACTCCCTCCAACTGCCAGCATTGAGGGCTTGGAAGCTGGTGATGCCTCCCAGTCCCTCCGGCCACCTGTGCCCAGAGCCTGAGGACTGGTGGTGCCTCCTATTCCCTCCAGCCACTTGCACCAGGGACCCAAGGAACGGTTGTGCCTCTTATTCCCTACAACCACTTGTGCCAAGGACCTAAGGACCAGCTATACACCCTCCCCCATGATGCACTTTAACTGACAGGAGCACATCCTCCAACTAGGCACCTGTGGACGAGCAACATTCCCGCTACCTTGCCCCCTGAGATGGCCACCCCCCAACTGGAGGCTTGTGCCCATTCCAAACACTCCTATGCAGTCCTGCCTACCCAGGACCATCGGTGAGAGTTTCTGCACCACCCACCTAGTGACTGATGACCTGGACACCCTCTTCTTGACCCACTTGGCAATTGGCAGGGTGCACACACAGCACCCAACCAGTGGCCAGGGAGAACTCCTACCGCACCTGCAGCCAGGTGGCTGGCCAGACAGATACATAACCTCACCAGAAATTCCAGCTACATCCTCAGCAGCTCTGTAAGACCAGTGAACACAGACCCATGCTCACATACCCAGCTACTGGCCCACCTATCTGGAGACAGGAGATGAGAGCTCCAATGTGGCCAGATTAGTGACTAGAGTAGCACACACACACAGGATGCAGCAAATAAACATAAAATAAATACAATAACTTCTTGATGCCTCGGAGACAACAGACAACATCAAATTACATAAAGCACCAGGACAAGACAGCTCCAGCAAGTGACCAAAATAAAGAACCAGAAAACCTTCTGGAGGAAGAAATGATAATGGAGCTACCTGATAAAGAATTCAAAAGACAGGACTCTCCAAGAGATCAAGGAAAACACCGACAAAACCAAGGAAACCATAGACAAAATCAAAGAAAACACAGACAAAGCAATAAAAGAATTCAGGAAAATAATACAAGAAAAAAAGACAAAAATAAATAGACACTAAGAAACCATAACGAAACAGCAACCAGAAATTCAAAAGATTAACAATAAAATTTCAGAAATAGATAACTCAATAGAAGGATATAGGAGCAGAATCGAAATAATGGAAGACAATGACAGATGCTTTCACACCAGTTTGAGGAAAAATCAGAAAAAAGAATGAAGGAAAATGAAAATACCCTAAGAATTATTTAAGAAATGAAAGAGGGAAAATTTGCACGTGATTGAAGTTTTGGAACAGGGGGAGACAATGGGATACACAGAGAATATCATCAAAGATTTGCTGGCAGAAAAACTCCTGAATATCATGAAAGATGAGAAGATATTCATCCAAGAAGCTCAATGAACTCCATACAGGATAGACCCTAAAAGGCAGTAACCAATATATATTGTAATCAAACTTGCCAAACCAAAGACAAAGAAAGAAACCTGAGAGCAGCTCGTTAAAAATGACAAGTCACCTACAAAGGGGAACCAATAAAGCTAAGCTCTGATTATTTGACAGAAACCATGCAGGCAAGAAGAAAATGGGATGACATATATAAAACCTTGAAAACAATTTCCAACCAAGAATTATATATCCAGCGAAATAGTCTTTCAAATTTGATGGCAAAATTAGGACATTTCCAGATAAACAGAAATTAAGGGAATTAGTAAAAATCAGACTAAGTTTACAAGAAATATTAAAGGGAGTCCTTTGGATAGAAAACCAACATCAGACAGCAAACTGAGATTAGGACACAGAACAGCATCAGCCAGATATCAACCCAGATAAAGAATTCTCAAAAATAAAAACAGCTGAGAGGCTGAAAACAGGGAACTAGAGACATTAATCTGTAAATGATGACAATGTCAAAACAAAAAAACGGAGAGTAAATGGTGTAGTTATAGAACTTTCATATGGAGAAGAAGTCAAGGTGGTATCAAGAAATAAAAGGCTGGTTTAAACTTAAGAAGACAAAGGCAAATTTTCTTTTCATTTCTATCATTGTTATTGATTTTATGTTTACTCAGTCTTTGTTTATCTTCCTTTTTTTTTTTTTGATTAGGTTTGTTAACTTTCTTTGTGGTTACCTTGAAATTTGCCTTTGTCTTCTTAAGTTTAAACCAGCCTCAGCCTCTCAGCTCTGTTTTATTTTTGAGAATTCTTTATCTGGGTTGGTATCTGGCTGATGCTGTTGGTTTTTCTTCGGGGTAGACACAATGATAAAGTGATCTATTATTGAAGTTCTGCAAGTCTCTTCATGCCATCCTGGAGTCCTGCAAGTCTCTTCATGCCATCCTGGTTTCTGTCACAAGATGGGTCTAAACTTTGTTCAGCTACCTCAGTTTTGTGTATTTTTTTTCCTTGGGAAAGGAAAATAGTTTAATCAGCAACTAAAAATTGATTACCTTATTTTTCTTCAAAGTAACAATCGTGGGACAGATTCTAGAGCAATTACGTTTCAAGGACTAGCTTATACAGTTATACTAAAACATTAGAAAATATATTCTCTCTACTTCAATACTAAAACACTAAAGAAAATATGTTTTCTCTACTTCAAGATTGTGTGCCAACTTGCCTGGGCCATGATTCTGTGTTTATATATGATCACTCCCATGATAGGATCTGCTGTGAGTAGCCAATCAGTTGAAAGGGAATTTCTTTGGGGGTGTAGCCTGCATCTGAATATAAGCAGGTGTTCTGGGTTTTTGCTTGCTCTGGATCCTGTGGCTGGCTTCTGTTTGTCTGACCTCTGGTTCTTGAGAATTGAGCTATCAGCTTATCTGCCCATCTCGGGATTCATCAGTCTTCACAGCCCGTGAGCGAAGCCCTACTCTCTGGCCTGCTCATCTTGGGCTTGCCAGCCCATGCAGCTGCGTGAATCAGGAGAAGGCTTGCGGTGTTACCTGTCAGTCTTGGGATTCATCCATATTTACAGCCTGTGAGCAAGAGGCCTGATTTCTGACCTGCCAAACTTGGATTCACCAACCCCTGTGTCTATGCAAATCAGGAGAAGCCTCTATCTTAATCTACAGACTTGGGACATTCCAGCCTCTAAAATCACCTGAGCTGTTTCTTTGATATAAATCTCTCTTTATAAATACTTATATGCTTTATTGGTTTTGCTTCTCTAGAGAACCCAGCCTAAGAAGTTTGGTACTGAGAATGGTTCTAGAAAACAAAACTGTAAGGATGGTTTTCAAGTCTGGCTAGCCTTAAAGATGTTGAGGACTCTGCTTCCAGTAGTAAAGAGGGCATTGCTAATCCATAGCATGAGGTGGTGATACAAATATGCAAAATATCACCACCAATAGATCAGGTATTAGTGAAAGACAAGGCTCTGGGTGAACAGATGTGTGATATCTTTCTACAGTTTTGTCAGAGTGAGAAGTATAAGGAAGCTGATTGGTTAGTCCTACTTCCACTAGACAAACTGGTGAAAGAAAGAGATGCACTCAGGGCTTCAGAGTCAAAGCTTAAAAAAAAAAAGTGCTGCATAAATGACGTCAAAGTTGTGCTTTGAAAGAAAGCTTCAAACCATTAGCCCCTCCCCTCCCATCTAATGAGATTAGCCCTAGCCCAGCTGCCTCTAAAGAACCCTTGCCAAAGTCATTGCTTGGGGCATCGCCTAAGGCAGATGCTTTACAAGACAGCGCCGAATTTTCTCAAAAAAAAAAAAAAATTCACAATACCGATTCTGGTTTCTAGACCTATAACTAGACTTAAGTCCCAGCAAGCCCCAAATGGTGAAGTACAAAGCATGTCCTAGGAGGAGGTATGCTACACTCCAAAAGAACTGCTTGACTTTTCTAATAAGTACAATTATGTGGGAATGGCTATTAAGGGTGTGAGATAATGGTGTAAGGAACATAAAGATGGATCAGTCATAGTTTATTGATATGGGTCCACTAAGTACAGATTCTTCATTCAGTGTTTCAGCTTAAGAAGTTAGGAAAGGCTCTAATAGTTTATTTGGTTGGATCGCTGTAGCATGGATTAAGGTGGCCTACACTAAATCAAGTTGAAGTACCAGACCTGCCTTGGTATAGTGTAGAAGAAGGTATCTAAAGGCTTAGGGAAATTGACATGCTAGAGTGGATTTATCAGGTTAGACCCACAGACTCACACATGGAATGCCCAGAGGACACATCTTTTACCACAACTGTGAGGAACAAATTTGTGAAGGGAGTTCCAGCATCCTTGAAGACTGCGTGATTGCTATTTTATGTAAATCAGATTTGACAGTGGGAACTGCCCTAACTGAATTAAGATGCCTAATTACAATGGGGCTGATTGGACCCTGTAGTAGTAGGTGCCAACTAGTGGCACTCAATTGACAAAGCCATGGTGGGCATGGTTACAGTAAAGGACAGAGAAGTCAAAGCAAACAAAATAGTCTGACTTGTATGGACTTATGGCATTGGCTACTTAGTCATGGTATCCCTAGGAGTGAAATAAATAAGAAATCTACTAAATATTTACTTGATCTGTACAAATGGATGAATTCTAGATCAGGCAAATAGCAGTCCAATTCGAATCGCCAGAATAGAGAGCCATGGTCCCTCAATCAATTCCCAGATTTGAGCAAGTTTAAAGACTCACAATCCCTTGAATGAAGGGGAGGCCAGGTACCCTTGAGGAATGATTTCAACACACTGTCAAAAATTTTTACTGTTAATCTCTCTCCCAGCCTTCCCCAAAGGGATCTACGGCCTTTTACAAGAGTGACTGTTCACTGGGGAAAATAAATCGATCAGACTTTTTGGGGATTACTGGATACTGGCTCTGAACTGACACATTCCAGGAGACCCAAAATGTCACTGTGGTGCACCAGTCGGAGTGGGAGCATACAGAGGTTAGGTTATTAATGGAGCCTTGGGTCATATCCTTCTCACAGTAGGCCCATTGCCTCCCTGAACCCATCCTGTAGTGATTTCCCCAGTTCCAGAATGTATAACTGGAATAGATATACTCAGCAACTGACAGAACCCCCACTTTGGATCCCTGACAAATAGAGTAAGGGCTATTATGGTAGGAAAAGCCAAGTGGGAGCCATTAGAACTGCCCCTAGGAAAACAGTAAACCAAAAGCAATACTGCATTCCTGGAAGGATTTCAGAGATTACTGCTACCATTAAGGACTTGAAGGATGCAGGGGGTGGTGATTCCCACCACATCCCCATTCAACTCCCCCATTTGGCCTATGCAAAAAACAGATGGATCTTGAAGAATGACAGTAGATTATTGAAAACAAGCTGGTGACACCAATTACAGCTGCTGTTCTAGATGTAATTTCATTGTTTAAGCAAATATACCTCCAGGTACCTGGTATGCAGCCATTGATTTGGCTAATGATTTTTCTCCATACCTGTTTCAAAGAACCATCAGAAACAGTTTGCCTTCATCTGGACAGGCCAGTAATACACCTTCACTTGCCTACCTTAGAACTAAATCAACTCTCCAAGCCTATGTCATAATTTAGTCCACAGGGAGCTTGATTGCCTTTCCCTTCCACAAGACCTCACACTAGTCCATTACATTGATGACATTATGCTACTTGCACCTAATAAGGAAGAAGTGTCAATGACTCTGGACTTACTGTTAAAACATTTGTGCGTTAGAGGATGGGAAATTAATCCCGCAAAAATTCAGGCACCTTCCACCTCACTGAAATTTCTAGGGGTCCTGTGGTGTGGAGCATATCAAGATACTCCTTCTCAAGTGAAGAATAAGTTATTGCATTTGGCTGCTCCCACAACTAAAAAGGAGGCACAATGCCTAGCGGGTCTCTTTGGATTTTGGAGGCAACACATTCCTCATTTGGGTGTGCTACTCAGCCTAGTGACTCAAAAAGCTGCTGGTTTTGAGTGGGACCCAGAACAAGGGAAGACTCTGCAACAGGTTCAGGCTGCTGTGCAAGCTGCTCTGCCACTTGGGCCAGTTGATCCAATGGTGCTTGAAGTGTCAGTGGCAGATAGAGATGCTGTTCAGAGTCTTTGGCTGGCCCCTATTGGTGAATCACGGTGCAGACCCTTAGGATTTTGGAGCAAAGCCCTGCCATCCTCTGCAGATAACTACTCCCTTTTGAGAAACAGCTTTTGGCTTGTTACTGGGCCTTAGTAGAAACTGAATGCTTAACCATGGGACACCAAGTCACCACGTAGCCTGAGCTGCCCATCATGAACTAGGTGTGTTCTGACCCACAGAGTCATAAAGTTGGATGTGCACAGCAGCACTCCATCATTAAATGAAAGTGGTATATACGAGATTGGACCCGAGCAGGACCTGAAGGCACAAGTAAGTTGTATGAGGAAGTGGCCCAAATGCCCATGGTCTCCACTCCTGTTACATTACCTTCCATCTCCCAGTCTGCACCTGTGGCTTCATATGGAGTTCCTTATGATCAGTTCACTGAAGAAGAGAAAACTCATGCCTGGTTTACAGATGGTTCTGTGCAATATGCAGGCACCACTCAGAAGTGGACAACAGCAGCACTACAGCCCCTTTCTGGGACCTCCCTGAAAGGAAGTGGTGAAGGGAAATCCTCTCAATGGGCAGAACTTCAAGCAGTGCGCCTGGTTGTTCACTTTGTTTGGAAGGAGAAATGTCCAGATGTGTGATTTTATACTGATTCATGGTTTGGCTGGATGTTAAGGGACTTGGAAGGAACATGATTGGAAAACTGGATACAAAGAGGCATGGGGAAGAGGTATGTGGCTAGACCTCTGTGAAGAACCAAAGAAGTGAAGATATTTGTGTCTTATGTGAATGAGCACCAAAGGGTGATCTCAGCAGAGGAGGATTTTAACAATCAAGTAGATAGGATGACATGTTTTGTGAAAACCAGTCACCCTCTTTCCCTAGCCACTCCCATCATTGCTCAATGGGCTCATGAACGAAGTAGCTATGGTGGCAGGGATGGAAGTTATGCATGGGCTCAGCAACATGAACTTCCACTCACCAAGGCCAACTTGGATACACCACTGCTAGGGGCCCTAATACATGGCATAAATAGAATATCAAACGTGACTAAAAATGCAGAAAATGAACTGGATAAATCCGATATCCTAAAAATTAAGCATGCTTATGAAAAGACTTCTCCAAAAGAGTAAAAAGAAAGCTTACAGACTGGGAAAAAATTTTTGACTACAACATATTCAACGAAGGTCTAATTTCTAAAATTTATAGCTAATTTCAACACTCCAACAACAACAGAAAAAAAAAAAAACAATCCAATTAAAAATTGGTCAAAGGATATGAACCAATACACCACCAATGAAGACATTCAGGTGGCTAACAAACATGAAGAAATACCTGTGATCATTAGCCATTATAGAGATGCAAATGAAAACTACAATTAGATACCATCTGTCCCCGATATTACTGACAATAAAAACAAAACAAAACAAAAAATAACAAATGTTGGAGAGGTTGTAGGGAAATTGGAACTCTTATACACTACTGGTGGGAATGTAAAATGGTACAACCACTATGGAAAATGGCATGGCGCTTCCTTAAAAAGCTCAAAATAGAATACCATATGCCCCAGCAATCCCACTCCTAGATATATACCCTAAAAACATAAGAACCATTACATGAATATGTATACCCTTGTTAATTGCAGCATTATTCACAACAGCAAAAAGATGGAAATGACTTAAGTGTCCATCAACAGATGAATAAAGCAAACTGTGACACGTACACACATGAAACACTATGCAATGATAAAGAACAATGATGAATACATGAAACATCTCACAACATGGCTGAATTTGGAGAACATTATGCTGAGTGAAATAAGTCGATTGCAGAAGAACAAATATTGTATGAGACTGCTACTATAAAGAAACAAAAAAGGCTTACATACAGAAAAACAATAATAACATTCTTTGATGCTTAACAGGCATGGAGGATGACAGAGGGAAAATTACCAGATAGATTGAAGACACATGTTAATAATGGTGAATGGACGGCCATACACAATATGGGGGAAGTCAGCCAAACATGACCAAGGCAAGGAAAGACAGTGAGAATAACACAAGAACAAAGGGCAACAATGGTTAATTACTATAGCATAGACAGTTCTGCAAAAATAGTATTAACAATAATTTTCGAATGAATACAAACATAGATAGGTATGCCAAGAGGTGTGGGAGGATGTAAGAGAACACATCCACCTGCAGATATAGGCTTGGTGGTGGATATTTCTACATACATAACTGTAAGTGCTGTCATATATTAATACAGACAATAGAGCACATAAGGGCCACAACTTCTTAGACATAACCCAGCAAACACCTTGAGGGACAAAGATCCTAGGCTCAAAGGTGAAGGGCATAGACTCAGGGGACATCTATGTCAATTAGTATGACAGAGTTCTTAAAGACAAAATACTGCATCCTACCTTGGTGAGTAGTGTGAGGTCTTAAAAGCTGGTGAGTGGCCAACTAAGATAAAACTACTGGTGTCTTACTCTCTGGAACAAAGCTAAGTGAAGAAAACCAAAGACTTGAAGGAGTAATTAGTCCAAAGGACTAATGGTCCACATGAACCACAGCCTATATGGTCTCAAGACCAGAACTAGATGGTGCCGAGCTACCACTACTCACTGCTCTGGCTGGGATCACAACAGAGGGTCCCAGACACAGTAGCAGAAAAATACAACATCATATTGGGATGTTTTAAGATTTGCTTTTGGCAATTGATTGGTCAAATAGAGAGAAAAAAAAAACATAAAAAAAATTTATAAGGATATACAATATTTGAAGAGCACAACCAACAAGCATGAAATAATGCATGCATAGAACACTGAACTAAAAAATGAAGTATACATAATCTTCAAGTACAAATAGAATACTTGTGAGGATTGTTAGGACAGAAAGACAGGCTCAACAATTTTCAAGGGACTAATATTCTACAAGCCACTTCCTTTGACTGTAATGCTAGTAAGTTTGAGAATAACAATATAAGGTAACCAGAAACCTCATATGTTGGAGATAAAAATAAAACACACTTCTAAACAACTCATGGGAAAAGGAGTCAATCAAAATGGAAAGTAGAAAATACTTAGACCTGAACAGCTATAAAAATACTACACATCAAATTTTCTAGGGTACAACAAAATTGGTATTTAGACAGTTTTAGCTAAAATCCTTCAGTAGAAAAACGAGCTAAGCATCTCATCTAAGAAGTCAGCTATAGTACAAAAGAATAAACTAAAAAAAATGAGATGTAAGGAAACAATAAAAATAAGAATAGATATTAATGAAAGAAAGCAAAGAACTCGCAGTACTCAGAAAAACTAATAAACAAAATCCAGGGAGGCAGGACCAAGATTGCTGACTAGGTAGAAGCTTCTGCTGATCCCTCTTGCAACAAAGACTCGAAAAAACAAGTGAATTGGTTACATACATGACAATCTACGAACACTGACCATAAAACACAGAACTAAGGAGTTGACCTGAGTGACAGGGGAGTGAAAAGCCGCATGCTGAAGCAGCAACTGCTTCCCTAGCTGGCATGCCATGCCATGCCACAGCCTTGAGCCCTTGCTGTTCCCTGGAGCCAGAGTGGTGGGGCTGATCGTGCCTTACTGAGACGGGGCAAGCATGGGACGCAGCCCTAACCCCCTGAAGTAACCATGGCAGGGACAGAGCCAGTGCATGCAGGCTGCACACCGACGTGGCTGACAGGAGAAAGAAAAACCATGGGGAAGCAGCGACTGTTTTCAGAGCCTGGAGCACAACTTTGCAGCCAGAAAACTTTGGCACTGGGATTTGGACTAAGTGTGGAGGAGTTGATCACAGCTTCCTGAGATGGTGCAAGCACTGGACGCAGCCCTAACCTTCAGGGGCAATCTCAACCCAGGCAGCACACACAGGCTACACACCCCTCTGGAATCTCAGATAAAACAGTCCTCACCAAACAAGATAAGTAACTTTGTCTATTTTGCCATGCTAATCTCTCCTATCTCTCTGATCCCTCCCCTCCCTGCCGCAGCCAGCTTCATTAACTTTGGAATTCCCTGGGCCAGGGAGTAAAGTGCTCTGTGGGTTTTTTTTTTTTCCTAACCCATTCTCCTGGTCTGAGAGAAGCAGCAATCAACAATCAGGGGGAAAATCCTTCCCTGACTTCCCTAAACTGGAATAATACTACAGAGCCAGCTCCAGCCAAGCATAAGAGATCCACAGTTTTTGGCTTTCATCCCTACAGGGAACCAGGTGGCTATTATAATGCAAAGGCAATTCGGATAAAGATATGACTGTAATTCTTTTAGCTGAGCAGTGGAAACACAAGTTTTGGAGGTCTGATACATCTCTACCTATTAAACAGAGCCCTCACTGATCCACAACAGAGAACTGAGGCCTGAAGCTCCATCCACACCACCTAGCCACCTGCTAAAGGGGTCTGAGGATAGTGATGCCTACCAATCTTTAGAGGCACAAGCATTGGGTGTCTAAGGTCACCTGCAGAGACCACCCACCGGAGTGCTCTAGAGAATAGAGACACTCCTACCTCACTGGCACATGGTGGAAGGCTGTCAGCATCCTTCCCTCCTCGGAGTGTGACCCCCTGCCACTACTAGCATCTGGTGCATTCAACCATCACCACTACTTCTCTAGGTTAATATGTGACAGCCTATACCACACACTAGGTGACCAACTATCAGGACACCTAAGCTGATTCTATTCAAAAATAGTGAATGGACTCATAGGCTCATATATCTGGTAACAGCTCAAACCAGCTGGTAACAAGACATAAGTGATTCAAAGGCTATAACAATCAAGATAGCACAATCTAGTAGCCTATCAGGGTGTACTGAAACAAAACAAAACAAGAAGATAAGACTCAGCAAACAAATACAAAAAATCATTACAATATCTTATAGATGGCTCAGAGACAGCAGTCGATATCAAAATCACATAAAGAAGCAGACCATGATTGCTTCTACAAACCCCCAAATCAAAGAATCAAAATCTTTCCCAAATGAAGATACATTCCTGGAATTGCCAGATGTAGAATATAAAAAACTAATATACAGAATGCTTCAAGACATCAGGGATGACCTCAGAAATGAAATAAGGCCATCTACAGAAAAACCAAGGAACCCACTGATAAAGCAGTTGAAGAAATCAAAAACATTATTCAAGAACATAGTGAAAAATTTAATAAGCTGCAAGAATCCATAGAGAGACAGCATTCAGAAATCCAAAACATTAACAATAAAATTACAGAATTAGACAACTCAATAGGAAGTCAGAGTAGCAGAATCGAGGAATTGGAATGTAGAGGGGGGAGTTGGAGGATAAGACAATTGACACCAATATAGTTGAAGAAAAATCAGATGAAAGAATTCAAAAGAATGAAGAAACCCTAAGAATCACGTGGGACTCTATAAAGAAGAATAACTTGTGTGTGATTGGAGTTCCAGAACAGGGAGGGATAAAAGAAAATAGAGAAAGAATAGTTGAAGATCTGTTGGCAGAAAACTTCCTTGGCATCGTGAAAGACGAAAGGATATCTAGCCAAGATGCTCATCGAACCACATACGAGATAGATTCCAAAAGAAAATCACCAAGACATATTATCATCAAACTTGCCAAAACCAAAGATAAAGAGGAAATTTTAAAAGGAGCCAGGGATAAATGAAAAGTCACCTACAAAGGAGAAACAATAAGAATAACCTCAGACTACTCGGGATAAGCCATGCAGGCAAGAAGGCAATGGGATGACATATATAGAGCACTGAAGGAGAAAAACTGCCAGCCAAGAATCATATATCCAGCAAAACTCTCTCTCAAATATGAAGGTGAAATTAAGACATTCACGGATAAACACAAGCTTAGAGAATTTGCAAAAACCAAACCAAAGCTACAGGAATTACCAAAGGAAGTTCTTTGGTCAGAAAATCAATAATATCAGATACCAACACAACACAAGGTCACAGAACAGAACATCCGAATATCAACTCAGGTAGGGAAATCACAAAAACAATAAGATTAATTTAAAAAAAATGCTCAAGACAGGGAATCATTGATGTCATTATGTAAAAGTTTACAATAATCAGAAAAGAAGGACTAAATACAGGAGGCATAGATCTTCCATATGGGGAGGAAACCAAGGCAATATAGGATGATACAAGTTAGGTTTTTACTTAGAAACATAGGGGTGAATATTAAGACAACCACAAAGAGGTCTAACAATTCCATACTTCAGAATAAAAATCAAGATAAACATAACAACTCAGCAAAAATAAATTCAACTACTATGAAAATGAGGAACACACAATTTACAAAGAAAAACATCTCAGCATAAAAAAGTAAGCGGAAAAATGTAATTGTCAACAACACACACACACACACACAAAAAGACCTCAAAATGACAGTACTAAACTCATACTTATCTATAATTATGCTGAATGTAAATGGACTAAATGCACCAATAAAGAGACAAAGAGTCTTAGACTGGATAAAGAAACATGATCTGTCTATATGCTGCCTACAAGAGACACACCTTAGACTTAGAGACACAAATAATCTAAAACTCAAAGGATGGGAGAAAATATATCAAGCAAACAACAATCCGAAAAAAGCAGGAGTGGCAGTATTAATTTCTGACAAAATAGACTTTAAAGTTAAATCTACCACAAAGGATAAAAAAGGACACTACATAATTATTAAAGGGACAATTTACCAGGAAGACATAACCATATTAAATATTTATCACCCAATGACAGGGCTGCAAGATACATAAAACAAACTTTAACAGAATTGAAAAGTGAGATAGACACCTTCACAATTATAGTAGAAGACTTCAACACACCACTTTTGGTGAAGGATAGGACATCCAATAAGAAGCTCAATAAAGACACAGAGGATCTAATTGCTACAATCAACCAACTTGACCTTATAGACTTATACAGAGCACTCCACCCAACAGCTGCAAAGTATACTTATTTTTCTAGTGCACATGGAACATTCTCTAGAATAGATCACATATTAGGTCATAAAACAAACCTTTGCAGAATCCAAAACATCGAAATATTACAAAGCATCTTCTCAGGCCATAAAGCATTAAAAGTAGAAATCAATAACAGAAAAACCAGGGAAAAGAAATCAAATACTTGGAAACTGAACAATACCCTGCTCAAAAAAGACTGGATTATAGAAGACAATAAGGAAGGAATAAAGAAATTCATAGAATATAATGAGACTGAAAACACTTCCTATCAAAACCTTTGGACAGCGAAAGCAGTGCTCAGAGGCCAATTTATATCAATAAATGCACACATACACAAAGAAAAAAGAGCCAAAATCAGAGAACTGTTCCTAAAACTTGAACCACTAGAAAGGGAGCAACAAAAGAATCGTTCAGGCACCAGAAGAAAACAAATAATAAAAATTAGAGCAGAATTAAATGAATTAGAGAATAGAAAAGCCATTGAAAGAATTAACAAAGCCAAAAGCTGGTTCTTTGAAAAAATTAACAAAACTGATAAACCATTGGCCAGACTGACTAAAGAAATACAAGAAAGGAAACAAATAACCCAAATAAGAAATGAGATGGGCCATATCACAACAGACCCAACTGAAATTAAAAGAATTATATCGGATTACTACGAAAAATTGTACTCTAACAAATTTGAAAACCTATTTTGGACGAATTCCTATAAACACACTACCTACCTAAACTAACACAAACAGGAGTAGAACAACTAAATAGACCCATAACAAAAAAAGAGATTGAAAAGGTAATCAAAAAACTCCCAACAACAAAAAGTCCTGGCCCGGACAGCTTCACTGCAGAGTTCTACCAAATTTTCAGAGAAGAGTTAACACCACTACTACTAAAGGTATTTCAAAGCACAGAAAAGGATGGAATACTCCCTGATTCATTTTATGAAGCCAGCGTATCCCTGATACCAAAACCAGGTAAAGACACCACAAAAAAGAGAAAATTACAGACCTATATCCCTCATGAACATAGATGCAAAAATCCTCAACAAAATTCTAGCCAATAGAATTCAACAACATATCAAAAAAATAATTCACCATGACCAAGTGGGATTTATACCAGGTATGCAAGGTTGGTTCAATATTAGAAAAACAGTGTAATCCAAAATATAAAAAAACAAAAGACAAAAACCACATGATCTTATCAATTGATGCAGAAAAGGCATTTGACAAAGTTCAACACCCATTCATGATAAAAACTCTCAGCAAAATGGGAATAGAAGGAAAATTTCTCAACATAGTAAAGGGCATTTATACAAAGCCAACAGCCAACATCACCCTAAATGGAGAGAGCCTGAAAGCATTTGCCTTGAGAACAGGAACCAGACAAGGATGCCCTTTATCACCGCTCTTATTCAACATTGTGCTGGAGGTCCTAGCCAGAGCAATTAGGCTAGACAAAGAAATAAAGGGCATCCAGATTGGCAAGAAAGAAGTAAAAGTATCTCTGTTTGCAGATGACATGATCTTATACACAGAAAACCCTAAGGAATCCTCAAGAAAACTGCTGAAATTAATAGAAGAGTTCAGCAGAGTATCAGGTTACAAGATAAACAGAAAAAAATCAGTTGGATTCCTCTACATCAACAAAAAGAACATTGAAGAGGAAATCACCAAATCAATACCATTCACAGTAGCCCCCAAGAAGATAAAACACTTAGGAATAAATCTTAGCAAAGATGTAAAAGACCTATACAAAGAAAACTACAAGGTACTACTGCAAGAAACCAAAGGGGACCTACATAAGTGGAAAAACATACCTTGCTCATGAACAGGAAGACTTAACATTATAAAAATGTCTATTCTACCAAAAGCCATCTATATATACAATGCACTTCCGATCCAATTCCAACAACATTTTTTAATGTGATGGAGACACAAATCACCAACTTCATATGGAAGAGAAAGAAGCCCCGGAGAAGTAAAGGATTACTGAAAAAGAAGAATCATTTGGGGATACTTGGCTGGGCAGATATAAAGAGATATTTTGTAATTTGAAAAAGTTTAAACAATATAGTATTGGCATAAGAATAGAAAAACTAGACCAATGAACAGCAATAGAGAATCCAGAAAAAGCCTTGATATTGGAGCCTTGATGTGTGACAGAGGCAGCATTGCTGATTAGTGGTGACAGGATGGACTGTTAAATAAATAGTGCTTGGAAATTGGTTGTTGCCGTGAATTTGGCCAAACTGCATGGTCTTCCACAAGCCAGCTTTTCCTTCAGACATCAGCTACAAATTTGAGGATTCCCACTGTCCTCTCAGTTTTGACAGTTTGCTAGAACAACTCGTGAACTCAGGAAAGTGCTATACTTACGATTACAGTTTTATTATAGCTGTTGCTGTGGTTAGCTGCCAGGAAGTTGATTCTGACTCATGGCCACTCCATGTTTGCGAAGTAGAACTACTGCCTAAGGTTTTCAAGGCTGTGACCTTCTAGAAGCAGATCGCTGGGCCTTTCTTCCAACTTGCCTCTGTTGTTGTTGTCAGGTGCCATCGAGTCGGTTCTAACTAAGCAACTCCATCTGCAACAGAATAAAGCACTGCCTGGTCCTGCACCATCCTCACAATCTTTGTTATGTTTGAGACAATTGTCATAGCCACAGTGTCAATCCATCTTATTGAGGGTCTTCCTTTTTTTCACTCACCCTCTACTTTACCAAACATAATGTCCTTCTGCAGGGACTGATCCCTCCTGGTAACACGTCCAAAGTATGTGAGACGAAGTGTCATCATCCTTGCTTCTAAGGAGCATTCTGGCTGTACTTCTTCCGAGATAGATTTGTTCATTCTTTTGGCAGTCCACAGTTATTCAGTATTCTTTGCCAACACAATTCAAATGCGTCAATTCTCCTTCCACCTTCTTTTTTCACTGTCCAGCTTTCACATGCATATGAAGTGATTGAAAAGACAATCGGTTGGGTCAAGTACACCCAGTGATCAAAGTGACATTTTTGCCTTTTAAAACTTCATATGTCCTTTGCAGCAGATTTGCCCAATGCAGTGCGTCCTTTGCTTTCTTGACAACTGCTTCCATGGGTGTTGATTGTGGATGAAGTCCTTTACAACTTCAGTCTTTTCTTTGTTTCTTATGATGTTGCTTATTCGTCCAGTTGTGAGGATTTTTGTTTTCTTTATGTTGAGGCGCAATCCATACTGAAGGCTATAGTCTGATCTTCATCGGTAAGTGCTTCAAGCCCTCTTCACTTTCAGCAAGCAAGGTTCTATCACCTGCACATCGCACATTGTTAATGAGTCTTCCTCCAATCCTGATGCCCCATTCTTCTTCACATAGTCCAGCTTCTCGGATTATTTGCCCAGCATACAGATTTAATAAGTAAGGTGAAAGGATACAAAGCTGATGCACACGTTTCCTGACTTTAAACCTCACAGTATCCCCTTTTTATCCATTCAAACCACTATCTCTTGATCTATGTACAGGTTCTTCATGAGCACAATTAAGTGTTCTGGAATTTGCATTCTTCACAATGTTATCCATAATTTGTTATGATCCACACAGTCGAATGCCTCTGGTATGGTGAATAAAACACAAGTATACATCTCTCGACGGCACTGGGTTGTGTTTATACATCTTTTATACATCTTTCTGGTATTCTCTATTTTCAGCTAGGATCCATCTGACATCAGCAGTGATATTCCTCGGTCCATGTCCTCTTCTGAGTCTAGCTTGAATTTCTGGCAGTTCGCTGTCAGTGTGCTACTGCAACAGTTTTGAGTTATCTTCAGCAAAATTTTACTTGCATGTGATATTTATGATATTGTTTGGTAACTTCAGAATTTGGTTGGATTACCCTCTTTGGAATAGGCATAAATATGGATCTCTTCCAGTCAGACAGGTAGCAGCTGTCTTCCAAATTTCTTGGCATAGGAGAATGAGCACTTCTAGTGCTGCATTCATTTGTTGAAACATCTCAATTGATATTTCGTCAATTCCAACACCATTGGTTCCTGATCATATGCTACCTCCTGAAATGGATGAAAGTCAACCAATGCTTTTTGGCACGGTGACTATGTGTATTTCTTCCATCTTCTTTTGATGCTTCCTGCATTGTTTAATATTTTCCCCACGGAATCCTTCACTATGGCAATGCGAGACTTGATTTTTTTTTTTTTCCAGTTCTTTCAGCTTGAGAAATGCCGAGTTTGTTCTTCTCTTTTGGTTTTCTAACTCCAGGTCTCTGCACATGTCATACAACACTTTATTTTGTTCTCTCAAGTTGCCCTTTGAAATCCTCTTTCAGTTCTTTTACTTCATCATTTCTTCCATTTGCTTTAGCTACTCAACATTCAAGAGCAAGTTTCAGAGTCCCTTCTGATATCTGTTTTGGTCTTTTCTTTCTTTTCCGTGTTTTTAATGACCTCTTGTTTTCTTCATGTATGTCCACCATGGGGAACCCTGCTGGTATTTGAATACCGGCAGTATAGCTTTCAGCATCACAGCAACACGCAAGTCCCCACAGTACGACAAACTGATAGACATGTGGGGGAAGGTGCCTCTGGGTGGGTTCAAACCACCAACCTTTGGGCTTGTAGTCAAGTGTTTAACTGTTTGCACCACCCAAGGATTCCTTTGATTGTAGCAAAAGGATAAAAATCAGAACCAGTCTAAAGAACAGACACATAGAGTGAGGTTTGGGAGGGTCTCAAATATGACACTTCATTGTCCTCAGGACGCATTACCCTCCCCCACATTGATGTGTGCCAAATATGCAGAGTGTTGCCAACAAAGGATGCTTACCCAAGCTTTGGTGTCAGAGTTTTTATTGAAGTTTCATTACATATGCATGATGGATTTAATCATTGGCTATATGATCAAACTCAATATCTATTTCCCCTTCCCTCCCTGGAGATAGAGCTGATATCATGTTACTGAAAGTCCCAACCCTCTAATCACATGGTTGGTCTTTCTGGTGTGACCAGCCCCCCATCCTGAGTCATCTGCTCATCAAAAGTCACAATAAGAAGGTAAAAATACAAGGAGTGTATTGATAGAGATATTTGCAACATATAAATGAAAACAACTTAATATCCAGAAAACACAAAGAACTTCTAAAAAATTGTTGAGAATATATAAGCATTCCCAAGAAGATAGGCAGAAAATTTGGACTAGAATTTCATGGTGGAAGAAACATAAATGGTTCATAAACATTGAAGACCCTCAGCTCATTAGTAGTCAAAAAATACAAATGAAAACCACAAAAATACACTCTTTTGCAATCATTAAATTAACAAAATTTTAAAAATGGAATTATAGTGCATGCTTACAAGGACATATATGAAAGGGAGTTTTAATCACTGCTCTTGGTAATATAAATTGATGCAACCATTTTGGGAAACAAAGCTAGTATAGCTGAATATTTGCATTCTCATTGATACAACAGTGGCACTCCTAGATATATATTCTACACAGAAAGGGAACTTTTCACATATGAACTGCTGCAAATAGCATAACTAGGGGACAATGTATAGGAATGCTCATAGCAGTATTGTTCTGAAAAAAATTGGAATTGATTTGATAGCAACAGTTTTTAGCTTGTCTGTTTGGTATATACACATGAGCATTCATTTTATTGTTATTCTTAAAATGTAAATATCTGTTCTATAAACTCTTTTGTATGTATGATATATGATATTTTTCACACACTAACCCCAGTGCCCAGTGCTGTTGAGTTGATTCCGACTCATAGCGACCCTATAGGACAGAGTAGAACTGCCCCATAGAGTTTCCAAAGAGTGCCTGGCGGATTTGAACTGCTGACTCTTTTCACACACTAGTTATTGCAAATTTTAACTCCAGAATTTCTATTTGGTTCCCTTTTTTTTAAAAAATTATTTCTCTATTGATTTTCTTTATTTGATGAGACATTGGTTTCACACTTTCCTTTAGTTCTTTTTTTTTCCTGTATTTTATTTCGATGTGTAGGATAGTTTGTCTCCTTTGTGGTTACCTTATTATTTACCCCTATTTTTCTAATTTTAAACCTAACTTTTATTTCTTTGTATCGCCTTGTCTTCCTCTCCATATGGAATATCTATGACTACATTTCTTAGTCCTTCTTTATTGTTGCCTTCTTTTACATAATAACACTGCTGTTAGCCTGTTTTGAGCGTTTTTTAATCTTGATTTATTTTTGTGTTTTCCCTCTCTGGGTTGACTTCTGATTGCTCTGCCCAGTGTTCTAGTCTTGGGCTGATACCTGATATTATTGATTTTCTAACCAAAGAACTCCCTTTAGTATTTCTTGGAGTTTTGGGTTGTTTTTTTTTTTACAAATTCCCTAAACTTCTGTTTATCTGGAAATGTCCTAATTTGACCTTCATATTTGACAGACAGTTTTGCCGGTTATAAGATTCTTGGTTGGCAATTTTTTTCCTTCAATTTTTTATGTAAGTAATCCGATTGCCTTCTTGCCTGCATGGTTTCTGCTTAGTAGTCCAAGCTTATTCTTATTGACTCCTTTGTAGGTGACTTTTCGTTTATCCCTAGCTGCTCTTAAAATTCTCTCTTTATCTTTGGTTTTGGTAAGTTTGATTATAATATGTCTTGGTGACTTTCTTTTAAAATCTACCTTATGTTGAGTTCGATGAGCATTTTAGATAGGTATCTTCTCATCTTTCATGATATCAGGGAAGTTTTCTTCCAACAAATCTTCAACAATTCTCTCTGTATTTTCTGTTATCCCTCCCTGTTCTGGTACTCCAGTCACTTGTAGGTTATTTCTCTTGATAGAGCCCCACATGATTCTTAAGGTTTCTTCATTTTTTTTTTTAATTCTTTTATGTGATTTTTCTTCAAATGTATTGGTGCCAAGTGCTTTATCTTCAAGTTCAAAAACTCTGCCTTCCACTTGCTCAATTCTGCTCCTCTGACTTTCTATTGAGTTGTCTAATTCTGTAATTTTATTGTTCAACTTCTGAATTTCTGATTGCTTTCTGTCTATGGATTTTTCCAGCTTATTAAATTTTTCATTATGTTCCTGAATAATCTTTTTAATTTCTTAAATTGCTTTATCTGTGTGTTCCTTGGCTTGTTCTGCATATTGCCTCATTTCCTTCCTGATGTCTTGAAGGGTTCTGTATATTAATCTTTTGTATTCTGCCTCTGGTAATTCCAGGAATGCACTTTCATCTAGAGGAGGACTTGATTCTGTGTTTTCAGAGCTTGTTGAGGCAATCATGTCTGTTTCCTTATGTGACTTGATATTGACTGTTATCTCCAAGCCATCTATAAGGTATCGTATTAGTTTATTTTATGTTTGCTTATTGTGTCATAGCTTCCTGCCTTTTTTTTTGATATGCCCAAATTGGTTGCTTGAGTGAGCTAGCTTGATTATTTTCACCTTTGGAGCTCTGACATCCTGTCCCCGGACGGCTAGAGTTGTTATCAGATATATCACCCTGGGAGTCCATTCATTTTTCTTGTATGAATTTCTCTCAGGCGTCCAGGTAGCTGATCATCAAGCGTGTGGTACAGGCTCTGTCATACAGTCTTAGAAGGGCAGTGGTGATTGGTATAGGTACTGGTATCTGGTTGCAGCAGAGGGTCACACTCCGAACAAGGCAGGAGGCTGAGAATCATCCCCTACGTGTCTCTGAGGAAAGCATGTTCCCTAGAGCATACAGGTGGATGGGTTCTGCAGACGGACCATGGGCACCCAATGTTTTTGGTTGTAAGGACTGGAAGGTACCAGTTATCCTTGGACCCCTATCACGGGTGGCTGGGTGATCTGAGTGGAGCCACCAGTTCTTAGGCCCCTGATGTGGGTAGGTGAGAGCCCTGTTTAATAGCCAAAACAACGTCAAACATCAAACACCCACCTCTCCGCCGCAAAGCTGAAACAATTGGAGTCTACCAACAAGGGCTTATTCTCCCAAAATAGGTCCACCCACGTCTATGCAGAGGGGAAAGGTACTCAAAGTCCATGGACCATTTATACCTGGACAGTAGCTGCTCCTGTCCTGAGCTCCCCCGGTTAGTGGAGCTGGTCAATTATCTTTTTTCCCAGTTGCAAATTTATTACTTCTCCAAGGCCAGGAGGATGGCTCTAGGCACTCAACAGGGCTTATCTCAGGCCCAGGGAAATCAGCCACTGAAGCTGGCTTGGGAGCAGGGAGGGTGGGACACGGTAAAATATATGCAAGTACTTAGCTTTTGCCAAGAGCACCGTTCTCCTCAGGTTCCGGAGGTGTGAGTAGGCTGTGTGGCTGGCTGCTTCTCCCTGAGAAAACTGCAGCTGAATGCTAGTACCAGCCCGCTGCTGCTGTTCCTGGGAATGGTGCCCAAGGCCTCCCCATGATTCAGGTCTGGTAACTCCTCTCCGCTTCTGAATGGTCTCTTCCTTCTCCTGTCCCTCAGTTCGTTTTCTAAGCTTGCCTTTGATGTTCAGGGCTCCTAGCTTGTCATAAATATACTTGTTTCACTTGTTTTTTTGGGTCTTTGTTATAAGAGGGCTTGCCAGAAGCATCTGTCTATTCCTTCATCTTGGCTCCACCTCCTAGTTCTTTTTTTTTAAATTGTGCTTTATGTTAAGATTACAGCTCAAGTTAATTTTTCATACAAAAATGTATACACACATAATTACATGACCTTAGTTGCTATCCTTATAATGTGACTGCACATTCCTCCTTTCCACCCCAAGTATCCTGTGTCCATTCAACCAGCTCCTATCCTTTCTGCCTTCTCATCCTGCTTCTGGACAGGAGCTGCCCATTTAGTTTCACGTATCTACTTGACCTAAGAAGCCCACTCTTCACAAGTATCATTTTATGTTTTAGAGGCCAGACTATTCTTTGTCTGAAGAGTTGGCTTCGGGAATAGTTTTAGTTCTGTATTACCAGAGAGTCTGAGGGCCATGTCCTCTGGGTTTCCTCCAGTCTTTTTATTAAAGACTGGTCTTTTTATTAAAATTTGAGTTCTGCAACCCACTTTTCTCCTGTGCCGTCAGGAACTGTCTGTTGTGTTCCCTGTCAGAACCTTCATTGATGGCAGCCAGGCACCATCTAGTACTTCTGGTCTCAGGCTGATGGAGTCTGGTTTATGTGGCCTCTTTTGTCTCTTGGGCTAATATTTTTCTTGTGTCTTTGGTGTTCTTCAGTCTCCTTTGCTCCAGGTGGGTTGAGACCAATTGATGCATCTTAGATGGCCACTTGCTAGCTTCTCAGACCCCAGATGCCACTCACTATGTGGGATGCAGAACATTTTCTTAATAAACTTTGTTATGCCAATTGACCTAGATGTCTCCTGAAACCATGGTCCCCAGACCCCTGCCCCAGCTACTCTGTCCCTTGAAGTGTTTGGTTATGTTCAAGAAACTTCTTTAGCTTTTGGTTTAGTCCAGTTGTGCTGACTTCCCCTGTATTGCACGTTGTCCTTCCCTTCACCTAAGATAATTCTTTGCCTACTATCTAGTTAGTGAATTCACCTCTCCTCCTACCCCACCCTCATAACTGTCAAAGGATATTTTCTTCTGTATTTAAAACTTTTCTTGAGTTCTTATAATAGTGGTCTCATACAATATTTGTTCTTTTGCGACTGAGTAATTTCAATCAGTATAATGCCTTCCAGATTCATCCATGTTATGAGATAATTCACGGATTCATCATTTTTCTTTATCATTGCATAGTAGTCTGTTGTGTGAATATACCATAATTTGTTTATCCATTCGTCTTTTGATGGGCACCTAGGTTGTTTCTATCTTTTTGCTATTGTGAACAGTGCTGCAATGAACATGGGTGTGCATATATCTATTCATGTGAAAGCTCTTATTTCTCTAGGATATATTTCAAGGAGTGGGATTGCTGGATCATATGGTAGTTCTATTTCTAGCTTTTAAAGGAAGCACCAAATCGATTTCCAAAGTGGTTGTACCGTTTAACATTGCCACCAGCAGTGTATAAGTGTTCCAGTCTCTCCACAACCACTCCAACATTTATTATTTTGTGTTTTTTGGGTTAATGCTAGCTTTGTTGGGGTTAGTTGGTATCTCATTGTAGTTTTGATTTGCATTTCTCTAATGGCTAATGATCACGAGAATTTCCGTGTGTATCTGTTAGCCACCTGAATATCTTCTTTGGTGAAATGCCTGTTCATATCCTTTGCCCATTTTTTAATTTTTTTGTCATTTTGTGGTTGAAGTTTTGCAGTATCTTGTAGATTTTAGAGCTTAGACCCTGATTGGATATGTTGTAGCCAAAATTTTTCTTTCCAGTCTGTAGGTTGTCTTTTTACTCTTTGGTGAAGTCTTTTGATAAACCTAAGTGTCTGATTTTTAGGAGCTCCCATTTATCTAGTTTCTCTTCTGGTGTTTGTGCATTGTTAGTTACGTTGTGTATTCTGTTTATGCCATGTATTAGGGCTCCTAGCATTGTCCCTATTTTTTCTTCCATAGTCTTTATTGTTTTAGATTTTATATTTAGGTCTTTGATCCATTTTGAGTTAGTTTTTGAGCATGGTGTGAGGTATGGGTCTTCTTTCATTTTTTTGCAGATGGATGTCCAGTTATGCCAGTACCATTTGTTAAAGAGACTGTCTTTTCCCCAGTTAATGGACTTTGGGCCTTTGTCAAATATCAGCTGCTCATAAGTGGATGCATTTATATCTAGATTCTCAATTCTGATCCATTGGTCTGTGTATCTGTTGTTGTAACTGTACCAGGCTGTTTTGGCTACTGTGGTGGTATAACAGGTTCTAAAATCAGGTAGTGTGAGGCCTCCCACTTTGTTCTTCTTCAGTAGTGCTTTATTTATCCAGGGCCTCTCCCCTTTCCATATGAAGTTGGTGATTTGTTTCTCCATCTCTTTAAAAAATGTCATTGGAATTTGGATTGGGATTCCATTGTATCAGTAAATCGCTTTGGGTAGAACTGACATTTTCACAATGTTGAATCTTCCTATCCATGAGCAAGGTATGTTTTTTGACTAACGTCTTTCTCTTTCGGTTTCTTGCAGTAGTGTCTTGTAGTTTCACAGTCAAGCTCTGGCCTTGTTCTGACTGATGATATTCAGCTTTTCTATTGTCTCTTTCCACAAATGTAGTCAATTTGATTCCTGGGTATTCCATCTGGTGAGGTCCACATGTAGAGTCACCATTTACGTTGGTGAAAAAAGGTATTTGCAATGAAGAAGTTGTTGGTCTTGCAAAGTTCATTCATGCAATCTCTGGCATCATTTCTATCACCAAGGCCATACTTTCCAACTATCGACCCTTCTTTGTTTCCAACTTTCGCATTCCAATCACCAGTAATTATCAATGCATACTGATTTCATGTTTGATCAATTTCAGACTGCAGAAGCTGGTAAAAATCTTCAATTTCTTCATCTTTGGCCTTAGTGGTTGGTGCTTAAATTTGAATAATGTTTGTATTAATTGGTCTTCCTTGTAGGGGTATGGATATTACCCTATCACTGGCAGTGTTGTACTTCAGGATAGACCTTGAAATGTTGTTTTGGACAGTGAATGCAACACCATTCCTCTTCAAGTTGTCATTCCTGGAATATTTAACATAGTTGATTTAAAGTTTAATCCAGTAAATGCAATCCTGGGCTTTGCCAGGGACAGTTTTTCTCGATTGCTCCCTCCCACCCCATACGTATGGGCCATGCTTGCTTGTCTTCTAATTTTTTATTGAAAACTGGACGTTTTAAGTAATATAATATTGTAATCCTGGAAACCAGATTCTGTCTCCTCCTTGGAGGTTTTTTTTTTTTTTTTTTTGGTTTGTTTGTTCTTTTTTGATATTGTAGTTTTTGTTGTTTGGTATTTTTAGTGTTTTTTTTTGAGATTCTTTATATTAATTTTGTATTCTCAGTAGTATGTAGCCATTGAAGTCTCTACTTAGCTGAGTGGCCAACCTGTGATTTGAGAGAGATTTCATTAAATGTCTGGAACCAATAAATCTTCTAGTCTTTCCTGAAGGGCTCTGGATGCATGTTGGAACATGCCTGCCACAGTCAACTTCAACTACAGGTCTGCTTTAGCCTTCATTTACTGCTTGAGCAGAGCTCAAGGTTAGCCAGAGGTGAGAGTTTAGGGGTTTCTTGGGTCTTTTCTGGGCATGTGAACAGCCCTGTGTATGCACAAAACCTTACAGTTCCATATGGCCTTTTAAATTCTCAGGAATACGTAGAAGCTTTTCAAAGCCTACATGAACATCTCATTCCTCAGCTTTTCTTTTTAGCGTTTCAGTTAGTCTATTGTTTGCTCCAACTTTTGCCCCTTGTCTCAGACAGCTGCAACATTAAAACACCTTTCGATAAATGTTTCTGACAAACTCTCCTCACCACCCACCCCATAGTGGAAAAGCTTTTAGCACTGGATATACTCAAGTCAGATTAAATGAAAACAAACTTTTCAAGTAGTGTCTTTCAGAAAATGACCAAACAGGTCAAATAACAAAAATTCTTTGGAAACGAGGCTTTGAAAGGGCTCTAGCTGTGTTTTTATCTTTTCAGTACCAGGAATGAGGACTGTTACTTTTCAAGGCTACTCCTGAGCTAGAGAGAGGGTAATAGGACTAGAAACAGTTTAAACATTACAAAGCTCATTGTGTGTTTTTCTTTTTATCAAAGATTCAGCTATTTTTCTTGAATAA
Organism: Elephas maximus indicus; assembly: GCF_024166365.1. NCBI lineage: Eukaryota > Metazoa > Chordata > Mammalia > Proboscidea > Elephantidae > Elephas > Elephas maximus. The sequence continues at coordinate 57,802,002 of NC_064841.1, read as the reverse complement.
AAGCTTCTTGGTTGTTTCAAACCTTTGGTTAATTTTGAGAGTTCTGAAAAAGTTAATTCTGATTATTTTTGCTGGTGTTTTCATTGCTTTTATACAAGAGAGAATGTTTAGAGACATTTACTCTGTATATTACTGACATCTCCTAATGAAGCTATATTTTTAATACTAGACTATAAAATAATCATTATTTGGGGGCGTATGGTCTTTTTTTTTTATGGGAAATTAATGCAGGATTATTTCTACTTTAAAGCTGATATTTCACTGAATGAGATACAGCTAAAGAGATAAGCCTGAATTTAAGATTAAGTGAATTTTAATGGAGAATTTTTGTTATGCTTTTTGGATTTTCCTTCAAAATGATTAATTTTCATAAATGACTTGGCATTTAACATGAATAAAATCTAGCGAGGCAAATGCTTCTTAATTCAGGGCCTTGATTCCGTAACTGTTGAGGTAAGGTAGAACAGAGAAGTGCAAAATTTGTCTCAGGGCCTCTGCTCCGTCCGGAGCTATCCTGGAAGATAGACCTTCATTCTAAAGGCCCTAAAGCCTAGAACTTTGAGGATTATAGTTTCCATTTTAGGCTTGATCCCAGATGTGATTTTGGAATACTCTGGAATTGCAGCTGTTCTGAACTACATCATATCTCCTGTTCATCCTCAGGCACTTTTCTTCTTGGATTTAAAGGGTAATCCCATAGGCCTATAAGGGTGAAAGATGTGGGTGCAGAGCCTTTTTTACTGACTCATTCTGAAAGATGAATTTTAGGCTGTTGGCATCAGACTGGTAATGTCTCATGGCAAAGTAGTTATTTGTAGTCCTTTTGTTTTCGAAGAATTGTTATTGATGTAGGTCGCATTTCATGGTTACCACAGGTGTGACATTATTGGGAAATTAATTTTGTGGAGAGATATTAATTCAGTATTGTTATTTTTATTTTCCTCAGTGAACCTCATTCAATGTGTTATATTGCAACATCTAATCTGGATGGAGAGACAAATCTAAAAATACGGCAGGTAACGATGTCCTTTCTTGTTCTAATTTTACACCTGAGCCCACAATGTCAAGTTTTATCAGGTATCACCTGGTTTTTTTTCTAGCAAAAAAAAGAAAAAAAATTCTCCTATTGCCATTGAATGGACATGCTTTATCCTCATTAGATATTTAGAGGGTATTTTAGTGGTGTAGTGGTTAAGATCTTGGCTGCTAATCAAAAGGTCAGTAGTTTGAAACCACCAGCTGCTTCTTGGAATCCCTATGGGGCAGTTTTATTCTGTCTTATAGGGTTGCTGTGAGTCAGAATCGACTTGATGGCAACAGGTTTGGTTTTTATTATTATTATGAAGGAGCCCTAGTGGTGCTTTGGTTAAAATGATCGACTGCCAACTGAAAGGTTGATGGTTCAAAACCACCAGCAGCTCCGTGGGAGAAAGATGTGGTAATCTGCTTCTGTAAAGATTTACAGCCTTGGAAACCCTGTGGGGTGGCTATGAGTTGGAATCAGCTCAACAGCAATGGGTTTTTTTTTTTTTTAGTTGGAGTCCTGGTGGCACAGTGGTTAAGAGCTCAGCTGCTAACCAAAAGGTCGTCAGTTTGAATCCACCAGCTGCTCCTTGGAAACCCCATGGTACAGTTCTACTCCATCCTGCAGGGTTGCTATGAGTTGGGATCAACTCAATGGCAACAGGTTTTTGGTTTTATTATTATTACTATTATTATAAGGGGGGCTAGATGAATGTGTCACTATTGCCAGGAAAATTATTCCTACGAAATTCAGGTTGTAAAGGATATCATACATTTATGCATCTTGTTTTGAGGCTACTTCCATTAGTACTTTGGTGTTAAAACTACTCTCAAGCCTGAATATTGTAACTAAATTAAAAAGGGGTGTAAACGAGTTCTAGGTGGTCTTACATACCACTGCCTTTTTAAACTGCCATTTGAGTCAGAGAAACTTGTGATTATGAATGAGGGGAGAGAGTTTTCCAATTAAATTGTTATTAATGGAACAATAGATGTTGAGCTTTAAGAAAATTGATTTTCTGCTTTACTAGTTTAGTTTGCTTCAGTAAGGAAGCTGCTGATTTTACATTTGAATGTTCACATGGCTGCTTGCTCATAATTTTTACAAAATTGGTAAATGTTCCCTCCTCTTCTGTTTTCTGGAAGAGATTGTGTAGAATTGGTGTTAAGTCTTCTGTAAGCATTTGGCAGAATTCTCCAGTGAAACTGTTTGGGTTTGGAGATTTCTTTTTTCTTTTTTGAGTTTTAAAATTATGAATTCAATTTCCTTATTAGTTATAATGCTATTTATTTCATATAGGGTAAGATGTGGTAGTTTGTGTTTTTTGAGGAATTGGTCCATTTCATTTAAGCTGTCAAATTTTTATGTGTGAAGTTTTTGTTTTGTTTTTTAATTGTACTTTAGATGAAGGTTTACAGAACAAACTAGTTTCTCATCAGACAGTTAGTATACACATTGTTTTGTGAAACTGGTTAACAACCCCATGACATGTCAACACTCTCCCTTCTCGCCTCTGGGTTCCCTATTTATTTATTTTTTTCTTGTCCCCTCCTGTCCTCTAGTCCCTGGCCCTGGGCTGTTGTGTTCCGTTAGTCTTGTTTTGTTTCGTAGGCCTGTCCAACCTTTGGCCGAAGGGCGAGCCTTGGGAATGACTTCATTACTGAGCTAAGAAGGTATCCTGGGGCCATACTCTCAGGGTTTTCTAGTCTCTGTCAGCTGAGTAAGTCTGGTCTTTTTGTGTGAGTTAGAATTTTGTTCTTATGTGTAGAGTTGTTTGTAGTATTCCTTTATCTTTTTGATGTTTTCTTGAAGATGATCTCTTTTTCTCTCTGGAAAGTTGAGCTCATCTTATTGGAATGACATGGTGTCTCAATCTGTGGTTCTTCAAGTGTGAACCTTGGACTAGCAGCATCACCACCCTCTGGGGGTCTCTGGGTGGCTCAGACAGTTAAGTGTTGGACTGTAAGCCCTAAGATTGGCTGTTCAAATATACCCAGAGGCTCCTCAGAAGAAGGACTTAGTGATCTGCTTCTGAAAGGTCACAACCCTGAAAACTCTATGGAGCAGTTCTCTGTGGCAAATAACAACAACCCCTGATCTACTGAATAAAAAACCCTGGGGGCAGGGCCCAGCAATCTATGTTTTGACAAGACCTCTAGGTGAATCTGACACAGGCAAAAGTTTGAGCACCTCTGTTCTAGATCCTTGCTACTCACAGTGTGGTCCATAGATCAGCATCAGCAGCATTGACATAGCCTGGGAGCTTGTTAGAAGCAGAGAATTCCAGGCCCCATCCCAGACCTACTGAATCAAAACCTGCATTTTAACAAGACCCTCAGGTGATTTGTATGCACATAAAGTTTGAGAAGCACTTTGGGACAACCAGAGGGATTTTAGAAAATACTGATTGCCTGGGTCCTGCCTGACGTGGGGTGGAGCTCCTTGGGTGATTCCATCCAGTCAGAGTTGAGGACCACTGACCCAGCTGGGTTTGGTGGAGGAGGAATCAAGTTTAAAGGCCCAACTGGTCACTCTCTACCTGTTTTCTTAAAAAATAATGTTCCCTTTGGCTACCCAAACTCAGAATACATCTGTACAAAACTAGAAACAGAACAGGATTCTTGCTTTGGTTTAGTTTACTCTGCTCTGGTTGGTTGCCAATCTAATCTAATCTAATCTAGTCTAGTCTAGTCTAGTCCAGTCCAGTCCAGTCCAATCATCTAATCTAATCTAGCCTTATCTCCATTTTCTAGAAATTCCTCAATATTTCTGGCCTGCTGATGGTATTCTTCATTGTTTTCTGCTGTTACTATGATTTTGCAATATGGGGGAGACAAGAATATCATGAAACAGACACCCAAGCATAGATTTTAGATTTTCATATGCTTCCTGATTTTTTAAGTGGTAGACTTCAAGCCTTACAAAATAATTTAATGAATATCTGGTTGTTGCTGGGTGCCATCACGTCGATTCCAATTCATAGCGACCCCACATGACAGAGTAGAACTGCACCATAAGGTTAGTCTTTATGGAAGCAGATCACTTTCTACAGTAGAGCCACTGGGTGGGTTTGAACTGCCAACCTTTTGGTTAACAGCTGACCACTTAACCATTGCACCACCAGGGCTCCTTAATGAATAGTTTAACGCGTTGAATCCATTGCCATCAAGTCAACTCTGACCCATAGCGACCCTATAGGACAGAGTAGAACTGCCCCATAAGGTTCCCAAGGCTGTAAATCTTTACAGAAGCAGACTGCCACATTTTTCTTTCATGGAGTGGCTGGTGGGTTCGAACCGCCATCCTTTCGGTCAGCAGCCAAGCGCTTGACCACTGTGCCAGCAGGGCTCCTTCAATGAAGAGTTTAGTAGTGTCTAATTCAGCTGAGTACACAAATGGGTGAAACATCATATAATGGCTGGTCATTGTAATTATACTTTCAAAAAATGATATTTTCAGCAGAGGTTTTGAAAACTTAACTTTCTTACCTCTTTCAACTTTATTAAAATTATTTTGCAAAATGCTGGCATTGCAGAGTCTTGTAATAAAGTTTATATTAAAGTTTGATATATATTATTTTACTATCTTGTAAGTACAGTGCAGTTTTAGACATTGACTTCCATCAGCATCTTTTATTAACTACTGGAGACATTGAACTTTGCCACGGTACATTAAACTTCTATTTTCATTTTCCCCTTGGTTTTATTTTGTAGGCTTTGCCAGAAACAGCTAAAATGCAAACAAGAAAACGCTTATTAAGCCTGTCCGGAAAAATAGAATGTGAAGGACCTAATCGTCATTTCAATCGCTTCGTTGGAACCTTGTATCTAACTGGTAAAAGGTATCACCTTTCTCTTCTCAAACATTTGTTTTCCTTTCATGGAACATAGAATGAGGTCATTTGCATTCAATAACATTTTAAAAGATTATAATTGTTCACATTTTACTTGGATTCAAGAAAGTAAATACCTGAGCTCCAATGTAATCATTAAAAAAAAAATTCTTAAATATAGGTGGAAAGGTATTACACTCTTTTAATCAGTATTCCTGAAAATTCTAGGCCTAGAGAACTCAGGTTCAAGTTCCTTTTGAGTATAAATTTTAAACATATCCCTTGGGGTAAATCAATGGGAAGAGCAAGGTTTTGAAAGTGACCAAAGAAACCCCAACTCCCAGTGCCCTTGATTCGATTCTGACTCATAGAGACTCTATAGGACGGAGTAGAACTGCCCCATAGAGTTTCCAAGGAGCGCCTGGGACCAAAGAAGAGAAGCAGCTAAAACTGTGATTTGATGATGATGAATATTTTTCCTTACTTCTACTCTACTTCTGTATTCTTATCACTGAAGATTTAATGAGCGCATTTCTGATGTACTGAGTCAACCTAGGCCTGAAGGAAGGTCACCAAATAAATATGGCAGCTAGACTTGCTTGTGTGCTCTGAATTACTACACGGAATCCCTTTATAATCCCTGGGTGGTGCGAACTGTCAAGGTCCTCAGCATTAGAGGTTGGAGGTTGGACCTCACTTGGAGGCACCTCATAAGAAAGGCCTGGTGATCTACTTCTGAAACCCCTGTGAAGCAGAGCTCTGCTCTGACACACATGAGGTTGCCACGAGTCAGGGTCAGAAGGCAACCCTCTTATGGATTATGAAATTAGCACACAGGTCCACTTAATCCTTAATTTGTCCATTTAATCCTCCCTGACAAATCAAATATATAGTTGATAAAATGAACAGTATTTCAAAAGTGGATGAGTAATTCAACTTCCAGGTCTTTAGTACAGTAGCGGGGTTATAAACTGGATAATTGATTGTGCAGGTTAACACAGATAAAGTCCCAGTTTAATTTGTGTTGTCTTGGCATAATTAGTGCCCCCTTTTACTCAAAAGTGTCCCAGTTTGGTTGATAAATTTTATAGGCAGCCTAGGTATAAGAGATGTTTCTCCCTCTAACATTTTTAATAAATATATCTATGGAATGGTGCAGTGGTTAAGCGCTTGGCTGCCAATTGCGAGGTCAGCAGTTTGGACCCACCAGCCACTCTGCTGGAGAAAGATGTGGCAGTCAGCTTCCATAAGGATTACAGCCTTGCAAACCCTATGGGGCAGTTAGTTCTATTGTGTTCTCTATGGTCGTTATGAGTCAGAATTGACTCGACAGCCATGGGTTTTGGGTATGGAATGATGAGAAATGGATGGTAATGTATAGCCCCTGCCCCCCACCAATGCTCTTGTAGAAACAGGTGATGGTATGGATAAATATTTATTTTATCACTATTTGCTCCCGAAGTTGAGCTTGACAAAAGGAAATATACGTAAGGTGAACATCTATGCTTTCTTTTACTCTGTGAAAACACTTTGGTAGTTAATAAATGCTCTGCTATGTTTTTAGCCCCACTCCAATTGGGCCTGACCAGGTCTTGCTAAGAGGTACACAACTTAAAAATACTCAGTGGATCTTTGGTGTAGTTGTATATACTGGATTTGAAACCAAACTCATGCAGGTAAGAAAACCTGTGTTAACAAATAGCACTGCTTCTAAATTTTTCTCTATTTTTATCAAGTGAAAGAGTTTAGTGTATATCTGTCCAATTCAGAAGGCTCCTTTCTGTTTACTAACCTGAAATTTGAAGGGAGATCCATATTTCATCTCCAGTTTTACATATTTTTCTGACTTTTAAAATTATTTCTCACCAGACATTTATTTCCTGAAATATAATTATCCAGTGTCTTCAGGGACAGAAGGAAAATTTGTTTTAACTTAGATTTAACTAATTTTCATAAACTGAATAAGTTATAGTTTGAAATGAGTAATTTTTGTAACCCAAATTTATTGCTTTGCTTTCAATTATCCAAAAAAAAAAAAAAATTTCTAGATTAATAATGCTGGTTTTACGTTACATTTATATTGGCTGCTTTTAGTCATGTATGGTGAGACTTTTCTTTTGCCAAGCTAACTTTAGAGATTCTATGTAAGTTATTACTGTCGTGTACCATTCCTCTCAGTTGTTAACTTTCTAAGAGTTTTATGGTTCTTATTAAAAAAAAAAAAAACCCACTGCTGTCAAGTTGATTCTGACTCATAGCGAACCTATAGGACAGCACAGAACTGCCTGATAGAGTTTCCAAGGAGCGCCTGGCAGATTCGAACTACCAACCTCTTGGTTAGCAGCCGTAGCACTTAACCACTACGCCACCTGGGTTTCCTTTATGGTTTTAGGTTTCGCATTTAGGTCCTTGATCCATTTTGAATTGGTTTTTGTATTCAGTTATTAACGTTTGAGAACCCTTTGGGACGTCTTGATAGGTCCCTCCCCTTGTGCACATTATAGCTGAAGAAGAAGAACTTAAGCATATCAGACAAAATTCCAATAAACTGTGATATGTCCTTTGTTATGGCAAATACTGTAAGGCAGAAGCATATACCAAGTGTATATATGCTAATCCAATAGTTAGGCGTGGCCCCTCCAAGAAAGTGATATTTAAGCTGAAACTGAAAGATGCATTTGAGTTAGCCAAGCAAAGAGGAGCAGATAGGGAAACACTATTCTATGCAAAGAAATTTTCTGTATGGAGGTGCAAGGGAAGAAAGAGAATGAATATTCCTCCTAAGGAATTAGGAATTTCAGGAGAGCTGTAATGTTGAACGGGTGAGGAGAGGGAAAGTGGTGAAACGGGATGCTGAAGACACTGACAGGGGTCGGATTGAGGAGGGTCACATACAGCAGCGATGGTTAATTGCTCATCAGGATACATGCTCTCATCTCCTTCCCAGACACTACAGCTCAATGCAGTCTTATGATGGAATTTTTAACCAACAGAATGTGAGCAGAGCTGGTGTGCACAAAATCTCCTCTGCATGTTCTTCCATCCTCTTTCCCCATTCTGGTTGACTCTCATGCAAACATTCCCCACAGTGATTCTGGATCACATGTTGAAGATGCTGTCAGCCTGGATTCCTGAATGACTGTGGAGTAAGGCCATCCCAATACTGCTAAGTGAAAAACTTTTCTTGTCTGTGAGGTATTACATATTTGGGAGGTCTATTTTTTACTGCAGTTAGTCTATCCTATGTACAATCTGAAGGAATTCTGAATTTTACATTAAGGGCAAGGGAAAGCCAATGAAGGAATGAGTAACCTCACCAGATTTTTGTTTCAGAAAGTAATTGTGGTTGCAGTGTGGAAAATAGACCAAAGGGGAGAAGACAGGAGCAGGGAAAGTGGTTAGGAGTCTGTTACCATGGTGCAAGGGAAAAATGATGGAGATGTGGACTAGGGTGGAAACCATAGTGATGGAAGGAAATGGATGATTGGGATGACATTCAGGTGGTGGAACCAACAAGATGTGTTGGTTGCTTAGGTATGGACCATGAAGAAGATGGAAGAAATTGTGCATAGGCAGTTCTTGACTTCCATACAATTTTAGCTTTTCTACATCATGTGCTGACACTAAATTGGTGGCAAGTGTTTGAGTATTTTATGAAAATGAGTGGCCTAGAAAAAATGAAACTAATGGTACTAGTGAGAATGCAAAAGAGGAAAAGGTGGAACATTAGATATGCTAAAAGTGGTAAATTTCTTGTCTATATTGACTATCAACTGGACTTTTATGCTGGGAGATTATGTGGGTTCTGTTGTAAAGGAAAAGAATCAAACAACATATACAAAATGCTGAGAAGAATAGGGGTTGTGGTTGAGGAGATACAGGTATCTTGACAAGTATAAACGGTGAGTGAGCATGGAATACATTCCAGTGATGCAAATGCAGGAAGAAGTTCTGAGGATTTCTGATAGGGGCTGCCCTCACACTGACTCTTGTCCCCCCACCCAGTCTACTTTGCATGTCCCCTCCCAATGAACTTCCCTGAAATGCTGATTCCAGCATAAAACATTCTTTTTATGAACATCCAGTATCTTGCCCTTGGTCTCAGCCTGCCATACAGAACTCCTTGCTAATCTGTCTTTATGACCTCACCTCCCACCGCCTCTCGTCGTGGACCCTCCAGCCTAGTCATGCTGGTTTCCTCTTTGGAAAGTTAGTTAATTCTTCAAGACTCAGCTCAGAATCACATCTTCCATGGAAAATTTCCTGGCCTTGACTGCCCGCATGGCTTTTTGGCTCTCTGCTCTTTGTGGCAAATTTCTAGGCACCTATTTTTGTATTTTTTTAGTGTTGGTGAAAATTCTCCTTTATTAATTGTATGTGCACTTGCCTTTTCAACTCAGTCTGTGGTTCTTAAACTCGATTTAGGTCTTGTGATAAAAGGATCAACAAAATGCTTTCTCCTTCTCTGTGGAAAAATAACCTTGGGTTAACTTTTTAGCTCTGTTCCCTGGAAAACTGATGAAGGAGGAATGTTTATTGTGTTACCAGCAATATTGCATCTGGTAACCGATGCTTCACCTAATTGTTATAGATTGAACTGTGGCCCCAGAAATATGTGCCGTAAATCCTAACCTCTATGCTTGTGGTTATAATCCCATTTGGGAATGGAGTGTCTTTGTTATGTCAGTGAGGCAGGATGAGTGTAGGGTATACCTTGAGTCAGTCCCTGGAGATATAAAAGATTAAAGAAGCCAACGAAAAGAGCAGAGATGGGGGGAAGAGATATGACAAGCCACATGAAGATCTCCCAGGAGCAGGATCTCAAAGGGGCAAGGTTCTTCCTCCCACCCGACAGAGAGAAAGCCTTCCCCTCGAGCTGGCACCCTGAATTTGGACTTCTAGCCACTTAAACTGTGAGAAAATAAATTTCTGTGTGTCAAAGCCACATATTTATGGTATTTCTTTTGCAGCAGCACTAGATAAACTAAGACAATGTTCAGTGGTAGAATTCTTACTTTCTTTGAGGGAGACAAAGGTTCAATTCCAGGCCAATGAGCCTCATGCACAGGCATCGCCTGTCAGTCATTGGAGACTTGCGTGTTGCTATGATGCTGAACAAGTTTCAGCAGAGCTTCCAGACCGAGATGGACTAAGAAGAAAGGACTGGTGATTTACTTCTGAAAATCAGTCAGTGGAAAGCCTATGGATCACAATAGTCCAATCTGCAGCTTATCATGGGAATGGTGTAACACCAAACAGTGTTTCATTCTGTCGTGCCTGGGGTTGCCCTGAGTGGGGGCAGACACAACAGCAGCTAATAACAACAACTGGTAAAGTGCATCTGACTGGGAGGTATTTGAGTGAACTGTACACACCCGGCTAGAAGCCACAGCTCTGCATTTCCCTAAGTGCAGTGCAACTAACTTGTAACTAGGGGCCCTATTGCTAGGACCCATGGGAATGTTTCAGGAGCTCTCCGTTCATACATGAAGAGAGCTTTGCAGGCCAGGGTGGCTTCTGCCCCCAACTATGTGGTCCAGTTTTTCACATCTGATCTGCTACTTGGGGGGACAACAACGAGAGCAGAGACAGTTGTGAGAACTTCTCCTGCTGAAGAAACATGTCTGACACTGTCTTGCTGGCACACTGTGTTTCCTGTCCTGCACACTTCTCAATGAAGTCAATGTTAAGTGAGTCATTGAGGTCAGATGAGTTTAACTGACTAATGGAACTTAAAATTACTGACAGTGGACGTTGCAAATCTGGTGAAGCCCATGGACAATGCCTGTCTTGTCCAATTTTGTATCCTTAGCATCTAGAATGGAGTCTCGTGCATAGGGGCATACAGTAAACATTTGTTAAGAAAGTGAATGGACAGTATCTCAAGAAAAATGCCATATATGTAAATGTAAGAATTTTGTGACCAATTTCAGGGCTTTACCAGATGTCCTTTGGTCTTTTAGGACCCTGAAGCAAAGCTCTTAGTTCCTAGCATGGTGATGTGGGCATGGGGTAAATACCCATGAAGCAAATTCCTTAGATTTTATTTTGATTTAGCCACTTTAGAAGATGCCTAACTTCTCTCAGACCTGGGTATGCTAGACTAATTAGCATAACCAGTGCCATTTTAGGAAGGAATCCTAAGCAACTGTGGTGGAATCACTTGGCTGTATGTTTTCTAGGAACTAGCAAAAGGTGCTGCGAAGCTATTTAGGGCTGGGTAAGCGGAAATGAGGAGTCCTGGTGGCACAGTGGTTAAAGCACTCAGCTGCTAAGCAAAAGGTTGGCAGTTTGAACCCACCAGCTACCCCTTGGGAAAAAGACCTGGTGATCTGCTTCAGTAAAGATTACAGCCTAGGAAATCCTATGGGGCATTTGTACTCTGTCCTATAAGGTCGCTATGAGTCGGAATCGACTTGATGGCAATAGGTTAAGTGGAAAAGAGAAGATCTCTGTATGGCATTCAACTACTAACCTAAATAAAGGTTGGTGGTTTGGACCTGTCCAGCAGCACCATGGAAGAAAGGCCTGGCAATCTTCTTCTGTAAAGATTATAGCCAAGAAAACCCCATGGAGCTGTTCTACTCTGCAATATGTGCAGGTCCCCATGAGATCTCAATTTTTTTTTTTTTTTTTAATGGAAAAGGCACATGCCCATTCAGCAATGTGACACGCTTCTGTTAGTTATTTGGAAAAAAAAAAGTGTTCTACTTTACAACTGTTGTGATTTTTGACCTTCTCTCTCCATCAAAATGTTTGTGCACTATAATCCCTTTTGTGTGTGTGTGTGTGTGTGTGTGTACTATTGTGCAGAATTCAGTCAAAACACCTCTCAAGAAATCAAATGTTGAGAAAGTGACCAACGTGCAGATCTTGGTGCTGTTCATCCTGCTCTTGGTCATGTCCTTTGTGAGCTGCATTGGAGCCGTGTTCTGGAACGATTCCTATGGCAAAGAAATCTGGTACCTCAACAAGAAAGGTCAGTGTCAGGGGATGGCAAGAAGCTGACATTTGGCAAGTTGTAATTTTTCTTAAAGTGACCTTAAAGACTTGTTTATGTTTGTATTTAAAACAGAAGGCACTTGTACTGGTTTTTTTTTTGCGGGGGGAAAGGGATGGGAAACATGAAGATTAATGACTTTTAGAAACAGGATATTCCCTTCTTAGGATTTTTTTTTTAAAGATTGTTCTGACAAATTACACATAATTCTGGCATCCCAGAATAAAAGGGATAAGAGTCAGGGTGGAAGCACAAGATTGAGTAAGATACACAAGGGTCCAAGTGATGGGCTCTCCTGCTGAAAAACCAAGAGACCTTGGGTAAGTTTTTTCACTTCTCTGAGCCTTACTCCTCACTGGGTTATTGGAGTGGGTTAGTACAATGCATGCAATGAATGGTATCAAGAAAATCAGGACACTGGGTACAGCTCGTCTACCAATGAAAGATGGAAAGGCAAATTGGCATTTGGTATTAGAAGCTCAGCATTTTCTTGTTTGTGCCTTTCCATGTTTTTGGAATAAACCATTATATATTTGTCTTTTCTAGTCTTTCACCTCAGGATTTCAAATAGTTCTAACTTCCCTTGAGAAGACCTGTTTGGGAGCATTTTAGGAATAAAGAAATGGAGACACAGACTTTGTAGATTGGATCAAAAATCAAGGATTTATTCTTATGAAATACCATTTTTAGATGTTACTTGCCCAGTTTTGATTTCAAGTTTATCGAATTTAGGTTATTTTAAATGAGTAACCTGGGTTTGAATTTGTTTTTTCAATTTGCTCTAGCCAAAGAATGCGACTATTAGCTTATTTTGAAACAGACATAAAAGCTTAAAAAAGCCACTGATATTTTAATGTATATATACATATATTTATCTATAAAATTTTAAGTTCTATATACTGTATAACGTTGGAGATTAAACTTGGGGAAGTACATGAATAACATTTAAATTGTTTGGATAATCTCTTTATGTTACTTGTAGAGAGATTCCTTTTGGGGTGAGCACTAAAACAGTTCTAATAAACAAACCAAAACCACACCCATTGCCATTGAGTTGATTCCAACTAGTTCTAATAAAAGGACGTAAAACTTCATATTTTATTTTTCTTTTACTCAATGTTGACTGTTCAAGGATTATTCTTTCATCTGAGCCTCTTCTGGTATCTTGTCCCAATATTCATTCTATTCACTTTAGAACCTCAACTTCTTCTTTTATGGGCTTTCACCAACAAAGTGTCCACAAGTCTATTTCATTCCCCTAAAGCTCTGTGTTCCACATTTCCTTTCAAACCAAAAAGAAAACCAAACCCATTACTATCCAGTGACTCAGACTCGTAGAGACCCTATAGGACAGAGTGGAACCACCCCACAGGATTTCCAAGGCTGTAATCTTTATGGAAGCAGACGGCCAGAGGGGCTGGTGGGTTCAAACTGCCAACATTTTGATTAGCAGCTAAGCACTTAACCACTGCACTGCCAGGGCTCCTTAGTCCCTTCCTGGTACTTTGAATTTCTTTTATTCTCTTTCTGATCAGACTTCTTGAAAGAAGAGGCCACCCACACTGTTTCCACATCCTGACCTCCTAGTTACTCTTGGGCCCATTTTAATCTGTCACCCTCTTCAACCAATCTACTGAAGTTGTTGCTCAAGCTTATGAATAAATCCCTAAATGACAAACCCAGTGGTCATTTTTAAAGTCATGATCTCATTGGGCCTCTCTGTCACCTTCTGGGTTTTATTTAACCATTTCTTCCTAATTAAGCCCCAGAAACCTTGATCTACCTTTAAATGCTGGTGTTTATCAAAGTTCTGGGTTTACCAGATATTCCTCTTACATGTATATGCATGTGTACATTTTCCTCCCTAGAGGAGAGTCTTCATCAAGCTTCTCGGGGGTAGGTTGTTCTTACCCCAGATAATCTTTCTGAGAGAACTCATCTACTGTAATAATTTCAACTATTTCCCATCAGTTGATGTCTTCTGCCTGCTTGCTTCCAGCCCAGATCTCTTAAAGAGGTATTAACTCATTACTGCCCAAACATTGCCTTTCCAGAGGCCCCTTGGGCTTCTCAGCTCAGCGTGGGCAAAATGAAACTCATCTTCTTCCTCCTCAACTAGTTTCTTTTCTAGTATTCTCATGTAAATTTTAGGTACTGCCATTCATCCATTATTTGAGTTAGAAACATAAAGCTTACCCTTAAGTGTTCTTCTCAGTTTTGTTTTGTGCGGTTGAGTAGATTGATACTCAGCGACCCTATAAGTCAGAGTAGACTGGCCCATAGGGTTTCCCAGGCTGTAATCATTACAGAAGTGGATTAGCAGGCCTTTCTCCTTCAGAGCAGCTGGTGGGTTTGAACTGCCACCAACCTCTCAGTCAGCAGCTGAATGTTTAACCATTGTATCACTAGGGCTCCTAACTTGTTGCCTAGCCCTCCGTCAAATTACACTCAAATTCATTCTTCACAGAATTTTCAGAAGGATACGTATAAAAAATAATATGTCATGATAACTTCAGTAGTCTCCTACTGCCTACAACTGGGTTGGCAAACCATGCTCTGCAGGCCAAACCTAGCCCCCTGTTTTTGTAAATATATTTTATGGGGGCACAGTCACGCTCATTCATTGACAAAGTATCTGTGGCCACTTTTGTGTCACAACGGCAGAGCTCAGTAGTGGAAACAGAGACCAGATGGCCCACCAAGCCTAAAACATGAACTTCTGGCCCTTTGCAGAAAACGTTTGCCAATCCCTGGCCTGCAGGATAAAGTTAAGACTTCCTTTAGGATGGCACTTCAGAACGTCTGTAATCTAATCCTGTCTTTATAGCATGCTATCTTGACACTTCTTACTTAGCACTTTACTTTCCATTAACCAAGGACTATAAGGAGCTCATTATAAGGAGCTCAGATGGAGCAGTGGTTAAGCGCTCAGTTGCTATCCCAAAGGTTGGTGGTTCGAACTCACCCAGCAGCTCCTTGGGAGAAAGGCCCGGTGATCTGCTCCTGTGAAGATTACAGCCTAGGAACCCTATGGGACACTCCTTTTATGTCACATGGAGTCGTCATAGTAGGAAACAACTTGACAGCACCTAACAACAACCACCAAGGACTACTTTTCTGGTCTTTCTCCAATCCATCCTCCTGGCCTTTGGTTATGTGTTCCTTCTCCTCAAATACTCCTTGATCACTCCATGCCTGGACAACTCCCACTCCTAATTTCAGACTGAGATGAGGCATTTCCTCCTTCAGATGCATTAGTTTTACCTCCTTCCATTGTCTAGTAAGGACCTCCTCCTTTGGCTTCTGTAACAACATCCTTAATCAAGATCATTCAGCTCACTATCATCTTTTATAATTACCATTTATTTATTATCTCTCCCCTTCACTACATTGTGAGTTTTTGAGGACGGGAACCATTTTGCTTATCACTGGACAGTGCACTTACATAACAAGAGCTCAGTAATGAACTGATTGACTAAATAAAATAATGCAAGAATTGAAACAGAACTCTGAAGTTTTCTAGTCCTGCCACTTGTTACATTGAATATGAAGCTGAGACTCTGAATGTTTACCAGAAATCACAGAAGGCAGTTAGTGGCTTATTTGCAATAAGAACCCCTAATTGGCTCTGGACTAAACTACTCTGCCCAGGACATTCTTGTCCAAAGGGAAAAACAAACAAACAAAAAACTACTGGGTGATTAAAGCTATAGCTACATTTTCAGTAATTAATAAATTTGGCAAAGCACTAAAGGCTTTTGTCTAAGTTTCTCTGTCCCTAAAATAGTCATACTTATTCCTGGCTCTAGTTTTATTAAAAGAATTTTTGTGAACATAAAAATAATGTAGTAAGTATGGTAATATAATCTTAGCCAATAAGGGAAAGTCAGTAAATGCAAAGTGAAAGAGTTTGAATAAAACTTCAGTTTTAGGTTGTTGGAATTTAGAAATCTAGATTTAGCTACTATTGTTCTAAATTATAGGTATGGTCTCTTTTAAGAAAAATGGCTCTAAGATTTTAACTTACAAATAATATTTACTATTTAATTCTGCCTATATTAATACAGGTTTGTATAACAGAAAAAGCAGGAAAAAGACATCAAACACCTGGAAACTGAACAACACCTTGCTCAAAAATCACTGGGTTATAGAAGAAACTAAGGAGGGAATAAAGAAATTCATAGAATCCAATGAGAATGCAACACTTCCTATCAGAACCTTTGGGACACAGCTAAAGCAGTGCTCAGAAGTCAATTTATAGCACTAAATGCACACATCTGAAAAGGAGAAAGGGCCCAAATCAAAGAATTATCCCTACAACTTGAATAAATAGAGAGCAACAAAAGAAACCCTCAGCGCCAAAAGAAAGCAAATAATAAAAATTAGAGCAGAATTCAATGAAATAGAGAACAGGAAAACAATTGGAAGAGTTAACAAGACCAAAAGCTTGTTCTTTGAAAAGATCAATAAAATCGATAAACCACTGGCCAAACTGACAAAAAAAAAAAAGGAGAGGCAGAAAATAACCTGAATAAGAAATGAGTTGGGCTATATCACAACACGCCCAAATGAAATTGGAAGAATCATATCAGATTATATGAAAAATTTTATTCTAACAAATTTGAAAACCTAGAAGAAATGAAAAAAGTTCTAGAAACACACTACCTACCTAAACTAACACAAACAGAAGAACAACTAAATAAAATCATAAAAAAAAGAAGAGATTGGAAAGGCAATTTAAAAACTCCCAACAAAAAAAAAGCCCTGACCCTGATGGATTCACTGCAGAATTCTACCAAACTTTCAGAGAAGATTTAACACCACTACTACTAAAGATATTTCAGACCATGGAATACTCCCAATCTCATTCCATCAAGCCAGCATAGCATAATCCTGAACCAAAACCAGATAAAGACACCACGAAAAAAGAAAATTACAGACCTATATCCCTCATGAATTTAGATGCAAAAATCCTCAACAAAATTCTAGCCAATAGAATTCAACAACATATCAAAAAAATAATCCACCATGACCAAGTGAGACTCATACCAGGTATGCAGGGATGGTTCAACATTAGAAAAACAATCAATGTAATCCACCACATAAATAAAACAAAAGACGAGAACCACATGATCTTATCAATTGATGCAGAAAAGGCATTTGACAAAGTCCAACACCCATTCATAATAAAAACTCTCAGCTCAATAGAAGGAAAGAGAGGAAACCCTGGTGGCATAGTTGTTAAGTGGTATGCATGCTAACCACAAGGTCAGTAGTTCAAATCCACCAGGCGCTTCTTGGAAACCCTATGTGGCCATTCTACTCTGCCCTATAAGGTTGCTATGAGTTGGAATCGACTTGATGGCAGCGGGTAAATAGGAATAGAAGGGAAATTCCTCAACATGATAAAGGGCATCTATACAAAGTCAACAGCCAACATCATCCTAAATGGAGAGAGTCTGAAAGCAATCCCCTTAAGAATGGGAACCAGACAAGGATGCCCTTTATCACCACTCTTATTTCACATTGTGCTGGAGGTCCTAGCCAGAGCAATTAGGCTAGATAAAGAAATAAGGGACATCCAAATTGGCAATGAAGAAGTAAACATATCTCTATTTGCAGATGACATGATCTTATATACAGAAAACCTTAAAGAATCCACAAGAAAACTACTGAAACTAATAAAAGAGTTCAGCAGAGTATCAGGATACAAAATAAATGTACACAAATCAGTTGGATTCCTCTACACTGAAAGAGAGAACATCGAAGAGGAAATCACCAAATCAATACTATCTACAATAGCTCCCAAGAAAATAAAATACTTAGGAATAAATCTAACCAGAGACATAAAAGACCTATACAAAGAAAACTACAAGACACTACTGCAGGAAATCAAAAGAGACCTATACAACTGGAAAAACATACCTTGCTCATGGATAGGAAGACTTACCATTCTGAAAACATCTCTTCTACCAAAAGCAATCTATACATACAATGCAATCTTGATCCAAATTCCAGTGACATTTTTTAATGTGATGGGGAAACAAATCATCAACTTCATTTGGAAAAAGAAGAGGCCCTAGATAAGTAAAGCATTAATGAAAAAGAAGAACAAAGTGAGAGGTCTCATGCTACCCGATTTTAGAACATATTATACCACCACAGTAGTCAAAACAGCCTGGTACTGGTACAACAACAGGTACATAGACCAAAGGCACAGAATTGACAAACCAGACATAAATCCATCCACATACAAGCAGCTGATATTTGACAAAGGCCCAAAATCCATTAAATGGGCAAAAGACAGTCTCTTTAACAACTGGTACTAGCATAACTGGATAATCATCTGCAAAAAAATGGAACAAGACTCATACCTCACAAAAACTAACTCAAAATTTATCAAAGACCAAAATATAAAATCTAAAACAATAAAGATTATAGAAGAAAAATAAGGACAATGTGAAGCACCCTAATACATGGCATAAACAGTATACAAAACATTACTAACAATGCACAAATACCAGAAAAGAAACTAGATAACTGGGGGCTTCTCTAAAATCAAACACTTATGCTCATCAAAAGACTTCACCAAAAGAGTAAAAAGACTACCTACAAACGGAAAAAGTTTTTGGAAAATCGACATGATACTGCAAAAACTCAGCAACAAAAAGACAAATAACCCAATTAAAAAATGGGCAAAGGATATGAACAGGCACTTCCCCAAAGAAGACATTCAGGCAGCTAACAGATACATGAGGAAATGCTCGCAATCATTAGCCATTAGAGTAATCGAAATCAAAACTACAATGAGATACCATCTCACCCCAGCAAGGCTGGCATTAATCCAAAAACCACAAAATAATAAATTTTGGAGAGGTTGTGGAGAGACTGGAACACCTATACACTGCTGGTACAACCAAGCTGGAAATAGAACTACCACACTATTGAGCAATTCCACTCCTTGGAATATATCCTTGAGAAATAAGAGCCTTTACGTGAACAGATATATGCACACCCATGTTCATTGCAGCACTGTTTACAGTAGCAAAAAGACGGAAACAACCAAGGTGCCATCAACAGATGAATGGATAAACAAATTATAGTACATTCACACAATGTAATACTATGCAATGACGAAGAATGACGATGAATATGTGGAACATCTCATAACATGAAGGAATCTGGAAGGCACTATGCTGAGTGAAATTAGTCATTTGCAAAAGGACAAATATTGTATGAGACCACTATTATAAGAACTCAAGGAAAAGTTTAAACAGAGAAGAAAATATTCGTTGATGGTTATGAGGGTGGGGAGGAAGGGAGAGGGGTATTCACTAATTAGATAATAGACAAGAACTATTTTAGGTGAAGGGAAAAACAACACACAAAACAGGGGAGGTCAGCACAACTGGACTAAACCAAAAGCAGTTTCCTGAATACAACCAAATGCTTCAAAGGCCAGAGTAGCAGAGACAGGGGTCTGGGAATCATGGTTTCAGGGGACATCTAGGTCAACTGGCATAACAAAGTGTATTAAGAAAATGCTCTGTCTCTCACTTTGGCGAGTGGCACCTGGGGTCTTAAAAGCTAGCAAGTGGCCATCTAAGATGCATCAATTGGCCTCAAACCACCTGGAGCAAAGGAGAATGAAGAACAGCAAAGACACAAGTAATTATGAGCCCGAGAGACAGAAAGGGCCACATAAACCAGAGACTATATCAGCCTGAGGCCAGAAGAACTATATGGTGCCCGGCTACAACCGATGACTGCCCTGACAGGGAACATAACAGAGAATCCTTAATGGAACAGGAGAACAGTGGGATGCAGACCACAAATACTCATAAAAAGACCAGACTTAATGGTCTGACTGAGACTGGAGGGACCCCAGAGGTGATGGCTCCTGGACCCTCTGTTAGCCCAAGACTGGAACCATTCCCAAAGCCAACTCTTCGGGCAGGGATTAGACTAGAAGATAGAAAATGATACTGTTGAGGAGTGAGCTTCTTGGCTGAAGCAGACACATGAGACTATGTGGGCAGCTCCTGCCTGGAGGTGAGATGAGAATGCAGAAGGGGACAGGAGCTGGTTGAATGGACATGGGAAATATAGGGTGGAGAAGAGGAGTGTACTGTCACTTTAGGGGGACAGCAGCTAGGGTTACACAGCAGGGAGTATATGAGTTTTTGTATGAGAGACTGACTTGCTTTGTAAACTTTCACTTAAAAGCACAATAAAAAAAGTTTTTTTAACATAGAAAAATTTAAAAAATCCATTGTCACTGTCTCTACATACTTATCTATATCTACATCTGTATCAATATCTATTATCTATTTTCTATCTACTGGATAACATGAAGGTATAGGAGAACCAATTACATATTATATACATTTTTGAGAAAAAAAATGCTCTCTGCTTCTCTAGAAAATGTAATACCTTACTTTTGTATCTGCAGCAATATCCTAAGTGAAATATTAATTTTCAGAGGGGCTTTATTGTTAAGTCACTGTAATGAACATTATGTTAAAAGTGCATACTCAAATTAAAGCTTGTCTTTCTGGTGACATTTTGCAGTAGGAAAAAAAATACAGATTTGTGATTAATTATGTGTATCCTTTACAAAGAAATTTGTGTTTATTCTTTTCAATTATAACCCCTTCCCCTCCAACGTAGCCATATAAATTTAAGCCATAACATACATGTTTTTAGAAAGTTTTTATAAGTCCATGAGTATAAACCCCTGAATACTTTCTAGAGATTTTTAGATAGCTTTCTGCGAAGTTAGGTTGAATTCTTTTTGGAAAATTACTCTTATAAACTCACCCATCTTTAAAAGAAAATTTTAAATCACTAGATTTTACCAAGTATCACGATCTTTTTTTAAAATCTCACTTTCGTTCTTTCCCTGAGTTAAAAAAATTGTAATAATGTTATAT
This sequence comes from Elephas maximus indicus, assembly GCF_024166365.1. Classification (NCBI taxonomy): domain Eukaryota; kingdom Metazoa; phylum Chordata; class Mammalia; order Proboscidea; family Elephantidae; genus Elephas; species Elephas maximus. The sequence continues at coordinate 57,781,213 of NC_064841.1, read as the reverse complement.
CATTTTTAACATTAGTTTTCCAAATGCTGTTTCCCATCTCTGTGACTTCAGACCTACTTCTAGCTAGAACGTTCTCCTTATTCCCTTCCCCTCATCTCCTGCGTTTAACAAACTCACTTCTTCAAAACTTGGCTCACTCCCTTTTCTGTAACTCCTTTCTAGACACTCCACTTTGTGTTTCAGTCGCCACACTTAACGCTCATTAATTCTATCATGGGATCCATCATGCCGTAATTGTTGGCTTGCCTATCTCAAGCTACAGTCTAAGCTCTCTGTCTTATTAGATCTTGTATCTCCAGCCCTTCCCATACTGCCTATTACATGGCTGGTGCCTAACGAGTATTTTAAAAACTGATTTGTATTTGTGTTCACTTAACTATACTTTAGGGGCCTTGGTGGGTCAATGGTTAAGAGCTTGGCTTAACTGAAGGGCTGGGGATCTGAACCCATTCAGATGCTCCACAGGAGAAAGACCTGGTGTTCTGCTCCCTTATGAGTCGATTCCAACTCATAGTGACCCTACGTACAACAGAACAAAATGCTGTCTGGTCCTGCACCGCCCTCACAATCGCTGCTATGTTTGAGCCCATTATTGCAGCTAAGCTACTTTGTCATTTCATCTAGTTGAAGGTCTTCTTCTTTATTCCTGGCCCTCTACCTAGCATAATGTCCTTCTCCAGGGACTGGTCCCTCCTGATAACATGTCCAAAGTAAGTGAGACAACGTACCACCACTTTCTCTTCTAAAGATTACAACCTACAAAGCCTTATGGGACAGTTCTACCTTGTCACATGGGGTCACCATAAGTCGAAATTAGACTAGACAGCATCTAACAATAACAACTATATTTTTAATAGTAATTTTCGTGGTAAAATCCAAAGCTTTTAAACAAAACAATGCAATATATATATATGTATTTCCTGAAGTTGTGATGCGATTCCTCTAATTTCCTTCTATAGATTTCACCTCTGGCAACTTTGGGTTTGACCTACTGGTGTTCATCATCTTGTACCACAATCTCATTCCCATTAGCCTGCTGGTGACGCTTGAAATTGTGAAATATACTCAGGGTCTGTTTATAAACTGGGTGAGTATTAAAATCAGAGAGTTAAAAACATTCTCTCCCAAGCTATGGCTTTTGTTTTCTTTCTAAGAATCCTATTAAGAATAATTTTAAGAATCATTGTTGTTAGTTGCCATTGAGCCGACTCCAGCTCGTGGTGACCTTATGTATAACAGAACGAAACATCGCCCGGTCCTAAGCCAGCTATCATATTTGAGAGGAGTCCCTGGGTGGTGCAAACAGTGAAGCACTCAGCTATTGACCAAAAGGTTGGTGGTTCAAACCCACCCAGAAGCATCTCAGAAGTAAAGCCTGGTGATCTGCTTCTGAGAGGTCATAGCCTGAAAACATTATGGAGCAGTTCTATTCTGCACACCCAGGGTCACCATGAGTCAGAATCAACTCTGTGGAAACTGGTTTGGTTTTATTCATTTTATGGCAGGGCCAGTGCAGCTGAATGACCCCTGATCCTCTCGACAGTCAAGCCGAGCACTGGTTTTAACCTGGCATTAACCTGGGCCTCTCTGGGTCACTCTGAGGACATTATTTTTTCAGGTTTTATTTTGGCTGATAAGAAAGATTTAAGAGATAGTGGTTCAGTATCACTTATAATAGAAAATGGTAGGAGAAAGTTAATCCATTAAAATTCAGGCTCCTCGAAGAGGAGGAGTGTCCAATAGACTTACCGATGGACTCTGACATCTTGGGAGCAACATCCATGGAAAGAATGACAGACCCATAGTCATTCCAGAATCACTTCAAATTAAAGAAGAGATTTCTTAGGTGACAGCCTGATTGTAGTTAATACTCAGCAAATTTAACAAAGTAATTTTCCAATTCGAATGTAGGGTTGAAATTTTAGTTGTACTTTAAAATTCTTTGCTTTTAAATAAAATTATATGTCATTGGATTACTATCAGTTGAAAGAGGATATTATTGTAACAGGAACGATGTGTGAGGAAGTGCTTTCAAAGGCATTCTCATTTAATTTTCACAACCATGCCATGAGATCCATGTTCTTACTCCCATTTTACAGGTGCGGTAACTGAGACACAAAGACATACATTAACTTACTCGGGGTCACACAATGTGTCTGAGGCAGAGCCAGGATCTGAAAGCCAAGTCTCCCAATTCCAAATCACCATCACAGCCACATTTGTTCCTCCGTGGCATTGCCTCTTCTGAATTGACTCTCCCAGTACATGTGAAAAACTAGCACGTATCTGTTTAAAGCCAAGTATTCTAGACTCTCCTTTGTGAATTCTTTCTAAATGGCAACCACGCTGGAAAATGAGGGACCATATAGGCTTCCTGAAGAAACTTTGAGCTTTAGTTCTGACTCTGTGCCTTAGATTATATTTTTGTTTCTTGCAGGATGAAGACATGCACTTTAAAGAAAACAACCTCTATGCCGTGGCCAGAACGTCAAATCTCAATGAAGAGCTGGGGCAGGTGAGAGCCACTTTCAGGATTAGGCTTCCAGGATGGGAGCATCAGAGGAGGATTTTAGGAAGAGTTTATGCAGAGTTCAAGTGCCACCTTCAGTCACAGTGTATAGTTTAAATTGACACTTGTGGAGCCAGGTGGGGATTTAAAAGTATAATTTGTTCAAAATACTGGGAGGCGGGGCCAAGATGGTGGACTAGGTAGACGCTACCTCGGATCCCTCTTGCAACAAAGACTCGGAAAAACAAGTGAATTGATCAAGTACATAACAATCTACGAACCCTGAACAACAAACACAGATTTAGAGACGGAAAACGAACAAATACGGGGAAGCAGCGATTCTTTTCGGAGCCTGGAGCCAGCGTCCCAGTCAGGTAACCTTTGGCGCCCGATTTAGGGCAGAGCCCAGGGGAGCTGACGGTGCAAACAAGGGGCCCAGCCCTACCCCCTGAACTCACCCCGGGAGGGGGCCCAGCCAGTTCGTGCGGGTGGCGTGGTGACGCAGCCGTGGGAGAAGTCCCCGGGAGGCAGTGACTGGTCTTGGAGCTGGGAGAGCAGCGTCCCAGCCGGGGAATCGTCCTGCCCCGATTTTGACTGGGCACTGTCACAGCACAAGAACGGAGAGCTGCTCCACTCCCCTGAACTAACCCCGGGAGGGGGCCCAGCTCGTCCTCGGGGGTGGTGCGACGATGCGGCTGGCTGGACGAGAAGTCCCCGGGAGGCAGCGACTGATTTTGGAGCCGGGAGTAAAGCGTCCCAGCAGGGGAACCTTGACGCTAGGATTTGGACTGGCAGCAGGTGGCTTCAGAGGGCCAGACCCCCGGGGGCAATCTCCACACAGCCAGCACACATAGGCGACACACCCCGCGTGAATCTCAGATATAATAGTCATTCCAAGCAAGACAAGCAACTCTGGCTATATTCTGAGGTGCTACTCTCCTATCTCTCTGATCCCTCCCCCTCCCTCCCCAGGCAGCTTCATTAACATTGGAATTGCCTGAGCCAGAGGGAGAACGGCTCCGGCTCCGTGTGGCTTTGCTTCCCCCCCACTTTTTTTTTCTTTTGGTCTTTTCCTAACCCACTCTTTCAGCCTGAGAGAAGGAACAAAAAAAAAAAAAAAAAAAAAACCCCAGGGACCAAAAATCCACCCCTAATTGGACTAAAAACACAGAACCAGCTACAGCCAAACATATATGATCCAAATCTCAGACTTTTATCCTTACAGGGAACAAGGTGGCAGTTATAATCCAAAGGCAATTCTGATAGGGATCTGACTGCATTTTTTTTTAGCGGATTTTCTGGAAAAACTAGTTTCCCAGTGATGGCTCGGAGACAGCAGTCCATATCAAACCACATAAAGAAGCAGACCATGACAGCTTCTCCAACCCCCCAAACAAAAGAATCAAAATCTTTCCCCAATGAAGATACAATCCTGGAATTATCAGATACAGAATATAAAAAACTAATTTACAGAATGCTTCAAGACATCAGAAACGAAATAAGGCAAACTGCAGAAAAAGCCAAGGAACACACTGATAAAACTGCTGAAGAACTCAAAAAGATTATTGAAGAACATAGTGGAAAAATTAATAAGTTGCAAGAATCCATAGAGAGACAGCATGTAGAAATCCAAAAGATTAACAATAAAATTACAGAATTAGAAGTCAGAGGAGCAGACTCGAGCAATTAGAATGCAGACGGGGACATCTGGAGGACCAGGGAATTAACACCAACATAGCTGAAAAAAAAATCAGATAAAAGAATTAAAAAAAATGAAGAAACCCTAAGAATCATGTGGGACTCTATCAAGAAGGATAACTTGCGTGTGATTGGAGTCCCAGAACAGGGAGGGAGGACAGAAAACACAGAGAAAATAGTTGAAGAACTCCTGACAGAAAACTTCCCTGACATCATGAAAGACGAAAGGATATCTATCCAAGATGCTCATCGAACCCCATTTGAGATTGATCCAAAAAGAAAAACACCGAGACATATTATCATCAAACTCGCCAAAACCAAAGATAAAGAGAAAATTTTAAAAGCAGCCAGGGAGAAAAGAAAGGTTTCCTTCAAGGGAGAATCAATAAGAATAAGTTCAGACTACTCAGCAGACACCATGCAGGCAAGAAGGGAATGGGAGGACATATACAGAGCACTGAAGGAGAAAAACTGCCAGCCAAGGATCATATATCCAGCAAAACTCTCTCTGAAATATGATGGCAAAATTAAGATATTTACAGATAAACACAAGTTTAGAGAATTTGCAAAAACTAAACCAAAGCTACAAGAAATACTAAAGGAAATTGTTTGGTCAGAAAACCAATAATATCAGATACCAGCACAACACAAGGTCACAAAACAGAACATCCTGATATCAACTTAAATAGGGAAATCACAAAAACAAATTAAGATTTAAAAAAAAAAATACTCATAACAGGGAATCACGGAAGTCGATATGTAAAAGATCACAATAATCAAAAAGAGGGACTAAATACAGGTGGCATAGAACTGCCATATGGAGAGTGATACAAGGCAATATAGAACAATACAAGTTAGGTTTTTACTTAGAAAAATAGGGGTAAATAATAAGGTGACCACAAAGAGGTATAACAACTCCGTAACTCAAGATAAAAGCCAAGAAAAACGTAACGACTCAACAAACATAAAGTCAAACACTACGAAAATGAGGATCTCACAATTTATTAAGAAAAACATCTCAGCACAAAAAAGTATTTGGAAAAATGAAATTGTCGACAACACACATAAAAAGGCATCAAAATGACAACACTAGACATTTATCTGTAATTACGCTGAAAGTAAATGGACTAAATGCACCAATAAAGAGACAGAGAGTTTCGGACTAGATAAAGAAACACGATCCATCTATATGCTGCCTACAAGAGACACACCTTAGACTTAGAGACACAAACAAACTAAAACTCAAAGGCTGGAAAAAAATATATCAAGCAAACAATGAGCAAAAAAGAAGAGGAGTAGCAATATTAATTTCTGACAAAATAGACTTTAGACTTAAATCCACCACAAAGGATAAAGAAGGACACTACATAATGATAAAAGGGACAATTGATCAGGAAGACATAACCATATTAAATATTTATGCACCCAATGACAGGGCTGCAAGATACATAAATCAAATTTTAACAGAACTGAAAAGTGAGATAGACACCTCCACAATTATAGTAGGAGACTTCAACACACCACTTTCAGAGAAGGACAGGACATCCAGTAAGAAGCTCAATAGAGACACGGAAGACCTAATTACAACAATCAACCAACTTGACCTCATTGACTTATACAGAACTCTCCACCCAACTGCTGCAAAGTATACTTTTTTTTCTAGTGCACATGGAACATTCTCTAGAATAGACCACATATTAGGTCATAAAACAAATCTTTGCAGAGTCCAAAACATCGAAATATTACAAAGCATCTTCTCAGACCACAAGGCAATAAAACTAGAAATCAATAACAGAAAAACTAGGGAAAAGAAATCAAATACTTGGAAACTGAACAATACCCTCTGTGAAAAAAGACTGGGTTATAGAAGACATCAAGGAGGGAATAAGGAAATTCATAGAATGCAACGAGAATGAAAATACTTCCTATCAAAACCTCTGGGACACAGCAAAAGCAGTGCTCAGAGGCCAATTTATATCGATAAATGCACACATACAAAAAGAAGAAAGAGCCAAAATCAGAGAACTGTCCCGACAACTTGAACAAATAGAAAGTGAGCAACAAAAGAACCCATCAGCCACCAGAAGAAAACAAATAATAAAAATTAGAGCTGAACTAAATGAATTAGAGAACAGAAAAACAATTGAAAGAATTAACAAAGCCAAAAGCTGGTTCTTTGAAAAAATTAACAAAATTGATAAACCATTGGCTAGACTGACTAAAGAAATACAGGAAAGGAAACAAATAACCCGAATGAGAAATGAGAAGGACCACATCACAACAGAACCAACTGAAATTAAAAGAATCATATCAGATTATTACGAAAAATTGTACTCTAACAAATTTGCAAACCTAGAAGAAATGGATGAATTCCTGGATAAACACTACCTACCTAAACTAACACATTCAGAAGTAGAACAACTAAATAGACCCATAACAAAAAAAGAGATTGAAACGGTAATCAAAAAACTCCCAACAAAAAGAGCCCTGGCCCGGACGGCTTCACTGCAGAGTTCTACCAAACGTTCAGAGAAGAGTTAACACCACTACTACTAAAGGTATTTCAAAGCATAGAAAATGACGGAATACTACCCAACTCATTCTATGAAGCCACCATCTCCCTGATACCAAAACCAGGTAAAGACATTACAGAAAAAGAAAACTACAGACCTATATCCCTCATGAACATAGATGCAAAAATCCTCAACAAAATTCTTGCCAATAGAATTCAACAACATATCAAAAAAATAATTCACCACGATCAAGTGGGATTTATACCAGGTATGCAAGGCTGGTTTAATATCAGAAAAACCATCAATGTAATCCATCACATAAATAAAACAAAAGACAAAAACCACATGATCTTATCAATTGACGCAGAAAAGGCATTTGACAAAGTCCAACACCCATTTATGATAAAAACTCTCACCAAAATAGGAATTGAAGGAAAATTCCTCAACATAACAAAGGGTATCTATGCAAAGCCAACAGCCAACATCACTCTAAATGGAGAGAAGCTGAAAGCATTTCCCTTGAGAACGGGAACCAGACAAGGATGAGCTTTATGACCGCTCTTATTCAACATTGTGCTAGAAGTCCTAGCCAGGGCAGTTAGGCTAGACAAAGAAATAAAAGGCATCCGGATTGGCATGGAGGAAGTAAAATTATCTCTATTTGCAGATGGCATGATCTTATACACAGAAAACCCTAAGGAATCCTCTAGAAAACTACTGAAACTAATAGAAGAGTTTGGCAGAGTCTCAGATTATAAAATAAGCATACAAAAATCACTTGGATTCCTCTACATCAACAAAAAGAACATCGAAGAGGAAATAACCAAATCAATACCATTCACAGTAGCCCCCAAGAAGATGAAATACTTAGGAATAAATCTTACCAAGGATGTAAGAGACCTATACAAAGAAAACTACAAAGCTCTACTACAAGAAATTCAAAAGGATATACTTAAGTGGAAAAACATACCTTGCTCATGGATAGGAAGACTTAACATAGTAAAAATGTCTATTCTACCAAAAGCCATTTATACATACAATGCACTTCCGATCCAAATTCCAATGTCATTTTTTAAGGTGATAGAGAAACAAATCACCAATTTCATATGGAAGGGAAAGAAGCCTCGGATAAGCAAAGCATTACTGAAAAAGAAGAAGAAAGTGGGAGGCCTCACTCTACCTGATTTCAGAAGCTATTATACAGCCACAGTAGTCAAAACAGCCTGGTACTGGTACAACAACAAGCACGTAGACCAATGGAACAGAATTGAGAACCCAGATATAAATCCATTCACGTATGAGCAGCTGATATTTGACAAAGGACCAGTGTCAGTTAATTGGGGAACAGATAGTCTTTTTAACAAATGGTGCTGGCATAACTGGATATCCATTTGCAAAAAAAATGAAACAGGACCCATACCTCACACCATGTACAAAAACTAACTCCAAGTGGATCAAAGACCTAAACATAAAGACTAAAACGATAAAGATCATGGAAGAAAAAATAGGGACAACCCTAGGAGCCCTAATACAAGGCATAAACAGAATACAAAACATTACCAAAAATGACGAGGAGAAACCCGATAACTGGGAGCTCCTAAAAATCAAACACCTATGCTCATCTAAAGACTTCACCAAAAGAGTAAAAAGACCACCTACAGACTGGGAAAGAATTTTCAGCTATGACATGTCCGACCAGCGCCTGATCTCTAAAATCTACGTGATTCTGTCAAAACTCAACCACAAAAAGACAAACAACCCAATCAAGAAGTGGGCAAAGGATATGAACACAAACTTCACTAAAGAAGATATTCAGGCAGCTAACAGATACATGAGAAAATGCTCTCGATCATTAGCCATTAGAGAAATGCAAATTAAAACTACGATGAGATTCCATCTCACTCCAACAAGGCTGGCACTAATCCAAAAAACACAAAATAATAACTGTTGGAGAGGCTGCGGAGAGATTGGAACTCTTATACACTGCTGGTGGGAATGTAAAATGATACAACCACTTTGGAAATCTATCTGGCGTTATCTTAAACAGTTAGAAATAGAACTACCATACAACCCAGAAATCCCACTCCTCGGAATATACCCTAGAGGAACAAGAGCCTTCACACAAACAGATATATGCACACCCATGTTTATTGCAGCTCTGTTTACAATAGCAAAAAGCTGGAAGCAACCAAGGTGTCCATCAACGGATGAATGGGTAACTAAATTGTGGTATATTCACACAATGGAATACTACGCATCGATAAAGAACAGTGACGAATCTGTGAAACATTTCATAACATGGAGGAACCTGGAAGGCATTATGCTGAGCGAAATTAGTCAGAGGCAAAAGGACAAATATTGTATAAGACCACTATTATAAGATCTTGAGAAATAGTATAAACTGAGAAGAACACATACTTTTGTGGTTACGAGGGGGGGAGGGAGGGAGGGAGAGGGTTTCTTATTGATTAATTAGTAGATAAGAACTGCTTTAGGTGAAGGGAAGGACAATACTCAATACATGGAAGGTCAGCTCAACTGGACTGGACCAAAAGCAAAGAAGTTTCCGGGATAAAATGAATGCTTCAAAGGTCAGCGGAGCAAGGGCGGAGGTTTGGGGACCATGGTTTAAGGGGACTTCTAAGTCAATTGGCAAAATAATTCTATTATGAAATCATTCTGCATCCCACTTTGAAATGTGGCGTCTGGGGTCTTAAATGCTAACAAGCGGCCATCTAAGATGCATCAATTGGTCTCAACCCACCTGGAGCAAAGGAGAATGAAGAACACCAAGGTCACACGACAACTAAGAACCCAAGAGACAGAAAGGGCCACATGAACCAGAGACCTACATCATCCTGAGACCAGAAGAACTAGTCTGTGCCCGGCCACAATCGATGACTGCCCTGACAGGGAGCACAACAGAGCACTCCTGAGGGAACAGGAGATCAGTGGGATGCAGACCCCAAATTCTCATAAAAAGACCAGACTTAATGGTCTGACTGAGACTAGAGGAATCCCGGCGGCCATGGTCCCCAAACCTTCTGTTGGCACAGGACAGGAACCATCCCCGAAGACAACTCATCAGACATGAAAGGGACTGGACAGTGGGTGGGAGAGAGATGCTGATGAAGAGTGAGCTAATTATATCAGGTGGACACTTGAGACTGTGTTGGCATCTCCTGTCTGGAGGGGGGTTGGGAGGATAGAGAGAGTGGGAAGCTGGCAAAATTGTCACGAAAGGAGAGACTGGAAGGGCTGACTCATTAGGGGGCGAGCAAGTGGGAGTACGGAGTAAGCTGTATGTAAACTTATATGTGACAGACTGACTTGATTTGTAAACATTCACTTGAAGCTCAATAAAAGTTAATAAAAAAAAATATTGATAACATGACATCGTGGGATTGTAAGCAGGGACGACACTTAATACAGAGAGAACTGGGGGGTGCTGAGGAAAGAGTGAATGAACTGGGGGAGGGAGGTAGGGAGAGCTGCTGTTGGCCTCAGTTTGTCATTAGTTCTCAGTTTGTCATCAGCTTTCAGAGTCAGGGCATCACAAGATCCACTGGCACCTGTGGGTTCTGACCGCCCCTTTCTGCTTCCCTGATGCAGACAACTCACAGGGAAGACTACAGAGGCTGCTGCAAATGCTCAGACCTGCCAAACCTCAGCATCTTCCCACAGTAGCTGGAGGGCAATAATAGAGTTTCTACTTCTTTAACCAAAAACCGATTGCCGTCAAGTTGAATCCGACTCATGGCGACCCCATGTGTGTTATAGTAGAACTATGCTCTATAGGGTTTTTAATGGCTGATTTTTTGGAAGTAGATTGCCAGGACTTTCTTCCAAGGCACCTCTGGGTGGACTCAAACCTCCAATCTTTTGTTTAGCAGCATTTGTGCCAACCAGGGAGTTCTACTTTTTTACTGCTGTCCAAATCTTGTGCTCTGATCCAGTAAAGCATGTTATTTAAATCTTGGGAGGTCATAGTGGCTCAGTGGTAGAATTCTCACCTTCCATGTGGGAGACCCATCTCAAGACACTCCTTGAGTGTTTTGAGATGTTGCTTTTTATCATGGCCAATGCACCTCATGCATGGCCACCACCCATCTGTCAGTGGATGTTCGCGTGTTGCTATGATGCTGAATAGGTTTCAGCAGAGCTTCCAGACGAAGATGGGCTAGGAAGAAAGGCCTGGCAATCTACTTTTGAAAATTAGCCAATGAAAGCCCTGCGATCACAATGGTCCAATCTACAACCTATCATGGAGTTGGCCCAGGACCAGGCAGCTTTGTTTGTGCATGGTGTCACCATGAGCCAGGGCTGACTCAGTGGCAGATAACAACAATTTACATCCTATATACCATCTTCCGGAAACCCTGGTGGCATAGTGGTTACATGCTACGGCTGCTAACCAAAATGTCAGCAGTTCAAATCCGCCAGGCACTCCTTGAAAACTCTACGGGGCAGTTCTACTCTGTCCTATGGGGTCACTATGAGCCGGAATCGACTCGACGGCACTGGGTTTGGTTTTTGGTTTTGATACTATTTTTCTGGTAAGTTTTATAATACACTCCATCTTTCGCTAGATTTATGTTTTATTATATTGCTGGAGGTGTATTTTCGGGGTCAATTCCTAGAAGTTGGACTGCCGAGTCAAAGGGTGAGGGTGTAGGGAGTTTGTTACCATAAGTCGGTGCTGCTTTCTACACCTAGCAGCATTCTGAGTGGCTGTTTCCCAACAGCTTTGCCCACAGACTGTTATGGTTTTGAATTATTGCCAACCTTATAGATAAGCGATGGTTCTTCAGTGTAGTTTAAATTTTCTGGACTAATAACATGATAAATGAAGGAACAATTGAAGTTGTCAGTGATTTCAGTCTACTTGGATCAACAATCAACATCCATGGAAGCAGCAGTCAAGAAATCAAAAGCGATAATGCATTAGGCAAAATCAGCGGGAAAAGAGTTCTTTAAAGTTTTAAAAAGCAAAGATGCCGTTTTGATGACTAAGGTGTGCCTGACCCAAGCCATGGTCTTTTCAATCACCTTATATGCACCTTAATATGAAATCCGAGGAATAAAAAAGGAAGACAGAAGAGGAATTGGTGCGTTTGAATTGCCATGTTGGTCAATAATACTGAATATACCACGGACTGCCAGAAGAACAAACAAATCAGTCACAGAAAAAATACAATCAGAATGTTCCTTAGAAGTGAGAATGGCGAGAGTTTGGCTCACTTGCTTTGGACGTGGGATCAGGAAAGGCCAGTTGCTAGAAGAGGACATCACGTTTGCTAAAGGAAAGCAACAGCGAAAACGAGCGAAATTTTCAATGAAATGGATCTACGCAGTAGCCACAACGGTGGACTCGAACACAGCAACAGTCATGAAGATAGTGCAGGACCAGGCAGCATCTCCTTATCCACAGCAGTCAGGGCCGCTCAGAAGACAGCTGACAACAACAGGATTAGTAAAGCTGAGTATCTTTTCATATGTTTAAGGACCATTTTTATATCTTCTTACTTTGTTCATGCTTTTTGCCTTGTTTTGTATGGGATTTGGTCTTTTTTCCCTGGCTTTTAAACAGTTCTTTAAAGCGTTAAAAAAAAAAAAAAAATCGGTTGCCGTTGAGTCGATTCTGACTCATAGCGACTCTGTAGTATTAGCCTTTATTTGTTCTGTATATTACACATCCTTTCTCCCAGTTTGTGTTTTGACTTTACTCATAGTGATTTTTTTAGTAAAGGTTTTTAATGTAATTGAATTTATACATTTTTTATTTATTGCATCTAAACTTTGAGTCATAGTCTTTCCCCCTATCCAGGTTGTAAAGGAATTCACCCGTGTTTTCTTCTAGTATTTGTACAGTTTCGTGTTTTAGGAGTACATCTCTGATCTATCTGTAGTTGCTGTTTTGTTTGGTGTCAGATATGAAACCAATTTATCTTCTTTCAAATAGCTGTTCATTTGACCAAAAAGCATTTGCTTAAAGAATCTTGAGTGTTTTGAGATGTTGCTTTTTATCATATGTTCTTGAGTCTTTTTCTGGACTTTCTGTACCTTTCCAGTGGTCTGTCTGTCTGATCATACTCTGGCTTTTACTTGCTTAATCTATCAATTACTGAGGGATTTGCTAGATTCAGGCATTATGATTATTCATTTATCAATTTTCCTTTTTTTATTGTTAGTTTTCGTTTGCATGTTCAAGAACCATATTGTTGTTTTTATTATCGGGTGTGGTTGAGTTGATTCTGACTCATTCTGACGCGTAGAACTGCCCCATAAGGTTTTCTAGGCTGTAATCTTTACGGGAGCAGATTTCCAGGTCTTTCTCCAAAAGCTCTGACCTTCTGATTAGCAGCCGAGTGTTTAATAGCTGTGTTAACCAGGGCTTCTTACATATTACTAGTTGCATGCAATTTAGTTTTGCTGTAATTTCCAGTTAATCAAGCCATTTATTATTTTGGAGTAAGCCTCTTTTTCTAAAGAATTTTTTTTTAACCTCAGTTCTATTGTGTGTGATTAATAACATACCTATTCCAACATTTTTTAATAGGTATTTGCTTGCTGTATATTTTGCCAGCTGCACTCTTTCAATATTTATATGATTTATGTTTTAATTGTGCTTCTTATAAACCCTATACAGATGGATTTTATTTTTCCCCCTGTCCTTTAGAGAAAGACAATCTTTCAATTGATTTAGTCTTTTCGTTCTTGTGACTGAAAGAATAGTGTTTGTTTCTACCGTCTTATTATATGCTTTGTATGTGTCCCATTTTTTTTTTATTGTGCTTTAGGTGGAAGTTCACAGCTCAAGTTAATTTCTGACTCAAAAATTTATACACATTGTGCCATTGGTTGCAATCCCCACAATGTGACAGCATGCCCCTCCCTTCCACCCCAGGTTCCCTGTGTCCATTCATCCAGTTCCTGCCTCTTCCTGCCTTCTCATCCTGCTTTTGGACAGGAGCTGCTCATTTGGTCTCATGTATTTGATTGAACTAAGAAGAGCGTATGTTATTTTTTGTTTTATAGGCCTGTCTAATCTTTGTCTGAAAAGTGGGCTTCGGGAATGGTTTCAGTTTTGAGTTAACAGAGTGTCCAGGGGCCACAGTTTCGAGAGTTCCTCCAGTCCCTGTCAGGACATTAAGTCTGGTCTTTTTACGAGAATTTCAGTTCTAGTCTACATTTTTCTTCTGCTGTAGGGACTGTCTGTTGTGTTTCCCTGTCAGGGTGGTCATTGGTAGTAGCTGGATACCATCTAGTTTTCCGGTCTCAGGTTGGTGGAGTCTCTGATTCATTTGGTCCTTTAATCTTTTGGGCTAGTATTTTCCCTGTGTCTTTGCTTTCCTTGATTGTTCTTTGTTCCAAGTGGGGTGGGGCCAATAGATGTATCTTATGGTCACTGGCAAGCTTTTAAGACCCCAGACTCTACTCACCGAAGTGTTGTCCCATGTTTTTATCTTTTTTTACCTTCTTATTCTGTTTTTCTCTTTGCAAGTGCACATGTCATTCTCTCTATCCCTATTCTTTTACTGATTATCCCAGAGAATTCAGTCAAAGCTGTATGCAGGAGACAATGTAGGACCATAAATGCTTCAATTACTAAATAATAAAAGCTAAAAGTAAAAATAAGGTTCCATATTTGTTAAATCAAGTTTTATAGTTTTCCATGTTTTATCTTATTTTTTATTTATTTGAATCTGTCCAATTCTGAAAGAAATGTTATAAATTCTGTAAGTATTATTTATTTTTATTAAGTTCTCTTCCCCGTACACATTTACTCATGTTTTGTTTGGTTTGTACAGATTCTTGATTAGCATATCTCCCTCAAAAGTTTTGTCTTTTATCATTACTTAATATCTTTCTTTAACTTGTTTTGTACCCTGAACCATAACATCTATTTGCCTCCTACTAATTTTTGCCATTCTTGCTACCTTTTGTTTTCATTTATTCTCTTCTACCCTTGATTTTTACTTTTTATCACATTGTTTAAATGTGTTTTTGTGTGTGTATGTGTGTATTCAGCATATCTAATTCTATCTGCCTTTTATTGGAATAATTCAGACTGTTCAAATTTGTTGTTGTTAGGTGCTGTCGATTCAGTTCCGACTCATACTGAGCACAACAGAACGAAACACTACCCGGTCCTGAGCCATCCTTACAATCGTTGCTATGCTTGAGCTCATTGTTGCAGCTACTGTGTTCCTGTATTCCGCTGACCCTGTACTCTGCCAAGCATGATGTACTCCTCCAGGGACTGATCCCTCCTGACAACATGTCCAAAGTATGTAAGACGCAGCCTTGCCATCCTTGCCTCTAAGGAGCATTCTGGCTGTACTTCTTCTAAGACGGATTTGTTCGTTCTTTTTTTTTGGCAGTCCATGGTATATTCAATATAATCTGTTCAAATTTAGAGCGCCTTATATAACTGAAGGAAACCCTGGTGGCATAGTGGTTAAGTGCTATGGCTGCTAACCAAAAGGTCAGGAATTAAAATCCATGAGGCACTCCTTCAAAACTCTATGGGGTAGTTCTACTCTGTCCTACAGGGTCGTTATGAGTTGAAATCAACTCAACTGCACTGGGTTTGGGGGTTTTTTTTTTTTTTTAATATAACTTATTTTTTGTTTCCACTCTTGTTTATCTTTATTTTGGTTACTTGAATGAACTAGAGGAGCCCTAGTGGTACAGTGGTTAAGCACTTGGCTGCTAAATGAAAGGTTGGCAGTTCAGACCCACCAGCGACTCCACAGGAAAAAGAGGTGGCAACCTATTTCTGTAAAGATTACAGCCTTGGAAACTCTATGGGTCAGTTCTGCTCTGCCCTATAGGGTCATTATAAGTTGACATTTATTCAACAGCAGTGGGTTTGGTTTTTTGGTTTTGAGTGAACAAAATCTAAAATTAATCAGTGTATCTCTCTTCCTCCCAAATACTACAAAGACATGAAAACTGTTTGACCCCATATTGCTTTGCATTGCTTGCTGGGCAGAAATTATCACCTACAGAATCTCCACGCTGTCTATAGAATCATCATGATAGTTGTGACCATGATTAAAATGATTTTGAGGTTGGTTTTCTTTTTCATCATATATATATATATACACCCGCCCAGTGCTGTCATATATATATATATATACACACAGAAAAGATTGAAGTTCTCAGGGATTTCATTTTACTTGGATCCATAATCAACACCCGTGGAAGCAGCAGTCAAGAAATCAAAAGACACATTGCTTTAGGCAAATCTACTGCAAGAGATCTCTTTAAAATGTTGAAAAACAAAGATTTCACCTTGAAGACTAAGGTGTGCCTGACCCAAATCATGGCATTTTCAGTCACCTTGTTTGCATGCAAAAGCTGGACAATGGAAAAGGAAGACCAAAGAAAAATTGACACCTTTGAATTATGGGATTGCTGAAGCATATTGAATATACGATGGACTGCCAAAAGAACAAACAAATCTGTCATAGAAGAAGTGCAACCAGAATGCTCCTTAGAAGGAAAGACAGTGAGATTATGTCTCACATATTTTATCAGGAGGGATCAGTCCCATGGAGAAGGACATCATGCTTGGTAAAGCAGAAGGTCAATGAAAAAGAGGAAGACCCTCAATGAGATGGATTGACACAGTGGCTGCAACAATGGGCTCAAGCATAACAATGATTATCAGGATGGCGGAGGACTGGGTAGCGTTCATTCTGTTATACATAGGGTCGCTGTGAGTCAGACCGACTCAATAGCACCTAACAACAAATAACATGCACATGTATATTCATATTGAATTCTACATATTTATTTTTACTATAATTATGGGAGAATTCTTAAGAGCTTTTTAGGGTTATACCAACGTGAATTACTTTGGATGAAATTTCTCATGACAGGAATATAAGCTTGGATTCCCAATTTTCTTTGATGTGATGGCTTAGATTTACTTTGCATATTACCATATAAGTTCAACTCAGGTGTAAAAAAAAAGAGGAGATGAACTTTTGAAAGAAGTCTGAATATTAACGATGGAATTCTTATAGACTAAGCTCCTTGTTTGGTGAAAATTCACATATTTATAATTTTTAGAAAGAAAGAACTTCATCTTGTTGTCATTGCTCTCTAAATACATTCTAAATTCAGGCTCTTTATCATGTTAATTTTTTCTTTGTCTAGGTAAAATACATATTTTCTGATAAAACGGGAACCCTCACTTGCAACGTCATGACATTTAAGAAGTGCACCATTGCAGGCATAGTTTACGGGTGAGTGTTTTCCTTGCCATGGTGTTGGAAATCCCTCCCTTTTTTTCCAACAAAATTAATGAACTTTTATTTACTCCAAGATTTATCTATATTTCTAACACTGTAGCTATATCTGAATGAGATGAAACGAGAACTTTCAGTTGTTGAAAAATATGGTTTATGTCTGCTTTTCTTTCTTTTTTTTTTTTTACATGGTTAGAAATCCCAGGAAGTTTTAGTCTATTATAGAGATTATAAATTATATAGTAACCATTTGGCATAATGTGCCCATCTGATCACATTTCTTATAACAGTAGAATTTTTTCCTTCGTTTTCCCTTAGTAACGTCTCAGAAGCAACTGATCCCGATTCAGAAACTTTCAGGTAAACAGATAACATTCTTTGCTGCTCTGTCCTTTGTACTCTTTCACTGCTACAAACTGTTACCAGTACCGGGATACTTAGGTATGAAAACAATCTCTCTCTAATCCAGACTTCAAATTAACAGCTGTTAAAAAGTGTCCCTTGATAGATTTTCCCTTAGTGGCATTCAAACAGCACAGAATCTGCGCTTTCCCATATTGCCTTTGAAGTTACTCTATCTCAAAAACTCCTTACCATTATATATTTTTCAATGCACATTGAGGCATCTTCTTTTTTTATATAAGAAAACAAATGCTTTTATTAATGAAAATCATTATGTGAACAAGCCCTTCGTTTTCCTTCCACTGTGGCTTCACATCAGCACCAGAGCGATATAGTCAATAGGCATCCGTTCGAATTTTTTTTTTTTTTTTAATTAAAATGTCTTAGTGTGTTTCCTACGAAAGTTTACATAGCAATTTAGGTTCCCATTTAACAATTTCTACACAATTTGCTCAGTGACATTGATTACATTTTTCACAGTGTGTCAGCTTTCTCACTATTTCCGTTTTGGTATTTCCGCTTCCAGTAATGTGGTTTCCCTGCCCCCTTTCTTCTCTTCTTTGCTTTTGAATCAATGCTGACCATTTAGTCTCATTTAGATGACCATTTAGGCACCTTTTAATGCCATTTTGCAACTCGGGGCCTGGAAGGATATATAATTTGACAGAACTTTAAATATTTACTATAGTTCTGTGGGCTTTTTAGGTGTGGTCCTTACTGAAAGCGGAAGATCAAGCTACATGTTTTCTTTGGATCCTTTTCATCATCAACTGTTACCTTCAGGAACTTTTTGTTAAAAATAATCTTTATTCTTCTTCATAGTCGGTCGCCTCCTTTCATCACAGATCAATGTGAATTTAATGACCCAACATTGTTGCAGAACTTTGAGAATGGGCATGTAAGTCTGCTATTTCCGTTCTAAGTTGACGGTGGTCCTGATCAATACCTTTAACACATATATACCACTTCTGAAAAGGTATTCTTTTCTGAACCCAGGGACAAGAGAGAGTCCTGAAAATTTTCTGATTTTCACACAGGAAGCGAGAAATATTACAACAATGTTATGAGCTGAGCTTATAAACGTAGGTGAATTTTAACATTGCACAAGAACATTTTAATATGCAGCAATCTTTGTAAGACAGTCTCTGTCTGCGTGGTATAGTCCCGGCCAGTGTTTGCTTGCTATCGGGCTTCCCTGCCTCAGCACCCATAGTACCCTTGCCATACAAGGGGGCGTCTGTGGTTGGGGTGGAGGATGGATGGGATCCTTGCAGCCAGAATTTATTGCACTTACAGTGGAGAAGTTCCTACTCTATTCTTGTGTTGAAATTTAAAAGTATCTCGCCAAATCTTGGCTTGGGCATGACCTCCTTATGAGCTAAGATGACCCAGGGCTGCGTAGCAGAAGGTCCCTCTAGGGGGGCCATGGGCCTACCACCAGTACTTCCCTCCTCCCCTGTCCTCTTCTCCCCAACACACAGGGACTGCTGAGACAGCAATCCCTTGCTCTGGACCCTGGTTTTTTTTTTTTTTTTTAATTTATTGTGTTTTAAGTGAAAGTTTACAATTCAAGTCAGTCTCTCGTACAAAAACTTCTACACACTTTGCTATGTAACCCTAGTTGCTCTCCCCCTACTGTGACAGCATACTCCTCTTCTCCACCCTGTATTCCCTGTGTCTATTCAACCAGCTCCTGTCTCCCTCTGCCTTCTATCTCACCTCCACACAGGAGCTGCCCACATAGTCTCATGTGACTGCTTCAGCCAAGAAGCTCACTCCTTACCACTATCATTTTCTGTCTTATAGTCCAGTCCAATCCCTGTCTGAAGAGTTGGATTTGGGAATGGTTCCAGTCTTGGCCTAACAGAGGGTCCAGGGGCCATAACCTCTGGGGTCCCTCTAGTCTGAGGCAGACCATTAAGTCTGATCTTTTTGTGAGAATTTTAGGTCTGCATCCCACTGCTCTCCTGCTCCATCAGGGATTCTCTATTGTATGCCCTGTCAGGGCAGTCATCAGTGGTAGCCAGGCACCATCTCGTTCTTCTGGTCTCAGTCCCTGGTTTATGTGGCCCTTTCTGTCTCTTGGGCTCATATTTACCTCGTGTCTTTGCTGTTCTTCATTCTCCTTTGCTCCAGGTGGTTTGAGACCAGTTGATGCATCTTAGATGGCCACTTGCTAGCATTTAAGACCCTAGATGCCCCTCATGAAAGTGGGATGCAGAGCATTTTCTTAATACATTTTGTTATGCCAGTTGACCTAGATGTCCCCTGAAACCATGGTCCCCAGACCCCTGTCCCTGCTACTTTGGCCTTCAAAGGGTTTGGTTGTATTCAGGAAACTTCTTGGGCCCCTGTTTTTAACTGAGGCTGTAATATTAGCAGGAGAGAACCTACCATCTACCCCTGGCCTCCCCTTGTCCACTTCCCACTGGGCTGTGATCCTGATATCAGAGATAATTTTTCTTTCCCATCCTATTGATGATTGTCCGTTTTGCCTCTTAGTATTTACAAAACTATAAAACAACGCTTTCAGCCTCCTTAATCAGAAAAATAGGGGTTAATCAGATTTGGCAGGAAGGCTACATTAAAAGGTCAAAGTGATGTTTATATGTGGTGGTCAGTGTTGTTAGCTGCCATCAAGCCGTCTCTGACTCATGGCAACCCCATACACAATGGAATGAAAAGCTGTCTGGTGGTGCACCATACCCATGATTGGTTGCAGATTGGACTCTTGTAATGCATAGGGTTTTCATTGGCTGATTTTCAGAAACAGAAGTAGTCTGGAAGCTCTGCTGAAACCTGTTCAGCATCATAGCAACACACAAGCCTCCACTGACAATGCACATGAAGTGTTGGCTGGGAAATGAACCCAGGTCTCCTGCATGGAAGATGAGAATTTTACCACTGAACCATCAATTCCCCCTGTGGTAGTCAATAGGCTGGGTATTTCTGCCCAGGTGGTGTCAGCAGAGCTGGTCCATCGGACACACATCCACTCCAACTGAGCTGAGTGCCAGCTCTTCTCTCCACAGTCCTTAGAGCCAAGGGCCCTGTTCCAGGGCAGTCAGTCAAAGCATATTATTAGGAACTCAGTTAACCAAATTGCAGAGAGTCTGGCAAGTTTGATTTGCAAAGTGATGTCAAGCCCATGTTCCATCTGGTTACCAAACAGTGGCTGAATAACCTCCCACAGCTCACACCTGCAGCTACCTCTGGCTTGCTCAGGAGCAGAGAGAATCCCCATTGTTCAGCTGAAAAGAAATGGTTACTATTTGCATCCTGTCATAGTATGCCAAAAGGAGCCCTGGAGGCACAATTGTTTACTGCTCGGCTGATAACAAAAGGTGGAAGGTTTGACCCCACCAGCCAATCAGTGGGAGAAAGATCTGTGGATCTGGTTTCCATAAAGGTTACAGCTTAGAAAACCCTACTGGGTAGTTCTACTCTGTCCTACAGGTTCTCTAAGAGTGGGAATTTACTCAATGGCACACAACAACAATTTAGCATGTAAAATGATAGTGTTATGGAGAAAAATAAAGTAGAAAATGGGGATAGAGAGGTGTTGCAATTTAAAATAAGGTAGATGGGAAAGTCTGACTAAGAAGGTGCTATCTGGGAAAAGACCTAAAGGAAGTAAAGATGTAAGCCCTGTGAATATTTGGAAGGAGCAAGAGGCAGGTCAGTGCAGAAAGAACAGAAGGTCTGGTGGCAGCACACACCTGGAACCTTTGGGAAACAGCAAAGGGTTTAGTGTAGCTTAGAACAGGGCATAAAAGGGAGTTGAAATCAGGGAGGTGATGAGCTGGGGAGGACAGTACAGGGTAGATTGTGTAAAATAGTAGGTCATTGAAAGATTCGGCTTGGACCTTGAGTTAGATAAGAAACGATTGCTTCCATATGTTTCCTGGGTGCAGTCTTCATGTTCTGAGTCTTTGTGAATTGATTTGCATGAATGACTTGGCTCCTCTCCAATATGATTTGAAAATATTGGCAGGATCTGTTAAATGCCACTGCCTTCCCGCTTCATCTCCTATACCAGCCAGCCTCGGATCTATCTTATTTTCACAGTTCTCTCCTTGAATGGCAAGGGCCTCTTGGCTTGTCTTCCTGCTTCCATTCTTGCTTTGCCAAAGTCATTTTGATGAAAATATAAATCCGATCATGTCACCTTCCAGCTTAGAGCATTTCAGTTGCTGCCCAATACAACTAGAATAAAGTCCCCATGAGGGACTCCAACCTCCTGCCCCGTGCCTTCCCCTTGCTCACAGTGCTGGAGGGGCTGGGCACATGGCAGAGGCCTTGCTCTCTTCTTCTAGAAGAAAGAAGACAGATGAGAAACCAGTGAACAAGTCAATGAGCAGGATATTTCCAGACCCTAAGTGTTGTGAGGAAACCCTGGTGGCGTAGTGGTTAAGTGCTATGGCTGCTAACCTAAACAGTCAGAAGTTCAAATCCACCAGGCACTCCTTGGAAACTCTATGGGGCAGTTCTACTCTGTCCTATAGGGTCGCTATGAGTCGGAATCGACTCGACGGCACCGGGCTTGGGCTAAGTGTTGTGAAACTCGTAAAGTAGGCAGTGTGGTGAGGACGTAGTCACCTCTCTGAGGAGCTCTCATTGATCTGGCACCAAATCAAAATCTCCAAATCTTTAGGTCCACTGATCTCACAGAAGGAGCCTGGTGGTGCAGTGGTTAAGCGCTCAGCTGCTACCCGTAAGGTCAGCAGCCTGAACCCACTAGCCACTCTGCGGGAGAAATATGTGACAGTCTGCTTCTGTAAAGGTTACAGCCTTGGAAGCCCTACGGGGGCAGTTCTACTCTGTCTTATAGGGTTGCTATGAGCTTTTTTTTTTTTTTTTTTTATGAGCTTAAATTGACTTGACAGCAATGGGTTTTTATTATCACAGGAAAAAAAATAAATATTTTTTTCTATAATAGTGAAACACTTGTACATAGTCCAATTTATTTTTAATCCACTGTGACTAAACAAGGTCACACGATGATGGGCCTTCCCTAACTTATTCCACAATGTCTAACGAACTCTTTCTGAGGGAGCATTTTCCAAGAGGGCACAGTAGTTTTGTTCCCTGTGGTCTCCCCAGCCTCCTGCACCGCCCCTGACTGGGTGGCCAGTCCACAAACCCATTCTGAATGCATGGTATGGTTTTTAGCTGGTGCCTGGCTCTGTAGGTACCAAAGTTGAACCTCAGCCAGTATCAACTGCAGAATAGAACTCAAGTGACACTGGAGTGGAAAGCAACACACTGACTCTCACTTGTTTTGTAGCCCACAGAAGAATATATCAAGGAATTTCTGACCCTTTTATGTGTATGCCACACTGTTGTTCCTGAGAAGGACGGAAATGATATCATTTACCAGGCCTCCTCTCCAGGTAGGCCTTCTGCACCCAGAGCTCATTGAGCCTGACCTGTTACAAGCACTCAGAAGAGGCAGTGATGTTGCAGGTCCCCTAGGTTACTCCCCTGGAGTCCTTACAGGTCAAGGGTCACTCATGTTACAGTGACTCTGAACTG
The DNA here is from genome assembly GCF_024166365.1 of Elephas maximus indicus. Taxonomy (NCBI): domain Eukaryota; kingdom Metazoa; phylum Chordata; class Mammalia; order Proboscidea; family Elephantidae; genus Elephas; species Elephas maximus. The sequence continues at coordinate 57,758,294 of NC_064841.1, read as the reverse complement.
CTCTACAGCTCCTGGGATCCTCGTGTCCCAGCTCCAAAGATACTGCGAAGGGGGCCAGGGAGGGCACCTGGGCCCCAGTAAGCATGTTTAGTTATAATCAGTACCAACGCAGAGGTAAGACTAAGACCCTTCATTGCATGAAGATGCTAATGACCTTTCAAACAAACATGATCCCAAAGATAAGTAATAAGACAGCATTGCATTTTCAATCTGGTGAATTCATTTTCGTTCCATTGCAAGAGGCCCAATTTAACCAAATTTCCTCTTCCATGCACACTAAATGGTACCCAGAGAAATAGACAAATGCATTCCAATAAAAAGGTCAATTTATAAATGACATGCTATTTTAGTGCTGGAGAGTAGAAATCTGTATTACATTAAACTCAGAGTTAATACTAATACTAACACGGACTCCTTTTTGGCAGATGAAGTGGCTTTAGTGAAAGGAGCAAAAAAACTTGGCTTTGTTTTCACAAGGAGAACACCGTGCTCTGTTACCATTGAAGCTGTGAGTAGGACCCTGTATACTTTTTGACGTTTTACGTCCATCAGTGGAGCACGAGGTACAGTGGTTCAGACTATAAGCTCTGGAGCCACCGGAGTCAGTTCTGGCCTTGCAACTTTCCAGCCATTATTCTGGGCACATTACTTACCTTCTCTGTGAAGTTTTCTCATCCTATCATGTGTAAAGTAATTGGAATTAGTGTCTGGCAAAGAGTAAGTGCTCAATAAAAGTGAGCTATTTCAAAGAGTTTGAATCATTGGATTTTCAAGAAATATACTATTTTTCTTTTCCTGTGAGGAGCTGAAATGGTTCAAAATACTTTTTCCAGTGAGTTCTATTGTTATGCTGATTTATATACTTCTTGCAATCCCTGGGTCATGCAAACAGTTAAGCCCTTGACTACTAACTGAAAGCTTGGCAGTTTAAATCCACCCAGAGCACCTCGGAAGAAGGGCCTGGAGATCTACTTCCCAAAGGTCACAGCCGTTTAAAGCCCTGTGGAGCACAGTTCAACTCTGAAACACATGGTGTCATCATGAGTTGGAATCAACTTGATGGCAACTGGTTCTGGTATTGACTTTATTACATATGTTTCTTTGTTTGTCTTGATAATCATTCACCACAAGCCTGTGGTATTATAAAAACAAATTGATTTTTCACTTTTCTAGAATACATGTGATGGTTTGTATGTTTACGAGACTTTGAGTCCCTTGGTAGAAAGGACTGGTTAGTTCATCTTTATATCCATAGTACCTGGCACGTGGAAGGCTCTCAGATTCCTTAAAACTCTTCAGTGCTGTATTGGTGATAAAAAGGAGACATGATGGCACAGTGGTTAAAGTGCTCAGCTATCAACTAAAAGGTTGGCGGTTTGAACCCACCAGCTGCTTCTCAGGAGAAAGACCTGGCAGTCTGCTTCTGTAAAGATTACAGCCTTGGAAACCATATGGGGCAGTTCTACCCTGTCCTACAGGTCACTGTGAATCAGAATTGACTTGACAGCAATAGTTTTTTTTTGTTGTTGTTGTTTGTTTTTTTTGTTTTTTATATTGGTGAAACTGGGAGCTGGTTGGCTACAGGAGGTCAACAATGGGCTCAAACATACCTACTATTGTGAGAGTGGCACAGGACCAGGCAACATTTCATTTAATTATACACAGGGTCACTACGAGTCAGAGCTGACTCGATGGTACCTCACCTAGCAACAGGAGGTCGAGGGCTGTAACTGGAAAAACATACAAAAGAATACATATTTTGTTGCTATAAAATTTTATAACATGCCACCTCTTTCCATCTTTACCCTTCAAATTACCTAAAAGTGAAGAATTTCATTTAATCTGTGCAATTTTATTTGTCCTTACATTGCTGTCTGCTGATTGTCGCATGTACTACATATACCTCCACCAGCTGAGAGTGTTTATAAAATGTTTCTGATAGCACCAATTTTAGATGGAAACACCTGTTGTTTAGGTCTAAAATTGGCGCTATCAGAAACATTTGCCCAGGTGACAAACAATGCTCCTACCACAGGAAGGTACCTTCATCTCATCAGACTTGTAAGAAAAGTTGTACTTTGAAAAAGGGGTGTATCTGGAGTGTAAAGCTTGTTTGTGGTTGGAGGAGTGAGTCATTTTGCTAGATGAGTACTTTCTCCTCCAGGTAAGAATATGTTGCTTTATCTTCCTACAGATGGGAGAACAATTCACATTCGAAATTCTCAGCATCCTGGAGTTTTCCAGGTAAGCTACCTTTTCATACAGTTCATTTATTTCCCAGGGCTGTGTCCATGGCTACTCAACTGAGACTTGGCCATGAAACCAAAACTTTAGTACAGGATCATGAAATGCTAGTAAACCTCTACCCATCCTTCACACGTCAGCTCCTTTCTCATGTCTTCAGCCCTCATTGGGGCACATTCTTGTTTTGTTGGTTCACATAAGTTGACGCACCTCTCCTTTCTAGCACTTTCCTGTCAAGTCTTGCAATTTTAAATCTGGATTGTTACCTAATGACCATAAACTTGATGAGGACAGGAATCATCTCACGCAGGGTCTGGTGCTTAGGAAGCACTTAAGAAACATTTGATGAATGGATGAATTTGAAAACTATTCTCACAAATAAAACTGTTTCTCTAAAAATAGACAGTGAAAGGTCCCTGGGTGGTACAAACAGTTTGCCCTCAACTAGTGAATGTTCCACTGCTATTCATAAGATTTTCACTGAACAATTTTTTCAGAAGTAGACCATCAGGTCCTTCTTTCTAGTCTACCTTAGTCTGGAAGTTTCACAACAATGCACAAGGCACCACAGTACGACAAACTGACAGATGGGAGACGGCAAGTAAAATTTTGCTGAAGATAATTCAAAAATGGTTGCAGCAATGCATCAACAAGGAAGTGCCAGAAATTCAAGCCAGATTAAGAAGAGAATGTGGAACAAGGGATATCATTTCTCATGTCAGATGGATCTTGACTGAAAGCAAAAAATACCAGAAAGATGTTTACCTGTGTTTTATTGAATATGCAAAGACATTCGACTGTGTGGATCATAACAAATTATGGATAACATTGAAAAGAATGGGAATTCCAGAATGCATAACTCTGCTCATGAAGAATCTGTCCGTAGACCAAGAGGCAGTCAGTCGAACAGAACAAGAGGATACTGCGTGGTTTAAAATCAGGAAACGTGTGTGTCAGGGTTGTATCCTTTTACCACGCTTATTCAGTCTGTGCTCTGAGCAAATAATCTGAGAAGCTGGACTATATGAAGGAGAATGTGGCATCGGGATTAGAGAAAGACTTACTAACATCCTGTGATATGCAGATGACACAACTTGCTGAAAGTGAAAAGGACTCGAAACACTTACTGATGCAGATCAAAGACCACAGCCTTCAGTATGGATTGCACCTCAACATAAAGAAAACAAAAATCCTCACAACTGGACCAATAAGCAACATCATGATAAATGCAGAAAATGTTGAAGTTGTCAAGGATTTCATTTTACCTGGATCCACAATCAACGCTCATGGAAGGGGCAGTCAAGAAATCAAATGATGTATTGCATTGGGCATATCTGCTGCAAAAGACCTCTTTCAAGTGTGGTAAATTAAAGGTGTCACTTTGAGGACTAAGGTGTGCCTGACTGAAGCTATGGTGTTTTCAATTGCCTCATATGCATGTGAAAGCTGGAAAATGAATAAGGAAGACTGAAGCAGAATTGATGCCTTTGAATAATGGTGTTGGCAAAAAATATTGAATGTACCATGGACTTCTGGGTTTTATACCATGGACTGCCAGAAGAAGGAACAAGTCTGTCTTGGAAGAAGTACAGTCAGAATGCTTCTTGGAAGCAAGGATGGTGAGACTTCATCTCACATATTTTGGATATGTTATCAGAAGGGACCAGTCCTGGAGAAGGACATCATGCCTGGTAAGGTAAAGGGTCAGCAAAAAAAAAAAGGAAAACCCTCAATGAGATGGACTGACACAGTGGCTGCAACATGGGCTCAAACATAGCAAAGATTGTGAGGATGGCACAGGACGGGGAAGAATTTCATTCTGTTGTACGTAGGGTCATTCAGTGGTACCTAACAACAACAACAGCAGCTAACCGAAAGGTTGACAGTTCAAACCCTCCCAGCAGCACTCCAGAAGAAAGGCCTGGCAATCTGATTCCATAGAGATTATAGCCAAGAAAACCCTATGGGGGTAGTTTTGCTCTGTCACATATGGGGTTGCCATGAGTCATAATCTTAAGACAGCAATGGGTTTAAAGATTTGACTGGGACCCTGTCTTGCAAAAATGAAAATGAAGAATTGTGAAAAGTACACATTTCAAAAGAAAAAAAAAAAAAAAACATGCATCCAGACCCTTCTCTCCTTTCATGTTTCAGAGGGCTGGAGGCTCTGGCAGCAGGGGCCTAATTCTCCAAGGCATAGGTGTGTGGTTGTTGCCAATGATGCTATTTCCATTGGGCTTTTCCTCAGGACTGAGGCAAAAGTTTGTTTTTTTTTTCCCCTCAGGACTGATGGCAAAGGTTTTGTTTTGTTTTTAATAGTCTACGGCAAGGAATTTGGATTTTTTTTTAAGTGTGATAGAAAGTCATTAGAGGATTTTCTTGGATGTATTTATATTAGTTTTTTAGAAGAATATCTTTTATTTTTAGTTTTAATATTTTTGTTTGCCAACTGACTACTAAGTTTAATTATCCCTTCTAGTTTTTACCTATTCGGTCTTTGTTGATGCTTTTTCTAGAGAATGGTTGGGAAAAAGGAAAAGTGAATTAGTAGCCTTACTTGGAAAAGAAAATGTTTAGTTCCAAGTTTAAAATTAGCAACTCCAGTACAGTTCAGAGTTTAGTATATCTTTTAATCACTTATGGTACCTCTGCATTCCACCACAGTTGGAATTGAGGATAAAAATTTTCCACTAGGAGAAGTTCTTGTTTCCTTTCTGCTAATCGTTCCATGGAACACTTGAGTACCTACTCCATAAAAAAGAGGTGGGCTAGGCTGTGGAGGTTTGTATCAAGAGGAAGACGTTGTCCTTGCCTGTAGGGGCTTACAGTGTATTACAGGACACAGCTGTGTGCAAACCTGATTTCACTGCTAGATGGGGCCTGGTACAATTCATGTCAGATGACTATATCAAGATCTACTTCCGCCAGAGGAGTTTTGGGTAAGCTTTGTGGAGGAAGTTGCATCTTTGAAGGGTGGGTTGGGTTCCAACAGGTAGATGTGGGAGCTGGAAGCCCATATCTTAGGACGAGGATATGAGGTCAGTGATAGCACGGAAAAGAACACAAGCTGTCGTGGGAAGGTGCATATTCTGCTGTGGTTGGAGCACGTATTCTGCAAGACGTAGTGTTGTGAGATAGGAGAAACCTGGGAAGGTGGGGATTGGAAGGTTATTTGTAAGGGTTTCTTGAAAGGTCTTTGATGGCCATGAGAGCCATCAAAGGTTTGAGAGTGACATGATGAGGGAGAAGTAGTATGTCAGGCAGTGTGTGGGATAAGGTGGAGTAGGGAGATCACAAGCGTACTTGAGCTGCTGACTTAGGAAAAAAAGAAATGAGTTTGAGTTCTGTCCACAATACTAGGAAGAGGAAGAAAGCCTGGGGCCTTTGAGACAGTACTGCATATACAATACTCTGGCAGCTATTGGGCAGGCAACTTAACATCTCAGTCTGGCAAAATGGAAACAAAGTGAGTGCTTTATAAGGAGGTTGTGAAGACTGAAGGGTACGTATAAAGCACAGAACACAAGGCTGCCTTCTCCTCTCCCCATTAGTTTTTTTAATGACTAAATTACATGTAGTGGTGCTAGTGAATTTCCATGGAAGAAAAGGATGGTGACAGAGAAATAGTAAAAGGAGGAAGAAATAGAGATTTAGAATTAGAACCTCCATTTAAAGAGTGAGATAAAGAAAAGGACGTGGAGACTGGCAATCGCGGAAGTATGTTGGCCTTTTTACTGATAGTCAGCCCACTAGAGACTCAGCACCCTTTTATTGGAGGCTGGCGAGGTAAGCACTCTGCCTAGCATGTATCAAAATTGTGGACTATTGGAACTCCTTTGACTTTGGTGATTTCAGTTTTAGAGTCAAGTACCTAAGAAAAGAGAAACTAATAACACTTTTTTATATTGTTCTAGTAATAGGAAAAGGATGTCTATGATTGTCCGAACTCCTACAGGACAACTCCGGCTCTACTGCAAAGGGGCTGTAAGTATCAGGGCTCAGGAATCATAACAATGCCACCCCTCTTTGTTCCAACAAGTGGGGGGAAGGCTTTTGCAACTTCACAGTATTTTAAAATTTGTTGCCTTTTATCTTTTGTTGCTATTGGTTGTTGAAAATATTATCCAAGACTGAAAGTCCATTTCAAGGTAGACAAAAAGTTTATTCAGTAGCCAAAGCATATTGAAATTTGTGGTGGCTCACGTCAGAATGTTTAAGTTTTAAGGTTAGTGAAGAGTTTGCTGTCACTAAATTGTCTTGTAGATAACCAGTGATCAGATTGTTGATAGTGTTTGTAGCATCGTGGATTACAAATTTAACGTTTTGGTCCCAGTTCCAAGCTCGATGTACTTGGACTTGGCAAGTCTTGCGTAATTCACTTTTCCTTCTGTAAATATTTTTTAAGCGCTTGCAAATTCATTCACTTTTTAATACAAACAGCTTTATTAGTGTATATAACTGACATAAGATAAACTGCACATGTTTAAATAGTACAATTTGATAAATTCTGTGTATGTATATGCCCAAGAAACCATTGCCCCAATCAAGATGGTGAACATATCCATCACCCGCCAAAGTTTTCTCATGCCCCTTTGTCATTCTTCCCTCCTGCTCCTTCAGGCAACCACTGATCTGCTTTCTGTCTTTATAGGTTAGTTTCCATTTTCTAAAACTTTATATAAATGGAATCTTATAACTTTATTATTTTGACCTGGCTCTTTCACTCATAATTGTTTTGAGGTTTATCCATATTGTAGCTTGTGTCAATAGCTCAGTTCTTTTTATTGCTGAGTAGTATCCCATCGTATGGGTTTATCACATGTGTTGATAAACACTTTGTTTGCAGTTTGGGGCTACTACAAGCAAGGCTCCTTTAGGCACTTGTCTGGATATATGGTTTCATTCCTCAGATAAATAACAAGGATGAAATGGCTGTATTATGTGGTAGTTGTAACTGAACATGGGTTCTTGTCCTGTCCTATTAGCCGATTGAAATAAGATGGACGCCACACCACCAGTTGCAAGGGAAACAGAAAGTGGAAATTTATTGTTTGTGCAAATAAGGAGCAACATGTGGCCTAGCAGCCAAAAGACCACTTGCTCCCCACCCCAAGGGACCTGGGAACTTTTACCTTCTCGAGTCCCTGGGGGCAGGGATTGGTGCCCTAAATCTAAAAGCTCCATCCCTCCTATGCCCATATTTGGAGATTCAGGAGCCCAGTCATGTTGTAAAGGAAGGGACCTCTTGTTTTTCAAATAGGCTCAGGCACCGTGGTGTGCTGGAAAATATCTTCCTCTCTGGTGATGTTCAAGTACGGGGTCAAGTTCAGGGCCATGGGCTCCTCAGGTCCTGTGCATGAACCAGGATCCTGGTTCTAGCATTCGCAGAGTTCTGGCACCACATTTAAAATGTGGTTAGGGCCGAGATAAGGGCCGCGGCATTGTCCAGCTGCGCGGGAGGGGTGAAACTGCCACAGAGAAGGGAAAGCCTAGGCGGCGGCTTCAGTAGATATACATTTAACTACTTAAGAAGCCACCAAACTGTGGTTACATTCCAGCAGCAGTCCTCATCAACACTTGGTATGGTCTGTCCTCTTAATTTTAGCCATTTTAATGGATGTGTGGAGTCCCTGGGTGGCACAGGTGCTCAATTACTAACCAAAAGGTTGGCAGTTTGAACCCTCTCAGAGATGCCTCAGAAGAAAGGCCTGGCAACCTACTTCTGAAAGGCCACAGCCATGAAAACTCTATGGAGTGTTCTATTCTGCACACGTGCATCACCATGAGTCAGAGTTGACTTGAAGGCAACTGGTTTATATTTTGCTTTAGTAGATGTGTAGTTGGATTGACACAGTGGCTGCAACAATGGGCTCAATGATTGTGAGGATGGTGTGGGACAGGGCAGTGTTTTGTTCTGTTGTACGTAGGGTAGCTGTGAGTCAGAACATAGCAACAACAACAGATGTGTAGCAGTATCTCATTTGTGGTTTTAATTTACATTTCCTTGCTGACTGCTGATGGTGAGAATTTTTTACATCTTTATTTTCCATCCATTTTGGGGTTCACAGGACCACCCCTGTGTTTGGAGATTCACTAAGAGAACTCATGGGATTTAGCATAAAGTTTTACTCATCACAAAGATTTATTACAATAATGTAGTAGAGATGGGATGCTGGATCATAATGGAAAAGATCCAGGCAGAGCCTGCAGGAATCCATGTACAGGCATCTCATAAGAGGTCACACAGCGCACCCTTGCCCCAACAATCAAAATGCCGCCATATGCATACAGAGTTTCTGCCCAGGGAAGCCCACTAAAGACTCAGTGCCCTTTTAGTGGGGGCTGGTCAGGTAGGCACTCTCCACTTACCATGTATCAAAATTCTGGAATCCCAACAGGAAAGCAGGTGTTCAGTATAAGCCATAGTATTTGCAAAAGCAGTCTGGGCACAATGCCATCCTTACCATTTAGGCAAAATTAGTGTAGGGAATTGTTTACCAGCCAAATTCTCAGATGCCAGCCAAGGGTCAGCCTTGCAAGCAGCCATCTGAGTGTGGCAGTCTCAGGCCCGCCATGTTAACCCTTTTCTGTGCACCATATGTTCGTTTTCTTTGGTGAAATGTCTGTTTAAACCTTTGGCCCACTTTTCTAATTAAAAAAAAAATTATTATTAATGAGTTTTGAGAGTTCTTTATGTATTCTGGAATCAAGTCCTTTATTAGATACATGATTTCCAATTTTTTTCTTTTTCTAGTCTATGGGCTTATCTCTTCATTCTCTTAACAGTGTCTTTTATTTTTCCTCAGTATTTTTTTTATTGAGGGAAAATATGCATAACTTATCATTTTAACATTTAAGTGTACATTTCAGTGGCATTAAGTACTTTCTATTAATTTCTAGAACATTTTCATCATCCCAAACAGAAACTTCTCTACCCACTAAGCAATAATCCGTCATTCCCTCCTCCTCCCAGACCCTAGTAATAACTCCTCTACTTTCTGGCCCTATTAATTTGCCTATCCTAGATATTTCATATAAATGGGATCATACAATATTTGTCCTTTGTGTCTAGTTTATTCAGTCAGCATAATGTTTTCAAGGTTCATCATGTTGTAATATGTATGAGAATTTCATTTCTTTTTGTGACTCAATAGTATTCCATCGTATGCATATACGTCCCACATATATGTCAGTTTGTCGTACCATGGTGGCTTGTGTGTTGCTGTGATGCTGGAAGATTTGCCACCAGTATTTCAAATACCAGCAGGGTCACCCATGATGGAGAGGCTTCAGTAGAGCTTCCAGACTAAGACAGACTAGGAATAAGGGCCTGGCAGTCTACTTCTGAAAAAATTTGCTAGTGAAAACCTTAGGAATAGCAGCAGAACATTGTCTGATATACTGCCAGATTATGAGCCTGTAAGAATAAAAGGTGCTCAAAATATGACTGGGGAAGAGCTGCCTCCTCAAAGTAGAGTCCACTGTAATCATGTGGATGGAGTCAAGTTTTGGAGCCTTCATTTGCTGATGTGGCATGACTCAAAATGAGGAGAAACAATGGCAAACATTCATTAATAGTAGGACTGTGGAGTGTATAAAATAAGAGCTTAGGAAAATTGGAAGTCATCAAAAATGAAATGGAACGCATTAACATCGATATCCTAGGCGTTAGTAAGCTGAAGTGAACTGGTTTTGGCCATTTTAAATCAGATAATCATATGATATACTGCCCTGGGAATGACAAATTGAAAAGAAATGGCAACACATTCATCACCCAAAAGAACATTTCAAAATCTATCTTGAAGTACAACACTGTCAGTGATAGGATAATATCCATACACCTACAAGGAAGACTGGTCATTACAACTATTATTCACATTTATGCACCAACCACTAATGCTAAAGATGAGGAAACGGAAGATTTTTACCAACTTCTGCAGTCTGAAACTGATCAAACATGCCATCAGGATACATTGATAATTACTGATGACTAGAATGCAAAAGTTGGAAACAAAGAAGTAAGAATAGGTGGAAAATATGGTCTTGGTGATAGAAATGATGCCAGAGACCTTATGATAGAATTTTGCAAGACCAATGACTTCTTCATTTCAGATACCTTTTTTCACCAACATAAACGGTGACTATTCACGTGAACCTTGCCAAGTGGAAAACACAGGAATCAAATTGACTACATTTGTGGAAAGAGGCTACGGAAGGCTCAATATCATCAGTTGGAACAAGGCTGGGGAATGCCTGTGGAACAGACACTTAATTGCTCATATACAAGTTGAAGCGAAAGAAAATTAGAACAAGTCCGGGAGAGCTAAAGTATGACCTTAAGTATATTCCACCTATATTTAGAGACCTTCTCAAGAATAGATTTGACTCATTAAACACTAATGACTGAAGACCAGATGAGTTGTGGAATGTCTTCAAGGACATCATACATGAAGAAAGCAAGAGGTCATTCAAAAGACAAGAAAGAAAGAAAAGACCAAAATGGATGTCCACAGAGATTCTGAAACTTGCTGTTGGATGTAGAGTAGCTAAAGTGAACGGAAAAAATGATAAGCCAAAATAGCTGAACAGAAAATTTCAAAGGGCAGCTCAAGAAAACAAAGTAAAATATTATAATGAAATGTACAAAGACCTTTGTTATTGTTGTTGTTAGGTGCCGTCAAGTCAGTTCCGACCCATAGCGACCCTATGCACAACAGAACGAAACGCTGCCCGGTCCTGCACCACCCTTACAATCGTTGTTATGCTTGAGCTCATTGTTGCAGCCACTGTGTCAATCCACCTCTTTGAGGGTCTTCCTCTTTTCCACTGACCCTGTACTCTGCCAAGTGTGATGTCCTTCTCCAGGGACTGATTCCTCCTGACAACATGTCCAAAGTATGTAAGATGCAGTCTCGCCATCCTTGCCTCGAAGGAGCATTCTGGCTGCACTTCTTCCAAGACAGATTTGTTCGTTCTTTTGGCAGCCGGTGGTATATTCAATATTCTTCGCCAACACCACGATTCAAAGGCATCAACCCTTCTTTGGTCTTCCTTATTCATTGTCCAGCTTTCACATGCATATGATGTGATTGAAAATACCATGGCTTGGGTCAGGCACCCCTTAGTCTTCAGGGTGACATCTTTGCTCTTCGACACTTTGAAAAGGTCCTTTGCAGCAGATTTACTCAATGCAATGCATCTTTTGATTTCCTGATTGCTGCTTCCATGGCTGTTGATTGTGGATCCAAGTAAAATGAAATCCTTGACAGCTACAATCTTTTCTCTGTTTATCGTGATATCGCTCGTTAGGCCAGTTGTGAGGATTTTTGTTTTCTTTATATTGAGGTGTAATCCATACTGAAGGCCGTGGTCTTTGATCTTCCTTATTAAGTGCTTCAAGTCCTCTTCACTTTCAGCAAGCAAGGTTGTGTCATCTGCATAACGCAAGTTGTTAATGAGTCTTCCTTCAATTCTGATGCCCTATTCTTCATATAGTCCAGCTTCTCAGATTATTTGTTCAACATACAGATTAAATAGGTATGGTGAAAGAATACAACCCAGACGCACACCTTTCCTGACTTTAAACCAATCAGTATCCCCTTGTTCTGTCCGAACAACTGCCTCTTGATCTATGTAAAGGTTCCTCATGAGCACAATTAAGTGTTCTGGAATTCCTATTCTTCGCAATGTTATCCATAGTTTGTTATGATCCACACAGTCGAATGCCTTTGGATAGTCAATAAAACACAGGTGAACATCTTTCTGGTATTCTCTGCTTTCAGCCAGGATCCATCTGACATTAGCAATGATATCCCTGGTTCCACATCCTCTTCTGAAACTGGCTTGAATTTCTGGCAGTTCCCTGTTAATATACTGCTGCAGCCATTTTTGAATGATGTTCAGCAAAATTTTGCTTGTGTGTGACATTAATGATATTGTTCTATAATTTCCACATTCAGTTGGATCACCTTTCTTGGGAATAGGCATAAATATGGATCTCTTCCAGTCAGTTGGCCAGGAAGCTGTCTTCCATATTTCTTAGCATAGACGAGTGAGGACCTCTAGCGCTGCATCCGTTTGTTGAAACATCTCAATTGATATTCCATCAATTCCTGTAACCTTGTTTTTCGCCAATGCCTTCAGAGCAGCTTGGACTTCTTCCTTCCGTACCATCGGTTCCTGATCATATGCCACCTCTTGAAATGGCTGAATATCGACTAATTCTTTTTGATATAATGGCTCTGTGTATTCCTTCCATCTTCTTTTGATGCTTCCTGCGTCGTTTAATATTTTCCCCATGGAATCCTTCACTATTGCAATTTGAGGCTTGAGTTTTTTCTTCAGTTCTTTCGGCCTGAGAAACGCCGAGCGTGTTCTTCCCTTTTGGTTTTCCATCTCCAGCTCTTTGCACATGCCATTATAATACTTTACTTTGTCTTCTCGAGACGCCCTTTGAAATCTTTTGTTCAGTTCTTTTACTTCATCAATTCTTCCTTTTGCTTTAGCTGCTTGATGCTCAAGAGCAAGTTTCAGAGTCTCCTCTGACATCCGTCTTGGTCTTTTCTTTCTTTCCTGTCTTTTCAGTGACCTCTTGCTTTCTTCATGGATGATGTCCTTGATGTCATTCCACAACTTGTCTGGTCTGCGGTCACTAGTGTTTAATGCATCAAGAGTATTCTTCAGATGGTCTCTAAATTCAGGTGGGATATACTCAAGGTCATATTTTGGCTCTCGTGGACTTGCTCTGATTTTCTTCAGTTTCAGCTTGAACTTGCATATGAGCAATTGATGGTCTGTTCCACAGTCGGCCCCTGGCCTTGTTCTGACTGATGATATTGAGCTTTTCCATTGTCTCTTTCCACAGATGTAGTCAATTTGATTTCTGTGTGTTCCATCTGGTGAGGTCCATGTGTATAGTCGCCATTTATGTTGGTGAAAGAAGGTATTTGCAATGAAGAAGTCATTGGTCTTGCAAAATTCTATCATTTGATCTCTGGTATTGTTTCTATCACCAAGGCCGTATTTTCCAACTACCGATCCTTCTCTGTTTCCAACTTTCACATTCCAATCGCCAGTAATTATCAGTGCATCTTGATTGCATGTTCGATCAATTTCAGACTGAAGCAGCTGATAAAAATCTTCTATTTCTTCATCTTTGGCCCTATTGGTTGGTGTGTAAATTTCAATAATAGTCATATTAACTGGTCTTCCTTGTAGGCGTATGGATATTGTCCTATCACTGACAGCATTGTACTTCAGGATAAATCTTAAAACGCTCTGTTTGACAATGAATGCAACACCGTTCCTCTTTGAGTTGTCATTCCCAGCATAGTAGTCTATATGATTGTCTGATTCAAAATGGCCAATACCAGTCCATTTCAGCTCACTAATGCCTAGGATATCAATGTTTATGCATTCCATTTCATTTTTGATGATTTCCAATTTTTGTAGATTCATACTTTGTACATTCCAGGTTCCGATTTGTAATGGATGTTTGCAGCTGTTTCTTCTCATTTTGAGTCATGCCACATCAGCAAATCAAGGTCGCAAAAGCTTTACTCCATCCACATCATTAAGGTCGACTCTACTTTGAGGAGGCAGCTCTTCCCCAGTCATCTTTTGAGTGCCTTCCAACCTGGGGGGGTCTCATCTTCCAGCATTATATCAGACAGTATTCCACTGCTATTCATAAGGTTTTCACTGGCTAATGCTTTTCAGAAGTAGACTGCCAGGTCCTTCTTCCTGGTCTGTCTTAGTCTGGAAGCTCAGCTGAAACCAGTCCTCCATGGGTGACCCTGCTGGTATCTGTATACCGGTGGCATAGCTTCCAGAATCACAACAACACACAAGCCCCCCCCAGTACAACAAACTGACAAGACACGTGGGGGTACAAAGACCTAGAGTTAGAAAACCAAAAGGGAAGAACACATTCAGCATTTCTCAAGCTGAAAGAACTGAAGAGAAAATTCAAGTCTTGAGTGGCAATATTGAAGGATTCTACCAGGAAAATATTAAATGACACAGAAAGCATCAAAAGAAGATGGAAAAAATACACAGAGTCAATACCAAAAAGAATTATATGACATTCAATCATTTCAGAAGGTAGCATATGATCAGAAAACGATGGTACTGAAGGAACAAGTCCAAGCTGTACTGAAGGCATTGGTGAAAAACAAGGCTCCAGGAATTGACAAAACACCAGTTGAGATGTGTCAGCAAACAGATGCAGAGCTGGAGTGCTCACTCATCTATACCAAGAAACTTGTAAGACAGCTACCTGGCCAACCGTCTGGAAGAGATTCATATTTGTGCCCATTTCAAAAGAAGGTGATCCAACAGAATGCAGAAATTGCCAAACCATATCATTAATTTCACACACAAGTAAATTTTTGCTGAAGATCATTCAAAAAAGACTGCAGCAGTACATCTACAGGGAACTGCCAGAAATTCAAGCTGGATTCAGAACACCCCAAAAAAACAAAACTGTTGCCGTCGAGTTGATTCCGACTCCTAGCGACCCTATAGGACATAGTAGAACTGCCCCATAGGTTTCCAATGAGTGCCTGGTGGATTCAAATTGCTGACCTTTGGGTTAGCAGCCGTAGCTCCTTAACCACTACGCCACCAGGGTTTCCGCCGGATTCAAAAGGGGAAGTGAAATGAGAAGTATCATTGTTGATGTCAGATGGATCTTGGTTGAAAACAGAGACTATCAGAAAGATGTTCACCTGGGTTTTATCGACTATGCAAAGACATTTGATTGTGTGGTTCATAACAAACTATGGATAACATTGCAAAAAATGGAAATTCCAGAACACTTAATTGTGCTCATGACGAGCCTGTACATAGACCAAGAGGCTGTAGTTCAAACAGAAAGAGGGGATGCTGAGAGATTTAAAATTAGGAAAGGTGTGTGCCAGAGTTGTATCCTTTCACCATAGTTACTCAATTTGTATGCTAAGCAAATAATCTGAGAAGCTGGACTATATGAAGAATGTAGCATCAAGATTGCACTAGCAATCTATGATAAGAAGATGACACAACTTTGCTTGCTGAAAGCAAAGAGGCCTTGAAGCACTACAGCCTTCAGTAAGGATAAGGATTACACTTTAATATAAAGAAAACAAAAATCTTCACAACTGGACCAATAAGCAACACCATGATGAACAGAGAAAGGGTTGAAGTTATAAAGAATTTCATTTTACTTGGATCCACAATCAAATTCTATGGAAACAGCAGTTAAGCTATCAAAGGTCGCATTGCATTGGGCAAATGTGCTGCAAGAGACCTTTTTTAAGTGTTAAAAAGCAGAGGTGTCACATTAAAGACTAAGATGTACCTGACCTAAGCCTTGGTGTTTTCAATTGCCTTATATGCTTGCTAAAGCTGGGCAATGAATAAAGAAGACTGAAGAAGAATGGATGCCTTTGATTTATGGTGTTGGAGAAGATTAACAAATATACCACAGACTGCCAGAAGAAGGAACAAATCTGGGCATGTTATCAGGAGAGAGAAGGACATCATGCTTGGTAAAGTAGATGGTCAGCAGAGGAAGACCCTCTGTGAGATGGACTGACACAGTGGCTGTGACAACGGGCTCAAGCATAACAACTATTGTGAGGATGGCACAGGACCAGGCAGTCTTTTGTTCTGTTGTATACAGTGTCACTATGAGTCTGTACCGATTTGGCAGCACCCAACAACAACAGCAATGTATAGACCACATTTTGTTTATCCATTCATCTGTTGATGTTGCCACCTTTTGGCTATTGTGAATAATGCTGCTTTTAACACTGGCATACAAGTATCTATTTAACACTGTTTTTTGACAAATTTCACAATTTTTTCCTTTATGGATTGCACTTTTAGAGTTGTATCTAAGCAATCTTTGTCTAATCTAAGATTACAAATATTTTCTCCTAGTAATTTTATATTTTTGGTTTTACATTTAGTTCTATGATTCATTTTGAGTTAATTTTTTAAATTAGTTATTTTATTGTACTTTAGATGAAGGCTTAGAGAGCAAAATAGTTACTCGTTAAAATGTTAGTACCTATATTTTGTGACATTGGTTTCTAACAATGTCAACACTCTCCACTTCTCAACATCATTATTTATTACCAGCTTTCTTGTTCCCTCCTGCCTTCTTGTCTTTGCCCCTGGGCTGGTGTGCCCATTGAGTCTCATTTTGTTTTATGGGGTTGTCTAATCTTTGACTGAAGGGCGAACCTCAGGAGTGACTTCAGGACTGAGTTAAAAGGGTGTCCGGGGGCCATACTCTCAGGGTGTCTCCAGTGTCTGTCAGACCAGTAACTGATCTTTTTTTGTGAGTTAGAATTTTGTTCTACATTTTTCTCTAGCTCTGTCCAGGACCCTATCTTGCGATCCCTGTTGGAACAGTTGGTAGTGATGGGGGGCACCATCTAGTTGTGCTGGACTCAGTCAGGTAAAGGCTGACATTGTAGTCCATTAGTCTTTGGACTAACCTTTCCCTTCTGTCTTTGGTTTTCTTCATTCTTTCTTGCTCCAGATGGGGTGGGACCGGTGGGGTATCTTAGGTGGCCACTCACAAGCTTTTAAGACCCTAGACGCTACTCTCCAAAATAGGATATAGAACATTTTCTTTATAAGTTATGTTATGCCAATTGAGCTAGATGTCCCCTGAGACTATGGTCCCTGGCCCTCAGCCGAGCAGTTTGTTTCCTCAGGGAATCTGAATGTGTCTATGAAGCTTCCATGACCTTGACGTGGTGCAGTTGTACTGGCTTCCCCGGTATTGTGTACTGTCTTACCCTTCACCAAAAAAAAAAATAATCTATTGTCTAGTTAGTGTTTTTCCCTACCCACTACCACCCTCCTTTGTAACCATCAAAGATTGTTTCTTTTTGTGTGTAAACCTTTTCATGAATTTTTATAATAGTAGTGCCATGCAATATTTGTCCTTTTGTGATTGTCTTAATTTATTCAGTATAATGCCCTTCAGATTCATCCATGTTGTGAGATGCTTCACAGATTCATCACTGTTCTTTATCATTGTGTAGTATTCCCTTTTGGTGTATGTACCATAGTTTCTTTATCCATTCGTCTCTTGATGGACACTTAGGTTGTTTCCATCTTTTTGCTATTGTGAATAACGCTGCAATGAACTTGAGTGTGCATATGTCTATTTCTGTGATGGCTCTTATTTCTCTAGGATATATTCCTAGGAGTGGGTTTGCTGGATCATATGGTATATGTATTTCTAGCTTTTTCAGGAAATGCCATATCATTTCCAAAGTGGTTACACCATTTTGCGTTCCCACCAGCAATGCATAAGAATTCCAATCCCCCTGAAGCCTCTCCAGCATTTATTATTTACTGTTTTTTTGATTTGTGCCAGTAATGCTGGGGCGAGATGGTAGTTTTGATTTTGCATTTCTCTCTTTTTTTTTTTTAATGGCTAGTGATCTCGAGCATCTCCTCATGTGTCTGTTAGCTGCTTGAATATCTTCTTTGGTGGAGTGTCTGTTCATATCATTTGCCCATTTTTTAACTGGATTATTTGTCTTTTTGCTGTAGAGGTGTTGGATTTCCCTATAGATTTTAGAGATTAGAACTTTGTCGGATTTGCCACAGTGAAAATTTTTTTCCCGGTCTGTAAGCCCTCTTTTTACTCTTTTAATGAAGTCTTTTGAAGAAAATAAGTGTGTGATTTTTAGAAGATTCCGTTTATCTAGCTTATCTTCTGGTGTTTATATATTGTTAGTTATTGTTTGTGTCTTACTAATGCTGTGTATTAGGGCCTTTAGTGTTGATCCTATTTTTCCTTCTATGATCTTTATAATTTTTAGTCTTATATTTAGGTCTTTGATCCATTTTTAATTAATTTTTGTGTATTTTTGAGTTATGGGTCGAGTTTCATTTTTTTTGCAGATGGACCTTCAGTTTTGCCAGCACCATTTGTTAAAAAGACTGCCTTTTCCCCATTTAATGGATTTTGGGTCTTTGTCAAAGATCAGGTGACTATAGGTGGGTGGATTTACATCTGGCTTCCCAATTCTCTTCCATTGGTCAATGTGTCTGTCATTGTACAGTACCAGGCTGTTTTGAGTACCATAGCTGTTTAATAGGTTCTGAGGTCAAGTAGTGTGAGTCCTCCTACTTTGTTATTCTTCTTCAATATTGCTTCGCTTATCCAGGGCAACTTTCCTTTCAATATGAAGTTAATGATTAGTTTTTCCACCTCTTTAAAGAAAGCTGCTGGTAACTGGATCAAGATTGCATTGTATTTGTAGAATGCTTTGGGTAGAACTGACATTTTCGCAATGCTGAGTCTACGTATCCATGACCAACTTACATTTTTCGTTTATACAAGTGTCTTTGGTTTCTTGCAGCAGTGTTTTGTGGTTTTCTTTGTATGGGTCTTTTACATCCCTGGTTAAATATATTCCTGTTTTTGGTTTTTTAAAATAATTTTTATTGTGCTTTAATTGAAAGTTTACAAATCAAGTCAGTCTCTCGCATATGACCTTATATACACCTTACTACATACTCCCACTTACTCTGCCTCTAATGAGTCAGCCTACTCCCTCCTTCCAGTCTCTCCTTTCATGACCGTTTTGTCAGTTTCTAACCCCCTCTACCCTCCCATCTCCCCTCTAGACAGGAGATACCAACATAGTCTCAAGTGTCCACCTAATACAAGTAGCTCACTCCTCATCAGCATCTCTTTCCAACCCATGGTCCAGTCCAGTCCATGTCTGATGAGTTGGCTTCAGGAATGGTTCCTGTCCTGGGCCAACAGAAGGTTTGGGGACCATGACCACCAGGATTCTTCTAGTCTTAGTCAGACCATTAAGTCTGTTTTTTTTTAATGAGAATTTGGGGTCTACATCCCACTGTTCTCCTGCTCCCTCAGGGGATCTCTGTTGTGCACCCTGTCAGGGCAGTCATTTGTTGTGGCCAGGCACCATCTAGTTCTTCTGGTCTCAGGGTGATGTAAGTCTCTAGTTCACGTGGCCCGTTCTGTCTCTTGGGCTCATAATTACCTTGTGACCTTGGTGCTCTTCATTCTCCTTTGATCCAGGTGGGTTGAGACTCATTGATACATCTTAGATGGCCGTTTGTTAGCGTTTAAGACACCAGACACCACACTTCAAAGTGGGATGCAGAAAGTTTTCTTAATAGAACTTATTTTGCCAATGGATTTTGATTTCTCCTGAAGCCATAGTCCCCAAACCCCCACCCTTGCTCCGCTGACCTTCGAAGCATTCAGTTTATTCAGGAAACTTCTTTGCTTTTGGTTCAGTCCAGTTGAGCTGACCTCCCCCGTATTGAGTGTTGTCCTTCCCTTCACCTAAAGTAGTTCTTATCTACTATCTAATCAGTAAATAACCCTCTCCCACCCTCCCTCCCTCCCCCATCTCATAACCAAAAAAGAATGTGTTCTTTTCAGTTTAAACTATTTCTCAAGATCTTACAATAGTAGTCTTATACAATATTTGTCCTTTTGCATCTGACTAATTTCACTCAGCATAATGCCTTCCAGGTTCCGCCATGTTGTGAAATGTTTCACAGATTCGTCATTGTTCTTTATCAATGTGTAGTATTCCATTGTGTGAATATACCATAATTTATCCATTCATCCGTTGATGGACACCTTGGTTGCTTCCATCTTTTTGCTATTGTAAACAGTGCTGCAATAAACATGGGTGTGCCTGTATCTGTTCGTGTAAAGGCTCTTATTTCTCTAGGATATGTTCTGAGGAGTGGGATTTCTGGGTCGTATGGTAGTTCTGTTTCTAACATTTTAAGGAAACGTCAGATGGATTTCCAAAGTGGTTGTACCATTTTATACTCCCACCAGTAGTGTGTAAGAGTTCCAATCTCCCTACAGCCTCTCCAACATTTATTATTTTGTGATTTTTGGATTAATGCCAGCCTTGTTGGAGTGAGATGGAATCTCATCGCAGTTTTAATTTGCATTTCTCTAATGGCTAATGATCGAGAGCTTTATCTCATGTATCTGTTAGCCTCCTGAATATCGTCTTTAGTAAAGTGCGTGTTCATATCCTTTGCCCAATTTTTAATTGGGTTGTTTGTCTTTCTGTGGTTGAGTTTTAACAGAATCCTACAGATTTTAGAGATCAGGCGCTGGTCAGAGATATCATAGCTGAAAATTTTTTCCCAGTCTGTAGGTGGTCTTTTTACTCTTTTGGTGAAGTCTTTGGATGAGCATAGGTGTTTGATTATTAGGAGCTCCCAGTTATCTGGTTTCTCTTCATCATTTTTGGTAATGTTTTGTATTCCGTTTATGCCTTGTATTAGGGCTCCTAAAGTTTTTCCTATTTTTTCTTCCATGATCTTTATCGTTTTAATCTTTATGTTAAGGTCTTTAATCTATTTGGAGTTAGTTTTTGTGCATGGTGTGAATTATGGGTCCAGTTTCATTTTTTTGCAAATCGATATCCAGTTATGCCATCACCATTTGTTAAAAAGACTATCTTTTCCCCAATTAACTGACACTGGGCCTTTTTTTTTACTGGGTTTTGTGGGCCTTTGTCAGATACCAGCTGCTTATATGTGGATGGATTTATATCTGGGTTCTCAATTCTGTTCCATTGGTCTATATGCCTGTTGTTGTACCAGGCTGTTTTGACTACTGTGGCTGTATACTATGTTCTAAAATCAGGTAGAGTGAGCCTCCCACTTTGTTCTTCTTTTTCAGTAATGCTTTACTTATCCAGGGCTTCTTTCTCTTCCATATAAAGTTGGTGATTTTTTTCTCCATCACATTGAAAAATGTCGTTGGAATTTGGATTGGAAGTGCATTGTATATATAGATGGCTTTTGGTAGGATAGATATTTTTACTATGTTAAGTCTTCCTATCCATGAGCAAGGTATGTTTTTCCACTTATGTAAGTCCCTTTTAGTCTCTTGCAGTAGTACTTTGTAGTTTTCTTTGCATAGGTCTTTTACATCTTTGGTAAGATTTCTTCCTAAGTATTTTATCTTCTTGGGGGCTACTGTGAATGGTATTGATTTGGTGATTTCCTCTTCGATGTTCTTTTTGTTGATGTAGAGGAATCCAAGTGATTTTTGTATGTTTATCTTATAACCTGAAACTCTGCCAAACTCTTCTAATAGTTTCACTAGTTTTCCTGAGGATTCCTTGGGGTTTTCTGTGTATAAGATCATGTCATCTGCAAACAGAGATAATTTTACTTCTTCCTTACCAATCCGGATGCCCTTTATTTCTTTGTCTAGCCTAATTGCTCTGGCTAGGACCACCAGCACAATGTTGAATAAGAGCAGTGATAAAGGGCATCCTTGTCTGGTTCCTGTTCTCAAGGTAAATGCTTTCAGGCTCTCTCCATTTAGAATGATGTTGGCTGTTGGCTTTGTGTAGATGCCCTTTATTATGTTGAGGAATTTTCCTTCAATTCCTATTTTGCTGAGAGTTTTTATCATGAATGGGTGTTGAACTTTGTCAAATGCCTTTTCTGCATCAATTGATAAGATCATGTGGTTTTTGTCTTTTGTTTTATTTATATGGTAGATTACATTAATGGTTTTTCTAATTTTGAACCAACCTTGCATACCTGGTATAAATCCAACTTGGTCGTGGTGGATTATTTTTTTGATACGTTGTTGAATTCTATTGGTTAGAATTTTGTTGAGGATTTTTGCGTCTATGCTCATGAGGGATATAGGTCTGTATTTTTTTTTTTTTTTTTTGTGGTGTCTTTACCTGGTTTTGGTATCAGGGATATGTTGGCTTCATAGAATGAGTTAGGTAGTATTCCATCCTTTTCTATGCTTTGAAATACCTTTAGTAGTAGTGGTGTTAACTCTTCTCTGAAAGTTTGGTAGAACTCTGCAGTGAAGCCATCCGGGCCAGGGCTTTTTGTTGCTGGGAGTTTTTTGATTACCTTTTCAATCCCTTTTTTTGTTATGGGTGTATTTAGTTGTTCTACTTCTGATTGTGTTAGTTTAGGTAGGTAGTGTTTTTCTAGGGATTCATCCATTTCTTCTAGGTTTTCAAATTTGTTAGAGTACAATTTTTCATAGTAATCTGATATGATTCTTTTAATTTCAGTTGGATCTGTTGTAATATGGCCCATCTCATTTCTTATTTGGGATATTTGTTTCCTTTCCTGTATTTCTTTAGTCAGTCTGGCCAATGATTTATCAGTTTTATTAATTTTTTTCAAAGAACCAGCTTTTGGCTTTGTTAATTCTTTCAATTGTTTTTCTATTCTCTAACTCATTTAATTCTGCTCTAATTTTTATTATTTGTTTTCTTCTGGTGCCTGACAGATTCTTTTGTTGCTCGCTTTCTATTTGTTCAAGTTGTAGGGAGAATTCTTTGATTTTGGCTCTTTCTTCTTTATGTATGTGTGCATTTATCAATATAAATTGACCTCTGAACACTGCTTTTGCTGTGTCCCAGATGTTTTGATAGGAAGCATTTTCATTCTCATTGCATTCTATGAAATTATTTATTCCCTCCTTAATGTCATCTATAACACAGTCTTTTTTGAGCACGGTATTGTTCACTTTCAAGTATTTGGTTTTTTTCCCCTGATTTTTCTGTTATTGATTTCTACTTTCATGGCCTTATGGTCTGAGAAGATGCTTTGTAATATTTCTATGTTTTGGATTCTGCAAAGGTTTGCTTTATGACCTAATATGTGATCTAGAGAATGTTCCATGTGCACTAGAAAAAAAAAAGTATATTTTGCAGCCATTGGGTGGCGTGTTCTGTATAGGTCTATGAGGTCAAGTTGGTTGATTGTAGCAATTAGATCTTCCGTGTCTCTATCGAGCTTCTTACTGGAAGTCCTATCCTTCTCTGAAAGTGGTGTGTTGAAGTCTCCTACTATAATTGTGGAGGTGTCTATCTCACTTTTCAGTTCTGTTAAAGTTTGTTTTATGTATCTTGCAGCCCTGTCATTGGATGCATAAATATTTAATATGGTTATATCTTCCTGGTCAGTTGTCCCTTTAATCATTATGTAGTGTCCTTCTTTATCCTTTGTGGTGGATTTAACTTTAAAGTCTATTTTGTTAGAAATTAATTTTGCCACTCCTGCTCTTTTCTGATTGTTGTTTGCTTGACATATTTTTTTCCATCCTTTGAGTTTTAGTTTGTTTGTGTCTCCAAGTCTAAGGTGTGTCTCTTGTAGGCAGCATATAGACAGATCGTGTTTCTTTATCCAGTCTAAGACTCTTTGTCTCTTTATTGGTGCATTTAGTCCATTTACATTGAGCATAATTATAGATAAGTATGAGTTCAGTGCTGTCATTTTGATGGCTTTTTTGTGTGTTGTGGACAATTTCATTTTTCCACTTACTTTTTTGTGCTGAGAAATTTTTCTTTTTAAATTGTGTGTTCCTCCTTTTCATAGTAGTTGAATTTATTTTTGCTGAGTCGTTATGTTTTTCTTGGTTTTTATCTCAAAGTATGGAATTGTTAGACCTCTTTGTGGTTACCTTAATATTTACCCCTATTTTTCTAAGTAAAAACCTAACTTGTGTCGTCCTGTATCACCTTGTTTTCCTTTCCATATGGAAGGTGTATGCCTCCTGTATTCAGTCCCTCGTTTTGATTATTGTAAACTTTTACATAATGACTTCAATGATTCCCTGTTTTGAGCATTTTTTTCTGTTTTAAATTAATCTTATTTTGTTTTTGTGATTTCCCTATTTAAGTTGATATCAGGATATTCTGTTCTGTGACCTCATGTTGTGTTGGTATCTGATATTATTGATTTTCTGACCAAACAATTTCTTTTAGTAATTCTTCTAGCTTTGGTTTGGTTTTTGCAAATTCTCTAAGCTTGTGTTTATTTGTAAATGTTTTAATTTCACCTTCATATTTGAGAGAGAGTTTTGCTGGATATATGATTCTTGGCTGGCAGTTTTTGTCCTTCAGTGCTCTATATATGTCACACTATTGCATTCTTGCCTGCATGGTTTCTGCTGAGTAGTCTGAGGTTATTCTTATTGATTCTCCTTTGTAGGTGACTTTTCGTTTATCCCTGGCTGCTTTTTAAATTTTCTCTTTATCTTTGGTTTTGGTAAGTTTGATGATAATATGCCTTGGTGATTTTCTTTTTGGATCGATCTTATTTGGGGTTTGATGAGCATCTTGAATAGATATCCTTTCATCTTTCACGATGCCAGGAAAGTTTTCTGCCAACAGATCTTCAACTATTCTTTCTCTATTTTCTTTTATCCCTCCCTGTTCTGGAACGCCAATCACACACAAGTTATTCTTCTTGATAGAGTCCCACATGATTCTTAGGGTTTCTTCATTTTTTTAAATCCTTTTATCTGATTTTTCTTCAACTATATTAGTGTCAATTGCCTTATCCTCCAACTCCCCCACTCTGCATTCCAATTCCTCAATTCTGCTCCTCTGACTTCCTATTGAGTTGTCTAATTCTGTAATTTTACTGTTAATCTTTTGGATTTCTGAATGCTGTCTCTCTATGGCTTCTTGCAGCTTATTAATTTTTGCACTCTGTTCTTGAATAACCTTTTTGATTTCTTCAACTGCTTTATCAGTGTGTTCCTTGGCTTTTTCTGTAGATTGCCTTATTTCATTTCTGAGGTCATCCCTGATGTCTTGAAGCATTTTGTATATTAGTTTTTTGCATTCTGCATCTGGCAATTCCAGGATTGTTTCTTCATTTGGGAAAGATTTTGATTCTTTAATTTGGGGATTTGTAGAAGCTGTCATGGTCTGCTTCTTTATGTGATTTTGTATCGACTGCTGTCTCCGAGCCACCTATAAGATATGGTAATGATTTATTTTATATTTGCTCACTGAGTCTTATCTTGTTTTGTTTTGTTTCAATATACCCAGATGGGCTACTAGATTGCCCTGTCTTGATTGTTGCAGCCTTTGAATCACTTATGTCCTATTACCAACTGGTTTGGGCTGTTACCAGATATATAAGCCTAAGAGTCCATTCACTATTCTTCAATAAAATTAGCTTAGCTGTTCTGACTTTGGGCCACCAAGTGTGTGGTGTAGTAGACTGTCACCTATTAATTTAGAGTAGTGGTGATAGTTGTGTGCACCAGATTCTAGTAGCAGCAGGGGGTCATGCTCCAAGGAGGGCAGGATGCTGACAGCCTTCCCCCACGTGCCAGTGAGGTAGGTGTGTCTCTATTCCTAGAGCACTTTGGTGGGTGTGCTCTGCAGCTGTACCTTAGGCACCCAATGCTTGTACCTCTAAAGATTGGTAGGCATCACTATCCTCACACCCCTTTGGCAGGTGGCTAGGTGGTTTGGGTGGAGCTTCTGCCCTCAGTTCCCCGCTGTGGATCAGTGAGGGCTCTGTTTAATAGGTAGAGAGGTATCAGACCTGGAAAACTTGTCCTTCCAGTGCTCCACTAAAACAATTACAGTCAGATCCGTATCAGAATTACCTTTGCATTATAATAGCCACCTTGTTCCCTGTGGGGATGAAAACCAAAAACTGCGGATCTCATATGCTTGGCTGGAGCTGGTTCTGTATTTTTATTCCAGTTTAGGGAAGTCGGGGAAGGATTTTTCATTCCTGGATTGTTAGTTGCTGCTTCTCTCAGTCCAGGAGAATAAAAAGAAAAAAAAAATTTTTTTTTTTTGAATAGGTTAGGAAAAAAAAAAACCCCGCAGAACACTTCACTCCCTGGCCCAGGAAATTCCAATGTTAATGAAGCTGGCTGGGGCAGGGATGGGAGGGATCAGATAGATAGGAGAGAGTAGCACCCAGTAATATAGACAAAGTTACTTTTCTTGCTCGTCGATGACTGGTTTGTCTGAGATCCCAGAGGGGTGTGTAGCCTGTGCGTGCTGGCTGGGTCAAGATTGCCCCTGAAGATCAGGCCTATGTCCCATGCTTGCATCATCTCAGGAAGCCATAGTCAGCTGCTCCGCTCCTAGTCCAAAGCCCAGTGCCAAGGTTTTCTGGCTGGGACTCTGCACTCCAGGCTCCAAAAGCAGTCGCTGCTTCCCGGTGATTTCTCCTCCTGTCACCCGCATCGCTGTGCTACCTGCGTGCGCTGGCTGGGTTTCCCCCGAGGTTACTTCAGGGGGCTAGAGCTGCATCCTGTGCTTGTGCTGTCTCAGGAAGCCCTACTCAGCTCCTCTGCGCTTAGTTCAAAGCCCAGCACCAAGGTTTTCTGACTGGGACGCTGGCTCCAGGTTCCGAAAACAGTCGCTGCTTTCCCATGGTTGCTCGTTCTCTTGTCAGCCACGTCAGTGTGCAGCCTGCTTGTGCTGGCTGAGTCTCTACCGAGGTTACTCCAGGGAGCTAGGGGTTAGGGCTGTGTCCTGTGCTTGCCCTGTCTCAGTAAGCCGCAATCAGCCCCACCACTCGGCACCAGGGAACTGCGAGGGCTCAAGGCTGTGGCACGGGGCACTGGTTCCAGAAGTGGTCGCTGCTTCAGGGCATGGCTTTTCGCTCCCCTGTCATTCAGGTCAACTCTTTAGTTCTGTGTTTGATAGTCAGAGTTCGTAGGTTGTCATGTATGTGATCAATTTGTTTGTTTTTCTGAGTCTTAGTTGCAAGAGGGATCCATGGTAGCTTCTACCTAGTCAGCCATCTTGGCCCCGCCTTTCCAGTTTTTTTCTAAGGGCTAGGGTGGGTATTATAAATGGTATTGTTTTCCTCATTTCCTTTTCATCATTCCCTTAATTGGTGTATAGGAATCCAACAGATATTTGTATGTTTATCTTACATCCTGTTACTCTGCTGGATCTATTAGTTTCAGTAGTTCTCTTGTGGAGTCTTTTGAGTTTTCTATGTATGGTATCATATTATCCACAAATAGGGACATTTTTACTACTTCTTTACCAATTCAGATGCTCTTTATTTCCTTTTCTTGCCTTATTGCCCTAGCTAGGACTTCAAGCACAATGTGAAATAGGAGTGGTGATAAAGGGCATCCTTGTCTTTTTCCTGTTCTCAAGGGGAATGTTTTCAGCTTCTCTCCATTAAGATTGCGGGTGGCCATTTGTTTTTTGTGTAGATGGTCTTTATTATGTTGGGATATTTCCCTTCTATACCTATTTTATTAGGAGTTTTTTAAATCAAGAATTTGTGTTGGGCTTTTCTTTGTCAATTGAGAAGATCATGTGGTTCTTTCCTTTTGTTTTTTTTATGTGGTGGATTACATTGATTAATTTTCTAATGTTGAACCATCCTTGCATACCTGGTATGAATCCTACTTGGTCGTGTTGTATTATTTTTTTATATGATGCTGAAGCCTATTGGCTAGAATTTTTGCATTTAAATTCCTGAGAGATATTGGTCTGTAATTTTCTTTTTTGTAGGTGCCTGTCTGGTTTTTTTTTTTTTGGGGGGGGGGTGCCTGTCTGGTTTTTTTTTTTTTTTGGTCTGGTTTTGGTATCAAGATTATGCTGGCTTCATAGGATGAATTTGGAAGTATCTTTTCTATGTTCTCAAATAGTTTGAATAGTACTGGTGCAAGTTCTTCTATGAATGTTTGGTATAATTCTCCCGTGAAGCCATCTGGGCCATCTGTTGTTGTTGTTGTTGGGAGGCTTTTTAAAATTACCTTTTGATCTCTTCTCTTGTTATGGGTATGTTCAGATTTTCAACTTCAGTTTGTGTTAGTTTGGGTAGGTAGTGTGTTCCTAGAAATTTGTCCATTTCCTCCAGGTTTTCAAATTTGTTTTGGAGTATAGTTTTTCAGAATACTCTGTTATGATCCCTTTTATTTCAGTTGGGTCTGTTGTAACGTCCCCCATGTCATTCCTTATTTGGGTTATTGGCATCCTATCCTGTTTTTCTTTTGTCCATTTGGCCAATGGTTTTTTGATTTTATTGTTTCTTTCAAAGAACCAACTTTGAGTTTTGTTGATTCTTTCAAGAAGGGGCAGAGACGGCATACACAGCTAGATGTGTGGGAGAAAGGAGAGGAAGGAAGGGAGAGAGAGATAAGAAACTGAGAGAGAAAAAAAATTGTGCTGAGGGAGCTCACCAGTGGGGCATTGAGGACCAGGGAAGCCATGTGCTGGAGGTTCCCCAGCCATGTTGTATGGCACAGCCTGTGAAGAAGCAGCGGAGACAGCACATGTGACCAGGTGGGTGGGAGAAAGGAAAGTAGAGAGAGACAAGAAACCGAGGGGAAAAAAAGTGAAAAAAAAAAAAATGGTGCTAAGAGAGCATACCGATGTGGCTGCGCAGACCAGGGAAACTGTAATACAACAGAAAGGAAAGGAAGGAGATGAGAGAGAAGGAAGAAACAAAAAGAAGCCAAAACAACAACAAAAATATCACACTGAAGGAGCCGGCTGGTCAGGGCAGGGCAAATCCAAGTGGCAGAGGCTGCACAGAGGGAAGAAGGGCAGGGGAAGGGAAAGCATGTATCCCTAGTTACCGGGTGCCACGTCTCATGTTGGCAGCTCCATGAATTTGCCTTCCTATAATCCCTCTCTGCCACTCCCAGTGGCTGAGGTCCAAGATGGTGAATTCATGCTTTGTTTGCTGGTAGGTGACCTCCACTCTGCAGCTCTCCTTGTTCTCTGTTCTCTGTCAGTTTCCTATTCCATTTGGTGCTTGGTTGAGTTCTTTATGCCTTCATTTGATGCTTAGGTTTCCAGGATTGACGTTTGTATCTGTTTTACTTAGTTTCTTGGGTCTTTGCTTCAGAGGAATGGCGTGGTGCTTCTGTCTACAGTGCCATCCTGGATCTTTGAATTAATTTTCCAATATGGTATGAACCTTGTGTAGAAGATCATTTTTTACATATGAATATTCAATTTTCTAGTACCATTTGTTTAACAGCATATTCTTTCTCCACCGAATTGCCTTCACACTTTTACAAAAAAAAAATCAGTGTTCGTATATGTGTGGGCCTATTTCTATACTCTATTTTCATTCACTGTTCTATTTATCTATCTTCATACCAATTCCACACTGTCTTGGTTACTGTCCCTTTATAATAAGTGTTAAAATCAGATATCATTAGTTCTCCTTTGTCCTTTTTCGTAATTGTTTTGGATATTCTAGGATATTTTCATTTCCATATGAGTTTTAAAATCGGTCTGTCAATTTCTATGAAAAAGTCTGTGGGGATTTTTTGTTTTTAGGGACTGTGTTAAACCTCTAGATCAATTTGGAGAACAATTGACTTCATACAAAATATTGAGTCTTCTGATACCTGAACATGGTATATAAAAAAAAAAAAATCAAGCCCATTGCCATTAAGTTGATTCTGACTCATATCAACCTATCTCCATTTATTTAGATGTTTGTTTCCCCAATGTCTAGTAGTTTTCAGTGTACAGATCCTACATGTATTTTGTCAGATTTATCCTTAATATTTCATACTTTTCATGTTATGGATTGAATTGTGTCCTGCCAAAATATGTGTTATAAATCCTAACCTCTATGCCTGTGGTCATAACTCCATTTGGGAATGAGTTATTTGTTATGTTAATGAGGTAGGATTAGTGTTGGGTGTGTCTTGAGTCAATCTCTTACAAAATAGGAAAAAAGTAAGCAGAGATACCAGCAGAGATAGGAGAAGATAAATGCCAAGCCACAAGGAGGTCTCCAAGGAACCAGGAAATAGAAGCTGAAGAGACAAAGACCTTCACTCAGAGCTGAGAGAGATAACCTTCCTTTACAGCTGGTACCCTGAATTTGAACTTTTAACCTCCTCAATGTGAGAAAATAAATTTGTGTTTGTTAAAGCCATCCACTTGTGGTATTTCTGTTATAGTAGCACTAGATCACAGGGGCTATGTTAAATCTCTAGATCGATTTTGGGGACAATTGATGTGGTAAAAAATATTGAGTCTTCTGATACATGAACATGGTATATATCTCCATTTATTTAGGTCTTATTTTCTCAACATTTTGTAGCTTTCGGTATATAGATCCTACACATATTTTGTCAGATTTACCTTAAATAATTCATATTTTTCATGCCATTGTAAATAGTGTTTTTAAAATTTCAATTTCTGATTGTTTATTGCTGTATATAGAAAACAATTGGCTTTTGTTCGTTCTATCTTGCACCCTGAAACCTTGCAAAACTCACCTAATCATTCTAGTAGCTTTTTAATAGCCTCCATCAGATTTTCTACATAAATGATCATGTTGTCTATGAATAAAGACAGTTTAATTCTTTTTTCTCAATACAGGCTTCTTTTATTTCTTTTTCTTATTATCCTGGCTACAGCCTCCAGTACAATGTTGAATAGAAGTGGAGAGGGCAAACATCCTTGTCTTCTTCCTGATCTTTGGACAAAAGAATTCAGTCTTTCATTGTTAAGGATAATATTTAACTCTACCTTTGTTGTAAATGCTCTTTACTAGATTAAGGAGGTTCCTTTCTATTCCTAGTTTGTAGAGTCTTTTTATCAATGGTAGATGTGGGATTTTTTCAAATGGTTTTTCTGCATTGGCTGAGATGCTAATATGGTTTTTCATTTTTTGTTTGTTAATATGGTAAACTATATTGATTCTTTTTTTTATATATATTAAATCTATCTTGTCTTCCTGGGATAAACCCTACATGGTCATGTTGTAGTATTCCTTTAAATCTATAAAACCCATTGCCAACGAATTGATTCCAACTCATAATGACCGTATAGGACAGAGTAGAGCTGCCCTATAGGGTTTCCAAGGAGCAGGTGGTGGATTGGAACTGCTGACATTTGGTTAGCAGCTGAGCTCTTAACCACTTTGTATAGTTGAATTGAATTTCAAAAAAAAAATTTATTTTTAGAATTTTGGTTCTACTTCAAGAAGGGTAGTGATTTTTCACTTTCTTTGCTTGTAATGCTCTTGTCTAACTTTGGTATCAGAATAATGCTGGCCATGTAGAATGAAGGGCAAGTATTCCCTCCTTTTCCATTTTCTGGAAAAGTGTGCATAGAATTGGGACTATTTGTTTCTCAAATGTTTTCTAGAACTCAATAAGCCATCTGGATCTGAGGGGTCATTTCTGTGCGAAGTTTTCTAACTTCAAATTCAATTTGATTAATACTATAGGGCTATTCAGAATATGTCTTTCCTGTTGAGTTCGTTTTGGTTTGTGTTTTCCATAGAGTTTGTATATTTCATCTAAGTTATCAAAGTTATTGGCATAAAGATGTTCATAATGTTCACTTTTTCATCTTTTTAATATCTGTAGAATTTATAATGATGCTACTTCTCTCATTTCTGATTTTGATAATTTATGTCTTCTCTCTTTTCTCCTAATTAGATTGGCCAGAGTGTTATTAATTTTATTGATCTTCACAAAGAACCAGGTTTCAGTTTTACTGATTTTTTTAAATGTCTTTGTCTCCATTTCATTGATTTTCACTCTTAACTTTATTAGTTTCCTCCTTTTGCTTACTTTGGGTTTTATTTGCTCCTCTTTTTCTAATTTCTTAAAGTGGAAATCAATTTGAGACTTTTTTAATATAAATGTTTAGTGCTATAAATTTCCCCTAACTATGGCTTTAGCAGCATCCCGTGAATTTTGATAGGTTGTGTTTTTATTTTCATTCAGTTCAAAATATTTTAATTTTGTGTTTCATTTCTTCTTTGACCCATGAGTTATTTTGAAATATTTTATTTAGTTTCCAAATATTTGGGTATTTTTCAGAGATATTTTGTTATCAATTTCTAATTTAACTCCAATATATTAAGAGAACATATTTTCTATGACTTATTGTTGTTAGGTGCCACTGAATTTGTTCCGACTCATAGCGACCCTATGTACCACGGAACAGAACACTGCCCAGCCCTTCACCATGCTCACAATCAGTGTTATGCTTGAGCCCCTTGTTGCAGCCACTGTGTCAATCCGTCTCATTGAGGGTCTTCCTCTTTTCTGCTAATCCTATACTTTACCAAGCATGATGCCCTTCTCTAGGGACTGATCCCTTCTGACAACATGTCCAAAGTGTGTAAGACAAAGTCTCACCATCCTTGCTTCTAAGGAGCATTCTGGTTGTACTTCTTCCAAGACAGATTTGTTCATTCTTTTGGTAGTCCATGGTATATTCAATACTCTTCAGCAACACCACAATTTGAAGGCATCAACTCTTTTTCAGTATTCCTTATTCATTGTTCAGCTTTCTTATCATATGATGTTATTGAAAATACCATGGCTTGGGTCAGGCACACCTTAGTCTTCAAGGTGACATCTTTGCTTTTCAACACTCTAAAGGGGTCCTTTGCAGCAGATTTGACCAGTGCAGTGCATCTTTTGATTTCTTAACTGCTGCTTCTATGGGTGTTGATTGTGGATCCATGTAAAATGAAATCCTTGACAACTTCAAACTTTTCTCCATTTATCATGATGTTGCTTATTGGTCCAGTTGTGAGGGTTTTTATTTCTTTTATGTTCAGGTGTAATCCATCCTGAAGGCTATAGTCCTTGATCTTCATCAGTAAATGCTTCAAGTCCTCTTCACTTTCGACAAGAAAGATTGTGTCATCTGCCTAATGCAGGTCATTGATGAGCCTTCCTCCAATCCTGATGCCCTGTTCTTCATAGAGTCCAGATTCTCTGATTATTTGCTCAGCATACAGATTGAATAGGTATGGTGAAAGAATGCAACCCTGATGCACACCTTTCCTGACTTTAAACCACACAGCGTCACCTTGTTCTGTCCGAACAAATGCCCCTTGATCTATGTACAGGTTCCTCATAAGCACAAATTAAGTGTTCTGGAATTCCCATTCTTTGCAATGTTATCCATAATTTTTGTGTGTGTGTGTTTATATGACTTGAATACTTCTAATTTTATTAAGACTTATTTTAGGGTTCAGATTACTACCTATCTTGTTAAATGTTTTGTGTAGTTAAAAAGGATGAATATTCTGCTGCTTGAGGATGGTGTTTTATAACTAACAATTAGGTCAAGTTGGTTTATACTGTTGTTAGCTGCCATTGAGTCAGTCTCAACTCATGGTGACCCTATGCAAAACAGAATAAAATGCTGTTTTGTGTCATCCCCATGATCAGTTGCATGTCTGACTGTTGTGATCTGTAGAATTTTCATTGGCTGATTTTGTCATAGTCCATCTTAATCTGGAAGCTCTTTTTAAACTGTTCAGCATCATAGCAACATGCAAGCCTCCACTAACAGACATGTGGTGGCTGAGCATGCGGTGCATTGGCTGGGAATCAAACCCAGGTCTCCTGCATGGTGTTGTTCAAATATTCCCTATCCTTAATGACTTTTTGTTTACCAATTCTATCAATTATTGAAATGAGGATATTGAAACCCTTAACAATAATTGTGGATTTGTGTATTTTTCCTTGAAGTTCTATTAGTTTTTGATTTATATATTTTGAAGCTCTGTTATTGGGTACATTAACATTTGGGACTGTTATTTCCTCTTGATGAATGATCCATTTGTCATTATGAAATGATTTTCTTTATCCCTGGCAATATTCTTTACTCTGAAATCTATTTTATCTGATATTAATATATTGCCATTTCAGGTTTCCTTGAGTAGTTAACATTAGTCAAGCATGATACATCTTTTTCCCTCCTTGTGATGGTTAAGATTGTGTGTCAACTTGGCTGGGCCATGGTTCTCAGTGTTTATGTGTGGTCACTCCCACAATGGGATCTGCTGTGAGTAGCCAATCAGTTGAAAGGGAGTTTCCTTGAGCATGTAGCCTGCATCTGAATACAAGTAACATTCTCACTTTTGCCCACTCTGGATCCTCATCTGCCTTTTGTTCATCCGACCTCTAGTTCTTGGGACTTGCAGTAGCAGTTTACCTGCCAGTCTTGGGATTCGTCAATCTTCACAACCTGTGAGCAAGAGTCTTGCTTTCTGACCTGCCAGTCTTGGATTTGCCAGCCCCTGCTGCTACATGAATCAGGAGAAGCCTATATCCTGATCTATGGACTTGGGACATTCCAGCCTCTGCAATCGTGTGAACTGTTTCCTTGATATAAATATTTGTGTTTATACTTTTTACTGGTTTTGCCTCTCTAGAGAACCCAGCCTAAGACAATCCTTTTAACATATTTAAAATGTGTTTTTTTTTTTTTTTTTTTAGAGATTTCGTTCTTGCATTTTTATCCATCCTTAACACCCCTGCTTTTTAATTTGGGTATTTATACTGTTAACATTTAGTGTGGTTATCTATATAGTCAGGTTTAAATTTATCATCTTGCCTCTTATGCATGTGGAAACTATGCAATGAATAAGCAAGACCAAAGAAGAATTGATGCCTTTGAATTATGGTGTTGATGAAGAATATTGAATATACCATGGGCTGCCAAAAGAATGAACAAATTTGTCTTGGAAGAAGTACAGCCAGGATGCTCCTTAGAAGCAAAGATTGTGAGACTTTGTCTCACATACTTTGGACATGTTATCAGGAGAGATCAGTCCCTGGAGAAGAATATCATGGTTGGTAAAGTACAGGGTCAACTAAAAAGAGGAACACCTTCAACAAGATAGATTGACACAGTGGCTGCAACAATGGGCTCAAGCATGATGATGATTATGAGGATGACACAGGACTGGACAGTGTTTTGTTCTGTTGTACATAGGGTCACTCAGAGTTGAAACCAACTTGACGGCACCTAACAACATTTATTTTCTATTCTGTCTGTTCTTTTTTTCTCCTGCCTTCTTTCAGATTAGGAGCTTTGGTGGCACAGTTGGTAAAGTGCTCAGCTGTTAAACAAAAAGTTGGCAGTTCAAATCCACTAGCTGCTCCATGGGAGAAAGATGTAGTATTCTACTTCTGTAAAGATTTATAGCCTTGGAAACCCTGTGAGGCAATTCTACTCTGTCCTATAGGGGTACTATGAGTCAGAATCAGCTCAGCAGTAGTGGGTTTGGTTTTAGTTTTTTGTCTTTTGGATTACTTGAATACTTTTTTATTCCAGTTCACCCCACCACCACTTTTTTTTTTATTTACAGCTTATAATAGGCATTTTTAATTTATTTTATTCTACCTTTATTCTTCCTTCAAGTGATATTATACTACTTCACATGTAAGAGCCATAAACAGTATACTTTCATTTCTCTCCTCCCAATCTTTGTGCTATTGTTATCCTACGTTTGTTCTAAGTGTTCAAAACTCCACCCTGCATTGTTATGAATTTGTTTAAATAGTCAACTATCTTTTAAAATGAATCAAAAGCAAGAAAAAAATATTATATATATGTATATATATATCCATGACATTGCCATTTCCAGTACTCTTCAGATTCATGTTTGCATTTGATATCAACTTCTTTCTGTCTGAAGGACTTCCTTTAGTATAGTTTGTAGTTTGGGTTGCAGGTGATAATATTTTTCAGCCTGAATATGTCTGGAAAAAATTTTATTTCATTTTTTTTTCACCTTCACATTTGAGATGTATTTTGCTGAGTATAGAACTCTTGGTTGACCTTTTTTTTTTCTTTCTTTCAGTACTTTAAAGATGTCACTTCATTGTCTTCACACTTGCATTGTTTCAATGAGAAACCTGTTATCTCTGTTCCTTTGTATGTAACATATTTTTTCCTCTGTCTACTTTTAAGGTTTTCTTTTTATCACTTGCTTTGAGTGATTTGATAATGAGCTGTGTTGGTGTTTTTTTGTTGTTGTTTTTTTCTTGTTTATAGTCGTTTATAGGGGATGTAAGACAGTGATATCTTACTTTTACTATCCCTTCTGTTTTGTGGTCTTCCCCAACACGTTTTATTTGCAGGATCAGATTTTAGTTTAAAGTGACTAGGCCAATTCATACTTTAAAGCTTATTTCTGAATTCATTCTGAAATTGTATTTTACTGTGGCTAGTGCTGCACTCCGCTGCTAACTGAAAGATTGGCAGTTTGAACCCATCCAGCAGCTCTGTGGGAGAAAGACCTGGCATGTGCTCCCATAAGGATTACAGCCGAGCAAACCCTGTGGAGCAGTTCTCTCCTGTCACAGGGGGTCGACATGAGTCGGAATTTACTCAACGGCACTCAACAACAATGCAAGCTGCTTCATGCCTGTTAGATATAAATGGTAAAACTATAAAGCAATATTTAGAATTCTGACCAGAAGGCCTATATAAGATTGTTGATCACAGGGTTTTTAAAAATGTATATATTTAACAGGATACAGTGATTTATGAGAGACTTTCAGAAGAGTCTTTGTTTGTGGAGGAGACATTAACTCATCTGGAATATTTTGCCACAGAAGGTAGGTGAAAATCTAGTTCCCTCTGGAAGTGTTGTTCTTAAATGTTGACATCGTAACCCTGAATGCATTGCCAGGCACACAGGCAGGCAAGGGGGATGACTTTGTATGTGTAGCTTTGTAATGCCTTCTGTTTGCATAAAGATAAATGGCTCCTCAAACTCTGCTGAGACATAATTATTACAAGTAGTCCCCCCTTATCCACGGTTTCACTTTCCGAGGTTTCAATTTTTTTTTTAATTGAAACAAGTAAATCAGACAATTACAAGAGTTAGCAGAACCTTCTCTGACTACTCTTCAGGTATGACAGGGTGACATCTTTCAGTAAAGGCACCTGGCTCTTGGAGGGGCATAGAAAGCTGTGTTGGCTGGCCTGCTGCTCCTGACCCTTTCCACAGGGGCAGCAGTTTGTCAGTCACATTCAGTTGTCGAGAAAGTATAACATTCAGCAAGCTAGCAGGCTGGGCTTCCCTTAGTTAAGTAGTACTGTTTGGCACTCTTCAGGGCAGCACTTCCTCCCAGCTTCAGATCACCAGCTGGGGAGAAAAAGGACCAAAGACACACATTTCATTTTAGAAACACATTTACACATAAACCTGATGCTACACAATCAAGATCATCCAAAAAGGCTTCTCTTTTTTTTTTTGGTGGGGTGCTGGGGGAGTGCTCTCTCATCTCCTGGTTAACATTCACATTAGAAAAACCCCTGTCAGAAAAGGAAAAGAAAATTGCCTTTTTATCTTTATCTAGACATACAGTCAGACATTCATAGCCCAGGGACTACCTGTATTTCCACAAAGAGAAGTTGGGGTTTCGTTCTCGTTCTTACTCTTCTCAAGCTACACCATTTGAGCAATAAAAACCATGTGTAAGTGCTGGCTATGAGGCCCCAGCAGCCTCCCCTCTCCCTCTTACTGGGCAAAGGAGTTTCAACATGCATCAACACCGCCATCTACTGTTTCACCTGCGTGACGTATGGAGCAGGCTTGGAGGGTGACCAGGGGCCAGGTGGGGGTCCAGGGGCTACTGCTGCAAGGCCTGCCTCTTGCAGTAGTTGCTGTAGGCCTCCTCGAACATGGCTTCAGAGGGGAACTGGGCCTTCAGCAGTCCTACTTTGTCCTATGTGGTCACTATGAGTGGGAATCAACTTGACAGAAATGGTTATTAAGTGCCATACACTATTCTCAGCTTCTGGGACATCACTGAACAAAATACAGAAAACTCATGCTCTCATGGAATTTACTAGTAAATATAATGCCAGGTGGTGATAAGTGCTGTAAAGAAAAATGAAGCAGGAGAAGGGGACTAGAGAGTGGTGGCCTCAATGCCACCTTATTTAGGGTGATAAAATGGCATTGAGGCAGAGACTGAAGAAAGTGAAGGGGAGAGCCATATGGCTATCTGGAAAGTATTCAAGGTAAAAGGTAGAGCAGTAAAAGGTAAGAGTCTGGGAGCAAGATGTCACTGTTAGCAAGGGAGAGAAGGGCAGAAGAAACATCAACAAGGTAGCCAGGGGCAAATCAGGGAGGGCCTTGAAGGACTTCACATTCACACAACCTCTAAAATACTTTTGGATTTTATTTTCAAATGCCTCTCTTGTCCCTGGTCACTGGCAGCATGACCAGGAGATACCACATTCTTTCTTGCAGGTCTGAGAACTCTCTGTATTGCTTATACTGATTTAACTGAGGATGACTACGAAGAATGGCTAAAGGGGTATAAAGAAGCCAGTACAGTTTTAGAAGACAGAAGTAAAAGACTAGAAGAATGTTATGATACTATTGAAAAGGTAACATACCCCATACGTACATAAGTGAAGAAAATCTATCCTTCAATGTTTTTGTATGCTGATATGGTTTTTAAAACACAGTTAAATTTTGTTTTTTTCCTTCAAAAGTGTAAATCTGTCCTATCACACTGAAAATTCATGAAATATGTCCTTACAAAAGATTCAAAGTATTTCTTCCTCTTCTGAGTCTAATCATTTCAACCTTGTTATCCTTTTTATAATAACTTTTTCCATATCAAAAGAACATGTTCATTATTAAAAAAAAAAAAAAGCTAGAGTAACAGATGATACTCACCAGTAATGCTGTGCTAATGACTAACATCAGGTGTATAAGCTTCCAGTCTCCTTCTTTATATGTGTGCTGTATATGTAGTGTTCCACTGTGTGTGTTTATCTCTCTCCCTGTCTCTCTCTCACACACACATACAACACAATATTTTCCAATAAAAATTAGCTCATGCTTGTATATTGTTTGGCACATGAATTTTCCTCTTAAAAAATTGGGAACATTTTTCCATTTCATTGAGTATTCTTATATATTAGCTTCTTTGAATACTCCAGGGTGTTCCATTGTATGGATGAGTAATTTGTCATTGTGCTTGCTATCCTGTGGTAGTTATTTTTCCTGTGGGAATCTCATACACCCTGGGTGCTCTGGAGGGTAACTGAATTTGCTTCAGCTGGGACCTCCGGGGTTTCACAGATCCCAGGCCAATTTTTATGCTAGTTTCTTGACTTGGAACTCTTTTGTCATTTGGCTGCATGAATTCTGCATCTCATTCCTGCAGGCCCTTGACCAGAACAAGTTTAGATAGGGCTGGTTTATTGAGCTTATTGGCCCTAGGTCCTTTTCAAAACCATAAATTAGAAGATTTGGAATCTAACCTAGCTTCATGCCAAATGCATCAACTCTCAACAGTCTCCTTCATGGGTGATTATTCAGCCTCTGCTGACAAATCACGGTGAAGGGAGTTTAACTGGTTTATGTAATCCACCTCTTGTGTTTCCATTTTGGAACCTTCATTGGTCCTTTCCCAGCTGTAGCAATGTGGCCATACCTTGCTCCCATACGCTGAAAGGAAATCTGGGCAGTTGAAAAGTGGTTTCTGGAGCTTAAAAGACTATGCAAGCATTACTATGGTGATTATTTTTGAATTAACTGGCTATACTATGTTAAGAAATACAGAAATGGTCATTCCTACCCTTACCCAGAATGAAAGAAATGAAAATTCTTCTAAGAGTGATTTCCTAAAGAAAAATGCTCAAGACATAAAGAAAGTCTCTGGCCTCAAGAACTAGGAAGGGAGTTAGAAAATATCTCACTATAACGGAAAAGAAGAACCACAACAGTATGCATGGAATTGTCTGTAAGAGCTATGGAATTGTCTGTAAGAGCCACTTTCACAGAACAATTGATCCTGCACTCTTTCGTGTCAGATTACAATATCTACCTACCAGACTACAGAAACTACCATAGAACAGCAGCTAGAATTGTGGAAATTAGAACAAGCTGTAAGGCAGGTGATAAGACAATCTAACTTTCCTTGGTGAGGACAAAGATGTTCTAAGCCTAGAAAACTACACAAAAAGCACTTAGAAGGTCTGAGGATTAATGTAATCAGTTTTAGACACTAACACAGCACTTTCACACTATTTAACAAACTACTGAATTGGAAATATTACCATCTTAACAATATGAATCTTCTAAACTATGAACATTAAATGTTTTTCCATTTATTTATATCTTTTTTAACTTCTTTCAACAATGTTTTGTAGTTTTTGGAGTATAAATTTTGCACTTCTTTTATAAAATTGTTTCCAGTCCTTTTTTTCTTTCTAATGCTGTTCTGAATGGAATTGTTTACTTAATTTCATTTCAAATTGTATAGAAATTGACTTATTTTTGTGTATCAATCTTGTATTCTGCAACCTTGCCAAACTTGTTTTTTAGTGGATTCCTTGAGATTTTTTATGTACAAAATCATGTCATCTGTGAACAAAGATACTTTTACTTTCCCAATCTGAATGTCTTTTCTTTCTCTCTTTTGCCTAGTTGCCCTGGCTAGAACCTCCAGTACAAGGTTGAATAGAAGCGAGGAGAGCAGATAGTCCTTGTCTTGTTCCTGATCTTAGAGGGACAGCATCCAGTTTTTCACCATGAAGTATGATGTTAGCCATGAATTTTTGGTAGATTCCCTTTGTCAGGCTGAGGGAGTTCTCTTCTATTCCTAGTTTGTTGAGTGTTTTTATCATGAAAGGGTGTTGAATTTTGTCAAATGCTTTTTCTGTGTCTATTGAGAAAATTGTGTGATTTTTGTTTTTTATCCTGTTGGCATGATGTATTACATTAACTGATTTGTGGATGTCAAAATAATATTGTATTCTTGGGATAAATTCCATTTGATTATGGTATATACTTCTTTATATTATGCTGTTGGATTCAATTTGCC
The DNA here is from genome assembly GCF_024166365.1 of Elephas maximus indicus. Taxonomy (NCBI): domain Eukaryota; kingdom Metazoa; phylum Chordata; class Mammalia; order Proboscidea; family Elephantidae; genus Elephas; species Elephas maximus. The sequence goes on along the minus strand of NC_064841.1, from coordinate 57,717,658 downwards.
AGGATCTGGGTGAGGATTTTTGCATCCATAATCAAATGAAATATTGGTCTGTCATTTTATTTTCATGTGATGTTTTTGTCTTTTTTTTTTTTGGTACCAGGATAATACTGGCTTCATAAAATCAATTGGGTGGTATATACCCTTCTCTTCTATTTTTTGGGAAGGTTTGTGAAGAATTGGCATCGATTTTCTTTAAATGTTTGGTAGAATTCAGCAATGAAGCCATAGGGGCCTGGTATTTTCTTCATGGGTAGATTTTTATTACTAGTTCAATCTCTTGGTTTTTTATAGTTCTATGCAGATTTTTCTATTTCTTTTGAGTCAGTTTTTATAGTTCGTGTCTTTCTGGAATTTTTACACTTCTTTTTGATGACCTAATTTGTTGGGATGCAATTGTTCATAATACACCTTATAATTCCTCTAATTTCTGTAAGGTAAATAGTAATGTGCTTTCATTCTTGATTTTAGTAATTTGAATTTTTCTCTCTTTTTTCCTCTTTGTCAGACCAACTAAAGTTTTGTCAATTTTTTAAGAAATATTTTGAAAGAACATACTTTTGATTTTAATTGTTCTCTATTGTTTTTCTATTCTTGATTTTCATTCATTTCTGTTCTAATCTTTACTATTTCCTCTTTCATCTTGCTTTAGCTTTAATATACTCTTCATTTTACAGTGCCTGAAAGTGCAAGGTTAGACTATTGACGTGAGATTTTTTTCTTATTCTAATAAAGGTACTTACAGCTGTAAATTTCCCTCAAATCACTGCTTTAGCTTCATCTCGTAAGTTTTAGTACATCATGTCTTTATTTTAATTTATATCTGAGTATTTTCTATTTTTCCTGGTGATTTATTTTTTGACCCATTCGTTGTTTAGGAATGTTTTCTGTTAATTTCACATATTCGTGAATTAAAAAAATTTTTTTTTCTGTTATTGAGTTATACTCTCATTTCATGATGGCAGAGAACATGCTTTATATCCTTTCCATACTTTTATACTTATTGAGATTAGTTCTATGGTCTAGCATGCGATCTACCCTGGTCAATGTTTTATGTGAAGCTGAGAAGAATGTGTACTCTGCTGTTGTTGGATGAAGTGTTCTATAGATGTCTGTCAGGTCTAGTTGGTTCATAGTGTTATTTAAGTTTACATTTTCCTTGTTGATTTTGTGTCTAGTTGTTCTGTCCATTACAGAAAGTGGATAGTGTATTCTCCAACTATTATTGTTGAATTATTTCTTTCTTTCTTCGGTTATGTCAGCTTTTGCTTACCATATTTTAAGGCTCTGTTGTTAGGTGCATATATGTTTATAACTGTTATATTTTCCTTTAAGGATTGTCCGTTTTATCATTAAGAAGTGTCCCTCTATGTCATTTTATTTTGTTTTAAAGTCTGCTTTGTCTGATATTAGTATAGTCTGCTTGACTATGTGCTGTGTGCATGATCTCTCTTTTTTCATTCTTTCCTTTTCAATCTATTTGTATCTTTGAATCTAAAGTGTGTCTCCTGTAGAAAGCACATAGTTTGATCTTTTTCGTTAGTTTGTTTTTATTTTAATTTTTCTCCAGTCTGACAGTCTCTGCTTCTTGATTGGATTGTTTAACACATGTACATTTAATGTTATTGTTTATATAGTTGAATTTATATCTGCTATTCTACTTTTTCATTTTCTATATGTCTCATGTCTTTTTTGCTTCTCTTTCCCCTCTATTGCCTTCTTTTGCATCAAGGGAATATTTTCTAGTGTAAAATTTTCATTCCTTTAGTGATTTTTTTCACTATATATTTTTAATAGCTACTCTAACAACAACAACAAAGCAATCACTAATAAAAATTTTATTTTTTTTTTTATTAGTGATTGCTTTGTTGTTGTTGTTAGGAGCCACTGAATCAATTTCTACTCACAGCAACTCCATGTGGTAGAATAAACTGCCTCATAGGGTTTTCTAGGCTATAATCATTATGGGAGCAGATTTCCGGGTCTTTCTTCTGCTGGGGGGTTCTAACCACCAATCTTTCAGTTAACAGCTGAGTGCTTAACTGTTGCATCAGCAGTGCTCTTCATTGATTGTTCTCGGGATCACTATATACAGCTAACTTATCAGAATCTACTTCAGATCTATACTAGCTTAAAGCCAGCAAGCTATAGAAACCTTACTCCCATATAGCTCTATTCCCTCTTCCCCCTTTTTGTGCTCTTGTTGTTATATATATTATATCTATGTATTTTACAAACTCAACAATACACTGTCATAATTATTGCTTTTATAATTTTATGTCTTGTAAAGAAGCTGAGAGAAGAAAGAGCAAGTATGTATTTATTGAGCCTGTTATGTAACCTTTTTATTTACCATTTCTGGTTCTTTTCTCTTGTTGATTTGAGTTACCATTTGGTGTTTTTTCTTTACTCGTGTACAGCTTTACTCCCATCACCTTCTTTGTGCAATCATTGTCAAATATATTAAATGTTTCTGTATGTAATAGATCCCTAGGTGGTGCAAAAGATTTGCCGTCAACTACTAACATAAAGTTTGGCTGTTTGAACTCACTCAGCAGTGCTATGGAAGAAAGGCCTGGCAATTTGCTCTGTAAAGATTACAGCCAAGAAAACCCTAAAATCAGTTCTACCCTATAACACATGGGGTCACCATGAGTCAGAATTGATTCCATGGCAACTAGCTTTCTCATTTCAAGAACTATGTTTGTTTCAATGATACCAATTAGCTCATTATTCTTAATTTCAGGGACTTATTAGCAATATATTGACAGCAATATAAATAACATTTTTTAAGTTTTAAATGAGGACTGAAAAGTTCACATTTAGCAAAGACCTCAAAGCAGTACAAGAATAAAACTTCTAAGAAATAAAAACAAGTTTGGTTTGGTTTTTCACTATATGTTACAGGCTCGATAATATAATTATACATTATGTACTGTTTTAGTCAAGTGCATTTTAAATCAGTTAGGAGAAGAAATATGTCGGAATCAACTGGATGGCAGTGGGTTTTGGGACATCTTTACTGGTGTTCTCTGTTTTGGGTATGGATTTGAATTACCACCTGGGGTCATTTGCTATCAGCTTGAAGAATTTCCTTTAGTATTTCTGGTATGGTGGGTCTGCTAGCAAAAAATTCTTTCAGTTTTTGTTTATCTTGGAATCCCTCTATTTTGCCTATGTTTATGAAAGAGTGAAATCGCTCTCCCTCAAGTTTTTCTGGATATAAGGATTTTGTCTGATTGCTTTGTTCTTTCAGAAGTGAAGTATGTCATCCCTTTGCCTTCTGGCCTCCATTGTTTCTGATGAAAAGTTAGAGCTTATTCATATTGGAGTTCCCTTATATGTGACAATTATTTTTCTCTTCTCAAGGTTTTGTGTTTTCTCTTTGTCTTTCAGCATTTTATTATGGTGTGTCTGGGCATGGCTCTTTGTGTTGCTCCTACCTGGAGTTTGTTGACCTCCTTGGATGTGTAGATTGTTGTCTGTAAAGCAAATTTGGAAGATCAGCCTTTTTTTTTTTTTGAATTTTTTTTTTCTTCTTCTCTCTGTCCCCTCTCCTTTTTATATTTCTATTACATATACATTGGTGTAATTAGTGGTGTCCCACACTTCTCTGAGGCTGTGCTTGTTTTTCTTTACTATTTTTCTCTCTGCATTATGTCCTTGCATAAATTCTGTCAATCTATCTTCAAGGCTGCTGATCCTTTCTTTTGCAAATTAAAATCTACTATTGGGCATCTCTACCATTTTTTTTTTTTTAATCTCAGTTGTTGGACTTTTCTACTCCAGTATTTCCATTTGGCTTTTTTTAAAAAATAATTTCTTTATCTTTACCTTGGCATAACTTCCTTTACTTCTTTTAGCACAGGTTCTTCAGTATCCGAGATATTACAATGGCTGCTTTGAGGTCTTTGTTAAGTCTGACATCTGGCCCTTCTCACAGGCAGTTTTTTGTTTGTTTTATGCCTTTTTTTTTTTTTTTTCTGCTAATTGGTCATACTTTCCTGTTTTTTTGCATGTCTCATTTTTTTGCTGTTGAAAATTGGACATTTCAGATTATTACATATTGTAGCAACTCTGGATATTAATCCCCTCCTCCACTCAGAGGTTTGTTGTTTGCTTGTTTATTTGTTTAGTGACTTTGGTGGTCTATTTTAGCAAAATATCTCTCCCTCATAGTATGAAGACTTTTTGCCACTACTCAGAGAGTTCAACCTTAGTCAAACACACAGTCATCCTGGTATGACAAATGGCAGGGTTTTCTTTGACTGTCTCTTTCTCTGATCTCCTTATTAAGCTGTCTCTTCTCATGTAACACCCAACTCTTAGGCTCAATTAGTGAATTGCTGACTGATTAATATATCATTTTTTGACAGTTTCCTCAGATAAAAATTGCCCCACTGTCTGATCCAATTAAATTTGGGCCTCTTCGTAGGGGTGACTGTTGAGGCCGGTTTTTAGGCTTGTCCTGACACCAGGAAGGTTCTTCTTAGCCATCTCTTTTCCTAGTTCTCTCTAGTAAATAAGCTGGCCTATGTTTTAGTTTGTTCTCTCATGGAGCTATCAGCTCCTCTTAGTTGCTTACCAAAAACCAAACTCCATTGTTTTCAACAGTGTCCTTTGGCTTGAACTTCCTTCCCCACACTCTATTTCAGATAAAGTCAGTTACCTTGTGGGAACTCTCTGTTGGTTTATCTGGCTTAATTTTACCTCTGAGAAAAATTTCTGAGCCAATACTTTAGAGCTTGGGGTTGGATACAGTGGCCTGTTTATCTTGGAGTGGCACCTGGCTTTGTGAGCAGGGCCTCTGTTAGTGTGTGAGTGAACCAGGGTAAGGGCAGTCAGGACCCCAGTATTCTTAGCCTCCTGTGATTGAGGTAGTGCCTCCTTCCTGTAAGTGGGGACTAAGTAAAAGACGGGAGTCCCCAGCCACTTCACTGCATTTGCCTGAAATTTTACGTCTGTTACATGGAACTTATATGAATGAGAAATGCTAATGGCTTGCCCCTTGCATGAAGCATCCCTCGACTGAGGGTGTGGGAAGAAGCCCCATCTTCTTGGCTGCACCTGCCTGGATTGGAGCTTTTGTTAAACTGACCTGGAAGTAAGGAAAAAAGGGACTGTATTGTGACTCAAGTGCCATGGACTCTTACTGTTCTTACCAAGATTTAGTAGATTTTCTTAAATAAATATTTCTTCATGCTGTGTGCCTTTGGGAACATTTCCCATGACTTTAAATGTTATCATATTTTAAAAATAATTTTCAACAGCTATGGGTGTTTTGCTGGGAATGTGTCCACAGAACTACTCATGCACCATCCTGGAAGTGGATCTCTTAAATATTTTTTTTTCACCTTGTAGCCCAGTTTTTATTCCTGCTTTCTCTTTTTCTCACCCAAAACATCTTCTATGGTATCCACAATATATTATTAATTTAAATCAAAAGCAAATTACCAAACAGAACTTATGTTATCATCCCTTTTTGTGGACTAAAAATAATGTGGGTATATATCATATATATATTTAACAGCTTTATAGAGATAAAATTAACCTACTACGTAATTTATCTATTTAAAGTGTATAATTAGTTTTTAGTGTATTCACAGAATTGTACAACCATCACAGCAATAAATTTTAGAACATTTTCTTATCTGAAAATGAGGTCTTGTACCCTTTAGCTATCACCTTCCCCATCTTTCCATCCACCGAAGCCCTAAAAAAAAAAAAAAAAAAACTACTAATTTCCTTTCTGTGTCTATAAATGTCTTCTGTACATTTCATATAAATGGAATCATAATATGTGGTCTTTTGTGACTGCATTTTTTCATTTAGTATAGCGTTTTCAAGGTTTATTCATGTTGTAGCGTGTATCAGTATTTCATTCCTTTTTGTAGTTGAATAATATTCCATTGTGCCACATTTTATTTATCCATTCATGAGTTGATAAACATTTGCGTTGTTTGTACCTTTTGACTATTATGGACAATGTTGCTATAAACTTCTGTATACACATTTTTGTATGGATGTAGGCTTTTATCTTGGGTATATATCTAAGAGTGTTATTACTGAGTTATAGGTATGTTAAACCATTTTAGGAACTGCCAGAGTGCTCTTCAAAGTGGCTGCACTATTTCACATTACCACCAGCAATGTATGTGGATTGTGATTTCTTGACATTCTTGCCAACACTTGTTATCACCTGACTTTTTGATTCTTGACGTCCTAATGGGTAGAAGCGGTATCTCATTTGTGGTTTGGATTTGGGATTTGTATTTCCCTGATGATTAATGATGTCAGGCATCTTTTCACATGCTTATTGGTTATTTGTATATGTTCTTTTGAAAAATCCCTATTCAGATCCTTTGCTTATTTAAAAGCTGGGTTATATGTCTTTATATTACCAAGTTTTTTTTTATTTTAGTGTTTTTTATATGTTCTAAGTCCAAGTTCTTTATCAGATATACTATTTGCAAATATTTTCATCCATTTCATTGGTGTCTTTTTCTTGGTAGTGTCTTTTAAGGCAAAAATTTTCTAATATTGGTGAAGATCGTGTCATCTATGAATAGAGATGGTTTTGCTTCTTTCTAATTCTGGTTGGAATCGGGATGCCCTTGTATTTCTTTCTCTTGCTTAACTTTCCTGATTAGAACCTCCTCTACAATGCTGAATGGAAGTCGTAAGAGTGGGCATTCTGAAACTTTTAGATTTTACCAAACTTCTGGAAAACGATATTATCATACATCATCTAGCCTACCTCTTTATGCTTTACATGCCGTTGTTGCCTGCCATTGAATCAATTCCAACTCACAGCAACCCCACATGACAGAGTAGAACTGTCTCATAGGGTTTCCTAGGCTGTAATCTTTATAAGAGCAGATTGCCAGGTCTTTTCTCCCATGGAGTGGCTGGTGGGTTTGAAACACTGACCTTTCAGTTGACAGCTGAGCACTTAGCCATTACCCCACGAGGGCTCCTTAATGCTTTACACAAACCTCTTAATCTACCATCAGGCCTCTGGTTGAATCCCTCTGGTGATAGGAAAATAATTAACTCTAGGAACAAAATGAATAAAATAAACCATGCAATGTATGATAACTTTATAGAGGAAATTATAAGGATAAAAAATGAATGAAATATTTCATGATAAAAATTGATGGGTAAAAAAGGGCTTCTGACATGAAGTGGCACACGTAAGGCACCTCTCCTGCTCTATGTGCAGAAGCAACATCAAGAGATTTTGGGAGCGTAAGTTTTGTTTCCAGGGCAGCTGGTTTCGTTGGTCTCCCCCCAGGAAAAAATAATTAATGGATATACATTACATAGAACAACTCAGTATTTTATAAAAGTGGCAATTCTCCTCAAGTAATCTGAGTATGCAAAGTAGAAATGCATCAAATTTCCAGCAGGATTTTCACAGAACTTGACAAGTTTGTCCTAATAGTCATATAAAAGTAGGAGAAAGCTAAGAATTATCAAGATAATTTTGAAGAAGAATGAAAAAGGAGTCTTACTTAACCAGATACAAGACTTATAATAAAGTTATAATAATTGAAGTAATAGGTAATATTTATTGACTATATTTTTTTATAGTATAAATTTATAATGTATAACATTAATCAGTTAAATATGTTAACTCTCACAATAATCCTATGAGTAATCATATTTTTCCACTTCCTCACTTTAGAGATGAGGATATTGAGGAATTTGAAGTAATTTGTCTATGTCTACCCATATAATAAGTTGCAGAGTTAGGGCATTAATCTCAGAGCCTATGCTCTTAATCTTAATTCTATACTGCCTCATTATGTAGTGAAATAGGGATAAATAAATACACCAGTGGAAAAGATTAGAAAATAAAGTGTGTGTGTGTATGTGTGTGCGTGCACTTGTGTGAATGTATATATGGAAATTGCAGAATAAATAATCAGACTGCAAATCTTCTGTCAAAATTTGCTCTTATTATTCATCTTTAAAAGAACTCTAACTTTAATTAGTAGTAAAAAAAATATCTTTTTCAAAAAATATCTAGGAATTTATGCTGCTTGGAGCCACAGCCATTGAGGATCGCCTTCAAGCACGTGTTCCAGAAACCATAGCAACTTTACTGAAAGCAAATATAAGAATATGGGTCTTGACAGGAGATAAACAAGAAACTGTGATTAACATAGGTAATAGATACAAAGAATTTTTTAAAAATCTGGCTATACACATATACTAAATACATCCTGGTATTAAGAATATATGGCTGAGCTTTCTTAAAGTAATTGTTTTATATGTCTTTGGAAAAATAGAGTACAAAGGAACCTTCCCATCACAAGGCAAAGAATTTGAACATACTAGGCAAAGCAGACTGTCTTGTCTGCTTCACATTCTTGGAATACAGAATGTAGAATGGTAACATGAGTAATCTGGAGCTTCTTGTTCTTTCTTTCAGAATTTGAAGCTATGGTATTTTGCCCAGTTGTGTCTATACAGTCATGCACCATGTAACATCCATTTGGGCAACATTCAACCACACACACGTCCGTGGTCCCATAAGGCTATAATAGAGTTCAGAAATCTCAGAGAATGAGACATAGCGTATGTACCCACATGTAGGGAACATAACAACTTCCTGCATACAATGCGTGTATCTCAAAGCTCTTGTACACAAAGCATTTAAGCAGCCAGGTATATAATGTTACAATACATATATAACCTATAATACATACGTCTTCATAGTCATAATAAATGCTTATGTTACTGGCTTATGTGTGTACTATACTGTACTTTCTATCACTATTTTAACGTGAACTTTCCTTACTTACACATAAAAAGTTTACTGTATAACAGTGTATGCTTCGACTCTTTGGTAACAGCAGCCAACCTTGTGTATCATGTATCTCCTGAGTGTTGTAGCATTATTTCTCTGTTTAATTTTCTTTCAAAAATATTACCAGGAAGTGCATCATGGCTGCAAAATGCAGCAAAACCAGCACTAGTGATAGCTACAGCAAGAAGCAAAAGAGGAGTATCAATTTCGAAGTGAAATGAAAGGTTATTAAACAACACAAATGTGGAAAATCAGTGAATGCTATTGCTCGTGATTTATGCATGTTCACATAACATCCAAATCACATAATGTCCTATTTCACAGAACCTATCCTGCACCTTAAGCAACACATGACTATATACCTATCTTTGTATTATATACGTTCATTCATAAACATTTTGATTATTAGTGCGGGTATCCAGTTGGTGCTTTTTCTCCCAAGCTCTGATGTCAGTTCTTTCTGCCTTTATAGTATTTTTTTTAACAACTTCATTGTTTGATTGTATTTTGTGTTGAAACAAACAAGAAAAGGAATTGAAAGTCACCTATTAGCAGTGAATACGCAAGTTTTAATGGTGAGGAGATGAAACAACTATTCTTTCTATGATCGTCATGGAAACCAGCTCTAGTTAGATGAGCATATGTGATAAACAGATCCTGTATTCACCAGATACCCTTTTTCCATTCATTCATTCAGTGAACCTTGATCACTTGATGTTGTTGTGTTGTGAGGTGCCATCGAGTCAGTTCCAACTCACAGCGACCCTATGTGCCATGGAACGAAACACTACCCCATCCTGTGCCAACCTCACAATCCTTGTTATGCTTGAGCCTATTGTTGCAGCCACTGCATCAATCCATCTTGTTGAGGGTCTTCCTCTTTTCCACTGACCCTCTACTTTACCAAGCATGATGATGTCCTTCTCCAGGGACTGATCCCTCCTGACAACATGTTCAAAGTATATAAGACACAGTCTCACCATCCTTGCTTCTAAGGAGCATTCTGGTTGTACTTCTTCCAAGACAGGTTTGTTCATTGTTTTGGCAGTTCATGGTATAGTCAATATTCTTCACCAACACCACAATTCACAGGTGTCAATTCTTCTTCGGTCTTCCTTTTTCATTGTCCAGCTTTCACAGGCATATGATGTGATTGAAAATACCATGGCTTGGGTCAGGCACACCTTAGTCTTCAAGGTGACATCTTTGCTTTTCAACATTTTAAAGAGGTCCTTTGCAGCAGGTTTGCCCAATGCAATATGTTGTTTGATTTCTCAACTGCTGATTGTATGGGTGTTGATTGTGGATCCAAGTAAAATGAAAACCTTGACAACTTCAATCTCTTCTCCTTTTATCATGATGTGAGGATTTTTGTTTTCTTTATGTTGAGGTGCAATGCATACTGAAGGCTATAGTCCTTGATCTTCATCAGTAAGAGTGAAAGTATTCTTCACTTTCAGAAAGCAAGGTTGTGTCATCTGCATAACGAAGGTTGTTAATGAATCTTCCTCCAATCCTGATGGCCCATTCTTCTTTGTACAGTCCAGCTTCTCTGATTATTTGCTTAGCATACAGATTGAATAGGTCTGGTGAAAGGATACGACCTTGACGCATACCTTTCCTGACTTTAAACCACTCAGCATCCCCTTGTTCTGTCCAAACAAATGCCTCTTGATCTATGTACGGGTTCCTCATGAACACAATTAAGTGTTTTGGAATTACCATTCTTCACAATGTTATCCATAATTTGTTATGATCCACACAGTCAAATGCCTTTGCACAGGCAATAAAACACAGGTAAACATTCTTCTTCTATTTTCTGCTTTCAGCCAGGATCCATCTGACATCAGCAATGATATCCCTAGGTCCATGTTCTCTTCTGAATCCGGCCTGAATTTCTGGCAGTTCCCCATTGATATACTGCTGCAGCCACTTTTGAATGATCTTCAGCAAAATTTTGCTTGCATGTGATATTAATGATATTGTTCAATAATTTCCACATTTGGTTGGATCACCCTTCTTGGGAATAGGCATAAATATGGATCTCTTCCAGTCCAATCAGTTGGCCAGGTAGCTGTCTTCCAAATTTCTTGAGATAGATGAGTGAGCACTTCCACCACTGCATCTGTTTGTTGAAACATCTCACTTGATATTCTGTCAATTCCTGGAGCCTTGTTTTTCACCAGTGACTTCAGTGCAGCTTGGACTTCTTCCTTCAGTATCATCTGTTCCTGATCATATGCTACCTCTTGAAATGATTGAATGTCGACTAATTCTTTTTGGTATAGTGACTCTGTGTATTCCTTCCATCTTCTTTTGATGCTTCCTGTATCATTTAATATTTTCCCCCATAGAATCCTTCATTATTGCAACCTGAGGCTTGAATTTTTTCTTCAGTTTTTTCAGCTTGAGAAATGCCAAGAGTGTTCTTTGCTCTTCCCTTTTGGTCTTCTATCTCTAGCTCTTTGCACATGTCCATTATAATACTTTGTCTTCTTGAACTGCCCTTTGAAATCTACTGCTCTGTTCTTTTCCTTCATCATTTTTTCCGTTTGCTTTAGCTGCTCGATGTTCAAAAGCAAGTTTCAGAGTCTCCTCTGACATTCATCTTGGTGTTTTCTTTTTTTCCTGTCTTTTCAATGACCCCTTGCTTTCTTCATGTATGATGTCCTTGATGTCATTCCACAACTCATCTGGTCTTCGGTCATTAGTGTTCAAAGAGTCAATCTATGCTTGAGATGATTACTAAATTCAGGTGGGATATACTCAAGGTTGTACTTTGACTCTCATGGCCTTGCTCTGATTTTCTTCAGTGTCAACTTGCATAACGAGCAATTGATGGTCTGTTCCGCTGTTGGCCCCTGGCCTTGTTCTGACTAATGATATTGAGCTTTTCCATCAGTCTCTGTTCACAGATGTAGTCAGTTTGATTCCTGTGTAGTCCATCTGGCAACATCCACGGGTATAGTTGCTGTTTGTTTATGTTGGAGAAAAAAGGTATTTGCGATGAAGAAGTCATTGGTCTTGCAAAATTTTGTCATTCTATCTCCAGCTTTGTTTCTATCACCAAGGCCATATTTTCCAACTACCTATCCTTCATCTTCATTTCCAACTTTCACATTCCAGTCACCAATAATTATCAATGCATCCTGATTGCATGTTCAATCAGTTTCAGACTGCAGAAGCTGATAAAAATCTTCAATTTCTTCATCTTTGGTGCGTAAATTTGAGCAATAGTCGTATTAACTGGTCTTCCTTGCAGACGTATGGATATTATCCTATCACTGACAGCCTTGTACTTCAGGATAGATCTTGAAATGTTCTTTTTGACAATGAATGCAACACCATTCCTCTTCAAGTTGTCATTCCCGGCATAGTAGACTATATGACTGGGTGATTCAAAATGGCCCATACCAGTCCATTTCAGCTCACTAATGCCTAGGATATCGATGTTTATTTGTTCTATTTCTTTTTTACGATTTCCAATTTTCCTGGATTCATACAGTGTATACTCCAGGTTCTGATTATTAATGGATGTTTGCAGCTGTTTCTTCTCATTTTGAGTCATGCCACATCATCAGATAAAGGGCCTGAAAGCTTGATTCCATCCACATCATTAAGGTCGGCTCTACTTTGAGGAGGCAGCTCTTCTGCAGTCATCTTTTGAGTGTCTTCCAACCTGGGGGGCTTATATTCTGGCACTATATCAGACAGTGTTCCACTGCTATTCATAAGGTTTTCACAGGCTAATTCTTTTCAGAAGTAGACTGCTGTCTCCTTTTTCCTAGTCTGTCTTAGCCTGGAGGCTCAGCTGAAGCCTTTCCTCCATGATTGACCCTGCTGGTATCTGAATACCAGTGGCATAGCTTCCAGCATCACAGCAACACACAAGCCCCCACAGTGTGATAAACTGATGGACACATGGGGGTGATCACTTGATATATGCAAGCAAATTCCAGGAGCTGGTAACAAATATTTGAGCAAGAAAGTTTCTGCCATCATGAAACTTACATACAAATGGAAAGGACAAAAAATTAACAAGCAAATAAATGTATACTACAATATTGTTGTGATAAGTATTAAGAATTAAAACAAAGCAGAGTCTAGAGAGAGAGAGAGGAGTACTTTTAGATAGAAGACACATTAAGGAGGTGATATTTGAACCAGAGACCCAAATGAAAAGAGACTGCAAGCACTAGGAAGATCTCTGGTAAGAATATTCCAGGCCAAGTATTCCAGATAGAACAGCAAGCAAAAAGTGGAATAAGCTAGTCACATTTGAGGAACAATTAAGGAACAGTGAGACTAGAGCATGGTGAGCAAAGCAGAGAAAAATAGATGGTAACAGCTTGATAGGCTATAGAAAGGAATGTTTAGGAGTCTGAGCAAATGAGTCTTGTGATCTAATTTATATTTTAAAAATATCTGTTGGATACTGTGTTGAAACTAGACTAAATGGAAGCAGGAAGACCAGTTAGAATGTCTTTGTAGAAGTCTAGACAGGAGATGATGGTGACTTGTACTAAGACAGGATGGAGAATGTGCAAAAAGAAACAATTTGGGGAAATATTTCATAGGTTGAACTCTCAGCACTTTTTGATGTGGATACAATGAGTATAGGCAACTCTTTCAAAGCATGTCGCTATGAAAAGGAGCAGAGAAATGGATGGTAGCTGGAAGAGAACTGGAGTCAATAAAGGTTGGTGTTATGGTTTGAATTATGTCCCCCCCCAAAATGTGCCGTAAATCCTAATCTCTATGCCTATGCTTATAATCCCATTGGGGAATGGGTTATCTTTGTTATGTTAATGAAACAAGATTAGTGTTGAGAGTGTTTTGAGTCAATTGCCTACAAAACATAAAAGGAGCAGATTAAACAAACAGATAAAGGAAGATAGATGCCACAGCACATGAAGATCACCAAGGAGTCAAGAAACAAGGACCTTCCTCCAGAACCAACAGAGAGAAAGGCTTCTCCTAGAACTGACATCTTGAACTTAGACATCTAGCCTCCTAAACTGTGAGAAAATAAATTTCTGTGTGTTAAAGCCACCCACTTGTGGTATTTCTGTTATAGCAGCACTAGAAAACTAGATAACCTCAACATAAAGAAAACAAAAATCCTCACAACTAGATCAATAAGCAACATCATGATTAATGAGAAATTTTGAAGTTGTCAAAGATTTCGTTTTACTTGGCTCCACAATCAACACTCATGGAAGCAGCAGTTGAGAAATCAAACAACATATTGCATCGGGCAAATCTGCTGCAAAAGACCTCTTTCAAGTGTTAAAAAGCAAAGATGTCACTTTGGGGACTAAGGTGTGTCTGACCCAAGCTATAGTATTTTCAATTGCCTCATATGCATGCGAAAGCCGGATAATGAAGAACAAAGAAGAATTGATGCCTTTGAATTATGGTGTTGGTGAAGAGTATTGAATATACCATGGACTACCAAAAGAACAAACAAATCTGTCTTGGAAGAAGTACAACCAGAATGCTCCTTAGAAGCAAGGATTGCAAGACTTCATTTCACTTACTTTGGACCTGTTGTCAGGAGGGACCAATCTCTGGAGAAGGACGTCATGCTTGGTAAAGTAGAGGGTCAGTGAAAAAGGGGAAGAGCCTCAACAAGATGGCGTGATTGACACAGTGGCTGCAATAGTTGACTCAAACATAAGAACAATTGTGAGGATAGCACAGGACTGGAGAGTTTTTTGTTCTATTGTACATGAGGTTGTAATGAGATGGAACTGACTTGACGGCACCTAACAACAACAACAAGATATAAGTAAGACAGATTTTGGTACTGAAAAGTGGGAGTGTTGCTCTAATAGATACCTAAAGTGTGGAAGTGGTTTTGGGATTGGGTAATGGGTAGAGGCTGGAAGGGGTTTAAGGTGCCTAAGAGTAAAAACCTAGATTGCCTTGAAGAGACTGCTGGTATAATTATGGACATCAAAGGAAATTCTAGTGAGGGCTCAGAAGGAAAGCCATAAAGAAAGTCTCTATCCTCATAGAGAATACATACGGCACCAGGAACAGAATGTTGCTGGAATGTGGACATTAAATGTGCTCCTGGTGAGACTTTAAAAGGAAATGATGAATATGTGATTGGACAATCGAGGAAGGGCATTGCTTTTTATGCAGTGGCAAAGAACTTGTTTGTATTATGTTCAAATGTGTGGTGGAAGGTAGAACTTGCATAAATGATGAACTTGAATATTTTCTGATGCGATTTCTAAGCAAGACCTTAAAGGAACCATGTGGCTTCTCCTGGACACATATAGTAAAATACAAGTGGAAAGAGATGAACTTAAAAGTGAACTGTACAAAATGAAAACAAAACTTAAAAATTTGGAAAATTATATTGTACAAACAAAAGACACACATTCTAGATTTTTCACTAAAGACTTGGCTACACAGTCTTAGAGATTAAGCCTATAACTGATGGATCTAACCAACTACCACAGCGGAAAACTCATGAGCTTAGAGTGAAGGGGATAGAGACAGGACAAAAGGAAAGAGAGCTGCCTGCCTCTTGGAATTTTACAAGCAGGAAACACACCAAAGGAACTACATCAGCTGTTCTCTAGGGAAAGAAAAGAACCATTCGTGGAACAATTCAGAGATCAGTAGAACTGTTTGAAAGAGCACAGGAAGAAGGGCTACCTCTATTTCAAAGAGTGGGGCCACGGACTCCTAGATTTCAAAGAGTAGGGCCATGGCCTTCTAAATTTCAAAGAGACAGATCTTCACCACCTCAGTCCCAGAGTGTGGGGCTGCAGTTTACAAGTGCCAAGGGGGTTGCTGCCCGAAGTTGAGGGGGTGGGGCTGCCATGCCCAAGGGGCAAAAGAATGGGGTCTGCTGTGGCCAGGGGGTTGGGGTTGCCACTCAGATGGACTAGGAAAATGGGGCCGCTTAAAGCCAAGGGTGCAGCAGAGTTGCCAACCCAGCAGGCCTGGAAGGTGGAACTTGAAGCCCAGAGCTGAGGGGCCTCTGCCTGAATCCAGAGAGCATGGACAACATCCAGAGTCTGGAGGGCAGGACCCTTGCCTGGATGGTCCCAAAGAACAGAAGATTATTTTCACGCCTTGAGAGCTAATGTAATCTGTTCTGTTGGGTTTTGGACTTGCTTGGTTCCTGTTATCCCTTCTTTCCCTCTAATTTCTTCCATTTGTAATAGAAATGTCTACCTTGTGCCTGTTCCACCACTGCACTTTAGAAGCAGATAACTTGTATTCTATATTTCACAGGTTATAGATAAAGAGGAATTTTTTCCAGGATGGAAAACACCTAAAATCTCACCTATAAAATACTTAATATAAATGATTTAGAAAATCAGAGTTTGGACTTGAACTTGAATTAAGGTTTCTGGGATGATGTGATAGGATAAAAATGTTTTGTATGTGTGAAGGACATGAATTTTCAGGGCTGAAGGGTGGAATGTTATGGTTTGAATTGTGTCCCCCCCCAAATATGTGTTGTAAATCCCAACCTCTATGCCTGTGGTTGTAATCCCATTTGGGAGTGGGTTATCTTTGATATGTTAATAAGGCAGGATTAGAGTAGAGTGTATTTTCAGTCAATTTTACAAAATTTATAAGGAGCAGATTAAGGAAGCAGAGATAAAGCAATATATATACCATACCACATAAGATCACCGAGGAGCCAAAGAGCAAGGACCTTCCTCCTAAGCTGACAGAGAGAGTCTTCCCTTAGAGCTGACACCCTGATTTTGGACTTCTAGCCTCCTACACTGTGAGATAATAAATTTCTGCTTGTTAAAGCCACCCACTTGTGGTGTTTCTGTTACAGCAGCACTAGATAAGTAAGACAGTTGATTTTCTGAAGAGTGACTTAAACTATAGGGTCGCTATGAGTCGGAATCGACTCGACGGCCCTGGCTTTGGTTTGGGTTTTGGTAACTTAACCTAAGTATTAGTTTTCTCATTTGTAAGATGAGAATAAGTATAGTTTTTTAACCTCAGAGTTGAGAGACTGATTTAAGATAATCCCTCTGCGAGAGCTTATTTTGGTGCAAAGCATATAGTGTCTCTATGAGTTGGAATCGACTCAACAGCACACAACAACAACCATAAATGTTAGCTATCAACATTAAGTTGATAAGTACAACACATAAAGTCTCTAACCGTGATGTATATACTTCCTTACCCAAGTGACAAATATTGAGGCCATACCATGCACGTGCTCTCATTTTTACCAGATTTTCCATGTTTCTGGTTCAGCATGACTTGCTATATTTCTTTATAACCACAAACTCAACAGTACAGTAACTTAGTGTGTAGACTCTGAAATGGCTTGCCTGATACAGCACCAGCTAAAAGAGGATGATTGGCATATCTCACCAGCTTTCTAAATTATACCCAGTCAACCTTGTGCCTAAGTGTTTGTTTTTCCTGAGTCTTTGATTGTCTTGTCAGTTCAGGATTGAAATCTAGCCTAGATAAGACACAGGAGATGTTGTTTATTTGTGAGGAAATTTTTATGTTTATCAAATGAGATCTATTTTTGTTACAAGTCTACAATTCATTTGAATGACTCTTCCCTGAGAATAACTGGACTCTTAGTTAAATGTTATATTGAATTGTACTAATTTTAAGAAATGTTTAGTAACTGTGGTGAAAATATCAAGGAAATAAACTCATCAACTTCTTAGAGCAGATTCTGCAGACTCAAACATCTGAAAGAGCTGGTCAGGTATGTTGGTAAGGAAAGCAGGTCTTTACTTAGTAAAGACCAATGCACACATAGTGTGGAGGTTAAATCCACAGCGAATGGGGAGTACTTGTCATTCTGAAGAGGTAGCCAGTGCACCTTTGCCTCACGGAAATGAGAGTCCACAGTTAACACACTGTTTTTGTTTTATAAATGTTGGCTGCAATGTATAAAATGCTGTCCGAGCAAAGCAAACAACATCTGTTGGCTGAATGCAGCTTGCATTCCTCCTCCTCCACCCCATTTTGATTGCTTGGTCCTAGATTGACTTTCATTGTTTTGTCTTAAAACTTGCTCATGGAGAAGGCTGTCTGAAAGGCAGAGTCAATTAACTTTGTCTTGTATAAACTGAAGACTGTGCTAACATAATTGGTTTTCTTGAAGGCTTTCTGGTCAGAAAGCTCTAGTGTTATTCTTACATGTCTGAATAGCTGTAAGAATAACACTAGGAATGGATTCTCACTTTGAGAGAGTTATGAGCTTTGAGAAGAAAAGTTGACGTCTTTCAAAAAGAAATGTAGAGCATAGTGTTTGAAAACCACAAGCTTCAGAGTTTTACGGACCAAGGTTTGAGCCTAAATCTTCTGCCTATGTATTTATGAGCTTGTGCTTTTGTGGAGTTTCCCAAACTTCAGTGTTCTCATTAATGTTGCTGTTGTTATTAGTTGCCATCAAGTCAATTCTGACTAATGGTGACTGCATGTGTGCAGAGAAGAACTGCTCCCTAGGCTTTTCAAGTCTGTGACCTTTTGGAAGCAGATTGTCATGTGTATCTCCCAAGGTGCCTCTGTGTGGGTTTGAACAGCCAAACTTTAGGCTAGTAGTTTAGTGTTTAACTGTTTGTGCCATATAGGGACTCTTCTCATTAATAAAATGGAGATAATCTTAATGTCACTGGTGATTATGATGATTAAATGAGATGGTGTATGTAAAGTATAGAGTAAAAACCAGTGTTAAGCATAGAGTGAGGTTGCAAAATGTTAGCTGATACATTTGTGAATATGATGACTGTTTGGGTTATCATCCTCTTCTAGAGCTCAAGTTGGCTAACAAGGTGCAGTTAGAAGAATACATGTAGTCTTGATACTAGTTAAAACAAAATTTTGCTAAGGATTCAGCAGTTCAGATCCAGCAGCCACTCCTTGGAAACCCAGTGGGTAGTTCTGCCCAACACTATAGGGTCACTATGAGTCAGAATCAACTCAAGAGCAATGGTTTTTTGGTTTGGTTTTGAGCCTTTGGGAGGAAAAGAAAGTGAATCTATTGTTGAGCCATTTATTTGTTAACTGTTGTTTCCTCAGTTTCACAAACACCTATTCCTTTAGGTTTAAAATGACTGCTTATATAAAGATACAAACTTATAGGTAAAGGCTCATCTATCACAGGGTATAGTTTTATTCTTCTAGTTACAGATGTGATTTTGTATTTAGAACTACTTGGTCTAACTCTGCCTTTTTTCCTCTCTATAATTTACCAGCTTAATTTTTTTTTAATGGAAATGACTTGAAATTTTCACAATAAATTTTTCTTGAGGCTTATAAATTCATTATCATATTGACTGCTATTATGAGACTTGTATGAGTTTCTTTTAATAATACCTAGGATTTTATTAGTATACTAGGTATAATACTGTTTATATAGCAGTTTTGATACAACAGAATTTGCCTTTCTCGAAGACTTGGTATTATTACAAAGCATGAACCTGAGCTCATGTCATAGAAAAATAGTAAAAATAAAAATCCACAGATATTTAAAAGTACAGATTTAGCCACTAATTATATACATCCTCTCAACCATTTCTATTCAAGTTGTTTTGAAATAGTCATGAGATAATGAGCATGATGAAATAAATAAACAGCTCCTTTAAAAAAAAATCACATGGGAGGCTTTGAGTCATCAAATATGACATTGTTATTTCTCTCCCTCTAGCATATTCCTGCAAACTGATATCAGGTCAAATGCCTCGTATTCGGTTGAATGCGCATTCATTTGAAGTAAGTGGTTTTTTAAAAAAATTATATTTAAGATGAGTGTAGCCCACTTGTCACTTTTGATTGCCATGTCCCTTAAAATCTATATGAGGTTGCCTTGAATTCCCACTTTAGATCCATTAGAAAGTCTAGGTGTTTCCCATGATTCTTCTCTAAGAAAAGCTGTGAGAGTTTGTTACCACCAAAACTGCCCTACAAGAAATGATAAAGGGAGCGCTTCAGCTAGAAATGGGATTCTTTCCATTTGACCGTGCAAATTCTACTGATATTCCATTCTAGGCCATCTCTGGTTCTGACTATTTCTGCTCTGATAATTCTTGATCTTAGTCTTGAAGCTAGTCCTTTATACTACCCAAACCAGGACCTAGATCTCATCCTTTATTTTAAGAAGAAAAAAAAAAATTCTTTGTTCGTACAGCAGTCTTTAATGAAAGTTCAATGGATGACATTTATGTTGTAACAATGAGAGAAATGTGAGATAAAATATTGAATATCCTTGCCCTTAAAAATTAAATGGCAACTTCTATGAAGATAGTGGCATGAACAGGTCAAAGATCCTTATTCTCCCCATATGAACAACAAGAAAAGCAACTGGGAATCTGTACTCAACCCTGTAAGGACTCTGAAAAAGTAGACAAAGGATGGTGGCAAGTAGATGAAATTTAAAACAGTAAAAGGACAAATTTTAAATGATAGATCTCTTTTTCCAGTATCTTTGTCCCTTCCCCCCAGTACCTCAGCCAGATGGCTGAAGAGGATCCCCAGTTGCAGCCTCAGTCAACCCATGATCCCCCGTGCACTAGGAGGGGACTCGATATCTGACTATGAAGTAAGTAGGACAGATCTCACTGGAAGACTATATAGGGTGTATATTCTGACAAGTCTGAGAGTAGCCTGAAGGACTGAAACCTCGGTCTGGCATGAACCAGAGCTCTTGTACATCAGGTGAGGTAGTGAAGAGCAAAGACTGAAGATTGTGCCAGCCTGAGGGAAGACTGATCAGTGTGTATTTTCTGATTAGTCTAGGAGCTGCCTAAAGGACTAAAACTTTGGCCTAGCCTGAATTGGAGCCCTTCCAGGGTGGAGGAGGGAGCGGTGAGCAAAGACTAAAAGCTGTGACCTCCTAAGAGTTTCTTGCAGAAATTAGTGCTTTTTCAAGCACTGTGTATGTGGGGGAATTGAGAAAGCTAACACATTGTAATATTCTAATGTCCCAGTTTCAACAACAACAAGAACAAAAATAAGGCACAAATACACAAACACACACACAAAAGAAAAAAAAAGGAATAAAACAGAAACGTTGGCCCATTCAAAAGAACAAGATGAAAGAAGACATTATCTTTATGGAAGCTCAGATAATAAACATATTAGAAGAATATAATACAACAATATTAAACATGCTCGAGGAACTAAAGGAAAACATGAGCAAAGAACTAAAAGAAATAAGAAAAACAGTGCATGAACAAATGAGAATGTAAATAAAGAAATAGACACTGTAAAATGAAAGCAAACAAATACTGGAACTGAATGATACAATAACTGAAATGAAAAACTCATTGGAAGGACTTAAGAGCTGATCTGAGCTGGCAGAAAAAGAATGAGCAGAGTAGAGTATAAGGTAATAAATATCATACAGTCTGAGGAGTAATGAGAGAGAATGCTCAAGACTGCAAGACTGCCTAATGGAAATGTAGGATACCATCATGTAAACTAAGATACACATCATAGGAATCCCAGAAGGAGATGAGAGAGAATGGAACAGAATGAATATTTGAAGAAACAATGGCTGAAAACCTCTTAAATCTGATGAAGGACATGAATCCAAAAATTTAAGAAGTTCAACAAACTCCAAGTAGGATAAACTCTAAAAGATACACAGTAAGACACATTTTAATGAAACTAAAGGTAAGGAAAATTTTGAAAGCAATAAAAAAGAAGCAGATTGTCACATACAAAGCATACCCAACAAGATTAAGTGCCAATTTCTCCTCAGAAACATCAAAGGCCAGAAGGTAGTGGAATTACATTTTTGAAGTGTTGAAAGAAAAGCACTTTCAACCAAGAATGCCACAAAAAAGAACCCATTGTTGTCAAGTCAATTCCAACTCATAGCGACCCTATAGGACAAAGTAGAACTGCCCCACAAAGTTTCCAAGAGTGCCTGGTGCATTTGAACTGCCAACCATTTGGATATCACCCATAGCACTTAACAACTACGCCACCAGGGTTTCCAAGAATACCATATCTGGCAAAAATATCCTTAAAGACTGAGGGCAGAAGAATTCCCAGATTAAGAAAACCTGTGGGAGTTTGTTACCATCAGACCTGCCCTACAAGAAATGGTAGAAGGAGTCCTTCAGATGGAAAGGAAAGAACACTAGACAGTAATTCAAATCAGTACATAGAATAAAAGATTTCCATTACTGGAAATTTCATGGGCAAGTACAAGGACCAGATTTAAGGTATTTTTAGTTAGTAATTTTAGTTGTTATGGCCTTCACATTTTATAATGACAAATACATAAAAAATAAGTATAAATTTATGTTACAGGGTACATGATGTATAAGGATGTAATAGGTAAAAACAACAAGATAAACAGCTGAGGAGGGGCCGAGCTGTGTAGGAATAGAGTTTTTTTTTTTTTTTTTTTTTACTGAAGTTAAATTAATATTAATTAAACAAGGTTGTTAAAAATGTAAGATGTTAAATGTAATTCTTATAGTAATCACAAAGAGAATAACTAAAAGATATATACAAAAGGAAAGAAAAAGAATATCTAAATAGCTTATTACAAAATATCAACAAAACACCAATATTGACAATATTGGAGGACATGAAGGACAAAGAAGGTATAAGACACATAAAAAACAAAAAAAAATTGCAGAAGTAGGTCCTTCCTAAGTGGTAATTACCAGGAATATAAATGGATTAAATGCATCAATCAAAGGCAGAGAGGGGCAGGCAATATTAAAAAAACATGATCCAACTGTATGTGTTCTACAAGAGACACATCCTAGGCTCAAAGACACAAATAGGTTGAAAGTGAAAGGATGGAAAAAAAACTCCATGCAAATAGTAGCCAAAAGACAACCAGGCATTATATAATGATAAAAAGGTCAATTTACCAAGACAATATAACAATTATAAATATGTATGCATCTAATGTCAGAGCCCCAAATTATGTGAAGTAAACTGTGAAAAAACTGAAAGGAGAACTAGACAGTTCTACTATAATAGTTGGAGAATTTAATACAGGTACTCCCAGACTTACAACAGCGTTCTGTTCCAATGACTGTTGTAAGTCAGTTCTGATGTAAGTCGAGTTTTTTTTTCCCCCTTTCTCTCTTTTAGGCAGCACGGAAAGCAATTAATCAGAACTGTGAAGATCTTGGAGCCTTGTTGGGTCAAGAAAATGATCTGGCTCTAATCATTGATGGTGAAACATTGAAGCATGCCCTGCATTTTAAAATTAAGAGGGACTTCCTAAATTTGGCCATCTCTTGTAGAGTAGTATTGTGTTGTAGGTAAGAACATATTCCCTGTTTTATTTTTCTTGCTATATTTAATATTGTTTAGGTAATGAAAATACAGACACGGAAATGCAATGTAACTTTTAGCAGAGGTAAAATTCCTTACTGGGAAAATACATGATCGAGCAGAAGTGAAAAGACTTGAATTTAACTGTTAAGATTTACTAGAAAGCAGCTTATAATTTTTAATGGAAATTGGTTACTGATCTATAACAAGATGAAAGAAGTCTTCAGTAAGAACAAAGGTCCTAAGTTTATTTATAGTGAGGAGCAAATCTGGAAAAAAAATCCATCGATACCTAGAGAAGAATGAAATTACAAGTATTGGTGTGTGTCAGCAAATTTGATTTGTAAAAAAGCAGATAATCTACAACAAAGATGGCCGGAATTGAGAAAATAATTAAACTGAATATACAGGGACTTCTTGATCTTCAAAATGTTAAAATGGACCAATTACTGAAACATATTAATGCTTTGAACTTCGAAATATTCCTATGA
The DNA here is from genome assembly GCF_024166365.1 of Elephas maximus indicus. NCBI lineage: Eukaryota > Metazoa > Chordata > Mammalia > Proboscidea > Elephantidae > Elephas > Elephas maximus. Next base: position 57,694,087 of record NC_064841.1, on the reverse strand, counting down.
GCATGCTCCTCAACTCATGAGGTACACAGTACACTTCAAATCTTTTCCTTAGTTAGATGTCCCTTTGTGTTCACCTTCATTCATCATCAATTAAAAACCACAGCACTTCTGTTCTTCACTGGACTCTGACCCATCATGTTTTTAGTGTAGTCTTCAGGACTCTTTGTGACCTAGTTTTCTATCAGAACTCTTTGAGTTGCAAACGTCGAAAAGCTGAATTCAAATCTGTCTTACGTCCAGCAATTCCACTCTACGTATATACCCAAAACAACTCAAAGCAGGGATTCAGATAGGTACTTGTACACCAAGGTTCACAGCAGCATTATTCACAATAGCCAAAAGGTGGAAATGACCCAAGCGTCCATTGACAAACAAAGGGATAAGAGGAAGAAGTGGTTATTAGAAACCGAAAGGAGAGAGTCCTGCAGTAGTGAGCTGCAGTAAAGACACAACTGGGGAAGACAAATGATGGGGAGAAGCCAGGAGAAAAACTCTCCTTCCTCCTTCCAGTGTTTTTAGGGCTCCTTATTGGCCAAACACAACGATGATACTAACTCTGAATTATTTTGTGTGACCCCGTGTGACAGAACAGAAATGTCCCATAGGGTTATCGAGGCTGTAATTTTTACAGAAGCAGATCACCAGGTCTTTCTCCCAGGGAACCACTGAGTGGATTCTAACCACCAATCGTTTGGTTGGCAGCTGAGCACTTAACCACTGCACATTTACCTAAAAAAAACCCCAAAAAAACAAAAAACTAGGTTTTGGTAATTCAGTACCTTATATTCTTCATTTACAAACTCAGTAAGTTTAAATGTCCCCATTAAATGAACAGTAAAAATAAATGAATACAAAATTGAAATTCATCACTGAGCTATATTCTAAACTGAAGAAATCAATTTGGTATGCAATTGGCTGAAATCTTTAACTTAAAAGAGGGTATGGCAGCAGGGATGGAGAGCAGACTACGTCTCTAAATTTCTTTATGGCTTTAAAATTTTACTATTTTTCTACATATTCTAGTAACATTTTATTAAATGGTTTTAATCTATATCCATGAAAGATATTTGTCTGGTTTTATTTCTTTCGATGTATTTGACAGGCTTTGGTATCATCAGGATCATTCTGGCCTTATAATATGAATCAAAAAGTATTATTTTATCCTCTATTTTTTAAAACAGTTTCTGTGGTATTAGTATTATTTCTTCTTGAAATGTTTGATATAATTCACTGTTGAAGCCATCTGGGCCTGGTATTTTCTTTGTGGGGAAGTTTTGATTAGCAATTCAGTTTCTCTAGCAGATATTTTCTACTTCTTGAGTCAGTTTTGGTAATTTGTGTCTTTCAAGAAATTTGTCCAAAATCAGTTGGATTTCATACACCAATAAAGAGAATGACAAAAAGGAAATCAGGAAAACAATACCATTTATAGTAGCCCCTAAAAAAAAAAAACAAAAAAAAAACTTAGGAATAAATCTAACCAAGCATATTAAAAAAACTATACAAAAACAGCTACAAAACACTACTGCAAGAAACCAAAAGAGATCTACATAAATGGAAAAACATACCATGCTCATGAATAGGTAGACCCAACACTGTGAAAATGTCAATTCTACCCCAAAAATCTACAAATACAATGCAATCCTGATCTAAATACCAACAGCAGTCTTTAAAGAGATGGAAAAACTAATCATTAATGCTATATGGAAAGGAAGAGGCCACGGATAAGTAAAGCACTATTGAAGAAGAATAAAGTGAGAAGACTCATGTGACCTGACCTCGGAATCTACTATACAGCTATAGTAGTCAAAACAGGCTGGTACTGGTACAATGACAGATACATTGATCAATGGAACAGAATTGAAAACCCAGCTGTAAACCCAACCACTTACAGTCACCTGATCCTCAACAAAGGCCCAGAGTCTGTCTGTCAATTGGGGAAAAGTCAGTCTTTTTAACAAATGGTGCTGGCAAAACTGGATGTCCATCTGCAAAAACGTGAAACAGGAGCCATACCGCACACCATACACAAAAGCTAATTCAAAATGGATCAAAGACCTAAGAATAAAATGAAAAACTATAAAGATCATAGAAGAAAAAATAGGATCAAAGAGGTGGGGCCAAGACGGCAGAATAGTCAGACTCTTCCTGTGGTTCCTCTTACAACAAAGACCCAGAAAAACAAGTGAATCAATTCTATTTGAAAATCTAGGAGCCCTGAACAACAAAGACAAAGTTGAGGAATTGTACTGAGTGGCGGGGGGAGAGAGAGATGGTTCAGAAGCAGCGAGGAGTTGCCAGACCTGACTTGGCAGGAACCAGCACCCTGCTGGATTGGCTGGTGTGTGTGATGAGGCAAATAGTGGCACTTGGGATGCTTTTCCACATCAGGAGAGACCAAGTGGTAGAGAGTCTACTCAAGCCTCTGAACCAGTGAAAAGCAGCATTCAGTCAACAAAAGATAAGTACGTGTGTCTAACCTACCACATGGATCAAAAAACACCTCCTTTGGGAAGAACCTCTCTCCTATTTACCTACTCCCTCCCCACTCTGCACCAGGTCCTGGGCTGGCTTCAGTGATTGCCACATCCCGTGGGCTGAAAGCAGAACCTGTCACGTGACCTGAACCATTCTCCCAGCTTTGGAGAGTGATCAAATTAACAAACAGGAAAAAATAGTCTGCCAGCTCCCCTAAGCTAGGAACTCAGGGCAGCCACAGCCCCTTTGCCTAGGCACAGGCATAAGGGGTCCACGGAATTTGAATGCCTTTCACCCCTGCATAGACCTGTGTGGGCCAATTTCAACAGCTTAGGCACTCATTAGCACAGTACAACAGGGTGTATACCTGAAGCCTATTTTCAACTGTATCAGCTACAAGGTGGAGTGGGAGATTTGTGACAATTGACACCACTCTGCCCATTAAGCAGGGTCTTCACCTAACCACATCAGGGGCCTGAGGACTGGTGCCTCCACCCATGCCACCTAGCCACCCATGACAGGAGTCTGAGAATAAGTTGTGCCTCCTGGTTCTTACAGCAAACAGCATTTAGCACCCATAATCCAGCTGCAAAACCCACCTACCTACATGCTCAAGGGAACAGGGACATGCTTTCTTCCCAGACACTCAGGTACAGCTGTCAGCCCCCTGCCTCGCTCAGCACATGACCCCCTACTGCAGGCAGACACCTGTACCTACTCCAATCACCCCTGCCCATCTAGGACTATAGGTAAGAGCCTGCACCACACACTCAGTGACCATTTACTTGGACACCTTAGCCAAATCCCTACAAGAAAAGTAAATGTACTCCTGGGCTCACGCATCTAGTAACAGCTCTAACCACCTGGAGACGGAACATGAGAGCTTCAAAGGTGCCAGTAATCAAACTAGATCACATGACCAGCCTATTTGGGGATATCAAAACAAAACAAAACAAAACAAGAAGCTAGGACACAGTAAGCAAACATAAAATAAATAAATATAATAACTTATTGATTGCTCACAGACAACAGTCAATGTCAAATCACATAAAGAGGCAGACCACGATGGCTACAGCAAGCACCCAAAACAAAGAATTGAGAAACTCTCTGAAGGAAGAGACATTCTTGGGATTACCAGAGGTAGAATTCAAAAGATTAATATACAGTACTCTTCAAGAGATCAGGAAGGAGATCAGACAAAACACAGAACAAGCCAAGGAACACACAGACAAAGCAATAGAGGAACTTAGGAAGGTTATACAAGAGCATAATGACAAATTTAACATGCTGCAAAAATCCATAGAGAGACAACAAACAAACATCCAAAAGATTAGCAATAAAATTTCAGAATTAGACAACTCAGTGAAAAGTCATAGAAGCAGAAATGAGAAAATGGAAGTCAGAATTAGTGAGATTGAAGATAAAGCACTTAGCACCAACATATTTGAAGAAAAATCAGAAAAAAGAATTAAAAAAAATGAAGAAACCCTAAGAATTATGTGGAACTCTACGAAAAGGAATAACCTACATGTGTTTGGAGTACCAGAACAGAGGGGGATAACAGAAAATACAGACAGAACTGTTGAAGATTTTGTCAGAAAACTTCCCTGATATCATGAAAGATGAGATGATATCTATCCAAGATGCTCATCGAACCCCACACAAAGTAGATCTCCAAAGTAAGTTACCAAGAAATATTATAATCAAATTTGCCAAAACCAAAAATAGAGAATTTTAAGAGCAGCTAGGGATAAACAAAAAGTCACCTACAAAGGAGAGTCAATAAGACTAAGCTCAGACTACTCAGCAGATACCATGCAGGCAAGAAGACAACGGGATGACATATATAAAGCCTTGAAGGAAAAAAATTGCCAGCCAAAAATTATATATCTAGCAAAATTGTCTCTCAAATATGAAAGTAGAGTTAGGATATTTCCACATAAACAGAATTTTACAGAATTTGTAACAACCAAACCAAAATTACAAGAAATACTAAAGGGAGTCTTCTGGTTAGAAAATAAATAACATCAGATAAAAACCCAAGACTACAACACAGGACAGAACAACCAGATATCAACCAAGGTAGGGAAGTAACAAATAGCTCAAAGCTAAAACGCTGAAAATAGGAAAACAGAGACATCAACATGTAAAAGATGATGACATTGAAACAAAAAAGAGGGACTAAATAATGTAGTCATAGATCTTTCATATGGAGAGGAAGTCAATGTGAAGAATGTAACCAATGTAACTAAACATTATGTGTAGAAATTATTGAATGGGAGTGTGTATTGCTGTGTGTATCTTCACCAAAAGTACAATAAAATATTTAAAAAAAAAGAAAAGAAATTTGTCCATTGTACCTAGTTCTCAAATCTGTTGGCGTAAAATTTTTCATAATATTCCTTCATTATTCTTCCAATTTCAGTGCTATCTACTGTGAAGTCCCTTCTTTCCTTCCTCATATTTCTCATCTCTCTCTCTTTCTCTGATTTTTCTCTGTATATATCTTTCTTTCCTTGATCAACTTAGCTAGGGCTTTACCAATTTTGCTGATTTTCCCAAAGGGTTGAGTAACTGCCATTGAAATTCCACCACCTGTCAGTTTGTTTTACTGTGGTGTCTTGTGTGTTGTTACAGTGTTGGAAGTTATTACACCAGTATTTCAAGTACCAGCAGAGTTACCCATGGTGGACAGGTTTCAATGGTGCTTCCAGACTAAGACAAACTAGGAAGAAAGGCCTGCCTGGAAATCTGCTTCTGAAAATTAGACAATGAAATCTCTATGGATTATAGAAAGACATTGTCTAGTATAGTGCTGGAAGATGAGCCTTCTAGATTGGAAGGCACTCAAAATACACAGGGGCCACAATGGACTTGAGCATACCAACAATTGTGAAGATGGCACAGGACCAGGCAATGTTTTTTTCTGTTCTACATGGGGTCACCACGAGTTGGAGCTAGCTTGATGGCAATTAACAATAACAACAACATGTAGCTTACTGCTAACTCCTATGTAAAGACTTTTGGAACAATGTGAAACAAAACAAGAAAAGAGGTATTTGTTTCTGTGTTTGTTTTTAGGTTATCTCCCCTCCAGAAGGCTGAAATAGTGGACATGGTCAAGAGGCATGTAGGAGCAATTACCCTTGCCGTGGGCGATGGGGCCAATGATGTGGGGATGATCCAGACTGCCCACGTGGGCGTGGGCATCAGTGGCAACGAGGGCATGCAGGCCGCCAACAACTCAGACTACGCCATCGCACAGGTCAGAGCCGGGTGAACAACTGGGCAGGCAGGCTTTCGTAAGACCTCCAGTCTACCCTGAGGTTTTATATAGCCAGCCTGTCAGCACATTCGAGGTTCTCTCTGGTTTTCTCTTACACATTTTGGGGCAGTAAAGTTTTCCCTGGTCAAACTGCTGCCACCAAGAATCTAGAGCCCTCCTAAGAATAATCTCTCAATCCCCAATCTCTCCAAAACTGTATTACGTGCTTTGCTTTGTGGTGTCTCTTGATAAACAATTCTTCAAGACATATAATCTCCCCATCTCCTTTTTGTTTTTGAAGGGGGCTCTGCTTCTTGTCAGGCATTGAAGAAGAGTCATGGCCCAGTGATTTACAGCCCCTGTGTGTTTACATATGTGACCATGGTATTTGTCTGGTGTGGCTGCCATGGGCTGATTCTGGGGGCAGCTGCCATCCTTCGCCCTTAATGACCTTGAAGTCAGGAGCCAAGCAAGTTGCTTACCAAAACAATGTCATCTTTTATTCACTTATAAAGTGATATCTCTTAAACCAAGATATGCCATATTTTTACGCACATGCCTTCTATGTTTGCTTGCCAACTGTGCCCTCCCCCCAGAGGTATTTTTGTAAGTGCTGCTATGCAAATATTTTTTGCTGTAAAAATACAGTATTCCCTTAATATCTTTCATTTTCTGTCTTCCTCAGGCAAAATTACTACCATCTTGTTAAAGGAAAGGAGTCTTGGTGGCACAGTGGTTAAACGGTCAGCTGCTAACAGAAAGGTCAGCAGTTCAAACTCACAGCCCACTCCTCAGGAGAAAGATGTGGCAGTCTGTTTCCATAAAGATTTACAGCCTTGGAAACCCAGAGGGGCAGTTCTACTGTCTCCTGTAGGGTTGCTATGACTAATCGACTCAACAGAAATGGATTTGATTTTGGTTGAGGTGTTAAAGGAAATTCCCATTAATACAGCTGTTTCTTAATTGATGAATGGAACCAGACAATCTTATAATCTGGGGGACTGGAGATATTGATTAGATTTGTCATCCCAGTCATTACTGAAACAAAACCCGTTGTCGTTGAGTCGACTCCATGCCTATGAGAGTAGAACTACGCTCCATAGGGTTTTCAGTGGTTGACTTTTTGGAAGTAGGTCGCCAGGCCTTTCTTCTGAGGTGTCTCTGGGTAGACTCGGACTGCCAAACTTTTGGGTAGTAGCCGAGCACTTAACTGTTGGTGCCAACCAGGGACTCCTGCCCTCATAAAGGGGAGGCAAAACAGAAACCAATAATTATAATAAATTAATAAACTATATCTTATGTTAGAAGATAAGTGTGTGGGAAATGAAATTTTATTTATTTATTTATTATAACAAATGGGGAGCTGACCCTTTAGTTACTTCACTTGCTTAGTTACTTCACCTGACCCTACAGAAAGATTACTGAGTGAGCCTGAGTTTCTCATTTCTGACAGGATGTTTTCACTAAATAATCTGACCCTTTCTCATGACTTAGTTTCTAAATGTCTACCAGATTAAAATAAAAGCCTTGCATGTGACAACTGAAAAGTCAAGCACCACTTAGTGAGCATAAAAAGGTATATTTGGGGGTCAGAAGCTGGCCAAATGGACACGAAAATAGAGACTGGACGGAAGGAATATGCTGTCTCATTAGGGGGAGAGCAACTAGGAGTATATATATATAAAAAAAAGGAGTATATAGCAAGGTGTATACAAATTGTTTTCGAGAGACTGACTTGATTTGTAAACTTTCACTTAAAGCACAATAAAAATTTTGATAAAAGGGTATATTCAATGTTTTTTGGACAACCAGAGAAGATAATTTTATGAGGCTTTAAACAATCCCCTTGGAGTGAACTGCCATGTCAGCTGTCTACAGAATTGGTTTTGTTCTGCTCTCCTTCTATGTTGTATGTCTATACATAGGACCTGCTGAGGCTTGAAATATTGGAAAGCACCATTTTCTATGTTTTTGTCACTAACGAATAGGTTAGTTTGAACTTGAATTGACTCTTGTTTCTGTCTTTTAGTTTAGTTACTTGGAGAAACTTCTATTGGTTCATGGATCTTGGAATTATATTCGAGTGACCAAATGCATATTGTACTGTTTCTACAAGAACGTGGTATTATATGTTGTTGAGGTAAGAAAGGAGATAAGCTTTCTTTCACTGAGGAGGTAGGGCTTCTCTTTGACATCAGGCCTGGTAATTTAAATTTTTTTGTATTTATGTCTTAATAGTCCTGCTTTAAGTTTTTTTTTCACACAAAAGTGGTCAAGTAAAAGATGTTATGACATCATGATGACATATTTATACTGTGTGGTAAAACTAGCCTGTTGAGAACTGGAGTCCATCTTTCCTGCCCTTGATCCTTGCAGTGATTAAACACCTCAGAAACATCTAGGCCTTTTTAGCTGTTAGTTGCTGTCAAGTGGGCTCCGGCTCATGGTGACCTTATGTGTAACAGAACGAAACACTGCCTGGTCCTGCTCCATCTTCGTGATCACTGGTATGTTTGAGTCCGTTGTTGTAGCTATTGTGTTGTCAATTCATCTCATTGAGGGTTTTCCTCATTTTCAATGGCTCTCTACTTTACCAAACATGATGTACTTTTCTAGCAATTGGTCTTTCCCGATGACGCATCCAAAGTAAGCAAGATGAAGTTCCACTTTCCTCGCTTCTAAGGAGCATTTCAGTTTTATTTCTTCTAAGATGGATTTGTTCATTCTTCTGGAGTCCATGGTATTCAATATTTTTAGCTAGCAAAACCCAAACCCAAACTCGTTGCTATGGAGTCAATTCCGATTCATAGGGACCCTATAGGACAGAATAGAACTCCCCCAATAGGGCTTCCAAGGAGCAGCTGGTAGATTTGAACTGCTGACTTTTTGGTTAGCAGCCATAGCTCTTAACCACTGCACCACCAGGGCTCCCTAAATGCATCAGTTGTTCTGTCTTCTTTTTTCATTGCCCAGCTTTTGCATGCATATGAAGTGATTGAGGAGACCATGGCTTGGGTCAGGTACATCTTAGTCATCAAAGTGACATCTTTGCTTTTTAGAACTTTTAGCTGTATTCCTATTGAAATGAAGAATCTTCATCACAAGGCTATTGTTGTCTCTTAATACTTCCACTAAGGGATATCACTTCCACTAAAGGGCCTTATTTTGTCAGATGCTCTCTTTTCTTTTGTATCTCTGGCTATACTTAGCATTGGTGGTTAAAGCCACTGGAAACAAACATTCAATTAGTACTATTTCCACACCAAAATAAATAAATAAGCTTGCTACTACTGCTCCTGTTTCCAGGGAAGGTGGACTATAGCTCCTCACACTGTAGTCAGCACCACAAATTTCCATCCGACTCCCTTCCTCGTCATGAACACAAATTCTGTGAGCAGTGGACACTGTCCTAGACAGTCTGTCCTATTTTTTCCTTAAAAAGAACCAAATGAAATTCATATAACTGCATTTTTCATAGAATCTGTAAGTTTGTCATGCATTTATTACTTCTGAAAGAAAAAAAAAGCTCTTTCTAGAGTGTCATGTATAGGTGTTTGGGATATGGAATGCAGGTAAACAATGACTCTTCTAAGCACTATCCTGACTTAAAAATACCTACAGAATCTTTAAATTGGCTGTGAAATATAGCTTTTAAACTTTTTATTTCTAAGTAGTTATAGATTCACAAGAAGTTGAAAAAAAAATGTACAGACTGATCCCGTGTACCCTTGAACCAGTTTCTCCCTAAGATAACATCTGGCATAATTAGTCCAAAACCAAAACTGGGAAATTGGCATTGGTACAATCCACAGAGCTTATTTGGATTTCACCAGTTTTAGATGCAGTCTTGTGTATGTGTTCATGATCCATTTTCATTTAGTTTTTGTATAAGCGCTGAGGTTTAGATTGTGTTTAATTATTTTGCCCATCGATGTCCAATTGTTCCAATGCCATTTGTTAAAAGGGCTATCCTTCTTCCAATGAATTGGTTTTCCACCTTTGTCAAATATCAGTTGAGCATATTCATGTGAATCTATTTATGGGTTCTTTCATCTGATTTATGGATATATATGTCTATCCCTCCACCACTGCCAAATTGTCTTGATTATTGAAGCTGTCTAGTAAGTCAGAATCAACTCGATGGCAGCAGGTTTGTTTTTTTATTTTTTTCATTCATAGTAAGGCTTAGCAGCAGCCAGAGTGATTCCTCCCACTTTATTTATTTATTTTCAAAATTGTCTTAACTCTTCTAGATCCTTTGCCTTTACATATAAATTTTAGAAAAACTCTGCTAGGATTTTGATAGAAATTAGCATTAAATCTATAGATTGATTTGGGGAGAATTTGTGCATATTTTCAAGGTTCATCTATGTTGTGGCATGCATCAGGACTTCATTTCTCTTTATGAAGAGTAATATTCCATTGCATGTATGTACCATATTTTGTTGATTTTTCCAGTCCATGAAGATGGTATAACTCTGCATTTATTTAAGTCATCTCTGATTTGTTTCATCAACATTTTATAGTTTTTAGTATATTGATCCTGTACATGCTGTTTTGGATTTATACCTAAGTATTTCATATTCTTTGTAGTGATTGTAAATAGTATTGTGATTTTAATTTCAGCATCATTGTGTTCATTGTTCATACACAAAGATGTGATTGATTTTTGTATATTGATTTTTTCTCTTTTTTTCTATTATAGTGAAAATTTACACACCAAAACATCCACCAACACAGCTTCCACATTTACAACTCAAAGACAGTGATTACATTTTTCATGTTGTGCCACCATTATTGCCATCCTCATCCAAAACATTCCACCACCATTCACATAAACTCAATACCACCGATTATGGATTGAATTTCATCCCCCCAAAATATGTATTGTAAATCCTAACCTCTGCCTGTGCTTATAAGTCCATTTGGAAATAGATTGTGTTTATTATGTTAATGAGGCAGGATCAGGGTCTATCTTGAGTCAATCTTCTTAAGATATAGAAGAGATTAAACAAGGGAGAGATGAAAGATGCCAAGCCACATGACGATCTCCCCGGAGCAGAAGCTCAAAGAGACAAGGACCTTCCTCAGAGCCGACAGAGAGAGAAAGCCTTCCCCTAGAGCCAGCACCCTGAATTCAGACTTCTAGCCTCCTAAATTGTGAGAAAATAAATTTCTGTTTGTTAAAGCCACCCACTTGTAGTATGTCTGTTATAACAGCACTAGATAACTAAGACACCTCCTGAAAAAAAACTTCCCCTTTTTCCCTCCCTCCCACCCTTGGTAACCATTAATAATCTTTGGTTTCTAAATATTTGCTTATTTCATGTAAGTGAGATCATACAGTATTTGTCCTTTTGTGATTGACTTATTTTACTGAGCATATTTTCAAGGTTCATCTATGTTGTGGCATGCATCAGGACTTCATTTGTCTTTATGAAGAGTAATATTCCATTGCATGTATGTACCGTATTTTGTTTATCCAGTCATCTGTGGAGGGATATTTCAGTTGTTTACACGTTTTGGCTATTGTGAAAAGTGCTGCAGTGAACACTGACATACAATTTTCTGTTTGCATTCCTGCCTTCACTCTTTCAGTGTATATACCTAGGACTGGGATTGCTTGTCATATGGTGGGTCTATGTGCAACTTTTTGAGGAACTGCGAAACTGTTTTCCACAGTGGCTGTGCCATTTTACAATCCCCCCAGGAATGGATGAGGGTCCCAGTTTCTCCACAACCTAGCCAACATTTGTTGTTTCCCCTCCCCTTGCTTTTTTTTTTTTTTTTGCTCATTGCTAATCTAATGAGGATAAGGTGATAATCTCATTGTAGTTTTGTGAAGGTTGGTTTTGTATCTTGAAAACTTGCTGAACTCACTTAGTAGTTCTAGGAGTTTTTTATAGATTCCTTGGGATATTCTATGCAGACAATCATGTCATCTGCAAATAGCGACAGTTTTTTTTTTCCTTCCAATCTGCTGTCTTTTATTTCTTTTTCTTGTCTTTTTGTGCTACTAGAACTTCCTGTACAATGTTGAATACGAGTCTTTCACCATTAAATGTGATGCTAGCCATAAGTTTTTTTGTAAATGTTCTTTATCAGATTGAGGAAATTCCCCTCTGATCCCAGTTTGCCGAGAACTTTTAATCATGAATTGGTGTTGGATTTTGTCAAATGCTTTTTTAGTGTCAAACAACAGAATCACATTATTTTTGTTGTTGTTGTTGTTTGTTTCTTAGCTTGTTGGTATGGTGGGTTACAAAGATTGATTTTCAAATGTGGAATCAGGTTTGCATCCCTGGAATAAACCCACTTGGCTGTAATAAATAATTCTTTTTATACATTGATAGATTTGATAATATTTTGTTGAGAATTTTTACAAGTACTATGTGAATTTTTTAGTATAAAATGGTGTATTGTAGTATAAGGACATATGCCATTAATTATAGAAGTGCATCAATAATTTTTAATATCAATATAGCATTTGAAACTTACAATTTATGAAAGAACTATGAGATGGCTCTATCGGTAACTATTCTCTAGCAGCTGAAGGTTCCATCTTCTGTGTCTCTTCTTTTTAGTATATGGATACATTTAGGTCAACATTGATATAAAGCTTTCTTCTCTTTCAGCTTTGGTTCACCTTTGTTAATGGATTTTCTGGGCAGATTCTATTTGATCATTGGTCCATCAGCTTGTACAATGTGGTAAGCATCCTCCACCTCTATCTGATAGCATGCAGAACGTCAGTGACATTCCTTGACTGTTTATGTCTGGGAAGTGTATCTAAGTCAATCATCTCTGTACATAGCAGGCAGCATACATACATCCTCAAGGCCTTTGTTGTTGCAACAAATCATGCAGGAGTCAAACTGTCCACATGTGTGTTCAATCAAAGCAGATCTTTCTAGAGCAACTACGTGAAATTTGTGCCCCATGTATTTTGACAATATATCCGAAACCACTTCAATGTATGTCTGTGAAATGTTTTCATGCTTTTAAGCCAAGTGAAAATTGCTGAACTCTACCTAAACTCACTCCATTTAATAAGTATAATTCTGATGTATCCGGTTGTATATATGTGTGACCTTATAATGTGTTTTGGTGTCCTTTTAAACTTCCTGGCAGAAAATGGGTCCTTGTGGAAATATATTACCCTCTACAGTCTGTGTTTGTACTATATAGTGAATTTTGATCCCAAGTTCTAGAGTAAATGTTATATTCCACTATAACTGAATTAAAGAAAATAATATGTACAATCTCATGCTTTATGTGACTCATTTTGAATTAAAAAGCTGGGTACAAATTTTAAAAAGTAAGGCTACACAGCTTATAAGCCACGTTACCTTTCCATTTTTCTTTTTGTTTTACTTTTGTTGTATTATTATTCCACTTTGAGAATTGGAAATTAGGGAAACCTAGCATAAAAATGATGTTCTCAGAGACTGTAACACAACCCCTCTCCTACATTGTATTACCACAATCACAATATTTTTTGTATGTTCTGTGCTCTAACCCCTAAAACTCTGTTTTCTAGAAGCATAAATTCTGAAACAGAAAGCACAGGTAGAAGTCAAAGGACAGAAGTCACTGAGTGTCCAGTAATGGAAAAATGCCTGGTGCTATGACCATGCACAGTGTGTGTTCAATGATAGACTGATTTGGGTAGAATCCTTCACCAATGAGTCTGAGGTCATCCATAGAGCTGCTTCTACCAGGTTTTTGGTCACAGATGACAATACTGATCAATTTTCTTCAAAGCTTCATAAGAGACTGGGGCAGAGAATGGCAGACCCTGTCCTCTGTGCTAGAAAAATCACTATGAATGCATATGCTACGGATATTAATCGATAGAATCTTATTTTTTATAAAGGGAAACAGACATCAGGTTTTTTTACTAGTAGTAGATGGGGCTACAGTGGGAAAAATTATGGAACAACAAAGAATAAAATATGATGACTTATACTTACTAATATTCATTGAGTTACTAAATCTCATCCCATTACATGTACATTTTACAGATACAAAATAACCGTTGCCCAGGACATTTCAAGTAGTTACTGGCAATGTCAGAGATAGACTCTGTCTGCTTACTTGAGGGGGGAGGGTGTAGCGAAATAAACAGAAGCTCTAGAAATTTGCAGAGGGCTCCCCTTGAGCCTTTGGCTTAGGACTGACCTGTGTGTGCATGAGAAAAGTCTATACAAAGCTGAGGAAAGAACCACCAGAGAGCAGCAGGCTGAAAAATTTTTAGAGCTCTTATAAGGATCCAAGTTTGTATTGCCACTAGCCAGAGCAGAAAGAACTCCTATTAAACAGGACATTGGGTAAATTCCTTCTACGAGCCACATTTTTAATAATAAGGATAAATTAATCCCATAACAAAGCAACCCTGGGGCCTTCATAACAAAACTTAAAAGCAAGCCTCCAAAATATTCAACTTATTTGCAAGTTACCTGCATGGCAGAAGACAGCCACTCCATATTTAAAGGACAAAGTCCAGCACCCAACTACACAAAAGTCACAGTTTCAGCACTCAATAAAACCAAGTGTGCCAAGAAACAGAAAAATAAGATCCATAATCAGGTGAAAAAATAAATAAGAACAGACCCAGAAATTATAAAGATGATGAAATGAGTAGATAAGGATCTTAAAACAGCTGTTATAAATGTTATAAACATGGCCAAGGATATAAAGGAAATCCTGGATATAATGAGGAGAGAAATGGAAGATATAGAAAAGAACCAAATGGAGCCTTGTGATATGAAAAATGCAATATGTGAGATGAAAATTTTTCTAGAAAGGACCAAGAGTAGATTACACCACAGCTGTTGCTGTCGAGATGATTCTGACTCATAGATTAGAAACTTCGTAAAAAGATCAGTAAATATAAATACATAGCAATAAAGAAGCACAGAGAGAGAGAAAGAAAAGAAAAAATGAACAGAGCCTCATTTTGCTCTGGGAAAATATCGAGCATTCTAATATTCATGTACTTAGCATTTCAAAAGAAAGATGAGGCAGAAAAAATATATGGTTGAAAATGTCAGATTTGATTAAAAAAAAAAAACAACTATACACCCACAGTTCAAAGAATCTCAATAAAGCCCTAGAAGAATAAGCCTAAAAGAAAAGCACACACATACTCTTTATAATCAAATTGCTGAAAACCATTGACTGAAAGAATAGCCTTTAAAGCAGCCTGAGAAAAAACATTACATACAGAAGACAAAGGCTAGAATAAAAGCAGATTTCTAATCGGAAACCACACAATCCAAAAGAGAGTGGAATTATATCTTTAATGTTCCTGAAAGAAAATATCCATTATTCCAGAATTCTATATCCAGCAAAAATATCTTCCTGAATTTAAGGCCAAATAAAAACCTATTCAAACCAAGAAAACTGAGAGAATTCACCAAAAGACCTGCACTACCTGAAACATTAAAGGAAGTTCTTCAAGCAATAGAAAAAATACAGGTAGTCACCGATTTACAACATATTTGAGTTAAGAAGAACCTCACTTAAGACTGCTTTTTTTGGGGGTGGGGGCAGGTCATATTATTGTTAGTAATATATACTACACACGATGTTGTAGTGCATAATTTGCTGATGGCATCATTTTCAGATGTTCACTGGCAGGTGTTCAAAGATCGGATTTATAAAGATACTGGTGATAAAAGGCAACAATAATGAAAACTGAAAAAAAGTATTCAACTTACATTACAACTGATTTATGCTGGAATCATCAGAACTGAACTCTGTCATAAGTTGATGACTTCCTGTATATCAGGAAGAAAGTGTATTTATGCAAAGATATGTTAATTATGTGGACAAATATAAAGGACCTTTACCCCATTTTCAGTCTCTTTAACAGATACTTGACTGTTTAAAGCAAAAATAATAATATATTATGGGATTTATAATTTATGTAGAATTAAAATGTATGATAACAAGAGTATAAAGAATGGGAAGGGAAATTGAAATATACTGTTATAAAGTTCTTGAATTTTATATGAAGTGGTATAATATTTGAACTTTTTGATACGTTACATGTTGATACTGTAAAGTTTAAAGGCCAGCTAGAAACTAAAACAGAAAGGTATAGCTAATAAACCAATGTTGTTGTTGTTGGGTACCATTGAGTCAGTCTCCACTCCTAGTGAACCCATGTGCAACAGAACGAAACACTGCCTGGTCCTGCCCCATCCTCATAATCATTGTTATGCTTGAGCCCATTGTTGCAGCCACTGTGTCAGTCCATTTGGTTGAAGGTCTTCCTCTTTCGCTGACCCTCTGCTCTACCAAGCATGATGTCCTTCTCCAGGGACTGGTCCCTCCTGATAACATGTCGCCATCCTAGCTTCTGATGAGCATTCTGGCTATACATCTTCAAAAATCAGTTTGTTCCTTCTTCTGGCCAAACCCATCGCCGTCGAGTCAATTCTTCTGGCAGTTCATGGTATATTCAGTATTCTTCGCCAATACCATAATTCAAAGGCATCAATTCTTCTTTGGTCTTCCTTATTAATTGTTGTATGTAGGATCACTATGAGTCAGAACCAACCTGATGGCACATAACAACAACGGTAATTGTAATTAAGGTTATGTGTCAACTTGGCTTGGCAGTGATTGTCAGTGATTTGGCAGATCTTGTGTATTTTGAGATCTGACATGAGCAGCCAATCAGTTAAAAGGGGAGTTGTGGCCTACATCCAATATAAATGGGCATTCTGGAAAAGCTCACCATCTCTCAATCCTGCATCCAACTCATCATCTTCTGACCTCTGGTTCTTGTAACATGAGCCAGCAGCCTGCTGCCTGACATGTACATTTTAAGATTTGACAGTTCCCACAGCCCTGTGAGCCAGCAGTTTGCCATCTGACCCAGCAATTTTGGGTTCATCAGCCCCTGCAACCACATGAGTCCGGAGAATCTCCAGCCTGATGCCTGATCCACAGATTTGGGACTTGCCAGCCTCCACAACTGCATGAGCCTTAGCTGTGTCTGAAGGGTCCTTGTCTGAGATAGTGCCTGGGGCAAGTCCTAGGGCATTGCCTAGGGCATCACCTGAGAAAGAAGCCTTTCAAGACATTGCTGCATGTCCTTAGGACCTACCCCACCACCCATTTTTGCTCATGGCCTATAACTAGTCTTAAGTCTCTGAGAGCCCCAAGAGGTGAAGTACAAAGTGTGACCCAGGAGGAGGTATGCTACACTCCAAAACAACTGCTTGATTTTTTCTAATATATACAAACCAAAAACTGGATAATATGTGTGGCAATGGCCATTAAGGGTGTGGGATAATGGTGCAAGGAACATCAAATTCAATCAGTCTGAGTTTATTGATATGGCCTCATTACGCACAGACTCTTCATTCAGCGTTTCAGCCCGAGAGGTTAGAAAAGGACTTAATGGCTTGTCTGGTTGATTTACTGAAGCACGGATAACGCGGTGTCCTACACTAAATCAAGTTGAAGTACGAGACCTGCCTAGGTATACTGTAGAAAAAGATATCCAAAGACATAAGGAAACAGGCATGTTAGAGTGGATTTATCAGGTTGGACCCACAGACCCACCCATGGGGTGCCCATAGGACAATGGTGAGAAATAAATTTGTGAAGGGAATCCCAGCATCTTTGAAGACTGATGTGATTGCTATTTTATGTAAGCCAGGTTAGACAGTGGGAACTCCCTTAATTGATTTAGGACACCTAACTACAATGGGGAAACCCTGGTGGTGTAGTGGTTAAGTGCTACAGCTGCTGACCAAAGGGTCAGCAGTTTGAATCCGCCAGGTGCTCCTTGGAAACTCTATAGGGCAGTTCTACTCTGTCCTATAGGGTTGCTGTGAGTTGGAATCGACTGGACGGCACTGGGTTTGGTTTTGGTTTTAACCAGAATGGGGCCTATTCGACCCCTGGGTGGTAGGGGCCAAGTGGCGGCACTCAATAGACAAAGACAAGGTGGGCATGGTTACCGTAATTTGACAAAAGAGTAAAAGCAGTAATCAGAATAGTCTGACTTGTATGGATTTATAACTTTGGCTACTTAGTCATGATGTCCCTAAGAGTGAAATAGATGGGAAATCTACTTAATATGTACTTGATCTGTACAAGTGGAAGAATTCTAGGTCAAGCGAATCACCAGAATAGAGAGTCACGGCCCCTCAATCAATCCCCAGACTTGAGCCGGTTTACAGACTCACTACCCCTTGAATGGAGTGGAGGCTGGGTCCTCTTGAGGAACGACCCCACTACACTGCCAAAAATTTATACTGTTAATCTTTCTCCCAGGCTTCCCCAAAAGGAGCTTATTTGTTGCTAACTGAAGGTTGGGTGTTAAAACCCACCCAGTGGCTCTGTGGAAGAAAGGCCTGGCAAATTGTCTTTGTAAAGATTAAGGCCAAGGAAACCCTATGGAGCAGTTCTACTCTGTAACATGTGGGGTTGCCATGAGTTGAGGGATGACTCAAGGCAGCTAACAACGATAACAACACTATGTGCCCGGTACTGGCAAGTGAATAAGATCTGGTTCATAGGAGGGAGACAAATGCCCATATTGTCAATAAATTCCCAATAAATTTTTGGCCAATACTATGCCTTTTCTGTAACTATCTACAATTTACTCATTTTGTGCTCATTAAACACAACAAAATAAAATGTTATGATTCATTGACTCCAAGATTGGATCAATCAGAAAAACTAAGTCATGATTTGGTAGATTTGTTTGAATCTATGTGACTCAATAGTTTAAGACTCAACAGAAGTTGCAAAAATAGTTGAGAGTTCTGCGTGCCCTTCACCCAGGCGTAGTACATTGTCAAACCAGGAAATTCACATTAGTAACTCGATATTAGTAACTCAGGGAACGGTTAAAAACTCGTTTTAATAGGTCCTTGTTTTCTATACAGATTTTCACTTCATTGCCACCTTTTACTCTGGGAATCTTTGAACAGTGCTGCAGTCAGAAGAGCTTGCTCAAGTATCCACAACTGTACTCAATTTCACAAGATGAGAAAATTTTCAACACAAAGGTAAACAGAAAGTTATTTTCAGTCCTTCATCTCAAACTGACTTCAAATATAACTTGGGCCTTCCCTTTCTAATGCTTTAGGAAAAACAATTTTAAAAATACAAGAAATAAAGCCTTGTGCCTTCTTTCTTCTGGTTTATCTTACCCAAGGAATTGAGTTTCATTAATTTAAAAATTGTCTATGGCTGACTTATTGCTACAATAGCACAGTTGAGTAGGTATAGTAGAGACCACATGCCCCGCACCCTCCAAAAAACTAAAACAGTTACTATCTGACCCTTTACAGAAAATGTTTGCTGAACCCTAGTTTACAATATTCATCAAATTTGGGGTATTTTCAGCCATTATTTATTCAAATATTTTTTCTGACCTGTTCTTTCCTCTTCTTCTGTATCTCCAGTAACACATATTCAGTTGATTGAAGTTGTCTAAAACCTCATTGAACCTGAGCTTTTGTTAATGATTTTTAAATTCTCCTTCCTGTCTATTTCATTTTGGATAATTTTCTTTGTCTTCAAGTTTATTTCTGAAATATTTAATTAGGCATTATTTTTTTTCCTCTGCCATGTCTAGTCTGCCAAAAATTCCATTCAGTGTATTTTTTATCTCACACATTGTAGTTTTTATCTCTAAAATTTCTATTTGGATAGTTTTTTTATCTTCTAGGCTATGAGTTGGAATCGACTTGTCGGCAACAGTTTTTTTTTTTTTTATGCCTGTCTTAACTTTTTGGACATATGGAGTGCAGTTATAATAACTGTTTCAACAGTTATTCTTGCCTGCACATTCTAACATCGGTGTCAGTTTGTGGTTGGATTTAATTGATTTATTTACCTCTTCATTCTGAGTTGTATTTTCCTGCTTATTTGCATGCCTGATAATTCTTGATTGGATGCTTTACATTGTGAATTCTACCGTGTTAAGTCCTGGAAATACTTGTATTCCTACAAATATTCTTTAGTTTTGTTCTGGGACACAAGCAAGTTAATTGGAAACAGTTTGATCCTTTTGGGTCTGGCTTTTATAATTTGTTAGGCATCAAAGGAGCACTAAGTCTAGTAGTAATTATTCTCCACTATTGAGGCGAGAACTTTCTATATCCTCTAGCGGGTATCCCACAAATCCTTTTGTTTTCCAATCTGGCATTAACTTTGTTTTTGAATCACTGTCTTACATTTTTTCTTAAGAACTGCCTTACTCCAGGAAAATTCTAGGTCACAGGTCAGATATGTTTACACATTCTTTTCTTCTCTAGTCCTTTAATTATTAGTTTTCTTGGGAAGTATGAAAATAACTGGTGTATTTAGAACTGAAAGAACAAAGAATTCTGTTTTTATTGTTTTATCATCTCCTAACCTGTGTGTGCCTTTGTTTGATTGATTCCAGAGATTTTATATTATCGATATTTTCTTTAAGAAAATTGTGCATGATCTGTTCATACGAAGCACAAGGGATTTTAAAAAAAATATTGTGACCAGTGTCAGAGTGTAGGGGTAAAGGATCAGAGGTATCATATAAAATGTAGTATGAAATTGTATTTAAAGTACTATAATTTAAACATTTAAAATATTTTTATAGTTTCTTTTAAAATTATTTCTGGTTCTGGATAATTTCAGCTTTCATAATTTTTATGACAAATATATCACACTTGAGTTTCATACTTAATAAATTTTTTTCTCAAATGATATCCTATAACTTCAGTCATTTCTTTTCAAAGTTGAATAAAGAAATGATTTTTTTTCAGTTTTCATGAATAACATTTTAGTTTTGTAACTGTGTTACACGCAGCAAATACACTTTACAATACCACATACTTTTAGATTTAGACCAAGGTCAAGGTATTGTGGTACTACTATGACTTTCTTGGTTTATTTTCTTTTAGGTATTCTGGATTGAATGTATGAATGCTTTGGTTCACTCCTTCATTCTCTTCTGGTTGCCCAAACAAATGCTGGCGCATGGTAATAAGTTCGTTGTTTCAAATATCTGCATAAACAAAACAAAACAAAAAAATATGATTCTCACCAGAGTAAATGTTTTTACAAGTGTGTGTGTGTGCCCCCAGAAATAATTGGAGAACACATAAACAGAATTTAGAGAAAACCAAAGAGTTATCTAAATCTAATATTAGGCATTCCTATCATTAATAGGGAAACACTGGTGGCCTAGTGGTTAAGTGCTCCAGCTGCTGACCAAAAGGTTGGCAGTTTGAATCCACCAGGCGCTCCTTGGAAACTCTATGGGGCAGTTCTACGCTGTCCTATAGGGTCGCTATGAGTCGGAATTGGCTTGACGGCGCTGGGTTTGGTTTGGCTTATCGTTAATAGATTATAGTTTGGACATTTAATAGCTGACCCTTAGATCCCATTCTCTTTGTCTCTGATATGTATAAACTGAGGACTAGTGCTTTTATTGTTAATCTCTAAATATATATTTGAGTAAGGAAGTCTGATGGAGGGAATAATATTTCTGATGGAGCATGGATGTCTCCTGTTAGCAAGTTTGAAACTTATGACTACTTTATGTCTTGTTTCCATTTCTTAAGCTTAAATTTAGACTGTAACACAAGATCATATAGGAATTTAACCTTATCACATGCTGACATAGTCTCTTTTTTCTGATAATCAATTTTCCAAATGTCATTCTGTGTAAAGTCTTTCTCCAGGCCAACTGGGGCCTAATACATCCAGAACCAGGATATATGAAATATTTTATTGTGTGAAATGGGTTCACATTTTAACAAGCTACAAATTAAGCTATAAATTGCAGTGAAACCCGTGAAAGCTGGAACTCGATGGGACTGCCTTGTTTTCCCGGGTCTGACAAGAGTTTCGCATTTGACAGGGTATAGTCTTACCACTTTTCTATCACTCATTTTAGTGGAAAATATTTGAGGTTTCTTTCTCTGACAGTTTTCTGCCTTACACAAGTTCCAGCTTTCACAGGTTTTAGTGTATAGTCATTTTTCTAAAACAAAATTTAATTTTTATTGCTTCTTTCTAGCAACATGTCCTTTATCTTGGATATATTCAACAGAAAAAAATGAGTTTGAGTTGTATGTGTTTATTTGTATTTAAAGGAATGAATCCACCATTACATTGCTCAGGGCCTCCCTTCTAAGAAATAATCAAAATATTCACGTAATAACAATAAAAACAGCAAAGTCAGAAGTTTAGGAAGACTTAATTCCAATTCTGGGATGGCAGTTCTGTGGACCCATGCCTCAATGAAACAAGCAAAGCTGGCAAAAACTATTAAAAAAAAAAACTATAAATTATCTATAAATTGTCCTAAAGGCATAGAGCAAATGAAGAAATATGTATTCAAAAACACCAACTGAACAATGAGAGTCTGACACAATTGATCCATGAGCCACACCCTCTTCCCCTCCTACCCAACCACAGCTTAGTTTGATGGAAGTTCTGCTCCAGACAGGTGCTGCCAAGAATATGGGGCTCCTCATCTTCTCAGATCAAAATCAAGAGTGACCATATCTCATGAGGAGGGGCAGACCATCAGCATTTCTCTTCCATTCCAACTCCAAGTTGAAGAGGCTAAATTTTTGGTGAATGTGACTGCAAGGTTGGAGGCTCCCTTTCTCCAGCCAGCTTATATTCATACAACGGAGGCTCTGCCCAAGACATGACAAATTGAGAATACTGGGGCCCTGATTGTCCTTATTCCAGCTCACTTGTAGGGCAGAGGTTCCATGCTGGGAGAGACAAGCTGAGAATACCAGAGGTCACCAACCTGCTCAGCACCAAGAGTAGTTGACCAGACATTTTTCCAGTGGGGGGAGGCTGTACATAAGAGAGCTCCAAAGTTCTTCCCAATGGAAATGATTTTATTTGAAACAAAATGTGGGGAAGTTCAAGTGTAAGGATGCTCTCAAAAGCAATAACTCCTCTTGACTGAGAGCAATAAGCTAAACCATTAGCCGGCTAATTTACTAGAGAGTAACAGGGAAAGAGACAGCTAAGAAGAGTTCTCCTAGGATGAGAACAAACTTCAGAGACTAGCATCAAAAATACTTCTGCCTGAATTTAATTGGCTCAGACCAATTTATGACCCAGGACATTGTCAAAACAGCAGAGCAATCTGCCAGTACTTAGTAGAGCCTAACGCTTGGGTGTAATACCAAATAAGACAGACATCTTAACAGAGAGATTAGGAGAAATGTCAAAGAGAGCCTGGCTAAGACCACTGTCACACCAGGATAATTGTGCACTCACCCTAGGCTGTACCTTCCAAGAGAAACACCAAGGTTTCACACTGCAGGGGATATAGATTTCACTAAAATAGTCTAGCCAATTCACAAAACAAATGAGCAAACAACACCAAATATAAGCCTTGAAGGAGAGGGGAATCAATATCAGAGTTACTACAATATAGTACCTAAAATGTCCAGTTTTCAGCAAAAAATTATGAGACATGCAAAGAAACAGAAAGTGTAATGGGAAAATTGGCAAAAGAAACTGCCTGTAAGAGAGCCCAAATATCAAATTTAATAGACAGAGTTCAAAATAACCTCTATAAATTTGTTCAAAGAACTAAAGGAAATCATGCTTAAATGTATGAAGACAATGGATCATCAAATAAAAATTATCAATGATGAGGTAAAAATTATAATAAAGAAACAAAAATTCTGGAGTTGAAAAGTACAAAAACTGAATGAAAAATTCTTAGAGGGGCTAAGCTGTAAATTTGAAATGGAAGATGAAAGAACTAGTGAACTTCAAGATACACTGATAGAGAATATTCAATCCGAAGTTCAGAGAGAAAATAGAATGAAGAAAAATGAGTAGAGTATCAGAGAAAATGTGAGAAACCTTTAAACACACCAACATATGAATAATGGGAGTACCAGAACAAGAGGAGAGAGAGGATGAATCAGGAAAAACATTTATCGAGGAGGCTTAATCAACTCTGAGTAAGATAAATGCACCACATCCAGACACATACTAGTAAAAATACTGAAAGACAAAGAGAAAATCTTAAAAGTAGCAAGAGAAAAATGACTCAGCATGTGTAAGGGAACTCCAATAACATTAACGGCTGATTTCTTATCAGATATAATAGAGGACAGAAGAAGAAATTAAAAAAAAAAATCTGTGTGGATCTACAACAAGTAAATACGTTGAATTAATAATTTTAAAACTTCCCACAAACAAAAATCCAGGACTAGATGTCTTCACCGGTGACTTCTACAAACATTTAAAGAAGAATTAATGCCGATTCTTCACAAACTCTTCCAAAAAACGGGAAGTGAGACAACACTTCCCAACTCACTCTATGAAGCTACTATTATCCTCATACCCAAACCAGACAAAGACATGACAAAGAAGTAAAACTACAGACCAGTATGTCTTATGAATACAGACACAAAAATCCTCAGTGAAATACTAGCAAACTGATTATACACCATAACCTAGTGAAAATTATCCCAGGGATGCAAGGTTGATTTAACATCGAAAAAACAATTGACGTAATACATCAGATCAATATAAAAAGGATAAAATCAACATGATTATCTCAATAGTTTTAAAAAAGCATTTGACAAAATCCAATATGCTCTCATGATAAAAATACTCAAGAAAGTAAGGATATAATGGAACTTCCTCAGCCTGATAAAGGACACCTACAAAAACCCACAGTTGACATCATATTTAAATGGTGAAAGAATGAATGCTTTCCCCTTAAGATCAAGAACAAGATAAGGTGTCATTCCAGCCACTTTTAGTCACCATTATACTGGAAGTTCTAGCCAGAAAAATTGGGCAAGGAAATGAAATAAAAGTCATCCAGATTAGAGAGGAAGAAGTAAAAATCTCTATTTGCATACCACATGGCTGTGTATATATAAAATCCTGAGGAATACAGTAATATACTATGAGAGCTGATAGACAAATTAAGCAAGTGTCAGGATACAAAATCAACGCACAAGAATCAATTTTATTTCTACACAGCAGTATTATATAAATGTGCCAAGTATGCCCTTTGTGTATTGGCACAGGTTATTTCCTCATAACAGACTGGGACCTTTAGCCCCAAAAGCCCACCAGCACCAAATTCAAATTTTTACACATATAATTGTCTTTAAAAATAGCTTGAACAAGCATATTTTTAGCTATTTAGAGTCTGCCTACTTTAGAGTCTTCCCCGTGAAACAGTACCAAGCACCTGTTAGACACATATAAGATAAAACTGTAGTTATAGGAACCTCCAGCTGCTGTCCTTCAGAGGTCTCTCACTCAGAGACTTTCCTTCTTGCTGCAGAAGGACATCACCTAGGTACACATAACTCACCCCTTTTATTCTCTTTCCTGGGAGTTTCTTTGCCCACTTTACATTCTAATGGCTCCCTGTGCTGCCTCTTGCCTTGGGAAGACCTCTTGTTGTGGGGGATCGCCCCCTTCACGCGGCTGTAATGCATCGACCCCAATAAATAGCTCATGCAACACTTTTATCTCATTGGTCTGGAACTCACTATTAAATCTGAATACTAAATTAGGAAAATAATTCCATTTACAATAACATCAAACAGAATAAAATACTTCAGAATAAATTTAACAAAAGGGCAAAACCTATACTCCGAAAAGTGCAAAACATTGTTGAAAGAAATTAAAGAAGGCTAAATGAATGGAAAGACATCTCATCTCATGCTCATGTGTTGGAAGACAGTATTGTTAAAATGGCAATATGCTCCAAATTGGTCTACAGATTCAATGCAATCCCTTTCAAAATCTTCCCTGACTTCTTTGCTGCTGATCCTAAAATTCATATGAAATACAAAGAACTCAGAGGGGCCAAAAGAATCTTCAAAAAGAAAACCAAAGTTGGAGGACTCACTCCCCAATCTCAAAACTTATTATAAATCTAAAATAATCAAGACACTGTGATACTGGCCTAAGTATAGACATATAGGCTTATGAGATATAATTGAGAGTCCAGAAATAAATCTCCACGTTTACGTTCAGTTGGTATTGGACAAGGGTGCCAAGACTATTTAATGGAGAAAGAATAGTTTTTTCACCAACTGTTTCTGGGACAATTGGATGGCCAAATGCAAAAGAATGAATTTGGGCATCTACTTTACACTGAAGGAGCCTTGCTTATGGAATGGTTAAGTGCTCAGCTGCTAACCTAAAGGTCAGCAATTGACACCCGCCATCTGCTCAGCAAGGGAAAGATGTGGCAGTCTGCTTCTGTAAAGATTACAGCTTTGGAAACCATATGGGACATTTCTACTCTGTCCTGTAGGGTCCCTATGAGTCGAAATTGACTCTACCGCAATGAGTTAAAGCTACAAAAGGACCTCTGGCAGCTCGATGTTTAAGCACTGGTATGCTAACTGAAAGGTCTGCAGTTCGAACCCACCAGAGGCTCTTCGGGAGAAAAGCCCTGGTGATCTGCTCTCTTAAAGACTGTAGTTGTTGTTATGTGTCAGCCTGGGAAACCCTATAAGGAAGTTCCACTCTGCCATATAGGTCATTATAAGTCAGAATCGACTCGATAGTACACAAAAAGTTACAAAGATTTGATTTTTTTTTTTTGAAGGTTTCTAGTTTTAGGTTTAGGTCTCTGATCCTTTTGAAGTTAACATTTGTGTATGATGTGATGTAAGGGTTGAGGTTCATTTTTTACATATTGATGTCCAATTATTCCAACACCTTTTGTTGAAAAGATAATGCATTTTCTATGGAATTACCATGACATCTTTGAAAAAAAAAAAATCCGTGGAAGGTATATGTATGAATTTATACCTGGAATCTTTGCTCTGTTTCATTGATATATACGTCTATTCTTAGACCATATTGGTTTGATTACTCTCTATATAAATCTTGGAGTCGAGTAGTATAAATTCTCTAACAAAGTTTTGGCTATGCTGGGTCCTTTGAATTTTATTTTAAATTGAAAAATCAACTTTTCAAATTCTAATAATAAAAATGCTAGGATTTAGATTTGAATTACATCTATAGATTAATTTGAGAATTGCAGAATCAACATCAACATTATTGAATCTTTCAGTCCATGAACATATTATGTCTCTCCATTTATTTAGGTGTTCTTTAATTTTTCTCAGGGATGTTTCATAGTTTTTGATGTATTTTTTTTTGCACATTTTAAAAAATATTTATCTTTTAATATTTAAATTTTGGATCCTAATGTAAATGGTATTTTTTATTTTATTGTCCAATTTTTCATTTTTATATAGAAATACAATTTATTTTTATATTGGCCTTGTATTCTATGACCTTGTTAAATTCACTAATTAGTTCTAGAAGCTGTTTTGTACTTTTATTAGGGATTGCATGTATATAGCTGTAGGATATTTTGTGTATACAACTTCCATTCCAATCTGCATGTCTTTTATTTTCTTTTTCTTGCATTAACACACGGGCTAGGACCTCCAGTATGTTAAAAAAAAAAAAAAAAGTGGTGAGTGTGGACATATATTCATTTTTTTCTAATCTTAGGAGGAAAGTATTGATTCTTTTTGCTCTTAATTATAATGTTAGTTTTTTCATAGATGCCCTTTCTCATGTTGAGAAAGTTTCCTTTTATTTCTATTTTGTTGAAGATGTTTATCATGAATGGATTTTGGATATCAACACAGAATTTTTTTTTAATGCATCTATTAAGGTGATCTTATTTTTTCTCCTTTATTCTGTTAATATGATGAATTGAATTAATTATTTTTAAAATATTAAACCAACATTGCATTTCTGGGATAAATCTCGGTCATGATGTACTATCCTTTTAAATATGTTGTAGAATTTGATCTGCTCATATTTTGTTAAGGATTTTTGTGTCTGTGTTCACTAGGAATACTGGTTTGTACTTTTGCTATGATAGGTTTGGTTTTTGAATCAGGGTAGTATTTACTTCTTTTTTATTATTATTTTTTTATTGTGTTTTAGGTGAAAGTGAATTAGCTTCTCATTAAACAATAAATATGCATATTGTTTTGTGACATTGGTTGCCAGCCCCACAACTTGTCAACACTCTCCCCTTCTCGGCCTTGGGTTCCCCATTTCCATTCGTCCAGCTTTCCTGTACCCTCCTGCCTTCTCTTCCTTGTTCCTGGGCTGGTATACCCATTTAATCTCATATACATGTTTGAACTACATGTGTTATTGTTTGTTTTATAGGCCTGTCTAATCTTTGGCTAAGGGGTGAACCTCAGGAGTGACTTCAATTCTGGGTTAAAAGGGTGTCCAGGGGCCATACTCTCGGGGTTTCTCCAGTCTCTGTCAGACCAAAAGTCTGATCTTTTTTTGTGTGTTAGAATTTTGTTCTACATTTTTCGCCAGCTCTGTTTGGGACCTTCTATTGTGATCCCTGTCAGAATAGTTGGTGGTAGTAACCAGGCACCACCTAGTTATGCTGGCCTCAGTCTGTTGGAGGCTGTGGTAGTTGTGGTCCATTAGTCCTTTGGACTAATCTTTCCCTTACGTCTTTGGTTTTCTTCATTCTCTCTTGCTCCAGACAGGGTGGGACCAGTAGACATATCTTAGATAGCCATTCACAAACCTTTACGACTTCAGAAGCTACTCAACACAGTAGGATGTAGAACATTTTCTTCATAAACTGTTATGCCAGTTGAGCTAAATGTCCCCCAACTTACTTCTTAAATTGAATTAGGAAATATTCCCTTCTTCTCTGTTTTCTGAAAAACTTTATGTAGGATTAGAATCATTTCTTCCACAAATATTTCATAAAAAATTTTAAAATGAAGTCTAGAGTTTTCTTGGTGGGAAAGGTTTTAATTATAAATTTCATGTCTTTGCTAGATAAAGGCTATTCAGCTAGTCTATTTTTTACCGAATTCATTTTGTTCATTTGTATCTTTCAAGGAATTTGTCATTTTCACTCGAGTTATCACATTTATTGGCATAAAACCAAACCAAACCAAACCCAGTGCTGTCGAGTCAATTCCGACTCACAGCGACCGTATAGGACAGAGTAGAAATGCCCCATAGTTTCCAAGGAGCGCCTGGCGGATTCAAACTGCCGACCCTTTGGTTAGCAGCCGTAGCACTTAACCACTATGCCACCAGAGTTTCCACAGAGTGGTTTATAATATTCCTTCATTATCTATGATATCTGTACTCCCATCTACTGATATCCTCTCTTTTATTCCTGATATTGGTCATTTTTTACTTCTTTATTTTTGTCTTGATCCATGCAGCTAGAGATTTATCAGCTTTCTTCAGAGTTTCAAAAGACGAACTTTTGATTTCATTTTATATACTCTTTGTTTTGTATGTTATTTCTACTCTTATTAGTTCCTTCTCTTAATTTGGGTTTAATTTGCTCTTCTTTTTTGAGCTTGTTGAAGTGGAAAATTAGATTACTGATTTTATAGCTTTCTTCCTTTATAGCATAGCATTTAAAGAAGATTTAAATTCTTTTAAAACTTAAAGCATGTGCCTCTACACATGTTGTATAATTTTCAATGAGTGCTGGACATTGTAATTTTATGTTACTGCATTTTTTTTCCATATACCCTTAAATACTTGAACTTTATCTTGGCAGGCAGCCACGTTATCTAAGGCTCTACTCCATCCTTTCATGATTTGTTTTTCTGATTTCTGAAGTTGAGTCTAGAGTATATTTTATTCTAGGATTAATTCCTCTATTAAAGTGATTTTATTTTGTTCTTTCTGATTTTATTTGCCTGATTTTTTTTTTTTTTTTTTGCTTTCAGTTTTGAAAAAAAAAAAATATTATTGCTGAGTGTAGAATTCTAGGTTAATAATTCATTTTCTTCACCACTTAAAAAATGTCAGTGATTGTCTTCTGGTTTGTGTTATTTTGTTGAGAAGACTGTGGTAATTCTTATATTTGTTTCTCTTTATGTAATCTGCCTTCTATTTTTATGTCATTTAAGATTTTTCTCTTTATTAATGATTTTCAGCAATTTGATTATGATGTGTCTTGGTGTGATTTTATTTGTATTTAATGTGATTGAAGTTGCTTAAATTTCTTGGATCTGTTGGTTTATAGTTCTCAACAAATTCAAAAAAAAATTTTCCCATCATTTCTTTAAATATTTTTTTCTGTATCCCTTGCTCTCATTCAAGGACTGCAACTACACATATGTTAGCCCTTGACATCATCCCGGTACTATGTTCATTTGTGCTTTCTTTGTTGTCTCCCTAGTTCGTTTTTAATTTCTTTTACTATGTCTTTAAGTTCACTGACCTTTTATTTCGCAGAGTTTCTCTTCTGCTAAGTATAATTCAGTGATATTTTCCTTTCATGTGTTTATATTTTTTGTCTCTAGAAATTCTATTTGGTTCTTTATATTTTCCATTTTCTCCTCATTGGTTTCATGTTTTCTTTCAAATCCTTGAGTATATTTTTAATACTTATAATAGCTGTTTTAAAGGACTTTTCTATTAATTCCAAGAGCTATGTTATTTCTGAGTCTGTTTCTACTGCAGATTTTCTACTAGTTATTAGTCAGTTTTTTGTTTGTCTTTGTTTTTTGCCTATACACGTCTTATAATTTTCAGTGAGTGCTGGACATTGTAATTTTATGTTGCTGAATATTTTTGTTGTGTACCTTTAAATACTTAGACTTCATTTTGGCAGGCAGTCAGGTTATCTATGGATCAGTTTAATCCTTTCATGTCTTGTTTTTCTGCTTTTTTAAAGTTGATTCTAACCAAAAAACCAAGCCCCTTGCCACTGAGTCAATTCTGACTCATAGTGAACCTATAGCCTAAAGTATCCTTCATTCTAGGACTAACTTAATTCCTCTATTAAAGTGCACAAAGTTTCTTCATTTTGGCTCTTGGGAATTTGATCAATTTCCAGCATTATATTAGATCTGGCAATTGTTCAGTGTACAGTTCTCGGGTAACTGGTTTTTCCATGGTCGTTGCACTTTGCTGGCCTTGTGGGATTTCTTACTACACGTGTGCAAGGGCTTATAAGGACACTTATATGAATTTCCAAAGATCATTCTCTGCATAACTTCATAATTTCCATTACTGTGTTCTGCATATTCTTGCCACTTTAGCCTCTAAAGTCCAATCTCTGTCTCATCAACTCATCAAAAGCATTAAGCTCTCTTTCAGGTCCTCTGCTCCACACAGTAGTCCAGAAATTACCTCTAGAGCTCATGTATTTGTTTCCCTTCTCTCAGGAATCACAGTCTTGTGTTGCCTGTTATCTAATGTCTGAAAAAAAAAAAAATCCATATATTTTGCCTCTTGCCTAGTTTTCTAATTGATTGTAGAAGGGGGGAAAATCCTAATACTTCTTCATTCATGAAAGCAGAAATCCTGGTCTTGCTTATTTTTTATCACTTGATCTGTCATGGGCTGAGAAAGGTGATTGAAAGTCTTCTGCTACTCCCCTGATACTAATGCCCTGAGATAACCTTTAAACCTTAAGCCAAAAATATCTTAAAATAATCTTAAAACCAAACAATATTTTAGCTTAACTAGTAAAGAATATCTGCCTTGAGCATTGTGCTCTTTTAAGATCTATCTATATTGGATCAAACTGACAATAGCAGCTCTAAAGTTTAGATAGGAAGCTTAGGGGGTAATGGGTTTATGTTAATGAGCTGGAACAACTCAGAAAAGGAGGGTGAGAATGGTTGCACAACTTGAAGAATGTAAACAATGTCACTGAATTGAACACGTAGAAACTGTTGAATTGGTGTATGTTCTGCTGTGTACATTCTCAACAATAACAACAAATTAAATTATAAAAAAATAGAAAGTCTTCTACTATCATTTTTTCCCTTTTTTATTTATAAATTTATTTCAAAATTTATGATTTAGAAGTGTTTGTTATTTGTTTTGCCAATATTCCTGTTTTATATTCATTGGAACTTGTACAATTTGATTTCATAGTGACCTTCTTTGTGCTGTTTAATTCTTTTTGACTTTAATATCTCTTAACCTATAAAACTAATAATAATACTGTGTCTCCTGCTTTTAGTCTGTATGTACATGTATCTTTTTATCTTTTATTTTTCGAACTTCCCAAATCACTTTTTTTAGATGTGTCTCTTATATAGAGCATAGGATTGGGTTCGGTTTGACCTACGATCTAAAACTCATTTTTAAAACATAGGTTTTGTTTGAGATTTCTCATAAGATTTTGCTTTTCATTTAGTTATGTGGTTGGTTTTCTTTGCTTTATTGTGTGTAGTCTTCAGATATTCAGGAAGGTTTGAATTATTGTTCTATTGGCTACTTTTATTATAAGTTTATATAAATGGTGCTCTATTTCTTTAGACAAGTCCATTAGTTTCCTATATGAATAATGATAAAAATCATCACACTTCTCTTCCTTCCTTCTCCCTTCCCTTTCCTCCAGCATCTCGTTATCTTGTGTATGGCATACCTTTATACTGATAAATATAATTCTATTACTTGATTTGTTATCTTTGAATGTTCTTTATTGGCTCTCAGATATTATAGATGAGACAATCGGCAAACATACTCTTCTTCCCAAGTACTTCACCTGTACCTGTACTCTCACAGATTTTATGAATGGCATCATTTCCACCTTATCTGGGCATATATTAACTATAATCAGATTGGTTATTCTAACCTCACATTTGTTCTTACCTTTTTAGTTTTAATTCTACTATTGTGTATACAACAAACGCTCACAAAGAAAAGTCTTTTTGCTATGGCTTCTTTTCCCATCATTTCTTCGTTGGCTGGTTATATTAGGGTTTTGTTGCAAAGTTCCCTGGTGAGTATTCTTCATCTGGTAAGTTTTACTGCTTTTTTCCATTCATGTGCTTTTAAACCACTTTAAAACATGTTTTATACATAAAGCATTAGTTTATAGTATAATGAATAATAACCACACAAATCATGAAATAGAATGTTCTGCCTTTTTTCTTACACTTCCCTTTTATTGATGCTTTCTTTGCCTACTGACTTTACGTTATTCTTCATGGAATTCATTAGGTTGTTTTGTCCCAGCCGTTTGTGGAGGCTCCTTCGTGGAATGCACCTTTGCTGGTGTTTCCTGAAATCTGCAGCCAGCTTGGTATTTACTCCAGACTGCGGAGCCTTCACTATCACTTACCCAGCACAGCTTCTGCGCTGACCTTCTCTGCTTGGACTCCTTCATTAGCTTCCTGAATCTGTGGACTATTTGCTTCCTAATTTCCCTGAACATGGCGTACTGGTGCCACAGTGGTTAAGAGTGTGGCTGCTAACCAAAAGGCTGGCAGTTCAAAGCCACCAGCCTCTCCTTAGAAACCATTTGGGGCAGTTCTACTGTGTCCTATAGGGTTGCTATGAGTCAGGATCAACTCAATGGCAATGGGCTTGTTTTTTGTTTTTTTTTCCCTGAACATGGATTTTGTGGAGGTTTTCTATGTTTCCATAGCTGATTTCGTATAATGTCCAGAAAGAATGGAATTTCCGTTTTACACCACCATGTTCTGCTGAAAGTTTCCCCTCCTTCCCAATAGAGCTTGTTATTTTTCTCTCTCCTTTTGAATACATATCTGGGTGCTATAACCAAGTATTACCTTCTTATGCAGTAGTTTTCTTTCCCTTCTTAATTAATTACAAGGTTGTGCTCATCTATGCAATCATCCCACTTCCAATATATCTCACTATGTTTAGGTGTATGCACAGTCCAGACCCATGATTGTCACTCTGCTGGCTGGTCTAACCCAACCCACAGATTTACCTATAGTTCCCTTCAGTCAGATGCCCTGAATATACCAGTGTGTATATTTAGGCTTTAGGAAAGGGAATAAGCCTTAAGTATTTTCATGAGGCATAAGTCTGTCAGGAAATAACAATAAATGATCATCAAGCACATGGGCATATTATCCAAACTGGTATTAAGGCCAGGAATTTGCATTCCAAAATTTCTTTCAATCAGGACCAGAGACCACCAATTTATATTTGAAAATTTAAACAATGAAAAATAATCTGAAGAAATATTCCTTATCTTGAGATCACATTGACTCATCAAATAGAATGAAATTCATAAGTTTTATAGCAGATTTAGCAATAGCTGAAGAGAATTATGAAATTGTATTATAATTTCCAGTTTTTTTGTTAGGCTCATTATTTTAGTAATACTGGAAAAGGGATAACGTGGTAAATGTGAAAAGCAAGTCCTTATTTCCCACTGTTGTTAGTATCATCACTAATTGGACTATTTGAACGGTCAGTTTATGGTCAGAT
This sequence comes from Elephas maximus indicus, assembly GCF_024166365.1. NCBI lineage: Eukaryota > Metazoa > Chordata > Mammalia > Proboscidea > Elephantidae > Elephas > Elephas maximus. Next base: position 57,660,117 of record NC_064841.1, on the reverse strand, counting down.
GGTTTAGTTGCTTGTGAAACTAAGTTTAATAATCACTCATGTACTCCTTGCAGTTTATTTATTTGTTGATTCACATATCTTTGGAGAGAGTTGAGATGGGGAAAATGTCACTATTGTGAAAAAGAAAGCCTTGTTGTCAGTGACAGAGCAGTTTAGAACTATGGCTAATAACTGATAATTTTTTTGGTGATGAATAAGAACAAAGTAGGAGGGCTTACACTTCCAGATCTCAAACTTATTGTACAGCCACAGTTAATCAAAACAGCCTAGTACTGGTTCAATGACAGGCACACAAACCAATGGAATAGAATTGAGAACCCAGAAGTAAATCCATCTGTCTCTGGGCAGCTGATCTTTGACAAAGAGCTGAAGTTCATTAAATGGGGGAAGAATAAATGATGCTGGCAGAACTGGATATCCATTTGCAGAAAAGTGAAACACGCTCCATACCTCACACCATGCATAAAAACTAACTTAAAAATGAATCAATGACCTAAATGTTAAAGCTAAAACTATAAATTCCTGGAAGATAACACAGGAACAAAACTAGGGGAACTAATTTTTGGCATAAATACTCTATCAAACACAACAACTAAAAATGCATGAACAACAGAAGATAAATAAATTTGGGACCTCCTAAGATCAAATACTTATGCTCATCAAAAGGTTTTACCAAAAGCGTAAAAAGAGAACCTACAGGCTGTGAAAAAAATCTTTGGCAATGATATATTGGACAAACGATCCAGTCAAAAAATGGGCAAATGACATGAATAAATGCTTCACCAAAGAGGACATTCACGCAGCTAACAAACAAATGAAAAGAGATCACCTTTCAGCCAAATAATAGGTTGACTTTTAAAATAAACAATATCACCCAACAGTAATGTGCTTCCTTAAACAATAAACTATATGAAACCAAACAGTCAATATTTAACCCCAAAGCAAAGATAAGAAGGCAAGGAGGGGCAGGAAAGCTAGATCAATGGAAACAGAAGAGAATGGAAATAATGAGAATGCTGACACATTGTGAAAATTGTAACCAATGTCAGGGAAAAAGCTGTATAAAAAAAAATGGGAACCTAATTTGCTGTGCAAACTTTCACCTAAAACACAATAAAATATTTAAAAATGTGTTTTTGGTGAACAGTATAGGTTCGTTGGTAAAAATAAATTCCAGATCTCTCTTTCAGACTCTGTAAAGTTAAAATTGATTTTTTCACTTTTCAGATATGGTCTTACAAGGTGGTCACACTACAGACTATTTGTTTCTTGGGAATTTTATTTATACGGTAAGCTCATTCACAGGAATTAAACCAATTTTCATGGTTTTTATTTAAAAATAAAGTATTAAAAGATAGTATCCCATGAATTTTAAGTCTTTCTTGCACTCTAATACTTTTCTCCAGAAGAAACTATTGTGGCAGTATAGCAGTTTCTTATACATATTTCTACAGTATAGTTGTTTCCAGAAGTGTAAAATGCATGCATAAATTGATCTTGTGGAATCTAAATCTCCTAAGGTTTACAAAATAATCAAAAATAGGAAAGCCAACAATAAAAAAATTATACAAAATAATTCACCATAGCAACTAAAGAAGAAAAGGGGAGTAGACCAATGCTAAAAACCTTAAAATGTGATGTTCAAGGAGTAAAACAAGGAGAGTTGGCAGGCCCAGGATGGTAAGACCACTAACCCAACGTTCCTGACATGCTGATTCCAAAGTTAGTGAGTTGGAAGGAAAGATAGACCTTATGGAAGAACTGAGTAAACCTCCAGTAAGGTGGAGTCAACTTTGGAGCTTTTAGGGAATTTTAAAAAGTCAGTAGAACAAAAAGCACAGTGTGCACTATGCAAGGAAGGCTCAGGGCAGTGGCAAGGATGAACTTGGAGAGGTAAGTACGGATTAGCTGCTGGGGACTTTAAGGTAAAGGGTTTTGGAATAGCTTAGAAGAGATAATGAAGGCTTTCTAGAATGCTGATACTGGAAATAGAGAAGTAGACATAATCAAAGACTACTTCAAAAGTAGAAATTTAAACACTCATTTTAGCAATTATCTGTTGCTGCATAAGAACTCACTTTGCAACAAAATCAAACTCAATAAAGCACTGAAAGGTTTTTCTTTGAGATTAGGAATCAGACAAGCCTGCTCAGTATTCCCACCTCTCTTCAATATTGTAGTGGAGTTACAAATCAGTGCAGCCAGACAAGAAGAAATAATAAGTATAAGCTTTGGAAAGGGAAAAGTCTGTTTCAAATCACAGATGATATGAGTGTATACATAGAAAATACAAAAAAATTTACAGATAAAATATTAGAATTAATAAAAGAGGTTGGCAGTTTACTGAATGCTGATGAGTGTTTTACAATCAATTCTATTTCTATATACCAGTAACAAATATTTAGAAAACAAAAACATTTAATGAAATTATTTTACAATGGCATCAAACATATGAAAGACATATGAGTAACTCTAACAAATGATGTTCAAGGCCTCTTTGAAAAAAATTGTCAAACTTTATTGGACACATTAAGAACATTTAAATAGAGAAATATACCATGTTCGTTGACTAGAAAACTCAATACTATAAGGAAGTCAATTCTCCCCAAATTAATCACAATCAATACCCCAAAGGTTTGATGAGCTCTTTCTAAAATGTATATAAAAAATTAGAAATGAAAAAGGCCGATTTAGAAATAAAAAAACACTTAGATTTATAATGGTTTCAATCTACCTTGCCTAATTGTGTTTTTTTCACAATAGCACTCAGATTTCTAGGTAGAATCAAATCTTCTATGCTATTTGCAAAAGAAGTAATATAAGAGTTTATTACACAAGTGTGTGATTTTAGTGATATGTTAAAGGGCTTTTCAACATACAGCATTTATTGAAAACCACTGCATGTTCCCCAGAACAAAAACCTACAAAATACTTAGCACCCCTGATAATCGCAAAATTCAACAGACATGGAGGGAACTGGGGTGGAGGATCAGGAAGGGAGTGGGGAGACGTGGATTCTAATGGAAAATTTTAACACATTTTTCCAATCTCTTTCTCCTTCTCATTTCACCTTGCATAGTATGCAGTTGTTACTGTTTGTCTGAAAGCTGGTTTGGAGACCTTGTCTTGGACTCTAGTAAGTATTCTCCAGGATTTCTGCTCAATCCAGTATAGTTGTTTGTATACTATGATGTACTTTTAAGCCTTAGGAAAATGATAAGCAGTTTTCTAGTCTCCATATTTTACTTTTTTGTTTGTTTTCCACAGTCGAGTGATTATTTAAACTGTACCAAGATATATTAACCATCTAATGTCTTACATTTGAAGTAGATTCAACTTAGCATGCCATTGAGACCTTTAATTTATTAGTATTATTAATATCCAAGTATAGAATCATAATAGAAAAATTAACAAATATCAAAAAAGAAGGAAATACATATTGCCCATACCTTTTAATTTCAATGACAATTGACATTTTGGCTTCTGCTTTTTCAGTCTTTATTCTATGTACGTGTATATGTTTTTCACAAAGAAAGGATCATAATGTACCTAACATTTTGTAACTTGTCTCTTCATTGTAGTAATAGATCTTAGCATTATTCCATGTCTTTAATTTTTATGTCTAATTTAATGACTACAATATCCCATCACACGGATATTTATTATTTACACTATTTTAGAACATTTGTGTTAATTTTTGTTGTTATAAACTATATATATCCAGTAGTGTTTTGAACATATATGTACTTGTGTTTTTACAGATGTAGGTGATAATTTCCTTAGGATATTATTAGAAGTGAACTTCTGGTCAATTAGGCAGAATTTTAAGTCTTTTTAAATGAAATTACCAATAATTTAAATGAGTATATGACTTATAAACAGATATCAACAAATACTTTAGAGAAACAGATTTTTTCTCAATAAGTTTGTTGATCAGATATGATTAAGTAATGAGCAGTAGCTGATAGGATAAGGGCACTTTGGCTCTCAAGCAATCATCTAGTGTAGCTGGGTAGTACAAATGGTTTGTGCTCTACTGCTAACCTAGAGGTTGGCGGTTTGAACCCACCCAGTGGTACCACAGAAGAAAAGTCCCGGTGATCTCATTCTGTTTTAGTTACACCCAAGAAAACCTTATGGAGCTCAGTTCTACTCTGTGACACATGGGCTCACCATGAGTTGGAATTGACTTGATGGCAACTACCAAGAACAAGCTACTCACCTTATTGTATATAAACAATAAATTACAGACCAACAGAGTGGTGCACCTAGCCAAGTTCAGAACATAGGTCTTCTATTCATTTCCCTTTCTCTGCTAACACAAACTGTACAAAGCAATAGGTTACATAAACAGAAGGGTCTAACCTCTTTAGTATTTACCATTATAAACTTATCCCAAGTTTCCACACCAAGACATGGACACTGATCTTCCAGCTAACAGTCTCTACTAGAATTGCATACATAGTTGATATGCAGATGATCCTTCCAGTATCAACCAATCTAAGAATCAGAACTTCTGTCATTAACCCAGAACTATTTCCACAGAACAAGTATGATAGAGTCAAATTCTTATCCCTATTAATGATTTATGTTCAACTTTTTATCCTGAAGAAAGCTTTATTAATAAGTAGATAAAAGCAGATAACCTCATTACATAACCCAAAAGTTGTGTGAATCCCTTCTGATCAGGAGCTGACTACTTTTCACTGAAGAAACTGAAGGACACTTGGCTTGGAGTGTCGATTTAGATACTTTGAATGATCCCTTGAGTCCAAAGCCAAATATTCTGAGAAAGATATTAGAAAGGAAGTCTCAATTATCAAGCAATTAAAAATCTATCCATACCTTCATATAAGAACATATGACCTGGACAAATGTATTTCATTAGTTGATAGAGTTAAAAATTTTTTCCTTTTTAATAAAAAAGACTGAAGTGTTTCTATGATATCCTTCTTTCTACAGTTTAGTCATTTGGCAATTTGGGGAAGCATAATAATCTGGATGGCATTTTTTGCAGTATACTGTTACTTCTGGCCCACCATTCCTGTCGCTCCAGATATGAGAGGACAGGTTAGTTCCATTAACTGCATTGGTGAGTGTGCCATTCATTTCTCATGGAAGCTTATATTTTTTAACAGTAAAAGCTGATGTTACCCACTTTCAAAATAATTTGGGAAGGAAAGATAAAAAGCAACGCAATGAGAAGTGATTGCTGATCCAACTAATTTCTTGTTGAACTTTTAGTTAAAATAGAAATTACTTTATCCAAAATCTCATTACTTCAAACTATCTGCATTAACCAAACTTTCCACAATTTATACCTTTTGTGTATAACTGATAAAAGTTGTAATTTCCAAAGCATCTGGAAAAGCTAATGTTGTAATTATATTTTTCATGTAATATGCTATGTGTTCAAATTGTTTGATATGTAGTGATCCATGCATGGTAAATAAGAAAAAAAAATTTATTTAAAATGTTTAGCTAACCAGAGTAGTCATTCCTAAGTATTCCAGATATAATGCATTCTATAAGTTTCTAAATGTTTTAAAGTTACGTAGAAGCTGTTATTTCACTTATGTTAAACCTCAGAGGCTACATTTTTTAAAGATTTTTACACTTATTTAAAGATTTTTAAATCTACTTTATCTATGCCTATTGTGGGGGATTAGACCCTTAATGCTTAAAAAATGGGTCAAAAAATTCCAATGTATTAGGACTAGAAGTAACTTTAGTCCAAGTTCAATTAGTTAACAAACGAAGAAATGCAAGACCAGAGTTCCCCAGCTCAATCCCTGTGGTCTGTTCACGGTACATCAGTCTTCTACACCCTCTGACTTTCTCAGTAGAGATGAGATTCCTGTATCAATCATGACCAAGTGGCTAGTATTGGAATAACCTGACAAAAACAGCCATAAAAACTGAAGAAAATATAAGAAAATAACTGTTTTAAGGCATTGTCAAGAAACCAACAGAGATAGTCCTTGAAGGAAAGGGGGCGCCATGTCATCCTGGACATCCATCCTAAGGATATTTCTCAGCTTGCAGTGCAAGCGCTCAGAGTCCAAAATAATGCAGTGATTTTACTGGACCAAGCAGTTAGAGTTCAGAGTCCTAGGCTGCTAAAACCCCCTCAATTCCTGGACTGACTCTTAAACACTGCGTATGCAAGGTGAGACTTTAAGAAACCCAGTATGAAACAGATGGCAAGCTGAGGACTGAGTAGAAATTTAGCACCCACCCAATGCTGGAGGGATAGAAGTTGAAGTCAAGTCTTGCCAAGTTAGAGTAGCCTTGGCAAGAATCCAGGGTTTTCTTGAGACCCCAGAAAATTCATGTCCAAAAGTAAAATCCTCAAATTAGGAGAAAATATAACACCCTGGGAAAAAGTTCCATGGCTGTTATAAAAGGCAAAACAAATCATGACTAACAAAGCTTCAGACCACCCTTGACACACAATCACAGTCTTTCCCCGGTATTATATCTGCCTGCTTTAAAAAATCCTTAAAATTCTTTGGAGAAAGAAAACACTAATCAATACCTCTACGATTTTCATTTACAATGTTAGAAATCCAGTTAGAATTATGAAACACACTATAAAAATAACTGATAGCCTGGAAAACCAATTGAAAACAAATAGTGATAAGCCCACAAGGGATTAATAGAAGATTAGAAATTACAGAAGAAAAAAAGTGAATCAAAGACAGGAAAACAGAAAATGCAAAGAGAAGAAATGAACTTCTGATGCATACATGGAACATGGATGATCCCTGAAAACATTTTGATGAGTGAAATAAGTCAGTTGGAAAAGAACATACGCTGTATAATTTCACTTACATGAAATAATCATATATATGGAAACTAAAGATTATTAACGGTTCCCAGGGGTGGGAGGGAGGGGGAAAGGAAGAGTTTTTGTTTGGAGGACATTGGGATTATTCCACAATGATAGTGGAATAGTTTGGAGAAGTGATAATGATGGCACAACATGAAAAATGTAATCAATATCATGGTATTGTAAATGTGAAAGTTGTTTTACTGGTGAATGTTTTGGTGTGTATATTTTCACAATAAAAAAAGAAACAGAGAGAGAAAAAAGTAAAACAAGTAAACAAATAAAAAGCAGCATCACTAAGCCTTGTGACAAGATTAATTAGCCTTTTATATGCATAATTGTGTCCACAAACACAAAGGAAAAGAGACAAAGGTGGGGACACAAAAAAATATTTGAAGATATGATTGCTTAAAATTTTCCAAATTTGACAAAGCTTGACATTTCCAGGAAGCTCTATGAATCTCAAGCACAAAAACATGAATAAAATCACACAACCATACACCAAGACCAGTGGTATTTATCCCAGGAACGAGTGGTTGGTTTAACCTCTGAAAATCAATTGAGATAATGCATTGTATTTAATAGAATAAAGGAAAAAAACCACATGATCATCTCAATAGATGCAGAAAAAACATTTGACAAAATCTAACACACTTTAAAAAGAAAAAAAAAACCTCAAGAAACTAGGGATAAAAAGTAAGTTACTCAACTTGAAACCCTTATAGTTAACATCATATTTAATACAGAAAGATGAAGTGCTTCCCACCTCAGATCAGGAAGAAGACAAGAATGTCTACCCTCACTAGTTCTTCTAAAAATTTTATTGGAGGTCCTAGACAGGGAAAATAGGCAAGAAAACAAAATAAAAGGCATTCAAATAGGAATGGGAGAACTTAAACTATCTTTATTCACGGATAACGTGACCTTGTATGTAAAAAATCATAAGGAATTAACTAATGATTAGAAGTAATAAACCAGCTCATTAATGTATCAAGATGTAAGATCAATATGCAAAACTCAGTTGTATTTCTATACACTAGCAATGAACAATCTGAAAATGAAACTGAGTGAAGAATCTCATTTATTATAGTAAAAAAGAATAAAATACAAGGGAGCAAATTTAATAAAAGAAGTGCAAGACTTGCACATGAAAAGTATAAAATATTGTTGAAAGAAATTGAGGAAATCTGAATGAATGGAAAAACATCTCATATTCATAAATCAGAAGACTTAACATTGTTAAGTGGCAATACTCCCAAATTGATATACAAATTCAATAAAATTCCTTTAAAAATCTCAGCTTTCCCCCCCCAGAAATTGGCAAGCTGATCCTAAAATTTATACAAAAATGCAAAGGATACAAATAGCCAAAACCACCTTGAAAATGAATAGCAAGTTTCTGATCTCAAAACTTTCAAAAAGCTACAATAATCAAGACAGCATGGCACAGACATAAGGATAGGCAGATAAATTAATGGATTAGACATGAAAGGTTAGACATCAACTCTTACATTTCTGGTCAGTTGATTTTTTTTTAATTATATTTATTTCGTTATGTGGTCAGTTGATTTTCAACGAGGTGCCAAAACAATTCAGTGGGGTAAGAATTTTCAAAAAATGGTGCTGGAATAACTGGATATTCACATTTAAGAATAAATTTGGACACCTACCTCACACTAAACAGAAAAAAGTAGCTAAAAAATGGATCACAGAACTAAATGTAAAAACTATAACAATAAACTTCTTAGAAGAAATATAGGAGTATAGTTTTATAACCTGGGTTAGGAAAAGCTTTCTTAGATATGGCATGAAAATATTATCACACAAGTGAAAATACAACCCACAAAATGGTATAAGATATTTGAAAATTATGTGTCTGACAAGGAACTTGTATCCAGAACATAAAGAACTCTTAAACCAAAACCAAACCAAAACCAAACCAAAACCAAACCAAACCCATTACTGCTGAATTGATTCTGACTCATAGTGACCCTATAGGACAGAACAGAACTGCCTACAGGGTTTTCGAGAAGTGGATAGTGGATTCAAACTGGCGACCTTTTGGTTATCAGCCAAGCTCTTCAACTCAATAAAAAAAAGACAAATGACCCAATTAACTAATGAACAAAAGATTTAAATAGATATTTTTCAATGAATAAACACATGAAAATATTCTTGACCTCATTATTTTACACCAATGCTGGTAGCAGCAACTCATAATAGCCAGAAGTGGAAACAACCCAAACGTCCATACACTGATGCATAGGTAAATAAAATGTGATATACCTATACAAGAGAATGTTATTCATCAATAAAAGACATACATTCTACAACATGGATAAATCTTGAAAACATAAGCTAACTGAAAGAAGTAAACCAATCACGAAAGACCATGCATTGTATTTTTTATGTGAAATGTCTAGAATTAGAAAATATGCCTAGAGACAGAATGGTTGCCTGAGGTGGGATGGGGAAGAAGTAACTGTGAATGAGTGCTAATGTCTACAGAATTTCTTTTTAGGGTGCTGAAAATGATCTAAACTTAGATCGTCGTGACGATCGCACAATTCTTTGAAAATACTAAAGGCTATTATATTGAACACCTTATATGAATGAATTATTTGGTATATAAACTATGTCTCAATGAGACTGTAAATAAAAATGACACAGATGCACATTATAGTCAAACTGCTTAAAATTACTGATAAAAAATAAACAGCCAGAGAAAAAGGACACATTACAAAGGAACAAAAAATCAGGATGACAGCAGACTTCTCACTGGAAACACTGACAGTGAGAAAACAGTGGAGCAACATCTTTAAAACTCTGAAAGGAAAAAAAAAAAAATCAACTTAGAATTTTATATCCTGTAAAAACATCTTTTGAAATCAAATGTGAAACAAAATATTTTTCAGAAATGTAAAATACATGAAAACCTTAATCATCAACCAGTTTTTCTTCTGTGAGAAATGTTAAAGGAAATCCTTCAGATAGAAGAATAATCATACCAAATAGAAATCTTGATATACACACACATAAAAAGAGCACCAGAAATGGCAACTATGAGGGCAAATATAAAAGGCTTCTTTTTAAAAAAAAGTTTATATTAAAATTTCTTTAAAATATGAACTATTTAAAGTAAAAATTAAAATGTGCATAGGCAGTCCCTGGATTACGAACAAGTTCCATTCCTAGGTCTGTCTTTAAGTCAAATTTGTATGTAAGCTGGAACAGGTATGGTTCATATCTAACGTCAGTTAGTCAAATATTTGTCTTAGTATATTGTATACAGTGTGCCTTTCTGTCACAAAAAACAGTAAGGAAACACATCCAGATACACTAAAACATCTTGAATATAATACAGTAATAATAATAATAATGTTTCCATGTGTGTTGCAAAGTGTCACCTGTTTGTTACTACGAATCATTGTATGTACCTCAAATTTTTAATGTAATAGGCTTTACAGGGGTTGGTTCTTAACTACGAGTTGGATATAAGCCAAATGCTTGTAACCCGGGGACTCCCTGTATTAGAATTAAAATGTATGACAACGATAGTCCATAAACCAGGAGGGAGGAATGAGTCAACAGCTTTAGCTTCCACATTAAGAAAGAAAAGCAAATGAAACTGAAACTAAGCAGCAAGGAAATAATAAAGATCAAACTAAAAAGTTATAAAATGGTCAACATATTTATTTGATTTGTTTGTAGAATATACTATCAAATTAAGTTAGAAATACTATATTTAGGTTATATGTACCTATGTCTATTTAGTAGTTCCACATTCATAGGAGTGGCTCTGTATCTGTCATTTCCCGGTTTTGGTGGATGGGGGAAAACTGACAGCTGTCCTTGGTACCCAATATTGACAAACTGAAAGCTTCTTATTTAATACTTTTCATGTCTGTCTCTTTGCAGATCAATATGGTCCTGGTTTGTCCACATTTCTGGCTGGGTTTATTCCTTGTCCCCTCTGTTTGCCTGATTCAAAATCTACTTTGGAAATCGTAAGTTGAAAAATAAGGTGGTAACTAAAAAATACGTTTTCATTCTGAACTACACTTTTCTAATTATGTCTTTCAAATTAAACTGAGTGCCACCTTATGATACTTAATACCACAAGGTTTTTGAAAGAAAATAAATGCCTTCTGTTTTTTCTTTTTTTTGCCACTGGGGATTTACCAGTGGTCAATTTAGAGAAGAAAGATGGAGTCAAAATGCATGGAAGAGTGTATGAAATTTGATACTGCTGGTACCTAGTTCAGAAATCCTGGTGGTGTCGTGGTTAAGAACTATGGCTGCTAAAGTTTGGCAATTTGAATCCACCAGGTACTCTTTGGAAACTGTATTTTGCAGTTCTACTCTGTCCTACAGGGTCAGTATGAGTCGGAGTCTACTCAACGGCAACAGGTTTTATTACCTAGTTCATGATTGTTTCTGAAAACAGGCCCATTTCTTCATTCTTTAGAAGTGTGACTTATGTAACTTGTATCTACTAATTACAGGAGCCAAAATCTGATATCAGAGATATCAGATTAAAAAGTCATAATAAAGTAATAAAAAGGAGAGAGAGATTCAAATAAGAAAAAAAATTCTTCACTTTTTCACAAAATTTGAAGTAAGAGTCAATAGAGTTCTCCCAGGATATTTAACTATTATAGAATCACAATATTTTTTTTCCAACTCTAGCAGAAGAAAACCATTAAAGTGGTGGAAATACCTGAAATATTTCTCTCTGTGTCACCGTGTGTGTGATCTTTTCAGTAATTCCACCTGCAATAAGAATTTTCTTCACACCACAGAATATAGTAAACCTTTGAAGAACACTTCATATTGGTATTAGCTTGTCAACCAAAGTTAGCAATGGGAGGTGGGAAACAGTACTGATAAGTTTGTAATATCTATATTTATTCATATTATCCTGAAAGTGGACATAAGTTTTCAGGGGGCAGTTGTTAGGTGCCATCTAGTCATTTCTAACTCATAATGATCCTGTGCAAAACAGAACGAAGCACTGCCTAATCCTGCATCTTCCTCACAAACATTGTGATGTTTGAGACCATTGTTGCAGCCACTGTATCAATGCATTTTCTTGAGGGTCTCTTTTTCACTGACCCTCTACTTTACCAAGAATAATGTCCTTCTCTGGGGGCTGGTCCCTCCTAATAACATGTCCAAAGTATGTGAGACAAAGTCTCATCATCCGTGCTTCTAAAGTGCATTCTGGCTGTATTTCTTCCAAGACAGATTTGTTCATTCTTTTGGCAGTCTATGGTATACTCGGTATTCTGCATCAACACCATAATTCAAAGGCGTCAATTCTTCTTTGGTCTTCCTTATTCATTGCCCACCTTTCGCATGCATACTGCCCATGGCTTGGGTCAGATGCATCTTAGTCCTCAAACTGACATCTTTAACATTTTAAAGAAGTCTTTTGCAGCAGATTTGTCCCCATGCAATACGTCATCTGATTTTTTGACTGCTGCTTCCATGGGCATTGACTGTGGATCCAAGTAAAATGAAATCCTTGACAGCTTCAGCATTTTCTCCAATTATCATGATGCTGCTTATAGGTCCAATTGTGAGGATATTTGTTTTCTTTATGTTGAGGTGTAATCCATAATGAAGGCTGTAGTGTTTGATCTTCATCAGTTACGTGCTTCAAGTCTTCTTCACTTTCAGCAAGCAAGGTTGTGTCATCTGCATATCGCAGGTTTTTAATGGGTTTTCCTTTAATCCTGATGCTCTTTTCTTCATATAGCCCAGCTGCTCAGATTATTTGCACAGCATACAGATTTAATAAGTATGGTGAAAGGATACAACCTTGATGAACACCTTCCATGCATTTTAAATCATGCATCTGTTCGAACAACTGCCTCTTATTCTGTGTACAGGTTACACATGAGCACAGTTAAATGTTCTGGAATTCCCATTCTTCACAATGTTATCCATAATTTGTTATGATCCACACAGTCAAATGCCTTTGTATATTTAATAAAATACAGGTAAACTTTTTTCTAGGAGCCCTAGTGTTGTAGTGGGTAAGCGCTCACTGCCAACCAAAAGGTCAGTGGCTGGAACCTACCAGCTGCTCCATAGGAGAAAGCTGTGGCAGTCTGTTTCTGTAAAGCCTTGGAAGCCCTATGAGGCAGTTCTGTTCTGTCCTACAGGGTCACTATGAGTCAGAATCAGCTTGACCCCAGTGAGTTTGTTTTAGTTGGGTGCATTATATCTTACTTAAAAAAAAAACCTACTGCTGTCAAGTCCATTCTGACTCATGGCAACCTATGTGTTACAGAACAGAACTGCTCCATAGGATTTTCTTGGTTGTAATCTTTATGGAAGCAAATTTTCAGGCCTTTCCTCCTTGGGGCCACTGGGTGGGTTCAACCTGCCAACCTTTAGGTTAACAGTCAAGCAAAAAACATTCACACTACCCGGGGACCTTATATTTCATTAAACCAAACCAAACCTGTTGCTCTCAAGTTGATTCCAAGCTATCGCAACTCTTTAGGACAGAGTAGAACTGCCCCATAGGGTCTCCAAGACTGTAATCTTTCGGGAAGCAAACTACAACATCTTTCTTCAGCGGAGCGGCTGGTGGGTTCAAACCACCAACATTTTGGTTAGAGCTGAAGTCTTAGCCACTGCACCACCAGGACTACTTCATATCTAATTACACCACCTTTAACCAAAGGATGTCCAGCTATCATCTAAAAGAGGGGTAAAGGGAATCAGTCTTTCTCAATGTTATATTCTTTTTGTGTTTCCCATGTGGCACAGGGTCAAAAATACCTACAAGAGAACTCTTTTAGAGGAGGTTCGCGAGCTGGAAAGCAGCAAAGTTAAAGGACAAGATTATCTTCGTAGACATTTTGAAAGCAGGTGAGTCGATTCTGTTTATCCTCCTTTTGCTAAGACCCAGTTCTTCTCGATCTTCTTTCCACCTTTCTCACCCAGGTTTTTCCATACTCTGCCCATTTTTCCCAGGTTCATTAATCATTTCTTGTTAATTGGGTTGTTCTTTCTCAGAGAAGCAGCAAGTGTTCAAGTGTAATGTGAGGCCGTGAGAAGGTGGCGTGGCATGTGGCTTTCTGAACCACCAAGCCTGGTGCTGACAATGACTCTGGGGTACATGGTGTGCTCTGGCACTCCAGGTCAACCACAGAAAAACTCAATGAAACCAAAAAAACATTAGTCTTCACAACAAGCAAAAGAGGCCAGATTCGCCTGCATTACCCTCTCTCATTTGGCTTTTCATTTTTCTGCTCCTCCTTGCAGCAAAACCCCTAAAAAGAGTTGTTTTGTACATGCAAACTCCAATTTCTATCCCCTAATTCACTACGGCTGCTAACCAAAAGGTCAGCAGTTCGAATCCACCAGCCACTCCTTGGAAACCCTATGGGGCAGTTCTACTCTGTCCTATAGGGTTGCTATTAGTCACAACTGACTCGATGGGGCAACAGGTTTTTCAGATCAGGTTTTCACCCATAACACTCCACCTTATGAAATGTACTGTCCAGTTCTCAGTCCTAGTATTATTTGACCGGTTCTTAGTATTTGATACACTTGATCACTACCTCCTTCCTGAAATATTTTCTTTTTTCAGCTCCCAGAACCCCACAGTCTCTTAGCTTGCCTCCAATTTCATCAGTCACTCATTCTCTGTCTCTTCTTCTGGTTTCTCTTCTTCTTCCTGGGACCTCAATATCAGATTGCACCATGAACCAGTACTTGAATTCCTTCACTTCTCAGTCCACACTCACCCCCATGATTCTCTCTTCCGTGGCTTTAAATGTCAATTCACTAGCATCTTCCAAATTCAAATCTCCTGCCTGGATATTTTCTTGGAACCCCAGACTAAGATATCCAACTGCTTAGTTGACATCTTCACATACATGTTAAACAGCCATCTCAAACATAACACACCCAGCCATAGAGTCACACTCTTCCCTCCATACCTGCTCCATTGGCAGCCTTCCCTTCAGCTAATGGTAACTTCGTTCTTCCAGTTCCTTAGGCCAAAATTCTTGGGGTCATTCTCACTTCCTGTCTCTCATATCCCATACTCAATGCATCAGAAAATCTTGTTAATTATACCTTCACAATAAATTCAGAATTAGACCATGATTTACAACCTCTACCGCTCTTGCCCTGTTCCAAGCAAATCATCATCTTTCTCTGGGATTATTTCAGTAGCCTGTTAACAGGTTTGCCTGCTTCCCTCTTTCCCCATGCACTCTTCTCTCAACACACAGCCAGGGGTGCTTTAACAACAGAAATGAGATCTGTCTCACCCTCCACTTCTCTAAACCTTCCTCTGACTTCCCCTCTCCCACAGAACAAGGTAAGATTCTTTCACACACACGTGCACGCACACATGCATGCACAGACACACACTCATACACATTCACACAATGCACACACTTACACATGCTCACACATGTGCACCCATGCACACACACATGCAGTTTCACACATGTACATATGTACACACACATGCATACATGCATGCGCACTCACATGCATACATGCATGTGCACACATGCTCAATCACACACTCACATAAATGTATGCACACACATGCACACACACACATGCATGTACACACACACCCCCATGACCAGTTTGAGATATCTGCTTATGGCTTTCTCTCTTAATGTCTGGTTGTCAAGCAAGTTTTTGTTTTTTACAAAGCTTCATTTTGAAAAATCGTGTTTCCTTTCACTTCAAATATTTTAAAAGAGAGCTCTCTATTTTTCACAGCCTCTCTTGCTGCTATTCTAATAGCAGGTGTATTAGCTTGCTCACATTAACTTTACTTTCACTTCTGATGGTTGGCGGACAGGCACACATCTGATCTGAACCCGAGAACCTGTTACTTTCCCCTGCATACTTTTACGCACAGGTTTGAAATGCAGGAGGAAAGTAGCTCTTCCTTCTGTTTCCTCCCCTTACACAAAGCTGTGGTCACAGGGGAATAGGGAACTGCACTAGAGAACCAAAGGATCAGGGTTTCTTCCAGAAACTGAACTGTTCCCCTTGTACCACCTGGGAGGAAGGGAAAATACATTTTTTGCTCTTGCAGTTGCTATCTTCATCCTACTGGCTCTTAGTTGATAGTACTGAGAGAAGAACATGCCAAGTACTAGAAATGACAGAAGGCTTATAGGAATTAAATTTGTATTAGCGTTTTTAATCTCTGTACCTGAACAATTTCCAAAGGTAGATAAATTTCAATCATGCAACATAACCTGGGTATTCTTCTGAATAGAAATACCATGTTTCTTCTCAGTAAAGACAACAGACTTTGTTCTGGGCTTTTACATGTGGCTGGGAGTGCCTTTGAGTTTTGAGCATGCTTTCTCTGGATTCGGAATATTTATATGGGGATTATGAGGGGGAGCAGTCTATAAACTATACATTGAATACCTGCTAAATGTTGAGCATTTATCAGATTGAGGAAAGAATGAAAAGCAATAATGACATGGTACAACTGAATGAAAGACTGCCCGATCCTGTGCCATCTTCACGATCACCAGCATGCTTGAGCCCATTGTTGCCTTCCAATCTAGTGGGCTTATCTTTCAGCACTATATTGGACAATATTCTGTTGTGCTTCACAGGATTTTCATTGGCTGATTTTCAGAAGTAGATGACCAAGCCTTTTTTCCTAGTCTGTCTTAGTCTGGAAGCTCTGCTGGTATTTGAAATACTGGTGGCATAGCCTCCAACATCACAGCAACACACAAGCCACCACAGTATGACAAACTGACAGATGGTGGTAGCTCTAAGTACACTGCTATGTTTATGCACAGCAGTGGCAGCCTTGGAGCAGGCAAGTTCACAAAATGACTCCAATATTTCGAATTTAGAAAGCGTTGTACCTGGATTTCTAGTGTGGTCCCACAGTAAGCCCTGCGGTTTGCAGATGTCAGTCTCTCTAACTACGACAGTGATTCCTTCCTGACATGCATTGTCATGATTATTGAACCAGTGGAGTTTATTGCTTTGCCATTAGGAAAGGAAGTTGTGACAGCAATTTTAATATACACACCATAAAATGTATAAGGTGCTCTGGGAAGCCAAAGGACTAAAACGCACTTAGTGTTCAGTTCAATTATATGGAAAGGACAGTTAAGAGCATTGAATATAAGGAATGCTTATGCTGTTTTAGAATAATCATCATGCCAAGAGTGTCTTGATAATATCTGATTTATTTTAAATGGATGGGCGTTCTCCAAAATGTGAGGAAAGTTTTTTTTTTTAACCTTTACCATCTAATTTTTTTTTTTTTGGTGAATTCCTTTGAGATCTGTTCAGATGAACTAAAGACAGGCTACATTTGATTTACTTACAGGGTGGAGGCAACACAACAACAAATACCTCTACCGAGCCACGCCCGTGAGATTTTCTTCCAGAATGAATCTGTTGATCAAAGTGTCCCACGTAAGTGACAGGATCATGATACTGGGATTCCATGTACTAACAGGAAAGATGAGTAATTAAAAGTACAGTAGTTTTACTAAAGAAAGAGGGCTGACATAATTGCATGAAATTAGTGGGTTTGGCAATTTTGAATGAAGGCAATTCCTGGGCACCCAATCCTAAATGATAAAATCCCTAAATGTAAAATCCTGTTGTTTCCAATATCCCTGGACAGATTACCAAAAATACTGTTTTGAATGTATACGTGATGTTTGGTTCCAAATAATTTTTACCCAAAGAAAACTTGTGTACCCTTTTTGATATAAATATTAACAGCCTGGTTAGGCATTAAAGCTTTTACAAGTTATCGTATTTTCCCCTCCTTCCAAGAACTGCTTAGATGAGAGATTTGGGCCCTATATGGGCCCTGCCTTCGGCGGTAAGTGTTTAATGCTATACTGGAAAAGGACACAAGCCAAAGGAAAAGGCAATAAGAATGAGAGCTAATTCCCGTCCCTATTTTTTTTTTTTTTAATCAAAGTGTTCACTTAAAGTTGTTGTTAATTGTCATTGAGTCAACTCTGACTCATGGCAACCCCATGTACAACAGAACAGAATGTTGCCCAGTCCTGCACCTTCCTCTCCATTGTCGGTATGCTTGAGTCCATTATTGTGGCCACTGTGTGTTTTTCATGCTTTCCAACCTAAGGGGTTGGTCTTCTAGCCTATATTGGACAATGTTCTGTTGTGATCCATAGGGTTTTCACTGGCTGATTTTCAGAAGTAAATCCCCAGGCCTGTCTTCCTAGTCTGTCTTAGACTAGAACTCTGCTGAAACCTGTTCACCAGGGATAACCCTGCTGGTATTTGAAACACCAGTGGAATAGCTTCCAGCATCATAGCAACATGCAAGCCACCACATTATGGTAAACTTACAGATGCATGGTGAATCTAAAGTTGTAGGTTTGTTAAATCCCAGGTCCTCTTACTGTCCATTTTTTCCCCTTCTTATTACTGAAATCACTAATTCTCTCTCTGAATCACTAATTCTCTCTTTGGATCACTAGTTCTCTCACACACACACACACACACACAAACACACTGCTTCTTCTCCCTACCCTACTCCTACCACTTCACTTTTTTTTCTTCCCTGAAGATATTTAGGAAGAAATAGGTGAAAGGTAAACAGAAGTTAAAAAAAAAAAAAAAGAACCAGAACAAGAGAACTTTAAGCAGAAAGGATTTGGGTTAACATCTTTCCCATCCTCATTCTCAGTTGATGAGCTCGATTTCTACTTTACCAAGAAAATTGAATCAGAAGTTAAATGCCATGAGCTCTCACTACCAGATATACCCACCTACCAGCTCTATGCACCCACATCCTCTGCCTGCCCACCTGTTACCACATTAACTATCCATGCCGGTCTAAAGCCAATCCTCCTCTTGTACCGTTGAGTCCGTCTGCTCTTGCCTGCTCAGGAATGGCACTCCAGCAATTCTCTCCTATATTTCCTATGTCACCAATTTTTCACTCTCTACCAGATCATTCTCACCAGCACGTAACAGGTTTTGTTTCTTGCATCTTAAAGACGAAGTTTCTCTTGACCACATGCTACCCATTAGATTTTGCTTCATTTCATTGTACTCCCTTGCAACAACCAGACCAGGCCAGACCAGTTGCTCTCAACTGACCCCAACTCATGGCAAACCCATGTGTGTCAGAGTAGAACTGTGCTCCACAGGGTTTCCAATGGCTGATTTTTAACAAGTAGATCACCAGATCTTTCTTCCAAGACACCTTTGGGTTCACTCAAACCACTAACCTTTTAGTTCGCAGCTAAATACATTAACAGTTTGCACCACCCAGGGTGGTCTTTGCAGCAACCAAAAAAAAAAAAAAAATACGTTGCTGTAGAGTTGATTCCAACTCATAGCAGCCCTATAGGACAGAGTAGAACTGCCCCATATGGTTTCCGAGGAGTGCCTAGTGGATTCAAACTGCCAACCTTTTGGTTAGCAGCCAAGCTCTCAACCACAATGCCACCAGACTTTCCAACAGTTATAGATAAAATTGTCTATATCCATTGTCGCCCGTTCCTCTTCTCCTCTTCTCTCCTTAGCTTATTCCATTCCCATCACTCTACTGAAACTGCTCTGGTCAAGGTCATCAGTGATCTTCTTGTTGCTAAATCTAATGGTCAATCTCAGTCCTCATCCTAATTGACCTATCAGCAGCACACTGCACTGTAGGGTGCTTCCTCCTTCTTGGTATTCTTTACCAGATTTCCAGGACACTACACTGTCTCAGTTTTCCTCCTACCACAGAAGTCTCTCCTTTTTCACTTTGGCTAACTTCTCCTTTTTCCTCTCCAGTCTCATAATATTGAAGCGTCCCATAGCTAAGTTGTTGACTTTTTCTCTTTTCTCTGTCTGCATTCATTCCACTCATAATCTCATAATTTTAAAACCATCTATATGTTGATGTACTGCTGCTATTCTTAAGATTTTCACTGGCCAATATTTTTAGAAGTAAATCACCAGGTCCTTCTTCCTAGTCTGTCTTAGTCGGGAAGCCCCCTGAAACCTGTCCCCCATTGGTGACCCTGCTGGTATTAGAAATACTGGTGGCATCATAGCATCATAGCAATACACAAGCCACCACAGTACAACAAATTAACAGATGAGTGGTGCGACAGAAACAATGCCAGAGGTCTCATGACGGAATTTGGCAAGGCCAATGGCTTATTCATCACAAATACCTTTTTTCAACAACATAAACAGTGACTATACACATGCACCTTGATGGATGGAATACACAGGAATCAAATCAACTACACCTGTGAAAAGAGATGGTGGAAAAGCTCAATATCATCAGTCAGAACAAGGCCAGGGGCCAGCTGTGGAATGGGCAATCAATTGCTCATATGCAAGTTCACCCTGAAGCTGAAGAAAATTAAAATAAGTCCATGAGAGACAAAATACAGCCTTGAGTATATCCCACCTGAATTTAGAGACCATCTCAAGAACTTACTTGACTCATTGGACATTAATGACCAAAGGCAAGACAAGTTGTGGGATAACATCAAGGACAACATACATGAAGAAAGCAAAACGTCATTAAAAAGATAGGAAAGAGAGAAAAGTCCAAAATGGATGTCAGAAGAGACTCTGAAACTGGCTATTGAACATAGAGTAGTTAAAGCAAAAGGAAGACATGATGAAGTAAAAGAGCTGAACAGAAGATTTCAAAGGGCAGCTAGAGAAGACAAAGTAAAGTATTATAATGAAATGTGTGAAGATCTAGAGTTAGAAAACCAAAAGGGAAGAACATGCTAGGCATTTCTCAAGCTGAAAGAACTTAAGAAGAAATTCAAGCCTCAAGTGACAATACTGAAGGATTCTATGGGCAAAATATTGAAAGACGCAGGAAGCATCCAAAGAAGATAGAAGGAATACACAGAGTTGCTGTGCCAAGAAGAATTGGTCAATGTTCAACCATTTCAGGAGGTAGCATATGATCAAAAACCAATGGTACTGAAGGAAGAAGTCTAAGCTACACTGAAGGCACTGGTGAAAAACAAGGCTGGAATTGATGGAATACCAATTGAGATATTTTAACAAACGGATACAATGCTGGAAGCACAGACTCATCTATACCAAGAAATGTGGAAGACAGCTACCTGTCCAATCAACTGGAAGAGATCCATATCTGCACCCATTCCAAAGAAAGGTGATGCAAGAGCATGAGGAAATTATCAAATATCATTAATATCACACACAAGTAAAATTTTACTGAAGATAATTAAAAAACCGTTGCAGCAGTACATCAACAGGGAACTGCCAGAAATTGAAGCCAGATTCAGAAGAGGCCGTGGAACAAGGGATATCATTGCTGATGTCAGATGGGTCTTGGCTGAAAACAGAGAATACCAGAAAGATGTTTACTTGTGTTTTATTGACAGTGCAAAGGCATTTGACTGTGTGGATAATAACAAATTATGAATAACATTGCGAAAAATGGGTATTCCAGAACATTTAATTGTGTGCCTGAGGAACCTGTACTTAGACCAAGAGGCAATTGTTGGAACAGGACAACAGGATATTGTGTGGTTTAAAATCAGGAAAGGTGTGCATCAGGGTTGTATCCTTTCACCATACTTATTCAATCTGTATGCTGAGCAAACAATCTGAGAAGCTGGACTATATGAAGAACAATGGGGCATCAGGATTGGAGGAATACTCCGTAACACCTAATATGCAGATGACACAACCTTGCTTGCTGAAAGTAAAGAGGACTTGAAGCATTTACTAATGAAGATCAAAGACTACAGCCTTCATTATGGATTACATCTCAACATAAAGAAAGCAAAAATCCTCACACCTGGACTAATAAGCAACAGCACGATAAATGGAGAAAAGATTGAAGTTGTCAAGGATGTCATTTTACTTGGATCCACCATCAACACCCATGGAAGCAGCGGTTAAGAAATCAAATGATGTATTGCATTGGGCAAATCTGCTGCAAAAGACCTCTTCAAAGTGTCTAAAAGCAAGGAGGTAACTTTGAGGACTAAGGTGTGCCTGTCCCAAGCTATGGTATTTTCAATTGCCCCATACGCATGCGAAAGCTGGGAAATGAATAAGGAAGACTGAAGAAGAATTGATGCCTTGGAATTATGGTGTTAGTGAAAAATGTTGAATATACCATGAACTGCCAAAAGAACAAACAAACCTATCTTGGAAGTACAGCCAGAACACTCTTTTTAAAATTAAGGATGGGGAGACTTCGTCTCACGTACTTTGGACATGTTAGGAGGGATCAGTTCCTGGAGTAGGAGATTATACTTGATAGAGGGTCAACGAAATAAAGACCCTCAACAAGATGGACTGACACAGTGGCTGCAACAATGGGCTCAAACATAGCAATGATTGTGAGGGCAGTGTTTCATTCTGTTGTCACTATGTGTTGAAATCAAATAGGAGTCAGACCCAGGTGGGACAGCACCTAACAACAACAACATGTGTTGATGAGGGAGCCCTGGTGATGTGCTGGGGTTAAGTGCTTTGTTGCTAACCAAAAGTTTGGCAGTTCGAAAGTACCAGCCACTCTGTGGGAGAAAAGACCTACTCCCATAAAGATTACAGCCTAGGAAACCCTATGAGGCAGTTCTGCTCTGTCACATGGGTTACTATGAGTCAGAATTGACTCAAGGGCACACACAACAACGATATGTTGATGACTCCTAAATTTATATGCCTCATTTCTCTCTTGAACTTTAAAGTCATATCCACGTATCCAAGCAACATTTCCTTTTTTTTTTTTTAATCTAATAGATATTTCAAACTTGACATGTCCAACAGTGATCTCCTGGTTCCTGGTTGCCTCTCCCACTCAGCCTGCTCCATCTGCAGCCTCACCCATCTTAATTGCTGGTAACTCCCTGCTTTGACTAGGGCCAACATCCTCAGGGCCATTCTTAATTTCCTCTTTTCCTCTCACACAAGCTATGCAGTCCATTAGGCCATTGCATTGGCTCTGCCACCATATTATATTAAGAATCTGACGACTTGCTCCACTATTACCACCCTGGTATGAGCCACCTTCACCTCTATCTGCACTAGCAGTAGCCCCGTACATAGTGTACATACCTCTACCCTGGCTCCTTATGCAGCTGCCAAGGTGATCCATTTAAAACTACATCAGAGCCATCAATTTTCTGATCAAACCCATGCAATGGTTATCCTTTACACTCAATGTAAAATCCAAAGTCCTTACAATGGCCAATAAAATCCTACTTAATAGGGATCCCATTACCTTCCTGACACCTCCTACTCTTCTTCCTCCTCCCTCATTCCACTCTAGCCTCTGTGCTTTTCTTGTATTACACCGGGAATACTCCTGCTTTAAGGATCTGTCTTTACACTGTCTGATCCCTCTGCCTGGAAGGCTAATACATCATATATCTGCATATGCTCATTCCATCACTGCCTGCAAGTCTTTGCCCAAATGTCACATACCCTGATGTGCTACTACTACCCAACTCCCAGGTCCTGTACCCAGTTTACTTTTCCTTTTGTTCATAGATCTTTATTGATGTCTTGTGATTAGCTTTTTTCTTTTTTTAATGTCATTGTTGAGCATCTGTCCTCATTACTAGAATGTAAACTCCTCATGAGAGCAAGGATTTTTATTTCGTTCATTGATTTATCCCAAGCATCTAGGAGAATTCCTGGTCTAAATAGTACCCACCCACTGCCATTGAGTCAATTCCAACTCATAGTGACCCCATGGGGTTTCCAAGGCTGTAAATCCCTACGGAAGTAGACTGCCACATCTTTCTCCCGTAGAGCCACGGGTGGTTTTGAACCGCTGGCCTTTTGTTTAGCAGTTGATTGCTTTAATCACTGAGCCACAGAGCTCCTTAGTAAACACTCGATAAAAATTTTGTTCAGTGACACCACACACACCCGACAAAGCTAGCATTAATCCAAAAAAACACAAAACAATAAATGTTGGAGAGGCTGTGGAGAGATTGGAACACTTATACACTGCTGGTGGGAATGTCAAATGGTACAACCACTTTGGAAATCGATTTGGTACTTCCTTGAAAAGATAGAAATAGAACCATACAATCCAGCAATCCCACTACTTGGAATATATCCTAGAGAAATAAGAGCCTTTACACGAACAGATATATGCACACCCATGTTCACTGCAGCACTGTTTACAATAGCAAAAAATGGAAGCAACCAAGGTGCCCATCGATGGATGAATGGATAAATTATGGTATATTCACACAGTGGAATACTACACATCGATAAAGAGCAGTGATGAATCTGTGAAACATTTCATAACATGGAGGAATCTGGAAGCCATTATGCTGAGTGAAATTAGTCAGTTGCAAAAGAACAAATATTATATAAGACCACTATTATAAGAACTCAAGAAATAGTTTAAATACAGAAGAAAATATTCTTTGATGGTTACAAGAGAGAGGAGGGAGGGAGGGTGGGAGAGGGGTATTCACTAATTAGTAGATAAGAACTACTTTAGGTGAAGGGAAAGACAACACAGAATACAGGCGAGTTCAGCACAACTGGACTAAACCAAAAGCAAAGAAGTTTCCAGAATAAAACTGAATGCTTTGAAGGCCAGTGTAGCAGGGGCAGGAGTTTGGGGACCATGGTTTCAGGGGACATCTAAGTCAATTGGTATAATAAAATCTATTAAGAAAACATTCTGCATCCCACCTTGGAGAGAGGTGTCTGGGGTCTTAAACGCTAGCAAGCAGCCATCTAAGATGCATCAATTGGTCTCAACCCACATGGATCAAAGGAGAATTAAGAACACCAAGGACACAAGGTAATTACGAGCCCAAGAGACAGAAAGGGCCACAAGAACCAGAGACTACATCATCCTGAGACCAGAAGAGCTAGATGGTGCCTGGCTACAACAGATGACTGCCCTGACAGGGAACACAGCAGAGAACCCCTGAGGAAGCAGGAGAGCAGTGAGACGTAGACCCCAAATTCTTGTAAAAAGACTAGACTTAATGGTCTGACTGAGATTAGAAGGACCCTGGTGGCCATGGCCCCCAGACCTTGTGTTGGCCCAGGCCAGGAACCATTCCCAAAGCCAACTCTTCAGGACTGG
Source organism: Elephas maximus indicus (assembly GCF_024166365.1). Classification (NCBI taxonomy): domain Eukaryota; kingdom Metazoa; phylum Chordata; class Mammalia; order Proboscidea; family Elephantidae; genus Elephas; species Elephas maximus. Next base: position 57,635,203 of record NC_064841.1, on the reverse strand, counting down.
ACGATGGGTTGGAGAGGGATGCTGGTGAGGAGTGAGCTTCTTGGATCAGGTGAACACTTGAGACTATGTTGGCATCTCCTGGAGGGGATGATGAGAGGGTAGAGGGGGCTAGAAGCTGGCGAAATGGACATGAAAAGAGAGAGTGGAGGGAGGGAGTGGGCTGTTTCATTAGGGGGAGAGCAATTGGGAGTATGTAGCAAGGTGTATATAAGTTTTTGTGTGAGACTGACTTGATTTGTAAACTTTCACTTAAAGCACAATAAAAATTAAAAAGAATTTTTTTGTTGAGTGAATAAATTAATTAATGAACAGTCCAGGCTGAATTATATGTGCTAACAGATATCCATTCCTCTTCTATCTCAGCTATATAAATTATTCACACCAACAAAAGCGAACCACTATTTATTGAGCACATACTATGGGTTTGGCCCTCTGTTAAGCACTGAATCTTCTTTATTGCATTAGATCTTCGGGGCCACCATACGGAGATAGTTATTAAATACTTGTTGAATGAAAGAATAATTGAATGAATCCCCATCTTACAGAAGAGAAAATGGTGGCTCAGGAAGGTTAGGTCACTTGCTTTAGGTTATGTAGCTAGTAACTGATGGAACCCAGACTGGAACTTCAGTCGGCCTCGCTCCAAGATGCCACACTCTTCACTGGAAGAGTTGAGACACTGAAAGTACATAGATGGGAAGCTGCAGCCCAACTTTTCCACTTAACTGGCCCCAGGACTTTTGGCAGATTAGTCATTATCTCTGAGAGTCAGTGTTTCTATCTTTTTGGTATTCCATGCAATAGAACAGAGTGAATAGAATAGAATCATCATAGGCAGCATGGAGTATAAAAGGCTCACGTATCTGGATTCAAAGAGAGGGATAAATGCTTTATGTAGTTAGTTCTCATAGGGTCCTACAAGCACTACAAAATCTTTTGTAATATACGAGAGCATGAATGACTTGAAATATCATTGAATACATATGAGAATTAGAAAATATATATTGCAATTATTTTTTTAAATATTCATTGTAAAGAAGAAATTATTTTAATGACACTTTAAAAAAATTTATTGTGCTTTAAGTGAAAGTTTACAAATCAAGTCAGTCTCTCACACAAAAATTTACACACACCTTGCTACATACTCCCAGTTGCCCTCCCCCTAATGAGACAGCCTGCTCCCTCCCTCCACTCCTCTTCTCGTGTCCATTTCACCAGCTTCTAACCCCCTCTACCCTGTCATCTCCCCTCCAGGCTGGAGATGCCAACATAGTCTCATGTAATGACACTATTTTTTCACATAAAAATAGAAGCTGTTAAAGGAGCCCTGGTGACTCAACAGTTAAAATGATTGGCTGCTACTGAAAGGCTGGCGGTTCAAACCCACTCAGCGGCTTCACAGGAGAAAGACCTGGTGATTTGCTCCCGTAGATTACAGCCCAGGAAACCCTGTGAGGCAGTTCTTCTGTCGCAGGAGGTTGCCATGAGTAGAAATCGAGTCAACTCAACACTGCCCAACAACACTGGATATTAGAAATGGTACTGGATTACAAAAGGTTCTGAGGCATTTTCTGTCTTGTTGCTTGAGGGAAAGTCCCTCAGCCTGTTTGTAGTTTTTTAGGTCTTGTTTGTTTTTCTGCTGTATGCCACAATATTAAATTGAATTTGTAAATGGCTGAGTTCCTCAAGTAAGAAACATTACTCACAGGGGAAATCCTCTGTTCATTGTAATTTACCACTTCTTTCTCAAGACAGAAAATTCTGACTTTAAGATTTTATCAAGTTCCCAAATTTCTAGGGAAATTAATTTAATATAACACTTATGGCAAAATAATGAAAAATCGCATGGTTGCTTTCTGAAATCTGCTACATGCAACATCCAGGTCAACTTGCAAATCCCACATCCTTCTCCTCTACCCCCATTCCCTTTCTTCCTCTGTCCCCTTCTTCCCAGAGTTCTGGCCAGGCCTGAGGATTTAGAAAGCAGATGCATTAGGAAAGCAGCCAGGGAAAGTCACCAGTTGGCTCCATTGAGAGCTTTCTCCAGGCCCCCAGCATTACTTTCTGGCTGTCAGGATTTCCTGAAAGGTTAAGTGGGAAATGCAAAGAGCTAGAGGCTTCCTCTGAGCTCCTCCATTGGATGTAAATGTCAGCTCAGAGTTCTTTAGGTAAAACCCAAAGAGAGGATCTTGCCTCTTTTTCAGGCTGTTGGGTGGCAGCCTGGCAGGATGGCAGAGGCAGGCTGGGTGGGTATTGTCTCCTATTCTTTCACTTCAGCTCTTCCTCCTCCCTGGGAACAATGTGAAAAGACCAATGAGCACAGATTCCTGAAAAATATATTTTGTTTTGGAATAATGGCAGATCCCAATTTAGTGAGACCAGAACTTTATACTATTTGGAGTACGCTCTTTAGGAAAAGAATACAAAACTACAAAAGTGAATTTAGGTTCAAAAGCAAGTATTTAAAATGGAGAAAGAAATCACAACAAATCACTCATGTGTGCTGCTGTGAGGTGTCGCTGCATGGATTCTGACTCATGGGGAGCCTATAGGACGGAGTAGATTTGTCCCATAAGGTTTTCCAGGCTGTAATTTTTATGGAAGCAGATCGAGGAGCTGTTGGGTGGATTCGAACTGCCAGTCTTTTGGTTAACAGCAGAATCATTGCTCCATAAAAGCTGACGAATTCCAACACATCACCCAGAGACTTGGGTGGAGCCTTGTAAGTGAGGTCAGCTTCACGAAAAGTCCACCTGTACACACAGCTTGTTGAGAGCCAAGGAGAAGCACTCCCTCTGGGCCACATCCACCATCCAGACCCTCCTCCTATGCTTCCTGAACATCTTAGGCCAGGGATTACAAACAGGAATGTGGGCGCCTCAAAGAGAGATGTGGTTTCTCCATCTGAGTGGGAAGGAAACACATTAAAATGCTAACACATCTTCCATTCAAAAGGAAATATTCTGTATTCATTCATTTTCAAAGCCCTCTATGTTCTTATGATTAGAACATTTAAAATAACAATGATTGTTTTAATCTTTGCCTGTTTGGATGGTTAATGTCACGTGGTCCATACTCCTAAGGGAAAGCTGATGAAAACCGAGGAACCGTCCTAGGGTTTTTGAGGCCACACCCATAAGCCATGTCTTTTCCCCTCACTTTTAAGGCATTTCCTCATGTCTCCTCATAGTCATCCTTGACTCAACGCGAGAAAAACCTGGATAGTTTAAAAGCAAACTGTAAAAAATTAACCAAAACTCAAAGAAATTGCATCATAAGGTTTATTCTGACCAGTTATTTTATATGCATATAGGGAGGCCATTCTGATCTCCCCCAAAAAGTAAATGGCTTGAAGTAGGCTAGTTACAAAGAAGCATATAAAGAGGAAGGGGAAGAATAGAAAATCAACCACTGGTTAATCTACTATGCTGGATTGAACCCCGACCTCCCCTTTGACTATGCAAACCCTAGTGGCGTTGTAGTTGAGTGCTATGGCTGCTAACCAAAAGACTGGCAGTTCGAATCCACCAGGCGCTTCTTAGACGCACTATGAGACAGTTCTACTCTGTCCTATAGGGTCTCTACGAGTCAGAATTGACTGGATGGCAAGGGGTTTGGTTTTTTTTTTTTGGTTTCCCCTTTAACTGGGATCAACTGATAACAGGTTAAGATCTCTGGATCTCTACCCACCTGCAGCCATTCAACCTGCAGCCATACCTTTTTGAAATTTAAATTAGGAGAGCCTAGAGTCTTTTTCATTAAATCAAGAAGTAATGGTTTTGTTCTGACCTTTTCTAGCAGGAAAAGACAAGTTTACATTGCTTTATAGCAGCCCTGGTAGGCTTTTGCAGTTTGGATCAGACTTTATTTGGTTTTGTGGATAAGGAAAACCTTAAAATCAAAGTAAGATGACTGTTACCAATTTTCCTCTTCAAACAACTCTAAAATTTACCTTGAGATTCTGATTGAATTAGCTTAAAGTGAGAAGGAAAGAGGGAAGCAAGGGTAGGAGAGAGGACCTATCCAGGGGCTGGAAAATGTTGAGAGCTACTACATCCATCCAGAGGTTGTGATTAAATCAGTGGTTCCGATTCATAGTCTTAAACCAGCAGCATAAGCGTCACCAGAATTTGTTAGAAACACAAGCTCCTGGCCCTCTTCCAGACTTACTAAATCAGAAACTCTGGAGGTTGGCCCAGCCCTCACCAGGTGAGTTCTGCCGCACGTGAGTCTGAGAGCCACTGGTCGAGAGTTTAGGCTGGATGCTCGGACTTTGACGAGCTCCCTGTGATTTTAACGTGCGGTGGAAATTGAGAACCACCTGTCTTTTCACCCACACAGAAGCATTTCATGTAGTTAATCCTTCAAGTAGTAGATACAAGTTACATTTCCAAATTCCTTTTCTTCTTTCAAAGAGTGTAGCTGCTAACTAATAAATCCATTGGCATTACTGAGCCAAGTGATACACGTTAGACTCATATGGATGGAAATAGTGATGGTCTGGCAGTATGTGTTATATTTTAACCAGAATGCATTATTCAAGTGTGTGACTACTTGACTGAAGAAACTTCCAAGGTCAAGAATTGGAGAAAGACAGAAATATTAACTCCCTATATTGCCCAGTGAGTGCTGGCACTACTTTCACGAATGGTTATAAGACAGGCCCTCCCTGCGACAGCATGCCGATGAATGAATTCCTCTTGACAATTTCTACAGGTGTCCTTGATATTTACTTACACTTGAACAAACCCACTTTGAATACTTACTTAAATCAGTCAAATTTTAAAAACAGGAATGATTCGGGCATTATGAATTCCTTACCAAATTTAATATTTATATTGTGTGTTGCCTCCCACCATGTTTTCAACCTTATAAATTCGTTTTCTGGGTTTCAGGTTCAAGTTTCCATTTCAAAATTCAGACATTTCCCGAACCTCTCCTTTTGGACTGTGGTGGAAAAATGAAAACATGGGCTCGTGAGGGAGGCAACTGTTTGAACATCTCAGACTGAGCTCAGATGCAGCCCCCCCAAAACAGGAGCCATTGCCTGTTCACAGTGGTCCTCAACCCTGGTTGCACATTAGAATCACTGCAAGAGCTTTAAAAAGCACATGCCAACATCCAGTCCCACCCACACGTTGGCCGTGGGTCCAGAAATGGATATTTTTAAAGGCTCCCTGAGTGATTCTAACATAGCCAGGATTGCAGTCCACTCCATCAGTGCATGTACATTCCCAAACCACCGTTTCCCCTGCCTCTACCGCTGATGCCTTCCTCTCAGGCCTGGCTTAACGTGGCCAGCATGGGCCAGTCGAGTTGAGCCTAGATTCCTAACACCAGAATGTTCACAAGACTGTGCTCTTAACTGAGGCCCCTGTGCTTTCTTCTTTCAGATGGGTATGCGTTTTCTCAAGCAGAAAGAGCCATGGTTCCTCAAGGAGAAATAGTCCGTTCTTATGACACCACTAAATACGCAACAAAGTCGTCTGTAAGTGAAGTTATTTCTGAACCTGTCCATGAATAAAACTTGGACCATTGTCTCCTGTGGCCCTACATCCTTGCCTGAGAGTGGTACAGTGAGCCAACACTGCTGAACACTCACTTCCGTGGCTTTAGCTAACGAGTTGGTTAGGTAGATGTTGATGGAGTTGTTATTTTTGGGTATAAATAATGGGAGAGGGGGGAGACCCAATAACTTTGCTTTAATTTGTCTTCAGTGTTTTACCTTTTTTCCCTATGATTGTGAGATAATTTGTTTATCAGTTCATTTCTGAAATATAAAAATAAAAATAAGATGTTTCACCAAAATTGAAACTCTGGTACAAGTTGTTTGGGGAAAAGTGGGAGAGGCTTTCATGTTGCATGATAATCCCACCTTTAACAAAAACTTTCTATTTTTGAAAACTCACAAGTTTTTAAGGGCACTATCCAGCATATAGATATTTTTCTAAGCAGGATGCTCTAAAATCAGTTAAATTCTCTTCAGACACTAACTTCTTCAATGCCTCTGACCCTAAGCACAAGCTAGGTCAGATATCACAGGGTAAAGGGCATAGTCCTCCAGATTGCCAAACCTGTCCAAGACTTTAGACACCAACTCTAAGTCTGAGGATTCCCAGGACACCTGGACATGTGACCAGCTGGCTAAATATTGAGGGGTTCCCATTACCCCCTCAGGTTCATTAATTCACTAGAATGACTCCCAGATATCAGAAAAGTGCTATACCTACTGAATTAATAACTGACATAAGGCTAATTTCCAAAATGTGAATAACTCATATCCCCATCTTCCCAATTCATCATTCTGACATCAGCCCCTCACAGGGCACTTTCTCTCTGTGACCCTAACCAGCCAGAGTTGGGTCTCCACAAGTTAGGACTCTGTCCTTCCAAAAAGGAAAACAAACCAAACCTGTTGCCACCGAGTTGATTCCAACTCATAGCAACCCTATAGCACAGAGTAGAACTGTCCCATGAAGAGCTTCCAAGCCTATAAATCTTTCTGGAAGCAGACTGCCACATCTTTTTCCCACAGAACAGCTGATGGGTTCAAACTGCTGATCTTTCATTTAATAGCCAAGCACTTAACCACTACGCCACCAAGGCTCCTTTCTGTCCTTCTAAACCCACCCTTCTAAAAAAAAAAAAAAAAAATTTCTAGCCCCTGCCAAATAGGCAGTCATCAGCCTCTCTGCTGGCTCTCGCAGCCCACAGTAGGTTTGATAATTCTCTGTAACAGCTCACAAAATTCACAGAGACGATTACCTATGCTTACGGTTACCCATTTATTGAGTGTAGAGACACATTAGGCAAGGCCTGAGGCTTCCATTGTCCCCAGGGACTCTTTCCTGTGTTTGAATGTTCTCATCAATCCAGGAAGTTCCAGGAGAGAAAACTCCAAGGTCCAGGGTCCCATAGACACTGAAGACCAATGCATATGCAGAAATCAGTAAATATGCATGATTTACTGCATCATGTCCCCCTCCCTTCCTGTGGACTGTCGCCAGGAGGGGGCCTGTGCAGCCCCCTACCCATTTACACATATTTAAGTGTTGTCTGGCTATTTTGTAAAACAAAGGCCCCTTGATTGCTGGCAAAATCCAAGGACTGTTTTCAAAACCAGAGACAAAAGGCCAAACTGAGTTCTTTGTCCCATACTTACAATTGCAGTTTTATTATAAAGGATTCAAATCAGAACCAACATACAGAAAAAATGCATAGGGTGAGGTCTCAGAGGGTCCCCAATGTGGAGCTCCTGTGTCCCCAAGGAAGCCCCATCCGCCTGTGCATCAGTGTCTATTACCAACCAGGAAACTCACCCAAGCTTCAGTTGTCCAGAGTTTTTAATCGAGGTTTCTTTACATAGACATGATTGGTTGAATCATTGGCCATGTGATTGAACTCAATCTCCGGTGCTCCTCCTCTACCCAAAGGTTGGGCTGAAATCATGTGGCCAGGCCCCAAGAGTCACTTCATTAGCATAACCTATCAGATGTGGTCTGGAGAACAAAGGTACCTCAATCACTTGGGAAATTCCAAGAGTTTGGAAACGCTGGTGGTGTAGTGGTTAAGTGCTACGGCTGCTAACCTAAAGGTCGGCAGTTCAAATCTGCCAGGCTTTCCTTGGAAACTCTTTGGGGCAGTTCCACTCTGTCCTATAGGTTCACTATGAGTTGGAATCGACTCAATGGCAACGGGTTTGGGGTTTTTTTTGGTTTAGATATTCCCAGGAACCAGGGACAGAGACCAATTTCTTTGAGTAAAGTAATTCTTCATGTACATATGTTCCCTCACTTTGTATCACATTTTGTTTGTATGAAATTTGCACAATATTGTTGGTTTCAATGAACTCACATAATGAGTGCAGCACACAAATCTCAAGGTTTAAGATCAGGTGTAATGGTACAAATATTTTGGAAAACAATATGGCGCTTCCTTAGAAGGCCAGAAATAGAAATACCATATGATCTAGCAATTCCACTCCTAGGAATACAACCTAGAGAAATAAGAGTCATCACATGGACAGACATATGCACACCCATGTTCACTGCAGCATTATTCACAATAGCAAAAAGATGGAAACAAGCTAGATGGCCTTCAACAGATGAATGGATAAACAAACTGTGGTACATCCACACAATGGAGTATTATGCAACGATAAGGAGCAATAATGAATCTGTGAAGCATCTCATAACATGGACGAATCTGGAGGGCATTATACTGAGTGAAACAAGTCAATCACAAAAGGACAAATATTGTATGAGACTACTACTGTAAATCCTCATGAAAAGTTTTACATACAAAAAGAAACAATCTTTGATGGTTGTGAGGGAGGAGAGGGATGGGGATGGAAAAACACTTAAGAGACAATAGATAAGTGGTAAATTTGGTGAAGGGTGAGACAGTACACAATACTGGGGAACTAGTACAACCTGTACAAGGCAAAGTCATGATAGCTCCATAGACACACCCAAGCTCCCTGAGGGACTGAATTACTGGGGACCATGATCTTGGGGAATATCTAGCTCAATTGGCATAACATAGTTTATAAAGAATATGTTCTACATTCTACTTTGGTGAGTAGCGTCTGAGGTCTTAAAAGCCTGTGGGCAACCATCTAGGACACTCCACTGGTCTCACCCCTTCAGGAGACTGAGTCCAGAACAAGAAGATGGTGCCTAGCTACCACCACTGACTGCTCTCACAGGGATCACAATGGAGGGTCCTGGACAGAGCTGGAGAAAAATGTAGAACAAAATTCTAACTTAAAAAGAAAGACCAGACTTGCTGGCCTGACAGAGACTGGAGGAACCCTGAGAATATGGCTCCTGGACACCCTTTCAGCTCAGTAATGAGGTCACTCCTAAGGTTCACCCTTCAGCCAAAGACTGAACAAGCCCACAAAACAAAACAAGACTAAAGGGGCATGCCAGCCCTGGGGCAGGGACTGGAAGGCTGTAGTGAACAGGAAAGCTGGTAATAGGGAACCCAGGGTTGAGAAGGGAGAGTGTTGACATGTCTTTGGGTTGTTAACCAATGTCACAGAACAATGTGTGTACTGTTTGATGAGAAACTAGTTTTTTTCTGTAAATCTTCATCTAAAGTACAAAAAAAAAAAAAATTTAGGTGTACAAGAATCAACAGATCTCCGTATTTTTTATAATTCAATTTAATATCCAATGGGACTAGTGGAAAATTCAATCTCAGTCATTCTTGGGCTCTAACTCTGGCAAGTACCAATTTTCCAGGGTCTTACACAGTGTGAAGCATTGAAGCACCCTCTGTTCATCTATCATCTGCCCTTCCAAGTCACCACTAAGACACATAGCCTCATTTGGACTAGCAATTCTATGAGATTTCAGTGCCAGCTATGAAAACATGGAGCAATTGGGGAGGCTGAAAGTCTCATGCCCATGGTCTACCATCCCCAGGAAAGCCGTTCCTTCCCTGGAACACATTGTCTTTCTAGGGCACTTCCAGGGAAAAAAGAGATGTCTTTCAAATCTCTCCTCTAGGGTAAAGCCTCCTTTCTCAAATCCTATTCTACTTAGTGAGTTTTTACAAGCAAAGACCAGTAATTCTTGGAGGATATTTCTATTTTCATCCCTGCTGCAAATTAATTAATTTATAATCCATAATTAATTTAACTACCTGTATAAAAGACATTTTTAAAGGGAAAATACAGACATTTAACACTGTAACAGTCACGACATGTAGCATCCAGTTTAAAAATGTTATATATTCAAAATCTGATCCCTAACTAAGATAAAAATAAGTCAACAAAATAGACCCAGAAGTGGGAACTATGACAGAATTAAAATAACATAGCACACAAGAATTTTAAAGCAGTTATTATAAAGGTAAGACCTTAAAGATAATATGAACATATAAGGAAAGAAATGAAAACCATAATAAAAAGAACCAAATGAAGTTTCTAGAACTGAAACATATAATACCTGAAATGAAAAATTCACTGGATAAGCCTACTGACAGAGATTACATACACTGCAGAAGAAAAGATAAATGAACTTGAAGACATCGCAGTAGAAACCATCCAAACTAAAGCACAGGGAGAAAGAAGGCTGAACAAAAGTAAACAGAGCCTCAGCTACTTATGAGACAGTATCAGGTATTATTAGGTGCATGTCTTTGGAGTTGCAGATAGAGAAAGGGCTAGAAATATGGTTGAAGAAATAATGGCAGAAAATTTTCCAAATGTAATGATCCAAGAAGCACAATTAACGCAAAGCAGTATAAAACACACACACACACACACACCACAACCAAGTTGCTGAAAATCAAGGATAAAGATAAAAATGTTAAAGTCAGCCAGAAAGCATGAAAGCACAACACAACTAATGTTAACAAAAGAAAACCAAATTCAGAATGACAGCAGGCTTCTCAGAAATGCCAGGAGACAATTTGCTGAAATAAAGACCAAATCCGTCAATCTAAATTCTTTAACTAGTGAAAATATCCTTCAAAACGAAGGGGGGGGGGGGGCGTTTTCAAACAAATAAGCAGAGAGTTCATTTCTAACAAACCTGAGCTAAAAGAAATAATAAAAGAAGTTGTTTTGGCAGAGGAACATGGTAAGAAGTAGAATATATGATTTACATAAAAGAATAAAGATCTCCTGAAATGGTAATATAGGGATAAATATAAAGTAATTTTGTTTTCTTATTATTTAACATTTTTTAAAATTTATATTTAAAACAAAAATAATAACAATGTGTTTGGGATTTATAGCATAGTTAAAGGAAAATGTATGCCAACGATTGCACAAAGGAAGAAGAGAAGAAATGCAAATATACTGTTATATAGTTTTTACACTTTCAGCAAAAGGTCATAATAAAAAAAAAACAGAAAAGAAAGAAAAAGATCAAGAATGGATGTCAGAAGAGACTCTAAAACTTGCTCTTGAACTTGGAGCAGCTAAAGCAAATGGAAGAAATGTTGAAATAAAAGAGGTTAAACAGAAGATTTCAAAGGGCAGCTCAAGAAGACGAAGTAAAGTGTTATAATGAAATGTGCAAAAACCTGGAGTTAGAAAACCAAAAAGGAAGAACACGCTTGGCATTTATCAAGCTGAAAGAATTTAAGAAAAATTCAAGCCTCAAGTTGCAGTATTGAAGGATTCTATGGGCAAAATATTGAATGATGCAGGAAGCATCAAAAGAAGATGAAAGGAATACAGAGTAACTGTACCTATAAGAACTGGCCAATGTTCAACCATTTCAGGAGATAGTGTATGATCAAGAACCAATGGTACTGAAGGAAGAAGTCTACACTGCACTGAAGGCATTGGCAAAAAACAAGCCCGCAGACATTGAAGGAATAACAAACGAATACAAATCTGGAAACGCTCACTCATCTATGCCAAGAAATTTGGAAGGCAGCTACCTGGCCAACTGACTGGAAGTGATCTATATTTGTGCTCATTCCAAAGAAAGATGATCCAAGAAAATGTGGAAATTATCAAACAATATCATTAATATCACACATGAGTAAAATTCTGCTGAAGATAATTAAAAAACAGTTGCAGCAGTACATTGACAGGGAGCTGCCAAAAGTTCAAGCTGCAATCAGAAGAGGAAGTGGAATGAGGGATATCATTACTGATGTCAGATGGCTCTTGACTGGAAGTGGAGAATACCAGAAAGATGTTTGCCTGTGTTTTATTGACTGTGCAAAGGCATTTGACTGTGTGGGTCATAACAAATTACGGATAACATTGCAAAGGATGGGAATTTCAGAACGCTTAATTGTGCTCATGAGGAAACTATACATGGACCAAGATGCAGTTGTTCGAATAGAACAAGGGGATACTGCATGGTTTAAAATCAGGAAAGGGGTGTATCAGGGTTGTATTCTCTCATCATACTTACTCAATATGTATGCTGAGCAAATAGTCCGAGAAGCCGGACTATATGAAGAAAAACTCGGCATCATGATTGGAGGAGGACTCATCAACAACCTGCGATATGCAGATAACACAACGTTGCTTGCTGAAAGCAAAAAGGACTTGAAGCACTTACTGATGCAGATCAAACACTACAGCCTTTATTATGAATTATACCTCAACATAAAAGAAATGAAAAGTCTTACAACTGGACCAATAAGCAACATTATGATAAACAGAGAAAATAATGAAGTCGTCAAGGATTTCATTGTGCTTCGATGTACCATCAATGCCCATGGAAGCAGCAGTCAAGAAATCAAATGACTGGAAAAAAGTGGGGTGCAGAACTCAAATTCTAGTAAAAAGGCCAGACTTAATTGTCTGACTGAGACTGGAGGGACCCCAGAAGACATGGTCTCCAGACTCTCTGTTAGCCCAAAACTAAAACCATTCCCAAAGCCAACTCTTCAGATGAGGATTAGACTGGACTATGAAACGTAAAATCGTACTGGTGAGGAGTAAGTTTCTTAGCTCAAGTAGCCACAAGATACTAAGTGGGTGGCTCTTGTCTGGAGGTGAGATGAGAAGGCAGAGGGGGACAGGAGCTGGTTAAATGGACACAGGAAATACAGGGTGGAGAGAAGGTGTGTGCTGTCACATTATAGGGAGAGTTTTTGTATGAGAAGCTGACTTGAAATGTAAACTTTCACTTATAGCACCACAAAAAAAAAATCAAATGACACATTACATAGGGCAAATCTGCTGCAAAAGACCTCTCTAAAGTGTTAAAAAGCAAAAATGTCACTTTGAGGACTAAGGTGTGCCTGACCCAAGTTATGATATTTTCAATCACTTTATGTGCATGTGAAAGCTGTAGAGTAAATAAAGAAGACCAAAGAAGAATTGATGCCTTTGAATTATGGTGTTGGAGAAGAATATTGAATATACCACAGACTGCCAGAAGAATGAACAAATAGTACAGCCAGAATGCTCCTTAGAAGTGAGGCTGGCGAGACTTTGTCTCACATACTTTGGACATGTTATCAGGAGGGATCAGTCCCTGGAGAAGGACATCATGCTTGGTAAAATAGAGGGTCAGCGAAAAAGAGGAAGACCCTCAACGAGATGGATTGACACGGTGGCTGCAACAATAGGCTCAACCACAGCAAGAGTTGTGAGGATGGCGCAGGACCAGGCAGCGTTTCATTTTTTTGTATACTGGGTGGCTGAGTCGGAATCAACTCAACAGCACCTAACGATAAGAGTTTTTACGTGGTATATTTTTTAAAATGGGCTGTGATAAAGTAAAGACATATACTTTAAACCCTGGAACAACTAAAAACTAAACCAACACATAATAAACCAATTTAAAAAAACCATTGCCATCAAGTCAATTTGACTCATAGTGACCCTGTAAGACAGAGTAGAACTGCCTCATTGGGTTTCCACGGAGAGGCTGGTAGATTAGAACTGCAAATAAACCAATAAATGGGATAAAATAGAATACCAAAAACACTCAATCAAAAAGAAGGCAGGAAAAGTGGGAAAAATTGTCAAAATAAAGAGAACAAATAGAAAATAAATAGGAAGCTGGTAGATTTAAGTCCAACTATACTGGTAATTACATTAAATGAAAAAGGCTTAAATACTTCAAATAGAGACTGTCAGAAGGAATGAAAAAGCACAATCCACCTAGGTATACCGGTGACAAGAACGGCAGAATGTTTTCCCCTGTGATCAGCAACAAAACTGGAATTTCTGCTTTTACTGCTTCTAACCAACATTTTCATGGAGGTCCTAGCCAATTCAGTAGGGGAAAAAAAATACAGATTGGAAAGGAAGAAGTATAACTATTTTTATTTTCAGATGATATTGTATTTAAAACTCCTTAGGAGTTTCCCAAAAATTACTACACCATAAAAAGAAATGATGTGCTGATACATGCCACAATAGGGATCAACCTTGAGAACATCATGCTAAGGGGATAAAGTCAGACACAAAAGACTGCATAGCGTATGATTCCATTTATATGAAATATCCAGAGTAGGCAAATTCGTAGAGGCAGAAAGTAGATTAGTGGTTGCTGGGGGTGGGGGGGTGCTGAAGAGAGGAGGCTGAGGGAGTGACGAAGAGTGACTATAATGGATACAGTGTTTCTTTTGAGGATGATGAAAATGTTCTAAATTTAGATGGTTGCAATGGTTACACAATTCTGTAAATATACTAAAAACATTTAAATTGCACACTTTAGAAGGGTGAATTTTATGGCATACGAATTGTATCTCAATTAAGTGATTTTTTTAAGCTACTATAATTTTTTTATAATTAGTAAGTGATTTCAGCAAATTTGCAAATGTAAGGCCCATAAACAAAAATTAATTGTATAATCTATATGTGAGCAGCAAATAGTAGGAAAATTAAATTTCTTCTAAGATAACATTTTAAATAGCACCAAAAGACATGGAATATTTAGGTAAAAATCTTTTTTAAAATGTGCAAGGTCTGTATGCTGAAAACCACAGAACATTGGTTAAAAGGTTTTTTTTTTTTTTTTTAAAAAAAGGTTTAATAAATGGAGAGATATACTAAGTTTGTGGATCGGAACACTGAAAACCCTCTAGATTGATCAACAGATTCCACACAAATCCTAATCCAAATCATAAATAAAAATACAATTTACAACAGGGATTTACATTTATGGATAAATTTAACAAAGTGCTACTATACAGTGTACACTATAAAATATTGCTGAAAAAATAAAGATAATCTAAATGGATGAAGAGATATACCATGTTCATGAAATAGGAGGCTGAAAATTATTAAGTGTCAATTGTCCACAAATTTACCTATAGATCCAATGCAATTATAAATAATACCCCAGCAAGTTTTTTTTTTTGGTGTTTTAAGAAGCTGACAGCTGATTCCACAATTTAGAGGGAATGACAAGGATCTAGAATATCCAAAAAACAATTTGGACAAAAGGAACAAATTTTGAGAACACGCATTACTTAATTTCAAGATTTATTATAAAGCTAACTAGTGTAATAAAGTTAGTGGCTACGGTAATAATGATACATATATATCAATGGAACAGAATATAGAGTCTAAATATAGACCCACATATATATGGCCAATTAATTTCTGACAAAACTTCCAAGGTAATTAAATGCAAAAGAAGATGGTCTTTTCAAGAAATCATGCTGGAACAAATGGATATTCATATCTTAGAAACTGAGCTTTAATTTCTACCTCATACCATTGCAAAACTGATTTAAAATGGATGATAGAACCAAAGGCAAAAATTGATACTATAAAATTTCTAGAAGCCAGAAGTGCATATCTTTGTGATCATGGGATCACCAAACATATAAATACTAAACATAAAAGAAAAACTGATAAGTGATATTTTATCAAAATCAGTTACTTCTGACCTTTTAAAGATATTATTAAGAAAAACTAAAAAGGTAGTCACAAATTGGAAAGATATATTTGCAATACATTTATTTGACAAAGGACGTGTCTCCGCAATATATAAAGAAGTTTTAGAACCTGATAATAGGAATACCACACAATAAATGCTGGGTGTCTTAGTTATCTAGTGCTGCTATAAAGAAATACAAGTGAATGGCTTTAACAAAGAGAAATTTATTCTCTCACAGTCTAGTAGGCTCCAAGTCCAAATTCAGGGTGTCAGTTCCAGGGGAAGGCTTTCTCTCTCTGTCAGCTCTGGAGGAAAGCCCTTGTCATTAATCTCCCCTGGCTGAGAAGCTTCTCAACACACGGGCCCTGGGTCCAAAGGACACACTGTTCTCCTGACTCTTGTTTCTTGGTGGTATGAGGTCCCCATGTCTCTCTGCTTGTTTCTCTCTTTTATATCTCTAAATAAATTGACTTATAACACAATCTAATCTTGCAGATTGAGTCCTTCCTCATTAACATAATTGCTGCTAATCCCAGCCCATTGACATCATAGAGGTAGGATTCACAACACACAAGAAAATCACATCCGATGACAAAATAGTAGACAGTCACACAAACTGGAAATCATGGACTAGCCAAGTTGACACACATTTTTGGGGGAAAAAATTCAATCCATGACACTGGGCAAAATATTTTAATTAACAGCTTCACAAATGAAAATACAAGCAGAGCTTCTAGAATAAAACAAACTGGCAAGTAAGGTCTGAGATCTACTTCAGAAAATTAGCCAATGAAAAACCTAAGGAACACAACAGAATATTGCCCAATTTTTTTTTTTATAGTGCTAGAAGATGAGGCCCCTAGGTTGTAAGGCACTCAAAATACACAGTGGCCACAATAGTGGACTCAAGCATACCAACAATTATAAAGATGGTGCAGGACAGGGCAACTTTTCGTTCTGTTGTACATGGGGTCACCCTGAGTAGGAGCCAACTTGATATTAACAGCAACATACATTTGTCAAAATTTATCGAACTGCATGCCTAGAATAGGTGCATTGTATTGCACATTTTAGATCAATAACGTTGACTTAAAAAGAAAAAAAAAATCCAGCCATATCTGCAACTGTTTAGGAAATCTGGGTAATTTTATCCTAACTTCTTAGCCACACTCTATGCCACACTCATCAGCAGGGAACCCAACAAACTGTTCTGCTTTCTCCCGGTGCCTCTGTCTCAGGCTGTCTACACAGTGGGCCACGTGAGCTGTCTGTACAACACCACGTGCAGCAATTGTGCCAAGTCTGCAGCCTCAGGTTCCCATGCAACATACAAAACCCTTCTCCAACCTTCCTTTCTCTCATGTAAGAGCAACCCACATGCACTTTAAGTGCTTTTCCGCCATAAAGAAGAAACCTGTTCCTGACATAATACTTGCTCCTGGTAATCTTGTTCAGGGTGGTGTAAGAGTCTCTCAAGCCCCTTCCACGCTCCCATGCATCGGTATCTTGACGCCTCCATCAGTCAAAACCTTGCCTGCACTACTGGACATAATTAGTACTTGTATTTTCACCTCTCAATGGTGCTTCAGTGGTAGAATTATCACCTTCCTTTTTTTTTTTTTTTTCATGCAGGAGACCAGGGTTCAATTCCCAGCCTATGCACCTTATGTGCAGCCACCACTCATCTGTCAATAAAGGCTTGCATGTCGCTATTATGCTGAACAGGTTCGGGGGAGATTCTAGACTAAGATGGACTGGAAAGAAAGATCTGGGAAACTACTCCAGAAAATTTAGCCAGTGAAAGCCCTCTGGATCGCAATGGTCCAAACCACAAACGATTATAGTGATTTCATAAGACCAGGCAGAGTTTCGTTCTCTTGTATGTGGGGTTGGCATGATTCAAGGGCTGACTTAGATGGCTGCTCACAACAACAACAAAGCAAAATGCTAAGTTGCCAGCTTAACAATTCTCACCTGTTATTCTAAAGTTTGGAGTCATAGGGAATACGGAAAATAAAAAATAGAAAGCGGTGATGGAAGTAAAGACAGATGATGTTCTTTAATATTGACCCAGTGTCCAGAATTCTAAGTCGACAAAGAAAGGAAATGCTGAACCACTGAATTTCACTACTATCCTCTCTGTATTTTAAAATTGTGCAGAAATCTAGAAGCCTTGGGGGCACGAAAGAGCAGCTAAACACTTAAGAAACTACTAGCCTCTAGGCAATTCTCTTCCTGCTGTTTTAGATGCCAACTCAGATTTCGAATGACATAAAGTAAATATAGCCGGGCAAGTTTTCTTGATTTCCAACCCTTCTGGGTGTGGGCATGCTAAAAAAGAAGCAAAGCGATGGCATCTTGGCTTCTGGACTCATTTCTGGTTATATACAGCCCATTAGGCATTGAATACTTTTTTTATTTTTATTGGATGTATCCTCTTTTGTCCCTGTGTGGTACAAATGATTAACGTGCTTGGCTGCTAACTGAAAGGTTGGAGGTTCAGGTCCACCGAGAGGCATCTCGGATGAAGAGCCTGGTGATCTACTTCGGAAAAACCAGCCATTGAAAACCCTATGGAACACAACTCTACTCCGACACAATGGCAACCGTTTGGTTTTTTATACTCTTTTTAAAATCTAATGAGAAACACAGACTCGTCCTCCAACATAAGTGCATAAACACAAAATTGGGACATGATTTCAGGAAATTAACTGATCCTCTGAAGTCCATCTAAAATCCCCTAGGATGCCAGAGGCTCCAGTTGGATGCAAGCATCTGCAACAGTTACTGTTACATATTAGACCCTCAACAAAAAGTTTTGGAAGAAAAAAGGAAAGGAAGGAAGGAACGAGGGAAGGAGGGAGGAGAGAGGAAGAATACATGATTTATAACAACGTTTGCATTTAACAAGGAACTATAACTCATCAGGGAAATAAAATTTGAAAAGGGACTACAGGAAAGCAGAGAGAGCCTAGAGAAATGTTCCCTCCTTTTACCCCAACCCAGAAAAAAGATTGGTTGGTTGATTGACTGGTTTTAATGTTAAATAACCAATACCGATGGGTCAGCCGTAGTGCTGGTCATTTAGAAACATCTGCAGTAGTAGCCTTGCGGAAATGATCATCATATATTTACGGGAAACCCAAATAAAAATACGTGTTTGTATACATATTCTAGACCCATATGGGAGCACGACTGTAGGAGAAAACAATTTGTAACACAAATCTTAGAAGTCTGCCTTTAGAAATAATTCTGGCATTATGAATATTCCCTTTTATTTGTGACTCCAGCCCATTTAAAGGAGTGAACAAAAATTCAGTTCTTTTTCAAATACTTAGCTATTTCCTGAAATTGATTCCCACCAAGATAAATCCACAAATTAAATCTTTTATACTCTTAATCGCATTTCCTTTCTTATTTTCAGGAGGCCTGGCAGTGTGATGGTTACACACTCAACTGCAACTGAAAAGTGAGCAATTCAAGCCCACCAGCCAATCCACAACATAAAGATGTGGCACTCTGCTTACGCAAAATTACAGTCTTGGAAATCCTACGAGACAGTTCTCCTCTGTCCTAAAGGGTTGCTTCGCTATGAGTCAGACTCCGCAGCATTGAGTTTTGTTACCCGCCTCTTGGAGTTCCAGCTCTTGCTGTGGTAAAATTCTGTAGTCATTGGGTTAATGATAAACATGGAAGCAGATTTTTTGCAGTTTTCCCCTTTCAACATTTGACTGATTTAGTTTTCCTTTCGGACAGGGTCCTGTTTCCTACGTATTCAAAATGAAAAAGCTGTGGGAGACCACAAATTAAGTTAAAGTGCAAATTAAAAGTTGGGGAAAGGATTGTTTAAGATAAACAATTAGAAAAGGATTAATTGTTTAAGATAAACAATTAGAAAAGGATTAATTGTTTAAGATAAACAATTAGAAAAGGCAATAATACCTCAATAGAAGAAAGGGGGTGGGGGCCAAACAACATAAATGCCGCCAACTTCAGCCCAGGGCTTCCGGGCTGTCGTGGAAGGGGATGATCCTGGGCAGGGTGGTGGGAGCTTCCTAGGGACTAGAGGTGGCAGTGGTGCACACCACATCCACCTGCATTGCATTGGCCAAAAGGAGTCATATGACGCCATGTAGAAGCAAGAAGCCTGGGAAACATCACCTTCCTGTGTGCCATGGACAAAACTGAAATGGTTTGGTGAATACATAGCTTTGGCTTTGCATAGTTTACAGAAGCATAAGATACACGAATGACTTTTAAAATGAAAAATAGAAAGTTAACTTCACTTTTAATCACTAGTAAAACAAGTTAAAAAAGAGAGTGAGTTACCATGTTTCCCCTAACCGGAAATGGTTGACAAAGTAAACTCAGCATTTAGGAGAGTGTGGTAAAAGTTTCAAAATATCCCTGTTGTCTAATAATTTGATTTTAAAAGTTGAAGCACATAATTGAGCATTCAAGTAGAAAGATATTCAGTTGAAAAATGTGGCAAAGAAGCAAAAATTAGAGAAAGATCTAAATGTCTCACAATAGGTCACCAGTTAAATAAGTTGTGTTATGTACATCTTATTAAATACCCAACAGTCATTTGAAATTATGTTATAAAAGAATACTTACCAGAATGAGAAAATATTTCCATTTTATAAAGTTGGAGAAGAAAGCCAAAAGCCAAAACCAAACCCATTGTCATCCAGTCGATTCCGATTCATAGGGCCCTACAGGATAGAGTAGAACTGCCCCATAGTTTCCAAGGAGCGCCTGGTGAATTTCAACTGCCAACCTTTTGGTTAGCAGCCGTAGCTTTTAACTACTATGCCACCAGGGTTTCCTGAAGGAGAAAATGGGCCTCAAAATAGTATGTGTAGTATGATCCTGATTATTTGTATGTGGGTATATATACATATATCTGTACATCAGAAAATTCTACTATATCCTGAAATGTTAGCAAAATACATGATACTGGGTGGCTTTTCTCCATGTGGTTCCTCAAAGATCCAGACCTCTTATATCTTGTGATGTCACCGACTTCAACACAGGACTTCCAAGGCTATCATAGAAGGGGATGATCCTGGGCAGGGTGGTGGGAGATTTCCTACGGACTAGAGGTGGCAGTGGTGCACACCACATCCACCAGCATTGCATTGGCCAAAAGGAGTCATATGATGCCATGTAGAAGCAAGAAGCCTGGGAAACATCACCTTCCTGTGTGCCATGGACAAATCTGAAATGGTTTGGTGAATACATAGCTTTGGCTTTGTCACAGAAAGTTGGTCCAGATTAAGCAGATGGCCATAATGTTCTGGAAATTACATCTTAAAGAAGAAAGTTTCATATAGCAGATTGTATATTTGAGAAGTGGGATTATAGTGAAGATATGAAAAAGGCATTTTTTTTTTTTTTTCTATTAGTAAGGAAAAAAAAAAAGGAAAGGCAACTAGGAAAATCCAAAATCTGCAGAAGGAAATTAGGGTCTGAATATGAAGGAAATTTTAAAAAAATTGTACAATATTATACAGTTGATGGCATGTAAAAAAAGAGGGAGAGAGAATACATTTGTCCTCAAAGCTTGTCATAGTTTCCCAAAGACACAAGATCAAAAAATTGAATCTAGAGAACTGGCTCAGCAAGAAACAGATATAATAAAAATAATGTAAATATGGTTGAATGGTTTTCAATGTATATAGATTCAACTTTTGACAAAGCACAGAAGACTCAGAATGCCACTATAAACAGCCTTAAAAATGTAAACGCAAAGATATAGTTAATAGAATAGAATAGAAGAGATATGAAACATTCATTACATAGTGGGAATCAAGAGACTAAAGGTAATAGAACAAGAAAAGAGGCTTAAAAATATGATAGAAAGTTATTCAGGTCACCAAGACAAAAGATTAATACAATTATCAAAAATTAAGTCAAGACCATATAGGACAGGATAAAACTGCCACATAAGGTTTCCAAGGCTGCAATCTTTACAGAAGTAGACTGCCACATCTTTCTCCCAAAAGGTTGTTGTGTCAGGAGTGGGACATCACAGTGATCGAAAAATAGAAAACTGGGCTATATTCTTGTCTGGTAATAGTATACACATCAACGAAAAAAAATCACTGAATGGCTCTCAATGGGAAGTTGTTAGGAATTTTTATGTGTTAAAAAGTCATTTCATTGTGGTTAAACAGTGGTTAGACTAGTTGTCTTAGGCTGCGTTCTCTAGAGAAGCAAAACCAGTGAAGTGTATAAATATATATAAAGAGAGATTTACACCAAGGAAACATTTTACGTGATTGTACAGGTTGCAACATCCCAATTCCGTGGATCAGGATAGAGGCCTTTCCCAACTCGTGGAGCCGCAGAGGCTGGTGAAACCAAGATCATCAGGTCAGAGAGCAGGGCTCCTGTTCACAGGCTGTGAAGGATGAGGAAGCCCAATGTCGGCAGGCAAGACCACAAGGTTTCTCCCGCTTCAAGTAGCTGCAGGAGCTGGCAAGCCCAGGATCAGTGGGCTGGGGAGCAGGACTCTTGCTTGCAGGCTGTGAAGATCCACGAATCCTAAGATGGACAGGTAAGCTGATAGCTCAAGTCTGAAGAACCGGAGATTAGACAAGGGGCAGCTGCTAGATCCAGAACGAGTCAAAAACCTTGGCAAGGCGAGCAGGAAGGAAATAGGCTGCAGAAGGCGGAAAGATGAAGACTGAGGGGGTGGTAAGCCACCACAGGCCCCACCCCAACCAGTACCATTGAGGAGATTCCATCATGGGGGTGATCACATATCAAATTTCAACAGGGAAGTGATCACAACATTATAAAACTGCCAAAACACTGAGAATCATGGCCCAGCCAAGTTGACACACAATCTTAACCATCACACTAGACAAGAATTGAAGTTTGTACCATGGATTAAGTGGAATGAGTCCATAAGTCTACACAAGGCTTAAAACTCATCTCCATTTTTTATTGGCCAGCAAATAGTTTTCATTTAGGTCCGGTGATAGTCTGGCATACTGGGATACTTAGAGTTTTCAATTCTGGCTGGTTTGAACCAGTTGTGTTTGAAATACAGCATTCGGTTTTAAAATCTTCTAGGCAAATGCTGCTGAAAAGGCAAAGTTTCCATCATACAGTGTTTAACTTGGAGATGGCTCGTTGAACTGTGCACTTAGGATTCCTTCTGTTTTATCTCAATGAGAAGATTTTTAAGGATAAGATAAAGATGAAACACTTAAAAAATTCTTAGTTGTTTATTAATTGTACAAAAAATCTTTCTACTCACTAAAAATTATTAAAAACCATATCTTTCAGTAAGAAAAAAAATTAAGAAGGTGGGGAGTGATGTGTGCGTGTATTCAAAAGAAATGCTCAACTCAAGCAGGCAATGGGGAATGCATTAGGAAGGATGAGAATGAACTATCCTTGCTCTTGGGAACTCCATCTGAACTTTGCAGTAAGATAGAGTTCACTCATCCTAGTAAATAGCACAAGATATGTGACAAATATTCTGGTAGCCAGTTTCTAAAATGGCACCCAATGATCTCTGCTTTCTGGTCTTCATACATTTATGTAATGTCATTTTCTTGTGTGCAAGTTACACCTGTGACTTGCTTCTAATGAGTAAAATACAGCAAAAGGGGTGGGACGTCACTTACGAAATTAGGTTATAAAAAGATTCTGGGCTGTGTCTTGCTCACTGTTCTGGCTTTCTGGCTTGTGCTGATGAAAGCCAGCTGCCATGTTGTAAGCTGCCCTATGGAAAAATCTCATGGCAAGAAACTGAGAGAGACCTTCAGCCAACTGCCAGAAAGGAACTGAGGCTGTCAGACAACAGCTTGTCACAGATCCTGAAGATTTTTGATGATCCCACCTTTTCTACCTTTGCAATCATGTTAGCTTGGTCCAGCCCCTCCTTCCTTTCTCCCCACCCTCTCCCCTCTTTCCTGTTCTCCCCACTCAAGAATCCCTATTCGATTCTTACACAGAGCAGTGTAAAAATTGCCTTTTTAATTGTCTCTTACCACCTAACTCATAGGGACGGGTTTGGTTCCCCCCACCCCACACCATCAAGGCGTCCCCTCCCAACACCGAGTTGTTTATTATTCTGAATATATCTGCCTCTTTATAAGTGCCAGCTACTAAGATAATATTTCTTTCACCCTGCTGCATTCTTTTAGGTAACTCTGGTCGTAGATGGATCATGTCGTTCTCTCTTCCTCAGAAATACCAAGTCAGCCCCCTTGGGCATAGAGCCCAAGCTCTTTAGCATAGTAGGCAAGGTCTCCACAGACAGACTTGGCCTTACCTTTCTGGGTAAGCTCATAAAACCAAACCAAACCAAACCAAACCCAACCCATTGCTGTCAGGTCGAATCCAACTCATAGTGACCCAATAGGAAAGATCAGAACTTCCCCATAGGGTTTCCAAGGCTGTAAATCTTTACCGAAGCAGACTGCCACATCTTTCTCCTGCAGAGCAGCTGGTGGGTTCAATCCGAAGACCTTCCAATTAGCAGCCTAGCGCTTACCCAGTATGCCACCAAGGCTCCCGGTTGCTGTTAAATTGATCTTAATGTACATAGCTTAAAGTGGCTGCTTCTATGTGCTTTTTCTAGCTATAAAAATGAAAACTGTAAACATGTGGCTATAAGTCAGTGGAAAAGGCAATGTGAGCATTATTGTATGGATATATTCCAGTTTATATAACCGATCCTCTTTCTTGGACATTTGGATCCTGTTTCCAGCTAGCTCTTCACCACAAAGAACAATGTTACTTTAAATACCCTTTAAGTGCATTCTCCGGTAATCCTTAATTGAATTATCTTAGAAATGAGAACTGGCCTTCACCTCTTCTCCATTCTAAATGTTTGAAATTATTTAATCTAATTATGTAATTAAAGTGCCTTGTAGTTGAATAGAAAACCCTGGTGGTGTAGTGGTTAAGTGGTATGGTTGCTAACCAAAAGGTCAGCAGTTCGAACCCACCAGGCACTCCTTGGAAACTCTACAGGGGGCAGTTCTACTCAGTCCTTTAGGGTCGCTGTGAGTCGGAATCGACTTGACAGCAACGGGTTTTTGTTGGTTTGTACTTGAGTTCTTTGAGCCCCATCAGAGGAAAAGAATTAATCAATGATTATACTAATAATCAAACTACAAACAAAATGGTTAAATTTAACATTGATGATCTTCAGCTAGTAGTATAAGCAGAACTGTAAATCTTTCACTGATACATTCTTGGCCAATTAGCATGAAATTTCAAAGGACTCAAATTTGAAGCTTGCTGTTGCTAGGTACCATCGAGTCAGTTCCGACTCATAGCAACCCTACGTACAACAGAACAAGACACTGCCCAGTCCTGTGTCATCCTTCTTTCTATGTTTGAGCCCATTGTTGCAGCTCCTGTGTCAGTCCATCTCGTTGAGGGTCTTCCTCTTTTTCCCTGACCCTCTGCTTTAACAAGCATGATGTCCTTCTCCAGGGACTTGTCTCTCCTGATAACATGTCTAAAGTACGTGAGATAAAGTCTCACCATGCTTGCTTCTAAGGAGCATTCTTGCTGTACTTCTTCCAAGACAGATTTTTTTTGTCCTTCTGGCAATCTATGGTATATTCAATATTCTTTGCCAACACCATAATTCAAAAAAATAAATTCTTCTTTGGTCTTCCTTATTCATTGTCTAGCTTTCCCATGCATATGAGGCAATGGAAAATATGGCTTGGGGCAGGCACACTTTAGTCCTCAAATTGACATCTTTGCTTTTTAACACTTTAGAGAGGTCTGTCTTTTGCAACAATTTTGCCCAATGCAATGAGTCATTTGATTTCTTGACTGCGGCTTCAATGAGCGTTGATTGTGGATCCAAGTAAAATGAAATCCATGACAACATCACTATTTTCTCCACTTATCATCATGTTGCTTATTGGGCCAGTTATGAGGGGTTTTGTTTTCTTTATGTGGGGATGTAATCCATACTGAAGGCTGAAGTCTTTGATCTTCATCAGTAAGTGCTTCAAGCCCTCTTCACTTTCAGCAAGCAAGGTTGTATCATCTACATATCACAGGTTGTTAATGTCTTCCTCCAGTCCTGATGCTGAATTCTTCTTCATATAGTCCAGCTTCTCAGATTATTTGCTCAATACACAGACTGTATAAGTATGGTGAAAGGACACAACCCTGACACATACCTTTCCCGATTTTAAACCACACAGTTCTGTCTGAACGACTGCCTCTTGGTCTATGTACAAGTTCCTCATGAGCACAACTAAGTGTTCTGGGATTTCCACCCTCTGCAATGTTATCCCTAACTTGTTATGATCCACACAGTCGAATGCCTTTGCATAGTCAATAAAACACAGGCAAACATCTTTCTGGTATCCTCGGCTTTTAGCCAAGATCCGTCAGACATCAACAATGATATTCCTCATTCCATGTCCTCTTTGGAACCTGGCTTGAATTTCTGGCAGTTCCCTGTTAATGTCCTG
Source organism: Elephas maximus indicus (assembly GCF_024166365.1). Classification (NCBI taxonomy): domain Eukaryota; kingdom Metazoa; phylum Chordata; class Mammalia; order Proboscidea; family Elephantidae; genus Elephas; species Elephas maximus. The sequence continues at coordinate 57,609,411 of NC_064841.1, read as the reverse complement.
CTGCAACCATTTTTTAATTGTCTTCAGCAAAATTTTGTGTGTGATATTAATGATATTGTTCGATAACTTCCACATTCTATTGCAGCATCTTTCTCTGGAACAGGCATTAATAGGGATCTCTTCCAGTTTGGTTGGCCAGGGTGCTGTCTTCTAAATTTCTTGGCATAGATGAATGAGCACTTCCAACATTGCATCCGTTTGTTAAAATATCTCAATTGGTATTCCATCATTTCCTGCAGCCTTGTTTTTCGTCAGTGCCTTCTGTGCAGCCTGGATTTCTTCCTTCAGTACCATCCATTCTTAATCGTATGCTACCTCCTGAAATATGTGAACATTGGCCAATTTTTTCTGGTACAGTGACTCTGTGTATTCTTTCCACCTTCTTTTGATGTTTCCATCATTATTTTGCCCATTGAATCCTTCAGTATTGCAACTTGAGGCTTGAGTTTTTTCTTCAGTTCTTTCAGCTTGAGAAACGCCAAGTATGCTCTTTCCTTTTGGTTTCTAGCTCCAAATCTTTGCACATTTCATTATAATTCTTAGTCTTCTCAAGCTGCACTTTGAAATCTGTTCAGTTCTTTTACTTCATCTCTTCCATTTGCTTTAGCTACTGTACTTTCAAGAGCAAGTTTCAGAGTCTCTTTTGACATCCATTTTGGTCTTTTCTTTCTTTCCTGTCTTTTTAATGACCTTTTGCTTTCTTCATGTATGATGTTCTTGATGTCATCCCACAACTTGTCTGGTCTTCATGCATTAGCATTCAGTGTGTCAAATCTATTCTTGAGATGGTCTCTAAATTCAGTTAAGATATACTCAAGGTCTTATTTTGTCTCTTATGGCCTTATTTTAATTTCCTTTAAGTCCAACTTGAACTTGCGTATGACCAATTGATGGTCTGTTCCGCCGTTGATCCCTGGCCTTTTTCTGACTGATGATTTGAGCTTCTCCATTGTCTCTTTCCACAGATGTAGTCAATTTGATTTCTTTGTATTCCATCTGGTGAGGTCCATGTGTATAGTTGCCTTGTTTTGAAGTTTAGGATATTATTAATTACATAGAAGTAGGACTAATAGACTTTATTTAATGTTATTCCATTAGTGTTGTCATGTTGATCTAATATGATATGTGGTAATATACCCTGGTGGCATAGTGGTTAAGTGCTATGGCTGCTAACCAAGAGGTTGGCAGTTTGAATCCACCAGGCGCTCCTTGGTAACTCTATGGTGCAATTCTACTCTGTCTTATAGGGTCACTATGAGTCAGAATCGACTCGATGTCAGCAGGTTTGGTTTTTGGTTTTTTTGGATGGTAATATACGGAAACCCTGGTGGCATAGTGGTTAAGAGCAATGGCTGCTAACTAAAAGGTCAGCATTCAAATCCACCAGGTACTCCTTGGAAACCCTGTGGGGTAGTTCTACTCTGTTCTACAGGGTTGATATGAGTCAGATTCGACTCAACAGCAACAGGTTTTTGTTGTTGTTGTTTGTCTATGGTAGTATACAATTCTTTTAAATAGATTACTGTAGTTAACACTGTTGGTTGGTTACTCAACATCCATTTTCGTGTACCTGCTTCCTAACAGAACCCTGACTTTGTCAGGTATCCACCCTTTCTTCACCTTATTAAGCTCAGAAGTAAGTTCTTTTCTGACATGAGCCAATCATGGTGGTTACATTTCTGCATCTGTGATTGGTTTAGAAGTGGGCATGTGACTCAGTTCTGGGCAATCAGAGATGGGGGAGTTCTGCTGAGAAGCTTTGGGGAAGGATGATTTTCCTCTTAATGAGAAGAACAGAAGAGATGGCCTCTTTCTGCTTCTGGATGTTTCTCTGTCTGAATGAGATGTCTGGAACTGATGCAGCCATCATTTGAACATAGCCTGGAGGCAAGGTCAACACTCAGAGGATGGTATGACAGGACATAATTGAGCATCTGTCTCAGTCAACCCTTAACTGTAGGTTGCGTTATTGTTTAAGCCAATTTAAATCAGGGATTTCTGTTCATTGCAGCTGAAGTCATCCCAATTTACCTAACATAAGTCACCTTAAAAATAGTACCATATTACCATATTTCAAATATTGGTAAGTTATTCTTTTCAGAACTTTAGCCCTGATGAATTTTAAACTTTAGAGCATGCTAAAAGTAAGCACATAAATAAAACCAGCAAAACCCAAATCACACAAATTTTAAAGGAGAAATAATTTCATCATGAATCTTAGGCAGTTCTTTAAATCAGTCTGGGTTACTTTCAGGTGATATATTGAAATATTAAAAGTAATTCTACACTGGCATTTTACAAAAGCATTTGAGAAAATACATTTTTACACACCACTTTATTTTTTGCCCAAGATTCATAACTCTAACACGACCAACATAAGCTATTGGTAAAGTGAACCAGAAAACGTGTATTTACTATCGACCACACCACGTTTAAATATTTCTGGAAAACTCCAGATCAGTAAAGGAGAAGTTGCACTGCCTGCCTCAGAGAAAGGGGCAGGAGATAGGCAAGCCTCTCGAAAGGTGCCTATGATATACTTGAAACATGTCCAGAATGCTGTAAAATTCCATGGTGAAAATAGAGAAGAAAAGATTAGAAGGAGATGTGGAACCCTCCTGGGCCTACCCTGCCAACATGCCCCAGGACACGAGTTATCTGCAGCTTAAGAAGAAGGTATTCCATTGGCCATGGCTGTGATCTTTATTGTTGACTTTAATTGTATTCACATATTAACAAAGACAACAAGAAACCCAACTGACATTTGTCACCCCTCTATTCTGCACCCCATGACTCAATGGCAACTAGCAGCAATAATAAAATGTTCAACATACAGTCCCTGGGTTAACTAACTCAACTACTAACTAAAAGTCCACCCAGGGGCTCCTGAGAAGAATGTCCTGGCGATCTCCCTCCAAAAGATCAGTCATTTAAAACCTATGGAGCACAGTTCTACACGGGGTCGCATTGAGTCAGAATTGACTTGAGAGCAGTTGGCTTGATTTTTGGTTTTAGACGTTCAAAGAACATGTTGGCAATAAAAAAGTATTCTTGGGAACTGCTGTAAAAAGACATGCATGAACTGAACCAAGCAGGATCCAAGAAACGGCAGAACACATTGAAAAGGGACTTGCCTTTGTCACAACTCAGCAAACCTCCACAGTTGCCGCTGTAGTTGTAACCGCACACAGCAACAGCCTGCAAGGGCCTGAGCAATAACGTTGTACTATTTCAGGTTCTGCCACAGGTATATTAAGTATGAGGAACCTTTTACAAGTGAAGATATAAAGGAAGCAGCTGAACACACAGAGAGCTGAAAGAAGGCACTTAATACCCCATATGAATGATAAGTTGGTCTGTAAGTCCCAAACCCACTGCTGTTGAGTCAATTTCAACTCATAGTGACCCTATGGGATAGAGTAGAACTCCCACAGGGTTTTCAAGACTGTAAATCTTTATGGAAGCAGATTGCCACATATTTCTCCCATACAGCACCAGGTGGGTTCAAATCGCCAAACTTGGCTTAGCAGCCAAGTGCTTTAATCACTGCAACACCAGGGCTCCTTGGTCTATAGGTAATCCTTGGTAATCACTGGATGAGATTGCTTAGGGAGCCAGTTTAGAGTAAGAAGAGAAGGAAGTGAGGCCTGAGTTTTGCAGGATCTTAAATTACTCACTATATATATGGTAATATACATCCCTACCTTAAAACCCCAAATCTTTGGTAAATGTGTTAACACACAACTAATTTAGTATTGATTGGGGAATCAGGGTGTTTTAGTTATCTAGTGCTGCTACAACAGAACTAGCACAAGCAGACAACTTTAACAAACAGAAGTTTACTCTCTCGCAGTTTAGGAGGCTAGAGGTCCAAATTCAGGGCACCAGCTCTAGGGGAAGGCTTTCTCTCTCTGTCGGCTCTGGGAGAAAGTTCTTGTCATCAATCTTCCCCTGGTCTAGGAGCTTCTCACTGCAGGGATCCAGGGTCCAAAGGACGAGCTCTGCCCCTGGCTCTTCTTATTTGGTGATAATGAGGGCCCTCTCCTCTCCTTGCTTCTTTTATATCTCAAAATGTAAGGCAGGGGGAGAGCTCGTACTAGGGAGGAGGAAGAGACAGGGGGTGGTGACATTCCTCAATAAAATAGTCCCTACAGGGGTCCCCGACTTGGTAGTTAAACATTAAGCCAAGAAAATAGTCACTACAGGGGTCCCTAACTTGGTAATTAAACGATAAGCCAAGGAAATAGTCTCTACAGGGGTCCCTGACTTGGCAGTGAAATGTTAACAGTGGGAGAAAAGAGAAAAAGGGTATAAAACCCTAAGAAAACGACTATCGGGGCACTCAGACTCTTTCTCTATCTGAGTAGCCTGCTTGACGCTCCAGAGTCAAGTGTACTTTCGCTACTAGCCCTCTGCTAGCTAATAAACCTCTGCTTGCTTGGCACTATTTGTCTCAGTGTTTGAGTTCTTTCTTTCGTACTCCGAAGACAAGAACTGAGGCTATTCTCCAGTAACAAAAAGAGGCTGACTCAAGATGCAACCTAATCCTGTAGCTTGAGTCCTGCCTCACTAATGTAGCTGCCTCTAATCTTGCCTTATTAACATCATTGAGGTTAGGATTTACAACACATAGGAAAATCACATCAGATCAGCAAACGGAGGACAACTGTACAATACTGGGAATCATGGCCTAGCCAAGTTGACACATATTTTGGCGGAACAAAATTAATCCATAACACAAGTGACGAAGGCTAGGCTTTATTTTTGGGTCAGCACACACACAATGACTTAAGTGAAAAGGGAACTTTTGCAAGGTCACCAAGAGACTACAGGCTTTGAGCATTTTACTGAAATCTCTGAAAAGGGCTTGAGATCCCAGCAGGATGTGAGTGGGGGAAGGGAGGAGAGAGCTGAGTCAATAGAACTAAGTGTCAACAAATAGGGTGACCTTAGCTTACATGTGGTTGCATGAGTGATTTTCAGTAATGTCAGCCTTATATGATTCACAAATGCTCTTACGTGCATTTGCGTTTTTAATAAATATTATGCAGCTACTGTTTGCCACACATTCCCCAGGGCTCTGGAGTTACAGCAGGAAAGAAGAAAAACTAGTTGTCTGACCTCATGCAGGTTACAGTCTGGTCAAGGAAAATATTTTAGTTACATAATTTGCTATGGCAGAGTCTTGTTTATTCACCAAAAAAAGAAAAAAATCCTTTCCCCAGCCATGAGGCACACTGAGAGATTTCCCCACCAACAAACGAATCCACCTATCTAGATTATTTGGGATTTTTTTTTCCTAGAACTTCCTGCTAAAGACTAATTTCCTTTCAGGAAGATTTTTTTGCAAGTTCTCTGCAAGGGCAAGAACTTGTTTGAACTAAGGACTTCTGCAGTCTCTTGGCAGCCTGCATTTCTCAAGGCCAGGTCTCGGGCTTTTTTGTTGCTGTTTATTTTTTATTCTTGAGAAGTATGGCACCAGATGGAACCCATGGTCTGTCCAGTTCCACTCCGGGCAGCTGGCCACGGGCCACATGTCACTTGGGTGTCCAGTCATTAATCAGAATTCGGCATCTGGCTTCCTGCTGAATCTTGGTCCAGGTTAGATGAGATGCAAACATATCACTGCGCCGAAACTTTAAGATTCAGATTTTTCCTGAACATGGCTCTCGATCCCTGATGCGAGGATTTTGCCCAGTTATCCCCAAAGCTTTACATTTAGGAAACCATGCCCATTTACGGAGCTAGAGATTAGCCACATGTAACACTTTGAAAAGTAAAGGCAAGCAAAAATAAGCTTGAGATATCCTTGCACTAGTCACTTCACAAGAACTCTGTCTCTGAAGTGCATGGAGCCTGTCCCTGGAGTCTCCAGGGGTTTTAACGTCTGGGCTCCTCATGTCTACGCAGGCTGGGATGGAGGGGGTGGAGGGTCTGGAAGCCTGGAACCGCTGCAGGTCCCAGAGCACCCGAACGTGGGGACACGCCCGAGGCCCTGTGAAGACCCGCCAGCCAAGAACACACTCAGCTCCGACTGGGGGCTTTCTCACCGAGGGGTGCAGGGAACCCGAAGATGAGCCGAGGGGGGAGAAGGAGAAGCCAGGGCGACGAGGACGCTGGTCGGCAGAGCAGTATGGAGTCCGGGCTGTTCCCTCCGTCCGCGCTGACGCTGCCTTCGCGCCTCCTTTGAATTCCTGCACTTCAGCTAAAAGCCAAACGGCCTGAGACGCCGGCAGCAAAGGCTCCACCGGCCGAGTGCCGTACTCGGAGGACTCAAATCTCCCGGGGCTCCCCAAAGCCCAGGTCGGACCGCGCCCACGCCTGCCGTCCCCTCCCCAGCTCCGGCCAGGCCTCCCGAGTCCGCCGGTCCGTACCTCATTTTCTCGAAGCTTCGCTCACTTCCGTTCTCTCCGGACAAGTACGAGGTTCACTGCCCCCGGCCGGAGCCCAGCCCGCGCGAGGTGGGCCTGGGGCACAGCCCGGGCGGGGGCGGGGGGGGCGGGCCGGGGCGGGGGCGGGTGCTGGGGCGGGGCAGGGGCAGGGGCGGGCCGGGGCGGAGCGGGAGCGGGGCCGGGGGCGGGGCGGGGGAGGGCAGGGGCGGGGCCGGGCCGGGGCCGGGGGCGGGGCGGGGCTGGGCGTGGGCGCCCCCTAAGAGCCACGGGGAGGGCGCGGGGAAGCCGTGGGGAGTAGCGGGGCACGCGGGGAGGCAGCGGGAGGTAGCAGAGAGTAGCGGGCAGTAATGGGGAACAGCAGGGGTTATTGGGGGCGAAGGGAGTAGCCGGGGAGAAGCGGGGAGTGCGGGAGACCAGCAGGGAGCGGCGGGGACCATGGGGAGCAGTGGAGGACACAGGCCAAGAAGGGTCAGAGCTGGGCGCCCCGGGGAGGAAATGGCGTCTTCCACCCTCTTCTGCATCCCGGGATCAAAAGACCCCCAGTGGGCGGTGGGGATCAGGAGACGCCCAATCTCTGAGGTGAGATGGAGAGGGTGACCTGCACGCGCGTTTGCGGGTGCTAAAGTGTCGGTGCGCTCCAGCCAGCTCACCTCCTGCACTGCTGTAGGCCCATGGGTGTGCTCAAGGGGTTAAGGTCTGAGATCCCTGTCTAACCCCGCGGCCGCCCCTCCTCCGGGGACAATTCAGCCCTGGGCAGTGGTCTGCTGCAGAGCTCAAAGGGAAGCGAAGAGCCACGGGAATATCCTCGACACGTCCTCTCTTCTGCCTGCTCATCCACTCAGAGGAGCGCCTCAAACCCTCCGGTCCCTCTAGCGGCAGTCCCCAAGTGAAGTCCAGCAGCATCGGTATCACAGGGGACTGGTTAGGAACGCGAATTCTTTGCCCCACTCCAGAACCACAGGACTGGAAACTCTGGAGGTAGAGTCACGCCTGCCCCCCACTCTCATCTGCGTTTTCACAGGTTCTCCAGGCGATTCTGATGCAAGCTGAGCAGTGCTAGACAACACCTACAGAGAAGACCCCCGCCAACGCACACTCTGCCACCCTTTGAATTGTAGTTACTTTAAGCAGTGTGTGCGCGCACAGGTTTTCAGACACAGAATCACAAACTGGCCGTACTTTCATGAGTTCAGCTTGTCAGAATTTACTGGCTGGGTAGCAGCCCAGGTCTTGCTGAGCTGTGCCTGTAGACAGCCATGGATGGCTAAAGGGAAAGCCCGGAAACTGAATTCGCCTTGGGAATTCTTGCCCTAAATTCTGTGGAAAAAAAAAATTCTGTGGAAGGCAGCCCTTAATTTTTGGGAAGTCACATGGTTGCAGTTAGGAGCTGCTGAATGCTTGTAACCCTGAGATTTTTTTTTTTAATGTATAAATTTTATTTTTGTGTGTGTGTGAACATCTACACAGCAAATTATACACTGTTTCAACAAATTCTACGTGTACAATTCAGTGGCATTGTTTACATCCTTCCAATTGATGACGTTCTTCAAATTGTGTAGCTGTTCTCCCTCTGTCTTCCAGATTATCCCACAGTCATTAAGGTAAAGTCACTGCCCCCTAAGCTGCTCAGCTAACGTTCTGAGACGTTGTCAGCTTGATCCCAGACCCTTGAAAGAGCTCGGTGTCAAGGCAGACACGCTTCACTAATTAGGCTAAACTGTCGTTTGGTTCAGAGCAGACTCTGGAAAAAGTTTTGGTTTGATGTTTTCTATAGAAGATTAAGACATCCAGGAGGAGTTTCTGGGTTGCACAGATGGTTAAGTGCTGGACTACTAACCTACTAACCAGAAGGTTGGTGGTTCAGATCCACCCAGAGGTGCCTTGGAAGTAAGGCCTGGTAATTTGCTTCAGGAAGATCACAGCCTTGAAAACCCTATGAAGCAGGTCTACTCTGCATACTTGGGGTCACCATGAGTCAGAATAGACTCCACCACGACTAATAATAATAAGGCAACTAACAACAACAAAGCGTCCACTACTTTCTTCAGGTAAGGCAAATGGGAAACAGGCTTATACATGTAGCCAGTGGGGAGAGTGCTGCCCTCTACTGGCCATACACTAAATCTCCAGCTCTAAAGCTATGCTCCTCCGTTCATTTACCGGGTATAGTTAAGATTCATTATTGTGAACAGTTCGTGTCCTTTTAATTTATGGAAAAAGTAAGGCGTAACTATTGTTTTTCCTGCCACATATCTAAGAGGCAGAGGCACTTGTGTTGTGTGGCCTGAACCAGGAAAACATCAAACACCTACAGGAAGTTTTTGGACCATTAAAACTGCTTCTCCCTTCCACCCATTCTTCCTGATTCTTTGGGTTTCACATAAATCAAACTGGGGGAGGGGAGGTGTTCATTAAGGGGGAACTGCTAGTTTTCTTTTTTTCTTTGAATGTCTTTCCTTTGAAAACAATTGAATTATTATGAGTTTTTAAGCACTCGGCTGCTAACCAAAAGGTTGGCAGTTCCAACTCACCAGTCACTCCTCAGGAGAAAGATGTGACAGTCTGTTGCTGTAAAGATTTACAGCCTTGGAAACCCTATGGGACACTTCTACGCTGTGCTAAAGGGTCACTATGAGTCTGGATTGACACGACGGCAACAAGTTTGGGTTTTGATTATTATGGCTTTATTAGTAAGATAAGTTTTGTTAGCTGTTAAATCTTCTAAAGTTTTGCAGCAGCCACACAAATTGTTCTCTGAAAATCAGTGTCTTTATAACTTTAATAATTCAGTGTACAAAAGCGTGAACTGATGCCTTCCTGTTTGAGATGCCTTTTACTGTGGGGAGAAGGCAGTAGGCAGAGACAGACAATGAAGTCGCTTGTAGAAATATCTTAGAGGAATTGGTAAATGGCAGCAAAGTCTGCTCCCACAAGTGGGAAACATTTGGTTCTCAAAAATATCCAACTTGCTATGAAAGGAGCTACTGCTTATACGATTGATTTCATTATTTTGAATCTATGAGGTCTCTTCGACTTCTATATTATTTTGAATTAATCAGTTCTAACTGTTCAAAAAGAAACATTTACTGGGATCTGAAATGCTCAGCTACTAACTGAAAGGTCAGTGGTTGGAATCCACTAGCCACTCTGTGGGGAAAAGATATGGCAGTCTGCTCCCGTAAAGATCATAGCCTTGGAAACCCTACAGAGCAGCTCTGCTCTTTCCTATAGGCTGACTATGAGTTGGAATAGACTCGACAGCACACAAAACAACAATGTTCTCTGGCTCCCACCCATCTGTCAGTTTGTGATACTGAGGTAGCTTGCGTGTTGGTATGATGCTGGAAGCTATGCTACCAGTATTTTCAAATACCAGCAGGGTCACCCATAGCAGACAGGTTTCAGGGGAGCTTCTAGACTAAGACCGACTAGAAGAAAGCACTGAAGATCTGCTACTGAAAATTAGCCAACAGGAACCATGTGGGTTACAATGGAATATTGTTCCATCTCATTCTTTGCACATGCCATCAGGAGGGATCAATCACTGGAGGAGAGCATCTTGTCTGGTGAATTAGAGGGCCAAAAAGGGCAAGGAGCACCCTCAGTGAGATGGACTGGCACAATAGCTGCAACGATGGACTCAGACATGCCGGCAGCTGTGAGGACAAAGCAGGACCGGGCAGCGTTTCATTCTGTTGTGCATGAGTTCGCCATGAGTTAGAGTCAACTCCACAGCCACTCATCTAATGCGCTCTGGGCGCCATGCTGGGTGCTGAGGCCACCTGCCTAAAGCAACAGGTAAGTAAATAGACTCATTGTGTCATGTGTTCTATTTCCTCCTCCCATCAAAAACCATGTGCATAAAAAACAGTTTCCCAAAGTCTGATTTTTAATTTTGTTCATGCTCTTTTAAGATGTTTTGAAACATCGAATTGCAAAACTTCTAGTACAACTGGTACGAGCAAATATATATAAACCACTTTTTTCTGTTCTTTGATTACATTATTTGATTATTTCTCTGAAATACGGTTTCCTCTCTCTCCTTGAAGGCCCTTTTCCTTAATCGGTTCTGATGGATGCCTATTCCTCAATGTAAACTAGGTTAGAGAGACACTCAGATCCCCAATCCATTCAGATTGCCCTTCCTGCCGCGGTCTAGTCTGTGTCTGTGCTTGCCATGGAACTACTGCCTCTGGTCCTACCCCAGTACTGCTGATTTTCTCCCTTGGCAGTTGTTTCTTCTTTACTCAGCACTGGTCTTCAGTTTACCAAAGTCTTCTGCTTTTCCTCGGGATTCTGTTCTTCCCTTGTGTCTGCCAGGCATCATTCCAGGAGCTCCAGCGTCTGTTTGTTCACCGATAGCAGCCCAAAGCGGCCTTGCCTAGCTCCGTCCTACAGCTGGAGTGACACTGTGCACTAGCCATCAGGAACACCAGACCTCCTTGCCTCCCATACTTAGAGAGATAGTTGAGTTATTATAATAATAATAAAGTCTCTCATAAATAAGACTGAGAAATTAAGATGCATTCACTGTGAAGTCAGTCGCTCTGGGTTAGGGAAAATCCTTCAGGAACGTTTTCTCCAGAAATAGTGATTCAAGAACCTTGTAACACTGCAAGGTAAGCCAATGGACACCAGGGGGCAGGAGAGACTTTTTTTCCTCTGGGCCAACAGCCTTGTAGTTGATGCAGACAGAGCATACTCACCTCCGTTGTAATGTTTCCGGCTTTTCCATCTGTGAAACCTGCATTTGGTTTTTGGTAGTTTACGTGTTTTTCTATTACGAGTCATGCATGCTTTATTTCCCCTGAACTGTGTAAAAAATCCAATTGGTTATGTATTAGCTGAAAAACGCACACACCCAGGCCCAGTTTGTCTGTTTCAAATAACTTGCTCTCAGAACAGTAGCTGAGAGCTGGGTATGAATTCCCTTCGTGTCAAGCAGCATCCTTCGACTTCAGACTATTAGGATGTGCTCCAAGGTGCTTAAGGATCAGTAGTAGTCAACATTTATTAACCTCTGTGCCCTTTAGGGAAACCCTGGTGGCATAGTGGTTAAGTGCTACAGCTGCTAACCAAAAGGCCGGTAGTTCGAATCCACCACGTGCTCCTTGGAAGCTCTGTGGGGCAGTTCTGCTCTGTCCTATAGGGTCACTATGAGTTGGAATTGACTGTACGGTAACAGTTTATACCCTCCAGTTGAGGGTAGTGGTGGTTCAGTGGAAGAGTTCTCACCTTTGCAGGAGACCCAGGTTCGATTCCTGGTCGATGCACCTCATGTGCCCCCACCACCTGTCTGTCAGCGGGGGGCTGCATGTTGCTGTGATGCTGAACAGATCTCAGCAGAGCTTCCAGACTAAGACAAACTAGGAAGAAAGGCCGGGCAAACTACATCCAAAAATGAAAACCCTGTGGACTACAAGGGTCCAATCCCATTGTCCATGGGTTCACCATGAGTCAGGGTCAAGTCAAAGGCTTCTAACAACAACATGCCCTCCGCTAAGAACATTTTTTTCTCTCACGTCTTTAAGGATACTAGAAATTTCAGAAGAAGTGGGTATATTTACTTGTTTCATTTTCCAAATAGTCTGCGATCTTATGACAATGAATATTCCACCTGCCCCCTTGGAGATTCTGAAGTGTCTGCCTGCTTTGGTTAGGGAGGTATCAGCCCCTATCTTGGGAGCAATTAAAGCTTATCGTGTAACAAATAGGAGACAAACGACGAATGTTCAGTTTGCTTCTCTTGTCGTCTCCAGTCAGACCCTCTGCATTCTTTTTCTCATCTGTCCAGGCCGTCTTCAGACTCTGGATAGAGTTATCTTCCAAATATGTCCCCTTTGCTAGAGACAGTTTAATGCACCCACCCCACTTGCCTCATTGTCTGCAGAACACAGCCCCAATTCCTTAGCATGCAGGCAAGGGGCTTCCCAACCTGGCCCTAACCTCCTTCCCAGCTTCACTCCCCAGCACTGTCCCCAGTGTCCTGTCTTCCTGTCACGAGGTCTTCTCACCATCCTTAGCTTTTCTTCCTCCCCCTGCCTGAAATACCCCACCCTTTTCTTCACCCAGGTTCCTGGGTGGTACAAATGGTATGCATTCAACTACTAACCTAAGGTTAATGGTTCAAACTCACCCAGCAGCACTGCAGAAGAAAGGCCTGGAGATTTGCGTCTGTAAAGATAACAGCCAAGAACAATCTGTGGAGCAGTTCTACTCTCTAACACATGGAGTCACCATAAGTCAGGTTTGGTTTTGGTTTTCCTCTTCACCCAGCTTAGCAGTCTTCTATTCAGTGAAGTATTCTTCACTGGCCCTCTGCTCTGTGGTCTGATTGGGCTATATTTACTTTTATTTTCATTATAGCACTGTTGAAAGAAAAATGTGATCTAGTCAGTTAGAGTTAACAGGGTTTATTGAGTGAGAAACTTTTCTTGAATAGGGAGTACCCCAAACTGAAAATGGTGAGGAGGCTCAGATTTACACAGTTACAAAGCCCTTTTAAAGCTTAGATGATTAAGTATCTTGCCCTTTGCTTTGATTGGCTAATCATATTTAATTTTCATTTTGTTTTAGTAAAGTTCATCACAGAGTGCTAAGCTGGTTTATCTTGATTGGGCTAGTGTTGCTAACTAATGCTGATAAGGATTGCTAACTCATAGTAACTCATGCTGATAAGGAAAAGTTCCCTAAGTTTGATTTTGCATAAAATTGTTGTTTCTTATAAATGACCTCATGACCCATTTCTGTTGGGCCCTTGGCCCAGGGAAGCCATTTGAACTCTTACCTTTATAAAACAATTTTACATTTTATTTATTTATTGAGAACGTTTGTCTCCTTCTTATAGCTTATGTGCCCCATCTTTCTTTTATATTCCCAGCGTTTAGCACAACATCTGCTACAGAGTAGGTGCTCAGTAAATGTTTGCTGAATGTCTTAGTTATGACAGAAATACCATAAGTGGATGACATTAACAGACAAGTTTATTCTCTCAGAGCCTAGGATGCCAGCTCCGGGGGAAGGCTTTCCTCTCTGTATTGGCTCTGGGGAAGGCTTACTCTCTGTGTTGGCTTTGGGGAAGGTCCTTGTCATCAGTCTTCTTTGGTAGAGGAGCTTCTCAGCGCAGGAATTGCTTTCTTGGTGGTCTGAGGTCCCACTGTCTCTCCGCTTGCTTCTCTCTTTTACATTTCAAAAGAAATTGATTTAAGACACAGCTTAATCTTGTAGATTGAGTCCTGCCTCATTAACATCACATGTGGGAAAATCACATCAGTTGACAAAATGGTGGACAGTCACACAATACTGGGAATCACGGACTAGCAGAGTTGACACAATTTTTGGGGGGACACAATTCGATCTATAACACTGAGTAAATAAAGTTATGGTTAGATTAGTGGAACGGCCAACTCTTGAGCCTTTCTGTAAGTGTGGAGTCCTCAGGTGATGAATGATTTCCAGGTGTTAACTAGACTTTCAAGGAGCCCTGGTGGCACAGTGCTGAAGAGCTCGGCTGCTAACCTAAAGGCTGGCAGTTTGACCCCACCAGCCGCTCTGCAGGAGAAAGGAATGGCAGTCTGCTTCTGTAAAGATTACAGCCTTGGAAACCCTACGGGGCAATTCTGCTCTGTCCTAAAGGGTCACTATGAGTCAGAATCAACTTGATGACAGTGGGAAGTGGGATTTCAAACCTTCGTCTAATGGAAAGCCATCACTGAGTTCATCATGTCTAACATATAAGGAACCTGTGACTTCCATCTCATGTTTCATATACTGTTTCTGAATACATTACCCATGCCCACAGATACATTTCAACCAAACCAAGCATTTGACAAGGAGTGTGCCTTACCTAAAAACCACGTGGGCTGATTCAGGGGTCTTTTTCATCTGCGAATTCCACCATCTCTTAAGACCCTGAAAGCTAAATTTCTTGATGCTGGTTTCAGAAGTAGCTTTGTAACAATTAACCAAAGTTTTGGTTACTCCAACAAACATTAGAATATAGGAAGCAAAATTTATATCACGTTTCCTCATGCATGTCTTCCCCATTACTCAACTTTGAGGGAAAAAACCGTATTTTTTACCTTTTTTCCGCACCTAATGCACAACCGCTTCCTCTCTCGCACACTCTTTGGCTTCAGGTTTAAAATAGCAACCACAGCTGTCAGGGTAGACGCTCTTCAGGGATTTTAAGGCCACTAATCAATTTCACAGCTGGAGGCAGAGCACTTAGCTGGGAAATATTTTTCACATGACATACAAGGTGCTTTGACCTGTGGGGCAGCCAGAGGGTTAAGCTGAAGGGGTAGGGGAGCTGCTGGCCTCCACTGAAACCTGGGGGGAGGAGGCGGGTGGGCAGAACTCATTTGCTAGATACCTTTCCTTCCATGTGTTTTCTTTCCCTGCCTACTTCCCACTGTTAACAAACTGACCCAGAGAACAAGGAACCCCAACTTCTGCAGGTGCCTCTGCGAGCAGAGAGCAGGGAAGGTAATTGCTGCCTGGTCCCACTGCTCTGAGTCCTTGGGTGGTGCAAATGGTTAAAAGTTTGGCTGCTAATTGAAAGGTTGGAGGTTCAAGTCCACCTAGAGGTACCTCGGAGGAAAGGCCTGGGCGTCTACTTCTGAAAAACTGGCCATTGAAAACACTACAGAGCATTGTTTTACTCTGACACACACACACAGTGTCACCACGAGCCAGAGTTAACTCGATGGCAACTGGTTTGGTATAGTTTGTTTGTCTTTTTGGTTCTACCCCTCTGAACTGAAAGCAAGGCCCAAACTTAAAATGTATGAAGAAGAAAAATCCTCTCTTCGATGACACCTTTCTGTTATCTAGTGGTTTGAGAACCTCTGGCGTGCATCAGAGTCACATAAAGGTTCTGGGAAAACACAGATTGCCGGCCCGACCAGAGGAGTTCTGATTCAGTACTTCTGGGGTGGGGCCTGGGTATTTGCATGTCTAATAAGTTACCAGGTGAGGCTGCTGTTGAAACCGCCTTGAGAAACCACCTGCTCTTATCTCACCATCAGTTCTTTCTTTCACTCACATGTTTACTCACTTGATACTTTGTTTCCTTTGTGTCTCAGAAACATACTACTCCATGCTGGCCAACACCTTCCCTTCAAATGTCAATTTTATGGAGATGGTGGTAGAACTAAGACCCATATTGTCAAATAATTTCTCTTGCCTGATATTAGCCCATCACTGGCCCGTCAGTTTGTCATACTCTGGTGGCTTGGGTGTTGCTGTGATTCTGGAAGGTATGCCAGCAGGGCCACCCATGATGGACAGGTTTCAGTGGAGCTTTCCAGACTAAGACGGACTAGGAAGAAAGGCCTGGGGACTCAGTTCGAAAAATTAGCCACTGAAAACCTTATGGATCACAACGGAACATTGTCCGATTCACTTGCTTTGCACACGTTATCAGCAGAGATCAATCAGTGGAGGAGAGCATCATGTTTGGTGAAGCAGAGGGCCAAGAAGGGCAAGGGAGACCCTCAGTGAGATGGATTGGCCCAAGAGCCACAATGATGAACTTGAACATAGCAGCGACAGTGAGGGTGATGCAGGACCAGGCAATGTTTTGTTCTGTTTTACATAGGTCACAATAAGTCAGAGCTGACTCGATGGCAGCTATTTATCTACCTACCCACCCACCCACCCAGCTATCCGCCTATCTAGCTAGCTAGCTATCTACTTATAGAGTAAATGTGTCAGGAGAATAACAGAAAGAACTATATTGTAAAATCACGATTTTAAGAGTTTTCTTCCTTTGAGCTGCTAAATATATGCAGTAAGCATTTAGTGAGCATTTGTGTGCCAGTCTGTAACGGGGATATAACACTTCCGCTCTTCATACTCTCTTTCCCCAGATAATCAGGGTAGTTTTATTACACAGATAATGGAAAGCAGCTTGCTTCATTTCCTACCCAGAATAAATTGCCCCTCATGCCATAGAGCGACTGTAAAGTGAACTTCTCTGTTCTCGCTAGAGAATGTGTTAGGGGGACAGTGGAGCTCGGTGGTTAAGGGCACAGCCCCAGAGTCAGACAGAGCTGGACTTGGGGCCTGGGAAAGCAACCAAACCCTCAGGAGCCTCAGTTTTTATTATTATTATCATTATAAATTGGAGATAATAATTTTTAAATCATAGGGATGTACCAAATCCACACTTTGACTGCTTCTACATGGTCAAGTGGTAAAGTGACCAAGGCCAAAGTTAAATATCACCATTGTAACATCGATATCTGGGGTAAAAGAATAATCCTCATATTGTTATTAGAAAGTAGTCATTGACTGTATAGGTTATCTCTTGCCACAAGCCTGCGTGTAACGAGCTACTGTAAAACTTCAGAGGCATACAATATTACACATTTATATTTTCCCATTCTACAGGTCTGTGGATGGTTTTGCTGATCTGGGCAGACCCTGCAGACCTCAGCTGGACTCACTCTTGTCTGCTCATTCCTGTGACTGCACTCACCTGCAGGTGGGGGGACAGGGACTGGCTGGTCGAGGATGTCCTCAGCGCCGCTGTCTCTGCTCTGCTCCAGGTGGCCTCTCCTCCTCCAGCAGGCTAACCTGAGCTTGTCCTTGTGGCGTAACAGAGTTCCAAGTGCAAGAGGGAGAACATGCGCTGAGGATGAGGCTCGGAACAGGCTTGTTGCTCGCTTCTGCTGCATTATGTATAGCAAACCACAAAGCTGCCCAGACACACACACACACACACACACAAAAGACACAAAGCCTGGGAAAAATGGTCTCGCCTTTTGATAAGAGGGACTTCAAAGACATGTTGTGAAGGGTTCAAATACATAAAAGGGCAGAGAATTAAAGCCATTTTTGCACTCAACCTACCATATGAACATGTTATTAAAGTTTCATCAGTCAAATTTTGTGAGTTTGACGTTATGGGAAAGGGGCAATAACATCTCCACTGTGAGCGGCTTGATTTTTCCTCTGGGAGCTACCTACCGAGGGACAGTCGGTGGTTCAGTGGTAGAATTCTCACCTTCCGTGCAGGACCCAGGTTCGATTCCCAGCCAATGCACCTCATGTGCAGCCACCACCCACCTGTCTGTGGAGGCTTGCATGTTGCTATGATGCTGAACAGGTCTCAACGGCGCTTTCAGATTAAGACAGATGAGGAAGAAAGGCCTGGTGATCTACTTCTGAAAATCAGCCAGTGAAAACTCCGTGGATCACATGGACTGATCTGCAGCCCATCATGGAGATGACACAGGACCAGGCAGGGCTTTGTTTCTTTGCACGTGGGGTCACCATGAGTTGGGGGCCAACTCACTGGCAACTAACAACAACAACAACAAACCTACATATTGACAAAACTAAATAGAGCCCAGTTTCAACTGTGACTGGTAGAGAAGCAAAGTATTTGAGTAGCTCATTTTAAATAAATATCCTGCTTCTCTTCTTTACTCTTCATCACGGGCGTTGTTTTTAGTGGCAAAGTTAACATGCTGCTTCTAAATCATCCCCACAAGAGTTAAAGAATTCCCGAAGAGCATCTTCCCTTAAAAGGATCATGGCTTAAATAGAATTTAAAAATAAATAAATAAATACAGTTTTGAATGTTATTTAATATTAACAATGGCAGTTCACCAAAACAATTCTACAAAGACTAGAATTGTGATCCAAACCCAGTGCCGTCGAGTTAATTCCGACTTATAGCGACCCTATAGGACAGAGTAGAACTGCCCCATAGAGTTTCCAAGGAGCGCCTGGCAGATTCAAACTGCCGACCCTTTGGTTAGCAGCCATAGCACTTAACCACTACACCACCAGGGTTTCCTGAATTTATGAATTGTTATTATTCTACCTTGTATACCATAAGGAGCCTGGGTGCACAGTGGTTAAGCGCTTGGCTGCTAAGCGAAAGATTAGTGATTCGAGCCCACCGGCTGTTGTGCGGGAGAAAGATGTGGCAGTCTGATTCCATAAAGACTACAGCCTTGGAAATCCTATGGGGTAATTCTCCTCTGTCCTATAGGGTCGCTATGAGTCAGTTCCAATGAGGTTTTTTTCCCGTGTATTATTATTTAAAATCTCATGAACATTTGTTGACTCAAAAAAAGATATGTATCCTAAAGCTAACATGCTTTCTTTGACATAGAGTTAACAGCTTTCATGCTTATCCTAGTCTTACAGTAATAACTATAGATCTATACTTCAACAGACTGCCAGAATCCAACCCCTAAACACATAAAGAACGTAAGGAGATTTTGACTCCAAGTCTCATTTATAATACCTATACTTACAGTCGAACCTGGAGCCCTGGTGGCACAGTGGTAACCAAACCGTCAGCAGTTCGAATCCACCAACTGCTCCTTGGAAACCCTATGGGGTAGTTCTACTCTGTCCTATACGGTTGCTATGAGTCAGAATCAACTTGATGACAATGGGTTTATGCTCAAACCCACCAGCCACTCTGCAGGAGAAAGATGTGGCAGTCTCCTTCTGTGAAGACTTACAGCCTTGGAAACCTTACAGGCAGTTTTACCTTGTCCTACAGGATTGCTATGAGTTGGAATTGACTCGACGGCAGTGGGTTTGGTTTTTGGGTTTTACACCTGAAAGAGAATACTGTATTTCAATATTAACAACAAATCCAAATGTCACAGCATGTGTGTGTGACTGGTATTGTTATGATACTGATGCTGATATGATCAGATACGATGGTAGCCTGTGTGAGCAGATGACCACTGGTTGTACAGAAGTTTAGCAGGCTTCCAAAGCTAAACCAAAGGAAAGTGCATTTCAGCTGAACGCCTAGGCCAAAGCTGACCTCTGGGTATCACTATGATTCCAAATGGCTTTGAAGCATTAAATGTGGCAATGTATGTAGAGAATATACGGTATATGGTAAGTCTTCAGTAAATGGCAGGTATTGTTTCTCACTATTTTTGCTGTTGGTCAGAGTTAGTCATAATACTACATAGTACTTTGACCCTTAGCGAAACTTAGCAGCAAGGCTTCTTAAGTCACAGCAAACACAAGGTTATGGACAGGGAAAATCTCTGCAAAAGGGATCTTGGTCCCTTGGAGATTTAAATTTGAAATTGTATAGAAGGCTGGCTCATGCCTTGTCCCCCCTGGTAACCAAGGCCTCTGTGTTTTCTTCTGTTACTACTCTCAGTAACATTGCATCGTGACAATAATTTCACCTTCCTGGTTACCTACTTCCAAAAATTAGCCAATGAAAACACTGTGGATTGCAACAGAATATTGTCCAACATAGTGCTGGAAGATGAGCCCTAGGGTGGAAGGCATTCAAAATACACATGACCACAATAATGAACTTGAGCATACCAACGATCTTGAAGATGGCACAGGACCAGGCAACGTTTTATTCTGTTGTACCTGGGGTTTTCATGAGTCTGAGCCAACTGAACAGCAAGTGACTATGACAAGGGTATGATGCAAATATGATTAAACCCAGAAGAGGCTCTCAAAGTGTATGGAATCTGCAGAAATATTCATGATGATGAACCAAATGGATAACTCTTGATTATGATGAAAGTATAAACTTATTACAGCCCTTTTAAGTCTATACTATTAGGATTCTAAATGGATAATGCATTTCCTCAAATAGATCTGGTTTCAGGAGCAAGTTAAAATGCAACTACACAGAAAGATATGCATCGTTTTGGCTACTGAGTATTACAATAAGTTTATTACTTTAATATTTGTATTTAATATTAAAACTTAATAAACAGGGCTGCATGTGCTAAACAAACATGAATAAAATATTCATCCTTCATTCATTCATTCAGCAAGAAACTGTGCTCAGCCTGTGGATGATAAGAAGATAAATTGGGCTCTGTTCTTGCCTTCAAGGACCTAGATCCTAGGAGTGACTTAGAGAATGATCATCCAATATTTAAAGTCATGATGGATGACTGTTCCCTGTTCCTGGTCCCCTAATTATCACCCCTACTCCACACCTTTTTCTCTCCTACCCCCAACACTGGTCATAAAGCCTGGACCCAGTGTTCCTGCAGTGGACTTCCCAGATTGACCATTCAGGCAAGCAGGAGATTCATGGCAGCTTTTGAGTCCCCTTCTTTATGATCTTGTCAGTTGCTTTTTTCCTCTGGCCTTAGTCTCTTTCACTGGTAAAACATGCATGCCTTTCTCTTAAGTCTAGTGCCCAAAAAAAGGCTCTATATTATGTTATTGATTTTAGCAATTGGTGTGTTCAACTTAACCGTCCCACAGCCAGCTTTTAGCCAGAAGATGGAGTGCAAGAGCCAAAGCTAAGAAATCTTTGGAAGTTTATGGCTTTCATTTACTTTTCTCTGGATTGAAAGGCCTGGGATTTTATTCTTCAATTTAGCACTTAGAGCCCAAAGTTCAGCATCATAACATGCATTAAAGCTAACCAAGCTGTTAGGAGCGGGCTACCCGAGTAATGTGTTTTAGTAAGCATATGGTTTAGATTTAATAATTTGTTGAAAACAGAGGGAAAGCATAAATCGAAGACCAATGCAAGAGGGTAGATTTTGGTTCTGTTCTCCCAAACGATGTACAGTTAGTAAGGTTGGTGCTTTTTTCTATATGTGTACATGATAGTCCCAATAAGAAAGAGCGGGGTTAATGCATTTGTTATGAGGCATTGTGTGGGTGTAAAACACATTGCACCAAATTAATGAATCTGGTAAGGGGTGTACAGGAGTTCTTTACACTATTCTTATTCTTGCAACTTCTCCTGCAAATTTGAAATTATTTGCAAGTAAAAAGTAAAAACTCACAAAGAACAGGTTTCCTAGTTTATTTTAGTCAATCAAACATGACATCATCTGGTAAAAACTAGAGCATTTATATTGCCCTTAACCTACTTTGGAAAAAAAAACATTTGAATGGTAAGAGTTGATTGAGCTCCATGCTGATTGTGAAATTAAACACAACGAGCATTAATTAGGTGAGAGTGAAGATTTGATACAAGTGTAAGTTATAAAAATCCTAAATTTTCATCATGCTAGGAATCTTGGAGCTGATACTACACAGTGAGCTGGAGGCACGGCAAACAATGTCTCCAATTTCCCTAGAAGGGTGGTGTACATTTACTGCGACACATGGAAAGGCTGAGGGCAATCTTTTCTTGGACTTGCCTGTTGGCCTTTTAGAAAGAACGTTCCAGCCTATTATGTTTTGCCCCCGACTTACGACTCAGCCATTGTACTATCGCCCTGTGTTGTAGTATTTTGATCCTAGCCCTAAAAAAGCCCTAGACCTCAACAATTGGAGGTCTGTGCTTTGTGTATTTGGGAGACTAAATTTATCTTAACACCCTGCCTTTAAAGTAAACCAAGCCCTGATCTTCAGCTTCATCCCCAAGACTACCAAAAAGCAGGACCCACCATAATGAATAAAACAGCAGTGAGTGTTGAGCTTTGGGGCTGGTTACCGATTTTATATTACTTGGGGTCTGGCTTAACCCTTCTCTTCCTATCAAGCAACATATGGATTATATTTTCTCAAAAATTATTTGGAGTTTGGCAGTCTCATACAGGACCTGGAAACACATGGATACACTCAAAAGGAAGTTTTGTATTGTTTGTTTGGCTGTGTTTTGTTTTTGTTTTTTTTCTTAATGTGTATTATCCATTCTCTTCCATAGGAATACTGGATATTCCAGTGTATCTGAAATAGTACTACAGAAGCTGGAAGTTCAATTTCAGGAGCTCAGTTCACCCCTTCTGTGGTTTCAGCACTCAATATCATAGCTGCTACATTCAATTCCATTGGCAAGTTTCCTCCAAGTGGAGGGGGAGATATTGGTTTTACTGCAGTCTATAAATATGATCATTTATTGGCCCCAACATATTTATGTTCCCATTTCATTCAGTGCTCACTTAAACTGTCCAATTTGCTTGACCTAGTCTATAAATGTAAATTGCCTGCATCTGAAACTGATGCTGGATGGTTTTTGAGTGCACACGAGTGGGAGTTGTATTACTTGTATAAGTCAGCCCAGGTACAAAGGAAGCCCCCAGCTGTACGCCAGCCTTCCCCTTTCTTCTCACTCTTGAACGTACTAAAAATGCATAGTATCCCAAAAAATAAAATAAAATGGTATTTGAAATCAATTACCTCATACATTAATAGAGGCAACAATATTGTCTTCTTTAAAATTTTTCACTTGCTTGAGGAAGTCAGAAAGTGTGGTCAATGTTAAAAGAATAAGCATGTAACCCTGCTGGCTGTTTTCATTATGTGAAACCTAAACATTTTACGTTGTAAGAAACCAAACCAAGACCCGTTGCCATGGAGTCATTCCTGACTCATAGCAACCCTATGGGACAGAGTAGAACTGACCCATAAAGTTTCCAAGGAGTGCCTGGTAGATTTGAACTGCTGACCTTTTGATAGCAGCGGTAGCACTTATCCACTACGCCACCAGGGTTTCCTTACATTGCATAGTAAGATTCAGATAATTCAAGGTCATACTTTGGCTCTCAGGGACTTGTTTTAATTTTCCTCAGCTTCGACTTGAACTTTTGTTCAAGTCGAAGCTGAGGCAATTGGTGGTCCATTCCACAGTCAGCCCCTGGCCTTGTTCTGACTGATGATATTGAGCTTCTCCGTCATCTCCTTCCACAGATGTAGTTGTGTTCCATGCAGCGAGGCCCATGTGTATGGTCACCATTCATGTTGTTGAAAAAAGGTATTTCCAGTGAATAAGTCATTGGTCTTGTGAAATTCTATCATGCAACCTCTGGCGTTGTTTCTATCACCAAGGCCATATTTTCTAGTTACTAACCCTTCTTGTTTCCAACTTTGCATTCTAAACCAAAAACCAAACCCTTTGCCATTGAGTCGACTCTGACTCATAGCGACCCTATAGGACAGAGTAGGACTGCCCCATATGGTTTCCAAGGAGCACCTGGTAGATTGAAACTGCCGACCTTTTGGTTAGCAGCTGCAGCCCTTAAGCACTGTGCTACCAGGGTTTCCTTTGCATTCTAAAAAAAAAAAAATCACCAGTAATTACCAGTGCATCTTAACTGCATGTTTGATCAATTTCAGATTGTAGAGTTGGTAAAAATCTTCAATTTCTTCATCTTTGGCATTAATGGTTGGTGAGTAAATTTGAATTATAGTTGTATTAACTGATCTTCCTTGTAGGTGTATGGATATTATCCTGTCACTGACAGGGTTTTATTTAGGATAGATCTTGACATGTTCTTTTTGATGATGAATGTGATGTCATTCCTCTTCAGTTTGTCATTCCTGGCATAGTGGACCATAGGATTATCTGATTCAAAATGGCCAGTATAAGTCTATTTCAACACACCAGTGGGTAGGATACCCATCTTTAATCATTCCATTTAGTTTTTGATGACTTTTAATTTTCCTTGTACGCTGAGCAAATAATCTGAGAATCTGGATTATGTGAAGAAGAATGTAACATCAGGATTGGAGGAAGACTCATTAACAACCTGCAATACTCAGATGACACAACCTTGCTTGCTGAAAGTGAAGAGGACTTGAAGTACTTACTGATGAAGATCAAAGACCACAGCCTTCAGTATGGATTGCACCTCAACATAAAGAAAACAAAATCCTCACAACTAGACCAATAAGCAACATCATAAGAAACAAAGAAAAGATTGAAGTTGTCAAGAATTTCTTTTACTTGAATCCACAATCAACACCCATGGAAGCGGCAGTCAAGAAATGAAAAGATGTATTGCATTGGGCAAATCTGTGGCAAAAGACCTTTCTAAAGTGTTAAAAAACAATAATGTCACTTTGAGGACTAAGGTGCGCCTGGGCCAAGCCATAGTGTTTACAGTCTTCTCGCATGCATGCAAAAGCTAGACAATGAATAAGGAAGACCGAAGAAGAATCGATGCCTTCAAATTATGGCATTGGCAAAGAATATTGAATATACCATGGACTGTCAAAAGAACAAACAAATCTGTCTTGGAAGAAGTATGGCCACAGTGCTCCTTGGAAGTGAGGATGGTGAGACTTTGTCTCATTTACTTTGGACATGTTATCAGGAGGGACCAGTCCCTGGAGAAGGACATTGTGCTGGTAAGATAGAGGGTCAGTGAAAGAGAGGAAAATCTTCAACGAGATGGATTGACACAGTGGCTGCACCAATGAGCTCAAACATAGTAATGATTGTGAGAATGGCACAGGACCTGGCAGTGTTTCGTTCTGTTGTACACAGGATTGCGATGAGTGAGAACCGACTTGACAGCACCTAACAATAGTAAGATTCAAGGAATACTAGAAAGGAATCTCAAAAAATTAACTAACCCTGGCCCTGTCTATTGGCAGTTATCCTAAGGCAGTCCCTTCCCTAAGCAGGAAGTTATTTAATAAGTTTTTAAGGATCATAGCATTTGGGAGATTTTGTATCTGGCTAGTCACTGCTTTAATGCTTCTTCATCTACACTGGCTAGATAACCAAAAAATGAAACTAGTTGCCATCAAGTCAATTCCAACTCATGGTGACTCCATGTGTGTCAGAGTAGAACTGTGATCCATAAGGTTTTCTTGGCTATGGTCTTTTGGAAACAGATCACCAGGCCTTTATTCCTAGTGCCTCAGTATGGGTCTAAAGTGCCAACATTTCCGTTAGTAGTTGAGGATTCCTACTGGGTATCTGTTGTTGTGTGCCATTGAGTCGATTCCAACTCATAGCGAGTAGAGCTCCCCCATAGGGCTTCCAAAGCTATAATCTTTATGGAAGCAGACCGCCACATCTTTCTCTCGCAGAATGGATAGTGGGTTCGAACCACTGACCTTTAGTTAGCAGCCAAGCGCTTAACCACTGTGCCACCAGGGCTCCTTATTTGTTAGTTAAAGCAAAACAAAAAAACCCAAACCCACTGCCATCGAGTCGATTCAGACTCACAGTGGTCCCAAAGGGTTTCCAAGGTTGTACTGGTTGCTTAATACTCTTTAAATATCAGTTTTTGTCATTTAAATCTACTTCCCTGAGTTTGTCTTATCTGTACAGGATGGTTGACTGGCTAAGGTCCCTCCAAAAATATTCCTTCTCATTTTTAAAGATAATTTTGAGGCAGTCACTCCCACCTTATTTTCTTTAGGCATAACAAATCATCATCTTAAACCTTTCTATACGTTTTTGCTTTCCCTTTTTCTAAGTTTTTCTTCTCAGCCTCCTATCTCCAAAATAAACTGACCTAGTTCTAGAAATAAAATAACTAAAAACATATGCAATTTAGAAATGCAAACCATCGTATACCAAATAGGCATTTGGTAATAGAAATTAAGAATGCGCTGATTTGTGTAAATTCTTTCTGAGAAGACATATCATCTCCTTTGTGTAATATTACAAGCCAGTTCACTGGGAATAAAAGCTGGGTAAGGCATACTGCTTGCATTAGAATGGCCCGTATGACATTCTGTATAGGCTGGGCATTTTTTTTTTAATTTATTGGGAAAATTTAGAAATATTGATGAATTTAAACCATTTTTAATTTACTTATTAGAAGACACATTACAATGATATCGAGGATTTAGTACAATGCCTGGTATATACTAGATGCTCAATTGCTGCTGTTGTTACTGCTTTGGAGTTTGTCACCGACTTGTGGCAACCCAACACACATTGGGATCGGACCTTTGTGATCCATAGGGTTCTCACTGGCTGATTTTTTGGAAATAAGTTACCAGACCTTTCTTCCTAGTCTGTCTTAGTCTGGAAGCTCCACTGACAGATGGGTGGTGGTTGCACATGAACGCTGACTGGGAATGAAATCCTGGATTCCCACATGGAAGGTAAGAATTCTGCCCTTGAACCACCAGCACCCCCAGATGCTCAATAAACCAAAAAGCCAAACCCACTGTTGTCGGGTCTATTACAGCTCATAGATGCTCAATAAATAGTAGTTATTAGTTGATTGTACTTCAGTGTGATAGCTATTCAAGTATATTTTGTAACATAAAAAAAAAAAGAGACCTTTCTTCTAATTAGGCAATGAAGGCTAGTAAGTTGGAGACTTTCCAGATAACTGTTACATTATATAAGAATTTACAATGTCAAAGAAGACATATCCTGAATGCCGTAAAATTGCAATGGTCTGAATTACTTAGCAAGTTTTGAGGTGTTACTGGGACGCTAACATTTTGAGTGTATGGAACTCATTAAGCGTTTCCCTCCTCATTTGAATACTATACAAGGCATAACCTTCTCCCTTTATTCTGTCAGTGGAGACATTTGGAGGAAATGCAGATGTGAGTTGCTATCCAAGGACGCTTTAAACAAATATGAAATATAATTCGATTGTTTCCTGAGAGATTGACTGCTTGCAAAAGCCAAAGAAAATGTTTTACTAATCCAAAAGGTACAAAATAGGTTGAAACCATGAAAGTGGGGAGGGCTGAGTTTGGAAAAGTGAAAGTATTTGGACAAGGGCAATTACCACGTTGAGGCTGCACTGTGAATTCCATCGTTCCTTTTCTGCTAAAATAAGCAACATACCGCTTCTTTTATCTTTTTATGTTTTTACCAAGAGACTGGTGAGGTAGCCATGTTGAAGGAAATTCCGATTCATATCAAATCTAAACACTCAGGATACATTGGATTTTTTTTTTTTTTTCTATGCCCTGGTCATACAAAAACAGTGAAAGATCTCATTAATAATGAGAAATCCCAAGGAACCTATGATCCAAAAATGCCTTCTGGAATATTTTAATTAAAAATATATAACTAAAAGGAGGGTGAGAATGGTTGTATAACTTGAAGAATGTAATCAGTGTCCCTGAATTGTGCATACAGATATTGTTGAACCGGTATATGATCTGCTGTGTATATCCTCAACAACAAAAGTAAACTATAAAAAATATGAAATTATATTGAAGTGATGCAGTTTCATGAAGTCCCTGTGTCATGGACTGAATTGTGTCCCCCGCCAAAATATCTGTCAACTTGGCTAGGTCACAATTCCCTTGTATGATTGTCCACCATTTTATGCAATTTTCCTAAACATTGTAAATCCTATCACTATGATGTAATAAAATGGATTAGGGGTGGTTATATTGATGAGGCCTACAAGATTAGGTAGCGTTTTAAGCCAATCTTTTTTGAGATATAAAAGAGAGAAGCGAGCAGTAGACACGGGGACCTCATACCACCGAGAAAGCAGTGCCAGGAGCAGAGGGTGTCCTTTGGACCTGAGGTTCCTGCGCTGAGATGCTCCCAGACCAAGAGAAGACTGATGCATCACAAGGACCTTCCTTCAGAGCTGACAGAGAGAGAAAGCCTTCCCCTGGAGCCATCGCCCTGAATTCGGACTTGTAGCCTACTGGACTATGAGAGAATAAACTTCCTTTGTTAAAGCCATCCACTTGTGGTATTTCTGTTATAGCAGCACTAGGTGACTAAGACACCCTGGGTAGTGCAAACAGTTAATTGTGCTTGGCCACTAACCAAAAGGTTGGTGGTTAAATCCATTATGGGTGCCTTGGAAGAAAAGCCAGATGATACATCCAAAAAATCAGCCATTGAAAATCCTGCGGACTACAGTTCCTCTCTGACACACACAGCATTGCCATGAGTTCAAATTGACTGGATGGCAATTGGTTTTAATCCAGTTTCTTAGCCTAGATGTAAAACAACATAATTTCATATTACATAATAACATTAGACATTTCTTCACCCCCTTTTGCTCTGCAGCAATCAGCCCTAACCCACTTAGAAATTCGTCTCGGTTCTGGGAACCCTTGCAGTGTCTCCCCATGTGCTTCCAAACTCATCTTTCTGGTGCCCATGTGGTTGGCACATGTCTCCAGCTCCAGCTCTCAGTGACAACGCGTCATCCCTGCTCAGGGTAGAGCCTCAGTCGTGTGCTGAAGGCACTAGAGCTGTCATCGCCCACCAATACCAGGCCCCGAGGTAGCTGATGACCTAAGTGAGGAACACCAATGGCAGCACAAAGGGAGCCATCTCCAGTCATGGGTGGAGCTGCTGGCACCCACCCTGTTGATGACTGACCCTTCTATTTCACATGGAATTCCCAGGAAACAGCTTGCTCGTTGGTCACATCTTTTTTAATTGCAAAGCTCACTTTATTCCAAAAACATAGACCTGTGGAGGCATGGCCAAAGGAGGCTGAGGGAAAGCTATTCCCTCTGAACCCAATGTCCAAGGAATTCTTTTCAAGCATCAGGATTTTTTTTTTCCCCTAGTCTTATCCAGATATTTTATATACAAACTGCTGTACTCCAGATGGAGTCCCTGTGTGGCACGAGCAGTTAAGCACTTGGCTGCTGACAGTAAACTGCTTCTGAAAAAGCAGCCTTTGAAAATCGTATAGAGCACAGTTCTACTCTGACACGCACAGGGTTGCCATGAGTCAGAATAATGCCACAGCAACTGGGATTTTTTTAATACTCCAATTGGCTTTAATATTTAGGTGAGTTTTGTTAATTTCAAATTCCACAAAAGTAAGAATTCAATTAACTATTGATTCTTTTCATGCTTGGCATGTGGTTGTTTTTGGGTGCTGTACTGTCCCATAGGGTTTTCCAGGCTGTAATCTTTACAGGAGGTAGTTAAAGGTCTTTCTTCAGTGGAGCTGCTGGGTGGGTTTGAACTGCAAACCTTTTGGTTAGCAACCGGACATTTAACCATTGTATCACCAGGGCGCCTTTGGTATATATTACGTGAAAAATGAGTATTTATGGAATGGATAATCTGAGCCTACTCTATGTCAATCACTGTGAGGACTCAAAGATGAGCAAGATTTGGTTTCTGATTTCAGGGAGCTGATGGTCTAGAAGGGGAGATAAAGGAACAAAAAGTATCATAATCCAAGCCATATCAATAGTGTCATGAATAAAATGATATGGGAGAAATTGAGCTGGGTATGTGCAATATTCAACTCTCAGCAGCCAGTTAACTACGTATATCCCATTCTCCAACCACTTTGAATTAGCACAAACTGACCACAGCTTATTCTTGATCTAGTTTCCTGAAACTTTCTAGAACATAGCTCCTGCTCACTGAAAGTCATCCCTCTATGGCCCAAGTTAACTCCCTTTTTCCTGTTGCTGTCAGTCAGTTTCTACCCATGGCAACCCCACGTGTGTCAGAGTAGAACTGTGCTCCATGGCTGATTCTTTGGAAGTAGATTGCCAGGCCTTTTCTTTGAAGGATTCTCTGGGTGGACTAAATCTCCAAACTTTTGCTTAGCAGCTGAGTGCATTAACTCTTTGCCCCACCCAGAAACTCCTAGACCACGGTAAAGGAAGACCTCAGTGGCATCTCTCACAGCATTCCTGATGCTAGTGGTTTCTAGGGAACGGGGGAGGGAGAGTTTGTAACATTTAACTTACCCCATTGTCATTGAGTCGATTCTGGCTCATAGCGACCCTATAGGACAGAGAAGAACTGCCTCATAGGGTTTCCAAGGCTGTAATCTTCATGGGAGCAGATCGTCAGGTCTTTCTTCTGTGGAGCCATTGGGTGGGTTCAAACTGCCAACCTTTTGGTTAGCAGTCTAGTATGCCACTAGGACTTCTTAACGTTTAGCTTAGGAGCTTGGAATTATGCTCAGAGATATCTGACTGTGTTCCGTAACTTTTTAGTTGGTTATCTTCCTGTGTATTCATTGATAAGAAGATAGAGCCTCTCTGCAATTTGTGAACCTGCTTCAGAATCTTCCTTTGACATCATGGATGGATTACTAGTTTCATAGCTACAGGCTTTTGACATCACACGTTGACTTTGTTCTTGCTACTATGCAAGCATTATTTGAAGAAGTTAGTGCTGGTTTTCAACTCCGAATCTCCAAAGAAAAAAGTAATAGGAGGTATCAAAATCGACTTTAAAAAAAGTTCAATGGCAACTCGAAAGGTTGGAGGGGAAGCTCAGGTGGCAGCGAGTTTAAGATAATGGTGGTGGAATAATTTGGAAAAACATCCAGAGAATGGTAGCAAAACTTGAAGAACGCAACCAATGTCACGAATTTTACATATAGAAATTGTTGAATTAGTGTATCTTTGGCTGTATATACTTTCACCAAAATGTTGTTCTTAGGTGCCGTCGAGTCACTTCCAACTCATAGTGACCCTAAGCACAATAGAATGAAACACTGCCGGGTCCTGTGCCATCCTTAACAATCGTTGTTGTGCTTGAGCTCATTGTCGCAGCCACTGTGTCAATCCACCTCATTGAGGGTCTTCCTCTTTTCTGCTGACCCTGTACTCTGCCAAGCATGATGTCCTTCTCCAGGGACTGATTCCTCCTGACAACATGTCCAAAATATGTAAGATGCAGTCTCACCATTCTTGCCTCTAAGGAGCACTTTGATTGTACTTCTTCTAAGACAGATTTGTTCGTTCTTTTGGCAGTCTGTGGTATATTCAATATTCTTCGCCAACACCACAGTTCAAAGGCTTCAATTCTTCTTCAGTCTTCCTTATTCATTGTCCAGCTTTCACATGCATATGATGTGGTTGAAAATACCATAGCTTGAGTCAGGCGCACCTTACTCTTAAAGGTGACATCTTTGCTTTTCAACACTTTAAAGAGGTTCTTTGCAGCAAATTTACCCAATGCAATATGTCTTTTGATTTCTTGAGTGCTGCTTCCATGGCTGTTGATTGTGGATCCAAGTAAAATGAACTCCTTGACAACTTCAATCTTTTCTCCATTTATCATGTTGTTGCTCATTGGTCCAGTTGTGAGGATTTTTGTTTTCTTTATGTTGAGGTACAGTTCATAGTGAAGGCTGTGGTCTTTGATCTTCATTAGTAAGTGCTTCAAGTCCTCTTCACTTCCAGCAAGCAAGGTTGTGTCATCTGCATAACGCCGGTTGTTAATGAGTCTTCATCCCATCCTGATGCCCTGTTCTTCTGCATATAGTCCAGTTTCTTGGATTATTTGCTCAGCATACAGATTGAATAGGTATGGTCAAAGAATACAACCCTGACGCACACCTTTCCTGACTTTAAACCAATCGGTATCCCCTTGTTCTGTCCAAACAACTGCCTCTTGATCTATGTAAAGGTTCCTCATGAGCACAATTAAGTGTTATGGAATTCCCATTCTTCACAATGTTATCCATAATTTGTTATGATCCACACAGTCAAATGCCTTTGCATAGTCAATAAAACACAGGTAAACATCCTTCTGGTATTCTCTGCTTTCAGCCAGGATCCATCTGACATCAGCAATGATATCCCTGGTTCCACGTCCTCTTCTGAAACCGGCTGAAATTCTTGGCAGTTCCCTGTTGACGTACTGCTGCAGCCATTTTTGAATGATGTTCAGCAAAATTTTGCTTGTGTGTGATATTAATGATATTGTTCTATAATTTCCACATTTGGTTGGATCACCTTTCTTGGGACTAGGCATAAATATGGATCTCTTCTAGTCAGTTGGCCGGGAAGCTGTTTTCCGTATTTCTTGGCATAGATGAGTGAACACCTCCAGCGCTGCATCTGTTTGTTGAGACATCTCAATTGATATTCCATCAATTCCTGGAGGCTTGTTTTTCACCAATGCCTTCAGAGCAGCTTGGACTTCTTCCTTCAGTACCATCTGTTCCTGATCATATGTCACCTCTTGAAATGGTTGAACATCGACTAATTCTTTTTGGTATAATGACTCTGTGTATTCCTTCCATCTTCTTTTGATGCTTCCTGTGTCGTTTAATATTTTCCCCATAGAATCCTTCACTATTGCAACTTGAGGCTTGAATTTTTTCTTCAGTTCTTTCAGCTTGAGAAACGCCGAGAGTGTTCTTCGCTTTTGGTTTTCCATCTCCAGCTTTTCACACATGTCATTATAACACTTTGTCTTCTAAAGACGCCCTTTGAAATCTTCTGTTCAGTTCTTTTACTTCATCAATTCTTCCTTTGGCTTTAGCTGCTCGACGTTTGAGAGCAAGATTCAGAGTCTTCTCTGACATCCATCTTGGTCTTTTCTTTTCTTTCCTGTCTTTTCAATGACCTCTTGCTTTCTTCGTGTGTGATGTCCTTGATGTCATTCCACAACTCGTCTGGTCTTCGGTCACTAGTGTTCAGTGCATCAAATCTATTCTTCAGATGGTCTCAAAATTCAGGTAGGATATACTTATGGTCATATTTTGGCTCTTGTGGACTTGCTCTGGTTTTCTTCAGTTTCAGCTTGAACTTGCATATGAGCAATTGATGGTCTGTTCCACAGTTAGCCCCTGGCCTTGTCCTGACTGATGATATTGAACTTTTCCATCTTCTCTTTCCACAGATGTTGTCAATTTGATTTCTATGTGTTCCGTCTGGCGAGGTCCATGTGCATAGTCGCAGTTTATATTAGTGAAAGAAGGTATTTGCAATGAAGAAGTCACTGGTCTTGCAAAATTCTATCATTCGATCTCCAGCATTGTTTCTATCACCAGGGCCATATTTTCCAACTACTGATCCTTCTTCTTTGTTTCCAACTTTCGCATTCCAATCGCCAGTAGTTATCAATGCATCTTGATTGCATGTTCGATCAATTTCAGACTGCAGCAGCTTATAAAAATCTTCTAGTTCTTCATCTTTGGCCCTAGTGGTTGGTGCATAAATTTGAATAATAGTTGTATTAACTGGTCTTCCTTGTAGGTGTATGCATATTATCCTATCACTGACAGCATTGTACTTCAGGATAGATCTTGAAACGTTGTTTTTGATAATGAATGGGAACACCATTCCTCTTCAAGTTGTCATTCCCAGCATAGTAGACTATATAATTGTCCTATTCAAAATGGCCACTGCCAGTCCATTTTAGCTCACTAATGCCTAGGATATCTATGTTTATGCATTCCATTTCATTTTTGATGATTTCCAATTTTCCTGGATTCATACTTTGTACATTCCAGGTTCCGAGTATTAATTTGCAGCTGTTTCTTCTTATTTTGAGTCATGGCACATCAGCAAATGAAGGTCCCAGAAGCTTTACTCCACCCACGTCATTAAGGTCGACTCTACTTTGAGGAGGCAGCTCTTCCCCAGTCATCTTTTGAGTGCCTTCCAACCTGGGGGCCTCATCTTCCAGCACTATATCAGACAATGTTCTGCTGCTATTCGTAAGGTTTTCACTGGCTAATGCTTTTCAGAAGTAGACTGCCAGGTCCTTCTTCCTAGTCTGTCTTAGTCTGGAAGCTCAGATGAAACCTGTCCTCTAGGGATGACCCTGCTGGTATCTGAATACCGGTGGCATAGCTTCCAGCATCACAGCAACATGCAGACCCCCACACTACGACGTACTGACAGACACGTGGGGGTTCGCCAAAACAGACAAAAAAAAAAAATTAAAAAGAGAGAGAGAGGAAAGTTCAGTAAAAAATCATGGAGGCGTTATGTATAGAGGGAGAGAAGTATGTCAAATATTTAAAGGGTAGATGAGAAGAAAAAGAATTTAAAATATAGAAATTACTTTTCTGAAAGTCAGCGTATTGATTATATGAAAAAGAAAGAAGGATGGAAGATGAAAGTTTATAAGCAACAATAAAGATTTTTTTGCTTTCAAAATTTTTTGGCCGTTTTTATTTTCACATGAGGTTAGGTAACCACAAGACAAAATTCGAAGAAATGCAAATGAACATATTGGGG
Source organism: Elephas maximus indicus (assembly GCF_024166365.1). Classification (NCBI taxonomy): domain Eukaryota; kingdom Metazoa; phylum Chordata; class Mammalia; order Proboscidea; family Elephantidae; genus Elephas; species Elephas maximus. Next base: position 57,575,440 of record NC_064841.1, on the reverse strand, counting down.
TTTGAGATCTCATTGGTAACACAAACACTTTAACTTGAAAGAGCTTCTGGTAAGCCAAACATGAGTTTGCAATACTGCTCCTATTTATGAAAGAAGAGGGGGGAAAAATGAATGAACCTAGCGAAAGCCATTCTTCCCACACAGACTGCTGACTGGGACACAGCTGGTAAGAAACTTCTGCTCTTGCTGAAACTTGCAGAAAAACACTGTTGATCTTGCAACTTATAGAACTTCCAGCTAAATGAAATATGATTAACTCCAGATGATTTGTATCTACTCCAGTTAGCAAGGTTATAAGTAATCATTTCTTTAGTTATATGACTTTCTACTTTTACCGTTAGAAAATATGTCAGAAGTTTGTTTTAAAACCAATTATATTTTATTCATATATATGTAGGCACATACTGAAAGGTAAAATAACTTGAAAATGGGCTTTTGCAGTTAATATCTATAGAATTTAACCTTTTTTAAGGGGGGGGTTCTTTTATATGTGTTTGAATAGATTTGGCAGACCGCCTGACATTTAGTTTTGATTATAATAAATTATCATTACTACTACCTGTATGTTGTGATTACCAGTCATAGTTTCTCAGAAGAGACTAGTAAAACAGCTGGGATAGCTATTAAGGAGGGCCAGGGAATTTCTTCTCATTGCCTGTAGGAGGAACGAGATCATCTTAATATCTCCCAGTAGCATCTCCCATACTTGCTGTTTTATTTTATAAAATTTGTATGAAACACACTAGACACACAAAGAATGAAAATGAAAAACGAGTCAGAAGGAAGGTCAGTGCAATGTATTTTCGAGCATTGGAGGCTATCACCACCTCATAAAGCGACTGAAATAGCCCTCTTCTCTTTCATTTACATAAACCCGTTATAACTTTTAAGAGAGAGAGGCAAACAACCATCAGAAAGAGGACGGGTTTGCTCAAGCTCCACACTTGCAAGTTAGCTGGCTAGAGACTAACTTATGGATTATTTGGGAAAAACTGGTTTTGTTTAAACTGTGGTACAAACAGGTCACCTAATCAATTCTGCTATGAAAACTTTCAACAACTTCCATCTTCGTAAATAAACTGACAAATTGTGGGTGTTTTGGAGATGAGGCTAAATGGATAGTAGAAAAAGGGTATAGCATGGGAATTCCCTGAAGTAAGTACAGTTCTTCTGCATTACTTTGTTTTCCAAAGGGGTGGTGGTAGAGAACTAAAGCACTAACCCTTTGAACACCACCAAAATCAATCTATGCTGCAGTAGAGAAAACAAAAACGCCATCTAGCCATCTGGTGATTTGTACACAATTTGCAACCAAGCATGGGCTTAAACTGTAGTGGAAACTGCGGTGATTAGCAGTGTGGGTGTGGGTGGGCTTTGGAGTCAGGTAGAACCAAGTTTAGTGCAGACATAGTGACACTTTCTATCTGAATGCTTTGAGCAAGTTATTTAATCTCTATGTCTCGGTATTCTCATTAATAAAATGAAGATAATAATTGTGTTTTATTTGTAGAGTTGTGAGGATTAAACGAAACCATGCGTGTCAAACTCTTACCACAGTGCCTGTCATATAGTGAACCCTCAATAAATGTTAACTAACCCAAAGGAAACCTGGTGGCATAGTGGGTAAGTGCTATCACTGCTAACCAAGAGGTCACTAGTTCGAATCCACCAGACACTCCTTGGAAACTTTATGGGGTCGCTATGAGTCAGAGGTGATTCAGCGACAGTGGGTTTGGTTTTTTGGTTTTAATCCAAAGGATTAATGTGCTAGGCTGCTAATGAAAGTCTAGAGGTTCCCAGAGGTGCCTTGGAAGAAAGGCCTGGTGATCTGTTTCTGAAAAATCAGCCATTGAACTCCTGATGGAGCACATTCTATTCTGACACACGCAGACTCACCATAAGTCTGTGTCAACTCTAAGAAAATGGCTGAAGCTTAAAAACTAATTCTTTCCATGGTTTCTTTGGGTCTAATTTTAAATGACATTTCTCTAATAATTTTTCTGAGCCCGGTAGTTGCCCCTAGGTTATGTGCTTAAATTGACCCTGTACATCACCAGTCATAGCTTTTAATCATGTTTGCGTTGTCTTTCCTTATTTCTTTGTCTTTCTGTCCAGTTTCCGTGGTCCTGTTTGAAGGAAATGGTTTCCCAGTGAATCCTCAGCCCCTAACAGTATAACCCCCCCGCCCCAAATATGCAAGGAAATAGAGTGCGATACTGTAGAAAGGTTTAGTGAAAAGAACGTCTTTGTTTATCAAGGGGTACAGGGTACGGTAGGGTTTTTTCTTTGGCTGTTGGAGGAGGGGAAGAATATCAACAATTTCTGAGTCTCTCCATTAACCAGGTATGCACAAGTGCCCAGTGGCTGTTGTTTGGAGCAGAGGCTCTGTTCGGAATAAAACTGTCCTGTGCTCTTTAGTCTTGGACTTGGAAGGGAACCTTGGTGGTCACCACCTGCTATGCACTATTTTACAGATGGAGAAACTGAGGCCAACACAATGCCGCGACTCTCCACTGGTAGGGCTGGTGTGTCAGTCAGGTCTCCTGCCTCCCCAGGAATTGGGAAGGGCATTCGGTCCTTTAAAAATAATCCTGGCTGCTTTAGCATCAGCACCTGTTGTCTCAGCTTCCGCAGGAGAGACGCTATTAATTCCTCCTTCATCAAAGCGGGGCGTCTGGTCTGTCTGAACCTTGCCTTCCCATGACTGCAGCTGTCTGTAAACTGAGGCCAAACGCTGAACCGAGGTACCTTTCTGCTGGATTCCATTACCCCCCACCCCCAAATATAAAAGGAAAAAAGTGACACAGGTCAGCCAGTCAGTGGCCAAATGTGTGATATCTTTGCCAAACCCTTTTCATTCCACCTGGCGGACCACGTGCTGCACCAGGATGGAGTGTGAAAACTGCCAAGATCTGCTCCCTCCCAACTCCGCCCCCGTCTGCGACCAGCGGTGGCCAAGACATCAGCTGCTAGAAACCGAGAGGAGACCGCTACTCGGAGTTGCAACATCATTATCTGTAAAATGAAGAGTAATTATAATACCTCTTTGGGGAGTTCTAAGAATCAAATCAAATTTTGAATGTGAAAGATAAGGATAATAAAAGCAAACTAAACTTGAATAAGCAAGTTTAGTTTGCTGTAATTAGCATTATTAGTATTATTGTGTTAGCAAGGTCTAGATTGTTAATTATTTTTTCTCCTGCCCTGTTGCAGACTGCAGCCCACTCCCCACTGCCACAGGGCTCGTCTCCCCCGGTGTGGGAGGAGGAGGCGGAGGCCTCCCCCTCACCTCGGGGCTTCCAGTGGGGACGGAAGGCGGCTCAGTACGCATGCGCCCAGGCAGCCGGAGCACTATAAGAGAGCGCAGCGCGGCCGCGGCGCGCGGAGCCTGAGGCTGGGCTGGCGCCTAGCGGCGGTTGTGCGGCCGTGTGGCGCGCTGTCTCCGCGGTAGCGCGGACTGATACTTCCGTGGGAAGCTCCCATCCGTGCGCAGCTCCGAGGGCCCCGGAGTGCAGGGGCGTGGGGAGCCGACAGAGGCCCTCTGCTCCTGTGGGACCGGCTGCAGCCGGGGAGTTGGGCGAGCGGTCGCCTGGGACCTGCGCCCAGCAGCAGCCGCGCCGCCTGCCGCCCGGCCAGCGAGCGGCGCCGCGCGGCTCCGGGACTGCGGCTCCTGGACGCGCCGGCGGCGGCGCCTTCTGCAGCGGGCGAGGGCTCCCGGCGGGAGGGAGCGGGTTTTCCGAGCGCCCTGCGTGGGGGTGTTTGCTGCACTTTGGGGCATCGCTCGGACAGCCGGCCGGAGCCATGCGGACAAAGTTGGGCGCTCTGGAGGCTGCGCGCTGCCGCCCGCTGCACTTGCTGTCCGGAGCTCCGCGCGCGCCGCCCGCTGCCTTCTGCTCTCTCGGCCCCTGAAAGGAGAGTGAAGTAGGGGAGACTCGCCGGACTTGCGCCGGGACCCAGAAGCTGCGACTCGGCTCTGCATCAGGAGGCCGGCGGCGCGGCGCTAGGCGGGTGTGCCTGGAGGCCACCCGGGCTGAGTGACCGCCTTCGTGGGGATGCACTTGGAGAGTCCTGTTGTGGTTGAAGCCTTGGGAACCCGCTGACTGCACCCGGGGAGCTACAACAGGGAGAGGCGCCCCTCAAAGCAGCCCCGCCGAAGGCTGGAACCACGGAAAGTGGCGGGGATGGCTTAGGAGCCGCGACCCAGCCGGCCAGTGTCGGAGGCTCTCGGACGGCGGGCAGAGGGGAGTGGCCCGCGCGTAAGGGGCGCCCCGCGAGGTGGCCCCGGCCGCAGCACCCGGAGACCCCACTCCCCCGAAGACCTCCACTTGCCCTCTGGAGCCGCGCCGCCCGCGCCCAGGGTGGGACCATGTGGGGCAGCCGCCGCCCGGCCGCCGCCTCCGGGAACGCCGCCTCGCTGCTGCCAGTGCTGCTGGGTGCGCTGCTGGCGGCGGGCGCGCGGGCGGGCGGCGAGTACTGCCACGGCTGGCTGGACGCACAGGGCGTCTGGCGCATCGGCTTCCAGTGCCCTGAGCGCTTCGACGGCGGCGACGCCACCATCTGCTGCGGCAGCTGCGCCCTGCGCTACTGCTGCTCCAGCGCCGAGGCGCGCCTGGACCAGGGCGGCTGCGACAACGACCAGCAGCAGGGCGCCGGCGAGCCTGGCCGGGCGGACAAAGACGGCCCCGACGGCTCGGCAGGTAGGGCGGCGGGACCGAGCGCGACGAACGGGGAGGAAGGTTGACAGTGTCCCTAGGGCAGGGACCCGGGAGCCTGGGAGGGGAAAGGAAGTAGGAGCACCGACATTGCCGAAAAGCACCTGCGGAGCCTGCATTCTGGTCCATCCAGTTAATTGGTGCGAAGAGGGTCGCCAGTTCACCGCCCTGGTCTCAGTTTACCCAACTGTCAGCTAAAAGGTGGCAGGCTTTTCTCAAGAAAACCATACAGGGTAGGCCGCAGACAGCAACACGTTTCTTGCACCTTCCATATCTCCTGTCTCCATACGTCTAACCTCTAGTAAGGGGTACTTTGGCGGGGGGGTACCTGAGGAAGCGGCGGGGACGCGCCCCCTTCGGAGGGGGCCTGGCAGTGGCACTACCGTGAAGTCCCCTCGGAAGGAAGGCAGCTCTTCAGGGCTTTCCTGCCGGTGATGCACTTTATCAGACCTGGTCCCCTCTAACTCTCCCCTGCTGGTGGGCCAGGCGTCTCGGGCCTCTGGGCAGTTCTTGCCAGGTCAGACTTGTTAGGTATGACATCAGAGTCAGCCTAACCTTGCTTTTTGTGGCTTCTTTTTTTTCTTAATTACTTTTTTTATTTTTCCAAATTGCCAAAGCCAGAGCTGAAGAGTGAACAAATCTGTGATAGAATTTGATAGGTTCCACTTCCTCCGCTCTTCAGAAGCCTTCCCAGGCTGACTCCCTTGAGAGTATATGCCAGTAACTAAGGGGGTGTGTGTGTGAGTGTGAGGGAGGATTTAATTCTGGGGTGGCAGAGATAGAGGTCAAGCGCAAACGTGTGTGGGGGGGGGGTTCTTTTTCTGAGGCAGTTGCCCTTAACCTAGAGGACTTCTGACCGGCATCCTAAGCCTGGGGTTTGAGCTACCTGAGCTGTTGGCAGTGAGTGGCTTCCTGTGTTTACAGAGCTGTCTCCTTGGGCCTGGTAAGAGGCACATCCATCCAGTGCAGTTCTCTTTGCAGTCAAGCAATTTATTAGTATGCTCCTCCCCGGTCTGCTGCTTGAATCTGAAGAGAGAAGAACTGAGGGTAATTCCAGAAAAGGTGCCATCTTACTACGCGAGCACAGCCTGGCAGAGCGTGTGGCCTTGGAATCAAGCCTGAAAAACCAAAGCTGGTGGGCTGCAGTGATGTGTCTGTTAGGTTGGGCTTGTTAGCGGTCTTTGGACAAATCAGTAGGCAGCAGAAAGTTTCTTGATGCTATGGATTGTGTGTGGTGTGTTCCTCATTCTACTTTTAAACCTTTTTTTCCTAAAAATCCTGTTCCTCACCATTCTTTTCTGCAGTCAGGGAGAACTTAGGTAATTAAACGGTGCTGAGTGCTGACAGCAGCTCGGCATTGTTTACCCTGTGTAAGTTATTTATGCTGCCAATTAAAAATCCTGGCAAGAGAACAATTATTTCTCCCAGAAAACTCATATGAACTTAGACTGATTCCAGCTGGGTTTTGCTCTCATGTTTGGGGTATTTTTCTTTGCAGTGTTACTGTTGTTTACTTCTTTGATAACTTATTTGGAGGACTGGTGTCAATTTAGAGAATGAAGGTTTTATAGCATGCATGGGAAAAGCCCAGCTGCCCCTGCTCCAGGACTCTAGTTAGCCTGAAGTGATAGTATAATTAGAACAGAAATACTCTTGGGAAACCAACTGTGCTGCAGACTACAGCAAGTGTTTCTACCTGTTAAAGGGCACTTTTTAGGAGCCCTAGTAGTGCAGTGGTTAAAGCTCTCAGCTGCTAACTTAAAGGTTGGTGGTTCGAATCTACTAGCCACTCTGCAGGAGAAAGATGTGGTAGTCTGCTTCCGTAAAGATTACAGCCTTGGAAACCCTATGGGCAGTTCTCCTCTGTCATATAGGGTTGCTTTGAGTTGGAATTGACTCAACAGCAGTGGGTGTATAGTTATATAGTACTTCCTCTCTTCAGCACTGGAACCCAGTTGTCAGCCTTTGTACTCGTAAAGAACTTTTTATTTGTACAGCATTCTTTCGTATGACTCCTTGTGAAACTGTATTCTAAAAGCAGTGACTCCAGGAAGGCAAGAGCAGTAAGAAGGAGCATAATTAGAAAGTTCGTTGTTCCCGTGGACAGCCAAATAATTTAAAGTATCTGATCTTACAGTTGCCAGAGAACTTGACTCTTTATCCTTCCCAAAGGGCTGTCCCATATGACTGTGCTGGCACCGTGCTTTTCCAGGACCAGTAAGATCTAGTCCCTGTCCTCATGCATTTTTCAGTCAAAGAGCCAAGAAGATCCATCAGGAACATACCAGAAACTTGAGGTGCTGGGTAGCACAGGGTGGAATTCCACAGAAGTGGTTTGGAGACATTCTGCAGACTCCTTTCTCTGGGTCCTGCCCCCATCAGCCTATGGAGCTAGCTTCTGGAAGCCTTGTAGGACTATCTAATTTTAAAATGGAGTATGCTATTGATTTTACTAAAAGATTATTTTTATTTTTTACAGGTTTTTGAAATAAACCTGATGTAGTGTGTATCTTGACCATTGTTTTATGCTCTCCAGGCTTTTTCTGCAGTTCTTCACTCAGAATCCAGTGTCCAACTTTGAGTTTACCTGTGCCACCTCAGCCCCCCTGGTATTACCTGGGCACCTTCTTGGCTCCCGGTGGGTGGCCCTCCTACCTTGAGCCAATGTCTTGCTGCTCCCTACATTTGTTCTCAGTACATGTTTTTACGGTGGTCTGCTGGCTGGAATAACTTTACTCCACCCCTGAGTAACCTTGCCTTTCCACCGTTTAATGCCTTGTGCTAGGCCTCCCACCCAAGGGCCCGCACTTCAGCTAAGCAAGAGATTGTAGTTTTTTTTTTTTTTTTAATGACTGTTGAGAAATGGTAGTGGTTAGAGGCTGATCTAAATTTTTGATTTGTCTGCTTGTAAAAAAAGAACTTGCTAAAAAATGGTAAAGGAGTGTAAATAATTTTCTAAGTGGGAGAAAAAAGAATTTTAAACAATTTAAACTCATTGTTACTATGTAGATCCTGTAACTATCTGTTATCAGTTGTCCCCGAGTTGGCTCCAACTCATGGCAACCTTTTTTATAACAGAACTAAACATTGCCTGGTCCTGCGCCATCTTTATGATCATTGGTATGTTTGAGCCCACTGTTGGGGCTGTTGGTGTCAATCCATCTCATTGAGGGTTTCCCTCATTTTTACTGACCCTTTACTTTACCGACCATGATGTTCTTTTCATCAGAAAAGACCAATTATGGTCTTTCCTGATGACGTGTCCAAAGTAAGCAAGCCAGTGTCTCTTCATCCTCACTCCTAAGGAGCATTCTGGTTGTATTTCTTCTAAGGCAGGTTTGTTTGTTCTTCTGGCAGCCCCTGATATATTCATTATTCTTTGCCAGCACCACAATTCTAATGCATCAGTTCTTCTTCTGTCTTCCTTTTTCACCTATCTGTTAGGGCAAGTGACACAGTGGTTAAGAGCTTGGCTGCTAACCAAAAGGTCAGCGGTTCGAATCCAACAACCACTCCTTAGAAAACCTCTGGGGTAGTTCTATTCTGTCCCATAGGTTGCAATAAGTCGGAATCAACTCAATGGCAATGGGTCTGGTTTTTCAGGATTTTATTAGGGCAGACATGAGTTTGGGCAGTTCAGGTATGGTAGGTATTTTAGAAATGTAACAGTCTTAAAACATTAAATCCATATATATTATATATAAATATATATTTTACCAGATTGAATATTTGCTTCTAACAGTATTGCAGTGGTGAGTCTAACTGTAAATATCAGCACTTTCGTTTTGGGGGAGCTGAGCACCATGCCCAGAAGGCCCTACCACCTCTCCTACCAGCCAGTCAGCCTGTTGCTGCGGAGTCAGTCCTGATTCATGGCGAACCCATGTGTGTCAGAGTAGAACTGTGCGCCATAAGGCTTTCATTGACTGATTTTTCAGAAGTAGACTGCCAGGCCTTTCTTCTGAGGCACCTCTGGGCAGACTTGAACCTTTAGCCATTCAATTAGCAGTCAAGCACGTTAACCGTTTGCACCACCCAGGGACTCCACCTTTCCCAAGCACCTCCTAGGGGGCAGAGCGTCTGTGGCTGATAATGAATAAACTGGCGTAGCCTGGGTCCTTCACTCTGGGTATAAATGCTGCTCATCACAGAATCGTACTGCATTTTTACAGTAAGTCATGATTTTGCGTCTGTGCTCCTTTCTTCAGTGCCTATCTACGTCCCGTTCCTCATCGTGGGTTCCGTGTTTGTTGCCTTCATCATCTTGGGGTCCCTCGTGGCAGCCTGTTGCTGCAGATGCCTCCGGCCCAAGCAGGAGCCCCAGCAGAGCCGAGCCCCTGGGGGCAACCGCTTGATGGAGACCATCCCCATGATCCCCAGCGCCAGCACGTCCCGAGGGTCTTCCTCTCGCCAGTCCAGCACAGCTGCCAGCTCCAGCTCCAGCGCCAACTCGGGTGCCCGGGGCCCCCCCACCAGGTCACAGACCAACTGCTGCATGCCAGAGGGGACCATGAACAACGTGTACGTCAACATGCCCACCAACTTCTCCGTGCTGAACTGCCAGCAGGCCACCCAGATCGTGCCGCACCAGGGGCAGTACCTGCACCCGCCCTACGTGGGGTACACGGTGCAACACGACTCGGTACCCATGCCGCCCGTGCCCCCTTTTATGGATGGCCTGCAGACTGGCTACAGGCAGATCCAGTCCCCCTTCCCCCATACTACCAGCGAGCAGAAGATGTTCCCGGTGGTGACTGTGTAGCTCCCAAGAGCGTCAGAGATGCAGACAGTCAGCTTGTAGAGATGCCTTGTCGTGAGAGGCTATCCATGTCGGTGAGATTGGTGGCGGGATTCTTCATGACAGGTGCGTTTCCCCCACACCATATGCAGATATCCCTGCCTCAGCGTTCCTGGATGGTCCATCCCCGCGCCTGACTGATCAATGGTGGGAAAGCACATTCGCTCGAGCTGCCTCTGCTGTTTCTGGTGGTGAAGTCACAGATGCCTGTGCCCTTAAGTGTCCCCGAGGTACAGATGTCAAAAGAATTGTGTAAACTGAAAGATTAAGGGTTTTTATTTTATCATTATTATTATTTCTATTTTGTCTTTATCTTCACAAGATTAGAATTGCTGTGACCTACCTCCCTTTTCACCTGGGCCTTTTTTTTTTTAAAAATAAACACCCAAGGTTGAGAGGAAGACATAAATTATGTGGTCATTATAAAAGGAAACCAACTTGAACACTCTGAAATTCATCATTGATCTCAGTATTTCACAGGCAAATCTTAATTTCAGTGTATAAAAAAATATATATATATATATTTTGTGATCATGCTTTTTTACCTTCGGTAGAGATCTTATTACAAAGTGATTTTCTACGTTAAAAGGAGACTGAAAGAAATTTTATAGTCACTTAACCCGTGAAGACGTTTCAGAACTCTAGGATTATTTTAATCTTGAAATAGTGGGTGCTGTCGTCATAAAACCATTCATCCCCTTCTTGTTGAATCTTTTAATTTCCTGGCCTTCCAGGGACATCTGAGAAGATGCAATAATTTGATATTTTTAAAATGGCAATCATAAACCATCAAGCTGCTGCTTTTCCAAGTGACTTTTAATTTTGCCATGTGGTATAGCTTGTCATTTCGCTCTGTTTGGTTTTTGAATCCTGATTTCTATATAGTACTGAGTGCAGGTACTGTAGTTATATGTGAAGGTCAGTCCTTCCGCCTAGATTTGATAAAATGTTTTCTTGTTTCACCTAGTAAAAATTCAAAGAAATGCTTTACAGTGATTTTTAGTATAGCCTTTATGCCATAATCTGAAACTTGGAGTGAAATGTAAATCACAGATACAGATTTACTTTGCAAATCATGAGGCTTTTATACTCTCACCGTCAAAATGGCTTTTTGCAGGAAACAGGGACTTTTCAGTCAGGAGAAAAGCTTTTCAAAGAGAGATTGCCTTTCTTCCACCAAGTTGGGTCTTTCTTCTTGTTTTCCTCTGTCCTCAGCAAGAGCTGTATTTATCGCCGTTGTTCTGACTTACCAAAATTGCAAGTGAATTTATTTGTATATTGTTTACTTACATAAAAAAATAAGTTTACGTATGTGCAAATACATTTTCAAATGCTAGCAAAACCAAGATTTGTAACTAAACAAACCTTTGTGAGGTGTGGTCTTTTACACATTTTTATATCTATCTGTCTATCTCATGACAATAACGTAAAACCATTGGCAGCAATCAGTATCAACAAAGACACTATAATCACATTTTTTTTTTTTTTGATAACCAAAGGTGGGGGAAATAATTTTACTTATTAATAAATGTTTTATGGTGTGAATTTCTAGGGGAGTTGGTTTTTTTTCATTTTGTTTCTAGTTAGTAATTTTCCAGGTCGTTTATTAAACTTGCTAATCTGATAAAATTACTAAAAATCATAAATATTGCTTTTTAGAAGCAATATTAGAAAATGATTGCTATCTGAGAAGTTTATATGTACATGCTGTGAGTCTGTGTGTATTATTTTACATATTCTGGTGGAAATGTTGACAACACAAAAGACAATTCTTTTGGGATCAATAAGTGTGTTTCCTACATTGTTTTGGATGAAGAATTCCTACTTACCTTAAAAAAAAAAAAATTGTTGTCGAGTTGACTCTGACCCATACCAACCCCGTGTGTATCGATAGAACTGTGCTTCATAGGGTTTTTGGTGGCTGACTTTTTGGAAGTAGATGCCAAGACTGTTTTCTGAGGCTCCTTTCAGTTAGCTGAACTTGTTAACCTTAGAGATCGTATAGCCTAGGGACTGGCAATTTTTTTTTTCCTGGTAAAAGGGCTAGGTAATATTTTAGGCATTGCAAGTCATATGGTCTCTGTTGCAATGACTCAACAGCTCTGCCAAAGTAGCTGGAAAGCAGACAGATGACATGTAAACAAGTAAGCTTAGCTATGTTCCAATAAAACCTTATCTACGGACATTGAAATTTGAATTTCATATAATTTCCACATGTCATGATGTTATTTTTCTTCTGTTTTTTTTTTTTTGAGTCATCTCAAAAAATAAAAACCGTAGCTCTGGGGCCATACAAAAACCAACAGTGGCCTGAATTAATTCATGGGCTTGAGTTTGCTCATTCCTGATCCAGTCCTGCCTTGCCCAATGCAACCAACATTCTTGATGATTTTTTTTAAACATAGAGGTATGGGGAGTGCTGCCTTCTCTTAGTCAAGATCGTATAATTTTTGCTCCTTTTCTAGGTTGTCATTAAATACTGTGATTAAAGCAAAAGTTTGTTTTAATAGATGGAATGAGTTTTTAACTTTAGTGAAAGCTACATGGTCATTCCAAACATATAGCGTTATTAACAACAGCCTCCGATTTTTCTCAATTTTGTTAAAAACGGGAGAAATTCAGTAGCAAAATTAAAAGTTTAGTAAAGTACACCTTCCTTGCAGTAAAGCAACACAAAATAGCCTGTAGGGTATAATTTGTACCCAAGAGAAATATTTTAAAGTCTGTTAATTTTTGTTGTTGTTGTTTTTTAAGGAGCACTGACGGGTAGAAAAATAGATTGTTGCTTTGCATTTTCTTCTGCATCCGAACTTTTCACATCAGCTCATGATGGCTGCAGGGGGAAGTCTTTGCTTGCAGCTGTATCCAGTGTGTCCCTGCATGTAGGAGAGAAAGCCCAGAACCACTGATTCCAAGGATGAAATTCACTAGCTTTTTGTGTCCATCTGGGAACCTGGAAATTCTGCATTTCCTATCATTTCTGCCAGTGGCGTCACTACGGTTGGTGTCACCCAGTGCAGTAACTCATGGTGTCACCTCCCCCATGCTAATTACCACAATATTGTAGCTAAAACACCAGAAAATTTGACAAAATCAGCAACTATAAAAACACTGGCAGCAAGGAAAACAACAGCATGTCCTTGTAGCGAGTGCAGACGAAAGCACACCTTTGTAATTGGGTAATAATGACAACATATTAGAAGCTTCAAAGAGTAAATTAGAGTAGAGTTTTAGCCTTACAGGTGTATAGATACATGTAAGCCGGGCTTACGAGAACATTTTTTGTTGTTATAACTGACTACAGGGATATTTTTATAAAAAAAAAAGTAAATTTCTGCTGAAACTGCACAAAAATTTTATAGACAGTCATTTTGGCGCCACCCCCTCTGACAGTGTCACCCATTGTGGTCTGCGCTACGCACTGATTTCTGCTGCTGGAAAAGTTGAAATTTAACAAGCGTATCAATATCCAAAGTGGTAAGAAAACCATTAAGATGAATGCATTTTGGCATAGCTTATTTACTCTGCAGCACTCACCTTCAAGCTAGTGTGCCATGTCTGATAGTTTAAGTTCTTAGAATCTGAACAAACTAACTATGTCCTCTGTTAAATTGACCTTGAGCTCATTCTTTCATGATCAACCCCATTGAAAAACTTGTTGCCGTCAAGTCATTTCTGACTCCTAGTGACCCATCTGCTTCCGTAAGGATTTACAGACCTGGAAACCCTATGGGGCAGTTCTACTCTGTCCTGTAGGGTTGCTACGAGTTGGAATGGAGTTCATGGTATGGATTGTTTGTTTGTTTTTGAATCTTTAGGGAAGCAGACTGCCACTTCTTTCTCCTGCTGAGAGGGTGGTGGCTTTGAACCGCTGACCTTTCTGTCGGCAGCAGAGCACTTAACTGCACAACTAGGGCTCCTTTCTTTAATGATTACACACTTATTTCAAGAGTTCTGGGGCCTTATTTTCTCCTTGTTTTGTTAACAATTAAGATTTACATGCTTTCAGAAAGCCAGCCTCAAGAAACCATGAAGATCAGAAAGCAGAGATAAAAGGGCAGATGCTTGCAAATGGGCTGGACAAGGGGCAGTAAGTTTAAATAGTGCTAAAAATTGGGATCTGAAAGAATTTGGATTACAAGTTCTCTTCTCAGTTCTACCCTTATCCAGTAATAAAATAAAAAACCGGCGACAGTGGAGGAGCCGATTCTGACTCATGGTGACCCCACGTGTCAGTGCAGAACTGCAACACAGGGTTTTCAGGAGCTGTGGCCTTTCGGAAGTAGATCGCCAGGGCTCTTTCCAGATGCCCTTGGGTGGATTCAAACCTCCGAACTTTAACAGCTGGACGTGTTAACTGTTTGCATCACCTAGGGACCCCTTCCCCGTAACAGCACTCTCATTTTAGTCCCTTTAACTGTTGGGGGCTTTTTCTCTGTTCCCGGCAAATTCACAGTCGTCTCCAGCAGAAAGTCCAGTGTCTCTCTGCCACACAAATCTTCAGCAATTCATTCAAGTGGGTTAGCAGTTTAATAAACAACCCACTTGCCTGTAGTTGTTTACGCTTCCTAAATGCTGAAAAGGAATTTTTTTTTTAACGTATTTCAGAATCGAGATTCCTCATTCGTTTAGCCTGCTCTTCTCCAGTGGTTCAGCCTTGCCTTATTAGCATACGTGGTGAGCGTATAGGACGGAGTCCAGAGCGCGGCTCTTCTCGCGAGATGTGCAGAGGGCTCTCGTCGGAATGCGCGGGGCGGAGATCCAGTGGGCAGAGGGAAAAGTCAGCCACTGCTGAGGGTTTTGAGTTACTTCAAAGTAAATTAAGGCACTGGCAGGAATGGCCAAATGAGCACTGTCTGGGTTTTTAAAAAATATTTTGCTTATTTCTCTTGTCTCTGGAGCAAAAGTCAAAATCTCTGAGGTAGCTGCAAAACCTTACAACAGGACTTACCTTGAGCAGAGGAACCCCAAGGCCATAGCGAGGGCAGTTGCAGAAGCTTTTAAAAAACCAAGGAAGTGTGCAGAGACCTGGGGCCTGCCCATAAAAGGAACTGGGAGGTGGGGGGTGGGTCTGGAATTGGCCCCTGGAGAAGGCATGCCCTTTGTGCTCAAAGTTGAGGGCCCCTTTCTTGTTTAAAAGGGGCAGCTAAACGTTGCCAGGAGGAATACAACGTGCAAACAAACGACACCACCAGTGCTCATCACTCTAATTTAACCCTCCCCCCAGTTGCTCAGATGGAAGAGCCTTAAGGACATACCATCCTGCCACCTTTTCTGTTTAAAAGCCAGAGTTCATCTGTTTTCATTCAGCGCATTCATTCAAAAAATTCTCTATATAAAATAAATAAAAAGAAAAAAACCTCTTGGCCTGTTGTATTTTGTTGTTAATTGAAAGCATTAATGTTGCTGTCATTTCCGTGCCTTTTAAAACCAAAAAACCAGTTGCTGTTGAGTCGATTCTGATTCATGGCAACTATTGTGTATCACGGTAGGACTGTGCTCCAAAGGGTATTCAGTGGCTGTTTTTTCGGAAGGTCACCAAGCCTTTCTTCTGAGGTGCCTCTGGGTGGACTGGAACCGTGGTTATCAGCCACGTGTGTTAACTGTTTGCACCACCCAGGGACTTCATGTGCTTTTAAGGGGCTGAGTGAGTGAAAGATAACAAAAGATTAGAACTTAACTCTTTTCCTGAGAATTACAGCATTACTGTAGCAAATATGTTGTAATGCATTAATTTACATTTCCTGTCTGTAGTTTGCCCTCCACTCTCCAGTACAGAATCATTTATCAGAGAAAAATGTAAGATTAAAACCCTAGAAACCAGTGCTACTCCTGTTGAAAACGTTAAGCATTTTTGGATATGAAGTATAACCCAGACGGAATAACTTTGAGATGAAATTACAAGGCTTTCTGTAGGGATTTGGTCCTGAGGGTCAGTTTGCTTTTCACAGTTAAAGCTTCAGAATGCCTTCAACATTGCTTCCCAGAATTGAAGGACCTAGACTCAAATCAAGAACAAGAAATTAGAAATTAATGCTTTTTTTTTAATACTTCTAAATGAGAGACCATAAAAGGGGTAAAAAAGTTGACGATGGCAGCCTTAATACAGAGTTTTCAGCATAGAAACTTGCGTCTTAATTTCAACCATCTTGAAGTGTACGTCTTTCCATTTAGAAAAATCATAGGGTACACAATACATTATTTACTCAGTAGACATAACAGCTGTAGGAGACTGATTTCCATCTGTGACATGTATATAAAATTACCACATATGTGTATACATGCATGTGCATAATGATTGCAGGGAAATTTAAAACAGAAAGAACTTATCATATGAGGCCCTCTCATCCAAGAGTCTGTTCTCAATTCTGGACTGATTTTTTTTTTTTTCCTGGTCTGATTTTTTAAAATGAGTTTGTTTGCGGTCCTCAGCTTCACTTGTCTCAGTTAGAGCTGGTTCTCAGGGTCGTCCTCTGGAGTGGGAGGGAATCGAGTTAGAAGCCATCTTTCCCACTTATGCTGTGACTTTCCACACAAGCCTCAATATCTCTGAGCTCAGTGCACTCTCTATAAAAGGGGATGAAGGACATCCTCCTGTGAGGGTTGGGATCAGGGTAAAAGGACATAACTTCTACAGTGCCATTGACATCCAGCAGGTTTTCCTAATTAACATAAAATTTAACTTCAGATAGTTTTTTTTTTAATAGGCATACCACAATTTTTTAAAAAAATTGATCTTTAGATGAAGGTTTACAGAACAAACTAGCTTCTCATCAAACAGTACACACATTGTTGTATGACATTGGTTAACAACCCTACAACATGTCAACATTCTCCCTTCTCAACCTTTGGTATCCTATTACCAGCTTTCCTGTTCCCTGCTGCCTTCCAGTCCCTGTCCCAGGCCTGGTGCGCCCCGTTTGTTCCATGGGGCTGTCCAATCTTTGGCTGAAGGGTGAACCTCAGGAGTGGCCTCATTACTGAGCTGAGTGTCCAGGGGCCATACTTTCAGGGTTTCTCCAGTCTCTGTCAGGCCAGACAATCTGGTCTTTCTTTTTAACTTCAGATAGTTTTAACCTGTCCAGTATAGATATATATATTTATATTGACAAACTGTTGCCATCGAGTTGGTTCCGACTCATAGTGACCTTATAGGACAGAGTAGAACTGCCCCACAGGGTTTCCAAGGTTGTAAATCTTTACAGAAGCAGACTGCTAAATCTTTCTCCTGTGGCACAGCTGGTAGGTTCCAACCACCGACCTTTCAATTAGCAGTCAAGCACTTTAACCACTGTGCCACCAGGGCTCCTTATATTGACAAATAAGATACATCAAATATATAAAGATTCTTATAACTAGTTTAGGGATCTTTTAAATTTTTGTTTCAATAACTAATCATTAACCAAAAGGTCAACAATTACTCTAAAGCAAAGATGAGAAGATACAGGAACAGGGAAACTAGAGAACTGGAAATGGAACAGCCAGGACTCAAACAGAATGTTGACGCATTGTGAAAAATGTAACTAATGTCACTGAACACTTTGTGTAGAAATTGTCAAACGGGAACCCAGTCTGCTGTGTAAACTTTCACTGAAAACACAATAAAATATTATTTAAAAAAATAACTAATTAGTACTATTTTGCCTGGGTTAATCTAAATTTCTTGTGACTTCTAGGTTGCCTAAGATTTGTACAGAATTGTTTTTCTCTGACCTTTGAACTAATGGCACTCTTTGTACTACCCTAAGTGTCCTTGTCTTATTTCTTTGCACCATTGCTTTGTAAATTCACAGGATTTCTCTTTCCCTGTACCCTCTACTAGACTTGGCTACTCCTACTGAGCCTTTCTAGTCTGCTAATTGGTATCTCTCTGAACCAATCAGGGTTTAGTTACAACATACTTTATTTTTTTGTTGAGTTATAGCCTACATAAGAAGTCTCTAGCTGGTGCAAATGGTTAAGTGCTTAACAGCTAACTGAAAGGTTGGTGGCTCAAATCCACCCAGCAGTGAGTGCCTCAGAAGAAAGGCCTGGCAATCTACTTCCAAAAAAATCATTTCTTAAAAACTCTTTGGAGAACAGTTCTACCCTAACACACATGAATTGAAGTCAACTCCACAGCAACAGGTTTGGTTTTGAGAGGGCATCCGTGGTTCAGTGGTAGAACTCTCACCTGCTCTGCGGAAGACCCAGGTTCAATTCCCAGCTTACACACCTCATGAGCAGCCACCACCCGTCTGCCAGTGGAGGCTTGCTTGTTGCTATGTTGCTGAACAGATTTCAGCAGAACTTCCAGACTAAGGTGGACTAGGAAGAAAGGCCTGACAATCTACTTCTGCAAATCAGCCAATGGAAACCATATAGATCACAATGGTCCAATCCACAACCAATCATGGGGATGGTACAGGACCAGGCAGCATTTTGTTGTGCATGTGGTCACTGTCATGGATTGAATTATGTCCCCCCCAAAATGTATCAGTTTGGCTGGGCCATGATTCCCAGTATTGTGTGATTTTCCTGTGTGTTGTAAATCCTGCCTCTATGATGTTAATGAGGGAGGATGGGCGGCAGTTGTGTTAGTGAGGCAGGACTCAATCTACAAGTTTGGATTGTGTCTTGAGGCAATCTCTTGAGATATAGAAGAAAGAAATGAACAGAGAGACTGGGCATCTCATACTACCAAGAAAGCAGTGTCGGAAGTAGAGCGCGTCCTTTGGACTCATGGTCCCTGTGTGGAGAAGCTCCTAGTCTGGGGGAACATTGATGAGAAGGCCGACAAAGAGAAAAAGCGTTCCCCTAGAGCTGACACCCTGAATTTGGGCTTTTAGCCTACTTTACTGTGAGAAAATAAACTTCTCTTTGTTGAAGGCATCCGCTTGTGGTATTTCTGTTATAGCAGCACTAGATGACCAACACAGTCGCCGTGAGTTGGGGTCCGACTCAACAGTCAATTAACAACAAGTTGAACCTATGCATTGTGACTTGAACGAATGATTTTCCTAATCACTCTGATGTGTGTGTTGCAAATGGATTTATCTACCTACCACAAATGTCTATAAAATCAGTGGATGAACTTAAAGCAACTCATATATCCAGTCCGAATGCAAAAGTAAAAATTAAATGCTCAGCCACAACTGAGTTTACTCAGCATTCCCTGTGAAGTTGCATTGTTGGGTACTTTTCAGACATCTTTAGAGGCTTGCTTCAGAAGAACATTCTTTCAGGGCAAAGCACAGGTTCTGGAAGAAGTGAGAGATGAGTTCAAATCCCTCTTCCACTCCTGACAAGTGTGGAAGCGGCCTCCTTGAGCTTCAGCTGGTTAAGATGGAACCCCTAAGAACACCTGCTCACAGGCTGTAGTGAGGAGTAAGTGAAATGATATGGCAGCCCACTGTGACATCTCTTGCTGAATACAGGATTGCTTCTGTAGGTTATTTTCCAGGGACTCTGTTTTTGTGTAACCATCTCTAAAACCTCACCTAAACCAAAAAACCAAACTCGTTGCCATCGAGTCGATTCTGATGGACAGAGTAGAACTGCCGCATAGAGCTTCCAAGGCTGTTATCTTTCCAGAAGCAGACTGCCACATCTTTCTCATGTGCGGCAAGTGGGTTTGAATCGCTGACCTTTTGGATAGCAGCTTAACACTTAATCACTGTGCCACCAGGGCTCCTTCAAAACCTCACCTAGCCACATCCTAATGGGATCCTTTCATTGCTCCTATGTTTTCACATTATTCAGCAATCCTTAGAAATTGGGCTACAGGAACTAGACGTTGCAGAGATGGGGCAAAGCACAGCTGCTACTCTCTGCTCCTTTAATGCACACTTGATGTAATTCCTCCTTACTCTGAATTCTCCAACCACTTGCTTTGCTCTTATTTCATCCTGCCTGGTACTCTAAATTGTGTGCATGTCCCCTTAGAGGCCAAGACCAAGACCAAGACCAAGACCAAGACCAAGACCAAGACCAAGACCAAGACCAAGACCAAGACCAAGACCTCAACATTTCTAAATGACACCTTGGCACCTAGAACAATGCCTGCATACAGCATGCACTAGGTTAATATTTGTGAAGGTAGAAAGAATGTCTCGACATAAAGACTTTTACTATTTCCAAACTAAGTTTAAGAAATAGTCTTAGGCCCATGCAATAACCTATTTATTTAAAAGCAGTGTCCAGTATAACTTTATGTTAGGCTTAGGCTGGATTCTCTAGAGAAGCAAAACTGTAAAACGTATAAATATATAGAGAGAGAGATTTATATCAAGAAAATGGCTTATGCGGTTGTAGAGGCTGGAACATAGATCAGGCTGGAGGCTTCTCCTGACTGACATACCTGCAGGGGCTGGCAAACAAACCCAAGGTTGGCAAGTCAGACAGCAGGGCTCTAGCTCACAGGCTGTGAGGACCAACAAATCCAAAGATTGGCAGGCAAGATGGCAGGTAAGTTGCTAGCTCAAGTCCCAAGAATCAGAGGGCAAACAAACAAGAGCCAGCCGCAGGATCCAGAACAAGCAGAAACCCATGAGTGTTGATAGAAAGTCCACTTATATTGGGTGCAGGCAGCACCCCAAAGGAAACCCCCTATCACACTGGTTGGCTACTCACAACAAATCCCATCATGGAGGTGATCACATTATATTAGATCTGGTCATGGAGGTGATTATATCATTATATGACTGCCAAACTACATCATAACGGTGAAACCACTGAGAATCATGGCCCAGCCAAGCTGACACTGGCATTACATGAGCCAACACATAGGTTTTTCTCTGATTATTAAAATTTTCAAAGAACAAATCAGTTAACAATACCTGAGATAGGACCCTTTTTATGGTGACTCTTGTGAGACTATCATGGCTTCTGTCTAGATTTTAGTCATTGCTTAACTCCATTGGTCCAACAGAATCAAGTGAGGATTGCAAAGATTTGGAATCACCAGAGCCATCTAAAACAGATTTCCTCCAAAAAAAAATTGAAAGGCTAAGCGTGATCCAAAGTAGATTTTTTCCTAGCTTTTATCATTGATGGGTTTTCTTTTCGTTTTTAAGCCAATGCAGTATTTCTATCTATGCTAGTTATAGCCTTAAGAAATTTTATATGTAACAAAATATGCTTGGAACAAAAAGAGTCTTCGCTGAATGGCTAAGGACCAATATTCATTCAGCAACTATTTATTGAGAAGTATCAGAACCTCATTTGATTCAATGGCTTTTTTTTTTCCCCCACCACAAAGGATGTGGTTATTAAGAAAAACTGTGATTGAAATATGGCATTTGAGGCCACGTAAGTCTCTGGAGGAAACCCTGGTGGCGTAGTGGTTAAGTGCTACAGCTACTAACCAATGGGCCGGCAGTTCAAATCCGCCAGGCACTCCTTGGAAACTCTATGGGGCAGTTCTACTCTGTCCTACAGGGTTGCTATGAGTTGGAATCGACTTGACGGCCCTGGGTTTGGGTTTTTTTTTTTTTTTTTTTAAGTCTCTGGAATTAGCGGGAAATGAGTTAGATCTGTTGGAACCTCATGACTACAATTCACCTTGGAGTGCACTGCATACAGTGGCATTCACTGCGTGCTGTGGCCTTGATCTGCTGTAGAGTGGTGTGCAGACCTCACTGCGGGGGGGACTGGGTCCTGAGATGCAGGCACCACATTCCACAGGGCGGTCCTACCGAGCACACTCCCAGGCCAGTAGCCCAGAGTCTCATGGTGAATTGAAGAGGGAGAGACTCAATGCAAAACCTTGTCTTAATTCAATCTTTACTGCCACCATCACTGATAATGCTTTACAGGAGCATTTTATGACTTAATGTTACAAGATCCTTTCACCTTAATTATCTCATCTTGGATGTCACCTTCTCTTCCCCTTGGAAGTCTTTCTGGATCCCCCATGAGTCTTCTTGACTCCATACTAACTTAGGACCCTGTACACACTTCCCTGATCACACTGTGATAAACCAAAAATGGCCACCAATTCTTTGAAATTCCTTCCACGGTGTGGGGGGGTATAAGTCCCCCGCTTATACATGGGTAGGCTCTGTGACTTCTGGGCCAGTAGAATTTTGGGAGCTAATGCTGTGCCTGTTTCTAGACCTAGGCCTTAGGAGCCTGGCAGCTTCTCCTTCCTGTCTCTTGAAATATGTCAGCCCTGCTCACCATCATCCTGTGAGGAGATGGAAAAGGTACTCTCGAATCCTATAGGCAAAGAAATTGATGTTCAGAGAAGCAAAATGATTTCTTCAAGGTCATGAGGCTAATAACTGGCTACTCTTGGACCCCCAAGTTGCCACGTAAGTAGTCTCACTACCATGAGGCCACCATGGTGGTCAGACCATGTGGAGAGACCACGTGGAGAGGAGCTGAGATTACATAAAGAGGTTGAGATTCTCAGCCAGCTTCTGCCATTTGAGTCATCCCAACTGACACCCCCAACATCATGGAGCAGAGATGGGTCATTCCTCCCGAGCCCCGCCCAAATTACAGATTTGTGGCAAAAGAATGATTGCTGCTGCTTTAAGCCACCAAGTTTTGAAGTGGTTTCTTAGACAGTAATCAACAGCCAAAGCAGTAATAGATAACCGAAACACTCACTGACTGTATTTTCTCTATTTGCATGTCTGCTTACTGGACTAAGGTCCTTGAGGGCCTATTTTTCTGTACCTATTGTTAAGCAAAGTTGTCACTTTGAGGAATAAGGTGCACCTGATCCAAGCCATGGTATTTTCAATCACCTCATATTCATGCGAAAGCTGGACAATGAATAAGGAAGACTGAAGAAGAATTGAAGCCTTTGAATTTCGGTGTTGGAGAAGAATATTGAATATACCATGGACTGCCAGAAGAATGAACAAATCTGTCTTGGAAGTGCAGCCAAAATGCTCTTTAGAAGTGAAGATGGCGAGACTTCGTCTCATGTACTTTGAGCATGTTATCAGAAGGGACCAATCCCTGGAGAAGGACATCATGCTTGGTGCTATGGATTGAATTGTGTTCCCCCAAAAATGTGTGGCAACTTGAGAGTCCGTGATTCCCAGTATTGTGTGATTGTCCACCATTTTGTGATCTGATGTCATTTTCCTATACGTTGTAAATCCTGCCTCTGTGATGTTGATGAGGTGGGATCATTGACAGTTAACAAGGCAGGACTCAATCTACTAGATTAGGCTGTATCTTAAGCCAATCTCTTTTGAGATATAAAAAAGCGGCACTGGCAGAAAGACAGGGGGACCTCATACCACCAAGAAGACAGAATGTGTCTTTTAGACTTGAGGTTCCTGTGCTGAGAAGCTCCTAGACCATGGGAAGGTGGATGACAAGGACCTTCCTCCAGAGCCAACAGAGAAAGAAAGCCATCCCCTGGAGCTGGCACCCTGAATTCGGACTTCTAGCCTACTAGACTGTGAGAGAATAAGTCCCTGTTTGTTAAAGTTATCCACTTGTGGTATTTCTGTTATAGCAACACTAGATGACTGTTACGGTTTGGGAATTGTGTTCCTCCAAAATGTGTGTCAGCTTGGGTATGCCATGATTCTTAGCATTATGTGATCATCTACCATTTTGTCATCTGATGTGATTTTCCTGTGTGTTGTAAATCCTACCTCTATGATATTAATGAAGCAGGATTAGAACCAGTTATGTTAATGAGGCAAGACTCCATCTACAAGATTAAGTTTTGTCTTAAGTCGATCTCTTTTGAGATATAAAAGAGAGAAGCGAGCAGAGACAGGGGAGCCTCATTCCACCAAGAAACAAGAGCCAGGAGAATATCGCGCCCTTTGGAACCAGGGTTTCTGCACTGAGAAGCTCCTAGGCCAGGGGAAGATTGATGACAAGGACCTTCTCCCAGAGTCAACAGAGAGAGAAAGCCTTCTGCTGGAGCTGGCACCCTGAATTTGAACTTCGAGCCTCCTAGACTGTGAGAGAATAAATTTCTGTTATAGCCATCCACTTGTGGTATTTCTGTTATAGCAGCACTTAATAACTAAGGCAATGACTAAAACGCTTGGTAAAGGAGGTCAGCGAAAAAGAGGAAGAGGAGGTGGGGCCAAGATGGCTAACTAGGCAGAAGCTTCCACTGAACCCTCTTGCAACAAAAATCCAAAAAAACAAGTGAAACAATTGCATGTATGACAGTCTATGAACCCTGACCATCAAACACACAGGACTAAGGAATCAGCCTGAATGACAAGGGAGTGAGAGACTGTGCAGATGCAGTGATGAGTTGCTGAGCCTGCACAGAGCCTCTGATTCCTTGGTGCCATTCTTTGGCACGGATGCGGTGGGGCTGATGGTAGTTTCCTGACATGGCAAGCACGGGTCGCAGCCCTAGCCCCCTGGGGCATTCTCAGCGGGGACCCAACCAATGCACACAGGCTACACACTGACCTGAGTGATAGGAGAGCAAGAGACCATGCAGAAGCAGCTATGAGTTGCTGAGCCCGGGCAGCACCTCAGCACTGATTCCTTGGTGCCATTCTTTGGTGCAAATGAGGTGGGGCTGGTGGTAGTTTCCTGAGACATGGAAACCATGAGACACAGCCCTAACCCCCTGGGGCAATCTTAGCGGGGACCCAGCCAGCCAGCCAGCCAGCACACAGGCCTCTGGAATCTGAGATAAAACAGTGCTCTGGACGCAAGATAAGTGATTTTGTCTATTTTACCACCTCTCCTATCTATCTGGTCTCTCTCCTCCCTGCCTCAACTGGCTTCATTAACATTTGAATTCCCTGGGCCTGAGATAGAAGTGCGTGCTTTTTCTGACCCATTCTCCTGGCCTGGGAGAATGAGAAAACTAACAAAAAGGGAAAAATAATTTCCCAACTCTCCTAAACTGGAAGATCAGAACAGAAGTGGCTCCAGTTGAGGCATAAGAGATCCGCAGACTTTGGCTTTCACCTCTACATGGAACCAGGTGGCTAATATAGTGCAAAGGCAAATATGTTAGAGGTTTGACTGTAATTGTTTCAGCTGTGTGGTGGAAAAGCAGGTTTTGGAGGTCTGGTGCCACTCTACCTATTAAACAGAGCCCTCACCTATCCACAGCAGGGACCTGAGGGCTGAGGCTCCATCCACGCCACCTAGCCACCCACAGAAGGGGTCTGAGGACAGTGGTGCCTACCAGTCTTTACTGGGTGCCTAAGATAAAGCTGCAGAACCCACCCACCAGAGCACTGTAGAGAACAGAGATGCTTCCTCCTCACTGACACTTGAGGGAGGACTGTCAGCACACTGCCCTCCTCAGAGTGTGACCCTCTGCTGCTACCAGAAGCCAGTGCATACAACCATCACCACTACTCTTCTAAGATAGTAGGTGAGAGCCTACACCACACACTAGGTGACCAACTATCAGGACACCTGAGCTGATTCTATTCAAGAACAGTGAATGGACTCATAGGCTCATATGCCTGGTAACAGCTCTAACTATCTGGTAACAGGACATTAGTGCTTCAAAGGCTCAACTAATCAAGTTAGAGCACTCTAGTAGCCTATCTGGCTACTAGAAGAAACAAGAAGATAGGACACAGTGAGCAAATATAAAATAAATTATTATGGTAACTTATAGGTGGCTCAGAGACAGCAGTTGAAATCAAATCACATAAGGAAGCAGACCATGATTGCTTCTACAAACCCCCAAAACAGAGAATCAAGGTATCTTCTGGATGAAGATGTATTCCTGGAATTGCTGGATGTAGAATACAAAAAATTAATATACAGAATGCTTCAAAACATCAGGGATGACATCAGGAAGGAAAACAGGCAATGTACAGAAAAAGCTAAAGAACACACAGATAAAGCTGTTGAAGAAATTAAAAAGATTATTCAAGAACATAATGAAAAATTTAGTAAGCTGCAAGAATCCACAGAGAGACAGCATTCAGAAATTGAAAAGACTAACAATAAAATTACAGAATTAGACAACTCAATAGGAAGTCAGAGAAGCAGAATTGAGGAATTTTGGAATGCAGAATTGGGGAGATGGAGGATAAGGCACTTGGCACCAATATAGTTGAAGAAAAATCAGATAAAAGAATTTTTAAAAATGAAGAAACCCTAAGAATCGCGTGGGACTCTATGAAGAAGAATAACTTGCTTGTGATTGGAATTCCAGAACAGGGAGGGATAACAGAAAACACAGAGAGAATTGTTGAAGATTTGTTGGCAGAAAACTTCCCTGACATCATGAAAGATGAAAGGATATCTATCCAAGATGCTCATTGAGCCCCATACAAGGTAGATCCCAAAAGAAAGTCACCAAGACAGATTATAATCAAACTTGCCAAAACCAAAGATAAAGAAAATTTTAGGAGCATCCAGGAATAAACAAAAAGTCACCTATATGGGAGAATCAATAAGAATAAGTTTGGACTACTCAGCAGAAACCATGTAGGCAAGAAGGCAATGGGATGACATATATAGAACATTGAAGGAGAAAAATTGCCAGCCAAGAATCATATATCCAGCAAAACTGCCTCTCAAATCACCCATTGCCGTCGAGTCGATTGCCTCTCAAATATGAAGGTGAAGTTAAGTCATTTACAGATAAACACAAGCTTAGAGAATTTGCAAAAACCAAACCAAAACTACAAGAGATACTAAAGGGAATTCTCTGGTTATAAAATCAATAATATCAGATATCAACACAACACAAGGACACAGAACAGAGCATCCCAATATCAACTCAGACAGGGAAATCACAAAAATAAAATAAGATTAAAAAAAAAAAAAGCTCAAAACAGGGAATCACTGAATGTCATTATGTAAAAGATGACAATAATCAATAAAGAGGGGATAGAGCTTCCATACGAAGAGGAAATCAAGGCGATATAGGGAGATACAAGTTAGGTTTATACTTAAAAAAAATAGGGGTAAATATTAAGGTAACCACAAAAAAGACTAACAATCCCATACTTCAAAGTAAAAACCAAGGTAAATATAAAGACTCAGCAAAAACAAATTACAATGAAAAAGAGGAATGCACAATTTACAAAGAAAAACTTCTCAGCACAAAAAAGAGGAAGACTCTTAACAAGATGGATTGATGCAGTGGCTACAACAATGGACTCAAGCACAATGATTGTGAGGATGGTGCAGGACTGGGCGGTGTTTTGTTCTCTTGTACATAGGGTTGCTATGAATCAGATCCAATTTGACAGCACCTAACAACGAATGTTAACTCATATCACAGTGCCAGGCACACAGTTATGGAATAAATGGATGGAGAGTCTCATGACCACAGGTGATATTAAAAACATTGATCAATCTGAATGGCACTGGGCACTGACCAGGCATAATGGACAAGGGTGGTAGAGTAGGGTCTGGGGGCCCCTGCTTGGCAGGTCTCATCTCCTTAGTTGTTAGACTGTGGAACTATCTGGAGGTGTTGGTAGTGGAGCACCATGGCTACCCCTTACTGGTAAGTGAAGTGGCAATTATATTTTTTATATTTTAACAAGTAGTATAGCTATTCCGAAGGCATTGGTGGTTCTGTGGTAGAATTCTCACATTCCATGTGGGAGATCTAGGTTTGAATCTCAGTCAATGGACCTCAGGTGCAGCTATAACTTGTCTGTCATTGGAGGCTTTTGTGTTGCTATCATGCTGAACAGTTTTCAGCCGAGCTTCCAGATTAAGACAGGAAGAAGCCAATGAAAACGGTACGGATTACAATGGCCCAATGCACAACCGATCGTGGTGATGGCACAGGACTGGGCAGTGTATCATTCTTCTGTTCATGGGCCCCCATGAGTTGGGTGCTGACTGGACAGCAGCTAACAACAACAACAATAGTTGTTCTGATGTGTATCACAATGTTAGCCCTGTTCGCCGTCACCATGTGAGGAGGGAGGGTAGGTATCCTCCCGGTCCTGTAAGTGAAGAAACTGAAGTTCAGAGAAGTTAAATGATTTCTTCAAGGTCACAAAGCTAATAACTAGTCAAATCAATACTTGAACCCAAGTGCTTTGGTTCTAAGTCCAACTTTCAATCCACTACCCATGATATACACACATGTGTGGTAACATGTCTTTGTCACTGAGAAGCTTTTTAACCATTTTGGAGAAACTAGGCTTACATGTGTGAAAAGTGTAGTATAAAAAAGTGCAGGCCTGGAGTGCCCGGAGGTGGCAGGTGAAGCTGTCATAGTGACAGAAAGGAGAGATCATTATCTGAGAAAGGATCATGAAGGAGGGACACTAGAACCAAGCCTCTGAGGCCAGGAAGGATTGAATCTTCAGAAGGGGGAGGAGAGTGAGCAGCAGAGACTGTGAGGTGAAGATAAGCCTGTGGTGTTAAAAGATCCTGAGGACTGGTGAGCAGACTGACCACCATTAGATTGGGAAAAAAAGGGGACATTGTTGTTCATCACCCCTGGCCACTTATTTGTACAGCCAACCAGGACAAGTCCAGTCACATAGAATTCTTAAGAGAATCTCTCTCTCTTTTTTTTTTTATTGGGGTAAAAATATATAAAACAAAAAATGGGCCAATTCAATGACTTTTATGTATATAATTTAGTGACATGGGTTATGTTCATCATGTTGTGCAGCCATCGCCACTATCCTTTTTAAATCATTTCACCACCATTAACAGAAGCTCTGTGCCCCCTAAGCAATAAGTCCCTGCGACGCCACTGTCACTCCTAACTGTACTACTGAAGGGGCAAAGTGGGGAAACCCCGCTTTATCACTGTGTAGTAAGGATTAGCTTGAATCCAATTTATACCTGGAAATGGATCCAGGCTTCATCTCCCCACATCTCCATTCTTTGTCACCAGCCACATCTTCTATGGCACTTTTGCTCACACTGTAACCACCCAGAGTTAGGTCAAAACATCCCTGGCCACCTGAGGCCAGGTCATTGGGGAATAGCTGTAGGCTCAGGAGTCTGCACAACTCCCTGCACTTCAGACCAGCCAGCCCGTCTCTCTCTCTCTGTTTCACTGGACCTAGGTCACAAGCTAGAAAAACCCTGTCCTTCTTCATCAATTGCCTATGCATCGACCCTCTGCCACCCAGCCACCCAAAACCAATTCCTCATGAGTTGGACTCTGCCTGACCGGTCCTCCTCTGAACTAGCCACCTTGAGCTACGTTAGCATCCCATTGCTGTGGGCTTGTTAATTCTCTGTGACAGATTGCAAACTGCACGGTGACAGTTACCTGTATTTACAGTTACCCATTTATTATAGCTGGAAAGAATACCAGGGAAGAGGTTCCTTTGATAAGAGAAGAGTAATTGCATATTTTTGTGAAGACTCAACCATCCACTAAGAGCCTGGCAATCGGCCCTTGAGACTGCATCCATGGGGAGCTCTCTTCTCTGCAATGTGACATAACATGAAATATCCCTTTGTTTATTGTCTGTCTCCCCGACTGGAATGCCCACTCTGTGGGGGCAGGGCTTCTATTGTGTTCACCACTGTATGCCCATTGCCTGTAAGCCAGGAAGGGTGTCTGGTAGTCAGCAAAGCTGAAGCTCCCAAAGATCATCGGACAGTGGCAGGGCTTGCTTCAGCTGTCGGCAGAGGAACAAAAGCTGTGTCGGCCACATTCCCACCTCCCTGCCACCCCGTTCAGATGCCTTGGCAGTTTTAGCAGAAAGACACCAGGTCTCTGACAAACATCTGGAACTGAACAGGCCCTGAAGCATTTCCCTTGAGTGCATATAGTCACCAGAAAGTGGGTTTTCTCTCATCTCTGAGAAAAAGAAATGGGTTAAACCCTTACATACCTTCCATGGCTCCGTCTGAGCTGTTTTGTCAAATCCTCAAGGTTAAGAATGAGTTTTCCTTTTTTTATTTGTGAACCTTTTTGTTGGCTTCATTATTTCCCACAGGACCGTCACATACATATGCGTGTGTGTGCGTGTACGCGAGCACACGTATTTCAAAAGCATACAGCGCTGCAGGTTTGAATGGCTCTGCCTCACCACAAGGGCAGATACCATGTGGAGCGCGCCTGCAGCAAGCCCCCCCATGCCTCCTGTCAGCAGCCAGCTGAGGCGGGCTTTTCACCAACTAGATGGGAAAGTTGGACTACATGAAAATGTTTTCCAGCTAAAGCATTAAATTAATTTGTGTGGAGGTGGTTTGCTCTGCAGATGAGTCAGGGTCTCCCCCAGCCCTTCCTGGTCCTCCCATCCAATTTTAATTCTAATATTGAAACAAATTCAAGTGCTTTTCCTGCAGCCATCTTTGTAAGTAATTTGCAAATAAGAGAAGTCTTAAGGACGTGGGGAAGAGAAAAAAATGAGTTTAACAGCTTTGTTTGTGGCTGATGGGCTGTTCTCTTTCAGTTCACAGCACCTACCCATACCTCCATTCGAGGCCAAAGCCGTTTGGAAAACAACCACAACCAACACCGCCCTCCCAGCCACAGGGCAAAATGGGTTAGAAGAGCTTTAACCGGAAGCTTAATAAACACAAAACCACTGTTTTGAAAGGTGTGTGGCGGGGGGTGGGGGGTGGGGGGGGGGCGGCAGAGCGGTGTTCAGAAAGAGCTTCTCAACAATGAATTTTGAATATTTCAAATCAAAACACATTTTCTTTAAAGGAGAGGAGTGCAGGTAACTAAGTGTTTAAACTTTGTGAACAACTCTAATAAGAGTTACGCAGACACTCTGGGGACAAACTACTCAAATTCTGTGGGCTCAGGCCAAGACTGGTACCCTAAGAATAGGCTGTATGTCCTTTCTTTCAATATCATCACTCAGTCAAGGACAGTTTAATTGCAATAAGAGACAAACAGTTGAAGAGAGCTTTGAGGCCAACCCTCAAGAATCTTAAATAATTTTATTAATGTGTGTGCCCTACTTTTAATAAATGAAAACTGAATGTTTGTAAGCAGGACTGTGTGTTGGATAAGTGGGGTGATTTTAGCTTGTCCTCCTTTGGAGAAAGATAAAGTGCCAGGCCTTCATCTGTAGTCCCACGTATAGCAACTACTTGGCTTTCCAACAATTGTTGGAAAGTTCCTTGAAAGATTCATATGGGGAACAAATGTAGGCAGAAGATGTTAGAGGCTGAGAAGGCTGCTGCCTCTGCACAGATTCACTGTGTGTCCTATCGCTTTGGGAGATAATCGCTCACGTGATACAATCACGTTGCATAAACACTTTGAAGCTAAATAGCAGAATTTGAGACTTTTTTCAAAGTATCCCCAGTCTTTCCCAGAGAGAAACCAGTAAACAGTTGCCATTGAGTCCACTCCGACTCATGGTGGCCCCATGTGTGTCAGAGTAGAACTGTGCTCCATAAGGTTTTCCATGGCTGATTTTTTCAGAAGTAGATTGCCAGGCCTTTCTTCCAAGGTGCCTATGGATGGACTCGAACCTCTAATCCTTTGGTTAGCAGCTGAGTGCGTTAAGCATTTGTACCACCAGGGACTCCTCTTTGGAGAGGATACCATTCTAAAGAACATTGTTTTAGGCAGAAATGTAGGGTCTGTAGTTTAATCAGCAAACCCTCCTCAGCTGATAACGGCCTCTCAGTGGTTCAAGTTCAGTCTGGTGAGCAAAAGTGAAAAATGACATTTCGGATAAAACAAAGACAGCAGGACAAAACTGTAGAGGCAAAGGCAGATTTTGTGACAAAAAGAAAAAAATAAAAAGCAGTAGCTGGAATTTGACACCTTCCTGATGATTGTATTAAATCATTTTCAGTTTTTCACAATAATAATAATAATAAAAAGGCCCTGCCCCTGCTTATTTATGCAAAGCTAGAAAAGAAAATATTTCTGTTCTGCCCTAAACTACAGAACTCTGCCTGGATGTGAGGCCTGGGATATGACTAAAGACCACAAGTGCCCTTGGATCGCCAAAGTTGGCTCTAATAAATAAGACACAAACTGGCAGGGAAAAAAAACCCAAACCAAACCAAACCCATTGCTGTCGAGTCAATTCTGACTCATAGCGACCCTACAGGACAGAGTAGAACTGCTCCATAGGGTTTCCAACTGCTGACCTTTTGGTTAGCTGCCATAGCACTTAACCGCTATGCCACCAGTGTTTCCGACTGGCAGAGAAGGAGTCAAATTCAGCTATGGGAAATTGGTAGTAAATCTGAGGTGGGCGATGAAGAGGTCCTTGGGGTTCCAGACACAACCTTCTAGAGGGAACCATGCCTAACATGTTTTATTCACTTCCTTTGAGGACGCACCAGCCCACACACTTCAGGGCTCCATGCCTGCGCCCTCTGATTCCCACCTGAAGCCAGGTGCGACATGGCCACGTGTGCAACATAGCCGCATGAACCAGGGCATCACGGTAGATGGGTGTGTATTTGAATGTGACTCATCGCACCGACAGGGACTGGGCTGAGGTCTCCTTACTGTCTTTAAACTAACAATGTACTGATTCCATGCTGGGCAGCAGAATTTGAACTTTCCACATCTCACTTTGCAGGGTAACTGCCTTAGTTTTCATAGTTACCTAGTGCTGCTGTAACCGAAATACCACAAGTGGGTGGCTTTAAAGAACAGAAATTTATTTTCTCACAGGTTAGGAGGCTAGTTGTCTGAATTCAGGGCACTGGCTATAGGGGAAGGTTCTCTCTGCCCACTCTGGGGGAAACTCCCTATCTCAGCTCCTCTAACATTCCTCTCGTTGTCCTTAGTGACTTGGTGATCTTCACGTGACATCTATCTTCACCAGCTTGTGCTTATCTCTGTGCCTGATTTTTTTTTTTTAATATTTCAAAAGTAATTAGGTTAAAGACACACCCAATATGGGTTTGGACTCATTAACATAACAAAGAAAACCCTATTTCCAAAAGGGATTCCACCCACAGGTATAGCGGTTGGGTTAGGATTCCAACACACATTTTTGAAGGACGTAATTCAATCCGTAACAGAAACTGAAATGAACCAAAGGGAGTGACGTGACTGAGGGACGGAAGGCCTTCTGCATACAGCTCTGTCCTTTGAGTTACCAAATCTAAGCCTTGTGACCTCCTGGCCCCCGTTTCATGGACAGGCCTGGGGACGCACTTTCATCTGCACCCCTATCACCTGTGGCCCTGCTGTTCCCCAGGATTTCCTAGTTGTCAGTTCTGGGGCACAGCACATATAGTCCCTGCTGACAATACCCTCTGTGTTCCAGTCCCAAGACCCTATGGCAGGAACTGCTTATTAGTGGGAAAGAAAATTCCAAAATAAAACAAAGTCCTATCATTGACTTTAACAAAAGATTTATTTGAAACAGGTTTGCGCAGACATACACCAGCCAACATGATTGATCAAAGCCACAAATCACGAAATTCTCCGAAACCTCTGAAAAGACAAGTAAATGCCCTTCATTTGTAGTCATTCCAGGAGGGGACTGGGCTCCACCCTAATGTGCCCCTGTGATTTAACAACCAGAGGACATTAATATGACGTGGAAATGGTAATACTTCTAGAATGAGGGAACAAAAAGCCCCAAACACCACAGAAGCACTCACTGCTCTGCTGGGAGCCAATTAAAGGTACCCTATAGCTTTTCTTTTTTTATAGCAAGGCTTCCCTCTGCACAACCAGACGGAAACCTCCCCATCTAAAACAACACTTAAGCAACCTGGCCACAGATGTGACAGAGAGAGGAGCATGTGCGTTTCTGTGCACGAGAAAGACAACGTGGGGATGTCCCGGTCACGCAGGGACCTGCACCCTACACCCCCCTCCCCTCTGCAGATAGCCTCCATGCAGCTGTTTGCACTGCCCACAGGTTTAGAGGACTCCAGGGGCAGCCCATCACTGACTCAGCCAGCAGTCACTGAGGCATGGGGGAAGGGAGGAGAGAGTACTTATTTCAGTACTTGCACTGACTTTATTAGTGAAAACCAAAAATATCATTTGCTTATGGGGCATCTTGTTAGTAGAACAGAAGGCCTATGACAGGGAGATTTTCTTTTTTCTGTTTTTGATTGCTGTTTATTGGTTCACCTGTACTCACAAACTACCTCTAGCTATACAATAGGATCCAGGCCCACTGGAAGCAGGTTCATATCCTTATCTGTAGGCCTCCTCCCACCTTCCGGCCCTTTGTCTTGTACACGGAAGAGCTCGCCCTATTAAAGGCCCTTGAGAAGCACTCTTGACCCCTAGGTTTCCTGGGCTATTTGGATAGTGCTATGACTTCAACTTTCTTCTTCCTATTTCTGTCATAAATCAAAGCCACCTGACACTTTGTTCCCGATGTTTAAAACTAACAGGTCTCCTTTCTTTCTTTAGCCGGGTCAGAAGAAATGCCTACGGGCTAATCGTATGAGCATGTTTTTCTTGGGCTGACGCCGGGAGAAAGAGCAGTTATCTCAAAGGCAACGAGGGCAAGAGATTGTCATTGGAAAATGAGCCAGCCTGAGTGTAAAAAGAATCACCCTCTTGTTTCCCCTCAGTCAGGGGGACTGGGGTATTTGTCAGAGGTGAACAGTTATGGATTGTACTTGCTATGGAGTCGGGGGGTTGAGCTGATCCCTCTCCTCTGCTCCATGGATGTTGTATCTTCTGACCACTTAGATTTACGTGGGCTCAGTAGCCTTTTCTTCCACTCAAGACTGTACCCCAGATTGACCAACCAGTCATTCATACCCAGCAAACTAAGAAAGAGCTCTAACAGCAATCGTTAGAGATTTAGTGTTAAATGATGCTTGTCTAAGGTAAAGGAAAATGGAAAGACGTACGCTGGGATAATCTGGGATGCTGAGACAAAAATAAATGAAGGAAACAACACATCGAGTTGAGTATTCCAGGACTGTTCCTTTTAGGAAAACTTAATAACATGTCCTTACGGGAATCTTAAAGAGCCTTCCTTGGTGGTACAGGCTGGGCTGCTAACTGAAGAGTCAGCTGTTTGAACCCACCAGCAGCTACATGGGAGAAAGATGTGGCAGTCTGCTTGGAAATCCTATGGGGAAGTTCTGCTCAGTCTTCTAGGGTTGCTGTGAGTCAGAATCAAGTTGATGGCAATGGGTTTGGTTTTGGGATATCAGGAATCTTGGGCCCTCACCTCTATAGCCCGTTGAAAACCCATCAAACTGTCCCTCTTGCTTTTCAAGATGGAAAGATGGCTGGTGTGAGGCAAAATAATTTTCCCCAAGGCTATACTATGACAGATGACTGCCTTGTGCCAATGAAGAACCAATGATAAGCCAATGATGTAGGCTTTCTTTTATTAGCGGGAGGGGGGGTGTATTTTAACCATCCCCATCACAATTATATTTACTAATTTAAGCATTTGCATGCAGAAAATATTTAACGAGTTTTTTTTTTTTTAATAACAGGGATGCCATCTTCTGAGTTGACCTGATAAACTCATTTCTTTGCCAAGTTATTATTTCAGGCTCTACTTGACCACAGTTTCTCTGCTCTCATTTTTTATGGGTCCCAGGAGATGGAGGCTACATTACAAATGCTGAAGCTAAATCACTCCTTGAATTACTTTGGGACAATGACCCAGGGCAGTAATTCAAACCCTGGCTGAAATGTGTGCGGTTCTCTCTCATGTTCAAAACGAAAGGCCAGCTTATTCCATAGTAGAGTTTTGCAAACATTCTATTCAACTTATGGTTTAAGACATAAATCCCTAGGAACACGAATACCTGATAGAAAAACTCTCTTCCTTATGGCTCAAAACACAAAATAAAGGGTCATTGTTCTACCAAGAGGGGATTAGAGACTATAGCTTTCTTTTTCAAAAAAATTAAATCTTAAAGCCTGTAACATATACGTCCATATGCATTTTCAGGCATTAGCTTCCTAGGCTGAGTTTTTTTTTCACTATTCACTGCTTCTTGACAAGTTATTACTGATTTCCACGACCAGCTCCCTACAGCAAGACCTGCAGCCTTCTCAAGGGAAAGAAAATGCCACAGAGTCCTCAGCAGTGCTCTGCTGCGACCCAAGTTCACTTTTTAGGATATTACTCCATAAGTGTTAAAGAAATGACATTGCTTTTCTCCAAAGCACAGCTCTTCTATGGTATGCTGCTCCCCAAAAATACGTTCTTACACGTGTGTGCATGGTTGTATTTTCATGTGTATGCTTATGTGTGTGTGTCCACACGTGTTGAGGGATAGGAGAACGGAAGCCTGGTCAAGAGCCCACATATTCTGCAGAGACAGGCGGGACACATCAGCTGTCGTTGGTTGCTTTTGACTGGATTCTGACTCATGGCACCCCTATGTACTCCCCACAAATGATTACAAAGCCCTTTCTGATCAGCAGTAAAGTGTTCATCCCGACAGCCAAGTAGAAACGGTCACTTTACGCTGCTCTCCCACCCTACCTTTTCAGTGTGTATTATCCTTACCCTTGCTGGCCCGTTGGTGTGTAACTGAACTCAGACCTGAGTTCATAAAGCGGTGGGTCTTTTCCTTTTGCAGAAGCAGGCAGGAGCAGGACAGAGATCATAAAAAGAGTCAGCTGTCTGAGTACAACCCCAGATCAAGGATTGTAGTGACCCCAGAGAACAAGCAGAGCTTTAGGGTTGACCTGCGTGTGTCTGGCTAGATTAGCCCTGATCTCAATTCAGCCCTGTAGTGCTGACCGAATCTGACCTGCGAGGCTACATGTCACTTACTGTGTGGTAGAGTGACAAGTCCCATGTGCGGCTCATGTCAGCTCCACTGAGCTGACAGCCAGCATATGCAACCCAGCTCAGTCCACCCTCTCCCTGGGAGGGGTTATGGGCGACACTCTGACCTCAATTTTAAGATAGGACAAATGACACAGCCTCAGAGTCTGCCCTGGCTAAATACTGTACATCACACATGGTGACAGCTGCTTCTCCCAGGGACCCAATTTAGTCATTTGGCTACAAGAAAGCTTAATCAAATGAGAAAATAGAAAGGCATCTTTTCTAGTGTTTTCTTCTGTGTGCATATTTCATTATTTCGAAGACTGTTTAGTCTACTTCTCAAAAGAATTGGAAAATACACTTAAATCTCAGAAGATGTGTACTGTACTTTAAAGTAAAAATACCAAATAAAAAGCCAACATGTACGTGCGTGCCCATGTGCACACACAGGAGTGCATGCATGAACTAATTTGCAAACCTGACTTAGAAGGCTTCAGAGTTCAAGAAAGAGCTAAGGGTTTGACAAGGACTGAGTTTTAATTCACTCTTTCCAAATAAGCCTAGTTTCCAAATGAAAGCAAATAGTCAAGATGCCTAACACACATCTATTTCTAATTTTCTTTCTCTGTATTTAAGCTGTCATCTTTCTGGGCCTGCAGGACAGACATACCAGCTTAGTTTGCTGTATTAATTTCAGGCATATTTTGTTGTTTTAAGTCCTGCATGGCAGTGCTTCAGTGATTCATCTTGCCAGGTGTTCTAATATTTAAAAACTTTTTTTACTCATCGTGGAGAGGAAGGAATGGCATTTTTCTGAGCCTCAGCTATTGATTGCAGTGTTCCATTGTCCCTCAAGACCTCTATGATTGCTGGTCACTTCAAAAGTGAGCCATTAGTTTTCTTCTTCAACGCCATTTGTACCCTAAATTATCTCAACCCCCAATAAGATGTGGAAGATGTGGCTGTTCAGAGATAAAGGGTTAGAAAGCAAAGGGGACTATTGTTTCATTCCCCAAATCAGCACAACCAACCCAGAGGAACTCGGCCATTTTAACCAGCAACAGCTGCCCAGAAGTGCTTACTTCAAGCCATGCAAAAATCTGGTTTGGCAACCAAAACAAAGAGGAGAGAACGTGCCTCGTGCCTCGAGGCGGGTAGTTTATTAGGGCTTCAGGTGCTCACATTCTCGCCTCAGAGGAATCCCCGTTTCTGTCCAAATTTAAAATGTGGGCTCTGCAGTTTGGAAAGGTGGTGACTCAGCACTTCCCTCATCCTAGAATTCAGGATGCTCATATTTAGAGCGGTGTCTGTATCTAAAACTGATTGGATAAAGCAAAGAAACGATGTCACTTTTGAAGGGAGTTTCCTTGAAATGTTTGGAATTCTTTTCAATTAAAACTGCATGTCCTAGTCCTGGTTAACCTCCTTGGTTATGGGATAAACTGTCTGGGCTTCAGGGCACAAACAGTTTGCCCTTGATTACTCATGTAAAGGTTGTTGGTTCAAATCTACCCAGCGGCATCATGGAAGAAAGGCCTGGCAATTTGCATCTGTTACAGCCAAAAAAAAAAAAAAAAAAACCCCTATGGGGCAGTTCTACCCTGTAACACTGAGGTTGCCATGAATCGGAATCAACTTGAGAGCAACAGGTTTGGCTTGGTCTGTTGTCTGAGGAGTATCTGGTGGAAACCGTCCTCCAGCTCCTCCTCCCAGTTTCTCAGTGCCTTTCTTCTGCCGGCCCTCCCCCCCCCAGCAACTCCCCTTACTCTCCCTTCTGGGTGTCCTCAACCTCTCTAGCTCCAGAGCTATGGAGTCACAGGTGTGTTCCTCCTCTGGGGAGAAATGCTATCATGCAGTTTCTCATTTGTGGGGGTGCCCAGGGGTCTGGAGGTCGGGGAATGAGCGCTCAGAGCCTCACCAGGGCAGGGAGGGATTACCCGTCAGAACCTGGCTCCTCAGAACCAGGCAGAGAAGCACTGAGAATATACGCCCAGTACCTATGTTTCTTTTCCTTAGCTATAGAGCCCAAAGGGAGTGAAGGAGGGGTTTCTCACGTCCACCCCTGAATCTGCAGTAGGTTTAGGAAGATTGCGGCCTGGGGCAGGCAGCTCATCAGCTGCGTGCACGTAGCACGTGGGCCAGCCATGCAGAAGGTTGACAGAGGTGCCTGGACGGGGCAGGGGCCAGGTGGGAAGGCACCTGGGGAGGACCCAGAAGACTGCTGGAACTCCAATCAGCTCGCCCTGCTGGAAATGTGGCAAGGAGGTTAAAATACATGTCTTCAGATTTACCACCCAGATGCACGTTTCTGCGATTTCACTGCAATCAAGAAGTTTATACCAACTTCATACAAACGAAATAGGAATCATAAGCGCGACAGCAACCTGCCTCCGGGGAAGTTTACATGCAGCCTGGGGACTTACTCTTCGTGTTAACAAAACAGGAAGTACACGGGCGCCCCCATTCCAATTACACAAGATGGGTCTCTCACGCAACATAAAACCCTCTTACCTCTCTCCTAGAACAACTAGTCTGATGTTTAAATACTGGCGAAACACAATGTTTTTAATTTCACACCTCACAGAGCACAGTTGAATGCTTTATAACAACATAAACAAAAGTTCGGCCAAGCACTGCACACAAATTGGAAAGGGAAAAAGAAAAAAACCAAAAAACCAAAAAAAAAAAACGGCTTCCCCCACTGTGCACTCCAGGTTCGCAAGGGGATAGATAACTAACAAACTGGTTGGCTAAGGCCACGGAAATGTGTTTCCCGGGGTTTTGGCTGCTGCTGACGCCAGTCTCTTTTGACGAAGACGTGTTAACACTGGATACAACAAACCGAATCTCTTTCCTGGTACCAATCAGGAAAAGCTGCATCTTATTTCTTCCTTGATTTCTTTTTCGTAGTGTCATAAGCACGGACTATTTCTTCCTGAGTAACAGCTCCATGCTCTTCTTGAGAAAAGGCGTACCCATCTGGAAAAAAGCATATGGAAGGATTTGGTTAAGAGTACTACAGAAGAACACACCAGGTTTAAAAGAGCTGCTTTTTTTCACGACTGCTGCTCAACTGGCCTCATTAGCCTTGAGTAAATTGAGGTCTGGAATCCCTTGGTGTTGCAAATGGTTAACATGCATGGCTGCTATCCCAAAGGTTGGAAATTCGAGTCCACCCAGAGGTGCCTAGGAAGCAAAGCCTGGCAATCTACTTCCGAAAACTCAGCTACTGAAAACCTCATGGAGAACAGTTCTACTCTGACCACACGGAGCAGCTACGGGTCCGAATCAACCTGATGGCAACTGGTTAGATGAAGGCCTAGGATGAAGAAACCTGGGACCCAGAAGGGGAGAATGGGCAGCGTGGGCGTGATGGCAAGACGTAGCTGACCCATGTCTGGGTAGTTCTGGCTGCTGGCGCTGCTACTGCGGTAGAACAGCTCAGCAGGCAGGTCTGATATCCCTGGCGCTGCAGCTGAGCTCAGTCTGAGCAGTGTAAACAGTGAGCCGCTGGTCCGTGGCTCCAGTTTCCCAACACCAATCACGAGGAAGGGCGAGTTGTTCTGCTCCGGAAATGCCACAATCTGCCTGAAACTGAAGGCTGGCCAAGTAATTTACGAAGCTGTAAACATTCCGGGGAAAACACAAGCAAAGTCAGTAGCGAGAGCTGGCAGGGAGGCTGGTGATGATGAAGCATTCCTGTTCTTAAATTGGACTGATTCGGATTGGGCATAAGTCATCGCAGTGAATTTATTTCTGTTTAAGTAAAGAATAAGATCACAAGATAAAGTCAAGAGGAATTTAGCGATCAGCACAGGGAGACTGGTTCTTACAACTAGCTGATAAGAAAAAAATAAATAGCCAAACCAGTTGCTGTCAAGTTGATTCTGACTCACAGGTGACCCCACGTATGTCTGGGCTCATAGAGTTTTCAATGGCTGATTTTTCAAAAGTAGATAGCCAGGCCTTTCTCCTGAGGCACCTCTAGGTGGACTTGAACTGCCAACCTTTCAGTTACCAGCTGAGTGCATTAACTGTTTGTGCCACCTAGGGACAATCAGTTAATAAGAAGAATTTCAAAAAACTGAAAAAAAAAAAAAAAAAGTTCCTGATAGGTTGATTCTGACCTATGGTGACCCGATGTGCTACAGAGTAGAACTGCACCATAGGGTTTTCTTGGCTGTAGTCTTTACAAAGTGGATCGCCAGGTCTTTTTTCCACGATGCCGCTGAGTGAATCTGAACTACCAACCTTTAAGTTAGTAGCTGAGCACAAACAGTTTGCACCACCCAGGCACCTAATAATAAAGGGCCTAATAATAAGAACTGTTGTTGCTAGTTGGTGTCCAGTTGATTCTGACTCATGGAAACCCCACATGTGCAGAGTAGAACTGCTCCATAGGGTTTTCGGGGCTGTGACCTTTTGGAAGCAGATCACCAGGCCTGTCTTCTAAGGCACCTCTGGGTGGGTTTGAACTGCCAACCTCCTGACTAGTAGTCAAATGCTTAACGGTGCCATCCAGGGACTCCTAATAATAAAGAATAATAATAAAAAAAACGGTTACCATCGAGTCACTTCCAACTCATAGCGACCCTATGGGACAGAGTACAGCTGCCCCATAGGGCTTCCAAGGCTGCAAATCAGTACAGAAGCCGACTGCCATATCTTTCGCCTGTGGAGCAGCTGGTGGGTTCGAATCGCCGACCTTTCGTTAGTAGCCAAGTGCTTAACCACTGTGCCACCAGGGCTTCTCAGTAATAAGAATAGCCAACACTTAATAAATGCTGCTTGTGTAGGGGCACTTTTCACAAATTAGCTCATTTAACCCTCCCAATCACTCTGTGAAATAGGCGATATAATTCTTCCATTTCATACATGGGGAAACTGAGGTACAGAATGATGTGTAACTTGCCCAAGGTCACAGACTAAGTGAGCAGCAGGGCTGGGAATCAAACCCAGGCCATGAGATGCCAGGGTCTGTGCATTCCTCATCTCTAATTTTGAAAGAGGTTTAGCATTCATGAGCCAAAAGTGAGGTTTTCCTTCTTAACCGGCTCTTCCCCCAGAAAGGACATTTAGAAGGATGGCTCTCTGAAAGCGGTACGGAAAGGTCGCAGAGCTCCATTGGACATTCTGACCACAAGACAATGCAGCAAAAAGTCTGCCAGTTGTGACTCCCATCCATCTATATTGAAGAATTATCCATGGGGCCAATAGTTCATTGCCAACTCTTTAAAAGGAGAAAAAGAAGTCAGAAGTTTGTGCCTATGTATTGTTTCCTGGATTGTTAGTTAAGTTACTCGGATACTTGGTTTAAAAAGGCAAGTTTCTAGTAAAAGTACAAAGACATACTCTAACAATGTATAAAAGAGTCTTCCTGAGGTCGGAGAAGCGGAGAAGACTACCCACGCCTGCCCATAAACTGTGAGTCTCCGTCCTGGGCTCGCTTCCCGGCCTTCCAGAGAGCTAGTCCTCTGCCACACTAAAAAATTCCAAGGTTCCGGAGGGCCCCAGGGCCCACCCAGCATGGCTTGGCCACCTAGGAGGCAGAGCTTGTCCACACAGAGTGGCTGGGGTGTGGTGGTGGGGGGCGCCTGAGGACATGTATTGAGTCCCAGAAAGGAGGAAAAGAGGACAGAGCAAGCCAAGAGTGGGGATGAGAGTCACAGAGAGGGGTCTTCTGCGGCAGACTCTGTCTACCCCCTCACCTCCCAGAGCACTGACCAGCCTGGGCGGTCCCCCACATAACTGGGCTCAGGGACCAGCTGCTTCAATTTGAGCCAGGCCTGGAGCTAGGCCAGCTGGGCTGCCCAGCCTGAGATGCCTGGACGGGAGGCTCCTGGTGGTGCAGCCAGGCTGGTCGGCTGGTTCCAGCTGTGCCCACTCCAAGGGTCTCTGCCCTTCCGTATGAGGGCTTTCCACACAGGCAGCTTCCCAGCCTTTGCTCTGATTCTTGCTCTTTCATCTTCCTGAGATCTGCCCCATAGCACTGAAAATGAAGTGTCTCCTCTCACCTCCGCTCTCCTAAAAGCTTGTAGTTTTCACCAAGTTGCTTGACCAGGTGTCCCCACTGTGTCCATCATATTACCCTGGACAATGAGACCTCCATGGTCCAGCTTTGAGGGGCCGCTCCAAACCGCCTCCTCACTCCCTCCAGTGCAGGCGGCCGCCAGCCTCCCTGCCTGCCCGGCACAAGGTGCTCTTTGTGAAGAATTTGTACCACGATCCAAGTGCAGAGGCCTTTCCTTTGGGCTTCTCAAAGCAAAATTTAGCAAACAACACTGTCTCTTCCAGTAACAAGGCTGGGTACTGTAGTCAACTTGGACAATTTTCATTCTTGGGTCTCTTAAAAAGGACCGTTTCTAGTAACATCTGATATTTTCCTGAGGGGGCCAAGCAGTCGTTGTCTTTGGACCAGCAGTGCTGCTGGAATGCCAGTCCTGCCTTTGACTCTGTGGACCTGGTACACCACTCCTCCCAGATGCCTCAATCAGAGGGAAATTGTTCGGGTCACGTAATGACCAGCCCTCTCCCCAAGGATGGGGTCACCTTGTAAGTGCTCTTCATAAGCACTCCTGATGGCACCCACATTAGTACTGAGCTCTCTATCTCAAAGACAGCTTTCCCCACACAATGGGTTTTCACCTTGGATCCTGTGGGATGAACTGACTAAAGCACTAGGGGCAAGAAAAGAAGACTTCGAGTCCTGGCTTGGCCATTCCGTGGCTATATGACCTTGTAACCTTGGGCTCTTTAACCTCCCTGGGTCTTGGTTTACTTTCCTGTAAAATAAAGGATCTGGACAAGGTGAGGTCAAGTTCCTTCACAGCTCCAATCCTCTATATGGTCTCTAGGAATCTTTGTGGCTAACTGCCCCAGGCTGCAGTATTTTCTGGGTTAATTTACCCTGCATCAATGAGGCAGGTCTCTACATCCATGCCAGAAACGAAAGGAGTCTGTTTCAGCCATCAGTCCAAACAGAACAATTACTATCTTTCTTTTTTAAAATTTTTTTGGGGGGAAGGAGTGGGGAGGGGGAATTAGGGGACTTTTTAAGACATGAAAATAAACATTATTTGTAGTATCTTTTTGGGAAAGGTGCCTTAGCATTTGGATTGTCTATTCCCTCCTTGGCATGGTGGTTAAGATCTACGGCTGCTAACCAAAAGGTCAGCAGTTCGAATCCACTAGGAAAAAGGACCTCCTTTAAAACCATATGGGGCAGTTCTACTCTGTCCTATAGGGTAGCTATGAGTCAGAATCGACTCAACAGCAATGGGTTTGGTTCTTTGTTTAATCCCTGCTCAAATGGAAGGAGCAAAAACCTTGCCTTGCATTTTTTGTTGGGTGCCTTCTAGCCGATTCAAACTCATAACGATCCCACATGACAGAGCAGAACTGCCCCACAGGGTTTTCCAGGTGGTAATCTTTATTTATTTATTTATAATC
Source organism: Elephas maximus indicus (assembly GCF_024166365.1). NCBI lineage: Eukaryota > Metazoa > Chordata > Mammalia > Proboscidea > Elephantidae > Elephas > Elephas maximus. Next base: position 57,531,932 of record NC_064841.1, on the reverse strand, counting down.
TTTATAGAAGCAGGTTGCCAGACCTTTTCTTCCGTGGTACCCCACTGGGTGGGTTTGAACTGCCCACCCTTTGGTTAGCAGCTGAGCCCGAACCACTGCGTACCACCAGGGCTCATTTGTCTTGTATTTATCCTGTTTTAATTCATAACATGCCTGTGCATTCTGGGAACTCAACCCTGGTGGTTTCTTCGGCTTGCAGGTTCATCACTTCTTTTGCTTGTGTTTGTACCACTGGTACAAGGGTCTCCCCTGGGCTGCAGTAGGGTTACTTAGCCACTCTGGGATGGGAAGGTTTTCTAGGTTTCCATAAGAAGAGACAGCAAAGAGGAGCTTCTTGTCCTATTTTAAACATTTTCTTGCAGGGGAAGCAGAGTCCCCGCTGCCAAGTGGTTTCCCCACCAGCTCCCTAGTGGCTGTACACCGAGACTTTCTTGATTGGAATGCATGGGTTTTACCATCCAAGGACCAAAGGAGGATGGCCTGGCAGGTTTATCCTAGGGGTGTTTCCTCCCCAGTTCAGATATCAAACGTTTTCCTCCTAGAAACCAGCCCTGATGGGAGCTCGAGCCGTTTTTTTCCGACACAACAGGAACCATCACCCGTGCAACCTGTCTCTGCCTGCCAGGCCATCACCCAACAGCCTGACAAAGATGCATGATCCTCTCACCAGGTTTTACCTAATGAACATTTAACTGCCATTTGCATCCAAATAGGGAGCTCGGAGGAAGCCTCCAGCTCTTTGCATTTCCCACTTACATTAATCTTTCAGGAAATCCTGACAGCCAGAAAGCAATGCTGGGGGCCTAGAGAAAGCATTCCATGGAGCCAACTGGTGACTTTCCCTGGCTGGTTTCCTAATGCATCTGCTTCCTAAATCCTCAGGCATGGTCAGAACTCAGGGACAGAAGGGGTGGTGGTAGAAGGAGATGGAAGGGCAGGTTAATTTCTTGGTTTTTGTCTTCTCCTAGGAGAACACTTAAGTCCATTAAATCCCATAATGTTTCACTGTTTTGGAATAAAGCTACCCTTTCACAGCATTCCTTTCAATATGAGCTCTGTCTCCTGTCTGCAAAAAGATTCATAATAGAGCAATGAGGAAGACACGGGGACAATAAGGACAATAGACTATGTAGGAAATGCTGATCTCGCCAAGGAATGTTGTACTTCGGTCGCTCAGAAGGAATTGAACTTACTTCCAAGATTATAGTTTCTCCTTTTAGTTTCCTGGGAAGCCTGAGGCCTGAGACAGCTGAAGGGTGGAGACCCAGGAGGGATCCAGAAAAGGTGAGAAGTGCTATACAGAGCTTCTCGCACGCAGCGGCAGCTCTGGACACTTGATGGCCTTTCTCCATTGGTGAATGACAGAAACAGTGTAGACTACCAATCAGGCTCTTGCTGCTGGTTGCAGAGTGGTGTTAACACGTAGGTGATTTCAGAAGCCGTTTTATTTCTTGTATTTGTTCAGTATGTGGTGTGTGCGTGTGTGTGTGTGCATGCGTGCGTGTGTGTGTGGAATGGAGCCCTGATGGCATAACAGTTAAGTGCTAACCGAAAGGTTTGCGATTCGAACCCACGTAGTGGCTCTGTGGGAAAAAGACCTGGCGATCTGCTTCAGTAAAGTTTACAGTCAAGAAAACCCTATGGGGCAGTTCCCTCTGTCACATGGGGTCGTTATGAGTTGGAACTGACTCAACGGCACCCAATAACAACTTACTCCCTCCCTCGCTCACTCATTTATTTATTTAGTTACACCTTTCAAAATATTGAAAAGTAAGAAAAACATTTAGTAGAAGTTTTAGGACAGTTATAATTCCTCCACAAAAGTTCTCACTTGGTCTTTGAGTGCAATGTCAATTTACAGGACCATATATTCCTTCTGTGGTTACTTTAAAACATTTACAACAGAAGCAGTGTTGTTCAACGGCATGAACAGTGAGGTTTAGAGGACCAGTGCGCATTTTCCAGGTGCCTAGGAAGCACAGAGAAGGTGCCTTGCATACCCCTCTGGGAAGCCTTACGTAGACTGCCTAACATGTATGTTATTATTATTCCCTTTTTTCCCAGAGGGGAAAAGAAAAGTTCAGAAATATGTAAGTTGCCCAAAGTTACTCAGCTAAAGGCAGACTGAGTATAATAATAATAATACCTAGCATTTCCTGAACTCTTCACATAGTCAGGCACTTTCTAGGCACTTCATATAAATGACCTCATTCAATCTTCCCAATAACCCTAAAGTAGGTTCTCCTATAATCCCCATTTTACAGATGAAGAAACAGATTAAGTACCCTCTCCCAGGTCACAGGGCTGGGACATGAACCAGGGCAGTTCAATTCCCCAGGTGGAGCTCCAAAGACCCTGTTCTTCCAACTATACCATCAAGCCTCTGTCCTACCTGACATCTATTTTGGTGTCAGATGGACCCAGGCTGCAAACCAGAGCTCATGGCACCATCACTGGCCCCTTCCCTACCCAACCTGAACCTCTGCTATCTGCTTATAGGCCACGGGACGGTGGAAGATGCAAGCAGACAAAGGAGGTGTAGCCCCGCCTGGAGCTGGCCTCTGCCCCCTTCCTCCCATATTAATATTCTTCCCACAGGAAGACTTTTCCACATGGGAAAGAGGGGGAGCGAGAGGTCACTGAAAGGTAAAGATATTCTGCCCCTTCCCTCTCTCTCCATCGAGAATGTAGGTGAATATTTGTTGGCACATGGAGTTCAATTCAGACTGAATATAAACCTTCTTCAACATCTGTACTATGGACACACTGACATTTCAATATAATTTTCTTAGCATTTCTTAAACCTTTCTTTTCTACCAGTTTTGTTCTTTTTAAACTCCCAGGGAGAGAAAAGAAAGAAGGAAGTGGGGAATGGGATAAAGATGACGTGTGCATGCATGGAGTCCCTGGGTGGTACAAACAGTTAATGTGCTCGGCTGCTAAAAGAAAGGTTGGAGCCCACTCAGAGGCGCCTCAGAAGAAAGGCCTGGCAACCTACTTCCGGAAAAACTAGCCGCTGAAAATCCTGTAGAACACAGTTCTACTCTGACACACGGATGTACATGTATAAAAAGGGTGCGAGGGTTGGACCAGGTGGCAGCCGTCAGAGAGACAGACACTGTCAGACAAATGACAAACAGGACTGGCCCTGGGGAGGTGGCCCACACAGGGATAGCATGAAGGAGTCTGGGCTGTAGTGACAAGCCTGCAGTGAGGCTGAAGAGCTTGACTGCTAAGAGTAAGCCCATGAGTGAGCCTCCAGGGAGTTCCGTCACCCCACCTCTCCCACCTCGTCTTCTCAGCAGTCCCCCAGTCCCCAGCACAGCCCCAAGAGCACTGCCTGGGTTGGGTCCCTTTGGCAGAAACCAGTCTGGGGCTGAGAGGTGGGGCACCAAAGCTAGGTGTGGAGAAGCCTTCTCAGGAGAAGCACATTGTTGCACTGATCGCTATTGTTTTAATTAACATGTCAATATTAAACAAAACAGTTCCTATCATTATCTTTGGTGGGAAATAATTTAAAAATAGTATCACTTCCACCTTAAAATAAAATTCCTATCAGGAGGCTGACAGAAGGATCTTAAACACGTCAGGATTTTAACTTTAAGGACTTTGTCATTTAAGCATTTGATTGGGTCCCAGGGAATTACCTACATTCAAGCTGTACTTGCCTTGGGCCAAATACACTAATTCCACTTCCCAATGTGCATCTCTGGCTTGGCAGCTGTCTCCTTCCCTATTAGCACTACCCACACTTTAATTAAGTGGCCCGGCTCCCCTGCCTGGGCTGGGGGCTCGCTGACCAGAATGAGTTGTCGGTGGTTACTTACGTGGGACACCTTGCTGGAAGGAACCAGCGCGGAAGAGAGTGGGGGGCGTTTTCCTGCTCAGTCTCTTTAACAAGCGATCACGCTCATTCATCCTGCAAGGAAACCAAACATGGTCAGTCTCGAGTTGATGTGCATACATCTCAAAGGTACTTGGCAAAGAACTTTAGGGTGTAAAATAAAACAGACAGACAGGGGAAGTAAGCTTCCCCACATGAAGAAAACTGTCTAGTTTCACAATCTGCCCCATTATTTACAGTAGATGCTATCTTGACACTTTGAGTGCACTACGCCTGCTGCTAAAAGGCGCTCTGTTTCCAGTCTGCCTGGACACAACGCCTCTGAACTTGGCCTTCCTCTGAAATGAAGTATACTACAAGTGCCCTTTTCATACCGGTTGAAGCCCGCAGCTCCCCAGAACACTTTCCAGGAGTGATCTGTTTCTATGGCGAATGTTTTAAAAGCCTCAATCTCACCTTCAGCTCGTCTTTCCCGAAGCCAATAAACCACATGAGGGTGAGTCCTGCTGGTACGTCTCGGGACCCTGGTCAGGAGCTGTCCTTTCTGCAGAACCTGATTCTTATTTTTGAACCAATGAAAATTTTGAAACAATGAAAATCAAATGGGGTTTTCTTCTAAAACACAGGAGTGGCAGCCCTCTCTACCTCCCCTGAAATTCCTCCCTTCAAGGTTGTCATTGCTGTGAAGAAACATGGAACTATCTGGAAGGATCTACTTGGATCAATAATCAACACCCATGGAAGCAGCAGTCAAGAAATCAAACGATGCATTGCATTGGGCAAATCTGCTGCAAAAGACCACTTTAAAGTTTTAAAAAGCAAAGATGTCATTTTGGTGACTCAGGCGTGCTTGACTCAAGCCTGGTCTTTTCAATCACCTCATGGTCATGTGAAAGGAAGACCGAAGCAGGATTGATGCATTTGAATTGTGATGCTGGTGAAGAATATTGAATATACAGTGGGCTGCCAAAAGAAGGAACAAATCAGTCTTTGAAGAAATACAACCAGAACGCTCCTTAGAAGTACAGATGGCAAGATTTTGATCTGCTTACTTTGGACACGTCATCAGGAAAGACCACTTGCTAAAAAAGGACATCATGGTCAGCAAAAACCAGAGAAACCCTCCATGAGATGGACCGACAGGACAGCTGCAACAACGGATGCAAACATGTCGCTATCGTGAGAATAGTGCAGGACTATTACACACAGGTCACCATGTGTTGGAGCCAACTCAGTGGCAACTCACAACAACAACACACTGGAGGAAGGCTGTTACTCATGTCTATAAACCAAAAGGTGATGATTAAAAATTGCCCATATGGGCCCAGGTGCTTTGATTTCTCACTATTGGGATGTCACTCGCTTGGCCAAAAAGAGGCTTCCGGTGCGGAAGTGTGCCAGTGCCCTAAGCTGTACTTGCAGGAGTCTGAGGGCTTGTGAAGCCCTGTGGGAAGCTGCCCTTGCCTGTGGTTCAGAACGCTCAGTCTCTGAGCCCCTAACTGGAAAAGGACCTCGACCTGAGCAGAGTGTCCTTCATAGCTTCCCCACGGGTCTTCTGAAGAGGTGGGGGGACCTGGCTGCACCCAAAGGCTCCATGAGCTGAAGTTCATTTTGTACTTGGGTTTACAGAAGAAGTCATTTTCTGATTGCCTTGGTTGAAACGGCAGTGTTTAATTCATCACCAATTAAGGGTAAGCCTCAGCAAGCTAAGCTTGGCAAAATGTCTGATGAAGAAAAATGCTCTGTCTATCCCTCCACACCGGCTTCCCCTACCACCTCCTATCTTTTTCTTCCACTGGCCAAATTAATCTCACTGGGGCCTGCTGGGCACCAGCCCGACTGCAGTGACATGCAGATAAATGACCAGAGGGCCTGTGGAGGCTCACCTGTCTCTCTGTGTCGCTGCATCACCAGCCCATTGGCAGCTCTCTGTGCTGTCTGGTTTCAGGACGTGGGGTGTGCTATGAAGGGCCTGTCCTCTCGGGCTCACACTTGCCCAACAAAGGCTATGGTTCATTTGCGCACAGAAGACACTGCCAGGCCCTGTTCCGGCCTCCATGTCCACAGAGGGATCCTGAGGCTGCTGGGCCCCAGGACGGTTGGGACTGATCTGCAGCTCCCCTGGGCCACTTTACCAGCCAGGACCATGTGGTCACACAAAGGGTGACCCAGATCCGAAGGGACAGGAGCAGGGCAAGGCTCCAGCCCAGGTCCCTTCTCCACCCTGCCCTCTCTGGTATCTCTCTCTGTTTAGATCCAGCAGGTCCTCCTCCCAGTGAGGGGCTTTCACAAGAATGTTGCAGAATCACAGAAGTGGAAGGGGTCTTCAGACTCACAAAGCTCAGCATCTCACTTTGCAGGTGAGGAAACAGGACCTCTCACATAACTAGGCAAAGGTCATGCCACACTTGGCCTGAGGTGCTCTGGCCCCTCCCTTCTATGCTGGGCAGAAGTCAGCCAGTTCCCTCATGGAATGGCACTGCTTTTATTTCTCTGCTTTTTTATAACGAAATACTCCAAACATATAGAAATGGTTAAAAAGAGAAAAACAACAAGTAAAACAAACATCCACCAACCTGCTGAGCCTTAACCAACGTTAAGTGCCTCTTTGTCCCCATGCTTTAAAAGGACGCACTCTGTCCCATAGCCCTGTTCCCCATGAGGGGACAAGTCCACAGGGCCAAGGAGACATGCCCACTTAAAGCCCGCGCCTGCAGTTATTTGGGATCCTAGAAGCCCCTGCTCAGGGACCCCATGCCTATACCCAAGGCCAACCTGACCGCTTCCCTAGACTTGTCCCCCTAAAAGTATGAGCCAATGCATAGAGCCCTGGGCTGAGGGTGGCCAAGGGAAGGCTCTTCACATGAAATGTGGACAGGGCCTGGATATGTGCACTGAGAAGTCCTCGTGTTTGCATACAAATCCCCTCAATGGGTAGGGCACAGCTGGGGGTGTAACGGGAAGAAGAGCAAGGGAAGCTAACTCTACCTCAAGTCACCAAGTTCTGCCTCAGACCTCCAAACACTGAGAGTCAAAAAGGGTTCCAGTCTTTATGAAGGTATATTAATCAAGGTATATAACTATGTGTTATCTTGATTTATAACTTTTTATAACTTTCACATATCTAGGTATGGTACGTGGTCTCTATTTGCACCAAGGATTGCAAATGTTAGGAGTGGGTCTGGTTGCAAAATCTTAAGTATAGAGTTCCCTTATATTCTTCCCTGGTCCCAACCCTCCCCCTTCTACTATAATAAAGTTAGAAATAATCTTCTTCTCAATATTTTATATTTTTCCTACATGTATGTGTATTATGTTGTAAAATAGGTATAACCCATGATTAAGCACTCGGCCGCTAACTGAATGGTTTGTGGTTAAAACCTACCAGCTGCTTGGCAGGAGAGAAGACCTGGTGATCTGTTCCTAAAGATTACAGCCTAGAAAACCCTATGGGTGAAGTTCTACTCTGTCACATGGAGTTGCTATGAGTCCGAATTGACTCGATGACACACAACACAACATTTACCATACTTTCTCTTTGCACCTTTTTCTCTCCTTCCTTGTCTTCTATTGAAATCATAACGTTTTGTTTACCTATGTTTACTTTGTCTACTGGTTTAGGGAAATAGTTTATTATATTAGAGGTTACCTTAATTTTTTTAACATGTGTATTTGACAAGGTCAAAAGTTAGAAAACCACCCCTTGAGTAGGACAAGGACTTTAAAATTTCTAACTTTGAATTTCCTCATCTTTTTGTCTTCAGCAATGAAGGTGTGTCAGTGTGATTATTATTTTCTAGGTAATCCGTTTTATCACTTTGGTTGCTTTTGTGGTAATTCTTTCTGTCTTTGCTGTTCTGTAGTATCATTACAACACTTAGTGTGACTAGGTGTAGATTTGTTTTTATACCCTCCTCAGCTGCTCAGATCTGGAAAGTGCAATAATCAAGGGTTCATTTTTCTTCACTTCTGGAAAACTCTCTTTGAGTTTTCCTCTCCCCTATTCTCTCTTTTTGTTTGTACTGGAAAAAATATAGTTTGTACTGGAGCTTCTATTAAATGTATATCTATCTCATTCTAGCTTTCACATTCCTAAACTTCTTTTACATTTTCCATTTCCTCATCTCACTCCAGCTTTATCTAAATGATTTTATACTATGCAATAAAATATTAATTGAAATCACTACATTTTTCACATGCATACATTCTATTTTTCTTCAAAACCCACCTGTTCTTTTTACATAGCACCCTAATCTTGCTTTTTGATTTCTTCAACTTCTTTTATCCTTATTTTATAGACTCTTTCAGATTATCCTCGCACCTCCAGTTCCTGGGGAGCTGATTTTCCTAATTGTGGTACCTGATGACGCTCCCTCATTGTGGTCATTTCTTTGTGTGGGCCCAGTTATGGAACCATTCTTCAGGGTGAATTTTTTTTTTTTTTTGTCTTTGCCAGGGCCCTAGGGGTTATACTAGTTTTATGCTAATTTTTATACTGATATCTTAGCTTGGGGTTTCTGCAGCATTGAAAATACTCTGCTATTCCTATGCAGCTATCTTACTCCCTCTTTCCCAGCTGGCTTTGATTTCTCTCCATTTCTAGCACCTGTGGATTTCCTTGTCTTTCTTTTGAGCTTGATTATGCATTCAAAGCCTTCTTTGTTCATATTTCACCTGACATCTCTATGTGTTTGGAAAGGTCCTCTCTGAGTCAGCCCTGCCTATTGGCTCTACTTGGTTCCCATGAATACCCTGTATTTCCCTGACTCACCTCTTCAAAAGCACCATGGCTACAGAACAAGATCACAGAACTATTCTTCCCCCAAATTTTGCTTTACTTAGGAAAAAACTTATCTGGAGACTTTTAAACTAGTAATGGATTGAACAAAGCTTTAGGTTATGAAAAGGATACCAGAGCTGATGAAATCACTCTACTGGGGGTATCTGAGGCCTTGACTTCTCCATGGTTTCTAATGTTACAACCTCAAGTAACATTATTTTGACAATTTTATGGTGTTGGCAAAGAATATTGAATATACCATGGACTACCAGGAGAATGAACAAATCTGTCTTGGAAGAGGTACAGCAGAATGTCCCATAGATGCGAGGGATGTAGAGACTCTGTCTCACATACTTTGGACATGTTATTAGGGAGGACCAGTCCCTGGAGAAGGACCTCATGCTTAGTAGAATAGAGGGTTAGCAAAAAAGAGGAAGACCCCCAATGAGATGGATTAACACAGTGGCTACAACAATGAGCTCAAGCATAACAACTGTGAGGATGGCGCAGGGCCAGGCAGTGTTTCGTTTTGTTACACATAGGGTCACTATGAGTCAGAACCGACTTGATGGCACCTAACAACAACAACTTTGGGAGACAAAAAGGCCATTGGACATATTTTAATAATGGACATTATTAAAATTTCTCATGAATAACAACACTCAGAAAGCATAAGATAGAAAGGAGGTAGAAATTAGGATAATAATATTTGCAGCATTATATCATCAGGTATCCATCTACTCAAAAGGATACAGAAAAAAAAAAAGAACAAAATGCAAGTAAATATTTACTTTGGTTAATTCTGAGAAATGAGAAGAAAAGAGGAGCACAAATTTGCATAATTTAGATCCATGAGATTTTGGGTAAAAAAAAAAAAAGGAAGCGGAAGGCAATTCAAATCTGAGGTTAATTTCTCACATCACCTGGACTGTCAGTAGTGACGCCATTTTCACAGTTTATACCCCCAGCAGCAGTGGGGACATAGGAGTTAAAGCAATTTCCCTGTTTTTTTTTTTAATACTGTATGCTGGCTGGGATCTACCGAGATGAAAGGTGTAATACAAACACCACATCACCAGCCTTACATATACCTCCTCAATAATGATGGTGAAACCCAATCTCCCAAAGAAATCCTTACAAACTGGCCCTTTATAGAAACAGATACCTCCTAGAGCAGGTGGTGGGGTCCTGTCTCAAAAAATGAGCAGTCTTAGGAAGAAAGTGAGAGATGAGAAGGTTTATGTTGGGGAAAAGTAAATTCTTGTGTCCACATTGCCGTTAGGAAGCTATTCCTACAAAAACCACACTTGCATAACTGCCAAAGAACAGACATGTGGTGTATGTGACCAAATATGACAAATCTGATTTTTAGATTGTGTCAGTGGTAACAGCTGATAAGAATCACAGCTGATACCACAAAGGCAAAAACAAATATGTATTTTAAGAAACACTGTTTTTTTTCCCCCCTTAATTAGCTGCTGGATAATCTTAAAAGCATTGAGCTGACAGGTCCCTGTACAGCAAAGCTAGCCAAAGTTCCCTCTCCTTCAGAGAAGGACAAACATCCTAACTCAAGACTGTTGAAACTGTAACCTTCTTTTTTTTTTTTTAATTTTTTATCGTACTTTTTTTTTTTTTTAGATGAAGGTTTACATAACAAACTAGTTTCTCATTAAACAGTACACATATTGTTGTATGACATTGGTTAACAACCCCACGACATGTCAACACTCTCCTTTCTCGACCTTGGGTTCCCTGTTACCAGATTTCATGTCCCCTCCTGCCTTCTCATCCTTGCCCCTGGGCTGTTGTGCCCCTTTAGTCTCATTTTGTTTTATAGGCCTGTCTAATCTTTGGCTAAAGGGTGAACCTCGGGAGTGACTTCATTATTGAGCTAAAAGCATGTTTGGCGGCCACACTCTCAGGGTTTCTCCAATCTCTGTCAAGCCAGTAAGTCTGGTCTTTTTTATGAGTTAGAATTTTGTTGTACATTTTTCTCCAGCTCTGTCTGGAACCCTCTATTGTGATCCCTGTCAGAGTAGTCAGTGGTGGTAGCCGGGCACCATATAGCTGTACTGGACTTAGTCTGGTGGAGGGTAGATGTGGTCCATTAATCCTTTGGACTAATCTTTCCTTTGTATGTTTAGTTTTCTTCATTCTTCCTTCCTCCTGAAGGGGTGAGATCAGTGGAGTATCTTAGATGGCTGCTCACAGATTTTAAGACCCCAGACACTACTCACCAAAGTAGAATGTGGAACATTTTCTTTATAAACGATGTTATACCAATTGAGCTAGATGTTCCCCGAGACCATGGTCCCTACAGCCCTCAGCCCAGCAATTTGGCCCTTCAGGGAGCTTGGATGTGTCTATGGAGCTACCACGACCTTGCCTTGTACAAGTTGTGCTTGTAAGCTATTCTTAAGGATCCTTAGACAATGAAATTTTATAGCCTCACTTGCTCACTTCGTTTACTTATCACAACCTTCACCATTACAAAATGAGAACTTTTGGGGCTCCAGTGTATTCCAGACCCACCCTGCCCTTTGTAGAACAAAAAGAAAGTTTACCTTAAATACTCAAGTAATGGAGGAAAATAGCAACGATAAAACCGAACAAAATATGTTTTCCTGACTAAGGCTTTCATAAGATCAAGGTTACATCTAGAAGCCTATATAAATCCTATTCTAATGGACTATAATAAATTATCCTCCTTCCTTCTTTCTGCCACACAGTGTGCATCACTCTGCTTAAAACCATTCAGCATTCATGCTGTACCTACTCTGTGTGAGACCTAGGGCTGGAAGCAAAGTTACCCAAGACCCAGTCTCTGCCCTTACGAATTGCCCAGTCTCTGAGGGGATCTTACTGTGTAGACGTTTGTTCATGATATAAGATGGTAAGTGGTATAAAAGATTCTACTAGGTTTGCTGTAGTTGCTGAATGCCTCTGAGTTGATTCTGACTCATAGCAACCTTACAAAGTAGAACTGCCCCATAGGGTTTCCTAGGCTGTAACCTTTATGGGAGCAAGTCACCAGATCTTTTTTCCCATGGAGCTGCTGGTGTGTTAGAACTGTCAACCTTTCAGTTAGCAGCCAAGTGCTTAACCACTGTGCCATCAGGGCAGTGCCCAAATGGAGGCAGGGAAGAACTCTGAGAAGGTTAAGGAGCGCTTTGATAGAAATGAAGTCCTGATACATGTCACAACATTGATGAACCTTGAACACACTATGCTGAGTAAAATTAGTCAGTCATAAAAAGGTCAAATATTGTATGATCCCAATAATTGAGATACCTAGAAGAGGTAAACATATAGAGATCAGAGTTTAACAGTGGTTACCAGGGGCAGGAGAGAAAGGGAAGAGGGCAATCTGTACTTAGCTAGCATTGAAGTTTTGTTTATGGGGATGGACAACATGGCAATGGATATTGGTGATGGTTATACAACATGATTGATGTGACTGGTCTCACTGAATTGTACATGTGAAAAATTTTGAATTGGCTAAAGTTGTGTTATCTATTTTGTGTTATCTATATTTTTACGACAATTGAAAAAAAGAAAAGAAAAATAGACATTGAAGTTGCATCCTGAATAATGGATGAGCTCTTGTACTGAGGATCCAGATGGGCAACACAGAAGGAAGGGTAGGTTTAGTAGGAAACACAATGAGAGCAGCTTTGGATATGAGGGCTTTGTGTAGTCTCTGAGCCTTCCAGGAGTCCATTGGGCACTGGGGTCTGAGAGAGCTTTAAGCTGGAGAGGCCACTTTGGAATCATGAGCCTGTAGACACCCAAAGACAGCAGGTGCAGTAAGAAGGAGGTGCTGTACCTGGCGATCTTGGGAAATACCAACAGAGTCTGTGTGCAACTAAAGGGATCAAATGTTAGATGTTCTCTGCATTTCTCACAGTATCTACCATGGGCTGAGTACAGAGGACATGGTTAAGTATATACAATTTTATTTGTACTTTGTATTTACTGGTTAGTACCATAAATAAATATCTTATTGATATGGGTCTCCACAACTAGATCATGTCATCATTTGTTTTTGCGCCTGTCCACAATGCCCAGTACTGAGCTCAGAACATCACGCATTTTTCAGTAGTGGCTGGGATCACACCCTCATCTACTCTGAGACCAGAAGAATAAGATGGTGCCTGGCTACCAAAATTGACAGCTCTTATCAGGGCCACAATAGATGGATCCTGATAGAATGGGAGGAAAACGTGGAATACAACCTCAAATTCTTAAAAAATCTAGACTTCCTGGACCCAGTTGAAACTGGAGGACTGCCAAAAGTATTGCCCTGGGATACTCTTTAAACCTTGAACCAAAATTAGCAACTGAGGTTGCCTTTTAGCTAAACAACGGATTGGCTCACAAAATAAAGAATATCATCCATGAGTACTGTGCTCCTTTAAAAAAATCATCTATATGAGACCAAATGGTCAAGAATTACTTTAAAACAAAGATGAGAATTTAAGGGGACATGGAAACTAGATTAATAGAAACAACAACCAGAACAAAACTAATGAGAATGTTCATGCACGGTGAAGAATGTTACCAATATCACTAAACAATTTGTGTAGAAATTGTTGAATGGGAAGCCAAACTGTTGTGTAAACACTCACCGAAAACACAATAAAGTATTTTTTTTTAAAAAAAAAAAGCATAATAGGGACATCATCCCTATCTCTTTCAGGGAGGGAGAAAGTGTACTTCAAACTCTAGAAGATGTCTGTGGCCTTTAAAGAGGTGAAGCATTATAATTTTGTTAAGAAAAGAATTCAGGTTACATGGAACAATTAGTGACAGTCTGTCAAAAGGAATGGATAATGTAAAAGGCTAACTGACCTTACTATACATTCCATTCCATTCCAAAACCACAAAGATGGATTCCTCTAGTCCTCCCTAGACTCACACTCCTCTGACCATCAAAATTAGGCAATGAGAGAAAGAAAGGCTTGCACTAGCATATAGTTGGTTCTTTTCGATCCCAGACAAAGTTTTGGATAGTAGGGTAATACGGGAAAGAGGGCAATTCTGATGTTGGAAGAGATCCCTGAATGGGAAACCTGGACCAACTCCACCCGGCAGTAACATGGCGATGCCCATCCCTCCCCTGCTAGAGAGGTGTCAGAAAAAGCCAACTAAAACAGAAGATTTAAATAAAGTTGAGAGTCTTGTAACATAATACCCAGAATGTCCAGGTATCATTAAAAAATTACTTGTCATAACAATAACCACAAACATCTCAAGCTGAATAAGAAAAGACAATCAATAGATGCAATGCCAGGATGATAGAAATGTTAGAATTATCTGACAAAACTTTTAAAGCAACCATGACAAAAATGCTTCAATGAGTAATCACAAACACGCTTGAAACAAGTGGGAAAAAAAATAGAAAGCCTCAGATATAAAATAGAATATATAAATAAGCAAATAGAAATTTTATAACTGATATAAAAACTTCAGTAGCTAGGTTTAAAAGCAGAATGGAAGGGACAGAGAAAGAATCAGTGAACTGGAAGATAGAGAAGTTGAAATTACCCAATCTAAACAACAGAGAGAAAATAGACTAAAGAAAATTAACAGAGCCTTAGGAGCCCGTAGGAGTATAGATCTAACATTTGTATCTTTAGCGTTCCAGAAGGAGAGGAGGAAAGCGTAGGATCAGAACAGTACTTGAAGAAATAACGGCTGAAAATTTCACAAATTTGGCAAGAGAAATAAATCTACCTGTTTAAGAAGATGAACAAACCTAAAACAGAATAACCCGAAGGATACCATGCCAAGATAGGTTCAGTATCTGAAAATCAATGTAATCCACCATATTGCACTATCATATCAAGACATGCAGAAAAAGCATTTGACAAAACTTAGCATTTATTCAAGATTAAAAACAACAAATTTCTCAGCAAATCAGGATGAATTTAATAAACTGCACTTAAAAATCCCACAGATTAATGGTGAAAGACTTAATGTTTTCCTCATAGTATTGGGAAAAAGGCAAGGATGCCCATTCTCATCACTCTTGTTCATCATAGTGCTGGAAGTTCCAGCCACTGCAATAGGGCAAGAAAAGGAAGTAAGAGGCATACAGATCAGAAAAAAAATAAATAAAACTGTCCTATTTGCAGATGACATGACTGTCTATGTAGAAAATACCAAGCAATCTATTAAAAAATATATCTGTAGAACTAATAACCGAGTTTAGCAAGTTTGTAGGACACAACATCAACATACAAAATCAGTCGTATTTCTATATACTAGCAACAAGCACATGGATGCTGAAATTAAAGTTGCGATATAATTTACAATTGCTCAAACATGAAATACTTGGGTGTAAACCTAGTAAAACATGTACAGGACTTACAAACCGAAAACTACACAATGCTGAGTAAAGAAATCAAGGAACATCTAAATAAATGGAGAGACATGCTGTTTTCATGGATTGGAAGATTTGACATAGTAAAGGTGTAAATTTCCCCTAAATTAATATACAGATTTAATGCAATTCTTATTAAAACTCCAGCAAGATTTTTTGTAGTTATAGACAAGATAATTCTAAAATTTATAGGGAAAGGCAAAGAAACCAGAGTGGCTAAAGCAATTTGGAAAAAGAATAAAGTGGAAGGAATCAGTCTACTGATTTCAAAACTTGTTATATAGCTACAGCAATCAAGACTGTGTGGTACTGTTGTAGGGAGAGACACATAGATCAATGGAAGAGAACAGAGAATCTAGAAATAGGCCCACACAAATGTAACCAACTGATTTTTGACAAGCATGTAAAAGAAATTCACTGGGGGAGAAAAGGCCTTTTCAACAAATGTTGCCATAGCAACTGTATACATAGGCAAGGAAAAAAAAAAGACCTTGATCTAAGTCTTGCACCTTATACAAAAAAATTAACTGAAAATGGATATTAGATTTATATGTAAAACATAAAAGTATACAACTTTTGGGGGAAAAAATAAGAGAAAATCTTTAGGATCTAGGACTAGGCAAAGAGCTCTTAGACTTGTCACCAAAAGCATAATCTATAAAAGGAAAAATTGATACATTAGACCACATCAAAATTAAAATCATTTGTTCAGCAAAAAACCCTTTTAAGAGGCTGAAAGGACAACCCATAGAGTGGAAAAAGATATTTGCAAATCACATATCCAACAAAGGACTAGTATCTAAAATATATAAAGAACTCCTAAAACTCAAATGAATGAAACAAATAACCCAACCTACTAGAAAATGGGCAAAAGACATGAAGACACATTTCACCAAAGAGGACATACATATGGCAAGTAAGCACATGAAAAGAAGTTCAACATCACTAGTCAACAGGGAAATGCAAAATAAGACCATAATGAGATATCACTACATATCTATCATTAAAATTAAAAAAAAAAAATTAAACAAAAAATAGTGATAACATCAAATGCTGGCAAGGATGTGGAGAAATTGAATTATTCACACATTGCTAGTGGGAATGTAAAAGGGTGCAGCCACCCTGGAAACCAGTTTGGCAGTGTCTTGAAAAACTAAACATACCACAACCTTGTGAATATATCACTGAATTAGACACTTTAAAATGGTAAATTATATAGTATGTGAATTATAGCTCCAAAAAAAAAAAAAAAAAAATCATCAGATGAACCTGAGCCAATGCCCAGCCCAAACTGCCAACCCACAAGGTCATGAGGTAAAAAAAAAAAAAAAAGGAAAAATAAGCTAAACATGCAATTACCATAAAAAAAAATACCATATGACCTAGGAATTGTACTTCTAGGCATTTATCCAGAGAAATGAAGACATGTTCACATAAAAACCTAGAAACAGGTGGTGATAGCAGCTTCACATGTAATAGCCAAAACCTGGGACTAACTCAGATGCTCTTCAGTGGGCGCTGGTTAAGCAAACAGTGCTGCACCCAAACCAGGAAATAGTGTTTATAGTTGTGCTGTCATAGCGATTGTCATTCATAACGACCCTGTACGGCAGAGTAGAACCTCCCCATAGGGTTTCCTAGGCTGCCATCTTTACAGGAACAGATCTCCAGGTTTTTTTCCTGTAGAGTCGCTGATGGATCCAAACTGCCAACTTTACAGTTAGCAGCCGAGTGTGTCAAGGAACAAACTATTGATACATTCAGTAACCTGGATGAATCACTGGGGATTTATGCTGAGTGAAAAACATGAATCCCAAAAGGTAGGATATTTTATGATTCCATTTCTATAACATTCTTCGTTGTTGTTGTTGCTGTTAGCTGCTGTTGAGTTGGCCCTCAACTCATGGGGACTCCATGCACAACAAAACAAAATGCTGCCCAGTCCTGCGCCATCCCTATGATCAATTCTGAATTGGATGGTTGTGGTCCCTAGGATTTTTCACAGGCTGATTTTTGGAAGTAGATCTCCAGGTCTTTCTTCCTAGTCTAAATCTGGAAGCTCTGATGAAACTCGTTCAGCATCACAGCAATGTGTAAAACTTCACTGACAGATGGGTGGTAGCTGTGCTTGAGGTCTGTTGTCCAGAAAGCAAACCCAGTCTACCCCAGACCGACCAATGGCCCCTAACATTGTTCAGATGACAAAGTTATAGAGATGGAGAACAGGTTGGTGGTTACCAGGCATCTAGGAGGCGGTGTGGGCAGGAGGGAGGCGGGTGAGGGAGCCTGTGATGATGGAACAGTTTTGCATCTTGAGTGCATCAATGTCGAGTTCCTGATAGCGATGTGTACTTTCGCAAGATGTTATCAATGGGGGAATAGGTAAAGATGTTATCAATGGGGGAATGGGTAAAGGCTGCAGGAAATCTCTAATCTTACAACTGCATGAGAAGCTACAATGATCTCAAAAGAAAAAGTTTAAATCAAAGGCATCCCTGTTGGTTCTTGTGCCTTCCCTTCTAATTCGTGCTTCTCTGCAGTTATCCCTTTCCAAGCAGGGCTGATATGTCCCCTCACTGAGCTGTGTTTACAGGGGTGGAGGAGACCCTCCTACAACTGCTGAAGGCACATGACCTGAGGGACGGGTGTCCATCACAGGCAGAGCCAGCTGGCTCATTAGCTGAACAGGCAAAGGGAATCTGAATGACAGCCCCAGGACATATGGAAACCATTACCTCATTCCCCAACCCCGAATGAGGTTGTGGGGCTCATCTTCAATAAGTCTGGGAGCCCGTGGAAAGGTCAGGCTGGAGTCATAGGGTGGTTAGGCACAGGGAGATTAGCAGGGTAGCTGGCTGACCCAGAGAGGCCTCGATAAGAACGCTGGGTTGGGGGGTAGACAAACCCCATGTGTGATGGACCGAGTAAGAGCTGGGTAAGGCTATGGACAGCGATGAATAGGGGCGTCTGAGGAAAGGACAAACCGAAGCAACACTACCGTGGTACAGCATCAAGCCAATGGGGAAGCTGCAGCTTTACAAGCAAAACATTATTTTAAAAAAATTCTATTTCCACAGCAGCCGGTATTATTCCTTTAAAAAGGCAAATCAGACCACGTCATTTACCTGCTAAAAATCATACAATATATGTGAAGTCTCTGGCTTCCTCTCCAACCAGTTTCTTGCTCCACTCCCCTTCCTTCCCTCTGTTTCAGCCACGGGGTCTGGGACACTACCCACCTCGCAGTCTTTACACTTGCTTTCCCTAAAATCTCCCCACAGACATAGCCCTCTCCCTCCAACCAGTCTCCTCTGACCTGTTTACCGTAAACCTCAGGTCCTTGTCACCAGCTACGTCCACGTCCTGCTTTATTTTTATCACCCTAACCACTACATACTTCATACTTGGGTTTATTGCCTGTGTTCCCAATTAGAATGTAAGTTCCATGAGGGCAGAGATTTTTTTTTGTTTACAGTTCTATTCCTAGCACATAAGGAGTCCTGGTGGTGTAGTGGTTAAGTGCTCAGATGCTCACTGACAGGTTAGCTGTTCCAACCCACGAGTGGCTCCATGGAAGAAAAGAACTGGAGATCTGCTCCTGTAGAGATTACGGCCTAGGAAACCCTGGGGGGCAGTTCTACTCTGTCACATGGAGTCACTATGAGTCAGAATTGACTCCATGGCACACAACAACAACAACCCTGGTACACAGTAACCAACCAGTTGCTATCCACTTGATTCTGACTCTTGGTGACCCCAAGTGTATTAGAGTAGAAGTGTGTTTACAGAGTTTTCAGTGGCTGAGTTTTCAGAAGTAGGTTGCCAGGCCTTTCTCTTGAGGTGCCTCTGGGTGGATGTGAACCTCCAACCTCTTGGTTAGCAGCCAAGTGTGTTAATATATGGTAGGTGCTCAATAACTACTCACTGGAATGAAGAAATGAATGAAGAAATGCAGGCTGGGCCAAAGCACTAATGCAGAGGCAAAGATGGAAATGGCAAGGCCACAGGGCCCTTGCTCCTTCCCAAAGCTCCTGCTATCGCACCCTCAGAACCATTTCAGTGTTCAATTTCTTCTGGTGGCGGAGGGTGGGGGGGAATGAAAGAAGCTAGTGTGCTGACCTCCCACAGCATTGTGTAAGGGAGCTTCTTTCTTAAAAAGAGAACTTCTGGCACCGAGGGGCTGCCAAGTCTCCATTCTAACTTTGCCAAGGAGGAGTTGGGACTTTTCGGACAGAGGCATCGACCCCTCAGACTGTTTCCTTGTACAACAAAACCATACATTTCAACCCAAGTCCAAAACCCATGCCCACACGAGGCTTGGAAAACCACCACCTCATTTCAGAGACAAGCATGTGGATGGAGGAGGAGAGAAAAGATCTCGGGATGGTGGAAAGGGGAGCTATCAAATCACTCCAATGGTTTTTAAGGTATTGGATGGTCACAGACCTAAAGAGGAGAAGAGCAACACAGGACGCTTGAAATAAGCAAAGGGACATTTAAGTTCCACATTAAGGACATTTTTTGAACACTGAAACCTCCTGGGCTGGAATACGATTTCTCAAGGGCACAGCTGGTAGCTTCATCCCATGAAACAAGGAAAATTAAATACAATGGACAATGCACGTAACCGTGTGAAGGTAAAGCCATGGGGTAAGTGACTTATGGTATTTTTCAATCCATTAAATTCCTTGAATGTGAACTTTCCTTTGCATGAAAAATAAAGTCAATTTGTTTATTGGAGCTTAAGAAAATTTGGACCAGGTTTGAAATTGCTGATCTTTCTTGTGACTGTTACCAAACCAAAAAACCAAACCCATCGCCATTGAGTTGATTCCCACTCTTAGTAACCCTTTGAGTCCTATTAGAGAACTGCCCCATAGGGTTTCCAAGGCTGTAATCTTTATGGAAGTAGACTGCCACATCTTTCTCCAAGGAGTGCTGGTGAGTTCGAACCACCAACCTTTTAGTTAGCAGCTGAGTGGTTTAACCACTGTGCCACCAGGGCTCCTCTTGTAAGCATTAGGCTGTTTTAAAATAGCAAACTTTCTAGTTCCATTAAGCTCCAAATGCAGTAAAAATAACTTTGTCCTTTATCTTCTCTCCTGTTTTCCTGACACCCCCTCAAATGCAAACAGGGTCTAGATCTGGGCAGTAAACACCTGACTTAACAAATTCAGACAAGCATCCAAACAAACAGAGCTACTGACTCACTGTTCAAATAATTAAAGAAAGATGAGTGTCACCACCAATCACCCTCCTCAGTGGTAACTGAAGGTAACGAGAGTACAAAGTGCTTAGCACACCCTGACCTCCACAACTTCCCTGAGTTCAAGGACAGGTAAGGGCACACATCCCATGTCAGGCTCATCTCTCAGGGAGGAGGAGGATAAAGTGGCCGCAGGGGCCTGCTTCAAGCTGTCTCCCTGGGGAATGCGTGGACCAATCACGTGCCCCAACCGAGGGACTCCTTCATAGGACTTCACACCATAGGTGAATCACCCAAAGTGGAGCCTTCATAGGACTTCACACCATGGGTGAATCACCCAAAGTGCAGCCCCTGGAGAGAGCCAGAGGATTCAAAGAAATTATTTTTTAAACTCTAACACTTTATTTCTGGTCTTGAGCTGCTTGAAATCCTTTCTGGAGCAAGGTGCAGCGTGTGTAAATCAAACAATATGAACAACAACAACAACAAAAAAAACCCAACTCAACCAAACCAGTTGCCGTGGGGTCAACTCCTACTCATGGTGACCCCTACTTTCTAGAAGTAGGTCGACAGGCCTTTTTTCCAAGGTACTTCTGGGTGGACTTGAACTAGTAATCTTTGGGTTAGTAGTTGAGTGCATTAACTGCACCACTACGGATTCTCAAATGATATGGAGTGAATAAACTTATGTTCCTGAGCACCCTGGAGTCTGGCGGTGCACTGCAAGCCTTTAAAGGTATCTCCCGATTCTTCTTCTTCCCCCTCACCCCACAAGAAGCGAAGCCATACCAGCAATGAAGTCCTAGTTAGACCCACAAAAAAAAAAAAGAGTGTGCAGTTGAGCTTCTCTCCTTTTTCTAATGAATGTATTGTAATAAGCTGTGGCCTGGGACATAGGCATTCCCAGACATTGTCATCACGGTCACTGCAGAGTGGAGGCTGAGCTAGATGAATAAAAGCGTGTGGCTGTCTTCCTCATCACTTGAGGGTCAAGGCCTTCCCGAACACCTTGGCAGGCGTGGGCGCCAGAGTACCCCTACTCTGAGCAGAGGTGACATCTGAGTGGCACGGAGGTTGCAGAAACAGACAGTGAATACCATCAGCTGAGGCCGACAACATCGTTAACCAGCACTGTCATCAGAAGCTGACATGCAACGGTGTCACTGGGCACTTCTCGGTCATTAGCCCGTGACAGGGCTCCATCAACTCACCTGAGTTGCTTTGTAGGTGGAGCTAGTTTCATTTTCCATAGTTCTCCAGGGGTACTTATGACTTCTTTCCCTACCACCAGGCAGTAGATGGTGAATCCCAACAGCGGATTTTTCGAACTATCTAATCAGCAATGTGAAGACAGCAAGTTTGTAGCAATTTTTCCACATGCAGAGAGTTATATGAGGAACTAGCAGGACCCATACCACTGCTGCTTTTTTCACTTTTAGTTGTGTTGCTTGTTGAGATACAAGCCAAAGGAAAGGGGCATTTACCATCAGTATCCGGTGCGACCTGAATGCTGGCCAGACCAAGAGCCCTACCTGTAGCCAGGGTTGCAGGGGGCTAAGAAATGTGACCAGTCCCACTTGGGTACTGGCTATGGATGCTCTAGGCAACTTGTCGAATTCTTTCCGAGCCTCGTCTTTAAAGAAGTGTCTTCAAAGTGGAGATCCAGTAAGACATGACCACACTGACTTGGCCAAGGACTTCTTTGATTCCTTTTAAAGCAGGGATTACTTAAAATGGATAAAGCTGCTGATAGACAGTGCTGAGAAGGCTCTGTAGATGCTGAGGCCTTTGTCTTCCTCCAAGTAGGACAGCTGATAGACCTGCCCAATAGTTCTGGCCAAACTTTTCTCCTAAAATTTCAAAATAAGTTGATTGTCTACATCATTGTCTACTGCTCATTCATGTTTTTCAGTCTGGAGGAGCGCTGTCATTGCAAAGCCTTGCTTGGGTTGCACACTGGGAGACTGTCAAGACAGACCTGGTCAGAGTCCTTACTGTTGGTACCTGGCAGTCTGTGGACAGATTCATCACACTGCTTTTGGGATAAAGTTGTGAAAACCACGGTAAAAAATAAAAAATATACAAGAGCATACTTCCCTGTTGTTCTTAATGGAAAAACCTTGGATTTTGAGTGAGTTAGAGAACAAACTGAATGTTTGCAATTAATTGTTCCCATATTTTTTATATTATTACTTACTTAAGGAGCCCGGGTGGCAAAGCAGTTAAGCTTCCAACTGCTAACTGAAAGGTTGGGTGTTCAGACCCACCCAGTGGCTCTGCAGCAGAAAGGCCTGGCAACGTGCTCTTGTAAAGATTAAAGCCCATGAAACTCTATGGGGCAGTTTTACCCTGTCATACGGGGTCGCTATGAGTCAGAATTGACTTGGTGGCACACAGCAACAACAACATATTACTTGGCCTCCTTCTGGATCATCCTTAGAAACGATGAAATAGGAATTTTAAGAACACAGTTTATCTCCAGGATCTGATCGCTGTACTTCCTGAACACCGAGGATAAGTAGTACAGGATAGTGCTGAAATCCAGCAGTGAGATCCAGCTCCGCCTCTGGAAGCAGCATTATTATTCTGAGACAAAGAAGATAAAGTCGGTTCGGAGTCTTAGAGAGCCTTTGTACAATAGAAGGAAACACTGTCCAATCCTGCACCGTCCTCACAATCGTTGCTGTGTTTGAGCCCACTGTTGCAGCCACTGTGTCAATCCATCTCATTGAGGGTCTTTCTCTTTTTCGCTGACCCTCTATGTTACCAAGCATGATGTCCTTCTCCAGGGACTGGTCCCTCCTGATAACATGTCCAAAGTAAGTGAGACAAAGTCTCACCATTCTCGCTTCTAAGGAACATTCTAATAGCTCCCCCCAACCCCTGAACAAATTTCACTCAAAACTGACATTCAGGGAGATGATGCAGAGCTTTTATCAGATTATCGGAGGCCAGTAGTGGACATGTT
The DNA here is from genome assembly GCF_024166365.1 of Elephas maximus indicus. Classification (NCBI taxonomy): domain Eukaryota; kingdom Metazoa; phylum Chordata; class Mammalia; order Proboscidea; family Elephantidae; genus Elephas; species Elephas maximus. Next base: position 57,508,746 of record NC_064841.1, on the reverse strand, counting down.
GATGTTCCCCAACTTGCATTCCTTCACCCCCACTGAGAAGCACCCATGCTCCAGAACAACCTCACTCCCACCCCTCCCCCACTGAGAAGCACCCATGCTCCAGAACAACCTCACTCCCACCCCTACGCCCTGCCACCTTCCTACATGGATAGACTCTGGGGGCCCAAGCAAGCCAATCCACCACAGCTTCCCCTGACTGTGGGGACTGGCCCAGGACGGTCCCGCCAAGGAAAACAGGAGCTTGTCAGAGGCAAACTCCCCTCTCCTGCTGTTTCTGAACAAGGAAGCACATCACCCCCTCACTGCGGTCATGACAAGTGTAAGACTTACTACCAACCATGGGGGCAAAGGGAGAAGATAGGAAGAAACATGGTCCTCAATGGCATCGCTAGGCTAGGGTTCACCCTCCATGGCTGCCCCCCAGCAGGACTCATATGTGACACAAGCCAGTCACTTCTCTCATCCTTTGGTCAGTTTGGATTGGGGTTTCTGTTATTTGCAACTGAAAGCATCCTCTGATGCAAGATTTCTTATTCCAGAATAATTAAGAACCATTGGCCCATGGACAGACTCTAAGGAACCAAAACTGGCAGCTCAGAAGAGAGATCAGGGAGAGCGAATTGAAAGGATCTGGAGTGGAAGAAAGGTGGAATTTGGCCTTGTGGCCTTGAGCTCTACCTGGGGTTATTCTGAAAAGTTCACTTAAAAAAATATCTAATTTATAATAATAATGTAGGTTTTATCACCTTCACCATTCTCATAACCAGCATACATAATGTCTACTAAATGAATAGCCACCCATCAGCTCTTTTGTGACAAAGCACCCCTCCTGCCCTAGCGGTGCCCTGAATCCCACAGGCCAGGGAGGGTAGTTTATGGTTAGCCCAAGGGCACCACATTCTAAATTTGTATACTTGGTTGCTTAGTGTTTAATTTAAGGCAATTACAAACCTCTAATTTTATTTTCTCTTCAAAAAGGGTGTGAGACCACTCTTTAAAAAAACCAAAGAAAACACTTATCTATAATGTAATTGTTTTAGATCTGGGGCAAGGGGTAATTTTTCAACACTATTAGATGAAATGTGCATGTCTCCAAACAACTCTGTAGGGAAGAGAAAATCTGGTGACAGACAAACTACATGTTTCCATGGACAAACTGCAGAGACCTTGATGAAGAAAGGCCAAGAGGCTTGTTTTAATAATTCTCTACTCAGAAGATCACATTCTATAGTTATTTGTTCTAAGTGAGGCTTTTGATGGTGTCCTGTGGCTTTCAGAATAAAGCCCAATCTTTGCAACATGTCATGAGGTTTAGTTCTTACCTACTTATCCTAATAAAAAAAAAACCCAGTGCCAATAAGTGAGCCTAATATCTTACCATCATTCTGGACTCTCAGCCCCACTGTACCGATCTTCCCCACGGTTCCATATAACTCTGTACATCTACCAAGTTATTCCCTGAGGCTGCAGTGCCCTTCTCCTGCTTCCCTACCTGGTAGTACGTTCTGCTCTGCACTGGTCTCTGCCCACCGCCTGTCTATCATGCTGCCAAAGCACTTTCTGCGTGGTGTCCTTATTCTTTATCTGCTCATCTGCCAGCATTACTGAGACTGCAAGCCCCTAGGGGCACTGGTGATGTCCTTTTTTTTTTTTTTTTTTCCTATTTCTTCACTGCCCAGCACTATCTCTGGCAAATTATAATGGCTCAATACACGCTCTTGCCTGGATTAGCACCACCACAAAAGATGACCACATCGGCATCTTTAACTGAGCAGATTGACAGAAGCAACTGCATGTGGGACATTCATAGAAGCTCTACTCTTATCTGGGTTGGCCCTGGAGATTGGAAAGAAAACTAGCCAAGGTTGTGTAAGTACCTTGTAGTTTTAGAACGTGATCTTCAATGCCAGGATACGCATGCTCAGGGTGTTTTCAAGGAACATGATAATACTTGCCCAGCAGGTATTCCGTGCAAAAAAACTCAAGAGTTAGAATGTAAATGAGTAATGATTTGTAAAGGATCCCTGGTGGCACAATAGTTAAGCGCCTGGCTGCTAACCAAAAGGTTGGTGGTTTGAACCTACCCAGCGGTTCTGTAGGAGAAAGACCTGGCAATCTGCTTCTGTGAAGATCACAGCCTAGGAAGCCCTATGGGCACTTCTACTCTGTTGCATGGGATCACTATGACTCAGAATTGCCCCAACAGCATACAATGACAACAACACTGGTTTGTAGAAGAAAATAAATATTAAGGGGTCATTCTGTCCTGTAGTGACTACAGATGAATGGACAGAGTCCTGGGAGAACAAATTATAAACTTCATTGTTGACTCCATGATCAAGTTTTACTTTGATGGTTGATATTTCATTTTCTTTTATTGCCCTTGTTCATGGTAGAGGAGCCCTGGTGGCACAGTGGATAAAGCACCTGGCCACTAATCGAAAGGTTGGCAGTTTAAACCCGCCAGCCGCTCCATGGGAGAAAGATGTAGCAGTCTGCTTCCATAAAGGTTACAGCCTTGGAAATCCTATGGGACAGCTGTACTCTGTCCTATAGGGCCACTATGAGTTGGAATTGACTAGATGGCAATGGGTTCATGGTAGAAGTATCCTAGGAATACTGCTGGATATACATCACTTGTTGGAAATGTGGACACTAACACGAAAGCAGCCCAGGAAACCAAAATGTTTGAGTAGAATGCGCACCCCCCAGCCTGTGCAGCATGTTTAATGATGTCATCAAGTTGGATACTTTCCCAAAGAGCTATAAAAAAACAAAAAGTAGAAAACACGAAGCCTATTCATGTCATAAGCTGCTGTGTTCCAGAAAGAAATGAATACAGAGAACAAAGCAGTGACACAGACATGAAGTAGGCCTGATGAAATGATGTGGTTGTGTCCTTTGAGAATATTACATAAAAAGGAAGGAGGAGGAAAGTCACCCCATAAGGAACTATACGAACTTGGGATCTAAAGCACAGAGATGAGGATGTCTGCTGAGCCTATTGGGAGATTTCCCTCAAGATCCTCAAGAAATCCCTTCGTGTGGAATTAGATGGTACTGTTTGCCTGTAGATATTCCCCACAGAACAGCACAGATACAAATCAATGGTGTGTGAGGATGTAAGTGTATTTGTATTTTCAAACACTGGAGAGACAAAAGTAGAAAACTTTTTAGAGGAACTGCAAACATTTTGTCTGCTGCCAATCGCATGGCTACAGCACAGGCCAAGATGTAGCAGAAACATGTGGCTGCCTCATTTCTCTGGGCTATTAAATGAAGAGCTCATTCAGGATTGAATTTTGAAATCCCAGCCAAACCAAACCCATTGCTGTCAAGTTGATTCCAACCCGTAGCGACCCTTATAGGATAGAGTAGAACAGCCTCAAGTCATTTTCAAATGCTCCTGTGTACAGAATTTCCTTAGATGCTTGGTCAAAGACTACAACACATTTGTCCTGCAACATGGTGGCAGGGCTATCACAGCCCAGGCCTGACACCTCTGAGCTTTTGACCACTTTGGTGTCTTTCATCTTCTGCAGCAGGTTGAAAGACACTGTTCGAGAACTGGGAGCATGCAAAAGGGCTTTGTGGCACCCTTGTGACAACTTGGACAATCGTTCAGCTTTCAACAGATTTGTGAGGATGGTGAAAAGATGATAGCTCAGATAATAAGCCCAAAGTTCCATATGACAAAAGCGCTTTCAGCAAGTTCCTATCTTCAGTTCTTTTTCTAAAAGCAAATGCTTTCTGAATAGGTGGGTCACAGTAAGGAGGACAAAAGAGCTGGGTGATACGGCAATGCTTTCATAGACAAAACAACGATAATTCTAGAAATACCTTGAATATCTTCCATCTAAAATCTTGACTACTTCTGAAAAGCTGACAAAAAGAAACACGTGGTGTAATTCAAACATTTTGATTCCATCAGAAATGAAAGGTTCTACTTATAAGTAAATTCAATGACTGCAGGTAAAACTATTGTCTAAATAATATTTTTTTTAATTTAAATACCCCAAATTTTAAATTATTCAAATTGTCTTCCTGACCTAGATTTATGAATAATATTAAAATAGCCAAATATGTTTCAGTCTCTTTAAAATGTATATTCTCTCCAAAGACTTCAACATTTTTTCTTAATCTTTTTTTTTAATTGTGCTTTAGGTAGAAGTTTACAGCACAAATTAATTTCTCATTAAAAAATTTATATACAAATTTTTTTGTGACATTGGTTGCAATCCCCGCAATGTGTAAGCACTCTCCCCCTTTCCCTTTCCGCACCCAATTCCCTGTGTCCGTTTGCCCAGTTTTCCTGTCCCATCCTGCCATCTTGTCTTTGCTTTTGGACAGGTGTTGCCTGTTTGGTCTCATATACTTGACTGAACCAAGAAGCACACTCCTCACGTGTGTTATTGTTTGTGTTATAGGTCTGTCTAATCTTTGGCAGAAAGATGGACTTCAGGAGTGGCTTCACTTTTGAGTTAGCAGGGTGTCCAGGGGCCATAGTCTCAGGGGTTCCTCCTGTCTCTGTCAAACCAGCAAGTCTGGTCTTTTTTTATGAATTTGAATTTTGTCCTATGTTTTTCTCCCACTCTGTCTGAGACCCTCTATTGTGAGCCCTGTCAGTGGTTGATGGTGGTAGCTGGATACTGTCTAGTTCTTCTGGGCTCAGTCATGAGATGTCAACATTTTTGAGGAATATATGCTTCTGGAATTTGTGACTGAATTGAAATATAAGGATAATACATGCTTTTTGGAGCCCCGGTGATACAATGCTTAAGAACTCGGCCACTAAGGTTGGCGGTTCAAGCCCACCAGCCACTCCATGGGAGAAAGACATGGCAGTCTGCTTCCACAAAGATTACTGTCTTGGAAACCCTATGGGGCAGTTCTACTCCGTCCTATGGGTTTGCTATGAGTCAGAGTCAACTAGATGGCAATGGATTTGGCTTTATATACTTTTAAGGTTACAGAACCATTTACTATTCTTTCAGCCATTAAAACCAAACACCAAACCCATTGCCATCAAGTGTATTCCGACTTATAGTGACCCTATAGGACAGAGTAGAACTGCCCCATAGGGTTTCCAAGGAGCGGCTGGTGGGTTCGAACTGCCAACCTTTTGGTTGGCAGCTGAGCTCTTAACCACTGTGCCACCAGGCTCCACTAGTTTTCGGAATTGCATTCTGTATACATTTAATATTTTAGAATATTTAACTAAAACAAGACACATACAAATGTTTCATATAATATGTATCAATTCTTAAAAAACCACAAATGTTTTCAAGTTAGCTTGCTTCCATGATTAAAGATTCTTTGTCCTTATCTTACAATAAGGTCAGAAAGGTTGCAATTCTATACTGCTATTTTTTTAAAAAAAGGGATCCCTGATGGCACAATGGTTAAGCACTCAGCTGCTAACCAAAATGTCAGTGGTTCAAAACTACCAACGGCTCCGTGGGAGAAAAGACCTGGTGGTCTGCTTCTGCAAAGATTTCAGCCTAGGAAACACTATGGGGCAGTTCTATTCTGCCCTATAGGGTCACTATGGATTGGAATTGACTAGATGGCACACAACAATTTTTAAAAAGCATTCCTATGTGTCCATTCATATGAAATAACACTGGCAACTGTCTTCTCCTGCTTAAAGTGCGTATGCTTGACTCTGTTCTTGTTCGCATACATAAGCCAGTTGTATAATGAGAGAACACCTAACTTATCACATGATGCTATTTAGTGCAGATGTAAGCCTTTGGTAGCTTTTTTTTTTTTTAAAGGGTTAAAATGGCAAATTTTGTTATAAATATTTTACCATAAAAAAAAAAAAAAAGAAGCTATAGAGAAAACAAAAAGAAGAAAAAGGAAGGCAGGAAGGAAGGCAGGAGGGCAGGCAGGCAGGCAGAAAGAAAAACAGGAAGGAAGGAAGGAAATACATCAGTGTCTTACTCCTGCAAAGCAGGAATGCGTGGGTGATTATGGTTTTCGTCTTTTTTTTTTTAATTGTGCTTTAAGTGAAAGTTTACAAATCTAGTCAGTCTCTCATATAAAAATTTATATACACCTTGCTATGTACTCCTAGTTGCTCTCCCCCTAATGGGATTGCACACTCCTTGCCTTCACTCTCTCTTTTCGTTTCCATTTGGCCAGCTTCTGACCACCCGCCCCCCGCCCTCTCATCTCTCCTCCAGACAGGAGATGCCCACATGGTCTCGTTTGTCTACTTGATCCAAGAAGCTCACTCTTCACCAGCATCCCTCTCCAACCCATTGTCCAGTCCAATCCATGTCTGAAGAGTTGGCTTCGGGAATGGTTCCTGTCTTGGACCAACAGAAGGTCTGGGGGCCATGACCACCGGGGTCCTTCCAGTCTGGTCTTATGAGAATTTGGGGCCTGCATCCCACTGCTCTCCTGCCCGCTCAGGGGTTCTCTGTTGTGTTCCCTGACAGGGCAGTCATTGGTTGTAGCTAGGCACCATCTAGCTCTTCTGGTCTCAGACTCATGTAGTCTCTGGTTTATGTGGCCCTTTCTGTCTCTTGGACTCTTTGGTGTTCTTCATTCTCCTTTGATCCAGGTGAGTTGAGACCAATTGATGCATCTTAGATGGCCACTTGCTAGCATTTAAGACCCCAGACGCCACTCTCCAAAGTGGGATGCAGAATGTTTTCTTAATAGATTTTATTATGCCAATTGACTTAGATGTCCCCTGAAACCATGGTCCCCAAACCCCCGCCCCTGCTATGCTGGCTTTCAAAGCATTCAGTTTATTCAGGAAACTTCTTTGCTTTTGGTTTAGTCCAGTTGTGCTGAACTTGCCTGTATTGTGTGTTGCCTTTCCCTTCACCTAAAATAGTTTTTATGTACTAATGAGTGAAAACTCCTCTCCTTCCCTCCCTCCCTCTGGTTGCTTTTTTATATTACTTTTACATTTATGATAAGAAATTTAAGTAGCTGTCAGATATAGTCAAGAACAAAAATGAGGAATAGTCCGAGATTACAATGTACACTGTGGAAACACTGTTAACGTTGGCAACTAATCTTATATGTAATTCTCAATACAACCCAAATGAAAACAGAAACAAGTTAAATATAAAGATGATACCAGACAAATTGTCCTCACAACACTAATCTCAAATTTTTGTCATTCTGAAAACCATCTCATAGTTACCACTAATCGACTCCAAAACCAATAAATGCCTTAATCTGAACTTGTAAAATAAACTCATACTAATGTTTTTTTTTTTTTTTTATCTGTATAAGACACTGGGATTTTTCTTAACTTTTTAATTTTAAAATGGGATTCCATAGCTTCAAAATGTTATCGCAATCACACATTCTAGAAAATGGCACGTCTCTTTCTTAGACCCCCTCGCCTGGCTGCTCCTGGCTAACATCTAAATCCTCTGCCCCTGAGTTATCTGGCCCCTGCTGCCTACTCCATGACTTGGCTCTGTACTTTCTAGCTTCCGCCAGACAGTCTTGTTCCCTCAGGGGCTTCCCACCAACTCTTTCCACACCCTGGAATGCTTCTCCCTCAGATCCTCACTTAGTTGGCAGGATCTTTTTATTCACGTATCAGCTTAAGTATCACCTGAGAGGCTTTCCTGGCCACTGCAACCCCAGGCATTCATTTCGCATTACACACTGGTTTCACCTGTCTCATATTCTCTTGTTTATTCACTTGTTTGTTCACTGTCTGTTACTCCCACTAGAATATAAGCTCCAAGACAGTGGGACTTTGTCCGTCTTGTTGTAGGCCCATACCTTTGCCTGGCATGTCCTCAGTTTTCAATAAGTGTCTGTTAAATGTATGGATGAATAAATGAATCGGCCCATATCAGGCAATCACTGATTCTATTTGCTATGATGTCAACCTGTTTACTCATTAGCATGTGCGAATTCCCAATTACCACCACCCGCAGTGTCTTGAGCAAATCCTAATTGCTAGAGAAAGAGATAAACACCAAATAATATTACCATTATTCTGTTAGAGAAGGAAGACTTAAGAGATGGCCAGTAATCGAGGCTCTAGGATGAGCGTTCACTTTTATATCCTGGTGTATTGAAGAACTGACCACTAGGTGCACTAGCATGAGGCTCTCTCACAATTCGATTTTCTTTTATTTTTATTTCATTAAAAAAATCCACTAAATTTATTGCTAAGTACAGTGACTCATGCTACAATGACCATTTGCTAATTATAACGTTTACATATTCTCTGGGTTCTTCTCAAACACAAAGCCAATGATTTCATATTCACCTGTGATCAGATGGGCCTTAACTGGCTTTCCAAGACCAATCATCCATTACAGATGGCAACTACCACACGTTACAACAAAAACCATGCTTGGGACTTGGGCAGACATGCTCAGAGTATTGTAGGGTATAAAAGCACCCATCGAATACAGATGAAAAATGTCCTGCATGGTCCCTTAAATTCTTTCCCCCAACAGTATAATATAACCAAGGGATTCAGTGATTCTCTTAACTGCCCTACAAAAACCACTTCACACCTGTACTTCCAGGATGCCAAAGTCTATAATGTTTTCTCACTCATTGAGAAATGAATAGTAGAATCTGCTTACTCCCAGGTTATGTCTAAACTATAACTCAATTTCAGAATGGGTGTTTCTGGTCACCGGTTTTTAGTTGGCTGGAATGTTTTACTTTCAGAGATCCACCACAGTTGGTGGCAGGGAGGAGAGGGGGGTCAAACTGAAAAGCAAACAACTCACTGATAATCAAGTAGAAAAGGGATTAGCAGAGGTCCTTTTAGATCCTCTTGAAACACTAATCCCTGCCCAAAATGCGTAACATCGCTATTCAAATTATATGACCCGTATAATGCAAAATTTTTTAATTTTTTAAATTTACCTTCAAATGTTTCTACGTGTGTCTCAAGCAAATTAAATAAAACCAAATTTCAAAAAAGAAAATGTTTCATTGCTATGTTACAAAAGATGCAATGAACCATCAGCACTGAGTTTGTTACTGACATTAATTTCACAAGTAAATATGATCTCTGAAAAGGAATCTTGTTGGCAAATAGAGAAAGTTGACATTTACCCAACTTAAGTCCTAACTGAAAACATGAATTTTTTCAAGTCATCCTGGAAATGAAGACTGAGAACACATGGCAAGCATACCATTGACTGACACCCTCCCTTCTCTATACCAGCTTCCTCACCTCCCTTTAAAAAAAATGGCTGTCTTTTTCTAATCCTCTCCAGGCATTCCAGAAAGATGTTACTGGAGTCATTTATTACAGCAATGAGCCATAGCTAAGTTCCTGGTTAGATTAGAATAAGAAGTCCTTTCCTTGATTCATAGTAAATGGAAAATGGAACTTATCAAACTTTCTTTCTTCTTTTTTTTTTTTAATTCTTAAGCATCAGTCCTAGCCAAAAAAAAAAAAAAAAAAAAAAGGCACTTGGTGTTTGACAGAGAATAACAGAGAATGGATTATTTGCAATTGACACAGGAGCTTAGACACTAAATGCTAATTGGATGCTTTGCTTCCTTAAGAGTTTATTCTCCTCATCCTCTCCTTCCGGTACCCAGGATGCAAACAGTCACCAGAAATCCCCATTTGGGTAATCCAGTCAGCCTTTCTGCAATTTCCTGAACCATTGACTCCCTTTGTTCCCTTTGTCCCACTAACACATTTCCTCACCTGTTCTGAGCAAGACTAGAGGTTTAACCGGTCTTGGGAGTGTTGACTCTCCCATTGTTCTTCTAAGAACCTTCCCTGTTGTCTAAACTAAAATGTTTGTGGTCTTCAGGCCTTGCCCAAGACTCTATCCAAAAAAAAAAAAAAAAATTTTTTTTTTTTATCCTACCTCAGAAGAAATGCATTTAATTAATTTGGTGATTCTGGTTGAGAATCATCTTTTGCAATAAGGCTGCTCTTTTCTGAATTCTATCAAAACAGTTAACAGCTTTTGTTAACTCCTGTGTGTTTATTTGCTCTGAGGTCCTCAGATTGCTTAGGATCTCTATTCCGATGGGGGAGGTGATATTTACCCCCCATTCATCCTCCATCTAGAGACCTAAAAGGCGACGACAACATGAACCGATTGTGTCCTAGCTTCTGTGGAATTCTGCACACTACTCTCAAATCAACAGGCTTTTACCTTTTTCTGTGGCATCTTCACCAGACCCCACTCAGGTGGCCAGCCGTCCCTCCCACTCACTCTCAGTGTGAGCCGCGTCTTTCCAGGCACTCTTACAAATGAAATTGGAAACAGAAGCATTTGGTCAGCTGTCAAGGTTTTGGCTTTGTGAAAAGAGGCCTGGAGTTAGAAGGTCCTGGTGCCTGCTCTGTCTTTAGCTGGGTGACACTGGGCAGGTGACTTCACCAGCCTGAGACTTGGTTTCCTTTTCTGCATGGAGAAAATGTGCATTTGCAGCACATGGTGATAAGCGTTATGATAATAAAGGGAGGAGAAGTCTAAAAAAATAGACGGGAAAAGCACAAAAACTGCTGTGTGTGGACCCTGCATAGATAGTAATACAAACAAACCAAGTCTAAGAAGACATTTTTGAGGCAATCAGGAAAATCTGATTACGACCAGGTATTAGATTAAAATGGAGGCAGTGGTGGTTCTAAGGTAGAATTCTCACCTTCCACATGGGAGACCCAGTTCAATTTCAGGCCAATGCACCTCATATATAGTCACCACCCACCTGTCAGTGGAGGCCTGTTGTGTTCAGTGGAGCTTCCAGACTAAGACAGTTAGGGAGAAAGGTCTGACAACCTACTTCAGAAAATCGGCCAATGAAAAGCCTATGGGGGTCGCATGTAACTGATCACGGGGATGGCGCAGCACCAGGCAGCATTTTGTTCTGGTGTGCACAGGGTCAAGATGAGTCAGAGCCAACTCAACAGCAGCTAACATTATACTGACACCTAGGAACTACTGCTAATTTTTGGACATCATAATGGGCACTCTAGTTATTATACATATACATACATATATATATAAACAAACAAATTTAATAGTGATGTATTATAACAAACATGGAGCCTAGTGGCTCAGTGGTTTCCCTGGAAACTCTCTGGAGCAGTTCTACTCTGTGCTCTAGGTTCACTATGGGTTGGAATTGACTGGATGGCGGTGGGTTTGGTTTTTGGTTTTATAACATACACATTATAATATATACTATTTAAAGATACATACTGAAGTCTGTAAGGATAAAATAATGTGATGTCTGCAATGTACTTTAAATGCTTTGGCAAAGAAGAGGGAAAAGGGCGACAGATGAAGCAATCGTGGCAAAGGCATGATAGCTGCTAAATCTAGGCAAGAGTACTTGGGACTTCATTGTGTTAGTGTCTCTGCTATTGTGTATGCTTGAATAGTTCCATAATAATTATAAAAAACATTTAAAATGAGTGTGTTAATGGAGGCCCAGGCTGACATTACCATGTTGTTGTTGTGTGCCATCGAGTCAATTCCGACTCACAGTGACCCCATATAGAATGAGTGGAACTGCCCCATGGGGTATTCTAGGCTGTAATCTTTACAGGAGCAGATCGCCAGGTCTTTCTTCTTTGGAGCCTTTGGGTAGGTTTGAACAGCCATACTTTCGGTTAGCAGTCGAGTGCTTAACTGCTGTGCCACCGGAGTTACCTGATATTACCATAAAACCAAACAAAACCCATTGCCCTCAAGTCAATTCTAATTCACAGCGACCCTATAGGACAGGCAGAACTACCCCACAGGGTTTGTAAGGCTGTAATCTTTATGGAAGCAGACTGCCACATCTTTCTCTCACGGAGCAGCTGGTGGCTTCAAACAGTTTGCCCTTCCAGTTAGCGGCCAGCCACTTTAACCACTGCACCACCAGGGCTAGTCTAGCAGCCAAGCGCTAAACTGTTGTGCCACCAGGGGTACTTTTTCAGAGTGCGGAAAACCCCACAACCAGCAAGGTACTGTGAGGGAGTGTGTAAGAAGTGGACATTTGTAGTTCCTAAGGAACATTTGTCCTCAGGGCTGTATGCCCCACCAGGACAGGGTCTGTCTCATTAGTCCTGAGCACCTGGTGCTCCCCCTTGGGCTAGGACACCGCAGGGACACAACTGTATACCACCAGCTGAGAGAGAAAAGCCAACTCATAGCATTAGCAAGAGATGAGAATGGCCAGGTTTGGTGAGTAGAAGCTTGGTGTGGGCAAGGACAGACAGGAGGTTGGTATTCACAGAAGCACAAAGTGGAACAGAAAAATTCACCGCGAGCATGAAGGTGACAGTGAGAGGTCTACTTAATTCAGTAGGTCAAGGGAAGCCATCAAAAGTTTTAGACCAGAAGGTGGCATGGCTGGAGCTGTGCCTTAGAAACATACATGCTTATAGCTGGGTAGAAAGGGAGGGAAGAGAGAGCAGCACTACAGTGTGGGGACCAGTTAGGATCACCGTATGAATACTCAGAAGACCTGGCACCCGGCTGGATGGAAAGACAAAGAAGGAAAAAAGATGGTGCCAAAGGTGAGTCTCAGTGATTGGGAACAACTGCATCTCTCCTGGGAGCAAGGAACCCTGAAGGCAGAGCTGCTTCTGAGGGGAAGATGTGAGTTCTGGATTTGGATACACTGCATTTAAGATGGACATCCGGGCAGGGTGGCCTAGCAGGAAAATATGGAATTTGAAAGACAGGCCTGGGCTTGAGACACACTCTCCCTTGTAAGGAGGAGTTGGTTTCAAGTAGTGAGTCAAAGGCTGATGTGGGAAACTCTCAGGATTTTGAGTGAATCCCCCCGACCACCCTCCCAATCCAACCTCTAGCTGGGCCACCTCTAGCTCGGCCAAGTCTACACTGATGTACCTGGGGCTCAGATGGACCTCTGTCTTTTGCCCCAGGCTAGGGGACCTTGGTTCTGTACTCAGGGAAGGCAAACCAGAGAGTCTGCTGTGTTCACATCCTCTCAGAAAAAAAAAAAAAAAAAAAGCTACATGCTCTGGGAAAAACCCACACATGTTAAAATGTTCAGTGAGATTTAATTGTTACTCAGCTTTTCAGTTAGGGGACCAGATGGGTGTTAACACTTTCTGAAAGCTTACATGTGCTACAGGTTGAATATGTATTATTTCATTTAAACCTCAAAGCAAATTTATGATAAGTTTCAAGTTCAGAGAAGGCAAATCACCGACCCAAGGTCACATAGCCGGTGAGTGGCAGGGCTTGGATGGCGACTTGAGTCTGTTTATCTCAAAGCCTGGGCTCTTTCCACTGCATCATGACACAATAATGAACAAATGCAGCTGGAGATGAGGTAAATTTTAACCAGGTGAGGAAGCAGACACTTGCACCTGGCCAGGAGAGGTGTGCTCCGATGATGCCATCATTTCCTATCCTGTTAGCTAATAAAACACTAAGGGAGATTTTAGGAGAAAAGTGTGGGAAGGCGTGGGGAGGGAAACAAAAGGAAGGCTGAGACACACATCGCCAATATATCCTCAAACAACATAAGGTGGAAAATAACATGGAATGAAAATGGAAAACTAATGTGCAATAAAGCCAGCGTTTCCTGTATTTTAAGCTTGTATGTATTCATCTTTGACTCAGCAGCCGTACAAATTTTGACTTCAGAGGTGTAACAACAGCAAATAGATTTTCAAACGTTATTTTAAAGCTCAAAGGACTTCTGCTTCAAGATCAAAGCATAGTTGAGTTTTTGTTTTTAATATAATTAGTTTTCAAGACAGCTGTGGGAAAGTACTGCTGGGCGTTGGGGGACAGTCTTTGGGTCCTGTGAGAATCTGATGGGTCTTAGGCTCCATACCATAATCTCAGCAGATGACCCTCAATTAGGATTTCCAGAACACTGGGCTCCGGCGCTGGAACCAGAAGCCCTCAGGGCACAAGGCAGCCGTGCGCAGGCAGGACTGAATCAGTTCCCCTCCTGGGTCCCCAAGAGGCTGTCTGGCTGTCTGGATGACCTCCTGTGTGCTGGCCTCAGCCATCACAGAGCTCAGGCAGCCGCGTTCCCAACAACACAAACCAAAGGGGAAATACGATGATCGATCCAGTCACAGGGCTACTCTTACCAGAGACACGGAGCAAGTTATACTGCGGGAAAGCACTTGATGAAAGAAAATCCCACAGCCTTGCTGGCGACATGCAAGAGCAGTTCTCAGCTCTCCCTGACATTGAAACTGCAGAGAATTCGCCCAGGGCCCACCCCGCCCCCCTCCCCCCTCCCACCAGTTAGGGAAGTACAGAGAGAATGAAGATCTAGAATAAAAACAAGGGTTTCCTTGTTATTTATAACTCAAAACTAGATATTTCCATCAAATATGTTAACCTTTTATCTTGCTTGCTAGAATACCTATTATAGAACACACCCAACCCTAAAGAAGAAAAAAAATTTTAAGGGAAGAAAAGGTAGCTCTATCATCTTATTTGGCATTTTAGGCATTTAGGCATGTTTGTAAGGTAAGTGGTCATGGGTAGATTTTTCTCCTCCCAGAAAAGAAAATTTTGCATGAATTCCACTTTCGGAATAAAGAGGGGAAAATTATTACCAAAACACTGAAGAAAGGAATTCCTCCATTTAGCAATTCAGTTTTTAGACGTGCATGAAATATCATTTGCAGAGTACACTCTGCTTTGTCCACAGGACAGTAGTATTCCCTGCTTCATCTTGGTAAGCTTTCTGAGGACGATGGCTAGGGAAAGGTATTCTAACCAATTCAAATACTAACTAGCGTCTAGTATTTATAAGGGAGCCCTGGTGGCGCAGTGGTTAAGCACTTGCCTGTTAACCGAAAGGTCTGTGGTTCGACCCCACCAGCCGTTCTGTGGGAAAAAACCTGGTGATCTGCTCCTGTAAATATTCCAAACTAAAAACCAAACCCATTGCCGTTGAGTCGATTCTGACTCTTAATGACGCTATAGGACAGAGAACTGCCCCCATCGGGTTTCCGAGGCTGTAAATATTTACGGAAGCACACTGCCACCTCTTTCTCCCACAGAGTGGCTGGTGGGTTTGAGCTGCCAAACTTTTGGTTAGCAGCCAAGGTCTGTAACCACTGCACCACTGGGGCTCCTCTCCATAAAGATTACAGCCTTAGAAACCCTACTGGGTAGTTTACTCTGTCCTATAGGGTCTCTAGAAACCCTGGTGGCATAGCGGTTAAGTGCTACGGCTGCTAACCAAAAGGCTGGTAGTTTAAATCCAGCAGGCACTCCTTGGAAACTCTATGGGGTAGTTCTACTCTGTCCTATAGGGTCAATGGCAACGGATTTGTTTTTTGGTTTTATAGGGTCTCTATGAGTTGGAACCTACTTAACAGCAACTGGTAGTATTTTTTTTTTTTTGGTAGTATTTATAAGGTACACAAACCGAGACCCAAACCTGTTGCTCCTGAGTCTATTTTGACTCATAGTGACACTACAGCAGAGCAAAGAAACTAAAGTCAAGGAAACCTTTTTTTTTTCCTATTACCTTAAGCATTTCCTTACTACCCTATACTTTTTAGATATCTAATACTCTGTCAACCCTTATAATCAGCTTGTCTTATTTCAGTCATGAAAACAACTTCATTTATGCACAAATAACACAGGTTAATATTGGAAGACGTACTAATGAGAAAATTCAGAAGCATGTTCATAAAAATTTAACTTTTAATCAAAATAGTGTGAAAGTTTGGGCTTTAGACAAGTTCAACAAAATGTCAGGTTAAAGTATTTTATTAAATCAGTAAAGGACATGGAGGGAAATTTAGTATCCCTAGCTACCATTTTATAATTTTAATTATAATGTTGGCACAAAAGAATTTTTCAGAATTAATGCATAACGATTTTTGTTCCATTTCCTATGAGTACATTCCTATGAAAAACTGCTAGACTATCTGCCGGTGACTAGGACCTGGACTTTATTATGTGGCAGAATGTCTGCTAATGGGCCCTAAAGAATCCTTTAAGGCACCTTGGTGGTGCAGTGGCGAAGTGCCTGGCTGTTAACCAAAAGGCCTGCAGTTCGAATCCACCAGCTGCTTCACTTGAGAAAAAGGTATCACTCTGCTTCAGTAAAGATTATAACCTTGGGAACTCTATGGGACAGTTCTACTACGTCCTGTAGGATTGCTATGAGTCAGAATCACTCGACGGCAACAGGGTGAAGGAATCCTTTCCTGATCTCTGGGCAGCACAAACAGTTAAGTGCTCGACTATTAGCCGAAACGTTGGAGGTTCAAACCTACCCAGAAGCACCTTGGAAGAAAGACCTGGCAATCTGCTTCTGAAAGGCCACAGCCTTGAAAACCCTATGAAGCAGTTACTCTGCACACATGGGGTCGCCATGAGCAGGAATCCACTCAATGGCAACTAACGACGACAACGATATCAATAAGGAACCCTTTCAGAACTGAGCTTGGTAGCCCTTCAAGTACTTAGGGATGCTAAGGACACCTGGGGAGCTGAGCAGGGAGGCACAGAAAAGCAGGAAGGACTTGGACTGCAGGGAGGGCTATCTCCTAACTGGGCCCTTCTTGCATGGGTAGGACATTGTCAGCATCACACCCCGCCCCCCACCCCTTTCTTTAATTCTATTTTAGCTCTATTCTTAAGGGACGAGATAAATTGCCTGGAAGGCAAGTGAGTACCTGTATCTTTCTCTACATCTCTCTGCGGACACTTCGTCTTTGAGCTAGCTCCCTGGACTCCAGAGGTCAGCACTGATAACTGACAATACGTTGATAATGTGATTGATAATGCAGATTCACCTTCCTTTTCTCACCACGTCCTCGCTGGGCTTTTGCGTTCTCAGCTGAACAGTCAACAAATACTGATGGAGCCTCTAGTAGGTACCAGGCTAACAGTTGGAGAGAGATACATGAGTAGACTGAACTATGGGATGGATGTGGGGAATGAGGAAGCTATGAGAAGAGACAGAAACACTCAGGGTCTCTCAAGAAGAGAGTCTATACAATCTTCAGAAGGAAGCACAGAGCTGAAGAAACCCCTTGACTCTCCCTGTGGAACACTCTGCTTTTGGCTGACCCTTTCCCTGGTCCTCATCAGCACCAGGGAGGCCCAGGAATTCAGGCAGGTGTGAAAGAAGCAAACAAAGGTGATTAAAGAACAATTGTGAGCAGCTCTCAGAAGGCCAAGCGTGACACGATCCTCTCTCACGAGAACAGCAGCCATTATCTAGTTGGCAGATGGACCACCCAGAAAACCTGGGAGCAATTAGGAGGGAGAAAAGCAAATGGGGGGGGGGCACTAAGGAGGATGGGAGGGATGGAGTGCCCAATCTATCTTCTGTCTAGGAATGCAAGAGTGAAGAAAGACGCTGAGCCTAGAGGGGGAAGGAGATAAATAAGCAGGAGTGCATACAGCCACACACATGAGCACACACACAATTGCAGCAACTACCAAGTTGTAAAATACCCAAAGCGACCAGAAAAGAGATTTTAAACTGTAGAAGGTAGGAAATCACACTTAAGCTCTAATTATCTCCTGATATCCATTTAAAGATTGAAAAATGATTTTGAACAGCATACAAGCATTTGTTTTCATTACGCACATTCTTTTCATCAACAAGCAAAGATAGCTCTGTCTCTAGGCTATGGCCCATGACGCCCTTACATGCCACGACTCTCCCCCCGAATGAAGATCAGCAGCTGACATTCTGCATTCCTGCAACGGGTCAGGCAGTATGCTGTGGTGTATGTATTATTTTTTTTTTTATGTATTATTTCATAAACCCTAACCAACAATATGAAATCAGCAGTCTTCTATACCACCACTTGTCTGTTAGTCTGTCATACTTCGGTGGCTTGCCTGTTGCTGTTATGCTGGAAGCTGTGCCTCCACTATTTCAAATACCAGCAGGGTCATCCATGGTAAACAGATTTCAGCAGAGCTTCCAGTCTAAAACAAACTAGGAAGAAAGGCCTGGTGGTTTACTTCCAAAAATTAGCCAAAGAAAACCTTGTCCCATAGAGGGCTGGAAGGTAAGTCCCCTGGGTCAGAAGGCTCTCAGAATACACAGAGGTCACAACAATGGACTCCAGTTTACCAATGATCGAGAAGATGGTGCAGGATTGGGCAACGTTTTGTTCTGTTGTACATGGGGTCGCCATGAGTTGGGGCCAACTCAATGGTAACTAACAACAACAGTGACAACAACAACAACAAGACATCTATAATGGGTGAAGGGACAATCCCAGATAAATAAAATCTCTTGCCTAAGGTCACACAGTTAATAAGTGGCTAAGACAGAATTCAAACTCAGGCCTAAGGTCTCTGTGAAATGCCACATGCATGGCCCTACAAACTGAAAGGCGGCTGCTCCCCGAACTCCATCTGACTTGTGCCTTTGTGTATGCTGCTCCAGCGGCCTGAACCGTAGTCTCGTCCCTCTGTCTGCTCAAGTCCTTTACATCCTCAAAGCCCTGTTTTCAATATGATCTCCAACCTGAAGCCCTTTTTGATCTCTACAGCCAGATGGCCTCCAGGATCGGAATGTTCTCCATGTTACTTCCCCCATGTCCAGCCCTGTTTTAAGAACTTCACTGGCCAGAAAAAGGCCCTGGCCCACGTCACATCAAACATATTAAAACGCATTTTCACGCCACTTTATACGTATTTTTTTCCTGTAAAACGTCTGAACAGAGTTTCAGAATCTTGCTTTGAAATTCTTATTCCACTTAGAAACCACTGCGATCTCACAGCGATCATTGTGTGTACTTGAGAATTCTTGAGATATCAGAGTCTGTAAGTTGTTTTTAAATATGATAAAGCTGCTTGTGCTTTAAGAAGCTTAACAATATTAAGACTGATAAGTATTTTGTAGAGTTTTAAACATTTATTAGTTTCAATTGGCAAGGGTTTCCCCAGTATTTTGGAGCCTAAGAATTTTTTTTTTTCAGGTCTCAAGAAATTTTATAGGTCATTGAAAATCTAGATGGTGCCTAAAGTATCTAAGAGACAGAATAGCCTGGCTCAGATCATTAACCGCGTGCTGCCTTAAGAGTTTTATGTCGACTTACCCTAAGCCTAGCCTCCACCCGTGTGGTCGTGATTTTAAGCTTATTGACAACAGTGATTTTTGTCTTGTTAGCTGATAATTTTCTAGAGTGACTAAAATGGCTGCCCACGATGAATGCTTGATGAACCCCCTTATGAAAAAATAAGACATACACAGAACTACAAGGTCAACTACGTACTCCACAGCCCCTCTCCTACAGTGTCTAACACTATTTGAAACCATACTCCTAATGCCTCTCAAAATGTCTGAATTCTCTTAAACAAAAAAAAGAAAAGGCTTTGTCTCTCATAAACGTAATAAAGGACAGCACAAGGAAAGAGAATATGAAACAAAACACAAAGTGGGAGTCTCTAGAAGTATTCATTGTTTCATTAGCAGTTAGCCACAAATTTCCTCTGAAGTCCCGAGACAAGAGTTCCACTCACAGTTTGCCAGACACCTCCTATTTCTCAGGCAGCAAAGGCTCTTTATTACACAGCAAGTTGTTCTCGGTCCCGGGGAAATTTCCTTCGGTAGTGTAGGGATTTAATCAAATGCACTCTAATGACAACATTTTAACATGTGTGATTAAACACGAGTCGGAGCTGACTCAACGCAACGGGTAAGCACACTTAGGATAGGTAAGGTTAGAAAGGCTAGGCTGACGGACTCTGAGGATTCCTCTGAACCAGCCAGTAGTTCACATGATATCTTCTCAACTCCATTAGGAAAAAAACAATTCATTAAAAACAAAACAAAAAGGGAAAATCAGGTACAGGCCAAGTGGACTGTACCCAGATTACATGAATGATTAATACTATGCCATTATTTAGCATGTAAACCTTCCTCGTAGACACTCACCCTTTAGTATAATAATCGGGCCTGATCACAAAAGGTTTGGCTTTTAAATGCCTCTTTGATAAAGCTGCTAAACTTGAAATCTTCCTTTCATCTTAAGTTAATATTGCTCCTATTTCTACTTTGCATCTGTGGTTGTTTTGGAGATGTTCAGACCCTACATAAACCCCAGTGCCACCTGGGGGCAGGCCCAACGACCCTGAAAGTCCTGTACCATGCCACCATCAAGCAAGCATGATTTAAATTTCAACATTACCACATTCTTAGAGAATAACCAAAATGCTTAACACTGAGCGAGCATTCCATGATCCTACTGAGAACTTAAGGAGGAAGAAGTATGGGAAGGAAAAGCTGGGAAGGGGTAGGGTGACTTGTGTTCTTCAACCCTGGGAGGGGGCTGCCCTACCTCTTTCCATTACTATCCCGGAGCATGGCTTTCCCCATCACTCTGGACTTGATCTCCAGCTCCTGTACCTCCTCCAGCAAGGTTTTTTTGCAGGTGTGCTTGGCCCTGTATCACAAGGAAGAGACAAAAAGAACAGAACACATAAATGTTACACAGCTGTAAAAACCGGTTGCTCCCCTCTCAGACCACAAGGGGAGCATGTCCAAGGGTGATGTTTGGGATATAACAGAGGACCCACAATCCACACTTGGCATAGGGTCCATTTTCAGAAGCCAGGGAAGTCTCCTGGACCTCACAAATATCAGAAGTCACCCACCCCAAAAGAATGCTGCTTGTCTCTGGGAAAAAAAACCTACAGATGTGGCTCAGGGGCTGAGGTGTGTAGGAGACCTCATGCTGGAGGGACAGGCCTGCTGGACCCAGGCATTCAGACCAAAGACTGGGGTTCATGGGATATTCATGGGTCTGTCTCTAAAGTTGTTCACAATGGGACCTGGAAACCCAAAAGGTGCTTTGAACCCTGATCCCAGAGGACATTTCCCAACCCCTACTGTGATCAGGGAGCCCTGGTAGTGCAGTGGTTAAGAGTTTGGCTGCTAACCAAAAGGTCAGTGCTTCCCATCTACCAGCTGTTCCTTGGAAACCCGATGGGGCAGTTCGACAGCAACAGGTTTGGTTTTGGTTTACTGGGATCAGAGAAGCCCTAGTGGGTAAGCGCTCAGCTGCTAACTGAAAAGTTGGCAGTTCGAATCCATCAGCCACTCCGCAGGAAAAAGATGTGGCGATCTACTTCCATAAAGATTAACAGGCTTGGAAACCTTACGGGACAGTTTTACTCTGTACTTTGGGGTCAGTATGATTCCAAATTGACACGATGGCAGTGGTTTTTTGTTTTTGTTTTTCTACTGTGATCAGAGAGACCAAGGATTAGCAGTTTCTTCCTGCCCTTTCTAGTGTGAAAAGGGCCACCTGCCACAGCAGGGATAGGGTTCATACAGCATGCCAGAGTCCAGGTTCTTTATGTAACACCCTTGACCTCAAACCTGGCGGCAACCCAAATATCCAAGCACAACTTCTCCATCTTTCTCCTGCAACAGCTTTCCATGAGCGTCTACACGTATGGGCCTCCACAGCATAAAACAACTTAGGAAATACAAAAGCCAGCTGGCCTTTCCACCAAACCTGAACCTTGTGCTGGTCATATTCCTTTACTTGACCTGTAGGAAGAGCTACCTGCACCTTTTTTCTGATTAAACTAAGATGAACACCTTATGATTTTGAAATAACTGGCTGATCTTAGGATCTTCATAAAAGTCAGACAAAAAAGAGCTACTGGTGGGAAACAATACAGGTGAAGAAAAGGCATTTAATGAGTCACAGGGTAGATACGGCAAGAGAATAAACTGTAAAAAAAAGGGGCTCACAACATCGTGACAGGTGGGAGGTTTCCTAATTCTGGAGAGCTCTGCATCAGTTTCATTTCAATATAAATACATGTGAGGATCCTGCTAGGTACCAGGACTCAGAGATAGAACAAGAACAAAAGCTGAGCATATCTGCAAGGAAGTAAAAACACTGTAATGGGAATATTCTGGAAACATTCACTGTTTTAGCTGAATGACATCTTCTTGCCCACCCTCCAACTTGAAGGAATGGGAGTGTGTTAAGATAATGCAGTCAATCTCTGATGCTCTGAGTTAATCTATAATGGAGTGTTACTACTGAGACACTGTGTGTGTGCCTGCCTTCCTTTTCCCCAAAGTCAGCAAGAGAATTGAACCACACGGGATTTATCTTAATTACTTCAGTGTCCCCAGACTCCCAGTACTGATAAAATGCTGCAGTTCAAAGCAAAGACCGGAATTTAAACAATAAATGAGAAAACATTCCACAACTTTGTTGGAAAGGAGATAGTCAAAAAGGATGTTAAAATTTATGCTATTATATAATTTTGAATATACTCGTCCCCTGTGATGGTGAATTTTGTGTGTCAACTTGGCTAGGCCGTGGTGCCCAATTGGTCAAACACTAGTCTAGAATCTGTTATGAAGTAGTTACATGTGATTAAAGCAGTTGGCCATAAGAGGATAGGCCATAAAGTGGATAGACCTCATCTAATCAGTTTTGAAGGCCTTTAGAGCAAAAACATAGTTTCCTTAGGCTGTGTTCTTCCTCCAGACTATAAACAGACATCTTGCCAGAACTCTCTCATTCTTCACTCTTCCCTTCACCTGATATATGGATTTTGGAAAGCAAGGCTGATGGAATTTTTAGCCTGTCACCTGACCTATGGATTTTGGACTTGCCAGCCCACTACAATCATGTAATACAATTCCTTAGAATCAATCAATCAATCTCTCTTTTTTTTTACTCATTATATATTATTTTTTTCCTTGGAAGAAAGGTCTGGCGATCTACTTCCAAAAAATCAGCCATTGGAAACTCCAGAGAGTACAGTTCTATTCTGATACGCATGGGGTTGCCATGAGTTAAAATCAACATAAGGGCAACTGTATTTTATTTAAAAAATATCATACATTTTATATTACATATAAAATGTGTGTATACACAGACACACACATATAATTGGCACCGTTTCTCTAGAGAACCCTGGCTAAGACAGCCCCAGACTTGACTTTTTATCTTAGGGGCTTAGGAGGTTATGTTGGTAGAGAGCCAACTGAGTGGCACGGCCCACCTCTCTCAGGTTCACTCCTGACACACAGATCCACGAGGACATGTCTGTCTAGTCCTGAAGGATGAGAATGCTCTCTTGCTGGTTCAGGGTTCCCCTTACTTCACCCCCCATCCTCTCTTCCTCCTCCCCACTGCAGCACACACACAGAGCAAACAGAGCCACCCACCTCGAGAACAGCACTTGGTGTTATCTGTGTTATCGTTTCGGTTGGGAATAGAGCGTGTCCCTAAGAAGCTGGCTGAGAATAGGAAGGTGGAACCACTGGGTTCGGGCCACTGGGAACCTGATAGTTTACGCCAAGGAAGAAGAGAATGTGGCCAACTACAGAGACACTGCCAGCATCTACTCACTCATTTCATCACCTCAGAGGGAAATGTCTGAGCATCTCCATGCACTGTGCATTGTACGTGCCCTCAGTAGATGAAATTCCACCTGTGTCCAAATCTACTCTGCTCGCTCCCACGAGCTGGCCTGGAACATAACCACTCTTTGAGAGCAACGGATTGCAACGCAGGGATGATTCTACATCTCCTGTGCTCAGCACGAAAGTGGAGGTGATGTTAGCAATTTAAAATCCTTTCCTTGAGACTTTCTACCTAAAACGGCCTTAATTAGTAAATGATTCTAAAATCTCCACTGTCAAAGACTACAACAGAGTTGACTAAAATTTAACACTTACAGGTTTAAAAAGCCCATTTTTAAATGTTAGCATGTAACTAGGTCTCACCATGAACTGGTACTTAGCTTGTTCTGAGGCACAGCCTAAACAAAGTCCCATTATCAGTGGATGGCTTACCTCCATCATCTGGGCCTGCTTCATCTAAGCACACATCAAGAGTCCAGATGACAAATGAGTGAAATAAGTCAATTACAAAAAACAAATATTGGATGTTCTCACTTTTATGAAATGACATGAACAGGTAAATATACAGAAACTAATGTTTATTATCGATCACCAGGGATTGGGTGGGGTGGGGGTGGGGATTCACTCTCCGGATAGTAGATACTTGGTATTTTTGGTGATGGGAAAGGTAACACTGAATGAGGGTAAAGCGTACACGGCTTGAAAAAAGTTAATGATGTCACTAAAATGTATTCAAGAAAAAAGGACCTGTTGGTAATTGTTATTTACGGCATATATAAATTTCCAACAACAGCAAAAACAACCAAAAAAATATCTGTGTGAGTATGTATGTATTCAACCTATCTGCTGAGCAAATAATCTAAGAACTTAGACGATATGAAGGAAAATGCTGCACCAAGATTGGAGGAAGGCTCATTAATGACCTGTGATATGCAGATGACACAACCTTGCTTGCTGAAAGTGAAGAGGACTTGAAACACTTACTAATGAAGATCAAAGACCACAGTTCAGTATGGATTACACTTTACTATAAAGAAAACAAAGCTCCTCACAAGTGGACCAATAAGTAACATCATGATAAACAGAGAAGGATTGAAGCTGTCCAGGATTTCATTTTACTTGGATCCACAATCAACATCCGTGGAAACAGCAGTCATGAAATCAAACAGCATACTGCCCTGGGCGAATCTGCTGCAAAAGACCTCTGTAAAGTATTAAAAAGCAAAGATGTCACCTTGAGGACTAAGGTGCTCCTGACTCAAGCCATGAATATTTTCATCAAAGAATTGATACATCTGAATTATGGTGTTAGCAAAGAATATTGAATATATCATGGGCTGGATTGCCAGAAGAACAAACAAATCTGTCTGGGAAGAAGTACAGCCAGAATACTCCTTATAAGTTAGGATAGTGAGACTTCGTCTCACTTACTTTGGACATGTAATCAGGAGGGACCAGGCCCTGGAGAAGGACATCATGCTTGGTAGAGGATGAGTGAAAAAGAGGAAGACCCTCAACGAGATGGACTGACATAGTGGCTGCAAAACAATGGGCTCAAACATAGCAGCCATTGTGAGGATGGCATAGGACCAAGCAGTGTTTTGTTCTGTTGTGGATGGGGTTGCTATGAGTTGGAACCAACTCGACTGCACCTAACAACAACAACGATATGTATGTATGTAGTCATACATGTGTATAGCTGTATATATGCATATATATCAAACCAAAAACCAAAACCATTGCTGTCGAGTCAATTCCAACTCATAATGACTCTAAAAGACAGAGTAGAACTGCCCCATACAGTTTCCAAGGAGTGCCTGGTAGATTCGACCTTTTGGTTAGCAGATGTAGTAGCTCTTAACCAATATGCCACCAGGGTTTCCGTGTATATATAGGTATAAAACCAAAAACCAAACCCAGTGCCGTCGAGTCGATTCTGACTCATAGTGACCCTATAGGACAGAGTAAAACTGCCCCATAGAGTTTCCAAGGAGCACCTGGTATATTTGAACCGCCAACCCTTTGCTTAACAGCCATAGCACTTAACCACTATGCCACCAGGGTTTCCATCTATATATACACATGTATATACATATATGCATCTATGTGACTGTCATGCATATATTCATATACATAATAAAGCACATAGGGGGCACAGATACTTCTTAGACATAACCAAACACCTCATGGGGTTGGTTTTCTGGGTTTAAAGAGTTAGGACCATAGTCTTGTGGGACATCTTGATCAATTGGCATAATACAGTTCATAAAGTTATGTTCTACATCCTAGTTTGGTGAGTAGTGTCTGGGGTTTTAAAAGCTTGCAAGCGACCACCTAAGATACAACTATTGGTTTCTAAACATCCAGAGCAAAAGAGAAAGAAGGAAACCAAAGACTCAAAGAGGAAACTACTCTATAGGACAAATAGTCTACATGAACCATGGCTTCATCTACCCTGAGACTAGAAGAATTAGATGGTGCCCAACTACCACTACTGACTGTTTTAATCAGGGCCACAATAGTGGACCCTGATAGAATGGGGGGACGACGTGGACCAGAACCTCAAATTTTTAAAAAACGAAACCAAAAAACCAGACCTATTGGACTCGCTGAAACTGGAGGGCTCCCCGTGAATACTGCCCTGAGATACTTTTTAAACCCTGAACTGAAACAAACTCCTGAGGTCACCTTATAGCTAAATAACAGATTGCCTCACAAAATAATGAACATTACCTGTAAGTACTGTGCTCCTTTAAAAAATCACCTCTATGAGACCAAACGGTCAACAATTACTTTGAGATGAAAATATAAGGGGAATGAGAATACTCACTCATTGTGAAGAATGTAACCAATGCCACTGAGCAGTTTGTGTAGAAACCGTTGAATGGAAACCAAAACTACTGTGTAAACCTTTACCAAAAGCACAATAAAAGATTATTTTAAAAAAAGAGTGCAGGTGACCACAGAAGGAGGCAGATGCAGGTGGTTGGACACCGATGGATAGAGTGTGGGAGCCTTTGTGAACCTTCAGATACAGCTAAGGGGCCCGTCAGATTATTAGGGACTTTTAAAA
This sequence comes from Elephas maximus indicus, assembly GCF_024166365.1. Taxonomy (NCBI): domain Eukaryota; kingdom Metazoa; phylum Chordata; class Mammalia; order Proboscidea; family Elephantidae; genus Elephas; species Elephas maximus. Next base: position 57,482,375 of record NC_064841.1, on the reverse strand, counting down.
TAAATACATTGATTTAGAAGCTTGAACTTTTCACTCTTTTGCTTCTGAGGCTTATGGCCTGGACTCTTTCTTTTGCATGGGAGCACAGCAAATAGCAAATCAAAGGAAAAGTTCAATTCTCAATGTGGACTAAAATGTAAAAATAATGGACTTTCAAAGAAATCAGTTTACTAGAAAATTAAAAAAAAAAAAATCAAGGTCCATTTGTATATATAAATTTCTTATTAGCTTTTATTTCCATTTAGCTCTCTATCTGAATTCTAATAAGGAAATGAAGTCATTCTGAAATTGCAAATGTATTGTGTAATGGCTGGTAAAGAAAAGGAGATAGATAAAAAGAAACGGGTTCCTATGTGTTCAATGGCCTTGAACATTCTATTATTCTTACAGAGCAATACTAATGAATTTCTCCTATAAGAGAATAAGTCTATGGCAGCTTACCTAAGAATGGTGTCATACGTAAACATTTTGGAAAAGTGTAAGCTAAAGGATATTAAAATAGTCCTGGGTAATTTAAACTTCATGCTTCTAATAAAAATACTCATTAGCCAGGTATCACATGTAATCAGTCATTTATTTTCATAAAAGATCTGTTAGTTTGGTCCTTCATTCATGAAAATTCTGGTTAATAGGATAATAGTTCAGGTATTTTATGGAGTCCAAAAACGACTTAATAATGGATCTTCACCTACAGAGATGTCAGACTTCATGGAAAAAATGACTGAATTACCTCACGCTGTTCCTCTTTTCTTACTTTTAATAGTCCAGGCCTTGAAACGGAAGAGAAGGACTGTGCACAGAAAGGGGAGAAATGCAGAAAAGCAGAGTAATTTTCTCACGAGCTCATAGGAATATATTTGAAAAGGCTGGAATCTAAGAGCCTTTCAAGGTAAAGTGTAATCATCAAAGTCAAAACAAAACAATCCGAACTACCCTTAAGATTGGTCCAACCCAAGATTAAAGAACTGCAGCAGTGCCCTGGGCTGATTCATGACAGAGCCGTCCCTGAACACATTCTTCAGTTGCTCCTCAGTTCATAGTCACTGGTTGTAAAGTGTTTCTCAGAGGTTCAAGGTGCGTCCTAGTGTATCATGCCTCAGTAAACACATGAAGACTTAAACCGCACGATGCCTGGTTGTGGCGAGCTGTGAACAATCAGGATAAATATCTACTCAGTGCAACACCACATGCATGAAGAAGAGCCAGAACATTCCTTAAGCTGATGTTCAGAAAGGGGAATCACCGTTAAGCAATGTGGCCCCATCAGAGGCAAGCAACTACTAATATGCTTTCTCTTCTCAGAAGAAGCATACCAAATTTACTTGACCCAAAACTAAACATTTCAGGTTCCAAGTATAAGACAAAAAATGAGAAGTGACAGGTCTCAAAATGGGCCCCATGATCCAAGGGAAAATGCCCAAATAAACTTGCAAAATTTTTGCTTTTGAGGAGATAGGTAACCATAGTGTAGACATTAAATGTATATTATAAATTGATCCTCCAAAAGTTAAAAATTACTATGTTGTTGTCGTTCAGCACCATTGAGTCAGTTCTGACTCATAGCGACCCTGTGTGCTACAGAACAAAACACTGCCCGGTCCTGCGCCATGCTGACAATCATTGTTATGTTTGAACCCATTGTTGCAGCCACTGTGTTAATCCACCTCATTGAGGGTCTTGCTCTTTTCCACTGACCCTCTGCTTTACCAAGCATGATGTTCTTCTTCCGGGACTGATCCCTCCTGGTAACATGTCCAAAGTATGTAAGACATAGTCTCACCATCCTTGCTTCTAAGCATCATTCCAGTTGTACTTCTTCCAAGACAGATTTTTTTGTTCTTTTGGCAGTCCATGGCGTATTCAATATTCTTCGCCAACACCACAATTCAAAGGCATTTTCTTCACTCTTCCTTTTCATTGTCCAGCTTTCCCATGCATATGATGCAATTGAAAATACCATGGCTTGGGTCAGGTACACCTTAGCCTTCAAGGTGACACTTGCTTTTCCATATTTTAAAGAGGTCCTTTGCAGCAGATTTACCCAATGCAATGCATCTTTTGATTTTCTTGACTGCTGCCTCCATGGGTGTAGATTATGGATCCAAGTAAAATGAAATCCTTGGCAACTTCAATCTTTTCTCCGTTTATCACTTATGTTGCTTATTGGTCCAATTGTGAGGATTTTTGTTTTCTTTATGTTGAGCTGTAATCCATACTGAAGGCTGTGGTCTTTGATCTTCATCAGTAAGTGCTTCAAATCCTCTTCACTTTCAGCAAGCAAGGTTGTGTCATCTGCATAGCGCAGGTTGTTAATGAGTCTTCCTCCAATCCTGGTGCCCGTTCTTTTTCACGCGGTCCCATTTACAGCTCAGCTCAGCATACAGATTGAATAGGTACAGTGAAAGGATACAACCCTGACGCACACCTTTCCTGACTTTAAACCACGCAGTATCCCCTTGTTCTGTTCGAACAACTGCCTCTTGATCTATGCACAGGTTCCTCATGAGCACAATTAAGTGTTCTGGAATTCTCATTTTTCACAATGTTATCCATAATTTGCTACGATCACACAGTCGAATGCCTTTGCATAGTCAATAAAACACAGGTAAACATCTTTCTAGTATTCTCTGCTTTCAGCCAGGGTCTACCTGACATCAGCAATGATATCCCTCATTCCACGTCCTCTTCTGAATCCAGCATGAATTTCTGGCAGTTCCCTGTTGATGTACTGCTGCAACCACTTTTGAATGATCTTCAGAAAAATTTTACTTGTGTGTGATGTTATTGATATTGTTGATAATTTCCTCATTCTGTTGGATCATGTTTCGAACAGGCATAACTATGGATCTCTTCCGGTAGGCTGGCCAGTTAGCTGTCTTTCAAATTTCTTGGCATAGATGGGTGAGCACTCTTCGAGCTGCATCCCTTTGTTGAAACATCTCAATTGGTATTTTGTCAATTCCTGCAGACTTGTTTTTTGTCAGTGTCTTCAGTACACTTTGGACTTCTTCCTTCAGTATCATTGTTTGTGATCATATGCTACCTCCTTTTTTCGCGGGTGGAAAAAAGATTTCTTTCTCACTAAATATTTACTTTGGTATGTTTTGAATTTTTTACCATGTACATATATCATCCTTCTGATATACAGAATTAGTAGCTTCTCCTCCTATACCTTGCTGAGATGTCCCTTGTATGTTTCTGTACTGTGTTTAGGAGCAGAGGTTTTTGCTTGCAACCCTTGTCTTTTTTCCTTTTTTTTTTTTTTTTTTTTTTTAGTGGCCTGGGCTGGGTAATGGTAGAAGGAAGTCTCAAAGTCCACTTTTTCCTTCAGCCAAAAGCCTAGGTTCTGGGGACAACTATAATCACCGCTGTTGGGTCCCCCTGGTACCATCCATAGTTTTACAGAGCTGTGTAACCCTAAATTACAGCCCCAAGCCTTATCGCTCCAGGAGGCAAAAAGGAGGAAAGAAAGTAGAAATAATCCACTCACTCCAAGGATCTCCAACCCTCCCCACTCTAGTCCTGGGCCACTGTCCCTTGATGGCTTCACTACAGGTTCTTGCTGCCAGGGTACTCCTCTCTTCCTTACTCCAGGAAGGAAATTGGAGCATCAAGGAACAGACTATGAAGCTAACCTTGATGCTTGAATTTTTTTCTTTAGTTCTTTCAGCTTGAGAAATGCCAAATATGTTCTTCCCTTTTGGCTTTCTAACTCCAAGTCTTTGCACATGTCATAATAATACTTTGTCCTCTTGAGCCACCCTTTGAAATCTTCTGTTCAGTTCTTTTACTTCATCATTTCTTCTGTTCACTTTAGCTACTCGATGTTCTTCTGACATCCATTTTGGTCTTTTCTTTCTTTCCTGACTTTTTAATGACCTCTTGCTTTCTTCACGTATGATACCCTTGACGCCATTCCACAACTTGTCTGGTCTTCGGTCATTAGTGTTCAAGTCATCAAATCTCTTCTTGAGATGGTCTCTAAATTCAGGTGTGATATACGCAAGGTTGTACTTTGGCTCTTGTGGACTTGTTCTAATTCTCTTCAGCTACAGCTTGAACTTGCATATAAGCAATTCATGGTCTATCCCTCAGTCGGCCCCTAGCTTTGTTCTGACTGATGACATTGAGCTTTTTCATCGTCTCTTTCCACAGATGTAGTTGTTTTGGCTCCTGTGTATTCCACCTGGTGAGGTCCACATATATAGTCATCATTATATTTTTGAAAAAAAGTATTTGCAATGAAGAAGTTGTTGGTCTTGTAAAATTCTATATATGATCCCTGGTGTCATTTTTATCACCAAGGCCATATTTTCCAACTACCAATCCTTCTTCATTTCCAACTTTCATATTCCAATCACCAGTAATATCAATGCATCCTGATTGTATGTTTGATCAATTTCAGACTGCGGAAGTTGGTAAAAATCTTCAGTTTCTTCATCTTTGGCATTAGCGGTTGGTGCGTAAATTTGAATAACAGTCGTATTAACTGGTCTTCCCTGTAGGCATATGGATATTATCCCATCACTGACACTGTTGTACTTCAGGATAGATCTTGAAATGTTCTTTTTGACAATGAATGAGATGTCATTCCTCTTCGATTTATTGTTCTGGCATAGTAGATCACATGACTGTCTGATTCAAGATGGCTAATACCAGTCTATTTCAGCTCACTAATGCCTAGAAGATTGATATTTATGCATTCCATTTCATTTTTATGATTTCCAATTTTTGTAGATTCATACTGCGTGCATTCCACATTCCTATAATTAACGGACGTTTGCAGCTGTTTCTTCTCATTTTGAGTCATGCCACATCAGCAAATGAAGGTCCTGAAAGCTTGACTCCATCCATATCATGAAGATTGACTCAACTTTGAGGAGGTAGCTCTTCCTTAATCATATTTTGAGTGCCTTCCAATCTGAGGGGTTCATCTTCTGGCACTATATCAGACGATATTCCACTGTTATACATAGGTTTTCACTGGCTAATTTTTTTCAAAAGTAGACAGCCGGGTCCTTCTTCCTCATCTGTCTTAGCCTGGAAGCTCCAATGGAACCTCTCTACCATGTACATATTACACACACACACATACACACTCATATACACATATATAAAATGGAGCATATAGTTTGGGCAAATACCCCAAATGACAGCCAATATACACCATCCCCCACCCCCTCCTCTCCAAGTAAAACAAGATGAAGATGTATTTCCAGAAGCACCTCTGGAATTGGGTAGGTGCATTTCTGGCTCCTGCTGAGATGTCATGCTCTCCACACCTGGGCCAGCACTGCAGGGTCGCAGGCAGCCGCTTGTAGCCGATTGGCTTGTCGACATCCCCAGCAACCTCCTCTCTTCTCCCCCGATAAGCTCCTTCTTTCCAGGGTCGAGGTCCCTGCTCAGACTGGGTCTGGCAGGCTTCTTGTGCTTTTACTCTTTCCATATGGTGGGGCTGTGAGCAGTGACACTTGATTTACCCTTGGTAAAATGTAAATGGTGTTAATTTTACTGTGACAGGGGAAACAAAAAAAAAAAGAGGTTCTGCTTGAGGCACCAGATAATTGGCTTCATGGCAAGAGGGAACTTTCACTCGGAATGAATTGGAAAAGACCCAGAAAGCAGACAAGGAAGCACAGGGACTTTGTAATCTGCAAACATTTTTTTTTAAGTTGGCAGAAAGCTACTCTTACTAAATTCTTACCTGGCAAATATTCAGTCTAAAAAAAAAAACACACATACTTCATGGTATTAATTAAGGTAGTTGAATTAATAGTCTGAGGCTAATTATTAAAATTTAAAAAATATGAAAATTTTAAAATTAAAAAATAGTCTGAGACTAATTTATAATCAATTTACTACTCAGTCATTACAATTTGAAAAAGTCATCTAATGTAGCCAAGACACTTTTATATTTATCTAAAATAAACAAACTTACTTGATTAGCTTGTAAAATTAAAGAAATTTAGTGTTATGGATTGAATTGTGTCCCCCCAAATATGTATTGAAGTCCTAGCCCTTGTACCTGTGGATGTGACCCTATTTGGAATGGGATTATCTTTTGTTATGTTAATAAGGCCATAGCAGAGTAGGGTGGGTCCTAAACCTAATTGCTTCTAAGTCATAAAAAGAGCAGAATAGAGACAGACACTTACACAGGGGAAGGCAGATACCAAGGAATGCCAGGGGATGCCAAATAACAAAGTAACAAAGGGTTGCCAGCAGCTAATAGAAGCTGAAATAGACGAAGTAGGACTTCTTCCTAGAGCTATGCTGTGATTTGGACTTCTAGCCTCCTGAACTGTAAGCAAATAAATTTCTGTTCTTTAAAGCTTTTTGTTATGGCAGCACCAGGTAACTAAGACATTTAGTGAAGTAATATGTCATACCACACCTGGGCTACTTGCTAAAAGAGCAAGTAACAGAACTAATATTTTGCTACAGTGCATTTATTAGACAAAGAAAACATCTTTCCTGGCTGTAATAATTTTATTTCTGAGGGTTCTGATTTATGGATTACAGTTTTGGTAGACAAACTGGAAATAGTGGTACACTGATGCATTTAAGAAATTAGAATTATTTAATTTCGACTAACAGTTGCAAACTTAGTTAACAGAAGAAAAAAATAAAATATAAGCTATAAAATTCTCTGTCTCTCTTTCTCTCTCTGCATTAGGTATCACTGGCTGTCAAGATAATGCCAAAATGAAGACTTTTTCAAAAGACATCCTTAACTGTCAGGCAGGAACAATTCTCACTGACTGTGGGAGGAAGGGAGAGATAAAATGAAATCTGATGTCTTTTCCTGGAAGGTGTGGATTAAAGTCTCAATACTCTACCTCAGGGCCCCAAAATAATTATGAGTTACCTAAAGTACAGCCAAACTAGGGAGTCTCAATTGTCAGGGAAGTTGGCAACTATTCGTAAAAGAAATTAGGCCTACCCAAAGCAAAAATCAGTATTATTTCATTTGGAGTGACCCACCTTTTGCTCATGGACTAAATTTAAATTTACATTATTTTGCAACTTAGTTACTTCTTTTACCTAGTGCACCGAGAGATTTCACAAACAATATATTTGGAAACATATGAGCAAAAATTGAGTATGAATTCTTTACTAAATTATCCACATTATCATGTCATCTTTATGATTAATTTTCTCATAAATCTATAAAACTGACACTCCAGAAGAATTCTATTAGAAAGATTTCTACTGTGAATTATTTAGAAAAATGAAGAATATGTCATTCTCATAACTTGCAATGACTTACATGTATACATTTTACTTTAAGGATGGGATTTAGAGCAGGCCATATTTATGATTACCTAGCATCAAGCTTTCGATATAAGTAGAAATACATTCTGAGTCATACTTCCTGAACCTGATGGAATAGGTCTGTATGTGGAAACACTTCCTTATAATCAAAGATAAGGTGTCACGGATTGAATTGTGTTCCCCAAATATATGCGCATCAGTTTGGCTAGGCCATGATTCCCAGTATTGCGTGATTGTCCACCATTTTGTCATCTGATGTATTTTCCTATGTGTTGTAAATCCTACCTCTACGATGTTAATGAGGTGGGATAAGTGGCAGTTGTGTTAATGAGGCAGGACTTAATCTACAAAATTGGATTGTGTCTTGAGCCAATCTCTTTTGAGATACAAAAGAGAGAAGCGAGCAGAGAGACGGGGGACCTCATACCACTAAGAAAGCAGCTCTGGGAGCAGAGCGCGTCCTTAGGACCCAGGGTTCCTGCACAAAGAAGCTCCTAGTCCAGGGAAAGGTTAATGAGAAGGACCTTCCTTCAGAGGTAATAGAGAGAGAAAGCCTTCCTCTGCAGCTGACGCCTTGAATTTTGACTTCTAGCCTACCAGACTGTGAGAAAATAAATGCCTGTTTGTTAAAGCCATCCACTTGTGGTATTTCTGTTATAGCAGAACTAGATAACTAAGACACAAGGCAACGTTCCTGTTGACTTGTGTCTTAGTTATCTAGTTCTGCTATAACAGAAATAATCTAGCTGGAGACTCGTTCTCGTCTAGATTCTTATCTCAAGATGAAGCAGAGGTTGAAAAGAAAAGCAGCATCCTTCATCGCCAGTGGCAGATCCTGGCTTCTTCAGAATCCCCATAGCATTTAACTTCCTGCAGCAGGGCTCAGCTTCAAGTGAGAGACAATTGCAAGGGTAAATAACAAGACTTTGGGTTACTATTTCATTCTTCAACTTACGCTCTCCAGGCAATATCTTCGATCAAACACGCGGTAGGAACCAGAAATAATCCCAGCCAGAAGTGTGCAGAGCTCAGGACCATGGTGGCCTACAAAAAATACAAGTGGCATGTGTATCAATATTAATACTTTTTTCTTTCAAAAAGAGTGAAACATAATTTAACCATTGTAAAGCATCCCACAACACAAAAGTAACCAAAAGCATTACATTTAAGGAATGGTAAAGCATGTTATTGTTACGTGCCCTTGAGTCAGTTCCAACTCATAGTAGCCTTATGTACAACAGAATGAAACACTGCCTGGTCCTACACAATCATTGTTGTTACACCCACTATGTCCACCCATCTCATTGAGGGTCTTCCTTCCTCTTTTTCACTCACCCTCTACCAAGTAAGATGCCCTTCTCCAGAGATTAGTCCCTCCTGATAACTTGTCCATAGTATGCAAGACGAAGTCTCCTCATCTTCACTTCTAAGAAGCATTCTTGCTGTACCTCTTCCAAGATAAATTTGTTTGTTCTTCTGGCAATCCAGGGAATATTCAGTATTCTTTACTGGCATCAATTCTTCTTCGATCTTCCTTATTCATTGTCCAGCTGGACGATGGTAAAGCATACATCTAGGAATAATGTCCAGGGGAACTGAAAGGGCTAGCGCCTCCCTATGAGCTTCACCAGTTCTCACCTCCATTCTTCATTTTGGCAAGTGTTTTCTCCTTCTTTCATAAAGTGCTTCAACCCCCTTCTGATCAGAATGCTCTCCTAAATACCTCCTAAAGAGAAATTTTGGAGCCACCTAATCCCCATTGGGAGCCGCTGTGTGATGCAAATGGTTAACACACTCAGCTGCTAATTGAAAGGTTGAAGGTTCAAGTCCCAAAGGTGCCTTGGAAGAAAACCCTGGTAATCTACTGCTACAAAATCAACCACTGAAAACCCTACTGAGTACAGTTCTACTCTGACACACACGTGATTGCTGTGAGTCAGAACTGACTTGGAGACAACTGATTTTTTCATTCCCATGGGATGAGCTTTACTACACTAGCAGCCTCCTTTCAAGAATTCGTTTTCCTTCACTTGGTCATTCATTTACTTAACCAGGATCCATGTGATAACCACTTGTTACAATACACAATGATTCCCACTGTCCGGAAGAAGATAAGTTAGAGTCCTTGCCTTCAAAGATTTTAAAATCGCATGGAGTAATCTATATTATACAGTTGAGTATGATGCAGTAACATGGAAATATTCTTTCTGTGGGGTTTAAGAGGAAGGCTAGATCTTTGGGAAGACTTCTTAAAGAAGATAGAATGTGAGAAGCACCTGGAAAGATAGGCAGAATCTTGACAGATGATGGTGAGGCTTAAACAGAGAGCAATCCCAAGCCAAGCGATAAACGCATGGAAGAGCCACCTCGGAGGATGCTGACTTGCTCCTGGCACAGTGAGTCAGGGATCATGGGTAGGGGGAATAGATAGGGAGGGTTGTGGGGAACAGAGTAGTAGAGCCAAGTTAGATTTTAGTTAAGTGAGGAATTGAAAGGGCAAAAGCAGAGCGTGTTTCTGTCCAGAGGAGTCAGATTCCACAATGCTGGTTTCAAGTGGGCAAAGGAAGGGCATATGGAGCTGACGGGCAGTTGGCAAGCTGGCCTTGCAAGGGTGGGCTACATGGGAAAGGGACAGCTTCAGTTGTGACCCTTTCATGTTCATTGTTTTTCTGTGTTTGGGGTCCTCAGACATTTGGTCCTACTGGGATCATTATGCAATGATTATTGCAAAGTGGAGGGAGGCATACTGAGCGCTGGAGAGTAGAGGGCCCAGGGCCAGGTACCATTTACCTCTGTGACTGTTGCCGGGACTTGGTGGGGCTAAGAACCAAGGGATCTGGGGGAGCTTTCTTCACCTGAAGAGCCAGGGTGATTCACCCTGGCTCCAGCCTGGAGTTCAAAGTTCTACTTAACTCTCTGATATTTGTCTGTTCCAGCCAGACCGACTGCTCACACCCTCCTTCCGTTGTTGGACTCCACCTCTTTGTGACTCCTCAGCCTCTTCACTCCCTGCAGACCCCAGCCCCCTTTATCCCTGTCGTGCCAGCAAAGCCGGCATCAAACCACCTCTTTCTGGCCTCTGAACTCTATCACATGCCCCTAAGCCCCTATTTACGTTATTCGGTATTTTACGGTAATTACTTGAAAAGCAGTGAGATCCGGGATACAAGAGCTGAACTCTAATCCTGGCATTGGAGGATCTGCTTTCTTTCCCTAAATGGGGAAGTGTCAGCTTTCTGAGGAAATAATATTAGACCTTAAAAATATGTGAGTGCCTTTTACACCTCTCAGAATTTATCCTGAGGGAGAAGAAGGTGAAAAGAGGCCAGTACAAGAATATTCACTACAGTGCTGACTATCAGAAAAAATCAGAACTAAATATCCAAGACAAAGACTTATTAAATGTATTCTGGTACCTACATACACTGGACTTCTATGTAGCTATTAAAAGGGCTATAGAATTATATTTATTGACATGGGGAGATGCCATGTTAAATTGCTCAGTGAAAAACACAGGTTGTAAGCAAGTTATCTTACATAGGACCTCTCATGACAACAAAAACCCCCAGTGCCATTGAGTCAATTCCAACTCAGTGGGCATGGAAAAGGAACCCTGATTGGCCAAGTTTCAAAGTTAAACTTGAGATGTTATTTTCAAATGCATTACACCCAGAAGTTACTGCATCTTTGTGTTAAGTGATGAGTGTGAAGCACTACATATGTGTCAATGTACATCAGAATACAAGTTTTATAATCCTGTTTTTGTATTTCCTCATCTTCAAAACAAAACATTCCAGGACTTCAAACAGTAGAAGTAACCTAGGTCTTGATTGACTTGAGGGTACCTAAGGATGTAAGGGTGGTAAACCAAAAAACCAATCCCGTTGCCATCGAGTCAATTCTGACTCATAGTGACCCTATAGGACTGCTCCGCAGAGTTTCCAAGGAGTGGCTGGTGGATTTGAACTGCTGACCTTCTGGTTAGGAGATGAACCTAAACCACTGCACCACTAGGGCTCCGTAAGGGTGGCAAGATGGGTTATTTTTATTCTCATAACTCTTTTTGGAGGGCAGTGATGGTTCAGTGGTAGAATTCTCACCTACCATGCAGGAGACTTGGGTTCGATTCCCAGCCAATGCACTTCATGTACAGCTACCACCTGTGTGTCATTGGAGGCTTGTGTGTTGCTATGGTGCTAAACAGGTTTGATTGGAGCTTCCAAACTAAAACAGACTAGGAAGAAAGGCCTGGCAATCTACTTCTGAAAATCAGCCAATGAGAATCCTATGGATCACAACAGTCTGATTCCATTGTGTATGGGGTGGCATGAATTGGGGCCGACTAGACAGCAGCTAACAACAACAACCATATCATCTCTTTTTGGTTATCTATGCTTCCTATTTTTTTTTTCTACAGAAAACATATATTACTTACATGATAAAAATTTAGAAGCTCCCCTCCCAAGAAAACCAAGGCAAAGGAGTTCATATTTGCAGAGTCCAGCCTTCCACCCACATAGTCTGCTTACCTTCTTGGCCAGTAGTAAACCCAGGAGCCAAGACTGAGCCTTGGTGGTGCAAACAGCTAAACACTTGACTGTTAACCGAAAGGTTGGAGGTTCAAACCCATCCAGCAGCTCCTTGAGAGAAAGATCTGGTGGTCTGCTCCCATAAAGATTATAAGACAGGAAATTCTATGTGGTAGTTCCACTCTGTCACAAGGGATCACTATGAGTCAGAAATGACTAAACAGCACCTAGCAACAACATAGCAGATGGGAACAGATCCTCCAGGTCTTTTCTCCCGAGGAGTGGCTGGTGGATTTGAACCACTAACATTTTGGTTAGCAGCTAAAATGCTTAACCACTATACCACCAGGGCTCCTAACTGGAGTCTAAAGTCTTGAATTTTTGCTAACACCACAGCTTTAGTTATTGAAATTTGCTTAAATTGTTCTTGCTTTCTAGCATAACAAAAAAAAATGTTTATTGAGTTAGGCTAGGTTACAAAAGAGTGGTACTTAATTACTCACCTCCCTCCTTATATACATTAGAGTGGGGTTTTAAAAACACACATCCCATGTGCCAATAGTCCTTTTTGGGAAGAGTGCACCCCTCAAGTCAACACACCATTAGCTAGCAATGACTATTTAACCACTTAGATGCCAAATGCATAGGAACAAATGGTGGTAAATCAGACCCATTTTGCATTTGAGGAAAGTGAGGCTCAGGCAGGTGAAACAGATAAAGAACACAGAGATGATGAGAGCTGGAGACAGGATGAGAAACCAGGCTGGTCTGCCTCCAAAGCCTGTGAGCTGTGCAGTACTGCCTACTAGGAGTATTAGCACTAGAAGAAGGCCTAGTGGCTCGGTGGTTAAAGTGCTTGCCTGCTAACCAAAATGTCGGTGGTACGAACCCAACAGATGCTCCTTGGGAGTAAGATGTGGCAGTCGGTTTCTGTAAGGTCACAGGCTTAGAAATCCTATGGGGCAGTTCTACTCTGTCCTATATGGTGATTATGAGGTAGAGCAGACTTGAAGGCAATGGGTTATCAGCACGAGTACATGCACTAAACTGATGGTCTTGGATTAATGAACTCATTAGCTGTGGCTGTGCTACTAAGTACACACACACACACACACAACCAGCGATCCAGTGATCCAGGAATATGGTGATAGACTACAAAAGGTTTAAAAAGGAGGCAACACTTCAGCTTAGTTGCAAGAAAGGAAACAAAGATTTCTTTGTGCTTTTACCATGTGCCAGAGACTTCCCTGAAAGTATTTCACAGAATTTGTACCTATCTTACAGAAGAAAAATTAAGTTCGCAACTTCCCCCAACGACTTACTGCCAGAAGGCAGAGTCAGGAGGATTCAAAGCAGGTCACTGTTCCTCTCTAGGTGTGAAGGATGAGGCTTTCTCCTTCCCTAACTCTGCACTGCAGCAAGATAGAAAGTGCGAAGCCCAGTAAAGTTCTCAGCAAGCCCGCACTAACTTGCCACAGGAGGAAGGAAACGAACTCCAGGGTGAAATTTAGTTCTTCATTTCCTATAATCACTTATGCCTACTCTGCCCCCACCAACAATGACTATAGTCTGGTGCCAGTTTCAAGCTTAGATTTACTGAAATGGGGGAAGACAACTCAACTCAATGCCTTGAGACTTTCTCCAGAGATGATCCCACCAAACTCTGTGTGATTATATGGTGGCTGTCAGAGTATGCGAATGAACTGTTAGGAAAGCAACAAAGTGATTCCAGAAGCACTTGGATATCTTAGATAACTCAAAAACTGCCCTCCCCCACGCTGATATGTATATACCAGCCCACTAGCGTGTCTAGGTGAACCCACACAAAAGGAGATTTGATCCTCCAGCACAAACATCTACCAACTCAGGCTCCCTACCACTTGCAGCTGATGATGGGAGAGATTAAGCAACCACCTAAAAGTGTTACACAAATCTCAAGTTGTAAGATCTTTCAAATCAGCTTCTTTCATTCAACATAATGCTTTAGAGATTCATCCAGGTTGTTGATGCATTCTTTTTATTTTTTAATAGTATTCCATTATATGAATGTACCATAATTTGTTTCGCCAGTCTTCTGATGATGGAGAGGTAAGTTGTTTCCAGTTTGGGGCTCTTAAATATATGGCTGCTATGCACATTCTTGTACAAGTCTTTTTTTGTGGGCATTTTTTTTTTTTTTTGGGTAAACACCTAAGAGTGGGATTTTTGGGTCATCTGGGAAGTACATGTCTAACTTAATGAGAAACTGTCAAAGAGCTCTCCAAAGTGGTTGTATCATTTTACATTCCCACCAGCAATGTATGAGCATTCCAGTTGCTCTGAGCCCTCATCAACATTTGGCATTGTCAGTCTTTTTTTAAATTGTACCCCTTTTAATGGTGCACTGTGGTTTTACTACACATTTCTAAGATGACATGATATTGGTCATGTGATGGGGCCATTCTGACAACCATTACTACTGTCATCGATAAGAGCTATTTAAGAGAGGGTTACGTGAGTGGGGTAGACAGGTCAAAACCTCCAGAAAGAAAACCTTGAAGCAAACAAGTACACCCTTCCTCCAAAGGAAAGTAATTCTTATTTCAGGGCATGCAGAATGGGGTGATTAAAATAATAATAATAATAATGTTTAAACTCTTGTTTATTTCCCAGGCCAATGAGGAAATATTTCCCAATTTTCCCAAACGGGCAGTGAGGAGGTAGAATGTTGTTACCATAATATGCCTACTAATTAGAGAGAAACCCTATGGAGCAGTTTTACTCTGTCCTAAAAAAATTTTTTTTTTTTTTTTTTATAGGGTCAGTACGAGTCAGAATCAACTCGATGGCACCTAACAACAAATACAACGAAAGATAAGCCCCTTAAATTCATTAAAGTATAAATCTATTTCTCTTTTACAGGGAAAATTTTAATTTTCCTTTTTTTTCCTTAGAACAACTCAAATTTGAGACCAAATGATTGGTCTAACCAAATAGCTCTATTATTATCACATAGAATCACCCCCGTACCCTACTCTCCAGTAATGTCCTGAAACAGTGTTTTGGGTGTGCAGACACAGCAATTCTTATCATTCTACCCACGGCATGGTGTGGGAAATTAAATCAGAGAGCACAGCACTGCTGCTCTGGGGACCTGTGACTCTTAATTTCAAGGTGAGACTGAAAGGCTTAAAACTGGTATTGCTTGGGTTTAAAGACAAGCAAACTGCACTTTATTCTGTTTTTAGGAAAAAAAAGTGATATTTACTGAAGACATGTCTATATCTTCTATGTAATGAGAGTAATTGTCTGGTGGGGGTTATGAGAAAAGCTGCAGTGAAACCAGGCTGCCAGGCCTCAGATCCAGCTCTAACTCACCTCCAGCAGAAGTGTGGCTGTAGGCCTGTGTGTATGTGTGTCTGTTGGCATATTGCTTACATTGTGTGTTTATGGGCAATTTTAAAAATCATTATTTTTTGATTGCAATTCTCAAGTAGTTATACAGAAAGCCAAAGGAGGCAGTATGCCGATGCAGCAAAATTATCCACTGTCTTGAAGAGAAAGGGTAGATGCCTAACAGTGGCAAAAATCAGGATTATTTAGAGTATTACGTTGTTGCTGTTGTTAGTTACTGCCGAGCCAGCTCTGACTCATGATGAGTCTATGTACAACAGAACATGACGTTCCACAGTCCTGTACCATCTCCACAGTCACTGACGTGCTTGAGTCCATTGTTGTAGCCACTATGTATTTTGAGTGCCTTTCAACCTAGGGGGCTCATCTTATTGTTTGTATCAGACAGTATTCTGTTGTGATCCATACGGCTTTCATTGGCTCATTTCAGAAGTAAGTCACCTGGCCTTTCTTCCTAGTCTGCCTTAGTCTGGAAGCTCAGCCAAAACCTGCCCACCATGTGTGCATCTGGTATTTGTACTGCATTGGGCAAATCTGCTGCAAAGGACCTCTTTAAAGTATTAAAAAGCAAAGACGTCACTTTGAGGACTAAGCCGTGCTTGACCCAAGCCATGATATCTTCAGTCACCTCACATGCATGCAAAAACTGGACAATGAATAAAAAAGATGGAAGAAGAACTGATGTCTTTCAATTATGGTGTTTGGCAAAGAATATCGAGTATACCGTGGACTGCCAGAAGAATGAACAAATCTGTTTTGGAAGAAATACAGCCAGAATGTTCCTTAGAAGCAAGGATGTTATCAGGAGGGATCAGTCCCTGGAAAAGGACATCATACTTGGTAAAGCAGAGGGTCAGTGAAAAAGAGGAAGACCCTCAATGAGATGGATTGATACAGTGGCTACAAAAATGGGGTCTAACATTACAGTGATTATGAGGATGGCACAGGACCGGACAGCATTTTGTTCTGTTGTACATAGGGTTGCAACAATAGCTTCCAGTATCATAACAACACACAAGCCACTACAGTACAATAAGATGACAGGTGGGTGGTGAAAGAATATTATGGACAGCATTAAAACACAGTATTTAGGGACGATACCAATAAAGCAAGGTGGGGCAAATGTTCCATCTCACCTTCTTGTCATCTGAGCTACAAGCTCCCCAGGAGAAATGTGAGTACTTCTTACCTATGGTTATTATTAGCTTGTCTCTCTATCTGGTGGGTTCAAGGACCCAGAGATTGATCGACACACAGCTCAAGCTGTTCTCTTGCCCCTACAAGCCCAGACCCCCAAAACAGACATTCATTCATTGGCCTGCTGTGGGGCCTGAATACAGACCCTCGCTGCACAGGCCACGGGATCACCCACACTTCCCAAAGTACAATACGGAAGTACTCTGTTCACTGCTCCTCCCACAAAGGTAAACGAAAACAAGGTCTCAAATCAAAGGCTTGTTAGAAGCACTGTTCTGGATGTGGTGTCTGAAGGAGCCAAAACAGAGTGACCAGCAAGTGTTTCTTGTAAGGCTCAGGGGCCAGGAGAGACTTCCATGTGGGGCTGCACAGCACAGTATTTAAGAGCAGGGACTCTGGAGCCAGAATGCGTAGGCTTTGTCGTCAATTGAATTGCGTCACCAAAAATATGTGTCAACTTGGTTAGGCCATGATTCCCAGTATTGTGTGGTTGTCCTCCATTTTGTGATTGTAATTTTATGTTAAAGAGGATTAGTGTGGGATTATAACACCCTTATTAAGGTCACATCCCTGATCCAATGTAAAGGGAGTTTCCCTGGGGTGTGGCCTGTACCACCTTTTATCTTACAAGAGCTAAAAGGAAAGGGAACTGAGCAGAGCTGGGGACCTCATACCACTAAGAAAGCAGCACTGGGAGCAGGGCACATCCTTTGGAACTGAGGTTCCTGTGCTGAGATGCTCCCGGACCAAGAGGAGACTGATGACAAGGACCTTCCTCTGCCTTCCCTTGGAGCTGATGGCCTGAATTGGGAATTGTAGCCTACTAGACTGTGAGAGAATAAATTTCTCTTTGTTAAAACCATCCACTTGTGGTATTTCTGTTACAGCAGCACTAGATGACAAAGACAGGCTTGTATCCCAGGTCTGTCAGTTATTCATAACCACCTGTGCCTCAATTATTTCATCTGTAAAATGGGAGAAATTCAACACTTACCTCATAGGGTTGCCACAAGGCTTCAATGAATTAATAAAAGCAAAGCACTTTAAAAGATGCCTGGCACATGGTTGAGGAGTTCAGTGGCACAGCAAGTAAGTGCTTGGCTGCTAACCAAAACATTGGCAGTGTGAACCCACCAGCTGCTCCGCAGGAGAAAGATGTGGCAGTCTGCTTCCATAAAGGTTTACGGCCTTGGAAACCCTATGGAATAGTTCCTATAGTGTCGTTATGAATCAGAATTGACTCCACGGGAACAGATTTTTTTATTTTTGGCACATGGTCAACGCCATACACTTTAGTTGTAACAATTTTTTTTTTTAAATGATTTTGGCTAAAACCATAAATTGTATTTAATCGTTGTCATGGATTGGATTATGCTCCCCCAAAAATGTATGTGTCAATTCGGCTGGGCCATGATTCTTGGTATTGTGTGACTGTCCACCATTTCTGTCATCTGATGTGCTTTTCCCACATGTTGTAAATCCTACCCCTGTGATATTAATGAGGGGGGATGGGCGGCAGTTGTGTCACTGAGGTAGGGCTCAATCTATAAGACTGGATTGTGTCTTGAAGGAATCTCTTTTGAGATATAAAACAGAGAAGTGAGCACAGAGATAGGGGGACCTCATACCACCAAGAAAGCAGTACCAGGAGCAGAGCACGTCCTTCGGATCTGGGGTCCCTGTGGGGCGAAATTCCTTGATCAGGGGAAGACTGAGGACAAGGAACTTCCTCCTGAGTCGACAAAGGGAGAAAGTCTTCTCCTAGAGCTGACATCCTGAATTTGGACTTTTAGCCTACTTTACTGTGAGGAACTAAATTTCTCTTTGTTAAAGCCGTCCACTGGTGGTATTTCTGTTACAGCAGCACTAGATAACTAAGACAGACATGATAGAAGGGGTCAGCAGTGATATACACTGACTTCTGAATGAATTCTAAGGAGAGTTGGGTCCAAAAGATTATCATCTTCTCCAACTGTGAGGAGCAGGTTTATCTACTACCATTCTCAGGTGGGCGGAAGGGCTGGATTACATGCTGCAAAATTCCCAAATCATATTCGAAGCAAGGTGCTATTGGTGACAGGCAGCAAGTGTTGACAGTGGTGGTGGCACACAGAGAAAGCTAAATCTAGTCTTTAGCCACAGGTCTAAGCACCACTGACTTACACTGAATGCCTACATGCTGCTGTACTGAGTGAGGGCCCAGTGGGTACAGCCTACCTTCATTGCTAACTGCATGGTGTGAGGGTCAACACAATGCCAGTCCCCAAAGTGTGGAAATGGATCCAGTCCTCACCTTCCCACTTGTCCGTCCTCATCGCTAGCTGCTCACACGGCATTCTATCAGCCTCAACTATTCAGACGTTAGACAGGCACTGTCCCAGTGGTGCAGACACGCAGAGCTAGGTCAGAGCTCCCACATTGGAACTACTTCCTTCAGACTGCCAGGCAGATACTAGCCCCTGCTGCTGGCTCTCACTGTCCCTGTGAGTTCCTTAATTTCCTGAAACAACTTATAGAATCTTGTGGATAGTATACCATACTTAATACAGCTGTATTACAACCAAAAGGGATACAAACAAAGAGACACCTAGGGTCAGGTCTGTGAGTGGTCACAGTGCAGAGCTGCCATGTTCCAAAGACGTACACGCTACCCTTTCCCATGCATGG
The DNA here is from genome assembly GCF_024166365.1 of Elephas maximus indicus. Classification (NCBI taxonomy): domain Eukaryota; kingdom Metazoa; phylum Chordata; class Mammalia; order Proboscidea; family Elephantidae; genus Elephas; species Elephas maximus. Next base: position 57,463,314 of record NC_064841.1, on the reverse strand, counting down.
TCACCAACCAAGGAGCCCCAAGGGAGTCTTAGGGCTCAGGATCTTGGCAGCCTCACCATGTGGCCATGATACATTACATCATGCCTCCTGAGGCTTAGGTAGCATGGGGGGGCGAGGGGTGTGGTCAGCCCACACTCATTGGCCTCAGGTGTTGGACTGCTGGAAGGAACTGAGAGCCCGTTAAACCCATTGCCATCAAGTTGATTCTGACTTGTAGAAACCTTGTAGGACAAAGCAGAAAAGCCAAAGGGATTCCTTTGAGTCCACATCTCACAGGTGCCTTCTATTTTTATTAGTTGATTAAAGTGAGCTCCTTTTCAGCATACCATGCCAACATAGGTACTGCTCCTTATCTTTATAAAACACCACTCAGAGTAGACTCAGAGGTTGCTGTAGATAGAGATACACCCATGACTTTGTGCCCACATACAAAAGAACAAAGTAGGTGATAACTGCTCACAGAAAAATATTCTCCATGTAGCTGCATATCAAAAGGCTGAATACTGGGCAAGGCTGACTCACAGCCCCAGGAAGAAAGGGGAAATTCTCAACCCGAATTGTGCTCCAGAGCCTTCACTGCTTCTGTGGAATAAAGGGTCCACAGCAACTCACTTATTTTTAGGAAATCACAGATTTCATGATATCACGAATGCTATCATGAAGGGAAACAAATTTCTGAGCTGGGAGATCCCGGAAATCATCTTGGCTGTCAAGCTGTTCTGGAAGCGCAAACTGAAGACATGTATTAATTGTTTCTGAGGATGATAAATACTTTCTCTCATGCCAGGAGCTGCCCTTATAGGTATGAGAGGCAAACAGCCTTCACACTGCCTGATAGGAGTGACACTGGGCAGGACTAGCCCCCTCCTCTGCTCTTCTACTTGACATTGGTGATAATGAAGAGGATGGAGATGACATAAAATCACACCATGACTAGGACACACACATACACATCCTAACGAGAAGATATTTTATCTAACTGAAAAGTGATCTTAATCACTCCTGATGTTACCGGGAAGGTGCAGGGATTCTAAATTAGACCACCAATGTGCTGGCAGTTACATCCTACCACGTGATAAACAAGACACAGCCTCCTGGGTTCCAACCTCACTGAAAGATTTGGAAAATAAGTAATTTCATATTCAAACCAATAACTTTCACAATAAACTCAAAAGATTTTTTTACACAAAACCTAAGTCTTCAAATAAATATTATTTCTGAGATGCAATGCCAAAAAAATATATCCTCAGGCCTTCCAGGCCCATGTCTCCACTCTCCTTTGCTGTTAGAGGCATTCCCTGGACAAGTTTGAGGAGGGTGGAATTATCAGTCACTAATCTGGGAAACCCTGGTGGCATGGTGGTTAAGTGCTTACCACTGCTAACCAAGAGGTCGGCAGTTCAAATCAGCCGGGCGTTCCCTGGAAACTCTATCGGGCAGTTCTACTCCATCTTATAGGGTCGCTATGAGTCGGAATTGACTCGATGGCAGTGGGTTTGGTTTTTTTAGTGGTTTAATACATATCTGAGGAGCCCTGGTGACATGATGGCTGAGGGCTCAGCTGCTAACCAAACAATTGGCGGTTTGAACCCATCTAGTGGCTCTGCGGAAACCCTGGTGGCGTAGTGGTTAAGTGCTACGGCTGCTAACCGAGAGGTTGGCAGTTCAAATCCACCAGGCGTTCCTTGGAAACTCTATGGTGCAGTTCTACTCTGTCCTATAGGGTCGCTATGAGTCAGAATCCACTTGACAGCAGTGGGTTTGGTTTGGCTTAGTGGCTCTGCGGGAGAAAAGAGCTGGTGATCTGCACCCATAAACAAAAAACCCATTGCCATTGAGTCAATTCTGACTTATAACAACCCAACAGGACACAGCAGAACTGCCCCATAGGGTTTCCAAGGCTGTAATCTTTACAGAAGCAGACTGCCAAACATTTCTCCTTCAGAGCAGCTTGATAGGTTCTAATTGCTGACCTTTTGGTTGCCAGGGGAACTCTTAGCCACTGCACCACATGGGTCCTTCCTATAAAGATGACAGCCTAGAGAACCCTATGGGGCAGTTCTGCTCTGTCACATGGGATCGCTATGAGTCAAAATTGACTCAACAGTACCTAATGACAACAACAATAAATATCTGGGTTCAAAAATAATTTACAAATTAGGACGCCAATCAGCAGGTTTAGGACATTCATGGGTGTTGTAAACAGGAGCCAAGAAAGCTGGGGCTGCAGCAGGGCTGGGAGCAGACACAGAGAGCTTGGTTCCCCATGCTCTAAGTACAGCACAGTTTTGCTCAGACCCAGTCTTTTCCTGGCTCATGCTCACTGGCGTGCAAATGGAGTGGACAGGTCTGGGATCAGGGTTGTTCTCTCATCTTGTTGGGTTTTCTGGGGGAGCTTTTAATCTGTACTTCAGGACTGAAATATACAAGACAGACTCTCAGCAGGACAAAGATATTGCCTTGGGGACACCATCGTGCTCACTCCCTTCACTAAGTAACAATGAACACTTGCTGAGGGGGTAGAGCCAGAGGACCCTGAAGTAGGGGGCTTAGGCTAACTCTTTTTATTGCTCTAGGAGGCACTGTCTCAGTAGTTGTATATGGTACTCAGGAGTGGGGACTTTGTATTCACATGGACCTGGAATGGAATTCTGCCTCTGAGTCTTAGACTTAAGCAGGTGAATTAACCTGTCTGTGCCTCAGTTTCCCCAGCTGCAGAGCAGCAGTAGCAGCAGCACCTACCTCAAAGGGTTGTCGTGCAGTTTGAGACCTGTTTAGCACATATGTGCCTAGCATGCAATTAGTTATTTTCATAATCTCACATTCCATGTTACCAAAACCTCAAGAAGCCCGGGGGCAAAACCCTCAAAAATAAGCATATACTTCTTCCTTCCTCAAACTCCTCCTGGCTCTCCCTTCCCCCTCCCCATCTGTGCAGCCCCTTGTGCCAATCTAGAAACAGCTCTGGCCATAAAATGACTCAGATGGAGCAAATGAGCTCATGGCGGCACGCTGTGGCAGGGCACCTCGTCTGCCAGCTGGCCGCCGGCCTGCCCCTCAGCTGGCCTTCTCTGAGCAGGCTGTCCAGGGAGGGCCCTGAGACATTTTCTCCAGTGTTTTCTTTCACTCTGACAACTGCAACTGAGACTTCGCAGCAGCGTGCAGCCCCCGGGGACTCCTGCGCATTTCTCTTTCCCCCCTTCACTCCTGTCCCTGCTCCTCCGCACCAAAGTTCATATTTCTTTCCTGAGAGAAAAGTGTTCTTGGGGAGAAAAGACTTGACATAATAGAGATTTCACAGTAACCAAACGGATATGGCAAGATATCCACCCCAAGTTCCCAATTAAGAACTAAAACAACACTTTCCACTTTTAAAGAGCTGATTTGTTTCTTTCATGAAACTAGTAACTTTGCAGCACCCGCCAACCTGCCTTCTTCCTTCAGCAGTTTTTGGGCACCCACTATGGCGCTCAACCTCTTGGTTACACATGAGAGGCACAAAGATGAACGAAGCACGGTCCCCAAGACCTCATCGACAGGCATTACACACATTTGACCGAAAGTAGTGCCTATTGTTAGACTCCTCGTTCACCCATATACATAAAATACCTGATGCGTATATACAGGTTGCACCACACGCCAGCAACAACTGTGAGCCCCCACCAAGGGTGTCCCAAATAAAACACATCATCCAAAACCAACCCTCACTCGCTCCCACCATTTCCCGTGCATTCCCCATTTTCCTCAACTCTGCCACCATCAGCTGCCCTGGCCCAGGCACAAGTGAGAGGTCGTCCTTGGTTTCTGCTTCCACTCTCTTCTACCCAGCCCTTTTCCCCAGAGTAAACCAAACCCACTGCCATTGATTCCTACTCCTAGCAACCCTGTAGGACAGAGTAGAACTGCCCCATAGGGTTTCCAAGGTTGTAATCTTTATGGAAGCAGATTGCCACATCTTTCTCCCACAGAACAGTTAGTAGGTTCGAACCTTTGACCTTTGGTTAGCAGCCAAGAGCTTAACCACTGTGCCACCAGGTCTCCTTCCTGGAGTGCTCCCACATATATTATTTCTAAGACCCACCAAAACCCCTGCAAAGGAGATACCACTTTTCCCCATTTTACAGATGAGGCAACTAAGGCTAATGTTGAGTGGCTAGTCCAAGGCCACGCAATGAGTGTCTTGAGTCAGGATTTGAACCCAGGCCTTTCTAGCTATAGACAGTACCTGGCCCAAGATAGCAGAGAACCATATTCCTTACAGATCACGGCTTTATAGCCTAATTTATAGTGTATTAGTCTTTTCTTAACGGTATTTGCCAGCATTTCAATAACTTTTCTTTTAGTAAACCGTAAGCCCTTACATTTATATGATCCTGCCTCCATTTTTGGTCCAGAGACCCTAGTCTGATTTCACCACACATAAGCTAATTCTTTCACTATGTTTCTACCCTTGTCTGTTTCTATTCTGTTTAAAATGTAACATTTTAAAATGATGAATTTAACAAGTGGAATATTTGCAGGGAATGCCTTTATTCCCCCGGCGTACTGCGGTTGTGCTAACTAAGTAAGCAGTTGTGCGCCATTACTCAACGAAGCAAAGCTGTCGTGGCTTAGTGCTCGGCTCATAAACGACGTGGCGCTTCTCCGTTATCAGACAGCCAAGGACCTGAACAGGCAGTGGGGTCTGACTGGATGTCATGGTCCCTCACGACTCCTCAGCAGAGCAAGTTTTTTTTTTTTTTTTTTTCGTAAAACCAATCTTTTTACTATCATTGTCTTACTAACATTTACACTTTTACCTGTGTTTCTCATCAGGAAAAATTGCCTGCCATGTTTAAACCTAAATCACATCAACGCATGCTGCACTTTTAAAAAATTATGAACGGAAGCTTGAGTTTCATAAAGTATTAAAACTAATGGTTTTAAAAAGATAGATACGTTTCCTCCCAAACTGGATTTTTTAGAACTACATCCAGAGACGTACTGTCTTTTCACGCAAATAACGCGTGCCTTCTACTTTTGTTTGCCAACTGAGCCCTCTGCCTTCGAGGTATTTTCATAAGCGCCGCTATGCTAATTTTTTTTCCTGTTGCAGTAAAAAATTAGCATAATACGCCTACAGAAATTTCTCACAGGGAGAGGGTGTGGTTGACAAACACAGAAGGCACAGGCACATGTTACTCATGTAAAAATACGGTAGTCTTCCGGCTCTTTAACAGAAAAGATAATAATATTTCTTTTTTTCCCCAGTAACACCCAGTGGGTGTTGGAGTCATCTGCACTGAAAATTCATCTCGTCCCAACTCTGCATTGCTCTATTTCATGTTGGTAGCCTGAACTTGGCCATGGTACAAGTACTTAAACAACAGAAGTCATCATAGGACAAGTCTCATTAATTATGGTACCTATGAAACAAAAACAACAACACAGCCTTCAAATCACCCCACAGAACATCGGCAGGTTATAAAATAATCATTTTTAGAAATGGGAAGTAATTTGAGTGAGGAAAGGAGGCCTCGAATTGACAGCATAGCTGTTCTCCAGGGATTTCAAGATCGAAGACACTTAAGACTTAACTACACTGGAGGTGGTAAGAAGTCTCCAAGCAGGCAGGGAGCTTAGATCATCTCAAATACTCTCTAAGTTCATACACTGGAAACAAGTGTTCTCCGTCCTCCAAGAATGGCAAGGCGAGTGTCACAGAGCCCCACTGTGCTCAGCTCCTCCCCCTTAGATGTAAAGGTGGAGACTTTGAACCTGGACATTAGAAATCTCACATGAAACCCAGCAGCCTACATGGCCTCTTCTTGTTGTGCTGTACATTGACAACTCAATACATGAGATTACCTATCCAGGTGGAAAACATTAAATTAGATCCCTACTACATGCATAAGGAGACCTGGTGGTGCAGTGGTTAAAGTGTCTGGCTCCTAACCGAAGGGCTGGTGGTTCAAGCCCTTTAGCCGCTCCACAGGAGAAAGATGTGGCAGTCTGCTTCCGTTGAGATTTATAGTCTTGGAGATCCTGTGGGGCAGCACTAGTCTGTTCTACAGAGTGGCTATGAGTCAGAATCGACTCCAGGGCAATGGGTTTACGTATCGTATACAAACATCAATTCCAGGTAGCTCAAAGACCGTAAGGTGAAAAGTAAAACTTTTAGAAGAAAATATAGAATGATATCTTTATGACCTTGGTTAGCTTTCAGATAATATAGAGAGCAGAAGCGATAAAGGAAAAGAGATGTGTCTGGCTGCATCAAATGGAACGCTTTTGTATTAGAAGACATCACGAAGTATAAAGCAAAGCCACAGACTGACGGATTTCCAATGCACATTCCATACCTGGTTATAAACTCTCCTACTTATCCACAAGCAAGTATGTGCAGGAATATTCACTGTAGCATTTGGAAATGTCAATGTTTATCATTAGCGGAATAAATTGTAATGTATTTACATAACTGAAAACATTAAAAGGGATGAACTACACTTATATCAGTATGGATAAACTTCAAAAACAGTTTTAAGAAAGTGTTGAGCAGAAGGGTACATATGATACAATCTATATAAAGTTAAGGAGCCCTGGTGGTACAATGGTTGAGAGCTTAGCTGCTAACCGGAAGGTGGGAGGTTTGAACTCACCAGCTGGTCTGTGGGAGAAAGATGTGGCGGTCGGCTTCTGTATAAATTACAGCTTTGGAAACCCCATGGGGCAGTTCTACCCTGTTTCATAGGGTAACTATGAGTTGGAATTGACTCAGCTGCAATGGGTTTATATAAAGTTTCAAAACCCCTGCAAAGTTAACAGTACATATTGTTTATATTTTCTACAGATTTATACATAACATACGTGTGAAAACAGTAAACGCCGAAGTAACGAGAGTGGTTATATCCTAAGAGGATGAGATTGGGAGGGGAACTCCGGGGAACTCAATGATATGCTTAATGGCTTACTTCTTTTTAAAAAGATAAGAAGCAAGTGGCACGTTGATATTTGATTAGACTAGGCATTTAATTCTGTGTCCTTCTTCTCTGTGTGTGAAATTTGTTATAATTTTGGGGAAAAAAAAAATCCTCTTCTTTGGTCAAGGTACATGGCATGGCTGTGTGAGGGTCCAGTACAAGATGCTAGATTTAAAGGGATGGGCCCACAGGTATGAACTCTCAAAGGTTCAATCCAATGTGTAATGTTGCTAAGACTGCGTGGGAAAGGAGCAACTTTTGGCTGGTATAGGAATAGTTAGGTAATTCTAATGCCATCTAGAGTAAAATAAACTCTGTTAGAGAGATGCTTCTATGGGCTCACTGAGATTCCATCTAGTTACAGGGAATCAGAAGCATTCTAGCTCGAAGAGCAGCAGGAATAAGCACACAAGTTGGGTGGGTAGAAAGTTATGAAGCATATCCTGGAATAGAACAATTTGCCTGGATTTGGGGCATGTGTAGGCATGGGGTCACCACAAGTCAGAATCGATTCAAGGTAACTCACAATAACAGGGAGGTAGGCCTGAAAAGGGAAGGATGAATGTTGGGCTGAGAAGTTAAGATTTAATTCAGGAGACAACAAAATGACACAGAAGACATTCTGAACAGTGAACATTAGTCAAGACATTCATGTACGGGAGTGACTGAAGTGAGGACAAAATGTGGAGGCCAATAAGGAGGGTTTTGAGATAGCCGAGGAGACAAAGGAGACACTGAACGGGCAAAAGCAGAAGCAGGCAATGAAGGGGAAGGTGGACCAAAAGGCTTTGAGGTGGCGTGGCTACACCCTTCTGACGGAAGTCAGAGTTCTGTTTATGAGAGAGGGTGAAGAGTGCAGTGCACCTGTAGACCCTCCAGAGGAAGTCGTCTAGCTGGAAGTTGGAAATGTGAGCATGAGACTCATACTAAAGATTAACATGTCAAGAATGACGAGGCAATCATGGCCATGAGAAAACAGCTACAATTACTCTGTGGTTGGCATGTGTCAGGCAATGTTCTAAGCCCTTTCCACCACAGCCTGTGAAGTAGGTACCATTACAGCTCGTCTTTTACAGATGAGGTAACTCAGGCAAGAAAGATTAGGTAACTTGGTCAGATCACACAGCTAGGATGTGGAAGAGCTAGGATTTGAACCCAGCCGTTTGACCCTGGAGCCAAGCTCTTGATCCTTCATTGCCTCTTACAAGAGATGTGGACTAGTCCTATATATTTGAGGATCAGGTGCACTGCAGTAACAGGTAAGCCTGTGGAAACAAAATCACAAAGAAAGGGAATACATGGTAAGGAAAGGCTTGAGATAAGAATCTGGATGTTACTTACATTAGGAGGTGGGGAGAAAGAAAAGGAGCCAGTATTCAATTAAGCCTTAGTTAGGAAGAGGGTAGAGCCAGATGGAGCTTTACTTTGAAGCTGAAGAAAATTTTAAGAAAAAAACATGGTGACGGTGAAAGGGGAGTGCACTGACATGAATGAGTAAATCGGGATGTAAAAGCCAGATCGAGGTTGGCAGTGATGACAAGGTGGCAGTGGGGGAGGAGACAGGGGAGAGAAAAACTCTTGAGGTGTAAAAACTCAAGAGGAGAATAGGCGAAGAGTGGCCTCGGAGTGAGAGGAGCTGACCTCGGGCCGCGTTGGATGGTGGCTTTGGAGAGGGCAAGGAAGGATGGAAAGATAGACAAATAGACCTTAAAACACCAGTGAGAACCCAACTATTAGCACAAACAAATGAGTTGACTTTCTCTAACAATGCTCAACAGCCTAAGAGCAGAGAGTTAAGCAATTAGTTGGTGGGTAAAATAGCAGAACCAAAACAGGCAAGGATATCAAGCGTGAGAATGAATATATCATTTAAAGTTGACTTTGCAGCCCTGCTGGAAGAAAGGAAGACAAAGCCTGGGCAAATTGGCAACTTATTACATACCAAGTCTAAGGCTGAGGAGTTAACAATGACAATGAAGGTGAAGGGCAAGTTCAGCGGGGACAAAGGCCTAGTGGAGGCAGAACAAGGGGAATCAGATGTCTTGTAGATGACACAGGTTCGAGTAACCAGGTGGTGGAGGTGTAGACTTGCCAAGGAATGAAGAAGGATATTACCAGAGCAGAGAAGTTAAAGGATAATGAAGACATGATTCATAGAGAAGTCATTCATGTAGATACAAAAATCTCCAACAGTATGGCAAAAGTTAGTTAGGTGACTATGTCATGATGACAAGGAAGGGTAGAGGATGCTACAAGAAGGCCCACCTGAACCAAGAGAGAGATGGCTGAGAGATGGAAAACAATAGCTTGGGAAGAAGTAGGCAAACTTCTCTGCTGGTCCTATGTCTGAAGTGAGAGAGGTATTGGAATATACCAAGTAAACTGACTCAGAAAAAAGAACTGGCACTAGGGATGAAAAAGCAGAGAGTACTGTTTTTAAGGAGTTCCTGGGAAGCACAAACAGTTAATGCGTTTGGCTACTAACCAAAAGGCTGGAGGTTTGAGTCCACCTAGAGGTGCTTTGGAAGAAAGGCCTGGTGATCTACTTCTGAAAAATCAGTCACTAAAAACTCTGTGGAGCACAGTCCTACTCTGACACACGTGGTGTCGCCATGAGTTGGAACTGACTCCAAGGCGACTAGTACTAGTACAAGTAAACAAACCGAATCAAAAAACAAACAGATCAGTAGATTGGATGCTTTAAAAGGAAACACTGTAATTTTCCTCCTGTAATGAGCCCAGCAGGAGCCCTGGTGGGTGGTACAATGGGTAAGTCCTCAGCTGCTAACCAAAAGGTTGGCGTGGTTTGAGCATACCCAGTGGCTCTGTGGGAAAAAGACCTGGCAATCCGCTCCCATAAAGGTGACAGCCTAGAAAACCCTATGGGGCAGTTCTACTCTATCCTATAGGGTCACTATGAGTCAGAATCAACTAACAACAATAAGCCCAGCTAAGAGAAAGGGGTACACAGAGACAAATATAGTATGGTAGCTGGAGGGAAAAAAAAAAGATAAAAAGAATATGCTAGAGAGATATGGAGTCGTTCACATGAGATAAGCAAAGAAAATAGGAATGTGGAAATACTTAAATCTAATGTGTCGTAACTGGAAGGTGTTACAGACCCCCTTCCACCCCACCCGCATGACATCCATTGTCAAGAATCGCGTGTCCCTCCCCAGCTCCTTTCCTCTGGTGGACACTATGGATCTGAATCAAAGGCCTGAATCCTGGCTCCACTCGATTCCAATGAGTGAGAGCAGCGTGTGATTGAAGGCTCCTGGCTGACTTGTGAAGGTGGCAGGCAACCCAGTACACGTCCTGTTTGCATCTCCGTCCCCATTACAACCATAACTCAGACCAAACACACACACACGTATGTTGAGGCGTGAAAGTTAACACCATCTACAGTAATATGAAATACTATGCATGTGCAGTGGGGTTAATTTACAGTTGCTGCGGGATCCATAACGTTGTAATTTCCTGGCTTCAGTCTGTACAGTTTTTCAGACTCAACATTTTATGAACTTTTTCTGTCTTTTGACTAGTAGTCCCCATTGGACTGGCCTGCATATTTCCAAGCTGAATATCGTGTTGTAAAAGTCCGTCCGTTTCCTCTCATCTCTCTCAGCCCATCTGTAGTTTTTACATCTAGCCTCCTGGGTCTTCACCTTTTCTGGCTCTGTAAATTTAATTAATGTTACTTTTGACTTTCTTTACCAGGTCACTGTTGAAAATTTACATAAAACAGATCCAATTTTTTTTTTTTTATCATGACCTAGTAGTAACACTTTAGCTACATTTCTCTCTCCAATATATTTTAATTTATCTTTTTAAGACAGCTTCCCTAGTTTTTTTAAATCCTTAGATAAAATCAAACACGAATACCTGTGACTAACCCTTATATAGACTGCCTTCTACATTTGTAGAGTTTTCCCATCTAAAAACCAGCTTAAATATGTAAATACCTTTTGATATAACATGTTCTTTATAAAGCCATCCAGACCTCCTTTTCATACTTCTTTGTTCCCCTTAATATTGTTAAAAGCGCTAAGGGATTTCTTTTGCTTTCATTGAAATGCTTTCTTATATTTCTCCATTAATTCTGAGGAACTGAAGTAGTTCAGGAAGAAGGGGAAGCAAAATACGATAATTAACCTTTCCTCCCACTTTTTCAAGAATAAAGCCAATAAGGCTACTTTGAGTTACTGTTGGAAAAAAAAAAAAAAAGGTAAACTCTTAAGTGATTGAATGAATGAATTCCATCCATTCAGAGACTGAGATTGTGAATTGTAGAATATTTAAGACTTTTGTTTTTCCTTATATTTTACTGGCTTACTCAGTGGCATTTCATGCCAATGACGCATAATTTTATAACTTCTTTAACCCTTTAACGTTTATTAGTAAACTATTGTCAGTACCTTTGTTCTCTTCATAAACAACCTGATTTCTCCCTGGCAGAAACATTTATGTTTCCCAGAAAAAAGAGACATATGTAATACATTCTTGGAAAAACCACCACCACCACGAAAACAAACAAACAAAAAAAGCCCAATTCTAAGGCAGTAACAGTTGAATTTACAGCTTTACTTGTCATTCTTCCTACCAAAACTCTAAAGGTTGTAAATTGGCAATGGAACCAAGGGAAAAGAAAAATCCGGGAAACATGTTTTCTGAATTCGATTCATCTTTGAAGTCCAGTTTCCTTTGCTTTTATTCTTACAATTTTCTTAGATGATCATTACTGATGAAGAAAATTCTCATCGTATCACCCCTTTTTTGGGGGGCGTGTTTCTTTAAATAATCTGATTTTCAAACAACAGCACTGATTCAAATGTGCCAGCCAACACATTGGGAAAGAAACTTTGCAATGGGAAGCATAAAACTTAGGGTCATTAATCCTACGAGTGCAACTCTGGACACTAAAGAAACAAAGGGCACCATCTTCTTCCTAGGTTCCCTGGAGCACCACTACGGTGCGAGTGCTCCATTATAGGTGGTTCACTGAGCAGACAGCAATGCTCCATCTGTAGCCTGCAGTTTTCCAGGCTCTGGACCTCTAACTCATAGCACTCCAGATAGTTGCCTAAGGGGTAAACAGTACTATCAGTGGAGCAGCTGTACAAAGAACTCCAGGTAAACCAGAAATGGCCCAAAAGAAATAGCCCTGTTTTATACTGGGCAAAATCAAGCACAGCCTCAAAGAAATTCTCCCAGGTCTGCAGTCAACCTCCCAGTCCTCTGTGAACTGTCTCCCAATGATTTGCCATCCAAACAATCAGAAGGATTCTACTCTGAGCTTCAGCGCGTCGATCCCGCAAATTAATTAAGAGATCAGAACTTAAATGGAAATTTCTGGGATCAGGATTTCTTTCCTTCTTCATTCAGCTGGACTGGAAGATGATGTCTTACTATTTTTCTTTCAGTTAAAGGACACCAGGAAAGCATTTGTTTTGAGTCCTAACTGCAGGCCCACAGAGGTGGGTTTTGTAAAACTTCTCACTGAAGTTTCAAATGGGCCCATCTCTATCTCCACAATGAATTACTTCGCAGACACACAGGCCCGCAACCTCCCCAAAGCTGCCCCTGTAATCCCCAACATTTGTTCTATGTCCAGTGCTGACCAATGTGGGAATCGGCAAGTATTGGCTGTCAGCATCGCCACAGATGAGCAAACACGCTCACAGAGGCAGCCGGCATGTGATTTCAGCTGAACATGCCGGATGTACGAGGCTCTTGTTTAAACCGTTTGCGGCATAAAGGAAACACCTGTTTAGAGCCCATCCAAAATAAATGTGCCTTGAGTATTTGAAGGGGCTGGGTTTGACAGCAGCAGTTCAGATTACAGAACTCTGGGCACTTGGGTACACACCATACCCCAAATTCCTAGGGTTGATGTGCTAACATGTACTTTTTCAATCTCTTAATTGATGATTGTCTAAAGGTGGTTTGCATCTTACTCCTTTTTGGGTGACATACAAAAATTTCAACCTCAACCAAATGTCCCACATTAGCTTATTTTGGACTCAAGCCTAATACCTATCAAAGTTATCGTTGTTGTGTGCCACTGAGTGGATTTTCTGCTCATAGTGGCCTTATGTGATAGGGTAGGATGCCCCTATAGGGTTTTCTTGGCTATAATCTTTATAGGATAACACAGCCAGGTCTTTCCCAGCGAAGCTGCTGGATGGGTTTGAACCTTCAAACTTTTGGTTAGCAGCCGAGCACTTAACTGTTATACCACCAGGGCTCCTTAGTACCTATCACAGAAAATTAAAATATAGTGTGCAGTTTTTAATGTCAGGCTTGATTTATTTGGGGAGAATGATTTGACCCAAAGTAAAAATGAGCCTTTGTATCAGTGAATTACACTGTAATAGTGAGTCATATCTCCACCTCTCACCTAACCACCTGCCCAACTGGGGAAGGTGGCCAAACTCATTCAAGTTTGATATCTTATAATGAGAGCTTATTTATTCTCTGTCTTGCTTTGTTCTACCTAAAAGTACCCAAAATAGAATTGAGGGGAATTAATACAAAACGAAAAAAAGAAGGCACCAAAGCTTAATATGAAATATTGAACGAGATAGTCCTTTGGGTAGGCAGCTTGCCTAACTTACCATAATTTAATGTGGAAAACTTAATGGTTAAATTATTTAATCTCCCTGAGCCAGAGTTTAGCAGCTCTAAGCTGGGGCTATTCTACCCTCGGAGGGTAGTTGTTGTGTAGCCAATAGCCTCGTATAGTGCTTGGCACTTATTAAAGAGTAGCTAGAATATTTAGGACATTCTTGAAAAATTTGGTAAAATCTAACTCTCTATAATGGTATCCAAGGCCATTCACGGTCCAGCCCTGACCTTCATTCAAGACCCAGCTCCTGGCCCTCATCACCAGCACCCCATGCCCTAGTCAAGGTGAACTGTCTGCATTTTGCCAAACCTTCAATGCTTTTTCTTTGGCCTTTTCCTGCCTTATTCTTCCCTCAGCCTAGAGTGCCCCACTCCGCCATTCTTCTGACTTTGAGAATTCCTCTTCCTTTCAGGATGAGTTCAAATATCATCTCCTCAGCTTCTCCACACGGAATTACAGGCCTCTGATAACCATTAGAGCTACCATTTGTTGCGTGACTACCATATGCCAGGCTCCGTACTAGTCATTTGCTGTCTCCTCATTTAATACACACAGATGAAACTACAACAATACCATTATCTTCAATTTTATAGATGACAAAAGTTTAGTTCAGAGAGGTCTACTAGTTTTCCTCAGGTCACACATGGCTTGCCAGCTGATCTAGCTCCATATGACTCCATAGCACATGTCCTTGCCCCTGTGCCCTGTGATCTTTGTATACATGCTCAGTGCTATGATTACTTGTTTACTCATCTGTTTAAATTAGATTGAAAGCCTCTTAATGACAAGTTCTCCTCATGCCTGTGTCTTAGAGGCTGGTACATAACAGGAAGACAATTAATTCACTAGAGACCACAAAGAGAAATATTTTCTACACAGGCTTTTCATGTTGTTAGGTGCCGTCGAGTCAGCTCCAAGTCATAGCGACCCTATGTGTGACAGACCAAAACACTGCCCAGTCCTGGGTCATTCTCACAATCCTTGTTATATTTGAGCCCATTATTTCAGCCGTTGTGTCAATCTATTGCATTGAAGGTGTTTCTCTTACTTGCTGACCCTCTACTTTACCAAGCGTAATGCCCTTTATCTTGTCAGGAGGGATCAGTCTCTGGAGAAGGATATCATGCTTGGCAAAGTACAGGGTCAGCGGAAAAGAGGAAGACCCTCAATGAGGTGGATTGACACAGTGGCTGCAACAATGGGCTCAAGCATAACAACCGATTGTAAGGATGGCACAGGACTGGGCAGTGTTTCTTTCTGTTGTGCATAGGGTCGCTATGAGTCAGAACCGAATCGACGGCACCTAAGAACAACAACAACAATGTCCTTTACCTTCACGATGTCCCTTCTCCAGGGACTGGTCACTCCTGATAACATGTCCAAAGTAAATGAAAGTGAAGTCAAGCCATCCTCACTTCCTAGGAGCACTCTGGCTGTACTTCCTCCAAGACTCATCCGCATACACTCTACATTCTATACAGCATGCTTTGTATAGAATGTATACAAACAACTGTAAAGGAAGTTAAGGCCCAGCACTCAGGTACCATTCAGGTAACACTGGTTGCTAAACTTTTACCAAATTGACACTAAGAGTCTTTGATTGGACTCTTAAGGATTCATCAGTTGGCATCAGGTCAAGCTTTCTCTAGGATCGCTTTCCAACAGTTAGATGTTAGGGTAGAATCTATTTAGCACATGGGTCTACTTTGTAGCTGATTAGAAAGGAGTACACACTTTGTGAGGGGTCTTCAATGTGTGCCCAAAGAGGCCAGAAAGGTCTCGACTCTGACAGATACGGCTACTTGCCTTTAGGTCAGCGGCCCTGGTCAAGATCCTGGCAATAAATTCCCCCAGAGCCCTGAGTCTGAATCCCATCTTCAGAGATGGAGCTTCTTAACTCAATGAGAGATTGCCAGTAGCTGGACTTATGGCAGGAGTCCTTGTTGCTTAAGATGCCTGTTGGGAAACCCAGCCTCACTGACAGAAACTTCCATTGAACTCAACTTGTGTGTGTAGTCTCTCATGTGACTTTCTGAGGCTATGTTCTCCTTCATAGCACTGTCACCGGTCTACTGCATGCCTCTGGGAGGGTCTAGGTACACAGCCTTTCGAATCTCCCCTGATCCATTGGCTGCAGCCTACCTATATCCTGGGATAATCATAATTATCATCATTTACTGAACATTTACCCTGAGCCAGGCATTTTGGTAAGCACTTTAACATACATTTTTTTCCCCGTTGAATTAACACAGTAAACCCTATGTTGCTGGCACAGTTTCTACTACCTTGATCCTCATTTTGCATATGATACATTAAAGCATAAAGAGATTGGTGACTTGTTTAAGGCCAAAGGGATAGGACGTGGTGCATCTGGGAGATACTGTGCTCTGAACTACCATGCTACCCTGCCTTTCAGACAACCCTTGTGTTACTACAGCAAAGACCATCAATGAAAAGTAAGACAGGGATCAAGAATACAACTTCCAAACCATGCAGACAAATTGGGATGGGGAACTAGAATGGCCCTGCCACATAATCCCCTGTTAGCAGAAAGAGAAGTCAAGTAAACAGGAATTGGAGTAAACAGTTCACTATAATGCACTGGTAATGGTAAACCTAAACAAGAAGAAGAAGAGTGAAATTTGGGGGGCGTTAACTCTGGCTCCTTTCAGGTCTAGATCCTATGACTGACTTCCCCAGCAGGCTCTGAGCAGTCAAAACACACAAGACAAATCCCATAAGCATACCTAATTGAATAATCTAGGTTCTGTTTGCTTGGGTTTTTGAAGCATCAAAACAGTTCCTTTTATATGCTTCCTTTGGCTCCCCCACAGTTTTAATTAAGCCTCCCAAGGCTCACAAGCATATTAAAATGTGGCGGAAAGCAAACCTGCGGCCTTTGATGCCAGTGACCACAAGGTGCAAAGATTCTGGTTTGATCTTTTGCTGGAGCCGCGACAGCTGATTCTGAGTCCACTTGGAGGGGAATTTTTCTGTTTATTTTCTTTTGTGGGGAGAGCACAGTGAGCACTCAAGTAATGAAAAGACTTCTTTCTTGTGGAAAAATGTGACAAAACAGGCACCAGGGAATCCCCAAACAGGTTGCTCTGTGGCATTTCTTCTTTGACCAATCCCAAGAGAGTGAGGGTAGGTGCTCTTTTCTGAAGACCACACCACCCCAGAGGCCTGTTCTCTTTCTGAGGTCTGCATTCAGTACAACATCCGCTCAACCAGCTGAGCCAATATGCTTTAAATCCATTAAACCCCATTGCCATCGGGTTGATTCTGACTCATAGCAATCACAGAGGACAGAGTAGAGCTGCCCCATAGGGTTTACAAGGCTGTCATCTTTACAGAGGCTGACTGCCACATCTTTCTCCCAGGGAGTGACTGTGGGTTGGAGCTGCCAATCTTTTGGCGGGCAGCCAAGTGCTTAACGACGACTGTAGTACTAGGGCCCCCCTACTATACTTTAGTGCTACTTTTTTTCTGTCTGACTTTTTTCCTTTCCACTTTAGGCATATCCTGCATACACCGTACAGGCAACCCCAAAACAGGCAAGTTTGCTGTAAGTCCTTAAACCTAAACTCTCTGGCTCTACCTTTTCTTGGATACGACTTAGCATTTCTTTTCTTCTTCTTTTTTTTTTTTTTTTTTAATGATATTGTATTGTGCTTTCGGTGCAGGTGTACACAGCCGTTTAGATTCCCATTCAACGATTTCTACACAAGTTGGTCAGTGACACTGGTTATATTCTTCACAATGCGTGAACATTCTCAGTATTTCCATTCTGTTTGTTCCATTTCCATTAATCTAGTTTCCCTGCTTCCTTACATTCTTATCTTTGTTGTAAAGTAATTGTTGACCATTTGGTTTCATATAGGGTTTTTTTTTTTTTTTAAGAGCACCGTACTTACAGGCCTTTATTTTGTAACCAATCTGTTATTTAGCTACAAGGTGACCTCAGGGGTTAGTTTCAGTCCAAAGTTTAAAGAGTATCCCAGGGCAATAGTCTCAGGGAGTCCTCTAGTCTCAACCTGTCCAGTAAGTCTGTTTTTGTTTCTTTCTTTTTAGGAATTTGAGGTTGTATTACACATTTTTCTCCCATTCTATCAGGGTCCATCTATTGTGGCCCTGATCAGAATGGCTGGTAGACTAAGCACTCCTTATAAAGTATCTTCTGGAGGTGGCCAAAAAATTCAAGATTCTTCTTAAACTCAGGCTTTTTCTCAATTACCTCAGTTTGGGCTAGACATTTTACTCAGTTCTCAGTTCAACAGATTGCTCAGTTCTCCCTTCCTCTTGCTCTATGGCATCTCCAATAACATGGCAAGCACCTGCTGGCTCAGCCCAACTATTTACCCAACGAGGCTATCAGACAAGGCCCTGTGCTGGCAGTGTGATGGGTACCCCAAGACCAATGGGACACAAGTGCTTCTTAGACACCCATCCTTCTAGTGCAGGGGAGAAGATACACCAACTGCGTATAGTGGATGACAAGTGCCACAATGGGGATCTAATAATGTGGTATAGGAGACCAAGAGAGGTGGAAGGCATTTCTGGCTGGGGAGAAATCCAAGCCACATTTAAGGAGAATGGGGACCAGTAGCAGCAAAGGTATGAAGGTGCTATGGAGGTTCCATCTGGCTTAATCACAAATCACATTCTTGGGAATTGTGAGGGAGGTGGGAAAGGTTGGTTGGAGTCAGACCCCAGAGGGCCTTGAGCAACAGGCCCAGGAGCTGAAATTCAACTTGACAGGCAGCAAAGACAGCCCTGAGACTTTCTTTGTTACTCATTGAAAAGATATTTTTGAGCTCCTAAAAAAAAAAAAAAAAAAAAAATTTTTTTCTTTTTTTATTATGTGTAAGATACTCTCTAGTACTTGGGTGCACAATGAAACAAAACAGATAATGTTCAGTCTTCATCACAAGGTGCTGCTTACATTCTAGAGGTAGGACAGACAGAGCATTAAACAAATAATACAATGAAAATTCTTGTGGTTAATGGCAGTTAAGGAAAACATTTTGGTGACATTGCAGAGAATAACGAGGGGGCCTTCAACTTCTCTTAAAAGCAGCATTTGAGCTGAGCCCAAAAGAAGGAGTTGAAATTGGCAACAGGGCTTGGGCAGGGGCTTGGGTGCTACAGACAGAAAGAACAGCATGTGTAAAGGCTGTGAGAGAAAAAGACCTTAGTTAGTGTGAAGAACAGAAAGACCATCCATGTGGCTAGACAGCACTGTGTGGTGAATGTGGCAACATGGATGGGGCTGAGTTATGTAGGGTCTAGTTTGCCACGTCCTGTTGTAAATAGGGTCGCTATGAGTTGGAATCAACTTGACAGCTCCTAACAACATAACAAGTTTGCCATGTAAAGGATTTTGGTTCTAAACACAATTCTAAGTCATTTAGGGTTTGAAGAAGCAGAGGAAGATATGGAAAACAGAGTAGAGAGAAACAAGGCTTGAAGCAGAGAGCCAGATTAGGAGGTAATAATCCAGTGATGGTAGAGGCTCGGACTAGGGGGACAGTGGTGATTGTTGTTAGCTGCCGTTGAGTTGGCTATGACTTATGGTGATCTTATGGATAACAAAACAAAACATTGCCAGGTCCTGTGCCATCTTCATGATCATTGCTACGTTTGAGCCCATTGTTATGGTTATTGTGTCAATCCATCTCAGGTAGGGCTTCCTTCATTTTTGTTGACACTCTACCAACCATGATGTCCTTTTCTAGTGACTGGTCTTTCCTGATGATGTTTCCAAAGTAAGGGAGCTTAAGTCTTGCCATCTTTGCTTCTAAGGAGCATTCCAGCTTTATTTTTTCTAAGACTGATTTATTCCATCTTCTGACAGTTGATTGTATATTCAATATTCTTCACCAACACAACAATTTGAATGCATCATTCTTCTATCTTCCTTTTTCATTGTCCGGCTTTTGCATGCACATGAGGCAACTGAAAAGAACCATGGCTTAGGTCAGGAGTACCTTAGTCATCAAAGTGACACCTTTGCTTTCTAGGACTTCAGAGAGGTATTTTGCAGCAGATCTGCCCAGTGCAACACAGCAATGGAGATGAGGATAAATGGTCAAATTGGAAAGATATTTTGGAGGAATAATGGACAGGACTTAGTGGTGGACTGGACATGGGAGTTACGGAGATGGGGGTGCCAAAGGGTGGTCTACACCAGGGCAGACTGAAGGAGGAAGACCAATTAGGTTATGACTGCACTCACCCAGATGAGAAAGTGAGGGTCATAATTAGGGTGGTAGCACTGGAAATAGAAAAACCAGGAAAGTTGTAAGGAATTTTGCTGAGGGAGAATTGACAAGATTTGATGCTTGGAGACAAAATTTGAGGAAAAAGGATGAGGAAGAGTCAAGGTTGACTCCAAGTAAAGAAATAAAGATCTACAATCTTTATAAAAGACAAGAGGTTAAGTAAAGTGGCCTCATACCAAAGCCCGCTGCTGTCAGGTCAACTCTGGCTCATACCAACCCTACAGGACAGAGCAGAACAGCCTCATGGGGTTTCCAAGGGGAGTAGACTGCCACATATTTCTCCTGCAGAGCTGCTGGTAGGTTCGAACCATCAGCCTTTGGGTTAGTGGCTGAGTGCTTTAACCACTGCACCACCAGGCTTCCCTGCAAAAGTGGCCTCATAGTCCTAAAATATTCTATTACTGAGAAATCACTTCTGAATATCAGTTTTCTCTTAATTACTTAGAATCATAAATCATTTTATTTTTCTTAAAAGGTTTGACTTCCCAGTTTGTGGGGAATTCCTGATCAATACTACTTAAAATATTTAAGGGACTGGTTGATCTCATTTTAGTGACAATTATTATTCCGAATATCGAGCCTCAGTGGTGCAGTGGTTAAGAGCTATGGCTACTAACCAAAAGGCTGGCAGTTCAAATCCACCAGCTGCTCCTTGAAACCCTATGGGGCAGTTCTACTCTGTCCTCTAGGGTCACTATGAGTTGGAATCCACTTGACAGCAACGGGTTTATTCCTAATACAGGCTTCACGTAAAGTAAGGAGAGAGGGCTGAGAAAATGTTTCAACTATTTTCATTTGAACATAGAGAAGTAGACCGAATAAATGATTCTTTTACGTTCTTTAGTGACAGAAATAATATGATTTTGAATTAATTTAAAGAATTCTAGTACAGATTACCCCAAAGGGACTCTTTAAATATGTATGTCTGTTGACTTTTTGCCTCTTCCTTAGAGCAAGCCCCCTCGGCCATCTGCTCAGAGAAGTCCAAAAGTGTTAAGAAGGCTGTTACCTTCGTCAGGCTGGAGTTACTTTCCAACTGACAGGGGAAAAAGATGTGGGTTTGTAGAACTTAGCCATTGTTTTCTCTGGGGTTTGAAAGCATAACATTTCCATTCAGAGGAAATAGTCAAGGATGTTTATTTTTTCAAACTTCATGAATATTAAAGGCAACATAATTGAAGCCAAAACATAAGGAAAATGAATGCAGGGATATGAATGTGGGTGTTCTGCTTTCAAAGGAGGCTTCGTCAGTGCAAAATGTTTGAAGCCCAAGAAGATAAATGGTATAAATATAAAGCTAAGTCAAATATGGTTTTGGAGATGAAGTGATCAAAATTTTATCTGGGTGTTTGCCATGCTCTCTGATGGAAGGCAGCCTGAGAAAGAAAAATGTTGTTCTATGAGTGGACCTCAAGAAAAATGAACAGACTGAATTTCTACTGGAAATTCAAGGTCCCAATTCTCTCTCTGAAGTTCAGATGTTTTCAGCCTGGATATACCATAACCAAGAAGAATTTATAATTCTTCAACTTAATATGAAGAACTAATAACCAGTGAGTGGCTTAGATAAGACCTATGAATCTTCAAACCATTTAAATATTTGAGTGCCAAAGGCCATACTTCTCTTCACGAGCTCATCTAAATACAACAAGCCTTGTAGTATTTCTCTTCCAACTCTGGGTCCAACAGCGGTTCCATGGTTTGAAAAACAGTAACTGGTATTATGACAAAAAAGTTTGGGATGCTGACGTAGACAGCTACTGGCCTATTTTGGGGTTGGGAATGATTCAGGCCCCTGCCCCCCCCCACCCCCGCCGTGAGATTTAATTTACTTTTTAAGAGGAAAATCCAAACGCTGAACTCACTTGCAAAATGAAGAAGCCACTAAGGGCTGTTCGACAAAGACAATAAAATACAGAATTTTAACCGTCATATTAAATGCGTTTTCACTACACTGACTGGCATAGAAGCTGTAGATGCGAAGACAGTGGGGTTCCTGAGTACAAAGATCAGCCCTGTAGTGGGGGCGGGAGAGAACGATATTGAACTAGCATTTGTGGACTTGTATTTTGTATATGAGATGCAGGGAAGGGAAGAAGGTAGAAGAATGGAGGGTGGGCAGGAGGAACAGGAAATACAAGATAGGCGCACAGAAAAAAAGAGGGGAAATTGAGGCCCGGGAGAACCTAGAGAAAGTGCAATTATAGTCATTCCTTTAGTCTTTCTATGGCTTTCTGGCACCAAAATAAAAACCAGTTGTCGCTGAGTCCATTCTGACTCATGGAGATCCCATGTGTGTCATCGGAGTAGAATTGTACTCCATAGGGTTTTCAATGATTGATTTTTCTAAAGTAGATTGCCAGGCCTTTCTTTCAAAGCATCTCTGGGTGAACTCAAACCTTCAGTCTCTCCGTTCACCATCCAGTACAGTAATTGTTTGCACCACCTAAGGACTCCAGCATCAAAATGTCACTACCAAATCATTCGTTTTTCAGTTAATCAGTTCATTCTTTCAAAGACTTTTGAGAGGCAACTAAAACAAGCTCAGTTCTGCAATAATTTAAAATTTAACCTTTTTTTTTTTTGAGACTGGTATTAATAGTTTACTTTTATTTTTAAACTTTAAACTTATTTTTGAAACATGATCCATCAACTATGTGTTTTATTCATTCATTAAGCAAAACAGTCATTAAACACCCACCTACTCTATGCCAGACACAGTATTTCCTACTTGAGCGACAGCAGGCTATAGAGGAGACTGAGTTCATGCCCTCCAAAGCCTTCTGTCTACTGAGAAGGAAAGACAGTAAGTGAACAGTACATGTCAAGAGACTGACAAAGTAGAGAACAGGGTACTCTGGGAGTTGATGGCAGTTGGGGAGTCAGAGTGGGGAGTAATCCAGGAAGACTCCCCTGAATAAGCAATTTTTCACAGCAGCTTTTGAAGGATGAGTAGGGATTGATCAAGTGGGGTCATGTGATTGAAAGAAATGGAAGACCCTGCTCCAGGCACGGCAATGTCCTAGAAATTGGAGAAAGCCTGGAACATCCCAGGAACTAATACGGCGGAAGCACAGAGAGTAAAAGAAAGCTGGCATAAACAGGACTTAGACTGTAGAGGGTCTTTAAATCTTGTTAAGAATACTGGACTTTATCATAGTGTCAAGTTGAACCAACAAAGGGTTCTAAACAACAACATGACGTGCTCAGGGTTACATTTAAGCAAGATTATTCAACTATGGAAATTTCCTATAAATACTCAGGCCCTTAGACTGAAATTTTCAATTCTTAGACATTTTTCTTCTTATAAATGTAAGCTCCATGAGAGAAAGACCTGGTGACCTCCTCCCATAAAGATTACAGCCTGGGAAACCCTACGGGGCTGTTCTACTCTATCACACGGGGTCACTATGAGTCAAAAGTCAACTCGATGGCACACAACAACAATGACAATGATTACACCCTTATTATTTTTATAATTATTATAATTATATATATTTTACATAATAATTTTATAATTTATAAAATAATTATTAACTATTTTCTCTTCTTGTTCAAGGCTACCTTTTCTTCCTCAGTGCTGGTTCCCACATCTTTCCTCTTCCTGCCATAAGCCCCTCATTCCCCTGCCATATCTTCTGGAACTTCTTATCCTTTTACATGTTGTTCTCTCATTCTGCAATGTTGTCCAACCCTTTAAATACTTCAAAAAAAAAATGTTTATTTTACTTTCAGATATTGCTGAGGGGTCACTATTATCCTTTAAGAAGTTTTCACTATTCCCTGGACCCCACCCCAACTTGATCCCATCCTTTTGCAGTTTTTTAATTTCTAGTATATATTTCAGTCACTTCACAGAACATATTATATTACATGTTTGCAAGTCTGTTCCCTTCACTAGCTTTTCTTTAAAAAAATTTTTTTTGTGGTAAAATATATATAACAAAAAAATTGCCATTTTAATCATTTTTAAGTGGCTCATTCGGTGGAATCAATTACGTGCGTCCTGTTGTACAACCATCACCACTAGCCATTTCCAAAAGTTCTTCATCACCCCAAACAGAAACCCTGGACCCCTTAAACAGTAACCACATTATCTTCTTCCTCCAGGCTGTGATAATTACTGATAAACTTCTGTCTTTATGCATTTGCCTATTGTAGACATTTTGCATAGGTGGGATTATACAATATTTCTCCTTTTATGTCGGGCTTATTAACTCAGCGTATTGTCTTCATATTCATCCATGTCATAGCATGTATTAGAACTTCATTCCTTTTGTAGGACTGTACAGTATTCCATTGTATGGCTATACCACATTTTGTTTAACTATTCATCTGTTGTTGAGAATTTGAGTCGTTTCCACCTTTTGGCCGTTGTGAAGAGTGTGGCAATGAACACTGATGTTATCTGTTTGTATTCCTGCTTTCAAATCTTTTGGGTATATATCCAGGATTAGAATTACTGGGTTTTTAAGGCAATGCTGTGTTGAACTTTCTGAGGACCCTTCATAACTCTCTGAGGACAGAGGCCAAATATTTCCTTCTTATATATATATTTTTTATATTTTCAGCAACTAGCTCATGACTGGCAGAAAGGAGACCCATATAATTATTTTTAACCCGAATTCAGTAAAAACCAACAAGCATTGGAAAGCTCTCATGACTTTCCAAACTTAGCTGAGAGATTTATTTTTCCACCAAAATCACAGGATTACACCGCTTAAAACAAAGCATAATCCAGTCTTTTACCTGGGCAGTTACTAGTGTGAACTATGTATAGCAGAACCAAAAATACCTCAGTGAAACATCAATTTTAGATATTAACGGGTGGTTTACTGTTCACAATTTAACTGCTCTTATTGAGCTTTCAATTGCTTGTGCTGGAAGGGAGAGCCAGAGTAGGCAACTGGGGAGGAGAGAGCAGTTATTTTACGGGATCTTCACCATGGGATGTCATCAACCCTTTCGGTTCTTACAAAGAAAAGGCAAAGCAAGACGAAGAGCTGCTTACTGACTAGTCATGGTTCCCTTATTCATGGCAGCTATTTCGAAAACAACTACCCTTTGGTAATGATAAAATTACATCATTTTAAAAAACCAGACACTGTAACTGTACTGGAGCCCCAGTGGCACAGTGGTTAAGAGCTACGGCTGCTACCCAAAGGGTCAGCAGTTTGAATCCACCAGCCGCTCTTTGGAAACCCTATGGGGCAGTACTGCTCTGTCCTGTAGGGTCACTATGAGTTGGAATTGGCTTGACAGCAATGGATCTGGTTTGGATTTTTGAGAAGGGCAGTAGTAAAAAGTGAAAAAAGATTTTGTGCGTTGTGCATTTCACGATATTTAGCACTTAGAACAACCTCCCATGGCTAACAGCCCATTGCCACTGAGTCAATTCTGACTCTTAATGACCCTGTAGAACAGAGTAGAACTGTCCCATAGGGTTTTAAAGGCTGTAATCTTTATGGAAGCAGACTGCTACATCTTTCTCCTGCGAAGTGGCTGGTGAGTTTGAACCACTGACCTTTCAGTTAGCAGCTACCTGCTTAATCACTGCACCACCAGGGCTCCTTTCCATGGCCAAAAACCACATCTTATTCCTACTGTCTCCAGTGCCTAGCAAGCGCCTGGCTTGTAGTAGGCAAACAATAAATGTTTGTTGAATGTGAAATAAAAGACTTTAATAAAATTGTAGTTTAGAAAGGTTTCAGGAACTGGCAAATAAATAGCTGCTGCTCTTGGCAGGTCTCTGCTGGCAGATCTGATTATGGGAAAACTTCGCTATTATTGTTCAGCCAAATATGATAATTGCTGAACCTTTTCAGTTGTAAGTAGGGCCACTATTTTTAACTCTGTGTTCCTACTGCTACATGTGTTTCTAGGTTGTTTCTTTGTTCCTGAAAGTAAACAGGGAAGCCATGCCTGGATCTGTTTAACCCCACCTGTCCTTTTTCCTTCAAGTTGATGATAAAAAGAAAAGATTCCACCTCAGAATTTAGAACTACAGAGCATGGAGTCCTAGACCGGCTCCCCATAAAAGACGGCAGTTCCCGAGGCTTCCCAACAGGCCAGGCTCTGGGTACAATTATGGGAATTAGGATGAGTGTGTGTCTTCATCAGAAAGAGTAGCTGGCTCACAGTTGCCTGTGTGGTGAACAGATGAACGACAAATGTGTGGAACAGATCAAACCTCCCCTTTTGGGGAAACTATACCCCAGTGAGGGATATTTGGACCCAGGCGGGAGTATTAGACATGGCATACGCGTGTTTACAAGCCAAAAAAGGAATGTGAGAAAGCTGCTAACCCTCCTGCTCAATGCCCTCTGAAGGGGCCCCTGTAATTGCTTCTTTCTAACCTCAGAGCACTTGGTGGCCCTCCATGGAAAGGAGTGAGCAGCTTACTATAGGACACTGACTGCCCTGCCCACTGACTAGAAACACATGTTTCTTTCTGTCATCCCTGTGAATAGTTGCAATTCCATAATGTGATAGCTGTCAACTTATTTCCTTCCATTTGTGGTTCACTGAAACTTCAGTATCTAAAGACCTCATCATCCTGTCACCAGCCGTTGTTAATGCCTCCAACAATGTTGCAACAATAAGACTGATCACGCTCGCCGTCATAAACTCATCCTTATATTCTACACAAACTTTGTATTCTAGACTCTTATAAATCTGCACACGGCCCTGCCCAGACTCCCTCAGCTATCCAGATTTTGAATGTTACTTTACAATAAAAACCCCTTAACAAACGTAGAACCTACAACCACAGAGATTTTTTTTAATTGCATATTACTGATTAGGATGATGGACACGTTCACAGAATTTTGGAGTTGGGAGGATTCTTACTGACGATATGGTACATTTCTTCTCATTTTACATATGCAGATGTATTACAGACAATCACTAACTGTATCCAGGATTTCCTCATCTGTTCTAATACTTCAAACATGCTGCTATTGTTAATTCTTAATTCCCAACCTTCACAAAACAAGGGAGTCACTGTTCCCCATTTCAAAAGTCTAGGAAAGAAACCAGAGAGGGAAAATTATTCACTACACCAGTAAATTATTTAACTTATTTCTGGGTTAGAAATACATTTCAATATACTTTTCACCATTATACACATCTGACCAAATAAACACCACAAACTATTCTTCAGACTATAAATATTGTGCTCGCTACAATTTACCACATAATAAATCAAAATAGCATATCTCTGCTTCTGGGCTTAAGTCTTTCATGCCAGCACAAGGCCGAGGGGGTAAATAAATTCAACACAACACAAATATGAATTCACTTTCTGTTCACTTTTTCTAATATCTGATAATCTTTTACATATTTCTGGGAGGAAAAAAGATTTAACAATATGTTCATTTCGATACTCAAATTAGCTTATTCCGTTTTAGAAAAAGCCTTTTAATCTTGCTGTTGAATTTTGCTTTGGGCGCATTCATTAGTTATTGCTTTTACAGTTTGGGGAGTTCCTGGGGGATACAAATGGTTAATGCACTCAGTTGGTAACTGAAAGGTTGGAGGTTTGAGTCTACCCAGAGGCACCTCTGAAGAAAGGCCTGGAGATCTACTTCTGAAAATCTGCCATTAAGACCCTCTACAGCACAGTTCTACTCCATACATGTGGTGTCATCATGTGTCACAGTTAATTCGACAGCAACTATTTATGTGTGTGTGTGTGTGTGTGTGTGTTTTACAGTGTGTCTGTGGGCATGCGGTAGGGACGACAGGACTGTGTTTTTTCCTAAGGATACAGGGAAGGGAGACAGATTCTGTCATCAGGATGCCCACAGTTTTTCTAGGGGCACAAATAAGTACAATAAACAAAATGTTGGAATTACTCAGGAAAAGAAGGCTGTTAAAGGCAGGGGGAGGGGTATGGAAGCTAGAAAGTGGCAGTGTAAACCACAAACCTGCTGGACAAGGACATTGTGGCATCTGGGCTACAGGTTGTGAGGTCCTAATGAAGGCTGTGTGAGATCGAATGCAGGGATTGGGCAAAACTTAAGAGGTAGCATTGCCAGTGCTTGGTGACTGATAAGACTGGTGAGAGGGAGCACTCTGGTTCTTGGCTTCTGTGAACTGGTAGATGGTGGAGCCCCTGACTGAGATGGGTACATAGACAAGGAGGAGGTGTCCAGGGGATGTGATAACATCTCTTTCATACATGCTGAGCTTAGGGCGTGTG
Organism: Elephas maximus indicus; assembly: GCF_024166365.1. Classification (NCBI taxonomy): domain Eukaryota; kingdom Metazoa; phylum Chordata; class Mammalia; order Proboscidea; family Elephantidae; genus Elephas; species Elephas maximus. Next base: position 57,435,240 of record NC_064841.1, on the reverse strand, counting down.
TGCCCTCCAAGCTGAGAAGTCTGCAAGGTGCTGGATAACTGAGTCTGGCACTTCAAAGAGAGACAGACACAACCCTTCTGACATTTAGGTTTGGAGGTCATAAGCACACAGGTATTAGTGGAAGCCAAGAGGAACTGACAGGAGAATTCTGGAAGAATGAACCTGTGGCTCAGGCCAGGGCCTTGGGGAGCATCAGTGTGCAAGAATGGTAAAGGGTTGGCTGGAGTCCCAGAAGAGGATGGTGTTAAAGAAGCAAAGGAAGATGTGAGCTTTAAAAAGAGTACCTGGCCATGGTCAAGGACCACACAGAAGTCTATAAGACATTCTCTGGAAATGGAATTAAGAGCTGATTGCTGACGTGGGTGAGACTAGTTTTGAAGGAATGAGGAGGTCAGTTCTAACCGGCTGAGGACTGAATGAGAAGTGAGGACGTGGGTTGAGTAAGAGTTTTGTTTTCCAGTTGCTATGGAGCTGACCCTGACTCATGGTGACTCCACATATGTCAGAGTAGGCTTGTGCTCTGTAGGGTTTTCAATGGCTAATTTTTCAGAAGTAGATTGCCAGGCCTTTCCTCTAAGGCACCTCTGGGTGGACTCGAACCTCCAACTTTTCAGTTAGCAGCTGAGTGCTACCGAGAAAGAGTAAACCTCACCGAGAAGTATGACTGTGGTGGCTCTTAAAACTGTTACTAGAGGAAGGGCACAGAGCCCAGCGGGCCGCCACAGCCCACCTCACAGCATCTCCTGTGAACATATTGCTCAGACAGTGTCCCCTCTCCACCCTCCTCAGCACATCCTAACACCAAAAACAAAACTAAAACACCTCAAAACTCTTGGGCAGAGTGATCTGATTACAGTTAAAAACGAGGTGGTACACTCAGGTAAGAATCACACCACCCCTAAATAATAGAAGTGGTTATCCCTGGCAGAATACACACGTGCACACACACGCACATATTACAGCAAGAATGCTTGAGTATTACAGTGAACAACACTTTTTGTTGTTGTTGTTCGCTGTAAGACATACACTAATTCAACAATTTCTACAGGTAAAATACAGTGATGTTGACTACATTCTTCAAATGGTGCAGCCATTCTCACCTTCCTTTTTCGATTTGTTCCTCCCCCATTGACATAGGCTCACTGTCCCCTAAGTGTCCCACCTAACCTTTCAAGCTGCTGTTAATAATTTGATACAATGAAAAATACTTTAAAAGTAAAATTCAAAATATAAAAAAAGGTTGTATTTAAGGTAATAGTCATAAGGATACACAGAGTTTTATATTTAAAAATTAATCCCTGGTCAATTAAACTATCAGTATAAATAATCAGCACATAGCACAGTCTTGCAGATAGTAGATACCCAATCAATGTTTATTGAGGTGCATTTTAGGACACTATTGTAATTGCGGAAACCCTGGTGGCGTAGTGGTTAAGAACTATGGCTGCTAACCAAAAGGTGGGTAGTTCGAATCTACCAGGCACTCCTTGGAAACCCTATGGGGCAGTTCTACCCTGTCCTTTAGGGTCGCTATGAGTCAGAACCAACTCAACAGCAACTGGTTTGGTTTTGGGTTTTATTGTAATTGCAGCCAAACCGCTGCGCCCGTCATTCCGAGTATCCTTCCAGCAGGGTGGACAGCAGTGTTTCCTGGGGGTACCAGAAGCCAACCTCATGGGGGTGCCCACCTTTTATGACTACCTGTAAAGTCCATGACTGCTTCTGGGAGTTAGACTGGCTTTCTTCTATCTCACCCCCCAACCCCTGTAAAATACAATATTTACCAAATATCACTTTAAGATTATCTAGCAAGAGTTAGATTTCATGACATGCCCCAGTTCCAAATCCTAGAGCAGTTTACTCTTAAACAGCGTTCACAAGTTTTATATGTAAAGTTTTTCTCCTCAGCTGAAGGCTTTTGTAGAAGGAATCCAGTAAAGAGAAGGACTGGGTTGTTTGCCCTAAGGCTGAATGCCTTAGGCAGGACCTTCTCTGTACTTGTCCCAGATTAACACCTGTAGCTTTTCCTTCTGTGTAAGTCTTAACTCTAAGTTTACCTGAACATTTCCAGTACAAAGAACAATGTATAATTTTGGAAGAGAATATAATAAAACAAGGGTGGCTTCACACCTGGAAAAGTATACATTGCATAAACGTGAATTTGGTTCACTTTCCAGGCACCATTAAGCTCAGGCTAGAAAAGACAACTCATTATCTACCACCTTGATGTGTGGTCTATTCTGCCCTCCGACTCATTAACTGTATAAGGTCTGGAGAAACACAGGCGCTAAAGCTGACTTTGAGGAATCATGTGTGTTAATCTCCCTCTCCGGCCCAAGAGGAACAGTATTTTATACCTCTTTATCCTAATGCACGGCCTCCATCCCGACCCCACACTCCAGGTGGCACTTTGCTTTCTTTAATTATTCTTTTAGGAAGATTATATGAGAAATTAACAATCAACCACAATAACAAACACAGGAATCTTCGAACATATTGTTACAAGAGGGGTCCAAAATGAAATGAAATGCCCAGGATGGTCTGCTGGGGAGGGATGGGAGACAGCTGCCAAGCACGTGAAATCATGTTATCCTTGTTTCACTGTGTCAGATTCATCCGTGTAGTGACTTACGCATTTAAGAGGAGGGGAACTAAATTTTTCACAAGTTAAAGCAAAATTATTTTCCTTAAAATAAGCTATTGTAACATGTTATCACATAAATACTTTTGCTCATTCCTTTCTGAATGAATAACAGAGTGCTTCCGTCTTCAGAAGGAGCCCTGGTGGTACAGTGGTTAAAGTGCATGGCTGCTAACTGAAAGGTCGGTGGTTCAAACCTGCTAGCCACTCTCTGGAAGAAAGCTGTAGCAGTCTGCTTCCATAAAGATTAGAGCCTTGGAAACCCTATGGGGGAGTTCTCTGTCCTATAGGGTCGCTATGAGTCGGAACTGACTAGATGGTAGTGAGTTTTTCTTTTTCCTGGCTTCAGAGTGTGTTCTTTTTCCCTGGGCTCCCATGGATGTCACAGGTAACAGTCTTGGTTTTCACACTGTCGAATGTTCTACATCACGCTGGTCTTTTTTGTTTTTAACCACAGATCTGGCTCTTTGTATGGCCACATAGTAACTGGCAACAAGTAACCTTGTAATTGGAATATCACATAGTTAAAAGCATATGTGGCCCAATCAACAAATACAATATTTTGGCTTCCCCATTTCCTGTTACAAATTTCCCTTTCTCCTCCTTTAGTAATTGATGCTGTCCCCAGGAAAGCCTCCTATCTATCACCCATAGGCCTCTGGCACCTTGAAGCATTTTATTTTTATCAGGACGCTTTGGGAAACCTATCCTCCAGGCTGCACCAGTGCCCTTTCATTTCTAAAAGGCTCCTTATCTGGCAGTCGGTTCAAGTCCATTTATGTGGTTTGGCCAGGATTTCCACTTCATAAAAGATGAATTCATGGATCTAAAAACACATGTCCCTCTACAGATAATTAGTCTCTTCTTCCAAATATCCGCTTTCTCTCATTTTTCTCTCAAGTCCCTTATTCATTGTCAGCAATCTTTTGGGACCTCTAACAGTCAAAGAATAAAGATGTATTCTCTGATATTTAAGAAATTTTAAAACTAAATAAGGTATCTTATTCTATTACAACCCATTGCTATGATATACCTATTAACATTTAAAATGATAAATCACCTCATGGAGGAATAATTTTTATACTCACAGGAAAATTATAAAGGCTTATGTCTTTATTTAAATATTTATTAGCATAGTCAAGGCTGTCTATTTTTAAAAACTTCACTGAGATAGAATTTTCTAGTAAATTATTTATGTCAATATTAGTTAGTGATTGTTCTTGAGATTACAGTTATTTTGACTTATAGTTGGTATACCCACCAGGTAATTATGTGTATTGTAACACAGTACAGTGAGTAACACAGTACAGTGAGTAACACAGTATAATAACACAGTATAGTGAATAACACAGTACAGTGAGTTACACAGTACAGTGAGTAACACAGTATAGTGAACACAGGATAGAAAGCAGGTATGAAATCAATCAAACCTGGGACTGAATCCTGCCTTTTAAAGTTTTCAAGAGCAAAGACGTCACTTTGATCACTAAGTGTATGTGTTAGTCATCTAGTGCTGCCATAACAGAAATACTACAAGTGGATGACTTTAACAAAGAGAAATTTATTTTCTCACAGCCTAGTAGGTTACAAGTCCAAATTCAGGGCATCAGCTCCAGGGGAAGACTTTCTCTCTCTGTTGGCTCTGGAGGATGGTCCTTGTCCTCAATCTTCCCTGGTCAAGGAGCTTCTCCGGCGCAGGAACTCTGTGTCCAAAGGACGAGCTCTGTTCCTGGTGCTGCTTTCTTGGTGGTATGAGGTCCCTAACTCTCTGCTTGCTTCCCTTTCCTTTTATCTCTTGAGAGATAAAAGGTGGTGCAGGCCACACCCTAGGAAACTCCCTTTATATTGGGTCAGGGAGGAGACCTAGGTTAAGGATAGTGTTACAATCTTACCCTAATCCTCTTTAACATAAAATTACAATCACAAAATGGAGGACAACCGCAGAATACTGGGAATCATGGCCTAACCAAGTTGATATACACATTTTTGGGGAGACATAATTCAATCCATGACATTCCACCCTTTGGTCCCCCCCAGATCACATCCTTGCAACATGCAAAACATATTCACCCCATCGTATCATAGCAAAAGTCTTAACTCCAAGTTCAAAATCCAAAAATGCTTCGTCAGTGAAATCTAGAATATAAGTTATCTGCTTCCAAGGGTACAATGGTAGAACAGGTACAAGCTAGACATTTCCATTATAAATGGGAGAAACTAAAGGAAAAGAAGGTATAACAGGCACCAAGCAAGTCAGCAGAACACATTACATTAGCCCTCAAAGCTTCAAAAATAATCCTCTGTTCTCTGAGACAATTTACACAATAACCCTACCCTCCAGCCTCTAGGTATCAGCCATACTTTCTGGATTCTGAGTGGAGGCCCCTTGGCCCTGTCTTCAGCTCCACCTTCCAGGCCCACTGGGACAGCAACTCTGCTCCCTCAGCTTTAGGCTCATTCTCCTAGTCCATCTGAGTGGCAACTCCACCCTTAGAAACACCAGAAGCCATAGCTCCACCCTTTGGAACCCCTGATGTCACGGCCATACTTTTTCAGACTGAGGGAGCTCGGCTTCTTGTATTGTCTCTTCAGTTTCTGCTTCCTGGCTTCTTGGCCTCTCGGCTCCTCAGGCCTCATGCCCACATCTGCCTTGCTGGGGCAAGTGTTCGAAAGCTCTGTAGCTCCACCGATAAGTGCCTAGAGGCACCCCACCCTGCCATGAAGCCTCCTGTGCACAGGCACTCAGCTTTCTCACTCCGTGGATTGGCTCTAATGCCGTCTCATGCTGGTCTCCTGGTTCGGCTGCTGCTGGTTCTCTGCTGTTGCCGCTTCTCTGCCACTGCAGGTTCTCTGCTGCACTGGTCCTCTGCCGCTGTTGCAACTCTATCTGTTCACAGTTTCAAAACTGCTTCCACATTTTAGGGATCTGTTAGAGCAGCACCCCACTCCTGGTACCAGGTTCTGTGTTAGTCATCTAGTGCTGCCATGACAGAAATACCACAAGTGCATGATGTTAACAAAGAGAAATTTATTTTCTCACAGCCTAGTACGTTACAAGTCCAAATTCAGGGCGTCAGCTCCAGGGGAAGGCTTTCTCTCTCTGTTGGCTCTGGAGGAAGGTCCTTGTCCTCAATCTTCCCCTGGTCAAGGAGCTTCTCAGGCACAAGAACCCCGTGTCCAAAGGATGTACTCTGCTCCTGGTGCTGCTTTCTTGGTGGTATGAGGTTCCCAACTCTCTGCTTGCTTCCCCTTCCTTTTATATCTTGAGAGATAAAAGGTGGTGCAGGCCACACTCTAGGAAAACTCCCTTTACATTGGATCAGGGAAGAAACCTGGGTAAGGGTGCTGTTATAATCCCATCCAAATCCTCTTTATCATAAAATTACCATCACAAAGTGGAGGACAACCACAGAATACTGGGAATCATGGGCTAACCAAGTTGATACATACATTTTTGGGGGGACATAATTCAATCTATAACAGTATACTTGACGCAAGCCATGGTCATATGCATGTTAAAGCTGGGAGATGAAAAAAGAAAATGGAAGGAGAATCGATGCATTTGAATTATGGTGTTGGTGAAGAATACTGAATAATCCCATGGATTGCCAGAAGAACAAAGAAATTTGTCTTGGAGGAAGTACAGCCAGAATGCTCCTTAGAAGTGAGGACGGTGAGACTTTGTCTTTCTTACTTTGGTCATGCCATCAGAAAAGATGAATCGCCAGAAAAGGACATCATGTTTGGTAAAGCAGAGGGTCAGGAAAATGAGGGAAACCTTCCATGAGATGAATTGACACAGCTACAACAATGGCCTCAAACATGCCAGAGATTGGAAGGATGGCACAAGATTGGGCAATGTTTTGTTCTGTTATACATGAAGTTGCCATGAGTTGGAGCCAACTTAATGGCAACTAACAATAACCTAATCTGCAGAGGTAAGTTAAAATTGGCTTTCTGATTTAGAAAGTCTTTAAATGAGAAAAAAAGAAAGACGGAAAGGAGTGGAAAGGAAGGAAAACCTAGGATAATATAGTGTCATTATGCTTAACATTCAGGGTTCTCTTTGGTTAACTGTATCCATAGCGACTTCCCAAACAGAGGGGGTCACTGCTCTGGTCAGGATAATGATCTCAGGCTCTAAAATTCTATCTACATGCAGAGGTTGCTACCAGGTGTGGGTGGCAATTGAGTACAATCTGTTCACACACAAAGAGTCAAAATAAGTCAGAGAATGAAGAATTTATGAGCGAGAACAATTAGGCTGAGAGAGGGACCAACATGAAGAATAACTCATGAGCAGGGGTGAAAGGTTGACACTAGTAGGTGAGGAGGACATAGGTACTGGAAAGATCCGGAAACGTGGACCAGTGACAGCGGCTAGAACTCAGCAAGGACCCCGTGAATGATCTTTGAATGCAAACCTAATTTAAAAAAAAATATAAGAAGCTAATAAAAGAAGGAGTATTAAAAAAAAATAGTACAAATAAATTAAAATAAGAGGAGATAGAAAGAAGGCAGAAAACCAAATTAATTCACCAAAGTGGACAATGATGACACTGTAATACTCTGTTAAAAGACAAGGTTTAAAACACCTTCAAGAACTTTCCCTCAAAACAAAACCACCATGGGTCTCTTACTTACCTAGTGCTGCTCTAGCAGAAATACCAGAAGTGGTCGGCTTTAATGAACATTAATTTATTTTTTCATTGTTTAGGAGGATAGAAGTCTGAATTCAGGGCACCAGCCTAGGGGAAGGCTTTCTCTCTCTGTTGGCTCTGGGGGAAGGTCGGGAAGGTCCTTATCTCTTTAGTTTGTGTTCCAGGGTTCCTTGGGCCTCAAGCAGTGTGTATCTTCCTCTTGATTTGTGTTTGCTTGCTTCTGTGCCTACGCTGCTCCTTTGATATCTCAAAAGTGATTGGCTTAAGACACTCTGTAAACTTATGTGGCCTCGTTAACATAACAAAGAAAATTCTTTTCCCAAAGGGGACTATATCCACATGTCTAGGGGTTAGAATTTGCAACACAGAATTTTGGGGTGCAAAATTCAATCCATAACAATGGGCTAGGAGTTACCTGAGTTGGATTCTAGGCCAGGTGTGTTGCTATCACCCTAAGAAAAAACGAAACCCGCTGCTGTCAAGTTGATTCTAACTCATAGTGAATCTATAGGACAGAGTAAAACTGCCCCATAGGGTTTCCAATGAGTGGCTGGTAGATTCAAACTGCCAACCTTTTGGTCAGCAGCCGAGCTCTTAACCACTGCGCCACCAGGGCTCTGCTATCACCCTATAGAATATTAATAATACTGTCACTTTTTCTGGGCCTCACTTTCTTTATGGGTCAACAAAGGACTTGGATGTCTCTTAGATTTCTTCCAACTTCGTTTGGCCACACACCTCAAACATTGGATCTTGTGGCACATTTTAAGTGATAACCTTGTGTTTGGCCCATCAAATCTAGAGGATTCTGCTGAGGACAAGTGGCATCAGAAGAGGTAAGCTGAAGATCCATTCATGAGCAAGAAGGCAGCTTCTGAAAATGCAGGCAGCTCACTGCGGAAGCCATGTGTGCAGCCCTGGAAAGAGCCTTTCTTCTTTGGAATGTCTCCTCAGGGAAAGCAAGACAACTTAAAAAGGCAAGGCTGGGCTGGCTACCCAGATTTCTGCCTCCACCCTGCTGTGCTCTGCCCATGGTGAGACCCACAAAATGTCCACGGTCTCTCTCTCAGTGGCACAATGGAGCCTGCCCACAGACTGGGGGAGAGGGCCTGTTCAAAGGCAGATTCAGGATGAGTTATGGGAAAATTGTTCACAGCATAATTTTTCCCCTTTCTCTCACATTGTTAGCATTTACTAAATCAACATCTCCATTTCCCTTCCTGTATTTAATCTGACTCACAGTTGGTGGAAAATGTTTCTAAAACCAACCCAGACCTGATAAATAGCATCAGCTTAATGTTAATAAAGGAATTGGCTCTCTGTTGAACTAAAGCATCAATTTAAGTAAATAATTACAAGATATCTCTGATTTTATAAAAAGAATTCATGGAAATGGTTCATATCTTTGTTTTAACATCATGACAAATGGAGGCAATGTGCAGGTAGAAAGCAACATAATTGTCGTCTTAGAAGGAAAACTTAGCAGTCTTTTCAATTCACTATCGTCGTCTTAGAAGGAAAACTTAGCAGTCTTTTCAATTCACTACAAGTTATTAAGCCTTACTTGGTGCTAGGCACAGGGCTTACAAAAGCAAGTAAGATGAGGTCCCAGTTTTTAAACAGCTCAAACTATGTTGTTGTTGTTAGGTGCCATCAAGTTGGTTCCAAATCAAAGTGATCCTGTGTACAATAGAACGAAAGGTTGCCCAATCCTACACCATCCTCATAATTGTCGCTATGTTTGAGCCCACTGATGCAGCCACTGTGTCAATCCATCTCATTGAGGGTCTTTCTCTTTTTCGATGATCCTCTACTTTACCAAGCATGATGTCCTTCTCCAGGGACTGGTCCCTCCTGATAACATGTCCAAAGTACATGAGATGAAGTCTCATCACCCTCACTTCTAAAAAGCATTGTGGCTGTACTTCTTCTAAGACAGATTTGTTTGCTCTTCTGGCAGTCCATGGATATTCAATATTCTTTGCTAACATCATAATTCAAAGACATAAATTCTTCTTCTGTCTTCCGTGTTCACTGCCCAGCTTTCACATGCATATGAGGCAATTGAAAACACCATGGCTTGGGTCAGGCGCACCTTCATCCTCAGAGTCATGTCTTTGCTTTTTAACACTTTAAAGAGGCCTTCTGCAGCAGATTTGCTCAATGCAATGCATCGTTTTGGGCTCTGATAATAATGGCCCTTCTTTTGTCCTTACAGCTTAGTGACTTTCTCTTGTCTCCCTCTCTCAGCCCTTCTAGCATCTTGCAACCAATTCCTTGAATTAAAATATAATACTTTACATACTTAGGCTTCTTTCTCTGTTCCTGATTAGACCCAGGATGATACATAACCCATTAATGACAATAACCCATTGCCGTTGAGTTGATTCTGGCTCATACGGACCTTATCTATAGGACACAGTAGAACTGCCCCATAGGGTTTTCAAGGCTGTAATCTTTATGGAAGCAGACTGCCACATCCTTCTCCGGAGGAGCATCTAGTAGGTTCGAACCACCCATCTTTTGATTAGCAGCTGTGTACTTAACCACTGCACCACCAGGGATTACCTACTAATGATACATAACATAGCAAATATTCTACCAGCAGTTTGAACAAACATGCTTAAAAGCTATGAGTGGACACAGAAAAAATAATTTTGCTGGGAGTCTGGACAAGACGCCATCTCCATGAAGGCAGTAACACCCTTCACGGTGAAACCTTGAAAGATGTTGAGTGTTTGGTCCTTTAAAGGTGAGTCGAATTGCAACAGTTGAGGAAAGGAGGAGAAGGGTATTTCACACAGCAACTTTCAGAAACAGCACGGCGCTAGCACAGGTGGGAGTGAGAGAAGGGGTGCTTCAGCGGGTAGAAAGAGGCCCACGGTGGGCAACTTGAAAGCCCTTCTAAGGAGTCTGGGATTTGCTCTGCAGGTAGTTGGGAACTGACCAAGTTTCTGAGCAACAGCAGGTTGTAATGCAGGGTGAAGCCTGAAGGAGGCGATGACATGGAGGTCACTCGGGGCAGAAGCTGGCGAGGGTTAGTGCTGTGACAGTAGCAGATGAGAATGTGGAGGGGAGTGGATTTGCAGGACCTATTGGTGGAGGAAGGTATAGGAATGGAGATAGATGTATGTACAGCATGGAGATGAATAACGATACTCAGAAGCACACAGGCTGTAGGCAATGGATGTGACTTGGGAGTATGTTGAATCTTAGGGGGCCGTGAAAACACACAGATGGAAAGGGTGAGAAGTTCTTACAATGCAAGTCTGGTACCTAAAAGAGAGGTTAGGGCTGGAGATAAGTAAATGCAATATGGAGAGTGCTGAGAGTTGAAGCGTGGGAATGGAAGAGATGGCCATGGAAGAAAAATCTATAAAGGATTGAACTCTAAGGAACAAAACACTCAAAGGCCAGACAGGAAAAGAAAAACCAGCAAATGAGGTAGAAAGAGACAGATAGGTGGAAAGTCTGCAAGAGAAGGGATGTAGATGTAAACATGGAAGAATTTTAAGAAATAGAAGGTGGTCACAAATATATCATAGCACAGGTTCAGTAAGGTGGTGATTGGAATGTCTTTGGACATGGTGTTTAGGAGCTCTGATCATCTGATTCGATTCCTTCATGTTACAAGGGAACTGGTCCTTGAGGGACTAAGTTGCCTGAGGGCACAGAACTGGTTAACAGTGGAAAAAAAAAAAATAAACCTGTTCCTGTGGAGTAGACTCCACTCCAACTCATGGCGACCCCAGTACATGCTCCATTCAGTTCTCAATGGCTGGTTCTTCAGTAGTAGGTTGCCAGGTCTTTCTTCCGAGACTTGAGCCTCCAACCTTCGGGTTAGCAGCCAAGCACGTTAACCATTTGCACCACCCAGGGTCTCTAGTTAACAGTGAAACTAGACTAGAATTTTGGTTTCTGGTGGTCAACCAGAATGCATCTCACCGAAGAGACCACTCTTCATGATAAGAACTAAGGCTTCCCACAGAGAAGCTCAGAAAGACTTGCTGCTCTACCTCAACTCCCTAACTCAAGTCACTACAAAAAGATGTTTTCGTTTTACAGTATTTATTTGTCCAGCAGCCATTTTTTATATTTATCCAAGTTGACCTAAAAGGACTTTACTCTTAAAAGACTGAATTTACCCACCAGACTAAACATGCGAACAAGCACAAAAGGGACTTCTGATGAGACGTGGGACACCTAAAAGAGCCTTCACACCAAGTTCAGGCATTATCACACACTTTCCTTTCTAGTTTGGAATCTGCACGTTTTTCTTTATGGAAAAAAAAAAGATTCCTTGGGAACTAACAATCAATATCTTCCTTAAATATTCCTATTCCCCTGATAGAAACATGTCAGAAATAAATTTCCTGGCCACAAAGATCAGAATGGTAGTTATAAAAATCCAGTTATATTTAATTGATATTTTCTCTCACCTGCTGTTTAAAAAAATGAAATGAAGCATTAACATTTTATTTTTCACCATTGTTGAAGTGTACTAATATTTTCCTTTAAGTTCTAGGGATGAAATGACCATGTGAAATCCTGGAAAAGCATAGGCTTTGGAATCAAATGGTCCTCGGTACAAATCGTCTCTCCATCATTCATAACCTAAACCAAACCAAACCTGCTGCTGTCGAGTAGATTAGACGACTCATAGTGACCCTCTATGACAGAGTAGAACTGCCCCATAGGGTTTCCTAGACTGTAATCCTTTGTCTTTTTTAATTGAACTTCAGTGAAGGTTTACAGAGCAAACCAGTTCCTCATTAAACAATTAATACATATATTTTTCTGTGATGTTGGTTGTCAACTCCATGGCATGTCAACACTATCCCCTTCTCGACCTTGGGTTCCCTGTTACCAGTTTTCCTGTCCCTTTCTGCCTTCTAGTCCTTGCCCTGGGCTGGTGTGCCCTTTTAGTCTCATTTTGTTTTATGGGCCTGTCTAATCTTTGGCTGAAGGGTAAACCTCAGGAGTGACTTCATTGCTGAACTAAAAGGGTGTCCGGGGGCCATCCTCTCGGGGTGTCTCCAGTCTCTGTCGGGCCAGTAAGTCTGGTCTTTTTTGTGTATTAGAATTTTGTTCTACATTTTTGTCCAGCTCTGTCTGGGACCCTCTATTTGTGATCCTTGTCAAAGCAGTCAGTGGTGGTAGCTGGGCACCATCTAGTTGTGCTGGACTCAGTCTGGCAGAGGCTGTGGTACTTGTGGTCCATTAATCCTTTGGACTAATCTTTCCCTTGTATCTTTAGTTTTCTTCATTCTTCCTTGCTCCTGATGAGGTGAGACCAGTGGAATATCCTAGATGGCCGCTCACAGGCTTTTAAGACCCCAGACGCTACTCACCAAAGGAGAATGTAGAACATTTTCTGTATAAACTACGTTATGCCCTAGGCTGTAATCTTTACGGGAGCAGACTGCCACATCTTTCTTCCAAGGAGCGGCTGGTGGGTTTGAACTGCTAACCTTTGGTTCACAGCTGAGCGCTTAACTACTTTGCCACCAGTACCAAAAAAAAAAAAAAAACCCCGTTGCCACCAGTGTTTCCACGCCACCAGCGCTCCTGGTCTAATCTAAGGGGTAATAATTACAACAGATGGAACATGGAGTGTTACTATCTACCTGGTGCTGCACTGAATAAAGTAATAGGTGAGCTCAATTATCTCTACAATTACTTTAAGAAATAGATATTTTCCCCACTCTTTTTTTCCATATATTTAAAACTTTTTTTTTTTTACTCTGGTAAAAATATATACATAACAAAAAGTTTGCCTGTTAACCATTTTTAAGGGTCATATTTTTTTCATTGTGGTAAATATACACAACATAAAATTTGTCATTTCAGCCACTTTCAAGTGGACAAGGACATGGCACTAACGCCGTTCAACCATCGCCACTCTTTGTTTCCAAGATTTTCTCCTCGTCCCAGACAGAAACTCTGCCCCTTAAGCAGTAACTCCCCAGACCTCCCTGCCCCCAGCCCATGGTGACCACTGATCTACTTTGCATCGCCATGCATTTACCTATTCTAGATACTCTTTAGATATTTCATATAAATGGCGTCATACAATATTTGCCCTTTTGTGTCTGCTTTATTTCACTCAGCATGTTTTCAAGGCTTATCCATGCTGTAGCAGGTATCAGAACTTTGTTTCTTTTTGTGGTAGAATAATATTCCATTGTGTGTATCCATCCATCTGTTGATGGCCACCTGGGCTGTTTCCACCTTTTAGCTATTGTGAACAGTGCTGCAGTGAACACTGGTGTCCAAGTAGCCTCCCCTGACTCTTTAAAACAGAAATGTCAGCTTAGGCATTTCAATAACTTGCTTAAGGTAACAAAGGAGAATATAGCTAAATTGAGGGTAAAACAAACAAAACTCATTGCGGTCAAGTTGATTCCTATAGGACAGAGTAGAACTGCCCCCTAGGGTTTCCAAGGAGCAGCTGGTGGATTTGAACTGCTAACCTTTTGGTTAGCAGCTGAGCTTTTAACCACTGCATCACCAGGGCTCTAAAAAGTTGAGAGTGGAACCCCATTTTGTCTGCCTCACAGACCACATCGCGTTCAGCAATGCACCACAGCATTTCAGTGGCCTTACGAACACCTCCTTCCTGGAGTGGGGTGTTATACTCATTAAATGAACACTCCATGGAAATGCCAAGTACAAGATTAGTGCCCAATCAATGTTATAATTTTGGAGAGAGGACATAGCTTTAAATACCAACCTCGATTAGAATTAGAACCTAAACCTAACAGAAGGATGTCACTGGATTGCATAACAGGGAGCCAGACAATACCAAAATGACAGCAACAAAAAACCAAGCCATTCCGACTCACTGCAACTCAAAGTGTGTTAGAGTAGAACCGTACTCTATAAGGTTTACATGGCTGTGACCCTCCAGAAGCAGATTTCCAAACTTTTCTTCCAAGGCACCTCTAGGTGAGTTCACACCACCAACCTCTCGTTGAGTAAGCAAACGCTTAACCATTTACGCCACATGAGACCTTCATCATATATAGTTTAAAAAAAAAAAAAAAAAAGATTCTCCAAGGACCTCAACGGAGGGCAAAATTATTTGTTGGCGTATCTAGGATTTGTGACAATAAAGAGTGAGATAATACCAGGTTTGGGGGCTCATTCAATGGAATATTTGAAATAAAAATGTCCTTTTGCTAGAAATGAACTATGTATTTTCAGGGGTAAAAGCAAACGCTGTGGGTTTTTTCTCTCTACATGTTCTGAAGCTGTTTGACCCATACCCTATCACTGATCATATGAGTTCTAAGCTGCCAAGCTACTAACTCATTTCTTTATGCACTCCTTTCTGGTCCTAAGGATAAGTTCTAATGACTCTCTGCACATTTCCTCCCACTTTTTTTAAGCTCAAATTAGTCCCCTCTCCTCTGGGCTGCTGAGGTACATCACAGAGCGCTCGCTGGCTGAGAAAATCTCTTTTCACTCTCGAAAATCTCCCCGGTGCCTGTTCCTCTGACTAGGCCGGTGCCATTATTTACTACAGAATAAGCGCTAGTTGTTGAGGGTCAACTATTCCATTGACCAGGCATTACAATAATTCCTGGTAATTAAAAGAGGTACTTATGTGAATCTGGGTGCATATTGAAAGAAACATTGGTCCTTTTGTCAACTTGGCAAGTCTATTGTTCTGAGCCAGGCCCAACCAATTAACATCTTTTGCCAATCCCTGTCAGCTGGGGCTTGAAAAAAGAGAGAAAAGGGGTCACTCAGATGCTAATTTAGATACAATTGTGTCAGGGTCATTGGGGGAGGGGTGCCTCTAAAGAAGCCATCAGGGTTTAATGAAGCAAACAGCTTGGGTCCCAGTGACCCTGCAGGGGTAATTTAAAAAAGACCCCTCTGTGTTCCTGCGCCAAATAGCAGAGGGGCATTGCAAGAAGCCCCTCCTTAAAAAAAAAAAAATAGGAGAGGGATAATTATCCATTTAATCTTCTCATTAAACAAATCTCTCAGGCGGACTTAACATGAATTAGCACTTCCCTAAAAAGGTAAAATGCGACAAGCAGCAGAGGGTTCAGATAATTTGGAAGGCCACAGTTCTTTATTAAAAGCTCGAATGTTGTAAATGTATTAATATTTGAAGATATTGAGCAAAGACCACTGCCTCCATTCAACCTTGGGAACAAAATAGTGTCTTTTCCTAACTGCAAAACAAAACAAAACACAACAAAAACACTTTTGTCAGGTCCCAATCCAGATCACAGCACAAGCTAAATATAGTAGACACCCTTTGTCCCATATGTTTTTCAAACATAGGAATTAAGAAAAAAAAATCTATTCTGTTGACTCTTCATACTGGGTCCACCTAAGACCAAGGTGCCGGCACTGGCTGTGGTTAGTAATTTAACAGCTAGGCTTCCACAACATGGTAGAACTGTATGAGCTTCAGAAATCACATGCTTGCGTTGCAGGGACTTCACGCTCCCATTTGGTCCAATAGCATCTCAGCCTGGACACTGGGCCTGCCTCCAGTGATAGGAGCTTCAGAAAGGCTCAAGCCTGACAGGGGTCTGGAAGGCAAACTTCCTAGAAAACACTGGACTCTTTTGTTCGTGTGCAAAACATCCCAGTGACTCAAACACTTCTTGTAAAGGGGAAATCACTGGTCTTAGCATTTACTTAATCAATTGCAGGGGCTGCCAATGGATCTCATATTTTGTTACAATGGTGTTTACCATTAGGCACGAATTCTTACAGAATTCTCTAAGAAGTCAATCTAGACCTTCAGGTCGGAAGTTTATACCCATCATTATTTCATTTGACTGAAAGAGCAAAAAGGTCAATTCTGGGTCAATTTTGGAAAAAAAATGTACTAGTTCTTGTCAAAAATATTTCTTATCATAGGAAAAAGACAGAATGGGGGACATTTCAAAAGAAGTCAACAACTTCAATGTATATTTGTAGAGCTTTCATACTCAGCTAAAATATATAGAAAATAAAACCCAGCTGCTGTTAAGTCAACTCCAGCTTATGGCGACCCCATGTGTGTGAGGGTAGAAATGTGCTCCGTGGGGTTTTCAATGGCTGATTTTCAGAAGCAGATCACCAGGCCTTTCTTCTGAGGCGCCTCTGGGTGCACTTGAGCTGTTGACCTTATCATCAGCAGCACAGCACTCAACCATTTGCATCACCCAGGGACGTCAGCTAAAATACACCAGGTTTAAATGAAGTTTTAATGTATGAATGTTACTGATGAAAAAGAATCCTGAATGTTAAAGGTATCCAACCCAGTGCCATCGAGTCGATTCCGACTCATAGCGACCCTATAGGACAGAGTAGAACTGCCCATGGAGTTTCCGAGGAGCGCCTGGTGGATTCGAACTGCCGACCCTTTGGTTAGCAGTTGTAGCACTTAACCACTATGCCAAATGTTCAAGGTACATTTTACAAAATCTAAAAATTTAATACCATGATTCAATATGAAGTTATGCATATTTTTTTACACTGCTTAATGCTGTTGGCTCCTCTTATCATCCAAAGAATATTTGCCATTTTATCTGCCTGTTAAGAAGCCCTGGTGGCACAGTGGTTAAAGCACTCAGCTGCTAACAAAAAGCTTGGCGGTTTGAACCCAGGGAGAAAGATGTGGCAGTCTGCTTCCATAAAAATTTATAACCTCAGAAACCCTGTGGGGCAGTTCTATTCTGTCACTCAACAGCAGTGGGTTTGATTTGGTTTTGGTATTGGCCTGTTATTTAAAAGTGAAGCGTCACACACCGAAATTATTCAAAATCATTGGGTCAACTGCCTCACTACAAAGGGGCCAGGAAAAGAAAATGCGGCAGAAGTGAACAGAACAAGGATAAGGAGTGCATAGAACCACCACTCCTCTAAAGTCCATTCCTTTTGACAAAGGCAGCAACCAACTGGTGTTTAAAGTGTTTTCTCTATTTCCAACTTGTTGCCTGAACACTAAGTCATGTCAGCTTTGGCTCAGTCCCCTTGAGTCCTGAACCAAGTGAAGCCTGAAGTCACCATTCAGCAATTGCAGCTGCCCTGGGACCTCTGGAATTCTGTGCACTGAGCCTTCAAAGGGAGCAGCTGTTGAGGAATGCTGTTACCAGACACTTACAAGGGATGGGGGCTCCGTGACACCCTATCCACTCCCAGTGGGACGGGCAGTCTCTGCTTCATTACTTGCTTGCAGGACAAGAAGTTGCAAAGACAAAAGTATCCAAGACCAGTTTAAGAACTAATGGGGAAACCCTCAGGGCCTCTGAAGTCCCAGCTGGACAAGACGACTCAGTGGCTGAAACTACGCTCAATGTGCCTAAGTCAATATTGCCACAAAAGTAAAGTGCTCAATGATTGTTGGCTTTTAGAAATTATAGAAACCATTGTATTAAAAACCTGCTATGGTAAGTGTGGAGCCCTGGTGGTACAGTGGTTAAAAGCCTGGCTAATAAGAAAAGGTTGGCAGTTCAAATCCTTGGAAAGCTCATGGGGGCAGTTCTACTCTACCCTATAGGGTCATCATGAGTTGGAATCGACTCGACGGTATTTTTTTTTGGCATAAAGTGTAGAAACAAAGAAAGTGCCTCAACAGAAAACCATCAGGCTATCTTTAAATAAGATCTCTAAGACTCATCTCAAATGATGGCATTTAATAATTTCAGTTTTGATTGTCTGCTAGGGGAGATGTCAGACCGTAGGCTTCATCTGTCATCATCAAATGCTTACCTGAAAAAATTTGTCAAGAATACAGAAAAAAGTCAAATTCTTAAAATGAAAAAGTAATGTGATACAAAGAATGAACCCTAATATAAACTATGTGCTTGAGTTAATAATTAACATTGGTTCATTGACTGTAATAAATGTATCACACTAATGTAAGATGTTAATAATAGAAGAACTGCGCAGAGAAGCGGTATATGGAAACTCTCTGTACTAATTTTCATAATTTCTCTTTAAACCTAAAACTACTCTAAAAAATAAAGTCTAATTTTAAAAAATGCGATAAAACAAGTGAAAAGAACCTTCAAGATCGTGCTTCTCTTAAGAGCTGGCTCTATCATTTCATGCTTTGGTCCATTAGGGATTCTAAGAAAATCTCTTTTCAGTCTCTGTTCTACTGTGTTTATTTAAGAGCATGTGAAGTTTGACAGCTGAAAGCACAGGGACCTAGCCCTGGATTGGAAATAAAGTTGGGACAAAAATAAATAGGAAAAGGGGTGAGGCATGAGAAAAGTCTGTAACGGCAAATGGAAAGATAGAAAATGAGTCTCTGAGAGGTTTGTTAATTGAGTAAGGTTTTTGTTTGTTCTCAGAAAATGTCATTGTTATTTTATAGTTAAAAGGGTCCTTAGAGATGAACATGTCCACACCATAGGGATTTATGAAATAGCTATTGAATGGGTGAGTCAATTAACCCCTTTACTGTATAAATGAGAATGTCAAGAGACATCAAGAAGTCCAAGATCTCTGTCATTAAGAAATCCACCAAAGAGGCCAGAATTCCAAACAATTATTAGTAAATGGTCATCGAACTGGTAGTCTGATCTTAATGTGGATCCTTTTTCAAAATGATCATGGGATAGAATGCAACAATATGCCAGTTACTTGTATGGTTTCTAACCAGTTTTGAGTGCTCATCCACAAAACATACGTACAAGGATCTGTGCTTCAAGCAGGTCCCCGTGGGTTGTGGTTCTACTCTGACACACATGGGGTCACCATGAGCCAGAATTGACTTGATGACAACGGGTTATGCTCCAAGCACTGAGTGAATCAGTAAGGAGAAATAGACAGAGATCTACAGCCAATCAGGGAGTGGGACAGGACTCTAGGCTATGGGGTTTTGGGCTGATCATACCCACCTAGCAGCTCTGCAAGAGAAAAGACCTGGTGATCTGCTCCCGTAAAGATTTCAGCCTAGGAAATTCTATGGGGCAGTTCTACTTTGTCACATGGGATCGCTACGAGTCGTAATCAGTTCAACTGCACCCAATAACAACAACAAGGCTGGAACTAACATTAGACACTAGGATTTCCTAGCATAGGCTCTCATTTTGTCACATGAATAATTAAATAGAAGGGAAGTGCTATGGATTGAATTGTGCTCCCCCCAAATATGCAATCTCTCATTTGGAAATAGAGTTTTCTTTTTATATCAATGAGGTCACATCAGCATAGGGTGTGTCTTAAACCTAATGACTTCTGAGATATAAGAAGAGCAGATTAGACACACAGAGAAGCAAGCTCAAATGGGGGAAAGATAGATGCTACATGGAGATTGCCAGAGAACTGAGGAACACCGGGGTTACAGATGCCGACACAAGGATCTTCCCTCAGAGCCCAGAGAGAGACGTCCTCTAGAGTCGGCTTCCTGAATTTGGACTGTGAGAAAATAAATTTCTGTTTGTTAAAGCCACCCAGTTGTGGTATTTCTGTTATTGCAGCACTGGATAACACAAAGAATTAGAAAAGCAAGGGCTTGTGTAGGATGCCCTAAAAAAAGAAACACTAGCAAGAAGAAAGGATAGATATGGCTATGAAGAGTGGAAGGAGAGCATTTTATACAGGAAGAATGAAAGCATTAATAAAAAGACAGAAAAGAGAGCTAAAAGGAGACAGGAGAAGATCCCCTTGCCAGGCAGCTGGCTGCTGGGGAATAGGGCTGCCCAGGCAGATGTGACTGGCTAGGGGAAGCCTTGAAGACTGGGTAGAGTTAGTTAATCCTGGAAGAGAGAGTAAGGGAATCACTTGAGGTTCTGAGCAGGGTAACAGGATGAAAATGGTCTTTTATAGAAAGGTCAAAGTTGTGGTTGTAGGCATCACCAAAGAGACAAAAGGCAGGCAGACAGGAAGCAACAAAGGATATGGGGGTTTACACTACGATGGACAGGAAAGACGTCAACAGGACTCAAGGACTGTTTGGCTGTGAAGGGCAGGTAAAGGGGGAGGAACAGGACAGTGATCAGAGGCCTGGAACACTGGAGTCTGAAGATGAATGACAGAAATTTGGGAGGACCTGCTTTCAAGGGGTGAGGAAGAGAAAAGATGACATTTAGACATGTAACATTTAAGGGAATGATGGCACACACTTGGCACACGCTTGGAAAATAAAAGTGGTGCTAGAACAAGATTGCAGAGAGCATTCTGATAACCATAACCTCCTGAGGGAAAGATTTTCTTGTGGAGTATCGACAAAGAGCCAAGAGTAAACAACCAAGATTTGGGCATAAAACCTAAGAGTGTACTGAACACTTACGTACAGTAAGTGTTGTATAAGGAGCCCAAAGGGCAGGGGAGGGAAGACCATCAAAGAGGCAGAAAGAACTCAGGAGAGTCCAACACCACGGGAGCTTTCCTCCGGGGAATCAGAAGGCAACAGGACAATACCGTTTGCCAGCAGGCAGAGGAGAACCAGGGTGGAGACAGGCGCTGGGTGTGGAGTTTACATGGAAACTCATGAGCCCTGCATTTTCACACAGAAACCCAGATGGCAGAGGCTTGCAGGGGGAATGGTGAGGAATGGAGGCAGAGAGCAGAAACCCAATACTCACCAACTTTTGACAATGATTCAGTAGAGAGAAGAAAGCAGCAAAAAGGGCTTAGCCTAAGCGCAAAGGTTTTTTGTTGTCCTTGTTTATTAAATGATAGGAGAGACCAGAAAAGTAAAACACAAAAACAAATGGAGAGAAAGGAGGAAGAGGGAGCAGGAAGAAAGGTTAAATCTGGAAAGGGAGAGAAAATCTGATCTTTAAAAATGCATATATAAGAAATGTGACTTAAAAGTCTTCCTTTAACAAAAAAAAATTTTTTTTGAGTAAATATCTAAGGGGGCAACCTGCTGAAAGAGAACTGCTGCTGTTGTTAGCTGCCATTGAATCAGCCCCCAGCTCACGGTGACTCCATGTACATCAAAACACACTTAGTCTGGCACCAGAGTGTTTTCATTCACTGATTTTTGGCAGTAGATTGCCAGACCTTTCTTCCTAGTCCATCTTAGTCTGGAAGCTCTATTGAAACCTGTTCAGCATCATAGCAACATACAAGCCTCTACTGACAGATGGATGGTGGCTTCATATGACTTGTGTGGATTGGCCAGGAATAGAATCCAGGGCTCCTGCATGGAAGGTGAGAATTCTACCACTGACCCACCAGTGTCCCCACGGAAACAGAGTCCAAACCCGCTGCTGTCCAGTTGATTTCGATTCATAGCGACCGCACAGGACAGAGCAGAACTGGCCCATAGGATTTTCAAGGCTGTAATCTTCACGGAAGCAGATTGCCACATCTTTTTGCCAAGGATTGGGTGGTGGATTTGAACTGCTGACCTTTCGGTTAGCAGCGAAGCACTTAACCACTGTGTCACCAGGGATCCCCAGAGAGTACCAAGAAAACACAAAAACAAAAAACCCGTTGCTGTTGAGTAGAACTGCCCCATAGAGTTTCCAACGATAAGCTGATGGATTCAAATTGCCGACCTTTTGTTTTCACAGCCAGGCTCTTAGCCGCTGCTCCACCAGGGCTTCAAAAGAGAGAGTAAACCAAAACCAAACCAAACCCACTGCTGTCGAGTTGATTCCGACTCATAGCGACGCTCTAGGACAGAGTAGAACTGCCCCATAGAGTTACCGAGGATTTGAACCACTGACCTTTTGGTTAGCAGCTGTAGCACTTAACCACTATACCACCAGGGTTTCCAAAGAGAGTAGTACTCAGAAATCCAGTGCCGTTGAGTAGCAGAGATTAAATTAAGAGCTTCAAGAAAGAGGAGAAGGTGGGTGATGTCTCCAGGTGAAGAAGAGACTAATAACAAGAAACAGGTATTGTGTGTCTTTCTTCAGGACCAAGGGACCAGGACTGTACACACACACCTCTCCTTAGAGGCATAGATGTGTGTGTGTGTGTGTGTGTGTGTGTGTGTGTATAGGTATCTAGCTACTGAATACTCACAAAACCCCAATCAAGCTATCCCATGTGATTAAGATAAGTTTTGTTTTGGTACCCCAGTTAAAGAACTATAGCTTGTACATTCGATATTTAATAATTTGCTAGGTTTGAGGAAAAAAAATGCTGGACCATACCTATTCTTTAGAAGTGCAGAGTCTCGTGAGGAGCAGGCATGGTAATGGAAAACTACAATGGAATGAAATATGGCTAAGATAGGCAACACATTATAAAAGTAACCATTAATTATTGGCGGGTGGGTAAAGAAAAAAGTGTAAAAGGGAAAACTATACTTAAATGTTGACATTTAAATCAAAACTTTAACCATGCACAATTCACCCTCCAGGGAATGAGAAGAAAACGTTTAAGGCAGAGAAGGCCTGTGCAAACGCAGGGGTGTGTGAAGCAACACGAGATGTTTGGGAAAACACAAAGGCTTCCAGAAGGCTGGCAAGAGGGGTACAGGTAGACAGGTACAGGAGTGGCAGGATACAAGAGATAAAGTCCCCCAGGGGTCCAAGCCACAGCAACTCTACAATATGACCTTAAGGAGTCTGGGCATGATTCCATAGGAAAGTGGAGAACTGGTCAAGAATTTTAAGCGGGGATGAACTCTATGGTTTAAGAAATCACTCTAGTAGCAGTGACTTTCAACCTGAGTTGGGCATTGGGATCATCTGGGGGCCTGTTCAATAGTATCAACTTCTGGCACCACACTCTTAAGATTCTGGTTCAACGGATCTTAGGTAGGATTTGCAGAACAGTGATTTTCTAATACCCACCCCTGGCTGATTCCCATTTATTAATTTATAATTTAAATTTTCATTGTGGCAAAATAAATATGCCATAAACTTGTCATTTTTACCATTTGAAGTCCACAATTCAGTGGCATTAATCACGTTCACCACATTGTGCAACCATCACCACTATTTTCAAAACTTTTTTATCACCCCAAAGAGAAACTCAGTACCCATTAAGCTATAATTCTCTAACCTCCCTGCCCTCCAGTCTGTGGTAACCTCTCATCTACTTCTTCTCCATGAATTTGTTTATTCTAGATATTTTATACAAGCAGTATCATACAATATTTGTCATTTTGTGACTGATTTATTTCACTCAGCATAATGTTTTCAAGGGTCACCCATGTTGTGGTAGGTTTGGGGACTTCTCATACCACTCATTCCTCCTTAGGGCTGAGTAGTATTCCATGGTCTGCAGGTACCATATTTTGTTTATCCATTCATCTGCTGATAAGACATTCAGGTTGTTTCCACCTTTTGCCTTGCATCCCACTGTGGATAGTGTTGCAATGAACACTGGTGTACAAGTATCTGTTTGAGTCCCTGCTTACAGTTCTTTGGGGTATGTATTTAGGAGTGGAATTGCTGGGTCATACGGTAACTCTATGTTTAACTTTTTGAGGACCCCGAAACTGTTTTCCACAGTGACTGCACTATCTTATATTCCCACCAGCAATGCACAAGGGTTCTAATTTCTCTAAATCCTCACCAACATTTGTTAATTTCTGTGCTTTTTTAAAAAGTAATAGCCATCCTAGTGGGTTACTGAGTCAGAACTGACTCACTTGATGGCAAAAGGCTTTTTTTTTTTTTTCCTAGTGGGTGGGAAGTAGCTCTCATTCATTTATTTTAAAAATATTTATTAAGTTCCTATTATTTGCGTGTAGAGGTCACAACAGTGAATAAAACTGACAAAAACTGCTGCCTCATAGGGCTTATATAAATACTTGGGAATGTATGTGGGAAAACAAACGACATCAGTAAACTATATCAGAAGTTGAGAAGTATTATGGACAAAATCAAGGTATGGAATGAAGGATGAGAGGTGTGTGTATGTGTGGGGGGGTGTTGTAGAACATGTTTAATGTGGGAGTTGAAGAGCCTCACTGACAACGTGAGTCATGACCGGGAGGTGGTGAGGTTGCCAACACAGGAACAATGGAGAAGGCGGTTGACAGCACGTTCCAAAGCCTGAGGAAAGAATACGCCTGGGGTGCTAGGATAACAAACAGCAAGGAGACCAACGGGACCAGCTGGTACAGAAGAACATGTGAGGAGGGCAGTAGTGGATGATGAAGATGGAGAAATCAAATGCAGATTGTGAAAGATCTCCTGGACCATTGTGAGCACTACAAAGGAGATGGGAAACACTGGAAGTTTCTGAATAGAGAAAGGGCAGAGTGATTTAGATATCAAGAGGGTCATTCTGGTTGCTGTGCTCAGAGCAGACAGTGGAGGGTCAAGGATGGGCAGTGGTGGGGTTGGTGAGCAGCGGTGGTTTCTGGGTGACTGTAGCTGGGGCTGAGGTGAAGGGAAGGCAGACAGCCCTGGCAGTCAGACCAGTAGGAGGTTACTGCTATTGCTGAGGAGGGAAATAGCCAGGGTAGTAAGAAGTAAAGGAGAAAACTAGAAAGCCACATCAGTGTTAAAAGTGGTCAAACTTGGTGACCGTTTGATCTGGAGAGTGTGGGAGAGGGAGAGGCCAAGAACCAGTCTCAGCTTCTTGGTTTGAGTAACTTGAAACCAAGACAGGATTTATAGCAGGAGAAACAAGTTTTTGTTCTGCTTTGTCATCCACCCCCACTCTCACCCCAACCTGTGTGTGTGGGGGATGGGACGGCATATAAAAATTCGTCAATATTTTCACATGCTGGTTTTGAGGGGCCTATGAGTATGAAGGGGCCCTTGTGGCACAGTGGTTAAGAGCTATGGCTGCTAACCAAAACAATGGCAGTTTGAATCCACCAGCTGCTCCTTGGAAATCCTATGGGGCAATTCTACTCTATCCTATAAGGTTGCTATGAGTCAGAATCGACTTGATGGCAATGGGTTTGGTTTCTGTTTTTTTATGAGTATGTAAGCAGCCCTGGCAGCACAGCGATTAAGTGCTCAGCCGCTAACTGAAAGGCTGAGTTTTGAACTCCCCAGCAGCTCCATGGGAGAAAGATGTGGAAGTCTGCTTCTGCAAGGATTATAGCCTTGGAAACCCTATGGGGCAGTTCTACTCTGTCCTATAGGGCTATAGGGTCACTTTCAGTTGGAATTGACTCGATAGCAATGGGTTAATGAGAGGATGACATCCAGCTTCTATCCATAAGAAGCCCTTATCTGGTGGGCAAAGAATAAAGCATAAATACAACACATCTGATTATTTATATTTTAGACTGACTGTCTGAAAGAGTCAATTACATATATTCTGTTGAAATGCTTGGTGGCATCAGTTAAAAAAAAGGAATTGTCCGAAAGTGTTCACTGTGTGCGTGTGTGTGCGTGCGTGTGTATGTGTGGCTATTCTGCACCATGCTGAAAAACAGCTCCTCTTCCTCAATGGAATCATTCGTACAAATGCTCCAATCTATACAGAAAAATGCCCAATGTGCCCCCAAGTCTTTGGATGGGGGAGATATAATCGGCACTTCACTGTGCAGGTTACTTGGCAGTCAGGTAATATCTCCTGATTGCAATCACGTTGCTTTTTGAAATGCAGAGATGATGAGAAGGGAAACAGTTTCCTGAGGAACTGCTGAGCAACCTTCAACTCCTTTCCTGCTCTGTGAACTTTTTCATTGCCCTTTTTAAACCTCACATTCTTGTTTCATTTGATTGTCTTTTTTTTTTTTATTATTTTTATTGCTATCCTTTTTTACAAGGCTAGCCCCTTAATAGATCTACGTTAAGAGAACTAAGTTATTGTGAGTTATCTTTACTCAGGCATCTTCGGATTTGGTAGATGAGCTAATATTTATAATGCTGTACATATGATATTTTCATCTAACTCATCTTTACATGCATTTTTAACAGAAGATGGTCCCACGGGCATCCGGTAGTGAGCTGTTGTCAGAATGAGCAATGATCATTTACAAGTAATCACCATATCCTGTTTGAAGATCCTTTCCCAGCCAATAGGCCAGAAGAAGCCTTGGTGGAGTGGCTGTAGTTTAGGTAACAAGCCCTGGCGTGAAACCAATCTAACTTTGAAACTTCAGCCATCCATAACAATTTCTTTGTTATAAACACAAATTTAAGGCATGCCTATTCTCTCCTCTCAAGGGGCCCTGGTAGCACAATGGTTAAGTGCTTGGCTGCTAACCTAAAGGTTGGAGGTTCAAACCTACTCAAAAGCTGTGGGAGAAAGACCTGGTGATCTGCTCCTGTAAAACCTGCAGCCGAGAAAACCCTGTGGTGCAGTTCTACTCTGCTACATGGGGTCGCTATGAGTCAGAATTGACTCAATGGCACCCAACAACAAAATTCACTCTTCTCAGAAAATAACCCCTGAAGCAGAGATTCCTGCTTCAAAGATTAGTATATGAACTTAATGGAAAAACTGATAGATAATTAAAGTATTTCTTCCTTTCTACTTACTGACTGGGTTTCTTCTTAAAAGTCACACTTGAAATGATGCATATCTAATACATGTATGAATATAATCATCAAATATTTTATAATAAAATAAACATTGACAGAGTGTAATATTTAATTCTTTTGGAGGAATATCAGGCACATTAAAATTTCTCAATTCCAATTACCACATGTGATTTTTTTTTCCTTTTACATAAACATAAATGCTATTGTAGCTCCTTACCCAAGAGAAGTTCTACAACGCCACAAACTCCCATAGTCCTTTCGGTTTAGCACGTTTTTCTTTTTTCTCCTCTTCAAACCAACTCTCAGCTTCCCTTACCCCCAATATTACCTACAAAGCTCTTTGGCCCAGCACCATTCACCACCCACATCCCACAGCACCCAGGCTGGAAGAAGCTTCCAGAAGTGCTTCTTCTCATGGCTCAGGCATTTTCACCAACTCTCACCATCATCCATGCTTGCCAGTAATAACCTTCTCTGCACTTGCTCTGAGAGGACAGTGGTGGTCCACTGGTAGAATTCCTGCCTTCCATGCAGAAGACCCTGGTTCGATTCTGGCCAATGCAGAGGCTTGCGTGTTGCTATGATGCTGAACAGGTTTCACCGGAGCTTCCAGACTAAGACGGACTAGGAAGAAAGGAAAGCCCTCTACTTTAAAAAATTACAGTCATGGGGATGGTGCAGGACCGGGTAGTGTTTCCTTCCTTTGTGCACCGGGTGTCTGTGAGTTGGGGACCGACTCAACGGCAGCTTACAACACCACCTATCCTAAGATAATCACCATTTGAATGATTCGTCCACGTTTGCTGGAAACAATCCAAACTTCAAGACCTCTCTAATATTTATTACCACTTTTTTTTTTAATACTGTGTACTAACATTTAATGCTCTCAGTCCTAGGTATTTTTTAAAGATTATTTTCTATCAGGAATCATTTAATCATTTATTTTCATGTGAAAAAGAGTCAAACACATAAAACCCCTGTGTGATGCCCAAGACATGTTACCTGTGCCAACTAACGGGCGATGACAGTGCCGGGGGAGGCAGAGAGAAGCTTCCAGCCATGAACGAGAGAGAGTACTGCACTATGTATGCAGAGAACCTTTTCAGAATACGATTAGCACAGGTGGAGGAAAGAAGAAGAAGAGTCACTGAGAAGTACGTGTGTGAGAAAAGAAAGTTTTCATTTGCTGTATCTATTGCCTTTGAACTTACTCTTCTTAAGTGTCAAGAAAAGTCTACTCCTAAGGCCGAACTGGTTATCTCATAACCAAAGATGTGGCACACTATGCCAAGACAGGCTCTGCATGGTAAGCACCCAAACTGACCCCACCTATTAGTAAAACTGAGAGAAAAAATTAATAAATTCAAAGGTCAAACATCTTAAAAAAAAAGATTATGAAGTCTCAAAATAAAAAAAGCAAGCAAGCAAACAACAACAAAACACTAGTCTAATTCATCTGTTAGATATGTAATCTTGTGATTTTTTTTTTTAATGTGTCAAAGAACAGAAAACCATCTTTTTGTCCATTTTCCAGAGCGGGGTACATTGACTATACCTGGTGACACAGTCTTACACTTAGGCGCAGAGGCAGAAACTGCGGTGTGTTCCGTTCAATGTTACCCAGAAAACACCTAACAGAGCTCCTAACTTATTTATTTTTAAAATCCACTGGAGTGGGTGGGGTAGTGGCAGGGATCAAATGGCTCCGATCCAAGAAGCAGCCCTATTTCTACTCCGTTCCCAATTCTGTGTGCTTTTAACATGATCATTTTTGAGTAGTGTAACTTTGCTCTAAAGAAACATCAGATACACATGAAAAAAACCACAGGTAAGCCTAAAACTGAGTGAGGGTAATGTATGAAAAAGCCAAAAACCCAAACCCACTGCCATCAAGTTGATTCTGACTCACGGTGACCCTACAGAACAGAGCAGAACTGCTCCATAGGGTTTCCAAGGCTGTAATCTTTATGGAAGCAGACTGCCATATCTTTCTCCCTCAGAGTGGCTGGCGGGTTTGAACCACCAACCTTTCAGCTAGCAGCCAAGTGCTTAACCACTCCACCACCAGGGCTCCTATAGGAATCATGTTGACTGCAGTGGGTTGTTCTTTTTAGAGTAATGTATAACCAAACCAAACCAAACCAAGCACCTTGCCATCAAGTTGATTCTTACTCATAGTGACCCTACAGGACACAGTAGAACTGCCCCACAGGGCTTCCAAGGAGTGGCTGGTGGATTTGAACTTCTGACCTTTTGGTTAGCAGCTGTAGCTCTTAACCACTGCACCCCCAGAAAAAAATCTCAAAGACAATGTAGCTTGCATTTTCAACTGTTTTTTTTTTTTTATTAGGTTAACTCTGGAAGACAGAAATGATATTTTACAAAAAAAAAAGGAGAGTGCCACTTTCTAATCCTCGCCACGACAGAAAACATGTGTCACATCCCATACTGTGAATCTTATTATGACCCAAACCAAAATCCAGACCCATTGCTGTTGAGTCAATTCCAACTCATGGCAACCCTACAGGACAGAGAAGAACTGCCCCACAGAGTTTCCAAGGAGTGCCTGGTGGATTCGAACTGCTAACCTTTTGGTTAGCAGTGGTAGCTCTTAACCACTACCCATTTTCTGAGCTCTGCTGAGTAGTAGAAATGTGTTCCAGGTTGTAACATGACTTAACCTGAGAGTAATGCTTTAAAACAAATTTTTCTAACATCTGCCATTTCATTTCTAAGCAATACCTTCTGTTTCCACAGAACTTAAACACAGCTTTGTTTTTAAAAGCTAAATTTCATAGGCCTTTCTTCAGCTCTATGGGATATTCACTTCTGGCAATAAAAGTTCCCCCCTTTAAAAAAAAAAAAAAAAAAGCTCCCAAATGTTTTAGTGTTTCTGCTCCATGGGCTTAGCTCTAAGTCAGTATGCCCACAAGAATAAAGGGGAAAAAACTGTTCTGCAAAGTGTCATCTCAATCCTCAAAGTGCATTTCCACAAGAAGCCTCATAGACAGAGTCTTAATTAAAAATTGTGAAGACGACCCGTCAGCCATCAAGGCAGAAGTACCAAAACGGATCAGGGAAAGAAGCTTCTACATTTATTCTTCCAGTACCTCACTGGTTTGGGCACATTTCCTTAGACTAAAATCCCCCAAATTATTAAGAAACCTTTACCAACGTGAGCATGTTTTCCATCTGCTACTATTTCCCGTGTATCAGGTACTCTTTTAGGTATGTGAAGAGTTACAATGACGAAAGCATCACTCTCCCTCTTCCAAGTAAACAGAGTTGTAGGCAACTGTAAAATGCTGGGCTAAAGATATGTATTTGGAAGCAGTTAGTTTTTAGCTGGAATTGAAGGCTTTGGTGTATAGGACATAATCTAGAGAGAAAATACAAATTAAAAAAAGGAAAGACTGGCTGAGGAAAGAAACCTTCAGACAAATTCCACTGGGCCGTGGAGTAGGGCAAACCATTGAGATCAGTGGTTAATGAGGAGTCAAAAGAGAGAGAGAGGAGAGATCTATGTTTTAGAAAAAAGAGAAAGGCAGAATTTCTAGAAGGAATGAGAGGTCCACAGTATTGAAACCTGCATGGAGATCAATCACCATAAAGGTTAAGAAGAAGGTATTGCATATGGGAGGGAGGATGTGGAAAAGATATTTATAATATCTATCAGGAAAGAAACTAAGGGTCCCATAAAACCCATACGAAGTCTGAAATAACAGTCCTTTAAGAACACTTTATTGCTCTACCATTGGACTTCAGTTAAGTATAAAGAGACTTACGGTTAGGCCAAATCTTAGTGTTTAAGACAAATGAAATAATTTCTTAAGGAGTCCTCTTAGCCAAGTTAATGTGCTCAGCTGCTAACTGAAAAGTTGGAGGTTCGAGTCCACCCAGAGGCACCTTGGAAGAAAGGTCTGGCAGTCTATTCTAAAAAATCATCCACTGAAAACCCTATGGGACACAGTTTTACTCTGACACACAGGGGGACACTATGAGTCAGAACTCTGGCAACTGTGCTCTATTTTTCAGTGATTTAAACAAAACTTATTCAGACCATGATTCTCCTAGGGGATCTTAAACCTCTTGAAATCATGAAATCCTTTTATTATTTTTTTAAAAATCATTAAATTATATTTATGACAAATAACAATAAAGTAAATTTAATAGCAATTAACAGACACTGGAAGTGACACAATGGTTAAGTGCTTGGCTGCTAACCGAATGGCTGGCAATTCGAACCCATCTGCTGCTCCACAGGAGAAGGATGAGGCAATCTGCTTCCATAAAGATTTACAGCCTTGGAAACCCTATGAGGCAGTTCTGCTCTGTCCTACGGTGTGGCTATGCGTGAGAACTGACTCGTCAGCAATGGGTTTGGTTTTAATAGACACTGGTGTCCCTGTTGGGGGTTGGGGAAGATAGTATACAAATAATCTTTAAGTCTTTGTTTGTAAAGACTGGAAAACAGGAGTCTCTCTTATGTGGCAGAACTTACATTCTTCGCTTCCTGACATTCTCCTGTTTTTACGCAAATAACACGCTTGCTCTACATTTTTTTTGCCGTGTCCTCCCCTCCCCTGTCGAGGTATTTTCTTAAGCACTATGCCAATTTATTTCACTTGTTGCTGTAAAAAAATTAGCATATTGTGCTTATGAAAATACCTGGGGGGGCAGGAATACGGTAGTCATTGATAGATCAGAGGAAAAAAATGCCATATTAAGGTGAAGATGAGAAGGGAAAACTTCAGAATACTATTCTCATATAAACTTAAAAATACAAAAAATGACCTATTACAATACAATGTCCATCTATACAAAATGATCCATGAACCCTGTAAACTTTTATATATCACCCAGTCAGGCAACCCAGCTCCAATGTTGGAGCTCACTGTCTATCTCGTCACTTCAGCCCCCCTTGATTAGTTACCACACACAATCCCCATATTTTATTGCTTCCTTTCTTGTTTGAACCTTTTCTGAACTTGACAAAGAAAAAGAGAGAACATGCTTATCAGTCAGTTTCAGAAATTGCATAAGAAATACTTACAGGCATCAGTTAGATATAGTTCTGTAATGAGAAAAACTGTGCTGTGTCAACCAGTTTCAGAATGCTACTACTTTCTCAGTCAGGACATTTTCTAGCCTTTCGCTAAAATTTCAGACACAGAATTTGCTCAAAGCCATACCACTTTTCTAAAGAGAAAACAAGATTTAATGATCCAACCAGCCTTCACCGAGTGATCACGGTACCATGTCTGGCCAAGGCATGCTTGCTTTGGTGACAGAAGGCCTTCTATTCACCCTGGAAATGCTAGTTTTCTCAGGGTTCTGTGTCTCATTCCTTTCCCGTCACTTTGTCTGCTCTCCTTGGCTGGTGCCATCAGCTCCCATGATTTTAACTGTCATCCAAATCTGAACAAGAATCATTTCCAAATCAGTGTTTTGAAAAGTAACATTTTTAGATTATTCATTACATAAGCAGCCTCTTGAGGCAATTATTAAAAAGTACTCTATCGCAATTCAGAAACAAATTTATAAGTTCATGATTGATTTGTTCAAATAAAGAAAAATAAAAAACCAAACAAACTGGGGTCCCCAAATAGACAAACCTAAACTTCTGAAGAGTGATTAAAAGCCGCTGGGGGGTGGATGTGAAGAAAGCCCCTGTCTCATGGAAGGCACCTAATTACATGTGCTCCCTTCCTCTTCCCCCTCCTGCCTGAATTTATTATTAATAAAAGTTTGCTTGAAGAAAGGAGTTTTTCCTTATACTCTCAGGTCGTATTTTTAATGTAAACTTTTTATTGCAGTATATACAGATACAAAAAGTCTAGAGACCCCACGTGTACACCTCAGACGATTTTTCATTTTCACAAAATGAATACCTGGGTTCCCAGCACTCAGATCAGAACACTGGAATCTTGGCAGAAGCCGCTTTGCACCCCCTTTTGTTAAGCCTGCATCCTCTCCCCCCCAAGTGGGAATACTATCCTGACCTCTAACACCATAAGTTACTTTTGCAAGTTTTTCACCTTAACACAAATGGAATCACATCACCTGGATGTTCATACAGACTACCTACACTAAACTTGCCAAACCAAAAAAAACAAAAACAAAAACAAAAAAAACCAAACCTGTTGCCAGTGAGTCGATTCCAGCTCACAGCAACCCTACAGGACAGAGTAGGACTGCCCCACAGGGTTTCCAAAGCTATAATCTTTATAGAAGCAGATTGCTACACCTTTCTCCCTCAGAACAGCAAGTGGGTTTGAACCATTGACCCTTTGGTTAACAGCTGAGCACTTAACCACTGTGCCACCAAGGCTCCTTGTACAGTTGACTAGTACCTGGGAAAATGTTCTGGGTCTACCAGTTGACTAGATGTTGTCAATGTGCCTAAGCTGATTACCCTTTTCTTTGTAAATATGATTTTATAACAAACCACTGGTATTCCCAAACCAAAAAAAACCAAATCCAGTGCCGTCGAGTCGATTCCGACTCATAGCCACCCTGTAGGACAGAGTAGAACTGCCCCACAGTGTTTCCAAGGAGCACCTGGCAGATTTGAACTGCCAACCCTTTGGTTAGCAGCCATAGCACTTAACCACTACACCACCAGGGTTTCCCCACCGGCATTACTGCAGATATAAAGTACCCCCCTATTGAATGCTAAGTGAGCCTCCTAATATTTTCTCTCATGGCAATATATATCCCTGAAAAACCTACTGGAGAAGGCCCTGAGACGCAGAATGTTTTTCCTATAAGCCACTGAACAGCCAGCAGACAGCAAAAGACACTCTAGGCTGCCACTAGAAGGAATTTCCGCAGGGTGACCCCAGGGACTTTCTGCCTGGGAACTTGTCTTCATCAGCTGAACGTGGACTGCGTAAGGCCATGTGGGATGTCAGCCACAGTTCACACAACTAGTCTGGATTTTGTGACCTGCTTTTAGAAAAGGCAGACTGTCCTTGCAGATGTGACAAAAAATAGGGAGGCTGAAAGAGGTAAAAAACAAGGTGCTAAACACACAAAGCACATTCACTCACACCTAACAAGAGCCAAATGTTACCATTTCCACAGTGAGAATCTTCTAGAATAGAAGCTAGTTGAGATTTGTGATCTAATCTCAATAATAAATATTCCACCATCAGCATCCCCACCTCCCAACTTCTTTTGGAAGGAGCCATTTTAGGTAATCTGGAAAACTAAACACCATGATTGATTAGTTACTTGTATATAAAAACATACACCTCATCCAAGAGATGATATAACAGTGTCTGACAATGTTAGGACAAGCTACCAGAATATTCTGGGAGAAGAATCTCCTTAAAACAAAACACCACTTGTAAACAATGGAGTAGCTGCCGAGGTAGCAGGCAACATCCTACTCTAGGAATTACTCTCTTCATCCAGTTATTTTCTCACATCCTCTTTGGTAGGTTTTTGATTCAGCGTTTCTCTCTGGAATTTTGAACCAGCAATTCCCTTTGTTTTCTTTGAAAAATTCCTTCCTTCAATGGGAATCTTGGTTACTACCCGTTAGTATTGGATTACCCATGGCAAGAGAGAATGGGGAGAGTCTAGGTAAATAAACACATCATTAAGGAGTAAATGCATGAAAACAATCTCTGTGGCTGCTTCATAAAAGGCCAGCTTTAAATAAAGGAAAAATGCCGTGGCTCCACAAATACTCTGCTCTGACTGAATTCCTCTCATATCAGGTTATAATTGTTTAATTCTAAGAGAAATAAGACTAAGAATTAATGGGAAAAAAATAACATACTCAGGAACAGTGGGACACAAAGGATTGATGTATTGAGGCGGTTGGTGACTGTAACAGCAGCCACTCTATTCTGTTAATGAGCCGGAAAGGGGAAGTGATATTCCTCAGACAATTACCAGACCTAATAATAATGCTTTAAATTCACCTCTTTAAAAAACATGCCATTCACCCCATGTGGGAAGGACGGAAGGAGAGGGGCAGGGAGGGAAAGAGACCCAGGAGCAAAGAGGCAAAAGAAGAAAGGAGACTGGCCCTGTACTTGGAGTTGGAGTGAGGAAGTAAGAGCCCTGGCTGAGGAAGAAGTGGAGGCAAGGTCAGGAGAGCCTGGCCTTCCCGGTGTCCTGGCCACCAAAGCTAAGTCCCAGGAGGGCCCCACAGGTGAGGGCCACAGCACTACTTCTCTGTAGAGAGCTATCTTGTTCCTGGCAGCCAGTAGAGGCAGGGAGGGAGGTCAGAGTGGACTTAGAGGAGATGAAGAGGGCAGTGGATGTGGGAAGGCTCAAGGAAGGAGGCCAAGTGTCTGAGGTCAGTGGGTAAGGAGAAGCAGGAGCAATTATTTTCATTGTTAGCTGCTGTTTAGTTGGCCCTCTAATTAGAGAAGTAAGGAAATCAAAATCTGTTCAACTAGTTGCTGTGATGCAGGTCCCATTCCTCAAAGCTTTTACTCTACAAAGCATGCTGAGTACCTGCGTCTCAGGTTAGTAGAGAGAAAGGTCTCATCCTTGGCCCAGCTGAAGTGCAACAAACCTCCCTTCCAAAGTAAGCCAACCTTGAAGCACAAGCCAAACCGATCCTGATTTTGTTTTTAAATTATTGTACTTTAGATGAAGATTTACATAACTACTTTCTCATTAAACAATTAGTACACATATTGTTTTGTGATATTGGTTACCAACACCATGACATGTCAACACTCTCCTTTCTTGACCTTGGGTTCTCAATTACCAGCTTTCCAGTCTCCTCCTGCCCGACCCCTGGGCTGGTATGCCCCTTTAGTCTCATTTTATTTTATGGGCCTGTCTAATCTTTGGCTGAAGGGTGAACCTCAGGAGTGATTTCATTACTGAGCTAAAAGGGTTTCCGAGGGGCCATATTCTCAGGGTTTCTTCAGTCTCTGTCAGGGCAGTAAGTCTGGTCTTTTTTGTGAGTTAGAATTTTGTTCTATATTTTTGTCCAGCTCTGTCCAGGACCCTCTATTGTGATCCCTGTCAGGGCAGTCAGTGGTGGTAGCTGGGCACCATCTAGTTGTGCTGGACTCATCTGGTGGAGGCTGTGGTAGTTGTGGTCCATTGGTCCTTTGTTCCCAATGGGGTGAGATCAGTGGAGTATCTTAGATGTCTGCTTACAGGCTTTTAAGATCCCAGGTGCTACTCACCATGGTAGAATGTAGAATATTTTCTTTATAAACTATATTATGCCAATTGAGCCAGATGTTCCCCGAGACCGTGGTTCCCACAGCCCTCAGCCTAGTAATTCGGTCCCTCAGGGAGTTTGGATGTGCCTATGGAGCTTCCGTGACCATGCTTTAGACAAGTTGTGCTGGCTTTCCCAGTATTGTCTCCTGTCTTACCCTTCACCAAGTTTACCACTTATCTATTCAGACCCTGGTTTCTTTAGATATCTTTTTGCTTCCCTGTATCACCTGCTTTCTGATAGCCTACTAATGAGCAGAAGAAGCTGGAAGAGATGGCAAGAAAAGCGAGTGGGAACAGGAGCCTGTGAACTGGGTAATCCACACATAAGTCAGTCCTGGAACATTCTGGAATTGGCATGTGGATGGTGACTGACAGAGGAGAATGAAATCCTAAAAGCTTTGCTTCCTCCAACGCTGCACAACTGCCACCTTAAATCCCTAAGGGTTGGCATGAACTTGTTGAACTGCTGTGTTGGAAAAGGAAGTCAAGACCAACTTAACCTCAATGTGTCCTGGTTTGCTAACTCCAGACAAAGGCTGCTGACTCAAAGGGGGATATTCACAGAAGGCAGGAGTGGAAGTGCCCTACTGTTCTTCTACTAAACAGTCTCCCAAATGTTGTTGCAAGTTAGGGATACTGAGGGTGGGCTCGGTGAATGAGCCTCAAGAGCTCCATTTCTCATTTTTTGGCCCCCTGAACTCTCTTTCTCTATAGGGAAAGGTGTGTGCAGAAAATGGATGAACTTACCAGAAGTGAAAACTCCTTGCTCTGTTTTCTGTCATTCTCAGCCAGGTTTTAAATCCTCCCTCCTGAGCTAAAAGCAGTGTGTTCACCCAGGCTGTCAATCAAGGACTCAGGACTTGCAAGTTTTTCTGCATGTCTTCTGGACCTAAATGTGCAAGCCCCATCAACGCTGATGGGAGTTCCATGCATGCGCAACAGACCATATGCTGGTGATGTTTTCTCCAGTGTTACCCCCAGTGGCCTTTAGGGGAGGACTTCTCTCTAGTGGTTTAAAGAAATTGGGAAAAGGCTACAAGACAAGCATTCTCCACTCTTCCCTGGAATTCAGCTCAGTGTTGGTAAAGTCATCTTACCTTGCAAGACCTCATGCTTGACCAGAGCAAGGGACAGGAGTGAAGATACTAGTCTGCCAGCATGCAGGAGAATGCACTACAGTCTGCAGAGGGCTCGTTCTGTGTCAGGCCCTTCTCTAAAATGCCTAACAACCCACTGGGTGGAGAGACCTATACATACAGCATTAGTCTGTAATAATAATAAAAAACAGTTTTTTTGTTTTGGTAAGAAAATTGTTCAAAGAGGGCTCTAAGAGCACAGAGAAGGTATGCCATGCCTTGCAGAGGACGGGCAAGGGATAGGTCCGAAAAGGAGGAGATGTTATGCATTGAAGGGTGAATGACTGCCCTAGAGGCAGCCTGAGGTCAAATCTCAGCTTCGCAACTGTGACTGTGGGCAGGTTTGATAACTTCTCTAGGTCTCAGTTTCTTGCCTATACGATAGGAACGGTAGTAAGAATTAAATATATAAAACAATAAAGTGTCTAGCACTCAGCATCACCACCATTATCATCATCATCACCACCATCATCTCCATCACAATCACCACGACCACCATCATCATTATCATCACCACCATCATCTCCATCACAATCACCATGACCACCATCATCATTATCATCTTAACCACCACCACCATCATCTTCACTAGCACCACCACCATCATCACCACCACCATCACCATAATCATTATCATGATCGCCACCATCACCACCACCCTCACCACCATTATCCTCATCATCATTATCATCATCACCACCATAATCACCACTACCACCATCATCATTATCATCTTAACCACCACCACCATCATCACCACCATCACACCCATCATCTCCATCATGATCACCACTATCATCACTATCATTACCACCACTACCACCATTATTACCATAATCACTATCATCACTACCACCACCATCACCATAGCCATCATCAACATCATCATCCTTGGCTGAGGCATTAAAGAAAACATTTCCAGATAAAATTTAAGAAAGAATATGACTCTTCTCATAAAAAAAAAAAAATACATAGCCATAAATCAGTGAGGAGGGATAAGGGACTTGAAGGCTAATTTTGTGCTGGGAAATAGTCTTCTCTTTAGACTACTGAATAATAGTCAATGAACTTCTAAATATGGTAACACAAATAAGTACCATCTTTTACCGTCAGCCAAGCATCTTCGCCCAGCACACCACTCGGGGTTTAAATTATCAACCAGTGTTACTTAGCCCCCCCCCCCATAACATTGTAATGAACATAAAGTGCCAAGGATTAAACCTTTAAGCACTTTATAGGTCTACGGTACAAAGAAGTTGTTTTTAACCCATATAGCAATCCTATAGAGCTGCCCCATAGGATTTCCAAGGAGTGGCTGGTGGATTTGAACTGCCTAACTTTTGGTTAATAGCTGAGCTCTTAACCACCGTGCCACCAGGGCTTCTCTTAACCCATAAGAACTCAATTTGCTCATCATTGCTTTTCAGAGACTTGATTTTGTATTGGGGAAAGTGGGTATGGACAAGCTGTCCAGGACAATGGCTCTGTTGTGCTCATTTTAACCCCTGGAAATCCAATCTGTATAGATTAAAAAAACCTAAAAAAATTTAAAAAGAGGGGGACGCAGTCAGGAGAGCTTAAATCTTTTTAAATAATTCCAATTTAATTGATGCTGAAGTGGCCTCTCCAATTCCAGCTGTTTGGTACTTCTCTCCACATTGAAGACCTCCTTAATACGATAATCCTAACCTCATCTTCCGGCTCATTACCTCGGGTGGCAGAGCTATGTGTCTGGTCCCAGGCAGGTTTTCTTCTCTGGCCCCTGCATTCCCGCCTGCGCCTGCAGGAAGCAGAGCCGCTGCAGCTGCCAGGGTTTATTTATACACATTCCTGCCTCAAATTGAATTAATGAGCGTAATGTAACTCAGGCGACATCCTCCCAGCTCGGGCTCTCTTCACCCCACTGGCCGGTCTGCGTTGGCTCTCGCTTCCTCTTGTAGAGCCCTTATCGGAGTGGACTCAGGCATGGAGGTAACTCAGGTCTTCCCCACTTCAGTGTGCCTCCAGAGCACCTGAGGACCAGCTAGAACGCAGATTCTAGTCCAGAGGCTCCAGGCTGGGGCCCGAGATCCAGCCTTTCTAGCAAGCCGTCTGGGGATGTGGGTGCTGCCACACTTTCAGTAGCCAGGGTTACTGAAGTATTCACCTGCACTGAATATAATA
Source organism: Elephas maximus indicus (assembly GCF_024166365.1). NCBI lineage: Eukaryota > Metazoa > Chordata > Mammalia > Proboscidea > Elephantidae > Elephas > Elephas maximus. Next base: position 57,396,107 of record NC_064841.1, on the reverse strand, counting down.
AACCCAAACAAACAAAACAAAACAAAAAAAGCATTTGCTGTGGCGTTCACTCTGACTCATGGTGACCCCACAAATGTTAAAGCAGAGCTATGGTCCATATGGCTTTCAGTGGCTGATTCTTTGGAAGTAGGTCACCAGGCCTTTCTTCCTAGGTGCCTCTGGGTGGACTTCAACTTCCATCCTTTTAGCTAGCAGACAAGCGCATGAACCCGTTTGCACCACCCAAGGACTCCAAATATAATAAGCAATGCCCTTAGTGAATAACCAAAAAGTAAATGGTAATTGTTGATTTTTCTGACCAATCTGATGTCATTTAATGTTTATAAAAAACATAAAAATAAGTACCCATAGGGTATCTGTCTACCTTTTCCACATGAGTAAAGGGTAAGGAATACATCAGACCACAAGTCCTATTACTCCCTAAACCCAGTCCAACACACATTCCAGGGCCAAGGAGCTGAAACAGTGTGGAATATGAATGCTAGGACCCCTAACTCATACAAAAAGCAAAAGCATCCCTCATGAGAAACTTCGGCGTGGATGCGGTTAGATACAGGAGGTCTGTTTACTGCACTGGGCAGACCAGTGAGGAATTTCCCGCATGCTCTGCTAAAGTCAGAGTGCAAGGAAATTTCTCTGAAGTCCGGGCAATGAAATCAACGATCTCCTGTATGTTAACACATTGTTTACCTTTGCTGAGGAGCTGTAGTGGCGCAGTGGTTAAGCATTCGGCTGCTTAGCAAAAGGTAGGTGGTTCGAACCCACCAGCCGTTCCACAGGAGAAAGATGTGGGAGTTTGCTCCTGTAAAGACTACAGGCTAGGAAACCCTATGGGGCAGTTCTACTCCATCCTATAGGGTCACTATGTGTCGGAATCGACTTGTCATTACACAGCAAAAACAATATACTTTTACTAGTAATCTCTGGCAAAAATCCTTCCAAATTTTACCAAGTGTGGAAAGGGATTCAAAAGGGCGAAGAGGAAAAAATCTTAAAACAAAAGTACATTAATATATCTGAAAACCAGTGTCAATGTGTTAGATTTCATTCTTCCTGGGTATGAGTACATACTGTATCTTCAGCAATAAATAGCTTTAACCTTGGACCCAAAAATTGTTTGCTCAGGTCTGCACAAACTCAATCTTTGGCTGCTTTAAGGCTTTTAAGTTGAATTTTGCATAAAAAGTAGGTTGGGGGCATTTATTTTTAGAGGAAAGATTGAATTTATCATGAAACACATTTCATCGAGAAACTGGTAAAAGGTAAAACCTTTTTATACCCAAACCATGAGGACTGCAAATTCCTTTACTAGAAAAGTTGACTGCTTCTGTTGAAAAGATTAATTTATGCTGTGTAGCTTTTGGAGCATAGAGGGATAGACGAGATTGCATTTTACATTTGGGGTGCATACCTTATAATAATAAACATTAGCTCCTGAGATAGGAAAGACGGTGGTCTATCAATGCCATTCCCTTACTGTAAAGGTTCTTCCAGCGGATTTACATGAATTGTCCTAAATGTCTTCTAGAAATATCCCAACAGTTAACAAAGTTCACCCCAAGCCTTCCACTACCATTTAAGGTCTCAGTGTAAGGATTACGGATTAGGGAGTGATTTCATTTGGTTTTAGTATCCAATTCGCTCAAGTTGAAACTACCACAGTGTTTTAATTAATACAATGAAATAATGCTGACCACATTTCCGCCCCCCTCCCCCTTCTCTTTCTTCAGTTGGTTCTGGCTTGACAACATCCTGAGGGAACAAAGAAATAACACTTTTTAATGCGAAGGAATGTTTGGCTACTTCACACAAGGCAATGGCTTGCCAAGAGGCTACCCTCTATGGATTAGCTACTGAAATTTCTTCAAGCACAAGTATAAGGAAATTTGTTACTCAAATTGCTTTAGACACTGACAAATTACGGATACCCATATGCAGTTAATTTCTGATTTTAGGATTATCTGATCCCATCAGAGTCTCTGCCTAGAACAGGCCATCCCATGGACAGGCCCCTGCCCCCATGGCTTTCTACCATAATGCCATCTCCTCTCTACCATCTACCTCTTTAAGCTTAAATCTGATTCTCCAAGCTCTAAGTCCTATTTACTTCAGTTTTCTCATATTGAAAACTCTTGCTTTGTCTATGCTCACGAATGAGTATGTTTTTCACTGTATGTCTTGAACTTGCCTCAAGTCTCTGTGGAGTTAGGCAAGCTTGTCTTCTCATTGAGAGAAGCTGTTCAAGGCAAGATCCTGGCTTCTCCAGGGAAAGCCAAGTGGAAAAGATCTTATTTCTCCTTTTTTTTTTTTTTTTGCAGGAGAATTGAGGCATTGCCAGGATTCTTCTAAAACACATTTAGGTCAATTCACATAAACTTGCTAGAAGAACCACTGAGGTAGGGAAATGGCTGGGGTTTGTCCGTCAGATGTTCCCGCCCACACTTTGGGTCTCGAGTAACTGAGAGACTATTCACAGTGCTGGAGTCCAGAGTTCATCACTGGCAGAGACAAGTCTCCAAGGGCAGCAATGCCAGAGGATATATCCTAACCAGATGGTCCTGTGGCAGCCTCCGTGGTTTCCACCAGCTCTCTCCACCTTGTTCTAAAGCTTTCCACACATTCTGTGGGCTCCTGCATCACAACCTTCTACTCCTTCCTTTTCTGTTCATTAAGTCAAAGCCCATTTTTGTGGATTGAGATCAAGGGCCTGACTGGCACAGTTAAGGAAGTTTAGCCTGTTTAGGTTATAGCCCCAAACCCCCAAGATCAAGGGCAAGGCCAGTGAGCAGCCTGCTCTCCCTCAGAAGCAGTATCACCACGGGAAGTATTATCCTGGGCAGGATGGGCCTTGCTCAGCAGAGACTTTCTCAAAAAATAGGCACTGGGAGGGAATAAGAGCTCATGTTTTAAGATATCTTTTCCTGGAAATAAACCACAACAGAAGAAAAAATCCGAAGTTTTGACTCTGAGTTTACTTAAATTCTTGTTCTCAATGCCAAATGCTCTGTCTGTCTTGCCATTCCAACATGTCCTAAAGACCAAATGGATGTACGGACTGTTTGCACCCTCTTAGAGCAAATCACATAAATACTTCTGCTATAAGATGGTGACATAAATGCTAGCCATGCTGTAACGCACATAAAAACAACACAGCTGAAGAAATCAATGTTGTTGGGTGGATCTGAGGATACTGGTGAGGAGGGAGAAAGAGGGAGGAGGGCCTGTAAAGGTTTTAAGTAAGCATGACTGGGAAGGGTGATGACACCATTAGTTGAAAATGTAATCCCACTTGGGAATAGGGTTTTCTTTGTTATGCTAATGAGAGCTCAACAGTATAAGGTGTGTTTTAAGCCAATCAATCACCTGGGAGATATAAAAAGAGAAGAGGCACAGAGAAGGGAGCACAAATGGAGCGGATGATACAAGATTGTCAAGGAACTCTAGAAAAGCGGAGACAAGGATTTTCTCTCAGAGCAGACAGTGAGGACCTTCCCTTAGAGCTGGTGCCCTAAATTCAGACTTTTAGCCTCCTAAACTGTGAGAAAATAAATTTCTGTTCATTAAAGCCACCAACTTGTAATATTTCTGTTCTAGCAGCTTTTTTTCAGCAGCACTACATAACTAAGACAATGCCCTACAGAGTTTGAATAATCGTAAGGTTTTTTCTTAACAGCACAGAAAATGTTTTGTTTAGTTCATTAGGAATCATATTAAATGACTTATCAGTCAAAAAGAACATGAGAGAACACTCATATTACCGCTATTTCCTTTAGTTTTCAAGAATTACTTTTCCCACATTAATCATAAAAAGGCACAATTCTGACTTACTATGTGACAGGCCTTTTTTTCACGGTCGATCTTATTCTTTCTTGATACTATACCTAGGAAAGTTTCTCAACTGCCCTGTAATTGCCTTCAGTGAAAATTTAAATCCTCCCCTTTCAGGTTTCATAACTGCACCTGGCCTTCTCCATCAAATTAAGGCCCTCTGTCCTCACTATATCAATCACGTTTTCCTCTGTCTTTCTCCCTCTCCACTTCTTTTGATTCACATAACACATAATCACTTTGCTTCCTGCTTTTCTTTTAATTAAAGCTGCTGTGCTGGGGACAGACTTCTCAAACAGTAGTTTTTTTTCTTCTCTTGTTATATCACTTCACTTTCCACTAAGATCCTCTACCTTAACTTGGCTCTTGGTGCCTGACCCATTCATGCCCCGAATTCTCTTTTAAAGCAGCCTGTAAGCTTGGAACGCCCCTGCCACCTGATCTAAAACTAAAAAACCAAACCTTAGCCATGACTCATAGCAACCCTACAGGAAAGAGGAGAATTTCCCCACGTGGTTTTCAAGGCTGCCACATGGTTAGTAGCCAAGTGCTTAACCACTGTGCTACCAGGGCTCCTCCACCAGTAACAATACCCCCAACAAGTTTCATTTCTCCCATGAAGTCATCCCAGATTGATCAGAGGCTGGCTGCTAACTTAATTCGACCTAAGTCTGATTATTAACCAAAACTTCCTCCCCAACTGTGTGGTTCTGTTTATCAATTCACAAATACTGATCCCTTTAATGGAAACCCTGGTGGTGTAGTGGTTAAGTGCTACAGCTGCTAACCAAAGAGTTGGCAGTTCAAATCCACCAGGCGCTCCTTGGAAACTCCATGGGGCAGTTCTGCTCTGTCCTATAGGGTCGCTATGAGTCGGAATCGACTCGACGGCACTGGGTTTGGTTTTTGTGGTTGGATCCCTTTAATATAATAATGAAAATGCTGTCCAAGAGTTACTGGCATCTGTGATCAACTGTCTTTATTGGCCTGACCTCTCGTAATAAAACCACCGTATAATGATTAGCCTAGAACCGCCGGGAATTAAAAACCAGAAACCGGTTGCTGTTGACTCTTCTCTGACTCATGGTGACCGCATGTGTATCAGGGTAGAAATGTGGGTTTTCAGAGTCTGGTTTTTCTGAGGTAGGGCACCATGCCTTTCTTCTGAGGTGCTTCCGGGTGGGTATGAACCACCAAACTTTCAGTTAGTAGCTGAGCACGCTAACCATTTGTGCCACCCAGAAATTCCAAAATCTTTGGGTTTTTGGGGGGACTTTGTGTATGGGGAGTTTCTTCTTAATGGTTATCTTCTTACGTGCATAATGTAAAACATACATCTAGGACGTAGGGCAGGCAAAAAACGGGGGAGGCCACTCACCCGAGAGACATCCTTGCAGTTGCTGGGCAAAATGGAGGGGGCAGGGGTTCCCTTAGAAAGCGTTCAACCCAAATATTCTCTTTAGAGCTGAATGGTCAATAAGCTCTGACTCCATTTAAAGCAATTAATTAGCAAACCCATAGATTTCTCAGTTGCTCCTTAGTTTTATTTTTTAGGGAAAGTCTTAGAAAGCCAAGAACCTTTCCATTGCAAACGACTGGAATATAAGTCAGATAGTTCATCTCCTAAGAGCTTGGGGCACCTGGAGGACTCTGCTCCTCCCAGGTCTCATCTTCTCTGAGGCTGGGTTTCCTACCACCTATCTTGTTTGCACAAAATGTAGCTTCAGATAGTGAATATGCCTTTCCAGATCTCTGGCGTAGTGTTGAAAGTGCTGAGCTCCTAACCCAAAGGTCGGCGTTTCCAATCCACCAGCCACTCTGTGGGAGAGACATGTGGCAGTCTGCTTCCATAAAGATTTACAGCCTTGGAAACCCTACGGGGGCAGTCCTACTCTGCCCATAGGGCCCCTATGAGTCACAATTGACTAGACCGCAGTGGGTTAGGTGCTGTCTTAGTCATCTAGTGCCGCTGTAACAGAAATAGCACAAATGGATGGCTTTAACAAAGAGAAGTTTTATTCTCTCGCAGTCCAGTAGGTTAGAAGTCTGAATTCAGGGCGCCGGCTCCAGCATAAGGCTTTCTCTCTTGGTCATCTCTGGAGGAAGGTCCTTGTCATCAGTCTTCCCTTGGTATGGGAGAATCTCAGCACAGGAACCTTAGGTCCAAAGGATGCACTTTGCTCCTAGCGCTGCATTCTTGGTGGTATGAGGTCCCCATGTCTCTCTGCTGGCTTCTCTCTTTTATATCTCAAAAGAGATTGGCTTAAAACACTAACTAATCTTGAAGACCTCATCAATATAATTGCCACTAATCCATCTTATTACAGTGATAGGATTTACAACATATAGGAAAATCACACGACATGGTGGACAATCACACAATCCTGAGAATTATGGCCCAGCTAAATTGACAGATATTTTGGGGGAACACAATTCAACCCGTGACAGATGCATCAAGCAGTGGAGTCAATTTTGACTCATAGTGACCCCATGTGACAGAGTAGTACTGTGCTCCATAGGATTTTCTAGGCTGTAATCTTTATGGAAGGAGACCTGGTGGCACAGTGGTTAAGCACTCGCCTGCTAACCAAAAGATAAGCAGTTTGAGCCCACCAGCTGCTTTGAGGGAGAAAGATGTAGCAGTCTGCTTCTGTAAAGATTTATGGCCTTGGAAACCCTATGGGGGCAGTTCTAATCTGTCCTAGAGGGCTGCTATGAGTTGGAATCGATTTGAGGCCAATGGGTATTCGGTCTAGAGCTGTGCTGTCCATTAAGCAGCCACTGGCCAGGTGTGGCTGGTCACTGAGCACTTGAAATACGTCCAGTCCACCTTAAGATGTGCTGCAAGTATGACACACACAACGGATTTCAAATATTTAGTACAAAAAAAGAAAATAAAATATCTCATTAATAATTCCTTTTCATTCTGGTTACACATTGAAATGATTCTATTTTGGATATATATTGAGCTAAATAAAATATACTAATAAAGCTAATTTAACCTGTTTCTTTTTTCTTTTTCTAATGTGGCCACTAGAAAATTTAAAAATTATACATGTGTCTCATGTTCTATTTCTATTGGACAGTGCTGTTCTGGACTGTGACTCTACACCATTTGAATTGTTGGCCTCTCTTAGGGAAGCTCCTATTTTCCTTCCATTTCTGTTTCAAATGATTAGCTTCTACCCAAAGCTGTCTTTTTTGTTTGTTTGTTTTGAAGGGCATGGGTATGCATATAATGAAGGCTATAAAAAGGAGGTAATATACCTCGAGTTACTGACATTTTTCTACCAAAGTCCCCTGTACTCCAACTTGGAAGACTCCCAGTAGGAAAAGTTGTTTATCTACCTCATGCCCAAGCCTGCCAATTTTCCAGGCAGGCATAGGATAATTCTTTCCATCTTAACTTGACCCAGACAGTTTTACATTTTGGGTCTGTAACTTGAATTATTAATTTCTTCATTAAATAGTAATCTTTTCAGAAGTAACGGAAACCCAACTTGAACTGTCCTATGAAAAAATGGGAATTTGCTGGTTTATGTATATCTAAAAATTAGAGATGGACCTAGCTTCAGGTGTAGTTGGCTCCAGGGACTACTTCACAGCCTCATCTCTCACTTAAACTTTCTCCAATGGAGGACAACATGCTCAAGCCATCCATATTCGGGTACTCTCTGTGTGGTGGCCCCTGCTAGCTCCAGGCTGACATTGTCCAAAAATAGCCACCCAGCAGCAAGAGAGCTTTCCCACCTCCACTAGTTTCCATAAAACCTTTGACTTGTCTCTGATTTACCTGGTTTGGGTTACCATGCCCATTCCTGAATCTACAATCTTGGTCAATGAGATGGAAGATCATGCTTGACCAGTCCTGGGTCAAGTGTCCAGACCCAGAGCTGGAGGGAGAGGCAGAGCTAGCACCACCTGAATGCATGTCCTGAAGGAGGGGAAGATGTAGGGCAGGCAAAAGGTGGCAGACGCCACTGAACCCAAGGAATGTGTTTGCAGTTGCTGAACAAAGTGTGTATGTGTGTGGGGGGTGCCTTCAGAGCACGTCTTATAACTATCGACACATTTAAGATTGCCTTTCTTTCAGTTTTCATCCTTTATCAAAATCAGGTCACAATCATTTTTTAAAAAACAATACTGTGAACTGAAGTGCAATACGGGCACACACACAGGAAACTTAGAATTCTCTTCTCCTGTCTTTAGGCGAAGGACACCAAACACAGATGACAGCTGGTTAATCCAGGTACAAAGAGCATACGATTTCCTCAGTGGGCATTTCAGTATTTTATGTAGCCAGTGATGACAACGGTGACTAAAATCCCACCTTGCCTTCAGGCTTCAGTCCTCTTGGAAACTGTCAAAAACAGCTTTGCATCACAATTTAATCAGAACAGAAAAATCTCGGTATATGCTTGTTGTTCTTATTGACAGTTGCTGTGGAGGTGATTCCAGCTCATGGCAACCCCAACTGTGCAGTGTAGAACCACACCCTATAGGTTTTCAAGGCTGTGATCTTTAGGAAACAGATTGCCAGGCCTTACTTCCAAGGAACTTCTAGGTGGGTTTGAACCACCAACCTTTAGGTTAGTAGTCCAGCACTTAACCAACTGTACCACCCAGGGGCTCCATTATATATGCTTAACTCCATTGGCACCGAGTCAATTCCGACTCATAGCAAACTTATAGAACAGTGTAGAACTGCTGCATAGGGTTTCTAAGGAGCACCTGGTGGATTCGAACGGCTGACAGTTTAGTTAGTAGCCATAGCTCTAAACCACTACGCCATTGGGGTTTCCGTGATATATGCTTAGTAGGATGTTATGTTTCTATTTTCTTCCTTCTCTAGTCTAACCTACCCTGTCATCTTTTCTTGCACAAATCCTTTATTTGCTGGCCTCTCTCAACACCTCTCTACCTTCTAAACAGAACCGACCTAAAGAACACTGATGCCTCTGAGCTGGAGGACTACGGTCCTGCACACGTTGGGGAAGTGAACCCCCAGGCAGCGTTTTAACTAGCGCGCACCACATATGCATTCTCATATGTTGCAGGAAAGGAAAAGTTCAAAACCACATCAAAAGTACTCGGTAACCACTGAGGCTGAATATTACAAACAAACAAAATCAGCATGTAATGTGTACTTTAATTTGCTGACAGATATTTAAAAAATTAACGTCAGGATGAATGACAAATGCCGATACCACAACAAAACCTTTAACTGCACAGAAAAACAACTCACAATCAAAGCTGCCTGTCCTCTAATTAACACAGGGCATCCTTGAAAGGAGAGGCCAAAATAAAACAAACAGCCAAAATGGAGAAAGTGTGTGTGTGTTTGCGCACGGTGGGGGTGGGAGGGCAAGGATTAAAAAAAAAGGGGGGGGGGAGGCGCTTTCCGTAAAAAAACAGAAACCAAACCCGCTGCTGTCCAGTCAGTTCTTACTCACAGCCACCCTGTAGGACAGAGTAGAACTGCCCTAAAGGGTTTCCGAGGCTGTAATCTTTATAGAAGCAGACTGCCACATCTTTCTCCTGGGGAGCGGCTGGTGGGTTCAAACTGCCAATCCTTCAGTTAGCAGCTGAGTGCTTAACCACTGTGCCACCAGGGCTCTTTGGATTTTCCATAATGTACTTAAAAAAAAAAAAAAGACTTGCTTGAAACCTGCTTTTCTGCAGAGAAAATGAGAATCCATGGACAGTTGTTTTCTCATAACTGCTGTTCAAAACAAAGATGTTTACGCCTCCTAACTATATTTATATTACAAAAATTTGATTACATTGCAAGGCAAGTTAGTTCGGATAAATTTTAATAAAAGCAAAATTGGGGAGGGGATTGACTAACATTTATGAGACACCTGGTTTGTAACAAGCATCATCCTAAGTGCTTTCCATGGTGACACTAAAATGTGGGGGTTGACACTCAGGTGCCTAAGGGACTTGAGGGGAAATCCCAGGTATTGCGCTCACTGGCTTCAGAGGAGTCAATAAAGCCTACTCACCACCACCTGTCTGTCAGTTTGTTGTGCTGTGGTGGCTTGTGTGTTGCTGTGATGCTGGAAGGTATGCCATGGGATTTCAAATACCTGCAGGAACACCTATGGTGGACAGGTTTCTGCGGAGCTTTCAGACTAAGACAGACTAGGAAGGAAGGCCTGGGGATCTACTTCTAAAAATTAGCTAATGAAAACCCTATGGATCACAACAGAATATTATCCAGTATAGTGCTGGAAGATGAGCCCCCTAGCTTGGAAGGCACTCAAACTAGACAGTAGCCAAAACAATGGACTCTAGCATACCAATGATTGTGTGGATGGCGCAGGACCGGGCAACATTTCTTTCTGTTGTACATGCAGTTACCATGAATCGGAGCAGACTTGATGGAATCTAATAGCAACAATTGTTCTTCACGTGGCTTTTTTTTAAAAAAAAATTCCATATTAAGTGAAAACCAACCCCCACACCCACTGCCATTGAGTTGACTCTGACTCATAGTGACCCTACAGGACAGTGTAGAACTGCCCCATAGAGTTTCAAGGCTGTAAATCTTTACAGAAGCAGACTGCCACATCCTTCTGAGGAGCAACCACTGGGTTTGAACCCCTGACCTTTTGGTTAGCAGCTGTGAACTTTAACCACTGCACCACCAGGGATTAAGTCAAAAGAGAGATTATCTACTTTATACTCATTTTCTGATGAAACCGAGGCTCAGGAATAACACAATGAAGGCTAGATATTGTAAACAGTAGGCTTAACTTCATACATGTTTTAGGTATCAGGTTCTTTCAGTTCAAATCCTACTTCCACATAAGGGTTCACACTGAATAGGAAAGGCGACGGACTCAGGTCACCCTAATCCAGACTGATTCTGTTGCTCCTGTAGGTGTTCCAGAGAAGCGATCAGGATAAAGGGTGTGCTGGTATCTTTTCTGCTGTAGATATAATTGAAATGACTTTAAGAAGCTTCTAAATTTTAACCCATACTTTTTTCCTTATTTGGTAACCAGGAAAAATAAAATGACTTGGCATTACATATGTTGTTGCTGTTGAGTGCCTTGAGTCAATGGTCACTCATAGTGACCACATGGGTAGAGCTGTCCTATAGGGTTTTCTAGGCCACTCTTTGGAAACCCTATGGGGCACTTCTACTTTCTCCTACAGGGTCACTATGAGTCGGAATTGATGACAACAATGGGTTTGGGGTTTTTTTTCGGTTTAATCTTTATAGGAGTGGATTGCCAAGGCTTTTCTCCCTCAGAGCTGCTGTGTGGGTTCGAACTGCCAACCTTTGTGGTTAGCAGCTGTGTGTTTAACTGTTGTGCCACCAGGGCTCCTCGGCATTACATATAGCAACCACGAAAGCCATTTTCTGACAGAACTGCTGTTCGGTGCCTGAATTTTCTGCTTTTAGAGCTCAAATATTTACCAAGCCTGTAAGAATGCTCCGAGATAGCCCTGGCCATCTGGAGGGTGAATGGTTCTGGTTTTTGTTTTCATTATTGATGAAGAATTTTTTATTACAGTTTTAACTGGGCTTAGATCCCCATGGCCCTGCCTCACACAAGGACTAGTGAGGACAGCCCTAGATGGAGAGTGCACACTAATGGGGGCACCCTGTGGATGATGCGAGTTACAAACTTCCGAGAAGAGAAACCAGGACATCAGCGCCCTCCTGGAAATGCTCATACTATCTATTTGCATAATAACGTCCTCTGGGAACACAGCATGTTCCTTCTTGTAAGTCTTAGTATTTCACAAAATCGACACGTTTAAAAGCCAAAATGTAAACCTGACTTCAACAAATGATTTATTTCGTCAGCTTGAAAACTCAAGAAAACTGCACAAAGAAGATGCCATGAGGTCATTTCAAACCAAAGAGACAAATCTCTACTTGACAGGGCTTCCTTCCTTGAGATACTGACCACTTCTCACGCTCGCCAGAGAACCAGGCTACTGAGTAGCATTATTTGAAGAAAACTAGAGACGACCAGGGCCCAAAGCCATACTTTAAGACTTTTTATCAACTAGTATAAGTGCTAATTTAGGCTCCCTAAGAACTTTTCAGGAAACCCTGGTGGTGTAGTGGTTAAGTGCTATGGCTGCTAACCAAAGGGTCGGCAGTTCAAATCTACCAGGCGCTCCTTGGAAACTCTACGGGGCAGTTCTACTCTGTCCTATAGGGTCACTATGAGTGGGAATCAACTCGATGGAACTGGGTGGGTTTGGGTTTAAGAACTTTTCAATCATGCCTCTTTTTAAAAACTGTGTTAGGAAAAAATTTTACAATGTATATGGAAGTAGAGGAAATAATATAATGGATTCCCATTTATCCATCACCTTGTTCTGATGATTATCGACTTTTGCCATACTTGCTCAATTTGTTCTTTTATGTATGCCCTCCTTCCCTCCTTTTTCTCCCTTACTCCCTCTCTTTCTCCCTTCCTCCAACTGAAATACTTTAAGGGAAATCTGAGACCTCATACCATCTCACCTCTTATATTTCAGTTATGTATCTCTAAAAATACAAGCATTCTCTTATTTAACTATAATGTCATTATCATAAAAATACGCACCAAAATTAATAACTCCTTGGTATTATCTAAAGCTTGGTCCATATTCAAATGTCCTTCATTATGTCAAGGATGTCTTTGACCTGCTTGTGTGAATCAGAATCCACGTCTTGCATGTGTTCTCTGCTCCTTTTCTTTTCATGCCTTTGATACAATGAAGAGACAGACCAGCTTTCTACTTGAATGTTCCATACTTTGTGTGATTGCTTCTTCATGGCGTCATTTAATGTGTTCCTCCATCTGAAGAATTTCCTATAAACTACCAGTTGGCTCACAGTCTTGAGACGTGGATGCCGTAAATCAAGGATAAGCAGTTTCTAAGGTCTTCGAAACTCCTCTTGGAATGGCTACATGAACACCTTTGAATTAATTTTGAACTATTTTTTCCCTTTGCCTGCAGCTGGACAACCATCCTTGCCAACTTTAAGGTCTGAAAACAGGAGAAACTATCGCACTACCAAATCATGGGTTATGAGTTTGCTAAAAAAAATTTACTTGTTTAGCAGAAATGAGCTATTTTTAAGCATTTCAAGATAACTGAGGAGGCAAGACATTTACCTCATCTCTGACTATTCCATGCTTATAAAGCAACAAGATAAATAAGCAGCATTGAGTCTGCATGGCTCATACAAGAATTTAGAGTAAGTGTAGCTGAGATTGACCAAGCAAGTTTTCAGAGCAGAAGTCTGTTCGGAACAGAATAATAAAGAAATTACAGAGTTGTATCAGGGGAGAGAACCATGGCTTTTATTCTATAATCTATGCAGTTTTTAATTTTTATTATGTTTTAGGTAAACGTTTATAAAGCTCAGGTTAATTTCTCATTCAAAAAATTTACACACATTATTTTGTGACATTGGTTGTAATCCCCAAGACAGCACATTCACCTTTTCACCCCTGGCTCCCCGTTGCATTCGTCCAGTTCCTGTCCCTTTCTGCCTTCTCGTCCTGCTTTTGGATAGGAGCTGTCCATTTGGTCTCATATTTGATTGAACAAGAAGCACATTCCTCAAGTGTGTTATTTTTTGTTATATAGGCCTGTTCAATCTTTGCCTGAAAAGTGGGCTTCAGCAATGGTTTCAGTTCTGGGTTAGCAAAGCATCTGCAGGCCATAGTTTTGGGGGCTCCTCCAATCTCTGTCAGACTAGTAAGTCTGATCTTTTTACGTGAATTTGAATTCTGTTCTACATTTTTCTCTCACTCCGTCCAGGACCCTGTTGTGATCCCTGTCAGGGTGGTCACTGATGGTAGCCGGGCACCATCTAGTTTTTCTGGTCTTGGGCTCATGGAGTCTCTGGTTCATGTGATCCTTTAGTCCTTTGGGCTAATATTTTCCTTATTATCTTTGGTTTTATTCGTTATCCTTTGCTCTGGGTGGGATGGGACCAATTAGATGTATCTTAGATGGCTGCTTGCAAGCTTTTAAGACCCCAGACACTACTCACCCAGGTAGGATATAGAACATTTTCTTTATGAACTAAGTTATGCCAATTGACCTAGATGTCCCCTGAGACTGTGGTCCTTGGGCCCCAGCCCCAGCTACTCAGTTACTCAAAGTGTTTGGATGTGCCTAGAAAACTTATTTTGGTAGAAAAGTGAGACAACTTCTACTTACTACCACACCCCATTCTAGTCAATACTGCCTTGAAAAAAAAATCTCAATCATTGTAAGATATTCATGTTAGGCATTAAGAAAACCAAAAACCAAAATAAAACCTATTTCCATTCAGTTGATTCCAACTCACATAGACCCTGTAGGATGAGTAGAACTGCCCCATAGAGTTTCCAAGGCTGTAATCTTTATCAAAGCAGACTGCCTCATCCTTCTCCCACAGAGTGACTAGTGGGTTTGAACCACCGACGTTTTGGTTAGTAGGCGAATGCTTAACCACTGCACCACCAGGGCTCCTCTCTGAGATGTTACCACCTAAAATACTAATAATTCCACCACAAAGTATTTCTTTACCAGTTCCTTAAATAAATTTGGAAGTACCCAACTTCAAGTACACTATGTATGCAAATGTTAAAGACTCAGGACTGTTTTTGTGTAAATCACCTATTTCCTTAGTTGCCTATATGCTTGTGAATATAAAAAAAAAAAATTCCCAGCATCCAAGTTGGGTGGTGACTTGTTTACTAAGCACTGCCTACATACAGAGAACATGTAGCATGTGCATGGGGGACAGCCGGAGAGCCTGTGAGCATGGACTTCAGGGCTGGCTGCACTGGGTATCTTGACAATTGCATAAAAGACTTGGTTGGCTTTTGCCTTTCTTTTCCATTTTTTCACAGCAGCAGGACTCTGAAGGTGGCTTCTCTTCTTGTGGCTGAAAAATTCCAGGCTTCACAGTAGCAACCACGTCCTTCAGAAGAGAAGGTCAGCTCTTTGATGGATTTCTTTTTGGAGCAAACATGATTCCCTACCAGAAAACCAGTTGCCATGTAGTTGGCCCTGATTCACGGTGACCCCATGTGTGTCAAAGCAGAACTTCTCCACAGGATTTTCAATGGCTGAGTTTTAAGAACTTGCCAGGCCTTTCTTCTGAGGCACCTCTGGGTGGACTTGAACCTCCAACGTTTCCCTTAGCAGCCGAGGGCTTTAACCACTTGCACCATCCAAAACCCCCATAAAAGGTCTCCTTCAGGGCTTCTGAACCCGTCATTAAGGCAGGAGTAGGGGATTAAGTGCTCCTCTGGAGACAAGGGCAGAAACAACTCCCCTAAGGCATTAGACCTCTTGCACAAGGCACGGTGCTTGAATACAGATGGGGGAGGGGGAGTGTCACCCTTAGGAAAGCCTGAAGGAAGAACGGGTGCTGGGGGACCCTCCACACAACGAAAGTTAACTTGAGGGCAAGTCCTCTGCTGACCGTGGAGCCGATTCTCAGCCTTAAGCCCCGGTTTTACAGAGACATATTCTGGAGCCATAGCTAAACAACGATTGCATTTGACATGACCACTACTCCTACTTCTGCCTTTCCACCTAGAGCACACACAACCTGGAAGCAAAACTCACTCCTCTTACTTCAAGTGAAAAACACCTGGACTTGTGATCTTACTGGGGTGCAAAGTCCAGAGGAAGGCAATTACTCAGAGAAGATGAGTAATTAATCGTTTTGATTCAACAATGGCAAAATAGTAAATATCTCTCCCTCTGTTTATTTAAGTCTGTTGGGATTTGCACTGCGTGGTTAGACACAGTGTAAGGAGCTCTGGTGGCGCAGTGGTTAAGTGCTTGGCTGCTAACCAAGAGGTTGGTGGTTCAAATTCACCGGCTGCTCTGGGGGATAAACAAACACCTGGTGATCTGCCTCCGTCACGATTACAGTCTTGGAAACACTATGGAGCAGTTCTACTCTGTCCTATATGGTCGCTTTTAGTCGGAATCAACTCGACGGCAACAGGTTTTTTTTTTTTTTTTTAATATATAATGTGTATATAAAACTCAAAAGTAAACCCATTCCTGTATTTAAGATTTTTTTTTTTTTTTTTAAAAAAAGGCTGTCATATGCCAGAAACTAGCTGGAGACTGGAGCTTGGCAGTGAAGGCAAAGTTAGCAGTTTGTAGACTTTGAAGTGAATGTTTACTTTCCTCTTTTACTAGCAATGAAAAGAACTTTAAAGGCAAAGCACCAAACTTGGTGAGGAGTATTTTTCCATGGTGAACGATGTAATGTCTTTTGGTATAACTGTCTATTTAGAAGCTAGCTGCCTTCCAGCAGTCACAGACACGTCCTGGTCATGTCTTATATAACCACTGCAGCTGTGATCCTTCTCAGTGCACCATCTTCTACTAGCCGTCGAAAACTCAACGCTGTCCAGTTGCTTCTGACTCATAACGACCCTATAGGGCAGAGTAGAACTGCCCCACAGAGTTTCCAAGGCCATAATCTTTACAAAAGCAGACTGCCTCATCTTTTTCCAGAGGGGCGGTTGGTAGTTAGCAGCCGAGTGCTTAACCACTGTGCCACCAGGGCTCCCTCTATGCCACCTAGCACTAGTTAAAACACTGTCACGATGCACTAATATTTTAGATGTTTTAGAGCAGCGGTTCTCAACCTTTAAAGAGAATCACCTGGGGATTTATTAAAATCCAGATGCAGGCTCCACACTCAGAGGTTCTGATTCAGGGGTGTGTGTGTGTGTGTGTGTGTGCGTGCATGTGTGTGTATGCACATTTTGTATGGGGGGGTGGATGTTGTACCTTTAACAGGTAACCTGGATGATTCTGATGCAGGTGATCAATGGACCTTACAGAGAAACACCACACCTAGAACCTATAAAACCAAGCCAAACCTGTTGCCGTTGAGTTGATTCCAACTCATAGTGACCTTATAGGGTAGAACAGAACTGTCCCAGAGGGTTTCTAAGGAGCAGCTGGTGGATTCAAACTGCTGACCTTTTGGTTAGTAGCCGAGCTCTTTTGGGGGGTTTAAATCACAACATGTCTGTTTATAAAAGCTCAAAAATAATTTATCACTCTTGGAAAAAGAAGAGCGTGCATGGTCTGGAATTTCCCACTACAGGGTATCTCATCTTATCTCCACCCCAATCCTCTGAGGCAATTAGGGTAGGTGATATTATTCTTACATTGCTGATAAGGAAATTAATGGAGGTCAAATGATTTGCCAAAGGTTACATAGCTTGCTGGGCCATGAACCCAGGTCTCTTGACTTTTAAACAAAGGTCAAGTAAGATGCTATCCCCTTCCATAACTCACTGCAGTCTGGTCAATTCTGACTCATGGTGACCCTACAGGACAGAGAAGAGCTGGCCCATGAGGTTTCCAAGGCTGTAATTTTTACGGAAGCAGACTGCCACCAGGAATAGCTGGTGGGTTCGAACTGCCGACCTTTTGGTTAGCAGCTGAGCACTTAAAGCACTGTGCCACAAGGGCTCCTTCCTATTCCTTCAGACACTCCTAAAGGAAAAAGTCTTGGGAAATAAATGAAGAAAATATTCATACATCTCCTGATCTAGTTTTAAATCAAGCTTTCTTCATCTAATTCAAAGCTCCACCTCAGCAGGGGCGGGGACAGAGGTTGAGCTAGAGTGGCTTGTCATTTTCCACCTTAGGTGTTAGTTTTCAGGACCCATTGTGCAGAAGCTGTGACCTAAGGTTATGCTGTTGGGGAGGGCAGGGGACATGTGGTCCTCTATGGAAAACAGCCATCATATATTTTCCCTAGCGGAGGACTTTGGCATTAATCAGGATAGATACGACCTGAGTTTTTAATCCTGCTTAAAATCTAGCTTGGTCCTAGAAAAATAGAAAAACTGGATGCTCCTTAAAATGCCACAAATGTTGCATATTTTAAGGAGAGGGAGTATGCAGATGACTTCTTTGATTTCAAAAACTTCCACTGGGACTTCCTGGCTCATTTGTCTTGGTGAGTTTCATGTACTATCTGATGAGGTGTTTTAGGGAAGATAAAGACTCTTTGACAGTAGAGAACAACTCTTTAATTCTATAGCCCTTCCTCTCTTTTGCCCTCAAGGGAAAACGTGTATTTTCCTCTGTGAGAAAAATTCTGAATGTAACGGACAAGACAAAGAGATATTTAATCAAATTAGTTTAGGAAACCCCAGCAGAAACAATGTATCTTTTCAACAGTTTAGGATGTTACAAATAGACAGTATAAAATGGTTTGTGTGCCATGTCTATCTCCGGCACCCTGGTGAGAAATGCTGTTTGCCATTAGACACTCGTCTAATTGTAGAGCTCCAGAGAATCAGGTTCACTTGCCCAAAACTCATTGTTTAGTGGATTATTAAAAAAAAAAAAAAAATGGGTTTATAAAAAAATCACTAGAAACATTTCTGGAAAAAAAAAAAGGCAGAGTTTTTCCCTAGAACATTCCTCACTCCTAAGCATTTACTTAAGGAGCCCTGGTGGCACAATGGTTAATTGCTCAAGTGCTAACTGAAAGGTTAGTGGTTCCAATCCACCCAGCAGCTCCTCGGGAGAAAGACCGGGCAACCTGTTCCTGTAAAGATTACCGCCTAGGAAACCCTATGGGGCAGTTCTACTCTATCACATGGGGCCACCATGAGTCCTTCGACTTGAAAGCGCTTAACAACAAGAAGCATTTACCTAGAACCAAAGGAAGAAAATGGTGTGGACAAAGTCATATTGTCAATAGTCCCCAAAATGAGATCATTCCTATCACTGACAACACCTCAGCCCAGTTCCCAATCTCTCTCCATCTTTTTAAATTTTACTATGGTAAAATATATATAACAAAACATTTGCCATTTTAACCATTTTTACGTGTACAACTCAGCGACATTAATTACATTCCCCATGGTGGCAGCCATCACCACTATCCATTCTCTTTTTATGACAGCATATAATTCCTCTTGGGTCAGCAGAAAATATTCTGAAATTTCAGGCTCATTTTGAGCACGAAAAGGATCCACCCAATGATTCTTCAAAAGTGTTAAAAGATGCTTTTAATGCTTCCCTGCTGCTTTTCAAAACACGAACAGATCACTGAGTCAAAATAGAGAGTGGAAGACATTTGGGTAAAAGGAAACTAAGCGACGCTGAAGTGACACGTTTCCTGACATCCTTCCCTCACTAAGAGAAAGAACAGAAGTGATAAACAGCTCCTTAAACTTAGACAGTGAAGGAGCTCTGGTGGTACAAAGGGTAAGTGCTCAGCTGCGAAGCAAAAGGTGGATGGTTCGAACCCACCCAATAGCTCTGCATGAGAAAGATCTGGTAATCTGCTTCCCTAAAGATTACAGCCTAGGAAACCCTACAGGGCAGTTCTACTCTGTCACATGGGGTCAGCGTGAGTTGGAATCGACTCAACAGGTACCCAACAACAGCAGCAATACCCACTCAGAAATCTGGCCACATAAAAATCACATTAGTCATCTTGTTCAATCCCTAATGAAAACCTTGGCCTTTGGTGGTGTTTTTTCCCACTCTCGGTCAGTTATATTTCAAAACGACATCATCTGCCTCGTGGAAATCAACCAACCAACCAACCCACCCACCAACCAACCAACCAACAAAAAGGTTAAAATAACATGATTTAAGTAGAAAAGTGAGACTTTTTCATATGAAGGTGAAATGTGATTTAATCACATCATTTCTTTGCTTTGGGATGATAGGAACAGCTCACTAAATTTCTACTGGAAAAGTCCCAAATGTAAGCTTACATGTCACCATGTAAGCTGAGCCTTTGAACCACAGAGACCAGTGTGCTTATGGACTCATATAATGAAAACAGGAGCCCTCGTGGTGCAGTGGTTAAGTGCTTAGTTGCTAACTGAAAGGTCAGCGGTTCGAACCCACCAGCTTCTCTGTGGGAGAAAGACGTGGCAGTCTCTGTAAACGTTACAGCCTCGGAAGCTCCGTAGGGAGCAACTCCACTCTGTCACGTAGGGTCACTATGAGTCTAGACTGACTTGATGGCAATGGGTTTGGGTTTCTTCGGTATATGGTACTCTGCACTAAAACATTTGACTAACACTAAATAAGAACCGTACGTACCTGTTTCAATTTACATACAAATTCGACTTAAAAACAGACATAGGAATGGATCTCATTCACAACCCAGGGACTGCCTGTACACACAAAGTATCTTTGTTGGAAATGCTCCTTTTGCCCCAGAACAATCTCCTGGGTTCATCCAGCGCCCTACAATTTTCTCTACCATTTAGGTTTGGAAAAGAGCTGAAAAGCATATTATGTATTATATTACAGGAAGCAAAAATGTGTTTGAGGAGAGCCAAGCCCCTCCAGGAGGGCAAGCTCACCCTGTCTGCACCCACGCTCAGGTGCACACCAGATTCCCTGAGTGTATCCATCAGCTCCTAATTCACCATGCAAAAGGCCAGCAATGCCACTCCTGGGTCATCTCACTTGAAGCCACTGCTGGACAAACACCTAGGCTTGGGTAGGCAGAGGAGTGAGGCAAAGCTAGCAGGCAGTTGTGCTATGTATGCACAGGCCTGTCCCTAAAATACTTACTCCTAGAAGCCCCCAACCCACAGTCTTCTCATCCCTGGCTCCGTCCCACAGTGTGAGCACCCTCATGCAAACGTGTGAACATAACGCTGCAATCATCCCAACTACCCAGCCCACAGCTTCACAAACAGCCACCCCTGGCCAAGGAGTGTGCATACTGGACCTGGGTCTGGGAAGGGAGCCATGCACATCTGGGCGTGGGTTTCAGGAGGGTTGGAAAGGAAATTCAGGATCCTGGAGATCCAGAGAATGTACTAGAAGTGAGGGTGCTGGCTCTGCAACCCATGGGCTTCTCACCCTATAAAGAGGGACAGCCCAGCCATGGAGGGCCAGAGCAGAGGCCCACTGAGCCCAGGACCTCAGGCAAGCCCCTTGTCAAGGGCTATGGGCAGGGCTGGGGGTGAACGGATCCAGCACAGGAGCCTGTGGGATGGGGCTAGATGACCCCAGCCTGAGCATCTTCCTTTGTACACCAAGAGATTAGACCAGGGGATTGCCAAGCCCTTCTCCAGACCTGATCCTGTGGGATGCTGTAATCTAATTCGTAACTGCTGATAGTTCAATCTCAAAAAACTAGACTAAGAGGTATTAAAAAATTCAAATGAATGTGCACGTCTTAAAATTGCAGCCTCTCTAGTTCAAATTAAGTGAAGTAATGCTTCTGTGCAACTTTTCAAAAGTTCAGAAATTCAGCATGAGAGATGAATAATGAGATATCCTGGTTAAGAGTTATCATATTTCTTTTTACAGGCAACCAATTATCAAATAATGAGCATAGTAATACACTCAACAGTAACACTATAATTGGCATGGTCATTGGATTATGTGTGACTCACAAGCAGCTCCTTTTCCAAAGGCCATGGATGGCGCACATCAGCAGTGTGTATAATTACCACGCGATTTATGATGAAAGGTGGGCATGCTGGTAAGTCATAGGATGCAAGTTGATGCTTTTCACACTACTCAAAATTTCAAATGCTATTTCTATGGACCTGGCAACCTTTTCCACGTGCTTTGGGGTGGTTTGTTTATTTCTTCATACATTTTGGTGGAAGCAAGTAACACCATGCTCACTGAAGGTCAGTCGACACGGAAAGCACGCACACCCTCCACAATCAGTAGCACTCACCTGCCCTTTCATATCAGGAGCGATGGGAATGGTGGGCCAGATGGTGGAGTAGATGCCAAAAAACAGCAGCCAGATCAGCATGCTTCCCCAGACGGCCAGGTGGCTGAACTGCAGAAGAAAACGGACGCTCAAGCCGGCTTCTCTATTTGCACAGGGTGATTTACCCCAGCCCCACCTCTGCAGAATTCCTCTGTGCAAGCTCCTTTCCTCATGCAAAGATTTTGGCCACTCACCAGTTACTGGAGATGCCAATCTTTCTAATTTTCCTGTTTTAGAATGTTTAACAACGAATTCAAGTAACTAGTGCCTCCAAACTACCCTAAAGATGGAGGTGCTTTGCCAACATCCCACAGTGATAGCAGGCACTTCTAGATTCATCAGAAAGGTTTGCTCAACTTGGCGTTATATGAAACAAGGTCTCATGAATCTAGTAAGAGAATGGTTGAAAAGAAAAATGGACAAGTCATTTCAAGACTTTGATTATTCTTTCAATTTTCCAAAGACAGTTTTTTTGTTGTTGTTGTTTGTTTAATCTGGAATGGATAGTACATCTTAACAACTCCCCTTTTAAGCATCTACTGAGTTGTTATTTTCTCCTTTACTCTCTTAATATGACGGTCCTTCTTTCTTCCACACTCCAATCCATCAGTAAGCTCTGTTAGCTTTTTTTTTTTTTTTAAGAAAAATGTATCCAGAATCTGACCACTTCTCACTGTGTATTCCTCTACCACCCCAGGCTAAGCCAGCATCAGCTCTCAGCCGCAGTACTGTCCTTGTTCCTTAACTGATTCCCTGATTCCACACTTGCCTGAATTTGCCTCCCACCCATCTGCTCTTAGCATGGCATTAGATGAGCCTAGTTAAACAGTAGCCAGAATGACATTCCTGACAGACAGGAAGCACTGGTTACAATCCCCAAATAATGGAAATAACCAAAATATCTAAACTAGGAGGCTGATTATATAAATGATGGCACATCAGTATCAAATGTAATACTCCTTAATCATGAACAATAATTTTGTTGAAGATATATTTTTAAGTGAAAAACTATTACAAACCTATATGTTCTGTAATGCATCATTTCGCTAAAAATACACACACGTGCACATGGAAAGCAAAGTCTGGAAGGTTACACAGCAGTGGTAAAACTTGGAAATTTTACCTTTTCTTGGTATGTCTCTGTGTTTTCTGTTATGCATGCGGTATATGTGTGTGTGAATATATATATATTTTATAATGACCATGTATACACTGGAAATGAGATGATTGTTAACAGTGTAGAGCAGTAGTAAGTGCCCAGAAAATAAGTTACCAGGAAACTTTGGATAGCAAATTTGCCCTGATAAAGATCAAGCCACAATTTTTACATGTGGATTTTAAAATAAGAAAGCTAAGCCAAAAAAAAAAAAAAAAAAAAGCCAAGATATTGTTTATTGCTTTCCTAACGCTTAACCAGAAACCATAGTATAAAAAATGTCTATACTGGATAGAGGAATAATTCTTGAGAAAACTTACTTTAGTCCAAGCTGTCGTCTCCAAACCAGCTTTCAGACAAACAGTTACAACAACATACTGTGAAAAAAAAGAGGAGATTGGAAAAATATGTTATTCTTGTGAATTATTTTAACTTTCCCTCCAGGCAGCTATACTTTGAAAGTGCCATCTCAGTAACAGATTCTCTATGGGTTAGCTTTGGGGAACATACAGGTATGTTTAGTTCAAGAAACACCTTCATTCTAGAAACTTCTCATAGTTACTTTTGCCCTTTTCTTAGCTCAGAAGATTTGGGAAAAACCACTGTCCTGAAGGTTGCTTTTCTTTTGCAGGTAGAAGTGCAAGAGCCCAGGGCAGTCTGCCAGCCACCTGTCCCAAAACCTGGGCTCAGCGGAACCTTCCTGGAAAAGAGGCCAGCACTTCCCAGCCATTCTGAACTTTAAGGAATTGGTAATATATAGTTTATGGGTTTGAAATAAATGACAACAACCTGGAAACCCTTATATCAAGGGCTTGGCAAGAGATACAATTTACACATGTGCCATTTAAGTATGGTTCAATAAAAAGAGATCAACTCACCGTGTAAACAATATTTCCAACAAATAAGTAGTCCGTGGCGTGACCATTGGCCAAGACAGTATCTGGAAAATGAAGACAGCGTTGTTATTTTCCAGCGGCTGAGCACTGCAAGCTACTTCATTCAGAACAGAAAAAATGGACCTTTAGAAACATCTAACAACAACAACAACAAAAAGTTAGGGGTATTTTGAAATGGCATCATCTTGATTCTAATGCTTCCCTTGCTTTCTGCCTCCTTGATATTTTCCATCCATATTCTCTCCAACTGAAATAAACAAAATCAGGCTTCCAACAAACGACCAGCCTTAGCTCTGTACTGAAATGTACATTTTCATAAAAGATTAATATCTCTCTTTGTCTGGATAATCGAAAAAAAAAAAAAGGAAGGGAATAAGGTTATATGAATCTATCTTTACTAAGTGCCAGAATTGAATATTTTTTAAATGTTCATTTACTATCCATCTTAAATTTGGCCTAAATTAGTATCATGGCCTTGTACAAGAAGATAACTATATGACAAGAAAATCAATTCATAATGACTGAACCCAGAGAATTTGGGGGTATGTTCATTACTAATGTTTTCAATGCAACCACATAAACTTTTGATGTCTACAAACTGGTGGAGTGGAAACAGCTCAATGAGAGATATCTAGAGAATACCACTAGGATTTTTGAAACTTTGGTGTTCACACATATTCCAATTTTTTTTTTTCTTTTTTCAGGGTGACTATTACAATATACACAACAATCACTAAGGCAAAACTGTAGTAGAACTGCCTAATTCATGGCAGCTAGGCCTGCTGAGAAAAGTCTGGTTTTTATTGTGAGGCATCAAAGCCTACTTTAGGATCAGGAACAGTTTCTTTGTACGACACTGCCAATCTCCTCTTATTCTCTTTTATACTTTTTTATAGTGTGGCCTGCAGTCCAGGTATAGGAATTTTTGTGTTCAAATATTCAACCCAGTAGCTGCTGGGTTGCAAGTATTTGGGTTCCTCAATTCGCCTATGTGCCTGTTGGAGAATCCCACTTCTATTAAAGAACGAAGGTCTCTTTCCTTCCCTAAAACAGTGTAATGATCAAGACATGTCATTGAACATGTAGAAATCCAGGAGTAAATTAAGGGAAGATTAATTGGCTAAGAGATACCAAAGGGCTTGTGTTAGATACAGACTTAAACTGAGGGAGTGCTAAAAAAAACCCTGCTACTGGGGGACATAAGAGGCTAGGAGAACGGGGAAAAAAATGGCGCTGACTTTAAAAAAAAAAAAAAAAAGATCTCATGGCCCAAAGAAAAGGTGGTGAAGAAAGGCCAGAAGTTTAGTCAAGGATTTCCTAAAAAGAGAAGGAAGGGGAAAAGTTTGGAGAAGTAAGGGAAAGGCTAAACCCCAAGAAGGCAACGAATTGATGTACTAGCAAAGAGTAGTCCAAAGTTGTGGAGGCCTACTTTTCCGTAATTGGTCCTAAGACTGCCTTAATAATAAATGTATCACTTTCATATTGTGGTGAGAATATACATAACAAAACATTAGTCACTGTAACGATTTCTCCATGTATAATTCAGCAACATTCCTTACATTCTCCATGTTGTGCTACCATTATTTCCATCCTTTTCAAACTATTCCACCACTATAAACTCAATGGTCCCTCAGCAAAAACTCCACCTCTCTCCCTTCTTCTCAACCCTGGTAACCACTAAATGATCTTTGGTTTCTATATATTTCCTTATTTCATGTAAGTGAAATCATACAGTATTTATCCTTTTGCGACTGACTTGTTTCGTTCAGAATGTTTTCAAGGTTCATCCATGCTGTAGCAGGTATCGGGACTTATTTCGCTTTATCGCTGAGTAATATTCCATTGTATGGATATACTACATTTTGTTTACCCATTCATCTGTTGATGGACATTTCCATTGTTTGCACCTTTTGGTTGTGGTGAAAAGTGTTGCAATGAATGTTGGTGTACAGATTTCTGTTTGCGTTCACGCTTTCAGTCTTCTAGGATTAGGATTGCTGGGTTATGTGGTAGTTTTATGTTCAACTTTTTGAGGAACTACCAAACTGTTTTCCACAGTGGTGGTACCATTTTACATTCCCACCAGTGATGGGTAAGACTTCCAGTTTCTCCATAACCTGGCCTACATCTGTTGTCTGTTGTTTAACTTCTTATTTTCTGACCTTATCATTACCATTCTAGTAGGGATGAGATGAAGTGGTATCTCATTTTGGTTTTGATTTGCATCACCCTAATGGCTTTTTTTTTTTTTTTTTTTAATGGCTAATGACATCGAGCATCTATGTGTTTTCTGGCCATCTGAATAGCCTCTTTGGAGAAATGTCTGTTCAAGTCCTTTGCTCATTTTTTGATTTTTTTTTTTTTGTGTAGTTTTTAAAATATACTTTGCATACTAGACCCTTATTGGATATATGGTTCCTGATGCTTTTCTCTCAATCTGTAGCTGTCTTCTCATTTTTTTGATAAAGTCCCTTGATGAATAAATGTATTTAATTTTTATGAGGTTCCAATTATCTATTTTGTCTTCGGCTGCTTTTGCTTTTGTTGTCACATCTGATAATCTATCATTAAAACTAGGTCCCACAGCCATGTCCCTATATTTTCTTCTAAGGATTTTATGGTTTCAGATTTCACATTGAGGTCCCTGATCTATTTGGAATTGGTTTTTGTATATGGAGTGAGGCAGGTAACTTGTTTCATTTTTTGCATGTGGAAATCCAATTTTCCCAGCACCATTGATTGAACAGACTCTTCCTTCCTTATTGAATGGACTTAGCACTCTTGTCAAAAATAAGGTGACCATAGATGTATGGATTTATCTCTGGACTCTTAAGTCTATTCCACTGTTCTAATTGTCTATTACTAAACCCTGGTGATGTAGTGGTTAAGAGCTAGGGCTGCTAACCAAAAGGTCGGCAGTTCGAATCCACCAGGTGCTCATTGGAAACCATATGGGGCAGTTCTACTCTATCCTATAAATTTGCTATGAGCCAGAATCAACTCGACAGCAATGGGTTTGTTTTTTCGGTTTGGTATACCAGTACCAAGTGCCCTGGTGGCACAGTGGTTGCAAATGCTCAGCTGCTAACTGATGAGTTGTCAATCCAAACCCACCAGCAGCTCTGTGGGAGAAAGATGTGGCAGTCTGCTCCAGAAAAGATTACAACCTTGGAAACTCTATAGGGTAGTTCTACTCTGTCCTATAGGTTTGCTATGAGTTGGAACCGACTCAAGAGAAATGGGTTTGGTTTGGTATACCAGTACCAGGCTGCTTAATTACAGTGGCTTTATTATATTTTTTGAAATCAGGAAGTGTGAGTTCTCCTACTTTATTCTTCTTTTTTTAAGATTGCTTTAGCTATTTGGAGTCCCTTGCCTTTTCATGTAAATATGAGGATTGGCTTTTTCAACTCTGTCAAGAAGTCTGCTGCCATTTTGATGGGGATTGCATTGACTTTACAGATTGTTTTGGGTAGTACTGACATCTTAACTCTATTAAGCCTTTCAAGCCATGAACACAGAATGTCTTTCCATTTATTTAGGTCTTCTTTAATTTCTTTTAATAATTTTTTAAATAATTTTCTGTGTACAAGTCTTTTACCTTCCTGGTTAAATTTATTCATAGGTACATCATTCTTTTAGATGCTATTATAAATGGTAATGTTTCCTTAATTTCCTTTTCTACTTGCTTATTGCTGATGTATAGAAACTCAACTGATTTTTGTGTTCACCTTGCACCCTGCCACTTTGCTGGATTCATTTATTAGTTTTAATAGCTTTCTTGTGGATTCTTTGAGATTTTCTATGTATAGGATCATATCATATCATCTGTGAAAAGTGATAGTTTTACTTCCTTCTCCCAATTTGCATAGCTTTTACTTTTTTCCTCTAGCCTAACTGCCCTGGCTAGGACTTCAAGAATGATGCTGTATAGTAGTGGTAAGAGTAGGCACCCTTGTCTTGAAAATTTTTAGTCTTTCTCCATTGAGTATGATATTAGCTGTAAGTTTTCCTTAAATGTCCTTTATCATATTGAGAAATTTCCCTTCTATTGCTATCTTGTTGTGTGTTGAATTTTGTCAAATGCATTTTCTGCATCGATTGAGATGATCATGTGGTTCTTTTCCCTTATTCTATTAACGTGGCTTATTACATTGATTGATTTTCTAATGGTAAACCACCCTTGCATTCCTGGGATAAATCCCACTTGATCATGGTGTATAATCTTAAATATGCTTTTGGATTTGGTTTGCTAGTATTTTGTGGAGTATTTTTGCATCTATATTCATGAGGAATATTGGTCTTTAGCATTCTTTACTTACGGTGTCTTTGCTGGTATCAGGGTAACGCTCGCCTCATGGAATGAGTTAGGAAGGGTTCCCTCCTCTTCTATTATTTGGGAAGGTTTAAATAGAATTGGAGTCACTTCTACAGATATTTGGTAGAATTTCCCAGTGAAGCCATCCTGTTCAGGATTTTTCTTTGTTGGGAGGTTTTTGATTACAATTCAGTCTCTTCACTTGTTATAGATCTGTTGAGATCCAATATTTCTTCTTGAGTTGACGTAGAGAGTTATGTGTTTCAAGAAATTTGTCCATTTCCTATAATTGGCATACAACTGTTTGTAGTTTCCACTTATAATCCTTTTTATTTTTATAGAGTTGGTTGTAACATCACTTCTAATTTTAGATAACTTTTATCTTCTCTCTGTCTTTGTCAGCCTAGCCAAAAGTTTGTCAATTTCATTGATTTTTTTTAAAAAACCAACTTCTGATTTTGTTGTTTATTGTTTTTTTTATTCTCTATTTCCTTTATTTCTGTTCCAATCTTTATTATTTCCCTTTTTCTGGTAGTTTTTGGCTTAGTTTGCTCTTCCTTTTCTAATTCCTCAAGTAGCAGAGTTAGGCTATTGATGTGGAGTCTTTCTCTTTTTTAATGTAGGCATCCACTGCTATAAATTTTCCTCTGAGTACTGCCTTCATTGCATCCCATAGGTTTTAGTATGTTGTGTTTTTATAGTAAATGTATCACTTTTAAAGGCATGTCTCAATAAAGAAACACTTGAGATTAGACAGGAGACCACTTCTTTGATTGTAAACATACAAGATCACAGCCTTGAAAGGAGAATTTAAAGTCTATGTTATGCCAGGAACTATTGTGGCAATTGAGAGAGACAAGGTCTGTGTTTATGGAGCTTACATCGTAGTAAGGAGTCAGAAGATAAATATATAAACAAATAGCTATACAGCAAAATGCCAGGTGAAATAAATGCTCTGAAGAAAAATAAAGTAGGGTAATAGAATAGATGGTGACAGGGAGCTACTATTTTGATAGGGTGTTCAAGAAAGATTGTTCTGAGGTGGTGACATTTCAGCAGATCTGAATGATATGAGGGCATTAAAGAAATATCTGAGGGGAGAGTATTCTGGGCAGAAAGAAGAGAAATTGCCCTCAGCCTGATGAACTCAAAGACCCTCAGGAAGGCCAATTTGGCTGGAGGGCGCAGGTGGAAAGAAAAAGTGCTCAGTTTTAATCAAGAAAATTAACATGGGCCATGGTGAGGAGTCTGGATTTCTTAATTTTGATAAGAAATCATTGGAGGGTTCTGAGTAGGGAGTAAAACGACATGTTATGCTCTAGAAGTAACATTCCAGCTTTTATGTATGTCAGGGTAGAACTGAGCTCCATAGTGTTTTCATGGCTGTGATCTTTCAGAAACAGATCATCAGGCCCTTCTTTAGAGGAGCCTCTGGATGGGTTTGAATCACCAACCTTTCAGTTAGTAGCTGAGTATATTAACCATTTGCGTCACCAGGGACTTTTGGACTACAAGGAATGAAAGAAGACAACTTCAAGGGGAAAAACAGACTAAGAAGTACTAATTTGAAATACCAACACCTAATGGGAAAGAACTTTCTAGGGAAGAATTAAAATAGAGAAAAAAATTATGGTCACATGCTAGAAGTTCTAAGACCAACAGGTGCCACATAAGAAAATATACACAGTGTGCAAACCAAGGGAGCTGGGTGTCACCCCTTGAGCTTGGCCTTTAACTGTGAGTTAGTGTGGAACACAGCATTAGTCCAGGTGAGATTTGGGGCTGGATCATTCCCTGTGGGGGAGTCTGTCCTATGGACTATAAGATGTTTAGCAGCATCCCTAGCCTCTACCCACTAGATGCCATTAGCTGCCCCATCCCCAACTGACAACCAAAAATATCTCCTCTGTACATTATCACATGTCCCTTGGGATAAAACTACCTTTGGTTGAGAAGCTCTGCGTTAGATGACAGAAAGATGAGCTGGAATAGGTAGTGATGAAGTGTTTTTGTTGTTATTGTTGGGTACTATTGAGTTGTTTCCAATGGCACAGAGTAGAACTGCCGCCACAGGGTTTTCTAGGTTGTAATCTTTATGGGAGCAGATTGCCAGGTCTTTTCTCCTGTAGAGCAGTTGATGGGTTTGAACCACTGACCCGTCACTTATCAGTCGAATGCCTAACTGTTGCTCCACCAAGGCTCCTAGTGATGAAATAAGAAGGTCTAACGTATAGAAAAACCCTGATGGCACAGTGGTTAAGAGCTACGACTGCCAACCAAAAGGTCGGCAGTTCGAATCCACCCGGTGCTCCTTGGAAATTCTATGTGGCAGTTCTGTTCTGTTCTATAGGGTTGCTATAAGTCAGAATCAACTCGATGGCAACGAGTTTGGTTTAGGTTCTGGAATGTATAGGAAAATCCACTTCTCTTCAGCAGACGAAGGAAGAGAAAATATGGTGGATATGACTGTCCACTATGACCAGTGGGCATAGAGTGTAATGGTGAAAAAGTGGTGTCTGGCTTCGGTACAAAGTGATACAATTTACAAGGCTGGAAAGAACGTAAAAGGGAGCTAAATAAAAAGGGGAAAACTCTTGGATTACCTGGGGATTAAACGCAAATGTATGAAGAGAGCACCTCCATGGAGACATTTAAGACTATTTAACGCTACCGTGGCAACTTGGCAAGAAGGGAGGAAAGAGATAGGAAAGTCTAAAAGACACTTTTCAATTTGGCTTCTAGAGTTTTAAAATATGCTCATTTTTAACTCGTCATGATACTGAATGCTACTGACATTCGACAAAATGTTTACACTGAAGGTAATTGGAACAGCAAACTTTTTTTTAGGCCAGGATAAAGCTAGTATTTCAGCTCATCATTTTGAAAGGAGAACTCAACATTGCATTTCAGTTTTCTGCTTAGGAAAGTGTAGCTTCTTCCCAAGTCAAAACTAACACCATCTGGAAATAATTTATTACCTTGGAGAAGAAACTCCCAAACCAGTGTGAGATTCTGGGCCAAGAGCCTCTGAAGAGACAGCATTCTCTAAACAAATCACAGCACATCAGTCCGCACACCCTACTGTGGAAAGCCCTGTGGAACAGAGGGCTCTCTTATTGGTTATATTCCAACTGTTTTAATGGCAAATGCCCACAGGCATTATTCCTTGTTTAAACCTGCCAATATGATAGTCCTGAAGAAAAGTACAGAAGTCCAAAGAAATTGTTTGTGGATAAACACATTAACAAACTACAGCTTGCTGATAATTCAAGGCTAGAAAAGCCTAATCGGATTTTCTAGCATATCATGAAGAGTGTTGCTTACAAAATATTTCTTCCCACTTTGCCTAGTCAGAGATTACTGTTTAAAATTCTCCCACTTGTCTCAGGAAAACGTCTTCCTGTAATTTGGCTGTCTTTATTTTAGTCAGATATTTAAAATCTGAAATGAATTTTTTTTTGATATGGGGGGAAATAACTCTAAAACCAACGTGAGTAATTGGTTTCCCAAGTCAGCTTTCAGAACATTTTTTTAACCACCATCTGTATAAATTATGGGGGCAGTGGTGGTTCAGTGGTAGAATTCTCACCTTCTATCTGGGAGACCTGAGTTCAATTCCCAGCCAATGCACCTTGCATGCAGCCACCATCTGTTTGTCAGCGCAGCCTTGTGTGTTGCTATGATGCTAAACAGAATACAGTGGAGCTTCCAGACTAACACAGACTAGGAAGAAAGGTCTGGTGATCTACTTTCAAAAACAGCCAATGAGCAGTGGAGCCAGCATGGTGCTGCAGACAGAAGCACCACACCTTCCCTCTGTAGCACAGAACTGAGAAATTAAGTAAAACAGATACAAACATCAATCCTGGAACTCTAAGCATCAACTGAAGGGATAAAGAACTCAACCAAGCACCAAATGGAATAGGAAACTGATGGAGAACAGAGACCAAGGATAGCTGCAGAGTGGAGATGCCCTACCAGCTAACACTGCAAACACTGCACAGACTCACCATCTTGGACCTCAGCCACTGGGAATGGCAGACACTGAGTACAGGAAGGTAACTTCATAGAGCTCCCAACAGGAGACAGAGTACATGGTAACCAGGGAAACATGCTTTCCTACCCCCAACCCTTCTTTCCTCTACATGGCCTCCCTGGTTGCTCAGCTTGGGAGATGCCAGCTCCTTGCTGCTTGAATTTGCCCTGCCCCCACTGGCCGGCTCCTTCAGTGCCATTCTTTTGTTGTTGCTGTTATTTTTTTTGGCTTCTTTTTGTTTCTTTTCTCTCACTCACCTCCTTCCTTTTCTTTCTCCTACGCAGCTGGCACTGTGTGCTGTCTCCTTTACTTCTTGATGGGCTGTGCTGCACTGCTCAGCTGGGAAGACCATGGCACATGGCTTCCCCAGTCCACACCACCCTGCTGATGGGTTCCCTTGGCACTATTTTTTTTTTAAGATTAATTAATTTTTTAAATTCTTGGTTTCTTGTTTCTCTCTCCCTTCTGTTCCTTTCTCCCACCCAGCTAGCACCATATGTTGTCCTTCTTGACAGGCTGTGCCATACTGCCTGGTAGGGGAGCCATTGGCTTATGGCTTTCTGGTCTGTGCTGACCCACTGGTGAGCCCCCTCAGTGCCACTTTTTTTTTTTTTCTTTCTCAGTTTCTTGTCTCTCCTTTCCTTCCTTGTACCCACCTGGCCGCTTGTGCAGTCTCCACCTCTTCTTGATGGGCTGTGCCACACAGCTCAGCAAGAAAGCCACTGGCACACAGCTTCCCTGGGTCTGTGTCACCCCACTCCCAGGCACCGTCAGCGCCATTCTTTCTTTATTTTTTTCTTCTCAGTTTCTTCTCTCTCTCTCTCTTCTTTCCTTCCCTTTCTCCCATCCATCTAGCCAAATGTGCCATTTATGCCACTTTTTACCAGGCTGTGCCACAACACTTGGCTACGGAGCCACTGGCATACGGCTTCCTGGGCCTATGCAACCCCACTGGCAGATGCTATCAGCACCTTTTTTCTTTTTTCTTTTTGGTTTCTTATCTCTCTCTCCATTCCTTCCTTTCCTTTCCTTCTCTCATCAACCAAGCTCCACGTGCTGTCCCCACCACTCTTGAGGGGTGATGCCACAGTGCTCAGCCGCCATTTTATGCACCTTTTCTTTTTTCTTCATTTTTTTTTTTTTTTTTTGCTTCTGTTACTCTCTCTTCTTTATCTTGTTTCCCACACCCACTTATGTCCACACATAACCTCCTCCCCCTTATTTCCTGCCTATCTGGACTATGTGCAGAGCACCGCACCCCCAAGTGGCACGAGCACAGACCACTCAATCCTACTGTGCACTACCCCTGACCCCACCTGTTGGCCCCAGTATGTGCTGTAAATGACCCATTCCCACTCCTTCCAATCTTCTGGACCTGCCCTGCTGCACCACAGTTGAGTGATCAGCCCTGTGCACTTGGACAAAGTGATGAGAAGTACAAACAAATGAACAAACAAAAATGCATGCCCAGCCTACCTGCCCAGACATAATCCAATAGAGCAAAAAAGCAGGATGAAACAAACAAATCTACAATCAATAAATGAAAGAAATAGAAAAAACATTACAAACAAAAAGAATTCAGCACAGGAGACTAGAGGAACAAAGAAAACGTTAGCACCACACACACACACACACACACAAAAGCACTGCAAGATGACAGCAATAAACTCACACCTATCAATAATCACACTGAACATAAATGGCTTAAACACATCCATGAAGAGATACAGGGAGAGATGGATTAAAAAAAAAAAAGGACCTTTCAATGGCCTGTCTACAAGAGACACAACTTAGAAGCAAAGACATAAATATATTAAAAACCAAAAGATGGAAAAAAATATATCAAGCAAACAAACCAAAAAACCAAAAAAGACAGCAGTAGCAATACTAATCTCATACAAAATAGACTTTAAAACAAAACCTACCATAAAAGACAAGAAAGGACATTATAAAATGATTAAAGGGACAATCCACCAAGAAGACATAACCTTAATAAATACCCACGCACCCGGTGATAGGGCTCCAAAATACATAAAACAAACTTTAATAGCACTGAAAATAGAAATTGATAGTTTTCCTCAATAATAGTAGAGGACTTCAACACACCACCCTCAGGGAAGGACAGAAAATCTAGAAAAAAACTCAACAAAGATACAAAAGATCCAAAGGCCACAATCCACCAACTTGACCTCATAGACATCTATATAACACCTCATCCAACAGCAGCAAAGTACACATTATTTTCTAATGCACATGGGACGTCCTCCAGAAGAGACCATATCTTAAGCCACAAAGCAACCCTCAACATAATTCGAAATACTGAGATAAGACAAAGTATCTTCTCTGATTACAACACCATAAAAGTAGAAATTAATAACAGGAAGAGCGAGGAAAAAAAATCAAACACATGGAAATGGAATAACATTCTGCTTAAAAACCACTGGGTAACAGAAGAAATCAAAGATAGAATAAAAAAATCCCTAGAATCAAACAAGAATGGAAACACATCACACCAAAACCTTGGGACACAGTAAAGGCAGTGCTCAGTGGTCAATTTACAGCAAAAGATGCACACGTCAAAAAAGAAGAAAGGGACAATATCAAAACACTAGCTACACAACTCAAACAAATAGAAAGAGAACAGCAAAAGAAGCTCACAGCCATAAAAAGAAAAGAAATATTAGAGCAGAAATATATGAAATAGAGAATAAAAAACAAAAAGAAAGAATCAACAAAACCAAAAGTTGGTTCTATGAAAGGATCAACAAAATCGACAAACCACTGGCCACATTGACAAAAGAAAAAACAGAAGAGGACACAAACAACCCAAATAAGAAATGAAATGGGGGACGTTACAACACACCCAACTGAAATAAAAAGGATCATAACAGAGCACTATGAAAAACTGTACTCCAACAAATTTGAAAACCTAGAGGAAATGGACAAATTTCTAGAAACACACTACCTACTCATACTAATACAACCTGAGGTAGAAAATCTGAACAGACCCATAACAAAAGAAGAGACTGAAAGGGCAATAATAATAATAAAAAAAGAAAAAACACTCCCAACAGAAAAAAAAGCCCTGGCCCAGACAGCTTCACTGGAGAATTCTACCAAACGTTCAGAGAAGAGTACCAGTACTATTCAAACTATTTCAGAACATAGAAAAAGAAGACACACATCCAAATTCATTCTATGAAGCTATCATAACCCTGATACCAAAACCAGGCAAAGGCACCCCAAAAAGAAAATTACAGACCAATATCACTTTTTTTTTATCACTCAGGAATACAGATGCAGAAATTCTCAACAGAATTCTAGCCAACAGAATTCAGCATCATATAAAAAAATAATATACCATGACCAAGTGAGATTCATATCTCAGGTATGTAAGGATGGTTCAACATTAGAAAATCAATCAATGTATCCACCACATAAATAAAACAAAAGAAAAGAATCACATGATCATCTCAATCAACGCAGAAAAGGCATTCGACAAAGTCCAACATCCGTTCCTGAAAAAAAAAAAAAACTCAATAAAATAGGTATAGAAGGGAAATTCCTCCACATAATAAAGGGCATCTCTACAAAACCAACAGCCAACATCATTCTTAATGGAGAGAGGCTGAAAACATTCCCCTTGAGGACAGGTACAAGACAAGGATGCCCTTTATCACCACTCCTATTTAACCTTGTGCTGGAGGTCCTAGCTTAGAGCAATAAGGCAAGAAAAATAAAGGGCATCCCAAATTGATAAGGAAGACGTAAAACTGTCCCTATTTGTGGATGATACGATACCATACATAGAAAACCCAAAAGACTCCACGAGAAAACTACTGGAACTAACAGATTCAGCACAGTTGCAGGATATAAAATAAATATACAAAAATCAGTTGGATTCCTATACATGAATAAAGAGAACTACAAAAACGGAATCAAAAAAGCAATACCATTTATAATAGCCCCTAAAAAAATAAAATTCTTAGGAATAAATCTAACCAGGGATGCAAAAGACCTATACAAAGAAAACCGTATGAAATCAAGAAAGACCTACATAAATGGAAAAACATACCATGTTCATGGACAGGTAGACTCAACATAGTGAAAATGCCAATTCTACCCAAAGCAATCTACAAATACAATGCAATCCCTGTCCAAATACCAAAAGCATTCTTTAAAGAGATGGAAAAATTAATCATTAACTGTATATGAAAAGGGAAGAGGCCCCAGATAAGTAAAGCACTATTGAAGAACAAGAACAATGTAGGAGGCCTCGCACTATCTGATCTCAGAACCGACTATACAGTCATGGTAGTCAAAACAACCTGGTATTGTCGAAACAGCCTACAATGATAGATACATTGACCAAGGCAAAGAATTGAGAGCCCAGATGTAACTCCATCTACCTATAGTCAGTTGACCTTCAACAAAGGCCCAAAGTCCATCAAATGGGGGAAAAGACAGTCTTTTAAACAAGTGGTGCCAGCAAAACTGGATATCCATGCACAAAATAATGAAACAAGACCCATACATCACACCATATACAAAAACCAATTCAAAATGGGTGAAAAATCTAAATATAAAACCCAAAGTTATAAAGATCATAGAAGAAAAAATAGGGTCAATGCTAGAGGCCCTAATACATGGCATAAACAGGATACAAACCATAACTAACAATACACAAACACCAGAAGATAAGCTAGACAACTAGGATCTTCTAAAAATTAAACTCTTATGCTCATCAAAGGACTTCACCAAAAGAGTAAAAAGAGAGCCTACAGACTGGGAAAAAAAATTTTGGCTATGACGAATCTGACAAAACTCTAATCCCTAAAATCTACAGGAAAATCCAGCACCTTAAAACAAAAAGACAATAATCCAGTTAAAAACTGGGGAAAGGACATGATCAGACATTTCACCAAAGAAGACCTTCAGACACATGAGGAAATGCTCGAGACCACTGGCCATTAGAGAAATGAAAATTGAAACTACAGTGAGATACCATCTCACCCTGACATTACTGGTATGGACCAGAAAATAACAAATGTTGGAGAGGCTGCAAGAAGACTGGAACTCGAATGCCCTGCTGGTGGGACTGCAAAAGGGTGCAACC
Source organism: Elephas maximus indicus (assembly GCF_024166365.1). Classification (NCBI taxonomy): domain Eukaryota; kingdom Metazoa; phylum Chordata; class Mammalia; order Proboscidea; family Elephantidae; genus Elephas; species Elephas maximus. The sequence goes on along the minus strand of NC_064841.1, from coordinate 57,359,035 downwards.
ATTTTGGGAAACAATATGGTACTTCCCTAAAAAGCTAGAAAAAGAAATGCCATACGATCCAGCAATCCTACTCCTAGGAACATATCCTACAGAAATAAGAGCCAGAACGTGAAGAGACATATTCACACCCATGTTCACTGCAGCATTATTCACAATAGCAAAAAGATGGAAACAATCTAGGTGACCATCAACAGATGAATGGATAAACAAACTATAGTACGTACAAATAATGGTATACTACTTAACGACAAAGAACAGTGATGAATCTGTAAAACATCTCACAACATGGATGAATCTGGAGGGCATTATGCTGAGTGAAATAAGTCAATCACTAAAGGACAAATACTCCATGAGACCAGTACTATAAAAACTCATGAAAAGGTTTACACACAAAACAAAACAATCTTTGATGGGGAAGAGTAGATGGAAAAACACTAAATAGGTAACAGATAAGTTGTAACTTTGGTGAAGGGTAAGACAGTACACAGTACTGGGGAAGCCAGGACAACTTGACCAAGGCAAAGTCATGGAAGCTTCATAGACACATCCAACCTCCCTGAGGGACTGAATTACTGGGCTGAGGGCTGGGGATCATGGCCTCGGGGGACATCTAGCTTAACTGGCATAACATAGTTTATATAGAAAATGTTCTACATTCTACTTTGGTGAGTAGTGTCTGGGGTCTTAAAACTTGTGAGCAGCCATCTAAGATATTCCACTAGTCCCACCCCGTCTGGAGCAACGGAGAATGAAGAAAACCAAACAGATAAGGGACAGATTAGTCCAAAGGATTGATGGACCACAACTACACAGCCTCTACCAGACTGAGTTCAGCACAATTAGATGGTGCCTGGCTACCACTACCTACTGTTCTGACAGGAATCACAGTACAGGGTCCCCAACAAAGTTGAAAAAAAATGTAGAACAAAATTCTAACTCACAAAAAAGACCAGACTTACTAGTCTGACAGAGATTGGAGAAACCCCAGGTGTACTGCCCCCAGACACCCTTTAAACTCAGTATCGAAGTCACTTCTGAGGTTTACCCTTCAATCTCGTCCCCATAAAATAAAATGAGACTAAATGGGTACACCCCAGCCCAGGGGCAAGGACTAGAAGGCAGGAAGGAACAGGATAGCTGGTAATGAGGAAACCAAGGTCAAGAAGGGGAGAGTGTGGACATGTCATGGGGTCGGCAACTAATGTCACAAAACAATATGTGTATTAATTGTTTAATGAGAAACTAATATCCTCTGTAAACCATCTAAAGTACAAAAAATTAGCCAGTTAAAGTCCCATGGATCACAACTGTCGAATCTGCAGCCCATCAAGGGGATGGTGCAGGACTGGGCAGTGTTTTGTTGTTGCGCATCGGGTCACCGTGAACTGGGGGCTGACTCTACAGCAGCTAAGAAGAATATATAAATTAGAGTATTAACACTACTTCAGAGAAAGCAACATGGAATTGTACAGATAAATATTCGAGGGTGGAGATGCAGTGAGAAGGGAAAAGACATTTCAGGTGAAAAATAAATAAACAAATACATAAATCAGTAAGCACTCAACTGTCAACCAAAGGTTGGTAGTTTGAACCTACCAGCATCTCCACAACAGAATGACCTAGAGATCTGCTCCCATAAAGATTACCTCCCTCAACAAACAAACAAAACCCATCGCCGTTGAGTTGATTCAGACTCATAGTGACCTAACGGGACAGAGTTGAGCTGCCCCATAGAGTTTCCAAGGCTGTGGTCTTCATGGAAGCAGACCGCCACATCTTTCTCCCATGGAGCGGCTGGTGGACTGGAACCGCTGACCTTTCAGTTAGCAGCTGAATGCTTAGCCATTGTGCCACCAGGGCTCCCTTCCATAAAGATTACAGCCTAGATAACCCTATGGGGGAAGTTCTACTGTTGCATGGGATCACTATGAGTTGAAAGTCCACTCAGTGGCACCTAACAACAACAGAAGCCTGTGGACGGAGTTAGACAGGTGCTGTTGAACAGTAAACTGTGTGGGGGTTTTGGCGGTGGGGGGGAGGCTGGAGTACTGTGGTCGGTGTCAGATTGGTGAGGTCAGTTGGGATCAAACCATGAAAGGCTCTACACATCCCTATAAAAGCCCCAGAAAAGGGATCCATCCAAAAGTGCATATGGAGCGATATGATCTGCCTTAAACTTTGTTTCCCTGTCTTAAACAGTATTTTGCTAAGTTTTTCCTAATGGAAACTCATCATTGGCACTCAAAGGCTTAAAAGACCACCTGAAAGGTAAGAATAATTCACCTCCCTCTTGATTCAGTTGGGAGAAAAGTGTGGCTTCTGTAAAGATTTACAGCCTTGGAAACCCTATGAGGCAGTTTTATCCCGTCCTATAGGGTCGCTATGAGTCAGAACCAACTCAATGGCTGTAGCTTTTTTGTTTGGTTTTCTTGCATCAGAACTGCTGGCATTTAACTACACGGATCTGAGATCAGTCAGCCATTTAAAGATCAAGGATTGAATCCATCCTCAGAGGAAAGCTGATATGAGAGAAGAGGGCACTACTTAGCCCAAACATCATTAGTCCAAGGGAGGATTCCACAACATAGAGCAACTAAAAGCTCAGGGCCCAAGAGTAGGGAAAATTCCCCTTTTGCTTTGTTTGATAGAACATGGAGTCACTTTTAGACTGTATCTGTGATTGCATGTGATTTCAAACCTAACTTTAGGATGTTGTTGTTGTTGGTTGCTGCCGCATCAGCTTCAACTCATGGTGCCCTTATGCATAACAGAACGAAACGTCGCCTGATCCTGCATGGTCTCCAGCACTATATCGGATTATGTTCTGTTGTAATCCATAGGTTTTCATTGGCTGATTTTTGGAAGCTCATTGGGCCTTTCTTCCTAGTCTTAGTCTGGGAGCTCTGCTGAAACCTGTCTACCATGGGTGACCCTGCTGTTGTTTGACATACCAGTAACATAGTTCCAGTATCATAGCAACATGTAAGCCACCAGAGTCGACGAACTGACAGACAGGTGGTGGAATGTAATGATGGTGCTTATTATATGTATGTTAAGTGTTATACAATGACAAAGAGATGGAAATACTGTCTCGGGGAGCCAGCACATTCTCTTAAAGGCCAAATGCAACGTTATGGCTTCAGCAGCAGGTAAGTTCATCCTCTTAGACATATGTATTAAAGTATTCGCAAAATGTGGTTGGATCCAAGGCGCTACATAAATGCAGAATTAGCCGAATGGGGGTTGAAAACACAGTCCCTAAAAAAGACAATTGTGAACAACTGGGACAAAACCACATGCCCCTCCACATTAGTAGTTACAGCTCAAAAATGATACATGCAGAAACCTCTTTGCAAATATTTGTGGGAAGAACTATTTGTAAAAAAAAAAAAAGTATGCCTTATTTTCAAAACAGACAAAAATGATCAAGGCACTTATTTCAGAATATTCCAAAAGGCTGGGTTGATGACATTTAATAAATATTCCATTTCAATTAAATGCTCATTAAAGCCATGACATCATTACCCAGCTAAACCACAAAATGGACTCCAAATTGGCTCTGACAAAAAGGCAACATTTGAAGACTAAAGTTACAATGTAGAACTGTACAGCCAGAAAAGATAGGGTTCAATAATTAAGAAAACAGATGGGCACATCTATGTACAGTATGTTATTTTTAATTCTGTAAGAGTCTGTGGGACACCTAAATTGCAAAGCTCAGGCGGTGCCTCACCGAGGCTGACTCAGTGGGGAGAACTGAGGCAGCAATGGCACTAATCCCTGACATCAAGGCTTTTGCCAAGAAAATTTTGGTCAGAAGCAGATGCCGAGTTTCTCCTGCTTTCTCTCTCTCACCCTTTTACTTCAAGACCCTTCCACCAGCACTATTTCGAAAGAGCCCAAATTCCAGAAGATTAACTGAGTCCCTCTCCCCCACCTCGCTCTGGCTCTCTTAAGGCTTTAGAGGTTGAAAGGAGGTACACTGCCAACTATCTACTCGAAGATTTATATCAAGACTGAAGATTAGTCCAAGCTTCAAATAACTAATCTCCAAATGAACTTCTAGAACATAGCCTGTTCTTACGTGGGGACTCTCTGTACTGTAACTGAAACTATTCTTTCTGCTTCCAACACTACATGTTAATGAAGAAAGAAAAACGTACTTTTTCTTTTTAAATCTTTCTCTTTAAAGAACAGATATAAAAATTGGAAAGAGCTTTATAAAAGGTAGAGTTTATACAAGTGTTAGTGATTATAGTTACACTCATAACAAGTGCTGGGTTAAGTTCCTGGTTATGTAAGCTTTCTGCTGAATTTTCTTCCTCTCTACTGATATTTCTGCTAGATAAAGTTAAGAACAGGAAACTCAAACTTCAATCCTCTTTTTGCATTTTTGTTTACTAAAACTAAGAAGTAAAATGATGCAAAGTAAACTTGATTGTCAATGTCAAACGGTCACCTAGTGTGGCTACAAACCTATTTCTTCTTCCTGAAAACGTGGCTAAATGACACTTCCCATCTCCTTGTACCTAGATAGGGACCTGTGGAAGGACCAGCATGAATCCAGTCCCCATAACATGGAGACTGATCCAGTCTTCACATTCCTGCATCTCCAACCTCCTTACCAGCTGCCTCCTCTGACCCTAGCCAGCCAGAGCTAGGTCAGAGCTCAAAAGTTAAAAGGATATCATCCTTCAGACTGCCAAATAGGCAATAAGCTTTGGGGGGTCCACATGGCACCCCAATCTTCTGATCTGCTGGTCACCACTTTGGGGCTGGTTTCCTACTACCTCTTCAGGATGCCCGCTGCAAGCTTGGGGGTCCACACAATGCCCTTACTTTCTGATCTGCTGGCTTCTACTGCTCCTTTGGGTTTGAAATTCACTGGAACAACTCACAGGATTCACGAAGAGTATACCATACTTACAACTTCAGATTTATTACAGCCAAAATGATACAAATGACATGCATGTGACGAGGTCTGGGAGGGTTCCCAATGTGGAGCTTCCATGTCCCCAGGGATACACTACCCTCCCAGAGCAAATGTTCTTGCCAACCAGGAAGCTCACAGAGCCTTAGGTTCCGAACTTTTATTGACCAGTCCTGCATGATAGGCTAAATCATGTCTTCTGAGGCTAGTTGTTATCGGCCTCCCAGGTGAGACTTTTCTGGTCTAGCCAGTCCCCCACACTCCAGCACAAATCTTTAGGTGTGGCCTGGAAGTCCCAGACCAAATAGCCCCAGTTACTCCAAGGGCTATTTCTCCGGAGCCAAGGACAAAGGTCAATTTATTTGGGGAAAAACTAGGCCCTTTACCCACAGGTCCCGTTGACTCATTCTTGCCAAACAGACTTGGGCAAGAGTGATGAAAAATGTTTTCCTTCCTGTCAAAACAGTTCAGATCAGGTGTCCTTCTCCTTATGCTCTCCCCCGCCCCATCATCCCCCCAGTTGTCAAGGCTTAGGATGAACTCATGGACCAGTCACTAAATGGGGCCCCATGACAATGCATTCTTCCACTCGTGGTGACATGAGTGAGAAATAAACCTTTTATTGCTTAAGCTTTTCCTTCCCTGGCTAATAAATCTTGATCCAACTTCTGGCTAAAGTTATAAATGGTGAAATCCGGGAACCCTGGCTCATGCTTCTTATGGTATTACGCCAATCTTAACTTTCTGAAATATACGCAATTAAAAAAAAAAAACAACAAGTAGCTATGGAGTCCATTCCGACTCATGGCCACCCCATGTGTGACAGAGTAGAACTGTGTTCCAAAGGGTTTTCATTGGCTGAGTTTTTGGAAGTAGATCACCAGGCCTTTTTTCTGAGGCACCTCTGAGTGGACTCGAACCAATAACCTTTATGATTAGTAGTCCAGGGCTTAATTGCTTGTATCACCCAGGGACTCCTCATGTATGATACAGAACTTATTCAGAGACATTGAAGCACAGACATATTTAACTGAATGAAAATAATAACCCTTCCAGCCCAATTCTGCTTCCTAAAGTGGTACAGAATGTGTGAGACAGAACATGGCTATCATACAGAAAAGTAAACTCTAAAGGTGAAGATTTATCTTAGCAGTTCTTTACTTTGTTTAAAATAAACCAAAGCAGAAAAAAGAAAAACTTGAATTTGCTTATTATGATGATTGAGTTAGTAACTAGTTACTTAGGTTTATAAGCGATAGTTTCATTTGTTTAAATGTAAAATGCGTGCAGAGTGTCCTGCCTTTCTAGTTTTTAGTGAGCAAATTCCATTTGCTTTAGGATTTTATGAACTTCAGCCACACTCTGTCCTCCTAGCAGGTTTCCCAAATGACAGAGGCCACATTCAGTTAATATCACCCCCCTCTTTCTCCCCAGAGCATTTAACAATGGTCTCTGGATCTTTTCCCTTTAGTTTAGAACTTTTAAAACCATAACAGGAATGTCAGTGATTTTTAAATGGAAGCAAGATGTCAGCATATTGTTTCATATAGCCTTACTTTAAACTATAGCATTTTGCTGGTCTTTCTGACTACAGTAGCACATTTTCCTGACAGGTTTAGGACACGGTACAATCAGATAGAGTTAGGGAAGTATTAATTAAAGCAGTACTGGACCCTTGGAATTGCATTTCTTAAATAGCTCTTTCCCCCACATGTCTGTCAGTTTGTCGTACTGTGAGAGCTTGCGTGTTCTGTGATGCTGGAAGCTATGCCACAGGTATTCAGATACCAACAGGGTCACACGTGGAGGACAGGTTTCAGCTGAGCTTCCAGACTAAGACAGACTAGGAAGAAGGACCCGGCAGTCTACTTCTGAAAAGCATTAGCCAGTGAAAACTCTATGAATAGCAGCGGAACACTGTCTGATATAGTGCTGGAAGATGAGCCCCCCAGGTTGGAAGGCACTCAAAAGATGACTGGGGAAGAGCTGCCTCCTCAAAGTAGAGTCGACCTTAATGATGTGGGTGGAGTAGAGCTTTCGGGACCTTCATTTGCTTATGTGGTACGACTCAAAATGAGAAGAAACAGCTGCAAACATCCACTAATAATTGGAACCTGGAATGTACAAAGTATGAATCTAGGAAAATTGGAAATCGTGAAAAATGAAATGGAACGCATAAACATCGATATCCTAGGCATTAGTGAGCTGAAATGGACTGGTATAGGCCATTTTGAATTGGCCAATCATATAGTCTACTATGCTGAGAATGACAACTTGAAGAGGGGCAGTGTTGTATACATCGTAAAAAAGAATATTTCAAGATCTATCCTGAAGTACAACGCTGTCAGTGATAGGATAATATCTGTACGCTTACAAGGAAGGCCAGTTAATATGACTGTTATTCAAATTTACACACCAACCACTAGGGCCAAAGATGAAAAAACAGAATATTTTTATCAGCTGCTTCAGTCTGAAATTGATCGAACATGCAATCAAGATGCATTGACAACTACTGGCGATTGGAATAGGAAAGTTGGAAACAAGAAGGATCAGTAGTTGGAAAATATGGCCTTGGTGATAGAAACAATGCCAGAGATCGAATGACAGAATTTTGCAAGACCAATGACTTCTTCATTGCAAATACCTTCTTTCACCCACATAAACGGCAACTATACACATGGACCTTGCCAGATGGAACACACAGAAATCATATTGACTACATCTGTGGAAAGAGACGCTGGAAAAGCTCAATAGTATCAGTCAGAACAAGGCCAGGGGCTGACTGTGGAACAGACCATCAATTGCTCATATGCAAGTTCAAGCTGAAACTGAAGAAAATCACAAGTCCACGAGAGCCAAAATATGACCTTGAGTATATCCCACCTGAATTTTGAGACCATCGGAAGAATAGATTTGACGCACTGAACACTAGTGACCAAAGACCAGACGAGTTGTGGAATGACATCAAGAACATCATACATGAAGAAAGCAAGAAGTCATTGAAAAGGCAGGAAAGAAAGAAAAGACCAAAAGGGATGTCAGAGGAGACTCTGAAACCTGCTCTTGAACGTCAAGCAGCAAAAGCAAAAGGAAGAATTGATGAAGTAAAAGAACTGAACAGAAGATTTCAAAGGATATCTCGAGAAGACAAAGTATTATAATGACATGTGCAAAGAGCTGGAGATAGAAAACCAAAAGGAAAGAACACTCTCAGCATTTCTCCAGCTGAAAGAACTGAAGGAAAAATTCAAGACTCGAGTTGCAATAGTGAAGGATTCTATGGGGAAAATATCAAACGACACAGGAAGCATCAGAAGAAGATGGAAGGAATATACAGAGTTATTATACCAAAAAGAATTAGTCAATGTTCAAACATTTCAAGAGGTAGCATATGATCAGGAACCGATGGTGATGAAGAGAGAAGCCCAAGCTGCTCTGAAGGCATTGGTGAAAAACAAGGCTCCAGGAATTGATGGAATATCAATTGAGATGTTTCAACAAACGGATGCAGCACTGGAGGTGCTCACTCGTCTATGCCAAGAAATATGGAAGACAGCTTCCTGGCCAACTGACTGGAAGAGATCCATATTTATGCCTATTCCCAAGAAAGGTGATCCAAATGAATGTGGAAATTATAGAACAATATCATTAATATCACACACAAGCAAAATTTTGCTGAAGATCATTCAAAAATGGCTGCAGCAGTACATCAACAGGGAACAGCCAGAAATTCAGGCCAGTTTCAGAAGAGGACATGCAAACAGGGATATCATTGCTGATGTCAGATGGATCCTGGCTGAAAGCAAAGAATACCAGAAGGATGTTTACCTGTGTTTTATTGACTATGCAAAGGCATTCGACTGCGTGGATCATAACAAATTATGGATAACATTGCAAAGAATGGGAATTCCAGAACACTTAATTGTGCTCATGAAGAACCTTTACATAGATCAAGAGGCCGTTGTTTGACAGAACAAGGGGATACTGATTGGTTTAAAATCAGGAAAGGTGTGCGTCAGGGTTGTATTCTTTTACCATACCTATTCAATCTGTATGCTGCACAAATAATACATGAAGCTGGACTATATGAAGAAGAACGGGGCATCAGGATTGGAAGAAGACTCATTAACAACCTGCGTTATGCGGATGACACAGCCTTGCTTGCTGAAAGTGAAAAGGACTTGAAACACTAATGAAGATCAAAGACCACAGCCTTCAGTATGGATTACACCTCAACCTAAAGAAAACAAAAATCCTCACAACTGGAACAATGAGTAACATCAAAATAAACGGAGAAAAGATTGAAGTTGTCAAGGAGTTCATTTTACTTGGATCCACAATCAACCGCCATGGAAGTAGCAGTCAAGAAATCAAAAAACGCATTGCATTGGGTAAATTTGCTGCAAAGGACCTCTTTAAAGCGTTGAAGGGCAAAGATGTCACCTTGAACACTAAGGTGTGCCTTACCCAAGCCATGGTATTTTCAATCGCATTATATGCATGTGAAAGCTGGACAATGAATAAGGAAGACCAAAGAAGAAATTGACGCCTTTGAATCATGGTGTTGCCGAAGAATATTGAATATACCATGGACTGCCAAAAGAATGAACAATTCTGTCTTAGAAGAAGTACAACGAGAATGATCCTTAGAAGCAAGGATGGCGATACTGCATCTTACATACTTTGGACACGTTGTCAGGAGGGACCAGTCCCTGGAGAAGGACATCATGCTTGGCAGAGTACAGGGTCAGCAGAAAGAAGGAAGACCCTCAACGAGGTGGATTGACACAGCGGCTGCAACAATGAACTCAAGCATAACAACGATTATAAGGATTGCTCGGGACCAGGCAGTGTTTCGTTCTGTTGTGCATGGGGTTGCTATGAGTCAGAATCAACTCGACGGCACCTAACAACAACAACAAAACTTCTCTTTAATCCATTCCATTCTCTCTACCGCTGTTGCCACTATGCTAGACTATGCAACAGCCAACCAACTAGACACCGACAGTCATTCTTGCCAGTATGGTTATATTAGAATACATCAGGTCATATGGCTCCCTGCTTAAAGCATGTCATGGTTTCCATTACACTTATAATCTGAAAGGTTCACTTGTCCCAAAGACCTGAAAAGATATGACCTCTTTCTGGGTCTCCATCCTCATCATCCCAAGGCAATCTGTGCCTCACACTCTGCCCCTGACCCCAATCCTCTACCCACATATGCCTTCTTTCACTTGCAATCCCATGCTATTCCCTCATCTGGAAATCCTTTTCTAAGGAAACTCTTTAATAACTCACTCCTACTTATCTTTCAAGGAGTCCTTGGGTGTTACAAAGGGTAACGCACTCTGCTGCTAACCCAAAGATTGGTGGCTTGAATCCACCCAGAGGTGCCTTGGAAGAAAGGCCTGGAGACCTGCTTCTGAAAAATCAGCCATTGAGAACCCTATGGAGCTCAGTTCTACTCTGACACACATAGGGCTTCCAAGAGTTGGGTTGACTCCATGGCATCTGGCCAAAAAAAAAAAAACCTTCATTTTTCAACTCTGTTTCCACATTGTCAGGGAGGCTAGCCCTATTAATTTTCCTTGGAAACCATTCCATTTTACCTTGACCTTCCTCCTCTGTGACACTTCTGGGATCTGTTATTGTTCACGGCCTACCTTCATTAGATGTTAGTCTTAAGGGCAGGGGACTTTGCCTGTCATGTGTATGGCTGTATCTCCTGCATCCAGGGTTAGCCTTGCATATAGAATATAAGCATTTATTGCCCTATTCATTCATTCATTCACTCATTTGGTGAGGTCTCAAAGACCTGGGCAAGCATTCATTTTATTTAGCATGGCTTTTGAAGAAACTTTAGGCCTTTAAAGAAAGAATGAAGCTGAAATTCCACTAATATGACTATATGACACCACGCTGTACTGGTGTTATTAACTTTTTTAAATTTACAGTTTTCTTTGATCTTTACCATGGTCTTGCCAGAGAGAAAGGCAGGTATTAGTGTTATATTCCTATAGGGAAACTGAGGCACAGAAAGAGGAACAAAAAACCAGAGTTTAGAGCCCAGGTCTGTCAATCCAGGGACTCTTCCTCAAGGTCACAGTGGAAATGGCCATTGTTCTTATTGCTCGTTTTCCTCTCAAACGAGGTAGCTAGAGCATCTCTATCTTACCCAATAAATAACTAAGCATAAGAAATTGCAATCTCAGAGAACGTTAGCAATCCTGCCAAACTTAGCTTAAGGTGAAACAATGCAAGTCATCAAAATTTACATGTTATAAAACAACCAAATTTAGAGTAACATACTAAGGGTCATAAACAATTCAAACTAAAATGACGCAAAGATGCCACAGGCAGAGAGGGGTTGGCTCAGTTTTACTTTATACATGTGAACAATTATTTCAGTATATAAAATATGTCTGATCTTATAGTGGCACATATTTTTTAATAAATAATATTTATTTTGATATAAAGGTATAAACTAGCCTTTTCCCCAAATGCTGAAAGACCCTGTTGCTTATTTACTGCCCATGCACTAAGAATCTACACAGTATAATTTCTTCTTAAAAAGGGGATGGGGAGAGGTGGAGCCAAGATGCCAGAATAGATAGACGCTTCAGGAGAGCTCTCTTTACAACAAAGACCAGAAAAGACAAGTGAAACGAGTGTATTTGTGACAAGCTGGGAGCCCTGAGCTTCAAAGGCAAGCTTAGAAAACGAACTGAGGGGCGGGGGAGGAAGAGACCATTCAGAAGCAGAGAGAAGTTACTGGGCCTGAATTGAGAGGAGCTCTGAGGCACCATCCGCAGGAGTGGCGGCAGCAGACTGGTACTAGTGTTCGGCCGCAGTTTCCTCAGGGAGAAGAAGCCACCCACACAGCCTACTCACACCTCCGGAACCTGAGAAGAATGGCGCTCTCGGCAAAAGCTAAGTACTTGCGAATATTCTACCGCGTCCCCCTATCCCCAAGCCAGCTTCAGTGGCTGAATTCCCTGGGCCTGAGATAGGGCCTGCTGAGCACCTAGTGCCATCCTCCTGGCCTTGGGGAAGGAAAAAATTTGCAACTGGGGTGAAAAGATAATTTGCTAGCTCGACTAACCAGGGGAGCTCAGGACAGAAGCGCCTCCTGTCTAGGCATAAGCCGTCCGTGGACTTTGAGCACCTTTCCCTTCTGCATAGACCTGTGTGGGCCTATTCCGGGAGAATAGGCCCTTGTTGGAAGACTCCAACCATTTCAGCTGTGTGGTGGAGAAGTGGGCATTTGACATTTCACATTGCTTTGCCTATTAAACAAGGTCCTCACCTACCCACATCAGGAACCTAAGGACTGGTAGCTCCACTCAGGTGACCAAGCCACCCGTGGCAGGGGTTGAAAGATAACTGGTACCTCTCAGACCTTACAAGCAAAAACTTTGGGTGCCCATGGTCCCTCTGCAGAACCCACCCACCTGCATGCTCTAGGGAACAGGGACATGCTTCCCACAGAGACACTCAGGGGTCGGTTCTCAGCTGCCTGCCTTGTTCAGAGCGTGACCCCCTGCTACAGTCGGATACCAGTATATACATCAATCACCCCCGTCCCTATAAGACTGTATGACAGAGCCTGTACCACACACTTAATATCAGCTACCTGGAAACCTGAGCTGAATTCATATAAGAAAACTGAATGGACTCCTAGACTGATACACCTGATAACAGCTCTAGCCATCTGGGGACAAGACATCAGAGCTCTAAAGGCAAAAATAACCAAGCTAGCTCACTCAAGCAACCCATAGGGGTATACCAAAACAAAACAAAGCAAGAAGCTATGACACAGTAAGCAAGCATAAACTAATAACTTGTAGATGGCTAGGAGACAACAGTCAATATTAAGCCACATAAAGAAACAGGCCATGATCACCTCAACAGGCTCTCAAAACAAAGAATCCAGAGATCTTCTACTTGAAAGTGCATTCCTGGAATTACCAGAGCCAGAACACAAAAGTTTAATATGCAGAACCCAAGACATCAGGAAGGAAATGAGGCAATACACAGAACAAGCCAAGGAACACAAAGATAAAGGAACTGAAGAAATTAGAAAGATTATTCAGGAACATACTGAAAAGTTTAATAAGCTGGAAAAATCCATAGACAGACAGAAATCAGAAATTCAGAAGATGAACAATAAAATTACAGAATTAGACAACTCAATAGAAAGTCAGAGGAGCAAAACTGAGCAAGTAGAAGCTAGAATTTCAGAACTTGAAGATAAATCACTTGGCACTAATATATCTGAAGAAAAATCAGATAAAAGAATTAAAAAAAAATGAAGAAACCGTAAGAATCATGTGGGACTGTATCAAGAGAAATAGCCTACGAGTGATTGGAGTACCAGAGCAGGGAGGGATAACAGAAAATACAGAGAGAATTGTTGAAGATTTGTTGGCAGAAAACTTCCCTGATATCAAGAAAGATGAGAAAATATCTATCCAAGATGCTCATCGAACTCCACATAAGGTAGATCTTAAAAGAAAGTCACCAAGACATATTATAATCAAACTTGCCAAAACCAAAGATAAAGAGAGAACTATAAGAGCAGAGAGGGATAAACGAAAAGTCACCTACAAAGGAGTGCGAATAAGAATAAGCTCTGACTACTCAGCAGAAACCATGCAGGTAAGAAGGCAATGGGATGACATACTTAAAAATTTGAAGGAGAAAAATTGCCTGCCAAGAATCATATATCCATCAAAACTGTCTCTTAAATATGAAGGTGAAATTAAGACATTTCCAGATAAACACAGTTGAGGGAATTTGTAAAAACCAAACCAAAACTACAAGAAATACTAAAGGGAGTTCTTTGGTTAGAAAATCAATAATATCAGGTATCAACCCAAGACTAGAACACTGGGCAGAGCAACCAGAAGACAAACCAGACAGGGAAATCCAAAAAAACAAAGCAAGATTTTATATATATATATAAAAGCTCAAAACAGGGTAACAGCAATGGTATTACATAACAGAAGACAACATTAAAATAATAAAGAGGGACTAAGAAATGTAATCATACACCTTACACATGGAGAGGAAGACACGGCGATACAAAGAAATAAAAGCTAGGTTTAAATTTAGAAAAGCAGGGGTAAATAATAAGGTAACCACAAGGAGACAAACTATCCTACTCATCAAAACAAAATACAAGAAAAAAATAGAGACTCAGCAGAAACAAAATCAACAACAAATATGAGGAAAGGACAATATATAAAGATAATCTGCTCAGCAGATAAAATCAAGTGGGAAAAAGAAACTGTCAACAACAGACAAAAAAAGACATCAAAATGATAGCACTAAATTCATACCTATCCATAATTACCCTGAATGTAAATGGACAAAATGTACTAATAAAGAGACAGAGAGTGGCAGAATGGATTAAAAAACAAGATCCATCTATATGCTGCCTACAAGAGACACACCTTAGACTTAGAGACACAAACCAACTAAAACTCAAAGGATGGAAAAAAATATATCAAGCAAACAAAAATTGAAAAAGAGCAGGAGTGGCAATATTAATTTCTGACAAAATAGACTTTAAAGTTAAATCCATCAGAAAGGATAAGGAAGGACACTATATAATGATTAAAGGGACAATACACCAAGAAGATATAACCATATTAAATATGCGCCCAATGACAGGGCTGAAAGATACATAAAGCAAACTCCATCGGCACTGAAAAGTGAGATAGAAGCTCTACAATAATAGTAGGAGACTGCAACGCACCACTTTCGGTGAAGGACAAAACATGCAGAAAGAAGCTCAACAAAGACAAAGAAGATCTAAATGCCACAATCAACCAGCCTGACCTCGTAGACATATACAGAACACTCCACCCAAGAGCAACCAACTATACTTTTTTTTCTAGTGCACATGGAACATTCTCTAGAGTAGACCACATATAAGGTCATAAAGCAAGTCTTAGCAGGATCCAAAATACTGAAATATTACAAAGCATCTTCTCTGACCATAAGGCCATAAAAGTGGAAATCAATAACAGGAAAAGCAGGGAAAAGAAATCAAACACTTGGAAACTGAACAATACCCTGCTCAAAAAAGACTGGATTACAGAAGACATTAAGGATGGAATAAAGAAATTCAGAGAATCCAATGAGAATGAAAACACTTCCTACTGGAACCTTTGGGACACAGCAAAAGTGGTGCTCCGAGGTCAATTTACATCAATAAACGCACCCATTCAAAAAGAAAAAAGGGCCAAAATCAAAGAATTATCCCTACAACTTGAACAAATAAAAAGAGAGCAACAAAAGAAACCCTCAGGCATAAGAAGAAAACAAATAATCAAAATTAGAGCTGAACTAAAGGAAACAGAAAAGGGAAAAAGAACTGAAAGAATTAACAAGACCAAAAGCTGGTCTTTTGAAAAAATCAAGAAAATTGAGAAACCAATGGCCAAACTGACAAAAGAAAAACAGGAGAGGAAGCAAATAAACTGAATGAGAAATGAGATGGCCGATATCACAACAGACCCAATTGAAATTAAAAGAATCGGATTACTATGAAAAATTGTACTTAAACAAATTTGAAAACCTAGAAGAAATGGATGAATTCCTAGAAACACACTACCTACCTATACTAACACAAACAGAAGTAGAAAAACTAAATAGATCCATAACAAAGGAAGAGATTGAAAAAGTAATTGAAAAACTCCCAACAACAAAAAAAGCCCTGGTCCGGACGGCTTCACTGAAGAGTTCTACCAAACTTTCAGAGAAGAGTTAACACCACTACTACTAAAGGTATTTCAGAGCATAGAAAAGGACAGAACACTCCCAAACTCATTCTATAGAGCCACCATGTCCGTGATACCAAAACCAGGTGAAGACATCACAAAAAAGAAAATTATAGACCTATATCCCTCATGAATGTAGATGCAAAAATCCTCAACAAAATTCTAGCCAATAGAATTCAACAACATATCAAAAAAATAATTCACCACGACCAAGTGGGATTCATACCAAGTGGGATTCAGGTATGCAGGGATGGTTCAACATTAGAAAAACAATTAATGGAATCCACCACATAAATAAAACAAAAGACAAGAATCACATGATTTTATCAATTGATGCAGAAAAGGCATTTGACAAAGTTCAACACCCATTCATGATAAAAACTCTCAGCAAAATAAGAGTACAAGGAAAATTCCTCAGCATAACAAAGGGCATTTATACAAAGCCAACAGCCAACATCACCCTAAACGGAGAGAGCCTGAAAGCATTCCCACTGAGATCAGGAACCAGACAAGGAAGCCCTTTATTACCGCTCTTATTCAACATTGTGCTGGAAGTCCTAGCCAGAGCAATCAGGCTAGATAAAGAAATAAAGAGCATCCAGATTGGCAAGGAAGAAGTAAAAGTATCTGTTTTTGCAGATGATAAGATCTTCTACACAGAAAACCCTAAGGAATCCTCCAGAAAACTACTGAAACTAATAGAAGAGGTCAGCAGAGTAGCAGAATACAAGATAAGCATACAAAAATCAGTTGGATTCCTCTACACCAACAAAAAAGAATATTGAACAGGAAATCACCAAATCAATGCCATTTACAGTAGCCCCCAAGAAGATAAAATACTTAGGAATAAATCTCATCAGAGATGTAAAAGACTTATACAAAGAAAACTACAGTACACTTCTGCAAGAAACCAAAAGAGACTTACATAAGTGGAAAAACATACCTTGCTCATGGATAGGAAGACTTAACATTATAAAAATGTCTATTCTACGAAAAGCCATCTATACATGTAACGCAATTCCGATCCAAATCCCAATGACATTCTTTAATGAGATGGAGAAACAAATCAACAACTTCATACGGAGGCATTACTGAAAAAGAACAAAGTGGGAGGCCTCACTCTACCTGATTTTAGAACCTATTATACCACTACAATTTTTTTTTTTTTTTATACCACTACAGTGCTCAAAACAGCCTGGTACTTGTACAACAACAGATACATAGACCAATGGGGCAGAATTGAGAATCCAGACATAAATCCATCCACATATGAGCAGTTGATACTTGACAAAGGCCCCAAAACAGTTAAATGGGGAAAAGACAGTCTTTTTAACAAATGGTGCTGGCATAACTGGATATCCATCTGCAAAAAAATGAAACAAGACCCATACCTCACTCCATGCACAAAAACTAACTCAAAATGGATCAAAGACCTAAATATAAAATCTAAAACGATAAAGATCATGGAAGAAAAAATAGGGACAGTGTTAGGAGCCCTAATACATGCCATAAACAGTATATAAAACATTAGTAAGGATGCAGAGGAAAAACTAAATAACTGGGAGCTCCTAAAAATCAAACACCTATGCTCATCCAAAGACTTCACCAAAAGAGTAAAAAGACTACCTACAGACTGGGAAAAAGTTTTTAGCTATGACATTTCCGATCAGCACCTGATCTCTAAAATCTACATGATACTGCAAAAACTCAACTACAAAAAGGGAAATAACCCAATTAAAAAAAGGGCAAAAGATATGAATAGACACTTCACTAAAGAAGACATTCAGGTAGCTAACAGATACATGAGGGAATGTTCATGATCATCAGCCATTAGAGAAATGCTGATCTAAACTATAGTGAGATTTCATCTCACGCCAACAAGGCTGGCATTAATCTAAAAAAACACAAAATAATAAATGTTGGAGAGGCTGTGGAGCGAGTGGAACACTTCTACACTGCTGGTGGGAATGTAAAATGGTACAACCACTTTGGAAATCGATTTGGTGCTTCCTTAAAAACCTAGAAATAGAGCTACCATACGAACCAGCAATCCCATTCCTCGGAACATATCCTAGAGAAATAAGAGCCTTTATACGAACAGATACATTCACGCCCATGTTTATTGCAGCACTGTTTACAAGAGCAAAAAGATGGAATCAACCAAGGTGCCCATCAACGGATGAATGGATAAATAAATTGTGGTATATTCACACAATGGAATACTACGCATCGATAAAGAACAGTGAGGAATCCATGAAACATTTCATAATATGGAGGAACCTGGAAGGCATTATGCTGAGTGAAATTAGTCAGTTGCAAAAGGACAAATATTGTATAAGACCACTATTATAAGAACTTGAGAAAGACTTCAAACTGAGAAGAAAACATTCTTTTGTGGATACGAGAGGTGGGAGGGAGCAGGGTGAGAGAGGGGTATTCACTAATTAGATAGTAGATAAGAACTACTTCAGGTGAAGGGAAAGACACACAATACAGGGGAGGTCAGCACAAGTGGACTAAATGAAAAGCAAAGAAGTTTCGTGAATAAACTAAATCCTTCAAAGGCCAGTGTAGCAGGGGCAGGTGTTTGGGGACCATGGTTTCAGGGGGACATCTAAGTCAACTGGCATAATAAAATCTATTAAGAAAACATTCTGCATCCCACTTTGAAGAGTGGTGTCTGGGGTCTTAAATGCTAGCAAGCAGCCATCCAAGATGCATCAGTGGGTCTCAATCCATGTGGATCAAAGCAGAATGAAGAACACCAAGGACACAAGGCAATTACAAGCCCAAGAGACAGAAAGGGCCACATGAACCAGCGACTACATCATCCTGAGACCGGAAGAACTAGATGGTGCCTGGCTATAACCAATGACTGCCCTGACAGGGTACACAACAGAGAACCCCTGAGGGAGCGGGAGACCAGTGGGATGCAGACGCCAAATTCTCATAAAAAGACCAGACTTAATGGTCTGACTGAGACTGGAAGGACCCCGATGGTCATGGCCCCCAGACCTTCTGTTGGCCCAAGACAGGAACCATTCCCGAAGCCAACTCTTCGGACATAGATTGGACTGTACAGTGTGTTGGAGAGGGATGCTGGTGAGGAGTGAGCTTCTTGGATCAGGTGGACACTTGAGACTATGTTGGCATCTCCTGCCTGGAGGGGAGATGAGAGGGTCGAGGAGGTTAGAAGCTGGTGAAACGGACACGAAAAGAGGGAGTGGAGGGAGAGAGCGGGCTGTCTCATTAAAAAAAAGAAAAAATTAGTGGGAGAGTAATTGGGAGTATGTGGCAAGGTATATATAAGTTTTTATGCGAGAGACTGACTTGATTTGTAAACTTTCACTTAAAGCACAATAAAAATTAAAAAAAAAAGGGGGGATAGGGATGGTTTTCAGGGTGTGGACTGTGGAGAAAGAAGAAAAAAACTTAAGAACTTTCTCTGTTGGTTAGTATAGTCTCTATCCAGTCTGCTCACTCTTTAATTTCATAAAGAAAATTCTGAACACTTTCCCTTTTCAAATGAAAATAAATTTTCTGTTCTTTTGCCAGTTACCACATTGCACTGCAAGGAACGATGCCCAAATATGCAGACTGGATACACCAATGCGAAACTTGGCACCAAGGCTCTTGATCAATGTCAGCCCCTGCATAGGTGACAGCCCTGGTTCAGCCTAGAATCACTTCTCACACCAAAGAACGGGAGCTGCAGGCAGGTCTCGGGAGTAAGTGAAAGGCTATGATGGTTGGAAGACATCTGATTCACTGATTGCTCGAGTGAAAAAAGTTATTTTGAAACCTGAAATGAATCATCACAAACTTCATCAGCAAAAAAGTGCTTTGAAACTTCTATCCAAAACCACGCAAAAATAAGCGAAGCAACATTCTTGGAAGCATTCTAGGAAATGAACAATGTGCCCACCCCTTGACCAAAACATTTCTTTCTGACAATTATATTGTCTCAAGTGTTCAGTGCTGATATGTATCATGAGAATTTCCTAGCAAAATTCACCACTCTTTGCGACATAATTCACATAGGACCAAAAAACGAAATGTAGCTTACTCTAGGGACCTCAGCCCTGGGTCAAGCCAAACTACCCAGTGCTTCCAGCAGAACCTATGCGTGTGGGCAGGTGTCTGAGACATGGCTCTAGGCAGCACTTGGGGGTGCGGGCAAAGATGTCCTTCTGTTAGATCAGGGTTCCCCATGCTTTTAAAGTGCCCCACTTTATCTCAAATCAGTGCTGTGTTCCTATGCCTCTTTGGGGGTGGCATGGAGTAGATAAGCTAAAAAACCAGTTGCTGTTGAGTTGATTCCGACTCCTGTCGACCCCATGTGTCTCAGACTAGAACTGCTCCATAGGGTTTTCAAGGCTGCGACCTTTTGAAAGCAGATTCCTAGGTCTTCCTTCCTAGGCACCTCTGGGTGAGTTCGAACCACTAACCTTTTGGTTACAGCTGAGTGCTTAATCATTTTTGCCACCCAGGGACTCCTATGGGGTGGCTACATCTTCCTAAATGGTAATTAGGAATGTAATGAGAGCTCGTTTATATTTAGGACAGTAAATAAGCATATACAACAGCACATCATCTGATCATTTGCTATAGCTTAGTCCTCTCCAACTTATACTCTTTCTCCGTTTCTACCAGTGTATCCCCCCCTCCCCACAAAAAAATCAAACAAAACAAACCTTAAGGTCTTGCTAGACCCTGCTCTCCCACAGGGTAGTGTGAGAGACCTTCTTCAGAGACAAATCTGAGCACATAACCCTACTGCCTCAAACCCTTCATGGAGATGAAAACCTGAATCCCTAATATGGTCTGGCTCTCATGGAACATCTTTGCCCTTCTTTCCAGCCTCTCTCCCCTTTTTCTGTGTCACTGCTGTCTCCATGGGGGATGGGACACCTGACCGCAGAGGGAAATGGGCGGAGACTTACTTTGATTTATGGTTGCCACAATGATGGGGAAAGAGGGAAGGGACATTTCCTGTCCTGGGGCCAGGGATGCTCACCACCCTGAAATGCTCACCGGAGTGTGGAAAAGAACAGTCCAAGTCCAGCATCCAGGTCCCAGTGAGAGCTACTGCATGTGGCCTCTTTCTAGCTCCTCAGGGCACGTGCACTTTGCTTTGTGCCAACCAGGAATGCTTTTCCCCACCTCCCCCCACTCCTACTTTCCCTACCTGTCCATCCCCTACTCATCCTTCAAGAACTTAAATATCATTTCCCTGGAGAACACTCTTCCCACTGAGTGCTTAAGCACTGCACTCCTGTTTATGTCATTACTGATGATCAACTCCAATCTTACGTGAGCACCAAGAGGCCAAGATAGACACTGCCATCTTGCTTACTTTGATATCCATTGTGCCCCAGAGTGCCTGGCACATGGTAGATACGCCATGATTTTTCCTTTCAAAATGTGTTCTCTTCTCTCCTATTTGCTGGGTTTACACCCTCATTAAACTCTCCCCTGTAATACATGGTGTCCTAACTAGGATTCATGCATCCAGTTTTTCCTTCCACCATTCCCCTTGTAAGACACAGTAGATTCTTTTTCCCAAATTGCTGTTTAAAACACTCTCCTTGATCTAAATTCTATATTGACTCTTCAGTGCCTAAACAATTAAATCCCGATTTCTTCACCACACTTTCAAATCCCTCTACAATCTAGCTTCCATGCAACTTTCAAACTTTTCCCCATCTTATACTCTTCAAGTGCTGAACTTCTAGCTTTCCACACCTACCCTTGATTTCTCCACTCTGTGTGGTTCTTCCCTCCACTGATACGCCACCCTCCATTCTTACACATCTAAATCCCACTTGGACTTCAAGGCTAAGCTTCAATTTACCTCCTCTAAGAAACCATTTCTAATCCCAAGTGAAAGGCATCTCTCAGCCCTCTGGAATCTGATAATACTTTATCTGTATTTTACTTGAGGCAGTTGTTTTCTACCTTGTATTAGAGGTATTCATGTACAAATCTAATCTCTTTTCCCAGGCTGCAAACTCTTTGAAGGTAAGACTTGCATTGGTTCATTTACTTATTACCCTTAGAATCCACCACAGGGTCTTGGCCAGAAATATTCCATGAACAAATAAGGTTAATGAGCAATAATATAATAATTTTTGTTTTAAATATTCATTTAACTAGTTAGAGGAAGTCAACTAATGAACAAGAACACCAATGGGCTTCTGTTGTTCTGCGCCAATTATAATTAATATTTGCAATTTACCTCCCCTTAAACAATTTCACTCAGCAGGTTACTGTTTTAGAACAAAACCCTTACCCTGGAGGTTTAATAAATATAATGAAATAATGACATTTGATGATAATAACTGTTATAATAAAAACTGAAAAAAATCATCCTATTGGCTGGCTGCTGGTTAACTTTCCAAATTTAGTGGGAAGTGGAGGAGTTGATAAAGGTAGAGGAGCCTCTGGGTACTGCAAGGTCAACATGCTCACTGCTAACCAGAAGGCTGGAGGTTTGAGTCCACCAGAAGCACCTTAGAAGAATGGGCTGGTGATCTACTTCTGAGAAATCAGCCACTGAAAAGCCTATGGAGTACGGTTTTACCCTGCACACATGGGGTCACCATCAATCAGGGTCAACTCCGAGTTGACTGTCGGGAGTCCATCTCCTTTTAAACTTATACCACACTAGGTGGGTGAATGGATTTCCATAATGGGATTTAGGCAAATTATAGCATTCCATCATACACTGTAAGTGACAAACTCAAAACATGTGATCACAACAGGATTAGAAAACCACTGTCTGTAGAGTCAAATGGGGCCACATTAGTTCCTTTTGTAGCAGGCAAGTAGATGGCCACCTTGTAAAACTTCTGGGTAGAGTCCAAAGGCAAGCACATCCTGAGTTAGGAACACAGTACAACGTTTGGAGAAGAAGTGAAAGGGGTCTAGAGACTACTTGTATCCAGTGCCAGCCATTCGTTTTCTCTTCCTAAGTATGAAAGGCTGAGGTCAGGTGCGAGAGGACACTTGCTGTTATGCTCATCGGGCATCTTGTTTCCCACCACTGCTCATCCCAGTATAACGGTGGCTCCTTCTATAAGCAACACGTTATAGCTTCTAGAACCAAGTCACATTCAATACCCTCATACTTGCAAAAAACTTACTTAGCAAAACCATTTTGAAATAAACAGACTCTACTCTGAGTAAAGTTGAGTCCCAGGACAGCTTTAGGGTTAAAAGAAAATGATTCCCCCAAAATGCCTCTTTGCGGATAGAGCTAGAGGCAAGGAATTTTATTTTCTGATTGACTTAGGGAGCCTCGAAGGAAAAAGAGGTCTGACGAAATTGAAAGAATAGGTCATCTGGTATCACCTACTGGCTGTGCACACGTTTTCTCTAATGTTCAGTATTTCATAGGTTAAGGAATATCAGTGAGAATGAATCATTTCTGTTTGAAACATTCAACACATTGACACAGAAACAAAGAAGCTTGGAAACATTATATTCTTTGGCTCTTTGAACAATAAAAGGCCTTGTCTCCTCAACATTTGGAGTAATTTTTCCCAGGGGGATTATTACTGTTTGAATGGGATGAAAGAGTAGCATTCTAGTGATACATTTTCAGTTTCTGAGACTACAGATATATTTCTTTAAGAGGCAGTGTTTTGGATCTAGTAAGAAGGGCCGATAAACACAAAGAACACACCAGCTTTCTCAAGTCTCCTCTGCTGGCTCTACAGAAAGTCTAAGTCCTATTTGGAGGATTAGTCTTCAAGCTATAACTTGGAAAAGTCTATCTCCAGAACACAAGATGCTCAAAAAACTAGGTACAGGTTAAACTCTTAAGAACTTTGCGATATTCTGCATATAGTCATGTGAGACTTGCAAAATGAAACTGCACATAATTAACAGAAAACTTCGGACTCATGCACAAGGGGCATTGACATTTTATGGTGCTGTGGATCCCTGACTCAAACATTTATTGAAAATTAAGCTTAGAATTCCTAGTATTTAACTACCCAGTCCATAGTAAAGAAAATGGAATCTCAAGGCCGGAACTGATGAAACTTAAAAGCCATAACCTGGGGACTAGCTATCATTTGGTTTTAGGTACGTTTTTGCACTCAAGTTTGTTCTTGGGATCTCTAGCTCTGCAGAATTGGAAAAAGAAAACTGAACACGCTGGCACCAGAGAGACTGAAAAGCTGACCAGAGGGACTTGCTGACAGTTGAAATCATGAAGCCGTTACCATGCTCCAGCGCTTTCATGGGAAACCAGAAGAGGATGAGGGAGTGGACCAAGGCGTTGATGCAGTGACCCCAGAAAACCTACGGGAAAACAAACCAAGGGAGTCAGGAGCTGCCCACATCACTTGACCTCTGCCTAACTCTCCACAAACGCCTCATTGTGAAGGGTGCTCGTGGGGTGTTGCTCAGCCCCAGAAGGAGTATATTATTCTTGGAGTTAAAAAAAACCCCAACTATTTCCTCATTTTTTACATACAAATGGCTGGACGATCTCCAGATAACACTGCTTCAGTACAAAGACCGAACTTTGTATATACACACACATATACATAGACAAACACACACCTTGTCCACATTTGAAAAATGAGCTAAGCCTGTGCACTTTCTAAAAGCATTAAAAGCATTTTACACGTAAATTCTTACACAAAATTCTTACTCTTTCATTTTACTCAAGTTCCCTTTTCTTTAATTTCTAGCATTTTGATTAAGATCACGCATGTTTTAAAATTCTTTTTATTTTAGTGCTTGAAAGGTCAAACAAAAGAACACCAGGTTTAGTGGATTCTAAACTAGCGTTTCATTAGTGCATTTCAATCATGTTTGAAACCACTGAGTGGATAGAACTAGTAAGCTAGATTGAGTTTAATCAAAAATTTACAAGCTGTTCTGGGGTTTGTCATATAGCTTGATGCTAAGTAATGGGAGGGACAACAGAAAATAGTGAAAAACATTATTATAAGAGAGTGAGGTTTTTCCAGTGTTCAGTGTTCATCCTTCCCTATCCTTCCGTGGCTGCTCTACAAAAAATGTCTTCAAGGTGCCTGCAGATAAGTTGCAGGGCATTCTCAGCTCTGCTATCTTTTATATGAGTCCCTTGCCTACTTCTACTTACCAACCCGCATGGCCTTTGATTTCTAACTCTACAGGAAACAGATTCTATCTATGCAAATAATAAAGAACAAACAGGCCATATTTTCCCATTGACAGAACTGTAGTAAACAAGTTCTGATCAAATGAGCCACCCATGTCTCACTGCGGATGGAAGACAGTAGTAGGATCAAAAGGAGCCCTTACATTTTTTCCCAGTCTCAGATCTGCTATTATACCTTCCCAAGAATAAGGCGGCTCTGAAGAAAGACTATAACCAGTACCTGGCTCTAAAACAAGGCCTTCAGAGACTGTTCCTTATTGAGGACTGGGGAGGGACATCCCCATATCATCCTTACTAAGGTCCCACAAGCTACTTAAGCAATCAGGAGCACAACCAGCTCACGGGATTTTAACTGAACTGGGCATCTGAGCCTCTCTTATTCTCCCCTGCACGAAAGCCTAATACAGGCACATGGCCAGGCCAGGTGTGTTCATATCATGCGTCCTCTGTCTGTCCGCCAGACACCTTCTCTTTTGGCTGGTGGCCCTCAACCCTCTTCCACTCTTAGTCGTGACCAGCAGGCTGGGGGACAGACCCCTTTGCCAATGAAGACTAAGGAATCCATTTAACACCTATTCCAGTTTTTTCTGGGTCTTCTCAGGATTACCTAGGCTTTTTTTTTTTTTGGTCTAGGTGGTTTATCTTCTCTGATTCTATAGTCTGAAGAAAAATATCCATGTCTGACTTGACTGCCGTGTTTGTATCTAGCCAGTTTTACTCACTGGCTAAATAAACCTTTTCTTTTAGATGAAAAGTCAAGCAGCTGTGGCTGGAGGGCTCTGGAGGGGCTAATTCCTCGTCCCCCTAGACACAGGGCTTTATGAAAGTGTGAGGGGGCTCCCTAATGGTCGATCCTACAGGAAGTGGGCCATGGGTGCGGCTGCCCACGTAAATCCCAGAGGCAGATGAGAAAGATGTCAACAAACTGTAATTGAGAGAAACACCACATACAACATGGAAGCCGCCTTCCCAATTTGGCATTTCTGGTTCACTGAGCTTGCTCTATCGAGCAGGGAGGGCTGTGGTCTTACTGCTTTTCAAATTTTCTCTCTAAAGCTTCAGACCTCTCCCAGGCAGATGACTAGAGCCGAAAGAGCAAAGGCAGGGCTTATGCCTACTTGAGGGGACAATTTGCAGCGAAGTTGTATTTACCTTGGTGTTGAAGCCTTCAGCATTCTGGGTAATTTTGTAGAGCTGTGGAAACCTGAGCATGCTCTCCTGAGTACAAGACCTCTCGAAGATTCCCAGAGTGAAGGGCGGCAATGCCGTGAAAATCTACACAAAGAACAATGACCCATTAGAGCAGGCCCTTTTGATTCACGCAGTGTGAGTGTTTCAGTTCTATGGAATGATGACTTAATTTCCAGTCAAGCCCAAACCTGAGAGTCCGTGATTCACAATTCTCCAGACACCCTCCAAGCAAAAAAAATAAACAAAAGACCATTTTTAACTGTTACATAATCAGCATAAAATAAATACACTGAATGCTGAAAACAGCATAATAAATATTTGATCAGCCACCAAATCTTCCTAAATTAACAACTACCTCCCTTTGTAAGGAAACCCTGGTGGCATAACGGTTAAGTGCTATGGCTGCTAACCAAAAGGTCAGCAGTTCAAATCCACCAGGTGCTCCCTGGAAACCCTACGGGGCAGTTCTACTCTGTCCTGTAGGGTTGCTATGAATCAAAATTGACCTGATGGCAACAAGTTTGTTCGGTTTTTCTTTTTTTGGTTCCTTTTATAAAACTAGCGATGACTGAGAGTCACACCACAGTGAGCTTTGTGAACTGATGTCCTGTTTTCTGTTGGTGCTAGCTGAGGCACAATTTTGCCACTTTGCATACTGGTGTTATACTCAAATTTCAGGGAGCACAGTGTACTTCACCCATTTATTTGCTCAATGGACATTTATTGGAAAGAAATTCTGGTGCCACTGTGATAAGTACCAGGTATTTAAAGATTCAAAAAAGAAGAAAGAAAAAAGAAAGGAAGGAAGGACAGAAGGAAGGAAGCAAGGGAGAAGGGAGAGGGAGGGAGGAAGGGAAGAAAAGAAAGGAAGAAAGGCAGGCAGGCAGGAAGGAAGGGAAGGTGGTCTTTCATCTCCAGGAACTGAGTCTATTGCAGAAGTAAGGATGGAGGTAGCAGGGACTGGGACGTGAATATGTACAAACAGTGCTCTGCCAAGTTATTAATGGGAGAGGGAATGAAGAAGGAGAAGGGAGAGTCAAAAAAGGATTCTTGGACCACAGAGCATCTGACCTGCAAGGTAGGGCACCCATAGGATTTGGCATGATGATCATGGATGCTGGTGACAGGGGTGCAGAAGGAAGCACCTAGTGTAGGCCCCCCTCAGAGTCTCAGGTATGAATGAGCATGGGGTATGGGGAAAATCTCTAAGATGTACAGGATGGCTAGATGAAGACGTGGTGGAAGACAAGCCTGGAGAGGAGACCAAAGCAACCTCAGATGAGCAATGAGTTCTTGAGCCAGATGGTGCCTGGCTTCTAAGACTTCTGTTTATCTGTATGTTACAGGGGCGTGACATGATAATGCTGCGCTTTAGAAGGATGAAGCCAGGTGCTGAAGAAGGGGTTTGGGATGCAGGTATCATTTCAGCTTGGCAGATGCTGGGATCCCATGGGTTCATACAGACTCCTTGGCATCAACCAAATCCATACCCACAAACCCAGCAAGCTCTCCAGCCAGCCCATGGAAATTGGCAGTATGGCTTGGAGAGAACTCTGAACTCATAACTTATATCATTTATTTGGAGACTGAGGATATGAGCCAGAGAAAGAGGCCTTTGACACAGCTGTCCAGCTAAAGCAATTGGAGAGGTGGTGAGTAAGGCCAATAAAACCCTCGTGCTCGGCACTCACCTTAAGGCAGAATGGAAAATAGCCCTGGAGTTCAAGACCTTACAAAGACTTCAAGGAGAAAAACATCCAGAGTTGTTGTACTGCTGGTCACAACTTTTCTATTTTCTTTGACTTTCTCCTTCTACCTACTTCAATTTCTCCCCCTCAGTTTACCATTAGGCTAACAACCTAGTAGACTAGTTGCCTTGGAGTCGCTTCAGACTCCTGGTGAGCCCACGTGTGTCAGAGTAGAACTGTGCTCCACAGGGTTTTAGAGGTTGATTTATTGGAAGTAGATCACCAAGGCTTTCTTCCAAGGTGTCTCTGGGTGGACTAGAATCTCTAATCTTTCCGTAAGCAGCTGAATGTGTTAACTGCTTGTACCACCCAGGGATTCTAAAAACCTAGCATGCCCTGTCATGTTTTCACCCTGCCTATAGATCCTATGGAAACCCTGGTGGCATAGTGGTTAAGTGCTACAGCTGCTGGCCAAAAGTGGGCAGTTTGAATTCACCAGGTGCTCCTTGGAAACCTTGTGGGGTAGTTCTACTCTGTCCTATAGGGTGACTATGAGTTGGAATGAGTCAATGGCAATGGGTTGTTTTATTTCATTTTTTATAGCATCCTACACACAAATATGTAGATTGTTGGGGCTCATGATTTGTTTTAAAAAGGGGGCTATTATACACCTTTTTCTTCATCATACTTTTCTCCCTAACATACATCATGGCAATCCCTCCAAGTCGACACTAATGCAGTCCTTTCAAAGCTGACCTAATAATTCATGGTAGAGACATACCGTATTTTTTCAACCATACACCTCCTGGTAGGCGTTCATCTTGTTTCCCATTCTTTGTTACCAAGTAATTACGTAATAAATATCTGTAATATATTGTACTGTATATACTTGTTCTTTTATTTTTATGGGAGGCATTCCCAGGAGTAGGATTGCTGGGTGTAAGGATATTAGATGCTGCCTGACTGCTTTCAAAAAAGGTTTCAATCGTTTACCTTTACTTGCAAAGGACAGCTGTAACCTTTTGCCTGCTTCCTTACTACCAAGAGGTGTTATACTGGTCTTTTTCTATTATCCAGTCTGGAAAAATTAGAGATATTAAACCTTACTTTTAAAACATTTACATTTTCCTGACTATCACTGGGTTTGGGTTTCTTTTCATATAGTTTTGGGACATTTGGATTCACAATTCTGTAAAATGTCTACTCAGGTCCTTTGCCCATTTTTCTATTTATAGTTTATCCTCTTTTCTAAGAGTTCTTTGAGTATAACAGATATCAATTCCGTCTTTCTGTTACAGAATTTCATCCAAATGTCCTCTTTGTCTACTGGCTTTCTTCATGGCTTCTTTTGCCATACAAAAGCTTGTAATTTTTATAAAGTCAAGAACTGTTTCTGAGTGTCCGATTGTGGTTATGGACGTCTCCCTTCCCTGGAACTTCTGTGGACTTTCCAGGAGGCTCTTGCAGGATTCTAATAGTCTTATTTTTCACATTTAAGTCTTTAATACATCTGGAATTTATTTTGGTATATGGTATAAAATAAGAAGCCAGTTTTACTTTCTTCCAGATGGAGAACCAACTGGGAGAGGACAATTAATTAATCCAAACATTTTCTACTAAATTGAAATTCTTCCTGGTGGCACAGTGGTTAAAGAGCTCGGCTGCTAACTGAAAAGTTGGCGATTGGAACTCACCAGCCGCTCCACAGGAGAAATACGTGGCAGTTGGCTTTCATAAATATTTACAGTCTTGGTTGCTACAAGTGGGAATTGACTTGATGGCAACGGGTCTGGGTTTTTATAGTACAGTCTGATATTTAGTAAAGATAAGCCTAACCTTGTGATTGTTCTCTGAACTTTCCTTACATATTTACTCTCAGACATGTGCTAATTTCTTGTATACCTTCAGATAATTTTATGCAACTCCCCTCCCCTCAAAAAAACAATCACTTGTTGAGATCCTATGTGGAATCATATAAGTTTATTTTTAATTTTAGAAGAATTGTTTCTTTTATGACTCTAAGTCTTCTCACATAAGAAAATGGTATTTGTTCAAATATCTTTCAGTGAGACTTTATGTTGTCTTCATATACCGAAAAAAAAAAAAAAAAAAAACCCATTGCCGCCGAGTCGATTCTGACTCACAGTGACCCTATAGAACAGAGTAGAACTGCCCCATAGGGTTTCCAAGGAGTGCCTGGTGGGTTTGAACTGCAAACATTTTGGTTAGCAGCTGTAGCTCTTAACCACTACGCTACCAGGGTTTCCTGTTTTCATATAAAAAAAAAAAAACAGTGCTATCGAGTCGTTTCGTTTTCATATAGGTACTGTAAAAATTACTGCTATGAATATATAACTTTAATCAGTATTTTGAAAGGAATTATTATTCCCTGTGTATTTCTAGGTTCTTATTGCTAGAATAGGAAAAAAGCTAATGATTTTTATATATTTACCATGCATCTGGTCACATTGTCAAATTCTCTGGCAATCTTAGTATTCCTTTACTGGTCTCTATTGGGTTTTTAAGATACAAAATCATATGAGCATATGTGCATGCCTGTATTATTATCAGCATATTTGTATAAGCACAGAAATAGTTTCAATTTTTTCCAATATTCATTTAATTTTCTTGTCAGTTGCTAAAAATTCCAAAACAATGCTGCATTATTGGATGGCAGCCTTCCCTAATTTTTTATTTAAAATGAAATAGTTTTAGAATTTTACCATTTATGGCAATATGCTACTTTTTTTTTTTTTTTTAAGAAAACAGTCTGTATCACAGTTCCTTGGCTTCTGTCTATTCCTATTTTGAGTTTTATTTTGGGAATGGCAGCTGAATTGCCTCAAATGCTTTTGTAGTACCTACTTATGAGACCGTGTTTTTCTTCTTCATTTAGTTGACATAGTGACATTGAGAAAGTTTTCTTGATTTTGAATTCCCTGTACACCTACCTAAGGAGGAACCCTGGTGGTGTAGTGGTTAAGTGCTTGGCTGCTAAAGAAAGGTTGGCAGTTCAAACTGAACAGCCGCTCCGTGGGAGAAAGACCTGGTAGTCTGCTCCTATAAGGATTAAAGCCTAGGAAACCCTATGGGGCAGTTCTACTCTGTCATACAGGGTTGTTATGAATTGGAATCAACTTGACAGCAACGGGTTTAGTTTTGGTTCGGTGTACCTTAAATAAATCCTACTTGGTCAAATATTTTATTGTTTTGATCATTGTTTAATATCATTTGTTGATATTTTACTGAGAATGTTTGCATTTATGTTTATAAGTGAGGTTGACACATGGTTTTCTTCTTCAAGCTATGCCTACTTGATAAAATTAAATCAGATTGATTTTCTGAAACTGTTTCAATAACATTAGAGTTATCTCTTTAACAGAAACTGGCCGCGATCCATCCTAATTCTGGTAGCTTTTGTCACTGGAGGCCTTTTAAATCTCATTCTGCTGACAACATTTCTATTCATGGATGATCCCCTTTTCTAAGAGTTATTTGAAAAATGTGACTAAGGGTATAACTGGAATCCAATAGGGCAGCATTCATTCCTTATTTGGAGAGATACATGTCAGTTTTAATGTGTTAAAAAGCAAAGATGCCACTTTGAGGACTAAGGTGTACCTGACCCAAGCCAGGCATCACATGCATGTGAAAGTTGGACAGTGAATGAGGAAGACCAAAGAAGAATTGATCGCTTTGAATTATGGTGTTGGCAAAGAATATTGACTATACCATGGGCTGCTGGAAGAATGAATAAATAAGTCTTGGAAGAAGTACAGCCAGAATGCTCCTTAGAAGTGAGGATGGCAAGACTTCATCTCACATACTTTGGACATGTTATTAGGAGGGACTGGTCCCTGGAGAAGGATATCATGCTTGGTAAAACAGAGGGTCAGCAGAAAAGAAGAAGACCTTCAAAGACATGGGTTGACAGAGTGGCTACAACAATGGGCTCAAACATAGCAATGATTGTGAGGATGGTGCAGGACCAGGCAGTGTTTTTTCTTCTGTTGGACAGAGGGTTGCTATGAGTTGGAACCGACTCAACAGCACCTAATAACAAGAAGTCAGTTTTACTGCTACGTAACCAGCTTTTTTTTTTTTAACCAGCTATAAGCGTTAAATTGGGAAAAAATGATTTGCTACTTTTGCTGGCTTAGAGAATCATACAATCAATAAGGACGGAAGAAGAAAAAGCAGGAAAGAAATACTGCTTGAAGGACATAGCAAAGAAGAAGGCAGCCCAGAAGGGGGCCACCAGCAAATGCCCTAAATGCCCCCAACTACCTCTTCCAAGGGACCTCTGTGGAGGGATCCTAGACTAGAGAAAAAAAATTCCTAAAGAGGACATTATTGGAACAATTTTGGTCATACTTGAATATGGGCTAGATGATAGTATTGTATCAACATCAAATTTTCTGATTTTGATCATTATACTGTGGTTATGTAAGAGAACGGTCTTAGGAGCTATGCATTAAAATATTAAGCAGTAAAAGGGCCTGATGCCTCTAACTGACTTTCAAATGGTTCAGAAAAGTATGTGTGTGCACCTGTGTGTGCATGTGTGTGAGAGTGTGTGCTCTTGTGCACGTACAGAGAGAGGGGAAGCAAATGCGGACATAACTGATTGGTCTGGGTGAAGGGTATATGGGAGTTCTTTGTACTCTTCTTGCAACTTTTTTCTAAATTTCAATTTATTCCAAACAAAAGCAACCACGATAATTTCAGAACATTTCCATGGGGGGCAAACTTCCATGCTCTCAAAGATTTAGACCTTCCACATGATCGACTTAGGAGGGCAATGGCCCATCTGAATGTCCCAACTGGAAATGCTTTCTCTGCCACCACTCCATGGCATCCCACTCCAACGACTGCACTGTGCACCCTGTGGGGCCCTTTTTACTTTTGAAATCCACTTTTTTAGCCACCATATCCTCCTACTTTCCTATCGTTACTGAATTCACTTTTCATCCTTATTGTAATTTCTAGGCCCTTTTTTTTTTTTTTTTTAACAATGGCTGTGTCCACCTCAACCATCAATCCTAGTCTACCAACACTCTGCACCTATCATTGCTTCTCTACCCAGCCTGAACCACATGCAGGATGATCAGGTGAGCACATCTGTCCTTTGACCTTCCATCTTGATCTACCATATCCTTCCAGGAGTAAACATACAAGCCATTTTCCCTCTTCCTGCTCTGGGGCTAGGGACCATCATGAAAAAAAAAAAAAATTGATGTTATAAATCCCTCTGATCCATTTTGTTTGTAATATACTCCCCTCGATTAATACCCCCCACCCACCCACTTCTGAGAATTGCAAATTATGGCATTTTCCACTCATTGATCATATATATATATATATTTAAAACAACAGCATATATACATATATACACAAAACAACAGCATATTTATGTGTGTGTGTGTATTCTGTTGTTGTGTGCCATTCAGCTGATTCTGATTCATAGTGACCCTACAAGATAGAGTAGAACAGCCCCATAGGGTTTCCTAGGCTGTAATCTTTAATCCGTCTTAGAAGAAGTACAGCCACAGAATGTTCCTTAGAAGTGAGGATGGTGAGACTTAGTCTCATTTACTCTGGATATGTTATCAGCAGAAGAACAGCATGCTTGGTAAAGTGGAGGATCAGCAAAAAAGAGGAAGACCCTCAGGGAAATGGATGGCCACGATGACTGCAACGATGGGCTCAAGCATAGCGATGTTTATGAGGATGGCGCAGGACGGGGCAGTGTTTCCTTCTGTTCTGCATGGGATCACTATGAGTCAGAGCTGACTTGACAGCACTTAACAACAACAATCTTTATGGGAGCAGAATGTCAAGTCTTTCTCCCACGGAACAGCCAATGGGTTTGATTTGCCAGCCTTTCAGTTAGTAGCTGAGTGTTTAACCGTTGTGCCACCAAGGCTCCTTTATATGTATGTACCTATATAAATATGTAAATAAATATAAATATAACCAATTCAAACCCATTGCTGTTCAGTCTATTCCAACTCATAGTGACCCCATAGGACAGAGAAAAACTAGCCCAAAGGATTTTCAAGGCTATAATCTTTATGGGGAACCCTGGTGGTGCAGTGGTTAAGAGCTCCACTGCTAACCAAAAGGTCAGCAGTTTGAATCCACCTGCTGCTCCTTGGAAACACTATAGGGCAGGTCTACTCTGCCCTACAGGGTCACTATGAATTGGAATAGACTCAACGGCAACGGGTTCAGTTTGGTTTGTTTTTTTAAATCTTTACAGAAGTAGACTGGCATATCTTTCTCTGGTGGATTTGAACTGCTGACCTTTCGGTTAGCAACCGAGCACTTAAGCACTGTTTCATGTCTACCCTTTCCTTAAATGGAAACAAAACAAAACAAAACAAAAAACTTCGCTACTCAAACCATGGCTTACTCTCCCCTCCTACACTTCCATTATCCCATTCATTCCTCAGCTTCAGGGTCAGCTCCTCAGGGAAAAGGCTTTAATAATTCCCCAGGCCAGATCCCATCCCCTATTCCATACTCTCCCAGTTCCCTGCATTTGTCCTGCTGGGCATTCCTCATGGTGTCTTATTATGTATTTAATTTTTGGTGGTCTATCTCTCCTACCGTGTCATAAACACCATAAAAGCAGAGATCATGCCTACTTTGGTCAGTAATGTATTTCTAGAAGCTAGAACAGTGCTTGGTACAGGGGAGGTGCTCAATCTTTTTTAGATCTACAATACTGCAAATCTTTTACAAAAGCAGTTCTTTTGAAAGCAAGCCATGATCTCATCATTTCTAAATTATCTTCTCAACCCACATTCTATCTTGCTTCTTGGCAGGGACTGACATTTTTGAAAAGGAAATAATCCACAAGGATATCACCGACAACTTAAGAGTGGATGTGCTAAAAACTACCTCATCCCTTCTTCACCCCAGCCAGGTCAGCGAGAAAGGAGACTCTTTATAAGATGGATCGACACAGTGGCTACAACAATGAGCTAAAGCAGAGCAATGATTGTGAGGATGGCACAGGACTGGGCAGTGTTTCGCTCTGTTGTAGGTGGGTCACTGTGAGTCAGCATCAACTCGACACCTAATAATACAACGGCAACAACATATTCACATTCGGTTAGGAGCTGCTCTCTACACCTAAATGCCAGAATCGCCAGTCTCAGTGTTTTCCTCCTCCCTTTTCCTTCCTTTGGCCACATTCTCCAATCAGCCTCCTTCTTTCTACCCCCACTGTTAGTGTTCACAAAAGTTCTCACCTTTGCTTAACTGCACTCTCAGCTTCCAATCATTTCACAGCACTAGTCTCTCTCTGAAACACAGATCTGATATCACTCTTCTGGTTTAAACTCTTGATGGCTCTTCCAACTTCCTTCCAAAGTTCAAGTTCCTTAGCATGAAATTCAGGAGTTTCCCATACAGATGTCATACCTCCCGCTTGGCTCCTTTGCCTACCCCTAGATGTTTCTTCTGAGGAGTCCTGGTGGCACAACAGTTAAGCGCTCGGCTGCTAACTGAAAGATGGATGGTTGGAACCCACCAGTGGCTCCATAGGAGAAAGACCTGGTGATCTGTTCCCATAAAGATTATAGCATAGGAAACCCTATAGGGCAGTTCTTCTCTGTCATATAGGGTCGCTATGAGTCCAGAATTGACCCTGCACCACACACCAACAACGTTTCTTCTGGAACATTCCCCAAGCAATGAAACTCCCCATTCAGTAGATGCATGAATGTGCACTATGGCTGCGCTACCGCTCCAGTTAGCATTCCATCCACCCTTCTGCTATCACAGCCTCTCAGGGTTCACTCAAATAACACCTCTAAGAAGTGCGCTGCAATCTCCCCAGTCAAAACGCACCACTCGCCTCTAGTTCTGTTACACCTCCCCACCCCCACTCTGGCTTTTATTCTGTGTATGGTGGTAAAAGGTTATTTCTTCATAGTCTGGGGGACACATAAATGAGTAAACCCCAGAGATTAAAGGTTGTTGTGGATCTTAAACTTTAATGTGCATATCAGTCACTGGAAAAGTTTGGTTGAAATGCAGTATTTCTGAGACACTGTTTGCTAAGACAGGGTGGGGCTTAGAAATCTGCATTTTTATAAACAACCCCTGGTTACTTGCATGTGAATGGTCTGAAAAAATAGAGCCCAACAGCCTACAAGCATCTTACATACAGTTGCTCGGTGCTGCCAAGTAGATTCAGATTCATAGTGACCCCACGTGACAGAGTAGAACTGTCCCCACAGGGTTTTCTAGGCTGAAGCAGATCATTAGGTCTTTCTCCTGTGGATCTACTTGGTGGGTTCAAACTGCCAACCTTTTGGTAAGCAGTCAAACACTTAACCAGTGCACCACCAGGGCGCACAATAAAATTTATTGAGTTAATTTGAGTTGCCCAAGCTACAGTGAGCTAGCAGAATAGAACACAATAGAATCTGGCCCTCGTGCCTCAAGCATGAAAATAGAGCACAACTCCATTGTCAGTAACCAGGTGGCATGTATTCCAGCCCTGTCTTTAGCTCTAAAACATACTCTGCTGGGCCTCAGCTTCCTCTTTATAAAATACGCACGTGGGTATGAATTTGTGTGAGGTGTCACCCTCATGACACTTTGGCCCTTCCCAGCAGTAAATCAGTATGGAACAGTCAGCATATTTATTTTTTCCTTGACTGTTGCATAATTTTAAGCTACTCAAAATAGTTTTATTTCAGCTTTGAAAAATTCACAATCTGTGCTCTCTCCCCTTAGGAAGTGGAGGGGAGGCACTGAGCCACTGCCCAAGGGGCACACATTTAGGGCAGCTTTTCTCCCACAGGGGATGGGCTGATACCAATTCAGCCCTGCTCTCCATACCTACCGCATTTGTCTCTTAACCAAAAAAAAAAAAAAAAAAAAAACCCAAGCTTATTGCGGTTGATTCTGACTCATAGTGACCATGTAGGACAGAGTAGAACTGCCCTTCACGGTTTCCAAGCAGCACCTGGCGGATTCAAACTGCCGACCTCTTGGCTAGCAGCTGTAGCTCTTAACCACTATGCCATCAGGGTTTCCTTTGTCTCTTAGGGCTTAAGTGTTAGTAACCAACTTGCTAGTGCATTCTGTGGTAAGTACCACAGCATGGTTAACTGATCCATGCAGTTTAAACTCAAGACTCCAAGTAAGACTCAAACCCTTTGCCATCAAGTCGATTCTGACTCATAGAGACCCTATAGGACAGAGTAGAACTGCCCCATAGGGTTCCAAGGCTGTAATCTTTATGAAAGCAGACTGCCACATCTTTCTTCCTCGGAGCGGTTGGTGGGTTTGAACTGCCGACCTTCCTGTTAGCAACGGAGCTTTTAACCAGTGTGCCACCAGGGCTCCAACTGAGACTCAGTGAAGTCTTATTCTAACCATCCGACCCTCTTAACTTGTAGGCTCCACACGACTATGGAGAACTTGTGTTATTCATTTATACCCAGCACCTAGCAGAGAAGTTACCGGCCAACCCCCACCGGCCCCCCCCCCAAAAAAAAAGGGTTAAGTGCACAAAGAACTTGAATATCCAGACACAGATGTATACACAAGCCATAAATATTTATAGCACCACAATTTATATTATTGGAGGTCTGATAACTTCTAGCTATTCCCAGCCACGAAGGCTGTTTCTGAATGTGAACTCCCACAGGGCAGAGAATGCCAGGGTTAGGGTCCCAAACAAGGGGGAGAGCACAGCTAGAGAGATGGGCTGCACTGGGTCTCTGCCACACAAATCTACAAGTCCCTTCCTTCTTTCTGCCAGTAAAACAAAAAGCAAGAACACGAAGCAGCCATAAAGTCGTTTCAGCCTGCAGCTTATATTTATTTCCAGCTTTTGAATTCATTACAGTCAAGTCATGAAAAAAATAACCGCAAATTCATGAAAACTATCAAATAAGCTCATTACAATTCACCACAGGGGCTGGAAATCAGAATTCATTATTTTAGTCCTAACTCTGTAAGAACACATCCTTCTGCAAGGACAGATGCTCTTTTAAGAAGGACAAAGAGAACACTAGATCACATACTGCCTACTCGTATCTGTGTTTAAGAATTCAGAAATGAAAGTATGAAACGGAATAAGTCTAGATGCAGTTCAGACGTTTTTACTTGAGTTAAAAACACAAAAATATCGCACAGGCATTTAGTAAGGAGGTAACGAGGGTCTATCGTCAAGATATATGGGTTCATAATTTCATGGGGTTAGTATTCCAGAATGATCTGCTATGATTGAAACCATGTGTGGGGAGTTTGGCTTCTGTAGGATGTTTCTCGGCAACAAAGGCCCTAAAGATGTATATGTGCTGCCTGCTATGTACAGAGATGATTGACTTAGATACACTTCCCAGACATAAACAGCCAAGGAATGTCACTGACGTTCTGCATGCTATCAGATAGAGGTGGAGGATGCTTACCACATTGTATAAGCCGATGCACCAACGTTCAAACAGAATCTGCCCAGAAAATCCATTAACAAAGGCGAACCAAAGCTGAAAGAGAAGAAAGTTCATGAAGTTTTATATCAATGTTGACCTAAATGTTTCCACTCACTGAAGAAGTAGTGGGGGAATGTGGACCACCAGCTGGACACATCTGCTAAGGAATCATTAGCCAGGGGACCATAGCAGTGGCTCGTTCATAAAACATAAATCCTGAAGATCACAAGCTTCAACATTTGAAGGAAGAATGAGATTTAAGGCACATATCAATATGGTTAAATAAATAACTTATGAGAGGTAATATACAAATGTTTACAGAAAAACAACTAATTTTTAATTTATGCCTAATATGTCTTGTGTCAACACCTTCTCGCTGACTGAAAAGAGTCTCACTTCATGTTCTTTTATCTTGTAAAGTGAATTTATTAAATACGATTTATCTTGGTGGGACTTATGGGAGATAAAAATCATAAATTTAAAAAAAGCAAAACAAAACCTTGTTGATCATGTATATTCTTAGTTCATGCAATAGTGACCCTCCGTAATTGGATGTCAACCACTTAGAAAAGATCAAAATGCAATAATATGAAAGTAATATGCCTAAAATCCTCTTCTGGAATGACATAGGATGCGTAAATAAATAAAATGTAGACTATTACTTATGCCTCCAAGTAGTCTATCATTCTAACTGATTAGGCAACACTGACATAAGAAACTGCAGAGCAAATCACCAGAATGTGATCAGTGCTGCATGACTTAGAGACAAGAACGATCACCAAGGGTGTAATTAGATGAGGACATGGAGGAGTGAAGAATGGAGGGGAAGAGGGGCAGGGTGAACCATGAGGAGGATGGACCATACATAGCCTGACATAGAAGTCAATGAATACCGAAATATGGAATATAAAATTCTGTGGCTTAAAATCCAGCTGAATTCCTATGATACAACAGGATTCCAGTGAATTTGGGTACGCCAGAACTGCCACCCACCCTTCCCTAAAATATTCCATTTTGTGGAAATCGCAAAATCTGCTTTAACAATGTAAAATCACAATGGACTTAATCAGTTAGTGTGGTAGAACCAGACTGACAACAGTGAACAGCAACCTCATGATAACCTGAGTTGAAATAAACTCCGTGACTAAAAAAAATGTTTAATAATATTTTATTGTGTTTTTGGTGAAGGTTTACACAGCAGTTTAGGTTCTCATTCAACAATTTCTGAACACGTTGTTCAGTGACATTGGTTACATTCTTCACCACGTGTGAACATTTTCATTATTTGCATTCTGGTTGTTCCATTTCCATTAATCTAGTCTCACCGCCCCCTTACATTCTCATCTTTGTGTTATAGTAATTGTTGACCATGGTACTAAAAGTCCACTGTCAAAGTTTTCAAAATCAGTCTCTTGATGCCACCAGACTAAGCTTCTTGAGTTAGGAATTATTTTCTATGCTGCTCTATGCACAGTATACCTTATGCTATGCTTGGTACAAAACAGGGAGGGATTCACTGAGTCCCAGTGGGATTAAATTAAATATCTCAATTCAATTGCAAGATAAATTTTTCTTAAGCACATCTTTCATCATCTCATTCCTTAATTCAAAAATTACTAGAGTTCTTTCCTAAGTCTAAGATAAGCTTGCTGACTTTGAAAAATCCCTCCACACCCCTATTTGATGTTATTTTTTTTTTTTTAAAGTAATATTTTGTGGTGCTTTGGATGAAAGTTTACACAGCAAGTTAGCTTTCCATTTGGCAATTTCCACACAACTTGTTCAGTGACATTAGTCACATTTTTCACAATGTGTCAATATTCTCTTGGTGTTCTTGTTCCATTTCCAGCACTCTAGTTTCCCTGCCCTTCATCTTCTCATCTTTGCTTTGGAGTAAATATTGAACTTTTGGACTCATACAGATGGGTTTTTAGTAGAGCACCATGCTTATGGGTAATATCCTTTATTTTGTGTGTCACTCTGCTATTTTGCTAAAAGGTGATCTCAAGGGATAGTTTTGGTTCAAGGTTTAAAGAGTGTCTCAGAGAATCCTCTAGTCTCAACTGGTTCAGTTAGTCTGGCCATTTTTAAGAAAGAGTTTTGTTCTACATTCTTATCCCATTCTATTTGGGACCATCTATCTAGTGCATACAGACATACTCTTTTTAATGTCTACATAAAGTTTCATCGAACGGTTAATTATGGTTTCACTGTCCATGAAGGTTGTTCTAATTTTTTGTTTTTCCAAATAATGCCAAGGTAAGCATCTTTGTGTTTTCATGTTGAATACGATGTGATTATATCTATAAGACATGATTTAGAGTATGCTCCTAAAGGGGCCCTGGTAGCACAGTGGTAAAGAGCTCAGCTGCTAACCAAAAGGTCAGCAGTTCAAATCTACCAGCTGCTCCTTGGAAACCCTACGGGACTGTTCTACCCTGTCCTATAGGGTCGCTACGAGTCGGGATTGACTTGATGGTGACAGGTTTATTGTGACCCCAGTCAGAAAGTTCAGTGGTTATAGCCAGGTACCATCTAGTTGTTCTGGTCTCAGGGTAGATGAGGAGCTTGTCCTGAGGAGGCAAAGAGGAGCCTGTCCTCAGGGGACCAAGAGGAGCTGAGAGAGCTGTCCTGCACTGAAGGGAGACTCTGCCTATATGCCTCCTTATCCTAATTCCTGAGTTGTAGCCTGTTGATCCTGATCCCATGTTGTACCCTGTTCCTTAGTAAACCACTTAGCTGTAAGTACAGTTGTGAGATCTGTGAGATGCTGCAGCAAATTGCCAAACTCAAACAGGGGAGGGAAGAGTGATGAGGGGAAGGAGAGTGGCCGGTGTCAGAGATGAGATGGTGCAGCAGCTTAAGGGTGTGGAAATCTGGGATATACTTGACCTCTGCCTCACAGGAATTGGCTTTGTGCTGATTCTTATATTTGAAGTTTTTCATAAAGTTTTTTTTTTTTTTTCCTAATGTCACCATCCAGAATAATCATGTTTATGATTTTGGTGTGTTTTTTTCATTGCACTTTATACACTTGATTATCACATTGTTCACTCAGTTTTATATTCCGTCTTTTATATGATAAAAAAAATTTTTTTTTGATAAAAATTTTTTTGTGTCAGTGGAATATTTGTCACAAATGCATGTCTATTTACAGAATAATATTTTGTCACATGGATATGACATTATTTGTTAACTATTCCATTGTCATTTTTGCAACTGCCTATTTCCCTCTCCCTTGTTGTTGTTGTTGCTAGGTGCCGCCGAGTTGGTTCCAACTCATAGCGGCCGTCTGTACCACAGAATCTAACACTGCCCAGTCCTGCGCCATCCTTACAATCGTTGTTATGCTTAAGCCTATTGTTGCAGCCACAGTGTCAATCGATCTTATTGAGGGTCTTCCTCTTTTCCGCTGACCCTATACTTTATCAAGCATGATGTTCTTCTCCAGGGACTGATCCCTCCTGACAACATGTCCAAAGTATGTAAGACACAGTCTCGCCATCCTTGCTTCTAAGGAGCATTCTGGTCGTACTTCTTCTAAGACATATTTGCTCATTCTTTTGACAGTCCATGGTATATTCAATATTCTTCACCAACACCACAATTCAAAGGTGTCAGTCCTTCCATCTTCCTTATTCATTGCCCAGCTTTCACATGCATATAATGCAATTGAAAATACCATGGTTTGGGTCAGGTGCACCCTAGTCTCTAAGGTGACATCTTTGCTTTTCAACACTTTAAAGAGATCCTTTGCAGCAGATTTGCCCAGTGCAATGTGTCTTTTGATTTCTTGACTGCTGCTTCCATGGGTGTTGATTGTGGATCCAAGTAAAATGAAATCCTTGACAACTTCAATCTTTTCTCTGTTTATCATGATGTGGCTTATTTGTCCAACTGTGAGAATTTTTTTTCTTTATGTTGAGGTGTAAGTAAGTGCTTCAAGTCCTCTTCACTTGCAGCAAGCAAGGTTGTGTCATCTGCATAATGCAGGTTGTTAATGAGTCTTCCTCCCATCCTGATGCCCCATTCTTCTTCATATAGTCCAGCTTCTTGTATTATTTGCTCAGCATACAGACTGAATAGGTATGGTGAAAGGATACAACCCTGACACACATCTTTCCTGACTTTAAACCAGTTAGTATCTGCCTCTTGATCTATGTACAGATTCCTCATGAGCACAATTAAGTGTTCTGGAATTCCCATACTTTGAAAGGTTATCCGTAATTTGTTATGATCACACAGTCGAATGCCTTTGCATAGTCAATAAAACACAGGTAAACATACTTCTGGTATTCTCTGTTTTCAGCCAGGATCCCTCTGACATCAAAAATGATATCCCTGGCTCCACGTCCTCTTCTGAATCTGGCCTGAATTTCTGGCAGTTTCCTGTCAATATACTGCTGCAACCACTTTTGAATGATCTTTGGCAAAATTTTGCTTGCCAGTGATATTAATGATATTGTTTGATAATTTCCACATTCAGTTGGATCACCTTTTGTGGGCATAGGCACAAATATGGATCTCTTCCAGTCAGTTGGCCAGACAGCTGCCTTCCAAATTTCTTAGCATAGAGGAGAGAGCACTTCTAGTGCTGCACCTGTTTGTTGAAACATCTCAATTGATACTCTGTCAATTCCTGGAGACTTTCTCCAACGCTGTCAGTGCAGCTTGGACTTCTTCCTTCAGCACCACTGGTTCCTGATCATAAGCTACCTCTTCAAATGGTTGAATGTCAACTAATTCTTTTTGGTATAATGACTCTGTGTATTCCTTCCATCCTCTTTTTATGTTTCCTGCATTGTTTAATATTTTCCCAATAGAATCC
Organism: Elephas maximus indicus; assembly: GCF_024166365.1. Taxonomy (NCBI): domain Eukaryota; kingdom Metazoa; phylum Chordata; class Mammalia; order Proboscidea; family Elephantidae; genus Elephas; species Elephas maximus. The sequence goes on along the minus strand of NC_064841.1, from coordinate 57,315,991 downwards.
TTCACTGTTGCAACTCAGGCTTGAATTTTTTCTTCAGTTCTTTCCACTTGAGAAACGCTGAGTGTGTTCTTCCCTTTTGGTTTTCCATCTCCAGCTCTCTGCACATGTCATTATAATACTTTACTTTGTCTTCTTGAGGTGCCCTTTGAAATCTTCTGTTCAGTTCTTTTACTTCCATTTCTTCCTTTTGCTTTAGCTGCTCGATGTTCGAGAACAAGTTTCAGAGTCTCCTCTGATGTCCATTTTGGTCTTTTCTTTCTTTCCTGTCTTTTCAATGACCTCTTGTTTTCTTCATGTATGATGTCCTAGATGTCATTCCACAACTCATCTTGTCTTCGGTTATTAATGTTCAATATCTGAAATCTCTTCTTGAGATGGTCTCTAAATTCAGGTGGGATATACTCAAGGTTGTACTTTGGCTCTCATGGACTTGCTCTGATTTTCTTCAGTTTCAACTTGAACTTGCATGTGAGCAATTGATGGTCTGTCCCACAGTTGGCCCCTGGCCTTGTTCTGACTGATGATACTGAGCTTTTCCATCGTCACTTTCCACAGATGTAGTCGATTTGATTCCTGTGTATTCCATCTGGCGAAGTCCATGTGTATAGTCGCCGTTTATGTTGGTAAAAAATGGATTTGAAATGAATACATTGTTGGTCTTGCAAAATTCTATGATGCAACCTCCAGCACTGTTTCTATCACCAAGGTGATACTGTCCAACTACAGATCCTTCTTCTTTGTTTGCAACTTTCGCATTCCAATCGCCAGTAATTATCAGTGCTTCCTGATTGCATGTTTGATCAATTTCAGACTGCAGAAGCTGATAAAATCTTCAATTTCTTCATCTTTCACCTGAGTGGTTGGTGCGTAAATTTGAATAATAGTTGTATTAACAGGTCTTCCTTGTAGGTGTATGGATATTATCCTGTCACTGACAGTGTTGTACTTCAGGATAGATCTTGAAACGTTCTTTTTGACAATGAATGCAACATCATTCCTCTACAAGTTGTCATTTCTGGCATAGTAGATTATATGATTGTCTGATTCAAAATGGCCAATACCACTCCATCTCAGCTCACTAATGCCTAGGATATCGATGTTTATGCACTCCATTTCATTTCTGATGATTTCAAATTTTCCTACATTCATACTTTGTACATTCCAGGTTCCAATGATTAATGGATGGCTGTAGCTGTTTCATTTCATTTTGCGTCGTGCCACAGCAGCAAATGAAGGTCCCAAAAGCTTTACTCCATCTGCGTCATTAAGGTCAACTCAATTTTGAGGGGGCAGCTCTTCCCCAGTCATCTTTTGAGTGCTGTCCAACCTGGGTGGCTCATCTTCCAGCACTGTATCAGACAATGTGCTGCTGCTATTCATAAGGTTTTCACTGGCTGATTCATTACAGAAGTAGACTGCATGGTCCTTCTTCCTACTCTGTCTTAGTCTGGAGGCTCAGCTGAAACCTGTCCTCCATGGGTGACCCCGCTGGTATCTGAATACCAGTAGCATAGCTTCCAGCATTGCAGCAACAGGCAAGCTCCCGTAGTACGACAAACTAACAGACCATGGAGGCCCTTTCCCTTAGCACCTGGTAACAGTTAATCTTCTCTCTTCTGGATGAATTTACCTATTCTAGATATTTCACATAAGTGGGATCATTCGATGTTTGTCCTTCTGTGGCTGACATATTTCACTCAGCGTAACATTTTTAAGATTCATCCATGACGTAGTGTGTACCAGCACCTCATTTCTACTAGGCAATGGGGAGTTAAAAAATAATAACAGAATAGTTAATAAATAATGTCATATCCATGTGACACAATATTATTCCATAAATAAACGTGTTTATGACAAAGTTTCCACAGATAAAAAATATTTATTATTTTCCATTGTATGTATGTACCACATTTTGTTTATCTATTCATCTATTGATGGACACTTGAGTTGTTTCCACCTTTTGGCTATTGTGAATAATCCTGCAGTGAACACTGGTGTACAAGTATCTGTTTGAGTCCCTGCTTTCAATTCTTTTGACTATACACCTAGACTGGAATTACTGAGTTATATGGTAATTATACATTTAACTTTTTGAGGAACCATAAAATTGTGTTCCACAGCAGCTACACCATTTTATAATCCCACCATCAGTGTACAAAGGTTCCAATTTCTCCACATCCTCACTAACACTTGTTATTTTCCCCATATTGTAACAAGGAGCTACATTTAAAAAAAATGGGTAACACTCAACAAGAAAATAGTGTGGGGCTTAGACACAGACATCAGCACAATAGAAAGAAAAACATAAAGGAATTCAACACAATGCATAGGAAATAATCTCTATAGAAGAACCCAGCCACAGAGCAGAAAAAATGTGAACACTCTTGGCAAGTCTAAAGGAAATAAAGAAAATGTGGCTTTTTGTTAAAATAATGGCTAAAAGAAAATACATATGATACAAAGAAGGAAACAGATATAAAAACCTTAATATTACAAATTAAAGCCATATTAAGGGAAATAAAAGCCAGAATAGACATTGCTGAAACCGCAGTTGGGGGTAAGTAAGGTAGGCTTGAGAAAGCAAATTCTAGGCTAAGGACAAAGGGTTCACATTGATTTTAAAGGAAACTCAGAGATATAAAAGTCTGTTAAAGAATAACAGCAAGAGTGAAAAAGCTGAACTTGGAAAAACAAAGAGCAAGTTCGACAGAAAAAATGTGCAAAGATATAATAGAAAAATTTCTGAAATATTCTGAACAGTTGCTCAGCAAATGGAGAAGGCACTCTATTAGCAGGAAACAAAACAACAGATACGGAAAGATCAACACCTGCACTCATCCTGATACATGAATTAATGAGTTGTAAACTATAAAAATAGTAATTCTTTAGCACATTCTGGTAGAAAAAGCAAACAGCCTACAAGGGGAAAAAAAATCAAGCTGGGTTCATATTTCTCTCTAGTGATATGCAATACTAGAATCCAGTAGTGAATGTTTACAGGTCCTCAGAGAAAGTGTGACAAGAATTTTAGCAAAAGATAGAAACTATGGAAAATTAAAAGCTGAAAACATTGCATAGAAGGTGATAACAGAACTAACACAAAACATGTCTGCGAGGTTAACAATAAAATAAAAATTAAAAGATGCTCAGATGGATACAAAAATAAATCCAAAATATATGCTACATATAAGAGAAACCCTGGTTGCGTAGTGGTTAAGAGCTATGGCTGCTAACCAAGAGTTCAGCAGTTCGAATCCACCAGGCGTTCCTTAGAAACTCTATGGGGCAGTTCTACTCTGTTCTATAGGGTCACTATGAGTCGGAATCGACTCGACGGCAGTGGGCAGTGGTTTTATAAGAGAAACATGTAAAACAAACATGAAAAAGACACACTATTCAAAGAAGATCAAATTTATAACCCCAACTTAAAAAGCCCTACATAATAAGGCCTCACCTAACTGTCACATTGCCTCTTGCCCACTAAGCTCCAGCATATGGCCTCATGTTGTTACTTGCACACACCAGGCATGGATCCATCTTTATTATTTTGTGCCCCCAAATCCAGATAATTGTATCAACAGCATTTGTTGAAAAAGCCATCTTTACCCCACTTGTTTGAAATACCTTTTAGCATATAATAAACTACCATATTATTTGAAAAAGGTTGTTCTATTTCAGCCTCAATCCATAAACCCAAATTAATTACAGATGAGTTGAATATTTAAACATAAAAAATGAAACTTTGAAAGCATTAGAAGAAAACATGAAAAAAATTAAACATGAAAAATGACTCATTGCAAGATACTAAACTGAGAAATTGTACAGAGAGAAATAAATTTAAAACACAGAAATTAATTTCTATAGAGGAGAATATTAATAAAGTTAAAATAAAATTGATAAACAGTACAAATGTATTTGTAACACCTATGAAAAGAAAGACCTAATTTCCTTAATATATGAAGAATTCTTACAGATTAGAAGGAAACAGTCCTCCAAGTGGCCAGGAAAATGGGCAGACCACATGCAGGCTGATCACAGGAGGAAAAAGACTCGTAAATACAAGAAACCTTGCTTTATATTAAAACACACATATACATACACACAGGAATATCATTTTTTTTTTTTACCTATCAGATGGGCAAAGATTTAAAAGTTTGATAGCCTGTGGAAATAGTTACTTTTATACCCACTCGAGAAGGTAGCGTTATCTACAAATATGTTGAATTAACTTTCCCTTGATCCAGTGATTCCACTTTTAGGGACATATTCTAAATTATATTTTATAGCTGTAATCACATCGTACCCAACATGGTAACACTTACCTTTGGCATTATTTGGAAAAACAATAAATTAGAACAACCTGCATGGACAGTGATAGATACTTGGTTAAATTATGGTTCATCCATTCAATGAAACTTTACGCAGACATTAAAGAGTATGTCTGTATGCCCTGTAATACAAACATCTCACAGACATATCATTAAAATGAAAAACATTAAAATATATGTTGAATGTTCATGATTGTGTACGACAGGTGTGCACATTTACATATGCATGGCTGTTTTCTGGAAGACACATAAAATTGGTTAGTATTCACTATCTCTAGGTAGTGAAAGTGTTCTCTCACTGGTAGGAACAAAGCTCACTAATAACTCTTGTGTTGTTTCGAACTTTTTGTGTTGTTTCATTTATATAACTGATTTAAGCAGTGGTTTCCAACTGAGGGTGATTTTGCCTCTGAGGAGCTATTTCACCCTATGGGTTGGACCTTTTGGAGCCCTTTTGCAGACCTTTTTGATTGTCACAACTGGAAGTGGGGTGATATTAGCATCAAGTGGGTAGAGGCCCCAATGTCTGCTAAGCATTCTATAACCCACAGGACAGCCCCGCCCCAACAAATAATTTTTCAGTCCAAAATGTCAAACGTGCTACTGTTGAGAAATCCTAGATTAACGAAACAAAGTTATTTAGGTCAACCTGTTAAAATTTAGATACCTTGTAGTAAGAGTTGTTTGTTATAAATAAGAAAAAAAAAATGACATGTGACAAATTCCATGAAGCCAAGATTCATGTGTGTGTGTATGGGGTGTAGGTTCAGAAACTTTCACTCCTTTCTGAATAATTTCCCTCTAGCCTGACCTCAAGGAGCCCTGATGGCATAAACGGTTAAGTGCTGGGCTGCTAACCCAAAGGTTGGTGGTTTGAACCTACCCACTGGCTCTGTGGAAGAAAGACCTGATAATCTGCTCCCATAAAAGAGTACAGCTTAGGAAACCCTATGGGGCCGTTCTACTCTGTCACATGGGGGCACTATGAGTCAGAATTGACTTGACAGCACCTAACAACAACAGCCTGACTTGGTATGTAGAGCCAGAGTCCCTTTCTATATACAGAGGAACATGGTGGATCTGAATTCAGTCAACTCACTCATTTAGATACTTAACACAGAAATATATCTTTATAAATTGTGAATTGTTGTTGCTAGGTGCCGTCTTGTTGGTTCTGACTCATAGCAACCCTATGAACAACAGAACAAAACACTCCCTGGTCCTGTGCTGTCTTTGAAATCGTTGTTATGTTTGAGCCTATTGTTGCAGCCAGTGTATCTATCGATCTTATTGAGAGTCTTCCTCTTTTCCACTGACCCTGTACTTTATCAAGCATGATGTCCTTCTCCAGGGGCTGATCCCTCCTGACAACATGTCCAAAGTATGTAAGATGCAGTCTCGCCATCCTTGCTTCCAAGGAGCATGCTGGCTGTACCTCTTCTAAGATGGATTTGTTTGTTCTTCTGGCAGTCCATGGTATAAAAAAAATATAGTCAATATTTATTGCTAACACTACAATTCAAATGCATCATTTCTTCTTTTGGCCTTCCTTATTCATTGCCCAGCTTTCGCATGCATATGAGGTGACTGAAAACATCGTGGCTTGGGTCAGGCACACTGTAGTCCTCAAAGTGATATCTTTGCTTTTTAACACTTTAAAGAAGTCGTTTGCAGTCTAATTAAATTACTAATTAGGAATCATTTTAATACTGAGGGTGAATTTTGCACACGCAAGACACTCAAGTTGTTGAATACATACAATAAAAGAAAAAGAAAATCCTAGAAAATTTAGCATCTCTTTCTCAAGCTTTGTTTCAGGCACTGCTGAACCATGTAAAAATGTTCACTCTTCACTTCAACGTCGTTGATTAGCAGGGAGTTGGGATATTTCCTCTGTGCAGCTAGTGTTGTGATTCTACCCCACTCAGCACTGGTGTGGCCACATGTTTCTTCAAAGAACTTTGCTATGTTTGTACTAATTTTTATCAGTTGCAGGTGCTGTAGCGTTTCAAAAGCCATAAACAAAATCGTTCTCAATATTTCCAATTTCAATTTCATTCTTCATTAAAATAATCCATCACTAGGTGACCAGACCTGTTTATTTCACTGGAACAATTTATCTGGTAGAGGAAAAAGAATTAAAACCAAAATAAACAAGAAAATCCACCTCATAATTTCAAAAGCCATGAGCTGGTTTTCTCTTACATTGTAAACACTCAAACCTGATTTCATTTTGGCAAGATTTCCATAGGTGAAGCGGGAAAAGTAGGAGAACCCACTGTATTTTTAAATATTTATACAAACATACTTAGCTCAGTTTTTATTTTATTTAGTCATGAAACAGGTACATGATGGCTTTCTGACACACTATAAAATCAGTCTTTCACACTAGTTATTCATATACAAATGTTAATTCATATACAAAAATAAGAAAGCACCATCCAATTTCTAAACATTAACGTCATTCTTGGTGGACCAGAAGTTCCAAGCTGCATGCACCACACATACAGTCGTGAATCCAAACAGATGGCCAGTCTTCCCTCCCGTGCACAGTGTGTTGGCTAGCTTTTAGGCACTAAATTTGACTCTTTTGGATTAATGGGGAAAAAAAATTCCTTTGCTGTTACTTTCTTGTTAACTAGGAATGTTATTAAATGAATGCAGTTAAAGCTGGGAGTGCCAGGTTCTGTCTGGACTGACTCAGACTTGGTGAGTTGGTGGGAAGACCTGCCAAGCGCTGCTGGCTTGCCAAGCTCCTGGGGTTTTTGGTCCTCAAATGTAGTGCTGTTATGAGCAAAATAACCCAAACTTATTAAATGGCTTTTCCTTCTTGGAAAAAGACCCTTCTTTGCTCTAACTGCTGCCTGACTGCCAAAAATGCAGTAACCATCTTGGCTAATTGCACCGACTCCTGTCTGGAGGTCCCAACAGCCATAGTCCAACCTCGGTGGGTTGTACCTGCTGCTGCTCAGGCTCTCCACTAACAGATGACATACTTAAATGGTGTTTCATTTGGGGAAGGGATGGATTGTTATGTACTCTGTTCTTCAAGACCCATGATCGAGGACTGAAGTGGAACATAGCCTAGTCAGCATTAAGTAAATAAATTAGCCATATGGTTTCTTACTAAAGTGGCAGTACAACCATGATTTTCAAATTTGTATATTGTGTCTGAGTTGATTAACTACCATTCAAGAGATCTGCTTAACAGTCAATGTGCTACCATCTCTGTGGAATTTGAGCTGGCGATGTATTAAAATAATGAAGAAACAAACTACACTTGGTCTATGAATCCTATTTCTGGAAATCCATTTCTCATAAATAAAAGCACCTATACAGAAAAAAACATCTCATTTTGCAGCACCGTTGTTGAAAACACAACAAAAAGTATAGAAAAAATACCTGAATGTCCTTTATCGGGGCAAGTATAGCAATTCTATAAAATACGTAGCAGCCATATTTTAAATGTTAAATCTATATGTATGGAAATGAAGCGTTGCCCAAGAAGTAGTAGACTGAAAAAAGAAAAGCCAAATAGATAGATAGATAGGAGATCAAAGGAATAAGTCAGAGATGTTACTATAGATGAAGAGCTGTCAGAAGTGACAGTGGCAATAGCAGCAGCAGCAGCAGTGGCACTCACAGTAGTAAGATGCTCTACAGACTTCCCCTCAAGTATCTTTTGTGACACTTGAGTAAATATCACTAACTCATGGTGTTGAGTGGCCAGAACAAATGGAGACTAGAAAGCATATTCTAATAAATGGAGAGGGTCTTATCCGTAAAATCTTTGGAGAGTTTTGTCTTGTTGAGTCAGTCTTGGACGGGTACAATGCTAGCAGCAAACACCATATTCGCAAACTTCTAAGGCAAACAAACAAAAGCAACTTGCAGAGAAACATGTATAAAAACAAAACAAAACCCCACACCCCTTGCAGTTGAGTCCAATTCTGACTCATAATGACCCTACAGGACAGAGTAGAACTGCTCCCTAAGGTTTCCAAGGCTGTACTCATTTTTTTTGTAAAACCACAACAAAAATGGCATAAGCCTACATATGTTTGTATGAGCGCAAAGAAAGTTATGGAAGGTTAACCAAATGGTTCCTATTGATTGCTTCGGTAGGCATGGAGGCAAATGAGGGAACTAATGTGTTCTTTAAACACCATTATTATCATAACAAATACATGTTACTTCTACTTTAAAGAATTATGTAGAAGAAATCAACTTGCTTGCTCTATCACTGCACCACAGCTCACTTTTCTCTTCGCTCACCACATTCTATAACTTTTTGTTGCATTGTTATTCTCTCTACTCCACTGTTTGTAAGATGCATGAGGTCAGAGATCATATCGACTCCACTCACTACTGGCACACCCAGTATCTGGCACAGTGCTTGGCACACATCAGGTACTTAATAAATGGATACGTGCAGGATATCAATACTTAACCTTAAAGGACGCATAAAAATGATCATAGGGCAGCCTATAGAATTAATCAGACAATTCCTTAGTTGCTGCGTGAGCACAGGCAACTTCCTGAGTTATATATTTTATGAATGAATGGAAGGGAGGGAGAAACACTCTAAAATTGTCATTTTGTTTTTGATGATGATGATAAAAATTAACATGCGTTTAATGCTTACTCTATGCCAAGAACCTTGCAACGCTCTAAATGGATTATCTCATTTAAACCTCAAGCAACCTTAACAAGTAAGCATTGTCTCCATTCCACAGATGGGGAAATCAGGGCACAAAGAAGATTAAAGATACTATGGATGAGACCAAATAGGTGTTCAATAGATGGTAACTATTAATAGTGGACTCTACATAACACATAAGTGATTTTTAAAAACATCAAAGTTAAGCCTGATCAGAATCAAATCGATATTTATGATTAAGAATTTACTAGTCTCCTGATATTTTAACAATGTAACATGAACAAAATACATTGATAAGCACATAAGCAGAATAAAAGCATATTAAAAATGATCCAAATCTTCAGCCTCGAATGCAATATGAAGAAGCTAAGAAATTCTCTTTAGAGTAGAATATAAACTGTTTTGAAAAACAGGCTACAAAAAAAAAAAACTTCCCTATTCTATAAAACAAAATGCAATCACTCTGGTTTGAAACATTTTCCTGTTAATATTTTGAGCTACAATATTGCAATTTTTTGTTAATATAGTTGAGACCAATGCAGTAGATGAATTTCTTGCCTTTCATTATCCAAATTCCTTGAATAAAAACAAGGCAAAATAATGCTAATGGGGCAATCTAGGTTATGTTTAAAAGGATTATAATTTGAATTTCAAAAGTATAGAGTAAATCAGAAATGGTTAATGCAAATAAAGGCCGCACAAGATGAGGTGCCTAGACACATTTTTCACGTTAGTCTAACATTTTCTTTTTCATTAAATCTCAAATGAACCCTTAGAGCTCAAAAGTCACCAAAAGCTAGTCAAGGGAAGTCTGGTAAACAGTTTTACAGTTTCCTTAATTACTAATTTCTCAGTGCTACGAAATGCTCTGCTTCTGCAAAATTACATGCTTATATCATGGAGCATCAGGTAAATACAAAATCATGTTCCCCCCATCATGTAGAAGAGATCTTAATACTGACCTGATGGGTATGCACAACTAAACTGATTGTTAATAAGGAATTCTGGTACAATAGAATATAACAGCTCCAAATTGTATCAAAGACTCCGTACATTTTTTATAGTTCAAGGCTTAGACTCTTCAGGCCAAACCCTGTGCCAGGGGACCAGATCGCTCTGGAGACCAGTAATGAAATAATGACCCTTTCATTCATCTGGCGGTCACTGGTTAGGATCTGTGACATCGTTCATTAATGACACAGCTGTTTCCAACCTTCTGGTGTTGAAGCAAGGAGCCCTGGTGGTGCAGTGGTTAAGCACTCGGCTGCTAAGAGAAAGGTCTGTGGTCCAAACCCATCAGCCACTGTATGGGAGAAAGATGTGGCAGCAGAAGCGGAACTAAGGTATGGGAGGTAGGGCGCATGCCCTGGGCGCCGCTTGAGGAGTGGCCCTAATGAGCAGTTTCTATTGGCCATTACAGTTCCCTTTGCCAGCTGTGAGAGATCATTCAGCAATTTAAAACTAATTACCTTAGGTGCTATTTTCTATAGATAGTCCCCTGCGTGGGAAAGGGTCTGGGATGTGGGAGCAGGACCAGAGGTTGATAATTGAAGGGGAGCATAAGTGTGTACAACATCATTTCATTTATGGACAGGGCCTATGGCAAATATTTGAGAACATGTGTTTTATAACCAAAAAAGTAATGCTCTTTAACATATTGACACAGTCCAGGACCAAAAGAAGAATGTTGACACCATTCCTGCACCTACATCAGCCACTGAGTGCCTGTAGCTGGGTACGGCAATTATTCTTTTGTGTCTTATTTTCTTGTTCTAGAAAGTGGGGAAAAGCCCTGGCTACTCTCTCAGAGAAAGATGGTAAGGAAAGAATCATACGTCTTTAAAGAAGAAAAGCATTAAATTACTGAAGTGTTCATTAAAAAAAATATATAAAAGCCTCTTTCAAATGATGCCCTGTGCTGCCTGCAGTTACAAAGGTGAACTCTGTATCGTCCCTGCCCTTCAGTTAGAATTCAGGATGGTTGGGGAGAGGCAGGTGCTGTATCAGAAGTACAGAAAGTTCTTCAGGAACATAGAAGAAGAAACTGGTTGTGACTAGAGGAGTCTGCTCAGCCTTTTCAAAGATGGTGGGCACCTGGGTTGGGCCTCGGAGAATCGCTCTATTCAGTAAATAAGTGGAGGGAACGGGGGCACTGGAGACAGAAGGAACAGCTTGTTATGATTAGGTGCTATTGAGTTGATTTTTGACTCATTAGCAACTCATGGAACAGAGCAGAACTGGCCCATAGGGTTTTTTTTTTTTTCCAATTTTTATTGTGCTTTAAGTGAAAGTTTACAAATCAAGTCAGTCTCTCACACAAAAATTTATATATACCTTACTATATACTCCTAGTTGCTCTCTCCCTAATGAGACAGTTTCCTCCTTCCCTCCACTCTCCATTTTCATGTTCATTCAGCCAGCCTCTGACCCCTTCTGCACTTTCATCTCTCCTCCACACAGAAGCTGCCCACATAGTCTCATGTGTCTACTCGATCCAAGAAGCTCACTCTTCACCATTTTCCATCCCATAGTGCAGTCCAATCCCTGTCTGAAGAGTTGGCTTTGGGAATGGTTCCTGTCTTGGGCTAACAGAAGGTCTGGGGACCATGACCTCTGGGGTCCTTCTAGTCTCAGTCAGACCATTAAGTCTGGTCTTTGCACAAGAATTTGAGGTCTGCATCTCACCGCTCTCCTGCTCCCTCAGGGGTTCTCTGTTGTGCTCCCTGTCAGGGCAGTCATTGGTTATAGCTGGGCACCATCTAGTTCTTCTGGTCTCAGGCTGATGTAGTCCCTGGTTTATGTGGCCCTTTCTGTCTCTTTGGCTCATAATTACCTTATGTCTTTGGTGTTCTTCATTCTCCTTTGATCCAGGTGAGTCGAGACCAATTGATGCATCTTAGACGGCTGTTTGCTAGAGTTTAAGACCCCAGACACCACTCTTCAAAGTGGGATGCAGAATGTTTTCTTAATAGATTTTATTATGCCAATTGACTTAGATGTCCCCTGAAACCATGGTCCCAAACCCCTGTCCCTGCTACGCTGGCCTTCAAAGCATTCAGTTTATTCAGGAAACTTCTTTGCTTTTGGTTTAGTCCAGTTGTGCTGACCTCTCCTGTATTGTGTGTTGTCTTTCTCTTCACCTAAAGTAGTTCTTACCTACTATCTAATTAGAGAAAACCCCTCTCCCTTCCCCCCTCCCTCCCTTCCCACTCTTGTAAGCATCAAAGAGTATTTTCTTCTCTGTTTAAACTATTTCTCGAGTTCTTATAATGGTGGTGTCGTACAATATTTGTCCTTTTGCAACTCACTAATTTCACTCAGCATAATGCCTTCCAGATTCCTCCATGTTATGAAATGTTTCACAGATTCATCATTGTTCTTTATGGATGCGCAGTATTCCATCGTGTGAATATACCATAATTTATTTATCCAGTCATCCATTGATGGACACCTTGGTTGCTTCTATCTTTTGCTATTGTAAACAGTGCTGCAATGAACATGGGTGTGCACATATGTGTTCGTGTAAAGGCTCTTATTTCTCTAGAATATATTGCAAGGAGTAGGACTGCTGGAGCGTATGGTAGTTCCATTTCTAGTTTTTTAAGGAAGCGCCAAATTGGCTTCCAAAGTGGTTGTACCATTTTACATTCCCACCAGCAGTGTATAAGTGTTCTAGTCTCTCCACAACCTCTCCGCCATTATTTGGTGTTTTTTGGATTAATGCCAGCCTTGTTGGAGTGAGATAGAATCTCATTGTAGTTTTTATTTGCATTTCTCTAATGGCTAATGATCATGAGCATTTCCTCATGTATCTGTTAGCTACCTGAATGTTGTCTTTAGTGAAGTGCTTGTTCATATGCCCATAGGGTTTTTAATTCTGCAAACTTTATGTGAGCAGATTGCCAGGTCTTTCTCCTGCAGAGCCATTGGGTGGGTTTGAAGTGACAACCTTTGGGTTAGCAGCCAAGTGCTTAGCCATTTGTATCACCAAGGCTCCTTGTACAAAAGGGTAACATGTGTGAATTACCATGGCATTCAAAGTGGTTAGAAGAAAGAAAACCAAGGAAGAGAAGAAGAAGGCTGGGGTCAGATTGTGAAGGACACTCAGCAGGTATTCTTCAAAGATGGGAATGGGCGTTCACATACTCCTTAAAAGAAATTTGAAAAACAATGTATGTACCTAGGTATTTAGAACTTTGAGAACTACTCTATTTTTATGCAAATAACATGTGGCTTCTACATTTCTTTGCCAACTACTCTCTCCCCCCACGAGGAATTTTCCTAAGCTCGCCATGATAATTTTTTTTACAGCAACAGGTAAAAAAAAATTGGCATAATGGTTCTTAGGAAAACACCTCACTGGGGGAAGGGAGCAGTTGGCAAACAAACATAGAGGGCACATGTTATTTGTGTAAAAATACAGTGTTTCAATGTATTTTAAAATTAATATTTACATTTTTTAAATTATAAGGTTAAATAGTTGCAAAGGATATAATTTCTGACATATTGCAAATGCTGACATTTAAAAATAAAACTTATATCATTTTTTAAATGTAACCAGTGGTTTCTAAATACCACAATCAGAAACTCATCACAATACACTTTAAAAGATGCATCAATGAACATTTCTTTAATGATCAAAGAAATTTTGCACCATTCCTACTCTCTTTGAAATTGTTTTTCCATTCCACTTGACCCAGATATACTTTTGCCCTAATTTAATATATTTCTGCTTGAAAGTCTTTTATTGGCCACCCTATGATACTTCACTCTGGAGCCCTGGTGGCACAGTGGTTAAGAGCTACGAACTGTTAACCAAAGGTTGGTAGTTTGAATACACCACCGCTCCTTGGAAACCCTATGGGGCAGTTCTACTCTGTCCTGTAGGGTCACTATGAGTCAGAATCTATTCAATAGCAATGGGTTATCATACTTCACAAAAACAATGAATTGCAATTGAAATTATTATTTTTAATTTCCTGTGGCCCTATAGTTCTAAGTGTCAAAAAGTGCCTATTGGTTGAGTTTTACAATCATTTATGGTATAAGCCCTTTGCTGTCACATCGATTCCAACTCATAGTGACCCTATAGGACAGAGTAGAACTGTCCCCAGGGTTTCAAAGGAGCAGCACGTGGATTTGAACTGCCAACCTTTTGGTTAATAGATGTGCTCTTAACCACTATGCCACTAGGGCTCCTATTCATGGTATACAACTGATTTAAAAATTTATACACTTTGCTAATGATTAAACAATAAGTAAAACATGGTTGGAAATACACCTCTCAATGAGATAGATGATGCTTGTCCATTAGTTCATGTAGCTGTGGTAGACTATTACCTATAGCTAGATTGAGAGAGGCTTCAGCATCATTTCTACAGCTATTGTTCACTCTTAATACATCTCAGTTATAAGAAAGGAGCCTGATGGCACAACGGTTAAGCGCTTGGCTGCTAACCAAAAGGTTGGCAGGTAGCTTCTTAGGAGAAAGACCAATAGCTTCTCAGGAGAAAGGCCAGGTGATTTGCTCCTGTAAAGATTACAGCCTAGAAAACCCTATAGGGCAGTTTTACTCTGTCACATAGGGTCGCTATGAGTTGTAACTGACTGGACAGCACCCAACAAGTCCTGAGAAATTTTGTTCACATGTATTATGCATTGACTTGTGTTCCTCAAAAATATGTGTCAACTTGGCTAGGCTATGATTCCCAGTAGTGTGTGGCTGTCCTCCAATTTGTCATCTGATTGTTTGTAAATCCTAACCTCCTTGGAAACCCTATGAGGCAGTTCTACTCTGCCTATAGAGTCTGTATGAGTTGGAATGGACTCGATGGCCCTGAGTTTTTATGCTGTTAATGAGGCAGGATTAGAGGCAGTTATGTTAATGAGGTAGGACAGAATCTACTGGATTGGGTTGTATATTGAGTCAATCTCTTTTGAGGTATAAAAGAGAAAAGCGAGCAGAGAGGAGAAGGACTTCATACCACCAAGAAAGAAGAGCTAGGAGGAAAGCATGTCCTTTGGACCCAGGGTCACTGTGCTGAGAAACTCCTAGAACCAAGGGAAGATTGATAACAAGGACCTTCCCCCAGAGCCGAAAGAGAGAGGAAGTCTTCCCCTGGAGCTGGCACTCTGAATTTAGACTTCCAACTCGACGGCACTGGGTAGACTATGAGAGAATAAATTTTATTCTTTGTTAAAGCCATCCACTTGTGATATTTCTGTTATAGCCCCACTAGATAATTTTTTTTTTTTTAGATAACTAAGAAATATGGTAGATGAAAATGTACAGTTTTGTTACAGCAATATCCAAGCAATACTTTGGACCTCTTCTGAACCATGTACTAAGACTAATCACAGTGATCTAATAGTAAAGTTATTTCAAATTGTTTATCTATTGTCATCTTGATTAGATCCTTTTTAAATCTGTTTGAAAGCAAAGAAACAGAAACCACTTGACTTGCAGAAGAATTTGTTAACAAGTCATGAGAATCATTTACTTTCTCAACTTCTAGGAAGTATTTCTAAAGGCTGTACCAAAAATTTTCACATGATTCTGACTTATTCCTGTTATTTTCTCATTTAGATGAAACTTTTTCACTGAATACACTCAGAAAGGCTTGGGGGAAATAAAATATTTTTTTTCATTTTAATATGCTTTTGCTACATTACATTATTGCTTGATAAAATAATTTCCTCTTACCACAAAGGACCATCATGCTCACACTGTATTCTCTGTGGATAAGGTGCCATGGCATGAATAACATAGGCACCTTGTATCACATGATTTAAATAGTCCTCGAAATCTTGCAGCCGCAGATTGAGCTCATTCAAGTTTTGGGAAATCTCTGCCATAAAACCTAAATGACAACACTGGTTTTCACATTTTAATCAATCAGGTAAATCACACCAAAAAAGAATGAAACCCAATTTCACATTTCAATGTAAATACACATCACAATGCATCCCCACGGTGACCACCTCACTTCTGACCTTCCAGTCACAAGTAATAGGAAGAACAGAGCCAGGCCCTGGATTTGGTGTCTGGGTGAAGGAAGGGACAATTGCCTCCAGCGTATCTTATCAAGGGTTTGTTTGCTTTGCTCTCCTAGGACTCTCGCCCAGGCACAATACGTCACTGACCACAATGAAAAAAATTTGGTTACTAGGTGCTTCAGCACTGCAAGGGACTGAAAAAAAATAACCCGACTAATAATTGCTTAAAGGGGCTGCCCAGGGAAGTCAGAGCAGCTCACTGCTGCCATCAGGACTCTGGTATGCTATCTGGTATCAGGAATCTTTCTGCTTCACCATCCTTAGATGTTCGAACTTTGCTTGTTAGCTCAGGGTGACAAGAGGGCTGCTTTACCTCTACATCTCATATCCATATCCAAGAAGCGAGAAGGAAAAGAAAGGGAGCATGCCAGCAGAGTCTATCCCTTTCTGAAAGCTCCCCTGCAAGTCCTACTCAGAGACATCCACTTAACTGGCCAGGGGAAGGTCACGTGGCCACCACCAGAACAGTCACTGAGAGTGCTACAGAGGAAAAGGATGCAGATTAGGGCGAGTCAGCCCCATAACCCTGTCTGTCCACCAAATGGAAAACTGAATAAGATGACAGGCTAAAAGCATGCCATAAATGTAAAAGCATCCACTACTTTGCCCTCTGCCCCACTGTCATACTCCAAGGTCCCAACTATCAGCTTCTGGTTGTTCCCAAAATGCTCCAAATTGAGAGTTGCTTAGACTTAGCTCTAAGATTCATGGACGGATTAAAATGGGAGCTATCATCAGGAGTATCACTTCTCTGAGTCAACACCATATATCCATCCTAGGCCTCATAAAGCTGTCAATATAGGGCAGATTAGTGTCAGTGAATTAAAATTAGAGTTTCACAGGGAAAATCATTCTTGAACACCTTTTCCTTTCTCCTTCCTCCTTTTCTTTTCTCTCAGCTTTTATTTTCAGGAGGAACAAGTAATGCTGTCTTAATAAATTTCGAGCAATCCAGCTACTGTGATGGCCATCTTATCGCTTTCTTCTTATCTATGGCATTATTAACATTTAGAATTGAAAATTACTTAAAATATATTTAAGGCGCTGATAGAGCAACTTGTCTATTTTAAGCATATATGCTTTTACTTACATTTATATTTTTATTTTTCAATCCTGAAGAAAGGCCTAGAACACTTACACAGGCAGGGTATCAGCAATTGCTAAAGGTACCAATTACAGCATTAAAAAACAAAACAAAACAAAAAACCCATTGCCATCGAGTCGATTCCAGCTCATAGCAACTCCACAGGACAGAGCAGAACTGCCCCAGAGAGTTTCCAAGTAGTGCCTAGTGGATACGAACTGCCGACCTTTTGGTTAGCAGCCATAGTGCTTAACCACTATGCCACCAGGGTTTCCAATTACAGCATAGTGAGGACTAAATTCTCAAAATATCACTTTTTACTACATAAACTTATAACTCAAACTTCTACCAACTAAGCTAATATACAATTTAATCTGAATACTATATATAGCACAACCTGTCATTAACATCTGGAAAAGATTCCAGAAGTCACTCCAGAGAAGGTCCTCTTGATTACTGTCTAAATACGCACATAGCCTGTATAGTTATAGTGATGCACTCTTTATACTTGTATAATGTAAAATCCATTTCCACAATAAGATTTGAAGGAGCAGGTATAAAAAAAATAGTTATAGTGATGCACTCTTTATACTTGTATAATGTAAAATCCATTTCCACAATAAGATTTGAAGGAGCAGGTACACTGCTTGTTATTATCTATACGTCCTGTTATTTTCACGATTCTTCTGGAAATTCTTTCAGGAAAGCAAAATAATTGTGATAGCAATAGAAAAAAGCCCTCATCTTTCATCACAGAGCCAAATTACTCTGAATAAACATTAATTCTACTAGCATATAAAATGCATTAACTATTCAGTATTTTAATATTTAGTATTTTAATTATTAGGTGAATGTTAAAATATGTAAATAAGAAATAAAAGAGCTAAAATTAAAGAAAGATTAAAACCACATTTTGGGGCTTCTAAGAACTTTTCAAGATATGGGAAGATATTACATTCATTAAATAAGAACAGAATATTACTATAAAAGTAGAGAAAAATAGAAATAAAGCATTTGCAAATTAAAAAGAAAAAAGATTGCTAAAATAAAAACTAAAAAAAAGAAAATAGAGAGGTAAGTTAGAGAAATCTCTAAGACAGTAAAAGAATAAGATAAAAAGATAAAGAAAATATAAGCTCTTTGGGATGTAAGTGCAGAAGTTTCAATATATGACTAAAGATACAGAAATACAGAAAATGGAAAGGAAGAAATTACATATATATATTCCAGACTAGAGAAAACCAGTCTTTAGAATTAAAAATAACATTAAGAAGAGAAGGTACACACAAACACATCAAAGCAAAATTTTAAAACAGTATATTCCATCCTGTCCAGAGCAAAGGAGATGAAGAAAACCAAAGCCACAGGAAAATATTAGTCCAAAGGACAAATGGAGCACATGAACCACAGCCTCCACCAGCCTGAGCCCAGAAGAACTAGGTGGTGCCTGGCTACCACTGCCAATAGCTCTGACAGGGATCACAATAGAGGGTCCCAGATAGAGAGGGAGAAAAATGTAGAACAAAATTCAAATTCACACACACATACACACACAAATGACCAGACTTACTGATCTGATAGAGACTGAAGGAACTCCTGAGACTATGGACCCCGGATACCCTGCAAACTCAGAACTGAAGCCACTCTCAAAGTCCACCTTTCAGGCAAAGCCTAGACAGGCCTATAAACAAACAATAACACATGTGAAGAAAGTGCTTCTTAGTTCGATCAAGTATATGAGACCAAATGGGCACCACTTGCCCAAAAGCAAAAATGAGAAGACAGGAAGGGACAGGAAAACTGGACGAATGGACATGGGGAACCCGGGGTGTAAAAGTAAAGGAGAGTACTGACAAAATGTGGGGATTGCAACCAATGTCACAAAACAATTTGTGTATAAATTTTTGAACAAGAAATTAATTTGCGCTGTAAACTTCACCTAAAGTATAATAAAACCTAAAAAAAAATTGTTTTTTAAAACACTATAAAGAGAAGACAGAAAACAACTGTAGAGTCCACATACAAAGGGATGTGAAGCAGAATTGCACTAAATTTCTCTCCAGCTAACCCGAAGGAAGCTAAAGGCACACACCATTCTGAGAGAAAAAGAATTTCAGCCTAGAATTTTATACTCTGCCGATGTATCAATGAAGTATGATGGCTGAATGTTTTTGGTTATCCGATGTCACTGAAATGTATGACCTACCCATGCAACATTTCTTAAGGATCTACTGGTCTGTGTGCTTCAGGAACATGGGTGAAGAACCAAAAATAAGGATAAAGAAGTCTAGAAAAGAGTACTTTCCTGAGGAATGGCAAAGAGAAAGAAGTAAAGTGCAGCAGAGAGAAGACCTAGAGAATATGCAGTCTAGATGGAGACTGAAGGAGAGGGGGCTGCAGGAGGCAGGGGAACGTGCACAGGAGATGTAAAAAATAATATGGACTAGAACATCTGGGGAGTATTTAAAGTATGTGGGATTCAGCTAAGGAAAGAGACATAAAGAAAGGCAATTAGAAACACCAGGAAAAACGGAAACCTGAACGAGAAAGGAAAAATAATCATAGCATAATCTTTGACTCTACAGTGAACATTATTTTTATAATCTTAACTCTTTGGTTACTGTCGGTTTAATGGTATACCTCAGGCCCTCATAGGTAGTACATTATTCTGGTTTTAATGAATTTAGCATCAAGGTGGGTCCCTTTTGAAATGCATGAAGCTCAGCAGCGTGGAGTTGGAGCCTCCTTGTTGTGTAGCTTGAGCATTGTATAGATATGCTTCCTGGATGTGTTAATTTTGTAAATTTATACCTTTTTTCCCCCCATTATTTCTGTGAGATAAGGCCTGCAAGCACAATTACAGCTTCCCTCTGTGATAGTTAGGGAGCCGTGATGGGTTTGTTTGTTTTTTTTTCTGTGTCATATTTGGAAGACTAGAAGTTCCCTATGTAATCTAATAGCAAGGTGCTCACAATAAATTCTCTAGTTAGTTCTTATTGGTATATTGTCATACCACAGATCAGTGGTGCCAGAGTGCCACTTACCTCATGGTGGCTTGTATTACCAGACCATATTCCTCAATATCCATACTACCAACCAAAATTTAAACATACTCAATTAGTAAGCATGTATTCCAATACTGAAAACACATGCCATCAAAAAAATTAAAAAGAAAAGGTAATGAAAGGATTTTAAAGAGCAACGTTTCATTCTGTTATTTATAGGGTCGCTTGTGAGTCAGAACTCACTTGTTGGCACCTAACAGCAAAAACAACAAAGAGGTTAACACAGATCCCTGAATTAATTACCATCGGGGCTGTAACTACACCGAAAGGGAGAGGAAGAGGAGGAGAGGGAAATCTTCAACCAGGACAACAGGAAGTCAAAAGATAATGCCTACAATGGTCAACTCGACACATATCAGAATAAATAATAAGCACATTAGGTATACAAATATAACTGCCAGGAGCAACATCGGAAAAGGTTTTTATTTTGTGGATTATGACTAAAAGAGAAGTACCAATGGGAGCAAGGATTGCATGTGGGTATATAACTACACACATCATCTACACATATACTATGCATCTAGGTATTGCGACTTTCAAATAAACTACATGTTTTATTTGGATTAAAAATGTAATGTAATTGACAATATTTTCCCAATGACACTGTATCAAATCATTGACCACCTGGTACCGTCTTCCTTTCTGTATTGACACTTGGATTATATTTAGTATTTTTCTCCTGCCAAAGTTCTGTCACTGATATTGCTGTGTGTGTCACTGTCAACTGCCTTCTACACACTATCAATGAAAAATCATGTTACTACATTCCACTCAGTACAGTTTATATAATTATGAGGGGGGAAAAATCAGGAGAATGGGTACCTCTTAATTAAGATGACAGGAACTTAAAACAATTGTGACTAGTTTTCCTTTTGGGGCAGGTGAAGGACAAAAATTTTGTATAACTCTCTATTACAATCATCCCTCGAGGTCCTAATCTGTAACGTCATGGAAAAATCTGTAGGGCAAGACGAAAACAGAAAATGACTAAAGAAAATGTAAACACAATCATAATTCTGCCCCTTAATGTTTACTTTCCAAAAAAAAAAAAAAAAAGGCAAAGTTCAGCAAAGATTCGATGGTATCAACTAACATGCCGTCATCACATCAATAACTGTTCAAAAAATCAAAATGTTCCATCTACCCAGGAACCAAACGACCTGCCTGTAACTCGAGGTGAAACCTGCTTCTCTGCTGGCTCGCCCCCTCTTTCTCAACACTCGAGTCCTCTCACTAAGCATTAAGGCCCCTGGACTTCTGCCTCGCATGCCCAGGCCCTGCTGATGCCCCTGCCATGCTGAAAAGAGCTTTCTAGAAATTTATTTAATATTACGAACATAATTACATAGATCACTGCTACTAGAAAATGAATCTATTATACATCAGAGAAATCAAGGTTTTAATGCAGGAAAGGATTAATTATTCTACTTTTTACTGAATGTTTACTATATATAAGGCCACCAGGGTTCCTCACATGGGGAGGGGAAATAGCAAGAATAGGTTTTGAGAAGAAAGAATCAAGAGGTCTCTTTCGGTCATGTTTAAGTTTGGCAGGGCATTCATAGGTGGTACAAACAGTTAATGTGCTCGGCTGCTAACCAAAAGGTGGAAGTTCAAGTCCGTCCAGAGGCACCGCAGAAGAAAGGCCTGGTGATCTACTGCTGAGAAGTCAACCACTGAAAACCTTATGCAGCACAGTTCTACTCTAACACACCTGGGGTCGCCATGAGTCAGAATCAACTCTCACAGCAACCAGTTTCATTCTGAGAAGGCAAAACAAAACAGATTTGAATTTTCAATAAGAAACTTCATTGTAAAAGCAGGATTGCACTGGCTGATGTTTTCGAGCAAATATTATTTTACATCCAAGCCAAGTCATTGTCAAAGTCAGATAATTTAAAATGCAGCATTTGAGCATTCAATGGCACACTCAATTTAAAAGAATCCTGCATGTGTTTTTCACGTCTAGCTTACACAGGACACAAGTCTTCCTCCTGGGATTTGTCTTCCTGAGATCTTTTTTAGCTCTGTGGAAAATCTCTCAGCTGTCTGAAAATGTGGGTTTCTAGTGTGATTCTCAAGAGATTTCCCTTTGTTTATAAGGTCACAGAGGTTTTAAAAGTTAAATCACAAATATTAAAGTATAGGTGTCTGAAAGATTTTTTTTTTTTGTAATTTGAAGCAGAGATGCTTTGAATAGCTATTTCAGGTATGTAAAAGTCTTTGGGCAGCAAAGAAAGCAGTCTGAACCTGGGTTCAAAAACATTTATGCTTTGTCCTAAACATTCTCATTTATTACTGTTAAATTAAGGCAACTTGTGATTAATATCATTAAGGTTATATTACTAAAGGTGTACATTGAGGGGCAATCTGAAGTGTCCAGCCATTATAGAACCTCAGCAGTGCATACAGTAACTCAGTAGTAGCTTAGGGTAGAAAAACAAAATATTAAAAGGGAATTTACACCCTCCCGTATGTGAGTGTAGGAGCCCTGGTGGTATAGTGGTTAAGAACTACGACTGTTAACCAAAAAAGTTGGCAGTTCAAAGCCACCAGCCACTCCTTGGAAACGCCGTGGGGCAGTTCCACTTTGCCCTATAGGGTTGCTATGCATTGGAATCAACTTGATGGCAATGGGTTTGGCTTTTTTTGATATGTGTGTTAAGGAGCTCTGGTGGTACAGTGGTTAAACGTTTGGCTGCTAACCAAAAGGTTGGCAGTTCGCACCTACCAGCCACTCTTTTGAAATCCTATGGGGCAGTTCTACCCTGTCCTATTGGGTTACTACGAGCCGGAATTGACTTGATGGCAATGGGTTTGGGGTTTTTTTGGTATGTGTGTTAAGGAGCCCTGGTGGCACAATAGTTAAGTGCTCAGCTGCTAACAGAAAGGTCAGCGGTTCAAACCCACCAGCTGCGCCATGGGAGAAAGATGTGGCAGTCTGTTTCAGTAAAGATTACAGCCTTGGAAAACCTATGAGGCAGTTCTGCTCTGTCCTACAGGGTCACTATGAGTCGGAATTGACTCAATGACAACAGGTTCGGTTTTGGTTTAGGTGTGTGCGTTGGGAGGGAGGCAGCCAAGTGATTTTAGGGATCATGTCGTTTTGCAACATTCCTTCTGGCTTCCGAGGCACACAGGAAAATGTCCTAGTTACCTGGGGCTGCTGTAACACAAATACCATAAGTGGGTGGTTTTAAAGAACAGAAATTTATTTTCTCAAGTTCTGGAGGCCAGAAGTCCAACTCCAGTCTTGCTGTATGATTCCTCCTGTGGGTCTCTCTCCTATTCTCGTGACGGCCAGCGATTGCTGCCGCTCCTTTTGTGTGGATGATCCTCATGTCCCATCTGCGCCCCTGTGTGTCTGTGTCTAGTCCGCCTTTCCATAACTCAGAACTAATTAGGCTTAGGACCTGCCCTACTCTGGGATGGCCTCATTAACATAATAAAAACCCCATTTCCAAACACAATCATGTTTACAGATACAGAAGTAAGGATTTCAACACATATTTTGGGGGGAGGCACAATTCAATCTATAACAAAAAAGAAATCAGCAATATTAGTAGACAGAGTTAAAAAAGGTAGGCTTAACAATATATAAAGGAATTAAAGGGTCTAAGTCTCGCTCAAGGGAAATATAGCAAAACATTACAATGATGGGATTATAGATAATTTTCCATTCTCTATTTTCCACATGCATTTAATAAGGCGACTAAATTAATATACCCCTATTTGCTTTTATTAAAAGAAATTTGAGGATAGACATGGAGATCAATGGAATAGAATTGAGAGTCTATAAATAAGCCTTCTCATCTATAACCCATTGCCGTCAAGTCAATTCCGACCCCTAGCAACCCTGTAGGACAGAGTAGACCTGCCCCATGGAGTTTCTATAGTCAATTGATTTTCAACAAGGGTGCTGAGACCATTCAATGGGGAAAAGAAATGTATTTTCAATATATGGTGCTAGGACAACTGGATAACCACATGAAAAATAATTACGTGGGACATCTACCTCATATCACATACAAAAATTAACTGAAAATGGATCAGAGACTAAATATAAGAGCAAAACTACAAAACTCCTGGAAGGAAACTTAGGAGTAAATCTTTGTGACCCTGGGTTAGGCAATGGTTTTTTGGATACGACTCCAAAAGAATGAACAAAAGAAAAAATAGATAAATTGGACTTATCAAAACTAAAACCTATTCTGTTTCAAAGAATACCACTAAGAAAGTAAAAAGACAACCTATAGAACAGGAGAAAATATTTACAAATCATTTATCTTATAAGAAACTTGTGTCCAGAATACACAGGGAACTCTTAAAGTTCAATAACAAAAAGACAACCCAATTACAAAATGGCGGGAAAGATTTGAAGACACATTTCATCAAAGATATACGAATGGCTAATAAGCACAGGAGAAGATGTGCAACATCATTAGTCCTTAGGGAACGGCAAATCAAAACTTAAATCAGATACAAATTCACATCCACACTAAGATGGCTATAATACAAAAGACAAATGATAACAAATGCTGCTAAAGATATGGAGAAATTGGAACCCTCATACCTTGCTAGTGGGAATGTAAAATGATGCAACTTCTCTGGAAAACATTTGGGCAGTTCCTCAAAATGTTAAACACAGAGTTACCATATGACCCAGCAATTCCATTCCTAGGCATCTACCAAGGGAATTGAAAACATATGCCTACACAAAAGCTTGTACACTAATGTTCATAGCAGCATAATTTATAATAGCCAAAAAGTGGAAACAACCCCAATGTTTACCAACTGACAGATAAACAAAACATAGTATATCCATACAATGGAATATTATTTATCCATAAAAGGAAAAAGTACGAATATATGCCACAATGTGGATGACCGAGACAAAATTCTCCTACATGAAAGGAGCCAGTCACAAAAGATCACATATTGTACAATTCCATTTATATGAAATGTTCCCAGCAGGCAAATCCATAGAGACAGAAAACAGATTAGAGGTTGACAGGGCCTGGCATGTGGGGGAGACAAGTAGGGACTATTAATAGGTAAAGGGTTTCTTTTGGAAGACCATGAAAATGTTCTGGAATTACATAGTGGTGATGGCTGCACAACTCTGAATCTATTTAAAGACACTGAACTGTACACTTTAAAAAGGTGAGTTATAAAAAAAAAAAAAAGACAAAAAATCCATTGCTGTCGAGTTGATTCTGACTCACAGCAATCCTATAGGACAGAAAAGAACTGCCCCGTGAGGTTTCTTTACAGAAGTAGAGTGTCACATCTTTCTCCTGCAGATCAGCTGTTGGGTTCCAACCAGTGATTTATTGCTTAGCAATCAAGCACTTAATCACTGTGCCACATGAGCTTACTATGTGAATGCCTCAATAATACAAAAAAGGAGCCCTGGTGGTGCAGTGGTTAAGAGGTCAGGCTGCTAACCAAAAGATTGAAAGTTCAAATCCACCAGCTGCTCCTCAGAAGCCCTACTGGGCAGTTCTACTCTATCCTATAGGGTCGCTATGAGCTGGAATCCACTCGACGGCAATGGGTTTGGTTTTGGTTAAACACCAACTTGTTGTTTCTACCCAAACTAGATTTCTCTCTATATGTCCTCCTTTGAAGGCTTAAAATCTTGATTTCAAAAGTTTGCTCTTCCCTCTCTTCCCTCTTTCTTGTTCAGTGTCTTTCTGGCGTCTTTTGTATTTCCCTTACCTTTGCTGTACTTTGTTGCTCTAAACCCTGATTCTGTGGAGTCAATTTTATTCTCCAAAACCAAAAAACCAAACCCGTTGCCATTGAGTCAATTCTGACTCACAGCGACCCTACAGGACAGAAGTAGAACTGCCCCATAGAGTTTCCAAGGAGCACCTGGTGGATTCGAACTGCCGACCTTTTGGTTAGCAGCCATAGCACTTAATCACTACACTACCAATTCCATTCTAGTCTACTGTAAATTGTGAGATTCAGTTCAAGCAGGGAACTTGCTCTACTTATCTTTACGGGACAAGTATCTACAGGGCCTGAAATGAAATTGGTCTTCAAATAAATGTTGAATAATAAATGACCTCACATCCCATCACCAGGAACCTTGAGCTTGTGATATACTTTCAAAAGTAGCAAATATTATAGGATATCAAGTACATATTGTGTTGTTAGGCTAAAGTGTCTGGAACTTTTTTCACCTCCTTTTTATAAGTATTAACACATACCTTAGGCCTGGCGATCTACTGCCGAAAAATCAGCCAATAAAAAACCTATGGATCCCAAAGGGCGGATTCTTTTTAGCCTGGGGTCTCTGTGAGTCGAGGGCTGATTCAAAGGCAGCTAACAATAACAACAGTTACTTAAAACAGTCCAGAAAATCAAACAGCTATATTGGCAATTACTTAGCATCTATGATTCTATTAATATAAGAGCTTTAATTCAATGGAAAAGCTTATTGATACAATACCTGTGACCTACATCAAGATGGTAACTTAAATATTTCCATGGTTTCAAAATTAAACGTCATGTGCCATCTGATAAACACTCTTTATACTTAATTTTTGAAATGCCAGCCTGGTTTTCAGTACAGTCTAGGTAGGCAGACTGTATTTGTATGGATAGCTTTGGATTTCAAACATGTGGAGATTTCAAAAGCAAACTTTGCTTTTGAATAAATTACATGTATTGAGATTTTTATAACCAGACAAAAATGGATTGCCTCCTTACCATTAAATAAGAATAAATAAGAAAAAGGAAACCAACTCCAAATATCTATCTCTTGGTAGATTCTAAAGCAAAGTCAGTATTTGCAAGAAATAAGAATGCAAATAAGAAAAGGTATTTTCACAAAATCCTTGGGAATTTTCACAAAATCCTAAAACACACGGACAGAAAATTAGCAATCAGGAAAAGAAAAGAAAGAAAGCTGGCAATTGAACATTTAATTTCAGTTAGCTGAGTAACGGTTACATTCTACATCTACGCTTTCAATAATTCAAAGCTATTATAACAATGCTAAAAATCCGATGGCAGCGTCTAACTGTTTAACACCTCATTTTTCTCCTAACTGAACCTCTTCAGCATCAGCTAGCTTCTGCATTTTCTTTATGCTAGAAGTCCCTTAGGCAGCTGCTATGATCTCAAGTTCACGGAATTCATTTTTCTGCACGTTAAGTAAAGGAATCATTCAGTCGGGCCGTGAAACCCAGGCTCAGTGGCAAGGCAGGGTAGGTGCGAAGCGACTTTCCCGTAAGGAGCCCCTTTATTGCAAAGCAAAATGCCAGCCTAGTTAAAACTCTGTCTTCAGAAGAAAAAGGGGGAAATCATTTTTAAAGACACTTTTAAAGTTAGAATGTGTTTTCAGAAAGCTCTCGATAGTTATTGGGACCCAGTAATAACGAAGACACTAGCCACATGTACTAGTCACATACATGCAGAAAAAGAGAGTTTCTCTCTATTTAATTGTTAGATCAACACAAAGCTACAAAACTCATTACGTGAAACTGGCTCATGCCACGAAAAATGAAACTGCAGCTCCCTCTGAGGTTACCTTCAGAGTTAAAATCAGTTTCCTCGTCCTTGATAGAGCTGGTAGGTAGGCTTTTCAATTTTCTACTTTTCAACTAGTCATCACTTGTTTCTATCTTCAATTTTTTAATACAAGTTATCATATTTAGTAACACTTCTTACAACCAAGAATCTATTCTGTGTTAATATTAAAACGACCATTCCTCACACCCTCCAAAAATGATTATAAATCAAGACCAGCATTTTTATATATACTGGCAAAAGCTTAAAGGCTCTTTAAGTTTAAACAAAATGTTTTGCCAAAATATATAGTACACTGTACGCATGGTCAAGTTCACAGCAAAATATTTATTAATGTACTTTTTCTCTAAAAAACTATGTTTGAAGTTGCTGTGAATAATCATTTGTTACTTCTAATGCACCCACGGAAACTCCTGCTGCTCTTCTCAGTGTTTCAGCGCTGTGCTCTCTAACGTAAGTTACGCAAAACTGCCGAGACAGTGTGTTTCTGAGAAACTGGAGATTTGGTACTGAATACAGGTTAACACAGATGTTGTTTTTTGGTTGCTGTTGAGTCGCTTCTGACTCATAATGACCCTGTGAACAACAGAACGAAACAATGCCTGATCCTGTGCCATCATCACAATCGTTGCTATGTTTGAGCCCACTGTTGCAGCCACTGTTATCAATCCATCTCACTGGGGGTTTTCCTGTCTTCCCCTAACCCTCTACTTTACCAGCCATGATGTCTTTCTCCAGGGACTGGTCCCTCCTGATAACACGTCCAAAGTACATGAGATGAAGTCTCATCATCCTTGCTTTTAAGGAACATTCTCACTGTACTTTGGAGACAGATTTGTTCATTTCTCTGGCAGTCCATGGTATATTCAATATTCTTTGCCAACACCATAAATCAAAGGCATTGGTTCTTCTTCAGTCTTCCTGACTCATTGTCCAGCTTTCGCATGTATATGAGGCTACTGAAAATACCATGGCTTGGGTCAGGCATACCTTAGTCCTCAAAGTGACATCTTTGCTTTTTAACACTTTAAAGAAGATTTTTGAAGCAGATTTGCCCAAAGCAATATGTTGTTTAGTTTCTTGACCATTGCAAATTCAAGACACAAGTGTAAATATCGTTCTTGGATGTATTTTCAGGGCTATGAGTCCAAAAATCAATTCTAACTAAAACAAACAAAAGGTAATAATCTAATGTATTATCAACAAGCAAGTTTCATAAGTCGACCACAACTTCACATGGAGAAGCCTTCAGAAGCTGGTATTTGAAGGATGGGAAGAATTTCAGTATTAAGATATGGGGAGGAGGGAAGTGACGTTTTGGGTTCAGATATTGGTCTAGATAAAGGTATGAGGGTGAGGTATCACATATAATCTGTGTGATTAAATGACTGGATCTAAATAAGCTTTCTACCAAGCATATTAAACAAGCTATTTAATAATTAACATATCCATTGCCGTCAAGTCGATTCTGACCCATAGTGACACTGTCTGACAATCACTGCCCCATAGAGCTTCCAAGGCTGCAATCTTTGCAGAAGTAGATAGTCACGTCTTTCTCCTGCGGAGCAGCTGGTGGGTTCAAACCACTGTGGCACCATGGCTCCTAATTAATATACACATATTTTTATATATTATAGTACCAACACCAAAAAAACCCACTGCCGTAGAGTCAATTCCCACTCATAGTGACCCTATAGGACAGAGTAGAACTGCCCCATAGAGTTTCCAAGGAGTGCCTTGTGGATTCAAACTGCCGACCTTTTTGGTTAGCAGCCATAGCTCTTAACCAGGGTTTCCTATATTACAGTAGCTCCTTTAGATTGAAGCTATGAGCCTCTATTAAATTTCTGGGTTGTAGATGTAACTGTTCCCAAAACACTGAGATTATAATTTTGATACTCAGTTTCAATAAACTGATGTTTTAGCAAACAATATTACAATCCTGTCACCTGATTAGTAAGAGAATCGAAAAACAGCTGAAGTTGATATAGAAACATTTTAACTTAAATCTACATTCATTCACCAACCTTTTGTTCTAGAGCCCAAAACTGCTCTCCTGACTGAAATTCCATGTTCTCTAAGACACACAAGCCATGCCCATGATGGCTCAATATTTTTTTCAGATTCTACGATTTCCAGTTTTGTGTTTAAGAGAAAACCTGTAAGGTGATTTGAGTATAAAATCCTTCAGATTTTTTTTAATCCTCTGATTATCCAGTTGTCTCATACATGCTTAATTAGAAGGCTTTATAAAACTAAACTCACCTTTGAGCCTTTCTAAAGCACACAAATTAGTTTTCATTAAAAAACAAACAAAAAACCTCCCTCATGTGTTTCACATGTATTTCTACGTTTCATGTAATTACATAGTAAGAATAACTCGCACCACTAGTAAGGAAGTAACCACTAAGGGACCCATGGAATGAAAGGTAAATAAAACTTCATATTTCTTCCATCAGAACTGGAGGAGACATGAGAAATTAAAGGGTGGAAGGTTACAGGTTTACTTTTAGGATTAAATTAAAAGTAAGTCAATTTTCAAGTTAATCTATTGATGAATTAATATCTAGCATCTAAACCTTCTCTTTTACAGCTAAATTAGAACTGGCACACATGCTGATAATGGACTTCCAGGGGTTGCATTTCCAACAGCTTCCCCGTCTGCCTTTTTAAATTCAATTTGAGAAAAAAATTTTCAAGTATAATGAAAATTTATCATCTTCCTGCATTTTGAGTAGGAAAAGTGAGAAGGTTACTTAGGATTATGGTATTTTCTAATAAAAACATCCAATTCATTTCTCATAATGCTAAAATTGTGTTTTTTAAAGTTGGCAAGCATTTAGCAGGCATTAGCCCTCCCGTCTCTCACGAACAAGACTGTGGCAGCTGACCTTCTGGGTCTCCATGAAGTCACCACTCTAGAAACTGGGCCTCAGCCACTGAATTCTAATCACTTGTGCACTGCAATTAGGCATCATGCATATTTGTAAAGACAAGTTGTAAAATGATGCGTGGTTATTTTTAGCAATAATGGGGAGCAAGATTTGCAAGGCAAAATTTTCTAAAGTTCTATTATTCAAATAATAAATGTCTAATTAATGTAGGTTATCAGTGGACTCACATATACCAAAGATAGCGAAGAAGGTGCAGGACCGAACGAAGATTCGTTCTGTGGTTCATAAGGTTGCCATGGGTTGGAGGCCATTCCAGGGCAACTAACAGCATCACCACGTAGCTAGCTCCTCTTTTTAATATTTAAACATTCCAGTAACATTTGTTCACATCCAACCATTTAAATAACGTCAGGTTTCAAAGTCTATTTTTCAATCCCCCCACAGCATATTCAAGTTCTCCGGCAAGAGGAAGGAAGAATATCCAGAAGCAATTCCTCTCCGGTCCATCCTACAACTCCTTGCTATCCTTACAAGAGTACCACCCACAGACAGGGGTGTGGGAGGCAGATTTTAGGGACAGCCATTGTTAAAGTTTACCTGTATGAGCTTCAAGCAGAGTTATGTGTTTGGCCCATGGGTTAGCACTACGGAGCAATACTGAGATCTTAGAAAACTTGGCTTGAAGCTAAGAAACAAATCATTTAGGTTCACAGAATTGGTGGTGGTGTTAGGTGCCACCGAGTTGATTTTCAACTCATAGCAACCCATCGCGACAATAGAACTGCCCCCATAGGGTTTTCTAGGCTGTAGAACAACCTGCATTCCGGTTAGAAGCCCAGCACTTTCCCCCTAGAGCTAAAGTGGTCCAAACTCCTCAGATGAATAAACTGTAGCCCAGAAATATTAACTTTAAAATATTTTTTGCTTAAAGCTTTGTCTTTCAGAGCTCGTTTCTTTTCTCTGACTTTAAGAAACAAGGGGATTTTTATTTGGGCAGAGCATTAACCCATTCCAGAATGAACGTGTCTGGACAGCCCACCAGGCCCGGAGGAAGCCTGAGAGAGAGATGCCCTTGGCTCCAGAACCATCAGAGAAGAGGGAGCGCTGATCCACACAAACCTGCCAAAGGTGAGCACTTCAAGGAAGTGGGGCACCCAGACAGGCGCACGCTGCACCCAGGACATCTCAATTCTCTTTGCACACGGCAGCTTTCTTTCTTCGATGAGAACTGGCACACATGCTGACCTGGGCGTATCTTACTCAGACAATAGCCCAGTGTTCTCCTACAAACTAGGTAATCAGATTCCAACACATGGCGACCCCACATGCGTCAGAGTAAAACCGTGCTCACAGGGTGTTTAATGGCTGAATTTTCAGAAATAGATCACCAGGTCCTTCTTCTGAGGCACCTCTGGGTGGACCTAAACCTCCAAGCTTTCTGTTATCAGCTGAGAAGGTAAACTGTTTATACCACCCAGGGACGTCCCTCCTACAGACAGACCTCAGAAAACCAAGCAAAAATTAGGGTTCAAGGTCAGTGGCTGAACAGAAGTTTAGTTTTTCTGAGGGTGAGGGTGAAGATCTCAGTAATTCTTGACTGTGAAGAATGCTTTCTGCTGCTTCCGCCCAGGGTTAACACAGAGTTGGGCAACTGACAGTTTCTAAGGAAGATCTTAGGCTCATGAGGCCCTTCTGGCTGTCTGAACCATTTTCTAATAACACCCTACTGTTATTCTAGAAGAAACCCTGGTGGCATAGCAGTTAAGAACTACCACTGCTAACCAAAAGGTCACCAGTTCGAATCCACCAGGTGCTCCTTGGAAACTCTATGGGGCAGTTCTACTCTGTCCTATAGGGTCACTATGAGTGGGAATTGACTCAAAGGCAGTGGGTTTGGTTTTCTGGCTTGGTTATTCTAGCTGCTGCTCACTAATAGGTTTATAAAGGTTAAATTTCCCAAGCCTGGACTGAGATGGGGAGGCAGGATGAAGCAGGGCTTAGAGATGGAAAACTCGATATAACTCTGATAGCTGAGCTACTGGTTGTTTCTTAGAGCTGAAGACACATACGTTCTCTGTGAGATATTTGATTACTCAGTTCAGTAATCTCCTCCCTAGGGATGATTTTTCAGGAAAAAATTCATATAGTGCCTCAGGGTTTTCAGGAAACTGCCACATAGTTCCTTTAAAGTCAAATGAGTTGCTGCACCCAGAATTTTTAAAAATCACTGGCTTATATTAGATATCTGGGCCTGATTCAAGATACTGCATGCTAATTTTGGGTGGGAGCATCTTTGGCAGACTTCTTAGGTTTGACCTGCCGTCTAACTTGAGTTTTTTTTTTTTAGTTTGTAACTCTGTTTATTACCCTTCCCTCTAGCAAGTAATTGACTTGAACTTTTCTCTGAACATGTCAGCACAGATTCCCTGTACTTGTTCCCACTGGTTTCAGAACTATTTGTTACAGATGCAGGTATGTAGTTAGTACTCTACAATCAGATTGTCTGGTTTAAAATGTGGGCTCGGCCATTGCTTGACTGTAGACACATTATTTAACCTCTGGGAGCCTTGGCTTTCTCATTGCGAAATGAGGATAATGATAGCAATAATCCAGTTGGGGTTGTTGTTATTGTTATCTGCCACAAGTCGGTCCCTGACTTATGGCGACCCCATGAACAACGGGATAGGACTGTTGAGATCCACAGGGTTTTAATTAGCTGATTTTTCAAAGCAGATCACCAGGGCTTTCTTTCTAATCCATTTTAGTCTAGAAGCTCCACTGAAACCTGTTCAGCGACACAGCAACACGCAAGTCTTCACCGACAGGCGGCGGTGGCTTCGCATGAGGTATATTGGCCAGGAATCGAACGCAGGTTTCCTGCATGGAAGGGGAGAACTCTATGACTCAATAACTGTTAGCCACGATATTGTGATTGTTAATACAATTACTGTAGAACGTAATGGACAGTCAGAAAATATTTCACCTTCTTCCTTTAGAAAATGTGTTACGTTTTCCTGAAGAAGTGTATGCTCTCCTGGAAATATCTGATTTCTTCTTTCATGAAGAAGAGTCACTGTTTCGTCCTCCTGAGTCAAAGGACACAGGTGGTATTTTATTGCTTAATAATTTCTCCTGCCCTACAACTGGAAACCCTGGTGGCACAGCGGTTAAGTGCTATGGCTGCTAACCAAGTGGTCAGCAGTTCAAATCTGCCAAGCGCTCCTTGGAAACTCTATGGGGCAGTTCTACTCTGTCCTATAGGGTCGCTGTGAGTCGGAATCGACTCGACAGCAGTGGGTTTTTTTTTTTTTTTTTTGTGCCCTACAACGGCTCCTTGGCCATCAGCAATAACAGGTGGAATGCCTGGATCCGAGGTGTGCTTTTGAAAAGTACTTAAAAATATAAGACAGAGAAGTTTAGGGAGGGGAGAGGAGTTTCTTGTCCATCTGAATATTGCTGTGGTTGGAAGTAAGTCTCCTGTGTACTTTGTCCAGGCTCTACTCTATCCACACCTGTCCTTCCACTAGTCAGATTTGCTTAAAAATTATTTATAAGTGACAAACTTGTCATGCCTGATACAATCACCTATCAACTGCTCACTGGAGAGGGGGTGGCATTTCGACTGTGATGGGAACTCACACATGAATGTCATTTAACTGTCACAGGTATCCTGTGAGGTCATTTAAGCTCTATGTTATAATTATGCCACTACAGCTTGACTCTTAAACTCATGCTCTTTACACTAGAAAACAGTCATGCCTTCCAGCCCTTTCCTTATAAATGTAAGGCTTTGTAACTTGCCTAGCCTTCAAGCTCAGTTCAATATTATTTTCTTAATAAGAATTTAAGACTGTTTGACATAGTAATTCCCTATTGAGGATAGGACACCCACTTGTAAAAAGCAATCTATAAAAGAAGAAACTGTTATCTTTGATAGGACAGTTGGATAAAAGTGTTTTATCAAAATATAGGACTTTTGCAATGAATCCTAACAATTGTGTGCACCGAATCACCAAATGGAGAACCCCCCAACCATGCTCCTGTGTGACTTCTGGCACACATCTAGAGAGCTGAGAAAGTTCATAGAGACCCAGGTGACATTTTTCACAAATAAGAGGTGCTTCCCTGAGGAAATTCTGGAACTATGCGAATCACTGACCATTTTATGACAAGAATCTTCACAGAGAATAACTACTGCTTCTTGCAGTGCCAATGAAACAAGCATGGCTTGCTTTCCACCTGGACACTCATTATGTGACACATGGTGGTCATTAGTAAACTTACAGCCATTGGAAATATCCTCAAGGGCAAAAGAACCCTGCACTGAGAAAGTCATAGCCTAGGGAAAATTACACGGTGTTAACGTTTTCTTGAAATAAAATTAACTGTGGAACACAAGAAGGTATTCATTACCCTTGGTTGTAGATCCAATTTGCATAAATTACAAAAAATCTAAGACACATTTATCTCTAAATTTAACCAAGGTACCCTTCTCGTTGACGACCACTCATATGTCAAACAGAATCAATTTGCTAACCCTATACCGTTCTCCCTTGGGGTATTATAATTAAAAACAGGAAGGTCTTTAACTTTTATGAATTCAGCATGGAATGTTTAACACTTCAAAATGTGCTATTCTGAGTGATAAATCTGCATTGAAACAACTAATACAACCCCACCTATGGGAAGACCCCATCCATAAACAGTCATGCTCTTAGGTAAAACTACAGTGAAACATGTTGATGAAAGCTGGAACTCGAAGGGACTGCTTTCTTTTTCCAGGTCTCAGAAGTTTTCTGCCTCTGACAGGGTGCAGTCTTACCACTTTTATATCGCTCGTTTTAGTGGAAAATATTTGAGTTTTCCTTCTCTGACAGCCTTATACAGGTTCCGCTTTCACAGGTTTTACTGTATCTGGGACCCTCTAAAACTTAGAGGTAATAGTAGAAAATCAAAACCAGACTGAATAAAAAAAAAAAAATAGTAATAAAAAAAAAATTTTTTTTCTTTTTTTTTTAAGACAGCCTATAAATCAAACTCCTAGATAAATACATAGATGTGTCTGATTTAATTGTACAGTTATAGATGAGATAGTTTCCTTGAAGTCAGATTAGTTAATAAATAGCTTTATTTGGATTAAAGTTTCTCTTAAGCATGTGTCATTTATGACCAATTATCACTTATATGTAAACTTTTAAATTCACAAACACATTTTTAAACCATGAGCAACTAATTAATACATGAGGATGCAAAAAATACCATAGAGCTGACTACAATGGGAATGTACTTGGACACGATGTCAATATCTGTTAAGTACTGTACCTGAAACTTAGAAAAGTACCTACTGAAATAATACCTCTCGCAATAGAGCTGTCCTGCTTACCCTGACCATCTAATCCCAGCTTACACAAAGGTACAAATTACCTAACGTTCTTGAAAGGATAGTTTATGAAACCACAGACAGCAAGGTGGTGTACCCTTCTGAGAATTTACTTACCGTATTTTTACACAAATAACTTTCACTTTCTGTTTTTGTCAGCAGCACCCTCCCCCTCGAGGCATCCTCCAAAGCACACACTATGCTCATTTTTATTCACAGCAGCATATTAAAAAAACTGGCACAGAAGCCACCTATGAAAATGACTTGGGGCGCGGAGCCAGCGGGGAGGGGATGGTGCCCCCTGCAAACAAATGCAGAAGGCATGTGTTATTTGCATAAAAATATGGTAATGGTGTTTAAGGAGAACTATTTGCCAATAAATATACCCAGATCTTGACAACAAAAGGTATTCTGATAACTTAAGATTCCTTAAGTGACACTCTTTCCCATAATATCCCATTTTTTGTTGCAATGGCTCACTGTGGTTTTTGGACTTTTTGGTGATTATTTTGTTTTTAACATGCATGCCAGCTATAATTTCTGGTTGCTTTTCTTCTAACCTCCTTCATTATAGCATCTACTCACATATACATCTAAATTAAAATAACGACATTTTTCTGATTATAAAAACAACATGCCATTTTAGAACATTAAAAATTTCTGTAAAACACATAGAAGCAAAAAAAAAAAAATCATAAATTTCCTACCCAAAGATCAGTACAAAGGTTTATGTCCTTCTAATATTTTTTATAAGCACATGCATTTGGATAGTTGAATTTATACTGTATAAAGAACTGTCATTATTTACTTTAATGAAGCTTTCTCTTAGTCATTAAAAAGGCTCAGTAATCGTATTTTAAAAACGCAAACTTACGTGGCCCAACAAATAAAGTTTCAAAGTACTCCCCACTCATTTTATTCCCTCCCTGAAAGGAAGGACTCTGATACATGCCAAAGCCAAGGGCACTTACTGGCTAAGTCGGTAAGTTTGACATCTGTAATGGTGCTGTGAATGCAGCTGTATCTATAAGGATGCTTTGTTTTATTTTTCATTCTTCTGTTTGGATTAATTTTTTTGTTGTTACCACCCTGAGCCTTGTTTTTTTCTAGTGACTGTTGTTGTCACTTTTGTTATTTGCTATTCAGTCGGTTGTGACTCATGGCCACCTCATATATAAAAGAACAAGACAATGTCCAGTCCTGGAGCTCATTGTTGTGGTTACTAGGTCAACCTATCTCATTGAGGGTTTCCCTCATCTCCACTGACTCTCTGTTTTACCGAACATGATAACTTTTTCTAGTGCTTGGTCTTTCCTGATGATGTGTCCAAAGTAAGGAAGCCAAAGTCTCACCATCCTCCCTTCAAAGGAGCATTCCTCTGCATTTGAATTGTGGTTCTGGAAAAGAATACTGAGTAGGTCATGACAGCCAGAAAAATGCAAAAATCAATCTTCCAGCGAATAGTGTGGCAACAATGACCTAGGGCCTCCTTCCACTAAGGAGAAGGGAAATACTTCCTTTTATTAAATAATTTTTATTGTGCTTTAAGTGAAACTTTACTAATCAAGTCAGTCTCTCACACAAAAACCCATATACCCCTTGCTACACACTCCCAATTACTCTCCCCCTAATGAGACAAATTTTTTTTTTTTTAATGAGACAGCCCATTCTCTCCCTCCACTCTCTTTTCGTGCCCATTTCGCCAGCTTCTAACCCCTTCCACCCTCTCATCTCCCCTCCAGGCAGGAGATGCCAACATAGTCTCAAGTGTCCACCTGATCCAAGAAGCTCACTCCTCACCAGCATCCCTTTCCAAACCACTGTCCAGTCCAATCCATGTCTGAAGAGTGGGCTTCGGGAATGGTGCCTGTCCTGGGCCAACAGAAGATCTGGGGGCCATGACCACCGGGGTCCTTCTAGTCTCAGTCAGACCATTAAGTCTGGTCTTATGAGAATTTGGGATCTGCATCCCACTGCTCTCCTGCTCCCTCACGGGTTCTCTGTTATGTTCCCTGTCAGGGCAGTCATCAGTTGTAGCCGGGCACCATCTAGTTCTTCTGGTCTCAGGATGATGTAGTCGCTGGTTCACGTGGCCCTTTCTGTCTCTTGGGCTCATAATCACCTTGTGTCCTTGGTGCTCTTCATTCTCCTTTGATCCAGGTGGGTTGAGACCAATTGATGCATCTTAGATGGCTGCTTGTTAGCATTTAAGACCCCAGAGGCCACTCTTCAAAGTGGGGTGCAGAATGTTTTCTTAACAGATTCTATTATGCCAGCTGACTTAGATGTCCCCTGAAACCATGGTCCCCAGACCCCTGCCCCTGCTACGCTGGCCTTCAGAGCATTCAGTTTATTCAGGAAACTTCTTTGCTTTTGGTTTAGCCCAATTGTGCTGACCTCCCCTGTATTGTGTGCTGTCTTTTCCTTCACCTAAAGTAGTTCTTATCTACTAATTAGTGAATACCCCTCTCCCACCCTCCCTCTTTCCCCCCTCTCGTAACCACGAAAGAATATTTTCCTCTCAGTTTAAACTCTTTCTCAAGTTTTTATAATACTGGTCTCATACAATATTTGTCGTTTTGCAACTGACTAATTTCACTCAACATAATGCGTTACAGGTTCTTCCATGTTATGAAATGTTTCACAGATTCCTCACTGTTCTTTATTGATGCGTAGTATTCCATCGTGTGAATACACCACAATTTATTTATCCATTCATCCATCGATGGGCACCTTGGTTGCTTCCATTTTTTGCTGTTGTAAACAGTGCTGCAATAAACATGGGTATGCATATACCCGTTCGGGTAAAGGCTCTTATTTCTCTAGGATATATTCCGAGGAGTGGGATTGCTGGTTAGTATGCTAG
The DNA here is from genome assembly GCF_024166365.1 of Elephas maximus indicus. Lineage (NCBI taxonomy): Eukaryota > Metazoa > Chordata > Mammalia > Proboscidea > Elephantidae > Elephas > Elephas maximus. Next base: position 57,277,116 of record NC_064841.1, on the reverse strand, counting down.
TTCTATTCCTAGCTTTTTAAGGAAGCACCAATCGATTTTCAAAGTGGTTGTGCCATCTTACATTCCCACCAGCAGTGTAGAAGTGTTCCAATTTCTCCACAGCCTCTCCAACATTTACTATTTTGTGTTTTTTGGATTAATGCCAGCCTTGTTGGTGTGAGATGAAATCTCACTGTAGTTTTGATCTGCATTTCTCTAATAGCTGATGATTGTGAACATTTCCTCATGTATCTGTTAGCTACCTGAATGTCTTCTTTAGTGAAGTGTCTATTTGTATCTTTTGCCCTTTTTTTAATTGGGTTGTCTTTTTGTAGTTGAGTTTTTGCAGTATCATGTAGATCTCAAAGATCAGGCGCTGATCAGAAATGTCATAGCTAAAAACTTTTTCCCAGTCTGTAGGTAGTCTTTTTACTCTTTTGGTAAAGTCTTTGGATGGGCATAGGTGTTTGATTTTTAGGCGCTTCCAGTTCTCTAGTTTTTCTTCTGCATTCTTAATAATGTTTTATATACTGTTTATGCCATGTATTAGGGCTCCTAACACTGTCCCTATTTTTTCTTCCATGATCTTTATCGTTTTAGATTTTATATTTAGGTCTTTGATCCATTTTGAGTTAGTTTTTGTGCATGGAGTGAGGTACGGGTCGTTTCACTTTTTTGCAGATGGATAACCAGTTATGCCAACACCATTTGTTAAAAAGACTGTCGTTTCCCCATTTAACTGTTTTGGGGCCTTTGTCAAATATCAACTGCTCATATGTGGATGGATTTCTGTCTGGATTCTCAATTCTGTTCCATTGGTCCATGTATCTGTTCTTGTACCAGTACCAGGCTGTTTTGACTACTGTGGCGGTATAATAGGTTCTAAAATCAGGTAGAGTGAGGCTTCCCATTTTGTTCTTCTTTTTCAGTAATGTCTTATTTATCCGGGGCCTCTTTCTCTTCCATACGAAGTTGGTGATTTGTTTCTCCATCTCATTAAAGAATGTCCTTGGGATTTGGATCGGAATTGCATTAAATGTACAGATTGCTTTTGGTAGAATAGACATTTTTATAATGTTAAGTCTTTCTATCCACGAGCAAGGTATGTTCTTCTACTTATGTAAGTCTCTTTTGGTTTCTTGCAGAAGTATACTGTAGTTTTCTTTGTATAAGTCTTTGACATCTCTGGTAAGATTTATTCCTAAGTATTTTATCTTCTTGGGGGCTACTGTAAATGGCATTGATTTGGTGATTTCCTCTTCAATGTTCCTTTTGTTGGTGTAGAGGAATCCAACTGATTTTTGTATGTTTATCTTGTATCCCGATACTCTGCTGAACTCTTCTATTAGTTTCAGTAGTTTTCTGGAGGATTTCTTAGGGTTTTCTGTGTATAAGATCATCTCACCTACAAATAGAGACACTTTTACATCTTCCTTGCCAATCTAGATACCTTTATTTCCTTATCTAGCCTAATTGCTCTGGCTAGGACTTCCAACACAATGTTGAATAAGAGCGGTGATAGAGGGCATCCTTGTCTGGTTCCCGATCTCAGTGGGAATGTTTTCAGGCTCTCTCCATTTAGGGTGATGTTGGGTGTTGGCTTTGTATAAATGCCCTTTATTATGTTGAGGAATTTTCCTTCTATTCCTATTTTGCTGAGAGTTTGTATCATGAATGAGTGTTGAACTTTTGTCAAATGCCTTTTCGGCATCAATTGATAAAATCATGTGATTCTTGTCTTTTATTTATGTGGTGGATGCCAGTAATTGTTTTTCTAATGTCGAATCATCCCTGCATACCTGGTATGAATCCCACTTGGTCATGGTGAATTATTTTTTTGATATGGTGTTCAATTCTATTGGCTAGAATTTTGTTAAGGATTTTTGCATCTACATTCACGAGGGATACAGGTCTATAATTTTCTTTTCTTGCGGTGTCTTCACCTGGTTTTGGTATCAGGGATATATGGTGGCTTCATAGAATGAGTTTGGTAGTCTTCTGTCCTTTTCTATGCTCTGAAATACCTTTAGTAGTAGTGGTGTTAACTCTTCTCTGAAAGTTTGGTAGAACTCTGCAGTGAAGACATCTGGACCAGGGCTTTTTTTGTTGGGATTTTTCTGATTACCTTTTCAATCTCTTCTTTTGTTATGGGTCTATTTAGTTGTTCTACTCTGTTTGTGTTAGTTTAGGTAGGTAGTGTGTTTCTAGGAATTCATCCATTTCTTCTAGTTTTCAAATTTGTTTGAGCATAGTTTTTCATAGTAATCTGATATGATTCTTTTAATTTCAGTTGGGTCTGTTGTAATATTGGCCATCTCATTTCTCATTCAGGTTATTTGCTTCCTCTCCTGTTTTTCTTTTGGCAGTTTGGCCAGTGGTTTATCAATTTTGTTAGTTTTTCAGAAAACCAGGTTTTGGTCTTGTTAATTCTTTCAATTGTTTCTCTGTTTTCTATTTCATTTAGTTCTGCTCTAATTTTTATTATTTGTTTTCTTCTGGTGCCTGTGGGTTTCTTTTGTTGCTCTCTTTCTATTTGTTCAAGTTGCAGGGATAATTCTTTGGTTTTGGCCCTTTCTTCTTTTTGGATGTGTGCATTTATTGATATAAATTGGCCTCGGAGCACCGCTTTTGCTGTGTCCCAAAGGTTGTGATAGGAAGTATTTTCATTCTCATTGGGTTCATTGAAATTCTTTATTCCATCCTAAATGTCGTCTATAATCCAGTCTTTTTTGAGCAGGGTATTGTTCAGTTTCCAAGTGTTTGATTTCTTTTCCCTGCTTTCCCTGTTATTAGTTTCCACTTTTATGGACTTATGGCCAGAGAAGATGCTTTGTAATATTTCAGTATTTTGGATTCTGCTAAGGCTTGCTTTATGACCTTATATGTGGTCTATTCTAGAGAATGTTCCATGTGCACTAGAAAAGAAAGTATAGTTGGTTGCCGTTGGGTGGAGTGTTCTGTATATGTCTATGAGGTCAAGCTGGTTGATTGTGGCATTTAGATCTTCCATGTCTTTATTGAGCTTCTTTCTGCATGTTTTGTCCTTCACCGAAAGTGGTGTGCTGAAGTCTCCTACTATTATCGTGGAGCTTCTATCTCACTTTTCAGTGCCGATGGAGTTTGTTTTATGTATCTTTCAGCCCTGTCATTGGGCGCATATTTAATATGGTTATATCTTCTTGGTGTATTGTCCCTTTAATCATTATATAGTGTCTTTCCTTATCCTTTCTGATGGATTTAACTTTTAAGTCTATTTTGTCGGAAATTAATATTGCCACTCCTGCTCTTTTTTGATTGTTGTTTGCTTGATATATTTTCTTTCATCCTTTGAGTTGCAGTTTGTTTGTGTCTCTAAGTCTAAGGTGTGTCTCTTGTAGGCAGCATATAGATGGATCTTGTTTTTTAATCCATTCTGCCACTCTCTGTCTCTTTATTGGTGCATTTAGTCCATTTACATTCAGGGTAATTATGGATAGGTATGAATTTAGTGCTATCATTTTGATGTCTTTTTTTGTCTGTTGTTGACAGTTTCTTTTTCCCACTTGATTTTATGTGCTGAGTAGATTATGTTTATATATTGTCCTTTCCTCATATTTGTTGTTGATTTTGTTTCTGCTGAGTCTCTATTTTTTTCTTGTATTTTATTTTGATGAGTAGGATAGTTTGTCTCCTTTGTGGTTACCTTATTATTTACCCCTGCTTTTCTAAATTTAAACCTAGCTTTTACTTCTTTGTATTGCCGTGTCTTCCTCTCCATATGGAAGGTGTATGATTACTTTTCTTAATCCGTCTTTATTATTTTAATGTTGTCTTCTGTTATGTAATACCATTGCTGTTACCCTGTTTTGAGCTTTTTTTTTTTTTAAATAATTGTGCTTTCTTTTTTTGGATTTCCCTGCCTGGGTTGACTTCTGGTTGCTCTGCCCAGTGTTCTGGTCTTGGGTTAATACCTGATATTATTGATTTTCGAACCAAAGAATTCCCTTTAGTATTTCTTGTAGTTTTGGTTTGGTTTTTACAAATTCCCTCAACTGTGTTTATCTGGAAATGTCTTAATTTCACCTTCTTATTTAAGAGACAGTTTTGATGGATATATGATTCTTGGCAGGCAATTTTTTTCCTTCAATTTTTTAAATATGTCATCCCATTGCCTTCTTGCCTACATGGTTTCTGCTGAGTAGTCAGAGCTTATTCTTATTTGCACTCCTTTGTAGGTGACTTTTCGTTTATCCCTCTCTGCTCTTATAATTCTCTCTTTATCTTTGGTTTTGGCAAGCTTGATTATAATATGTCTTGGTGACTTTCTTCTAAGATCTACCTTACGTGGAGCTCAATGAGCATCTTGGATAGATATCTTCTCATCTTTCTCAATATCAGGGAAGTTTTCTGCCAACAAATCTTCAGCAATTCTCTCTGTATTTTCTGTTATCCCTCCCTGTTCTGGTACTCCAATCACTCGTAGGTTATTTCTCTTGATAGGGTCCCACATGATTCTAAAGTTTTCTTCATTTTTTTACATTCTTTTATCTGATTTTTCTTCAAATATATTAGTGCCAAGTGATTTATCTTCGAGTTCTGAAATTCTAGCTTCTACTTGCTCAATTCTGCTCCTCTGACTTTCTACTGAGTTATCTAATTCTGTAATTTTATTGTTAATCTTCCGAATTTCTGATTGCTGTCTATGGATTTTTCCAACTTCTTAAACTTATCATTATGTTCCTGAATAATCTTTCTGATTTCTTCAGTTGCTTCATCTGTGTGTTCCTTGGCTTGTTCTGCGTATTGCCTCATTTCCTTCCTGAAGTCTTAAAGGGTTCTGTATATTAAACTTTTGTATTCTGCTTCTGGTAATTCCAGGAATGCACTTTCATCTAGAAGATCCCTGGATTCTTTGTTTTGAGGGCCTGTTGAGGTGATCATGCTCTGTTTCTTTATGTGACTTGATATTGACTGTTGTCTCCAAACCATCTATAAGTTATTGTATTTAGTTTATGCTTGCTTACTATGTCATAGCTGCTTGCTTTGTTTCATTTTGGTATACCACTATGGGTTGCTTGAGTGAGCTAGCTTGATTATTTTTGCCACTGGAGCTCTGGTGTCCTGCCCCTAGCTGGCTAGAGCTGTTATCAGTTATATCAGTCTAGGAGTCCATTCAGTTTTCTTGTATGAATTCAACTCAGGTTTCCAGGTAGCTGCTATCAAGTGTGTGGTACAGGCTCTGTTGTACAGTCTTAGAGGGGTGGGGTGATTGGTGTATATACTGGTATGTGATTGCAGCAGGGGGTCATGCTCTGAATAAGGCAGGGGGCTGAGAACCGACCCCCAAGTGTCTCTGAGGAAAACATGTCTCTGTTCCCTAGAGCATGCTGGTGGGTGGGTTCTGCAGAGGGACCGTGGACACCCAAAGTTTTTGGTTGTAAGGACTGGGAGGTACCAGTTATCTTTGGACTCCTGTCGCAGGTGGCTGGGTGACCTGAGTGGAGCTATCAGGCCTTAGGTCCCTGATGTGGGTAGGTGAGGACCTTGTTTAATAGGCAAAGCAATGTCAAATGTCAAACACCCACCTCTCCACAGCACAGCTGAAAAGGTTGGAGTCTTCCAGCAAGGGCCTATTCTCCCAAAATAGGCCCGCACAGGTCCACGCAAAAGGGAAAGGTGCTCAAGGTCCATGGACGGTTTATGCCTGGACAGGAGCTGCTTCTATTCTTAGCTCCCCTGGTTAATGGAGCTAGCAAATTATCTTTTCCCCAAACTGCAAATTTTTTCCTTCCCCAAATCCGGGAGGATGGCTCTAGGTGCTCACCAGGGTCTATCTCAGGCCCAGGGATTCAGTCGCTGAAGCCGGCTTGGGGGTGGGGGGGAGGTGTGCGGTAATATATACACAAGTACTTAGCTTTTGCCAAGAGTGCCGTCCTCCTCAGGTTCCGGAGGTGTGAGTAGGCTGTGTGGCTGGCTGATTCTCCCTAAGGAAACTGCTGCCGAATGCTAGGACCAGCCTGCTGCCGCTGCCGCCACTCCAGGAATGGTGCCTGAGGGCTCCCTGTGATTCAGGTCCAGTAACTCCTCTTCACTATTGAATGGCCTCTTCCTCCCCCTGCCCCTCAGTTCGTTGTCTAAGCTTGCCTTTGATGCTCAGGGCTCCAAGCTTGTCACAAATATACTCGTTTCACTTGTTTTTTTTGTAAAGAGGGCTTGATGGAAGCGTCTGTCTATTCTGCCATCTTGGCTCCGCCCCCACCTCCTTTTTTTGACAGCCAAGTTAGAATCAGAATAGTTTGAGGCAGATAAACCAAACCAAAAAAACCAAACCCACTGCCATCGAGTCGATTCCGACTCATAGCAACCCTAAAGACAGAGTAGAACTGCCCCATAGGGTTTCCAAGGAGCACCTGGTGGATTCGAACTGCTGACCTCTTGGTTAGCAGCTGTAGCTCTTAACCATTATGCCACCAGGGTTTCCAAGGCAGATAAAAGGAGTACTTAAATCTCACCAGTGCAGTCCAGGCACACAGGGCAAGAGTCTCATGTGGTTTGATCCATATTCCTAAGGGAACATGTATGGATTTACGTGAAATAGCTCCTCCACGATCACATCAAGGAATCTATGTTGTTTGTAGGTAGTTGCTGAAGGACTCACGGCTCCCAGTATGTTTTAATTATTTTTCAGAGAAAATTAAAACCCACTGCCTTCTACATAAAATTTGCCTTCATCAATTTTATAGTGTTTTTTTTCCCTCTGGGTTCCATGTTCTTTAAAGACCTCTCCTTTAAAATCTTATCAGTCTAAAAGGAATCAAATTAAGGATTCCACTGGCAATAAGGATTCCATCATGGCCACTGCAAATGAGTATGAAGAATACACCCCTCTGAACCAGTGCTGAAGATGTAAGACATTCCCTCAGGAAGTCAGGCCTGTTTTCTCCAATATGGAAATAGCACTTCCTGATTAGGGCCGTGACTAGTTTTATCCTTTGGAGGATTGTTTTGCGCTTTCCTTCAATTAAAAGGAATTTAACATGTTTCCTGCTCTCCTACCTATCTGTAGTCATCACAATTCATACATAGTCAACAGATTTCTCAAATGGGGCCAGAGGTGTAGAAAACAACACACACGGCCTTCTTACTGATTTTTTTTTTCAATATTGGCAGTTACTTCCTAGGTTAAAACCATAAAATGTACCTCCCTAATCCTAACAAAGTATTCTTCTGAAGAAACTGAGATCCTACGAAGTCCCAATCATTCTTAAAATAAATACGTTAGGAAAATATTGTCCTTTGATCTCCAGATTCCAGTTCACCTTTACAAAGAAACATAATGCAACAGCCTCTCCATCTACAAAGTTTTGATCAACATTCTTTCCTAAAATATTATGTAAGTAATAAAATACAATAAAATAAGCTCAATTTCAATCATTTTAAATTAATTTGTCCTTTACTTGCGCCAAAAAGAATTAAGATCAATTTCTTTGCTCTTTATTTAGCATAAATCAACAGCTCTGTTCTAGTAGACAGTAGAACGTTCTTCAGCAAACTCTAATTTATTTTTCTTAAAATACTTGTTAAATAATTACTAATTAGGTTGACTATAACCCAAAAAAGGAAAACAAAACAAAAATCTGCAAGTTTGACACATGGAATAACAATTTGTCTCCCTAGTCTTATATTACTGAGAAATGTTCACTTAAAGATTATTCATTCCTACTAAAAATATGCATCTAAAACAATCTATGTCAATGTGCTGACATCTGTCATCCTGAAGACATTTCTGCAGCTGTCATTGGGAAGGTATGGAAAACGAACTGACTAAATATGCTAAATGTGGGTGCAGGAGGTCTTTGCATTTATGAATTGTGGTTTACTATTTACTGTAGTATTCATATTTGAATGTTAAGGAAATGTATAAAAACATGAGCATGTTAATTATTTTCTTACTACTAAAAGTAATAAGGAATATGAAGTTTTGCTGGCCCAATGGCACGTAGAAAATCCCTGCTCAAACACTGCCTAACCTCTCAGGAATGAGAAAATGGAAAGAAAATTCCTTGCAAGTATTCATATGTGTGCATATAAAGTATATGCCTTTTCAAACTTAAGTTGTCTCCTTCAAGCTTCAGTTTTATCAAATGTTTCCCAAGCGTATAAGGTACAGAAGCACTGACTGATTACAGTCCTATTTCTTAAGTCAGAACACTGCCATGGATGGGTGGATCACCTCTGCAGGCCTAGCCATTCAGGACCACAAACACGAGACCAACACTGGTGCATGAGTTGGAAACACCCTATAAACATCCCCCCACCCCCCATGATTATAAGAATGACTAGGGGATTGTGTGTGTGCATGCACGCGTGCAGGAGAGTGAAAGAGTGAGAGAGATTAGTCCAATATAAATGGAAGAGCTTTCTGATTCATGTGGCACTGGTGGGTTCAAACATCAAGAAGAAATTGTTGGAATCCTTCTCTTCTTATTATTCATTCATTTATCTTCCAGATATAATTTGCATATACCATAATTCATCCTTTTTAGCATGCAGTTCTATGAGTGTGACAACTGCATACACTTGTGTAACCACCACAATCAAGACATAGAATAGACCCAAGTTCCATCACCCCCAAAATTCTCTCTGTCCCTTTGTAGCCACACTTCTCCACACTCCCACTCCTGGAAACCACTGATCTGCGTTTTGGCCCCCCAGTTTTGCCTTTTTCAGAATGTCATATAAATAAATCATATAGTTTGCAGTCTTTTGAGTCTGGGTTCTTTCATTCAGCATCATACATTCATGCTGTGTGTATGGATGGTTTGTTCCCTTTTATTGCTGAGTAATGTGTTTTGTTTTTTTTTTTTAATGCCCCATTGTGTGTACATACCACACAGTCCTCAGTCGAGGAACATGGGTTGTTTCCAGTTTGGAGAGATTATAAATGAAGCCACTATAAACCTTCACTCAGGTACAGGTTTTTGTTGAACAGAAGTGTACATTTCTTTTAGATAATCACCTAGAAGAGGGATTTCTGGATTGTATGGCAAGTGTCTGCTCAGCTTTATGAGAACCTGCCCGCGGTTACCAAAAAGATTGTTCTATTTTCAATTCCCACCTCTCTTTCCTTCTTCATTGAAATCATGTCTCTCCTGACTATTAAGACACTTGAACTCCTCGTGAGGCTCTGTCTTCTCTCCACAACATTCTTCATCTCAAAGACAAACCAACGAAGTAGCAACCAAGTCTAGATGCTTGATAGAGGAAAGCAGAGAGAATGATACATGAATGAGGAATACCTACTTCTGCCCCATATGTGTGTTCCCAAAAACGGCTTAAATGAACATCCAGAGACTGAAGGCAGAAAACGGGTGGGCCAAAAAACACAATAAACTTGCCCATTTCTTCAAGCAGTTCTTCCAGTGCCTTTTTTACTCAAAGAATTGGGTAACGGGATTGGTTTTAAAAGAAAAAAAAAAAAATTGAAGTGCTATCACTGGAGTATACATCTAACATCAGGAAAATCCCATTTTTCAATACAGGCCCAATTTGAGTTTTCTAAAAATGGTACAGAAAAAGTAGAAATTTTTATCTAAAGAACAATAGGAAAATGTGGTACTTTTCTGTGATCAGGACACCAGTGTGGTGAGAGCAGAGTGTGCTAAAGCCACTGGGCTGCTGGCCTGGTGCCTGGTCATTAAACTTTGTGATAAAAAGGCCTCACAACTAGGTTTATTCAGAACAAATTAATCAACTTATGCAGATAAACTCCTGGCTACATGACAAAACACTCTCCTGGATCCCCAAAAATGATTGGCTCCAAGGTACATGAACCCAACAGGTAAAGAAACTTGTTGCCCTGATAGGAGATTAAATCATTAACTTTTTAATCAAAATCAACATAACTATTTGTTCTGGTTTTTATGACTCCTTAGCAAATTACTTCTAACACTTAAAACAATGACACCATCACAGTTACTCACAAATATGGAATGTGGGCAGGGCTCAGCAGCGACAGCTTTTCTCTGCTCTACTTGGCGTCAGCTGAAGCTGCTGGAAGGCTGAGGCTGGAAACATCTGGAGGTGCCCTTGGTCACATGACTGGCAGTTGATGCTGACTGTTGGCTAAGACTTGAGCAGGAGCTGGGTCTCATACAATATGATGGTTGCATTCCAAGGGTGAGTATCTCAAGAGAGAGAAGAAATCACCTTGTATGCCTTAGCCTCAGAAGTCACTCAATGTCTTTTGCTTGAGACAGTTACAAAGGCCCTCACAGACTCAAGGGGAGGGACATAGACTCCAGTGCTCAGTGGAAGGAGTGTCAGTGGCACACTGAATACAGAACATGGAATATATCATATATACTGGTGCTGCCATCTTTGGAAAATACAATCTGCCACTCTGTTGTGAGCCACTGAGGTACCAGCTACTAGCATGATCTTTCATAAATGCAAATCTTCATCACATCATCACTACTGTCTTTGAAGGGCCAGAACTCACCCTCTTTAGTGGCAAACACAGGCCTAACCAATGCGGCTCCACCTTCTCTCCCACTGTATTTCGGCTCACTTCTCTCAAAATCAACTTTCAAGCCATTCAGAGCTACTTGTGTTTTCCCGGATTCACTTGGATCTCACATGTGTATAGCCTCTTCTTGGAGAAGCCTTCTGTCTATGCTCCTCTTTGCTTCCCCTCCACCCATGTCGACAGGAATTATTTCTCCCGAGTTGTGACCTCCTCTGGTATGGTGTCACTGGAAGAAGTGGCCTACAGCTGTACTGGACAAAAAGGAGGAAACCTGAGTTGTATTCCTGGCCTTTGGCCCTGACCAACTGTTTGACTCACGGTTTGCAATTCACTTTTCTGAGTCACAGTTTCTTCATGTTTAAAGATGCAATTATATAGTTCAGAAACGCAGAGCGGTGATGGTTGTACAACACCATGAATATAAGCAATGTCACTGAATTGTACATGTGAAAGGAACTGGCAAATGTTCTGTAATATATATTTTTACCATAATAAAAAAATTTTAAAAAAAGAACTGCAAAAAGAAAAAAAATGCAATTATGGCCCCAAATGTGAAACAGCTCAGGTGTCCACTGATAGGAGAATGGATAAACCATGGTATACTCATACATTAGACTACTACTCAGCCAGAAAAAAGAATGGACTTTTGACACACACGTCAACACAGATGAACATCAAACTGAATGAAAGAGACCTTACACAAAGAGAATATCCTGTAGGATTCCATTTATATGAGGATCTAGAACAGGCAAAAGCAAATATGACAGTTGGAAAAAAATCCTAACAGTGGTTGCTGGGAAAAGGAGAGGTTTACTGGAGAAAAGCCTTGAGGAACTTTCTGGGGCGATGGTAACACGATCTTGTTTAAGTGTTTGGGTTGCACAGGCACGTGCATTTTTGGAACTCATTGAATGATAAACTAAGAACTGCACACTTCCACTGTATGTAAATACATGTCTACCTCAAAAGAACCATGAACAAATATTGAACTCCAGTTAGTGGTATGCATGCAAACGGAAGTATTTGGGAGGAAATGTAGTGATGTCACCGTACTCTGAAATGCATGAAAAGGATGGATCAGATGGATGAAGGGTAAATAAATAAACATGTGATAAAGTGATAATAAAATGTTCACTATAGAATCTAGGGAGTGGTTATATAAGTGCTCAATATAAAGCTTCCAGCTGTTTTCTGTATACTGGAAAATGTTCATAATAAATTGTTGGAGAAACATAAAGATGGTTTATGAAATGCTTTTGAGATTACAAGGTTTTCTTCCATTTTAGTTCTCTCATAAAGCAGTAAAGTCTTGATTATCTCACAGAACCGTTTCAAAGAATAAATGCAATTGGTCTTATAATCCAATGTACGAACGTGGTTTGAAAATGCAAACCACATGCAAAAAGTATGATTATTATGAACAGTGGTAGCTCTCTAACAGTGAAATGAGCCACCTTACTATGAGGAGCCAACTCTCGACTAATCAGAATGCACCAGTGAATGGCCACACTTTGGGGATTCTGACACTTTGGATACGGGATTCGGAAATCTCAGGAAGGTATAACTGGATGGAATTGATGGCTTTTTTCTCAAAGTTTTACAATTCATGTTCTGAGAAAACCTATATTGGAGATTTGGATATTTTGTATGTAATAGGATAAATATATTAAACTTTTAAAAGTGAACCTAGTGAAAATTTTGACACATGACAATGTTTTAAAGTTTTTATTGTGGTAAAATAGTTGTTGTTGTTATTGTTAGCTGCCATTGAGTGGGTTCCAACTCATAGTGACCCTACGTACAACAGAACAAAACACTGTTGTACCTGTGTCATCTTCACAATCATTGCTATGCTTGTGCCTATCGTTGCAGTCACTTTGTCAATTCATTTTGTTGAGGGTCTTCCTCTCTTTCATTGACCCTCTACTTTACCAAGCATGATGTCCTTCTCCAGGAATTCGTCCTTCCTGATAACATGTCCAAAGTACACAAGATGAAGTCTCACCATCCTTGCTTCTAAGGAGCATTCTGGCTATACTTAGATTTGTTCATTCTTCTGGAAGTTCATAGTATGTTCAATATTCTTCACCAACACCATAATTCAAAGACATCAATTCTTCTTCAGTCTTTCTTGTTCATTGTTCAGCTTTCATTTGCATATGTTGTTGTTAGTTGTTAGGTGCCGTCGAGTCGGTTCCGACTCATAGCGACCCTATGCACAACAGAACGAAATACTGCCTGGTCCTGCGCCATCCTTACAATTGTTGTTACACTTGAGCTCACTGTTGCAGCCACTGTGTCAATCCACTTAGTTGAGAGTCTTCCTCTTTTCTGCTGACCCTGTACTCTGCCAAGCATGATGTCCTTCTCCAGGAACTGATCCCTCCTGACAACATGTCCAAAGTACGTAAGACACAGTTTTGCCATCCTTGCCTCTAAGGAGCATTCTGGTCGCACTTCCTCCAGGACAGATTTGTTTGTTCTTTTGGCAGTCCATGGTATAGTCAATATTCTTCGCCAACACCACAATTCAAAGGTGTCAATTCTTCTTCGGTCTTCCTTATTCATTGTCCAGCTTACACATGCATATGATGTGATTGAAAATACCATGGCTTGGGTCAGGCGCACCTTAGTCTTCAGGGTGACATCTTTGCTCTTCAACACTTTGAAGAGGTCCTTTGCAGCAGATTTGCCCAATGCAATGCGTCTTTTGATTTCTTGACTCCTGCTTCCATCGGTGTTGATTGTGGATCCAAGTAAAACGAAATCCTTGACAACTTCAATCTTTTCTCCTTTTATCATGATGTTGCTCAATGGTCCATTTGTGAGGATTTTTGTTTTCTTTATGTTGAGGTGTAATCCATACTGAAGGCTGTGATCTTTGATCTTCTTTAGTAAGTGCTTCAAGTCTTCTTCACTTTCAGCAAGCAAGGTTGTGTCATCTGCATAATGCAGGTTGTTAATGAGTCTTCCTCCCATCCTGATGCCCCGTTCTTCTTCATATAGTCCAGCTTCTCAGATTATTTGTTCAGCATACAGATTGAATAGGTATGGTGAAAGAATACAACCCTGATGCACACCTTTCCTGACTTTAAACCAATCAGTATCCCCTTGTTCTGTCCGAACAACTGCCTCTTGATCTATGTAAAGGTTCCTCATAAGCACAATTAAGTGTAATGGAATTCCCATTCTTCACAGTGTTATCCATAGTTTGTTATGATCCACACAGTCAAATGCCTTTGCATAGTCAATAAAACACAGGTAAACATCCTTCTGGTATTCTCTGCTTTCAGCCAGGATCCATCTGACATTAGCAATGATATTCCTAGTTCCACGTCCTCTTCTGAAACTGGCCTGAATTTCTGGCAGTTCCCTGTCAATATACTGCTGCAGCCGTTTTTGAACGATCTTCAGCAAAATTTTGCTTGTGTGTGATATTAACGATATTGTTCTATAATCTCCACATTCAATTGGGTCACCTTGCTTGGGAATAGGCATAAATATGGATCTCTTCCAGTCAGTTGGCCAGGAAGCTCTCTTCCATATTTCTTGGCATGGACGTGTGAGCGCCTCTGGCACTGCATCTGTTTTTTGAAACATCTCAATTGATATTCCATCAATTCCTGGAGCCTTGTTTTTCGCCAATGCCTTCAGAGCAGCTTGGACTTCTTCCTTCAGTACCATCGGTTCCTGGTCATACGCCACCTCTTGAAATGGTTGAATATTGACTAATTCTTTTTGGTATAATGACTCTGTGTATTCCTTTCATCTTCTTTTGATGCTTCCTGCATCGTTTAATATTTTCCCCATGGAATCCTTCACTATTGCAACTCGAGGCTTGAATTTTTTCTTCTGTTCTTTTTGCACATGAGGTGATTGAAAATACCATGGCTTGGGTCTGTGTCATCTGCATATCACAGGTTGTTAATGAGTCTTCCTCCAAATACATATATATACATAAACCAAACCCAGTGCTATCGAGTCGATTCCGATTCATAGCAACCCTAAAGGACAGACTAGAACTGCCTCATAGTGTTTCCAAGGAGCACCCGGTGGATTTGAACTGCCAACGTTACGGTTAGCAGTGGTAGCTCTTAGCCACTACACCACCAGTGTTTCCATATACATATATAAAACAAAATATTTGCCAATTCAATAATTTTTACATCTATAATTGCATGATATTGATTACATTCATTATGTTTTACAACCATCACCACTATTCTTTCCCAAATTAATCTATCATGATTAACAGAAACTCAGTGCTCCCAGAGAAACCCTGGTGGGGTAGAGGTTAAGTGCTCCTGCTGCTAACCAAAAGGCTGGCAGTTCAAATCCACCAAGCGCTCCTTGAAAATTTTATGGGGCAGTTCTACTCTAACCTGCAGGGTCACTATGAGTTGGAATCGACTTGACAGCAAAGGGTTTGGTTTTGAAAGGGTCAGTGCTCCCTAAGCAATGACTCCCCCTCCCCATGACTAGTAAACACTAATAAACCTTGGTCTCTATATATTTGCCTATTCTAGATATTTCACATATGGGGGATCACACAATAATTGTCTTTTTGTGACTGACTTATTTTACTCAGCATAATGGTTTCAAGATTCATCTACGTCACAGTACTTCATTTATCTTTACGGCCGAGTAGAGATCCATTGTATGTATATACAATGTTTTGTTTGTTTATTCATCTGTTGATGGACGTTTAGGTTGTTTCCACCTTTTGGCAATTGTGAACAGAGCTGCAATGAACAATGGTGTATGCCGCATGACAATTTTAATTCTTTATCTTATAGATTTATTTTTTGCCTAGATCATGTGAACAAACTTAAGCTGCAAACAATACAAAGGGATATAAAAGTGACAAGTAATTCTCTTTCCCACTTCTTCCAACAGCTGATCTGACTCATCTCTTTGCATCCTTTCGGAGACATTCTACTCGTAATCTAGTGTGTCTGTGGGTATGTCTGCATGCATAAACTTCACCTACCCAACTTTACCCCCTCCCATATTTGGAATCATATAAAATTTGATCAGCATCCTTGCTTTTCTTTCTTAACCATATACTTTGGATATCATTTCATTCCAGCACATCCAGGCCTCTCTCATGGTTTCTAATTATAATACACCATTATATTTCTGTACCATGATATATTTAACCAGTCTCCACTGTTGGACACTGTGGTGGATAGTGTGAGACATAGCCTAGGTCGCCCATTAATGAGGTACTTTTCGCTCCAACTATTAAGAGAGTTGTTGATTGTCAGCTGGACACCCTTTCAGGAATTTTCTCAGCTGCAGAGAGTTGTTTCCCCCAAGAAAGATCATGCCTCTTGGGGAAGGCCAATATACCCAATGTCTCTTCAATGTCTGGTTCTCTTGGTCAAACTCAGCACAACTCAAAGACCTACTAGACTCCCCATCAGCTGAGCTGAGTTTTTGACTATGTCCACACATCCGGTTTTTCTTCCTCAGAACACACCTGCTTCCACCTCTTCCTGTCCAAAGGTGTTGATCTGAAGGGCATTCCTTGAAACACATTCTACATGCTAAACTCCACCTCAGAGTCTCCATCCATGGAAACCCAGGCTGAAACAACCATTTAGGACCACTCTAATCATTTACTACGATAAAAAAACCTGTTTGCAAATGATGTCTTTGACAATGGACCATCTCCCCAACATATAAACAACTCCTAGAAATTAAAAAGAAAAGAAGGGCAAAGGGGCAGTATTTGTCAAAATTGTTAATGCTTTTACCCTTTGACATAGAAGTCCCACTTCCTGCAATTTATCTAACATTGTGGCATCATTTGTAACACTAAAAAGTTGAAGTTGGAAAAAACTCAAGTGTCCATCAACAGGGGACTAGTTAAATAAACTACCTAACTGGGCCTATGCAACTGGAAAAGGAATGAGAGGCCCTTTATGTGTGGACGTGGAAAGATTCCTGGGATATACTGTTATGTTACAAAAGGTGCAGTACAGGTAAGCAGTATGCAACCTTTTGTGTAGGAAAGGAGAGCTTAATAATACTTACACAAAACCCTGTATTTGCAAAAACAAACACAGAAAGCAAGTATTAGAGACACTTCCAGAGGGCAGGGGACAATGGTGTGGACAGAGTCACAGACAAAAGTGGAGTTTATTATGTTTAAGTTTTTATGGTATATACACAAATATATACCATACCTGGTAGCCCAGTGATTAAGTGCTCTGCTGCTCAATGGAAGGTTGGTGGTTTGAACTCACCAGCAATTCCATGAGAGAAAGAGATGACAGTCTGCTTCCCTAAAGGTTACAGCCTTGGATACCCCATGGGGCAGTTCCACCCTGTCTTATAGGGTCACAATAAGTTGGAATTGACTCGACAGCAACGGGTTTGGTTTCGGTTATGGTTATCCAGTTGCCATCAAGTTGACTCTGACTCATGGAAACCCCATGCGTGTCAGAGCAGAACTGTGCTCTGCAGGGTTTTCAATGGCTGACTTTTCAGAAGTAGATGTCCAGGTCTCTCTTCCAAGGTGACTCTGGATGGACTTGAACCTCTAATCTTTCCATTAGCAGCTAAGCAGGTTAACTGTACCACCTAAGGACCTTTATTCATATGTGTGTATATATATATATATACACACACACACACACACACACACACATACATACTTTGTGTGTAGATAGACAGATATACATACACACACATTTGTACAATAAAAAGATGAAAGGCAGACACCCATGGTATTAGAAAGCAGTGTGCACCAGTACTTTGCATAATCTAAATAAATAAAATTAACTTAATCTCTTTGTCTGCTGTCACCATATCATGGAAAAATGTCTGTCTAGGTTTTCATAAAATATTTGGAAAGGTTTGATTTAAAATAAAGGCTATGTAGTACTCTCAAAATTGACTCTGGATACCTCTAGGGAATAACTCAGAAAAGGAAACATTCCCCAGAGTAATCAGAACTGAAGTGAATCATGGCGATTTTGTGTGATGGCCTCTTGGAGGACTTCCACACTTGTCTGTGGGCAACGGGGAAAGGTTCAACTATTAATTCAAAACTGAAAATCACAGGGCAGGGGCTTGAAACTGTAGGCATTGGGGTGCAGACCCAGTTGTTCTCACAAAGGCAACTCTGTGGAACACCCTCCAGGAGGAACTGCAGCTGAGACCCGTTTGGTTAAACAGGTTATGGATTCTTCAAATACTGCCGAAAAGGCCAGCTAGCAGTTAGGATATTAGAGACCAATCAGGTATATAATATTTGCCCATAATTTTCCTGTTTTGAAACAAATTACTGAAATATACAGAAGATGCTGTCCTTGCTATTAAGGAATTTACAAATCTAGTTTTAGAAGGATTAGGCTAAGAAATACCTTTTTAAACATTTCACCAAAGAGGACCCCACACATCTGTTAGTTTGTCATACTGTGGTGGCTTGCACATTGCTCTGATGCTGGAAGCTATGCCACCGGTTTTTCAAATATTAACAGAGTCACCCATGGTGAACAGATTTCAGAGGGGCTTCCAGATTAACACAGACTAGGAAGAAGGACCTGGCAGTCTACTTCTGAAAAAATTGGCCAGTGAAAACCTTACGAATAGCAGCAGACCAATGTCTGGTACAGTGCCAGAAGATGAGTCCCTCAGGTTGGAAAGCACACAAAATATGACTGTGGAAGAGCTGCTTCCTCAAAGCAGAGCTGACCTTAATGATGTAGACGGAATCAAGCTTTTGGGATCTACACTTGCTCAGGTGGCATTACTCAAAATGAGAAGAAACAGCTGCCAACATCCATTAAAAATCAGACACAGAATGTACGAAGTATGAATCCAGGAAAATTGGAAGTCATCAAAAATGAAATGGAATGCATAAAGATCAATAACCTAGGCATTAGTGAGCTGAAATGGACTAGTATTAGACATTATGAATCACACAATTACATGGTCTATTATGCCAGGAATGACAAATGCAAGAGGAATGGTGTTGCACTCAACATCAAAAAAATTTCAAGATCTATCCTGAAGTACAATGCTATCAGTGATAGGATAATATTCATACACCTGCAAGGAAACCAGATAATACGACTATTATTCAAGTTTATGCACCAACCGCTGATGCCAAAGATGAAGAAACTGAAGATTTTTACCAGCTTCTGCAGTCTGAAATTGAACAAACATGCAATCAAGAAGCATTGATAATTACTGGTAATTGAAATGCAAGAGCTAGAAACAACAAATAAGGATTGGCAGTTGGAAAATAGGCCTTGGTGACAGAAATGTAGTTAGAGAAAAACCAAAGGGACAAACACGCTCCACATTTCTCAAGATGAAAGACCTAAAGAAAAAATTCAAGCCTCAAGTTCCAATATTGAATGATTCTATGGGGAAAATATTGAATGATGCAGGAAGCGTCAAAAAAAAAAAAGATGGAAGGAATACAGAGTCACCGTACCAGAAAGAACTGGTTGACGTTCATCCATTTCAGGAGGTACCATATGATCAAGGACCAACGGTACTGAAGGAAGAGATCTAAGCTGCACGGAAAGGAATGGGAAAAAGCAAAGCTCCAGGAATTGACAGAATAACAATTGAGATGTTTCGACAAACAGATGCAGCGCTGGAGGTGCTCACTCATTTATACCAAGAAATTTGGAAGGCAGCTTCCTGGCCAGCCAACTGGAAGAGACCCATATTTGTGCCCATTCCAAAGAAAGGTGATCCAACAGATGCAGAAATTATCGAACAATATCAATATCATGCACAAGCCAAATTTTGCTCAAGATTATTCAAAAGTGGTTGTAGCAGTACATCAACAGGGAACTGCCAGGAGTTCAAGCCAGATTCAGAAGAGGATGTGGTATGAGGGATATCATTGCTGATGTCAGATGGATCCTGGCTGAAAACAGAGCATACCAGAAAGATGTTTACCTGTGTTTTATTGACTATGCAAAGGCATTTGACTGTGTGGATCATGACAAATTATGGATAACATTAAGAAGAATGAGCATTCCAGAGGACTTAAATGTGCTCATGAGGAACCTGTACATAGACCAGGATGCAGTCATTAGAACAGAACAAGGGGATACTGTGTGGCTTAAAGTCAGGAAAGATATGCACCAGGGTTGTATTATTTCACCATACTTATTCAATCTGTATGCTGAGCAAATAATCCAAGAAGTTGGACTATATGAAGAAGAACTTAGCATCAGGATTGGAGGAAGACTCAGTAACAACCTTCAATATGCAGATGACACAACCTTGCTTGCAGAAATTGAAGAGGACTTGAAGCATTTAGTGAGCAAGATCAAAGACTACAGCCTTCAATATGGATTGTACCTCAACATAAAGAATACAAAAATCCTCACTACTGGACCAATAAGCAACATTACGATAAATGGAGAAAAGGTTGAAGCTGTCAAAGATTTTATTTTACTTGGATCCGCAATCAATGTCCATGGGATCAGCAGTCAGGAAATCAAACAATATGCTGCACTGGGCAAATCTTATGTAAAAGTCCTCTTTAAAGTGTCGAAAAGCAAAGATGTCACTTTGAGGGCAAAAGCCAAAAGGTGGAGACAGCCTAAATTTCAATGACTTGAAGAATGGGTAAACAAAATGTGATACATACATACAATGGAATATTACTTAGTGATAAAGAGAAATGCAGTCCTGACACACACTACGACATGGGTGAATCTTGGAAACATTATGCTGAACGAAATAAGACAGTCACAAAGGGATGGATCCCACTTAGATGAAATAGGAAAACGTATCAATGGCAGTGGATGGTGGGTTATAGAGACCAAAGTGTATCAGTGGTTACCAGGGGTGGGAAGGGAAAAGGGGAGTCTTTACTTAGGAGAGTTGCCCCATAGCATTCCTAAGGCTGTAATCTTTGTGGATACAGACTGCCGCATCTTTTTCCCCCGCAGAGCAGCTGGTGGGTTTGAACCACTGACATTTCGGTTAACAATGAGGGCTCCTCAAGTGTTTCATAGAGGTGGTGTGTTTTACAATGCTGAATATTTAAAGAAGCAAAGAGCTGAGTCCATGGAGAAAGGTCAGCGTGAATTTCACAGAAGCTTGGACACTGGAGCGGGGTATTAAAGAACTTTGGAGCTAACAGAGAAGCACATGGAAAGACTTGATAAAGTAAGTTCAAAAACAACTAATTGTGTTTAGAAAGTTTTTCTGTTTCCATGGTTATAATAGTTACACGTGGTTGACAAAAACTGCTACTAAGAGGGTTAAAAAGCAACATTATGGTTATTTTTATTGTTTGAGCCAAGTTTCTAAACCTGAATTGGATCAGAAGTATCTGGATCATAACCAGTGCCAGATATTAGTATATTAGTTATATGAGGTTTTTGATTAGCAATTTTCATAGCTCAAGGTTTAAGTCCAGTTTATTCTCTTTATTTTTGGTTCTTAATATTAAATTTTTGTCATGGACACAAATAGAATCTTAGATACTGCTCCAAAAGGTATTAGTTTAAGCAATTTGGGTTCTGGTATTGCAATTAATGTATCTGGTAGATAAACAAAATAAAAAAAATTTTTTTTGCTTCATTTCTGCAACTGTACAGTAGATAGGTTAGCTTTTGGGTAGGTGTCTCTTGCAAGTGCAAAAAAAAAAAAAAAGTCAGCATGAACCAAACATCCCTAGGTTTTATAGATTTAAAATATATTTAGCAACAAGAAGAACAACAAGACTTTGGGAAAACTTATCTTCCATTTTCATACTAAAGTATACTAGTGGTTGGGATATATTTCATTGCTGCTTGCTTTTATGGTACACTGTTTCATAGCACATGCATTTTAAAAGCACCCCAAATGGAGGTGTAATATTTGAAACAACAGGCTGAAACATACCAACAATTGTGAGGATGGCACAGGACCAGGCAACCTTTCCTTCTGTTGTACGTAAGGTCTCCATGAGACGAAGCCAACTTGTTGGCAACTAACAACAAAAAAAGGAGGTGCATCTGACAGAACTCCTGAATACTTTCAGGTCTAGGTGGAAAACAAATGACCTCAACAGAGCACTTGTCTCACCTGAAAGCGGTGATGTTATCTCTACTGGAAGCATAATGACTACAATGTTGTACACAAGGAAAGTGGAAGCTGTGTTTTCAGCCAATTAGTAGCTATCTAGTGGCAGGGCTCTTCTTCAGCCTTGAAAGCAGACAGACATTTTAATCCAGGGCATCCTGGAAAACTAGTTTCAGTCAACAAGAGACAGTTTGGGAGTGGAATCCATTCTCCCGTGGATTCCTTCTGGCAAATTCCAAGCAGAGTGGACTGTTTAGGGGCTGGGGCTTTAAGGGACAAGTTTATCAGTTTTAATGTTTCATGGACAGCTCTTGATGCAACTCAAAGTGACTTTGCTTCATGGGCTGTTGGGCATGTCATGAAGCCTCTGATACCACCCTGGGTCAGGGAAGAAGGCTAGGCCATTGATGATGGTGGGAGAATTATTTCTCAGCTACGAGCAGGAGACCACACCACTGGAATGCAATTATTGTTGGTGCCTCAATTATTAGCAATGTGCAACTGAAGTAAGGCATAAACAAACTTCAAATTAATCTAATAGATTTAGTCATTGTCATTTTGCTCTATGGTGATTAATATAATTGCTGTGTATGATAAGAACTATCTTTAAGATAGGGCTGTCCAAGGGTGTAATCAAAAGAACAAAAACCAAACCCTGTGCCATCAAGTCGATTCCAACTCATAGTTTCCCCTACTACAGAGTAGAATTGCCATGTGGGGTTTCCAAGGCTGTAAATCTTTACAGAAGTAGACTGCCACATCTTTCTCCCGCAGAATGGCTTCTGGGTTTGACCACTGACCTTCTGGTTAGCAGACAAAGGCTTACTCGCTGCATGACTAGGGCTCTTCAAGGATGTAATAAGGTGGGACTTCTACCCCCTCCCCCTTTTCCAGCAGAGGGGGGATGGCTGTCATGCTATTGTAGGGAAGATTCCCGCACTGAAAAAAAGCATGACTAGAATATCCTCAAGCCCTGAACGACAGTTATAAGGCTCTTCAGATACTGTTGTCGTCTCCTGTCGAGTTGGCTTCCAACTCAAGGTGACCCCATGTGCAACAGGATCAGACCGTTGCAGTGCATAGGGTTTTTTCGTTGACTGATTTTCAGAAGGAGATTGCCAGACCTTTCTTCCTAGTCCATCTTACTTTGAAAGCTCTACTGGAATCTGTTCAACACCATAGCAACACACAAGACTCCACTGACAGATGAATGGTGGCTACGCATGAGGTGCACTGGCTGGGAATCAAACCGGGTCTCCCACATGGAAGGTGAGAATTCTACCACTGAACCACCAATGCCTCTTTATCAAATATATATATATATAATATATCTAGTGATAAATATATCTAGTGATAAGGTACCTTAAAGTCATGCTAAGGGCTAGTCTGAGGGTTTACTATGTGGTTGGTACTGTGCTAAATATATGATTTCACATAAATGTAAATTTATGATCTACATACTTTTAATATCCTCATTGTACAGAAAAGGAAACTGAGGCTGAGAGAGCTCAGGAGATATGCCCATGTGTGCATGTCTGAGCCGGAAGCTAACTCACCCAGGCGGTCTGCCTCCAGAGCCTTCCTTAATCATAGTGCTCTGCTACGGCAGTCATTGGTGTGGCAGGGAGTGGAAGAGTGGTCCCCGGGAGAGACGCATCTTTGGGCTCCTGTCATTTCCCATCCTCCAAGAAGGGTTGGGTAGGGGTCATCACTAGTCGCACTCACCCTTCACCACCATCATCATGTTTTATTTTTGTCAGTGTTATCCCCCCTCAAATTTTAGACAAGCCCTTCTTTAAGCTAAGACATTTCCAGGAGTCTACTGTGCTCCCGGTCCCTGGTTCATGGACCCCATGGGTTGGGCTTCCAGAATTCCCAAATCTTCAAGAAACCCATGCCTGAGAGGCAGAGAAGCCTTGCCTGCTGTATTATGGAACAAGAGGTCCCTTGGGGCAAGGCTCCTGCTCAATTTTTCCCTCATGTAATCAAAGTGATGGAAATGGGGATGGGAAGGGGAGGACACCAGTGATCCCTTATCTGCTGTTTTTCAAGCTGGTCTATGTCTTGTCTCTATAATGCCTCTATAAATACCCATTTGCAGAACTTTATGTAAACATGTGGTCTGTGTGGTTCAAAAAAAGTCTGAGTGTGACTATAAGAGCAATTTAAATATCCCAAATTATGTCTTTCTTTTGCTGGTTGAAATGAAATGCATGTTCACTTAATAAGCAACCAGTGACCACCACAGGCTGGGGGTGGAAGTAGTGGTTGACTACAAAGTGGCATTTGATTTAACAAGCAAATCTTGAGGGGGAGTTAAATGAAGGGTCATTCATGCCTTGTTGTAGATTACTCTCCTTAAGGGAAAATTCTGGACTTCCCAGTGAGCACATACATTGTGAAAAATATGTAATAATATAAAAGATTTGGACCGACACTTCACCAAAGGATATATACAGGAGGTAAATGAGCTCATAAAAAGATGCTCAATATTATTAGTCATTAGGGAAATGAAACATACATACTTACCATATGATCCAACAATTCCACTTCTAGATTATTTACCAAGTGGAATGTAAATGTATGTTTACATAAAATTCTATAGATGAATATTATAGAGGTATTACTCATAATTGCCAAAAGCTGGAAACAGCCAAAATGTCCTTCAATAGGTGAATGGATGAACAAAACAAAACAAAATGGTGGTATACCTACACAATGGAATACTAAAAACAAACAAAACAAACCTGCTGCCGTCAGGCTAATTCCAACTCATAGAGACCCTATAGAACAGAGTAGAACTGTCCCATAGGGTTTCCAAGGAGTGCCTGGTGGATTCGAACTGCTGACCTTTTTTTTGGTTAGCAGCTGAGCTTTTAACCACTGTGGCACCAGGGCTCCAATGGGCTACTACTCAGAAATAAAAAAGAATGAAGTGCTAACACATGCAACAACATGGAAGAATCTCAAGTGTGTCGTGTTGAATCAAAAGACCACACGCTGTATAATTCCGTTCGAATGGTGTTCCGAGAAAGGCAAAACTATACAGATAGAAATCAGACCAGTGGCTTCCAGAGGCTGGCTGTGAAGATAAGGGTTGGCTACTAAGTGGCACAGGGGGATTTTTTGGAATGACGATCCTGTTCTCACAAGACTGTGAAGTGGTTATACAACTGGGTGCCCTTGTCAAGACTCACAGGACTGTACGCTAAAAAAAGTTCATTTTACTGCATGTAAATTATACCTTAAAACAAAAAAGAGGCATACCATACTAACAAATGCCTTTGGAGGAACAAATGAAACCTCTAAATTGAGGCTAACAAGGGGGCTAAAATCTTTTAGTTAACAGCTTTTAGTCAATAGCTAATGTTATGAAGAAACGACTTTCAAATTGGCAAGAGGCAGACAAAGAAGATGATCAAGACAACATACTGCTTAGTTAAAGTAGCAATAAAAAATTTCATTCTATAATCCCTGGCTAAAAGAGGTAATATTTTAATCAATATTCTTTTATTGGCATGCTCTGGCAGTCCAAGCTGTATTTAGCACAAAGAATCTATTATGCCTCAGTTTGAAAAACAGGGCTGAAAGCTTATACATGCTCCTATTCTTGAGCCTTCTTTAAACAGTCTACTCAGTTGGTCAAGACAATGGAATTGAAAAATGAAGGGCATGCTAAACCCCCTGGAGAGCTGTTGGGAAAACTAATATAGTAGTTTACATGAGTTAAACCGTACAAAAATTGACTAGAAGGGAGAAGAGTTTCTTAATGTGATACTTAGAAATGGAAACCAGCTTAGCTAAAGGTCAAAGGGAGCAAACTCATATGTCCAAGACACAGAAAGAAAGATGAATGGTGTATCATAAATAATTATGTTTCATTTGTATATATAAAGGTGTTTTAAAACTACAGGCCAAAACCTATATCCATTTCCTGTATCAGGCCAACCAGTTCAGAGAAATCGGGCACTCCAGGAAATAGACTGATTCTAAGCAAGTGTAGGACTGTCAGACTAAGGAGGAGATCTCGCCATCACTGGAGCAGATACTTTACGAGCTGTCCTTGTCTCCTTCCCATCATCTCCTCCCTCATCTACTACAAAAGGTGTTCTTGCACTTGTCACATTTTTCTACAGCCTATTTGAAGTCTC
This sequence comes from Elephas maximus indicus, assembly GCF_024166365.1. Taxonomy (NCBI): domain Eukaryota; kingdom Metazoa; phylum Chordata; class Mammalia; order Proboscidea; family Elephantidae; genus Elephas; species Elephas maximus. Next base: position 57,251,427 of record NC_064841.1, on the reverse strand, counting down.
ATTCTTGATCTTGGGGTTTCTAACATATTAATCCAATGTCACTGAAACCCACCGGGTCAGAATGATGGTATTAAGGTGCCTAAAAAACTAAACCAGTTGTGTTGAGTCAATTCCAACTCATGGCAACGCCATGGGTGTCAGAGTTGAACTGTGCTCTGTTTTCAGTGGCTGACTTTTCAGAAGTAGATCACCAGGCCTTTCTTCTGAGGTGTCTCTGAGTGGATTTGAACTGCCAACCTTTCAATAGGTAGCCGAGTGCTTATAAAAACTGATAGAAATGATCTAGCAAATTCGTCCTTATACACTGTCACAAAATTAATTAAAAAAATTAAAGGAAGTGTGATTTCAAAGTTTTAGGAAACTTTGTCTTCACTGGCAGAAGAAAGAACAGAAAGACATACAGGAAAGCTTTATAACAAAATAACAGGGAAAAGCAAACAAACAAAAAACAGAAGAAAAAAACCTAATCAGTAAACTCAACTTCAGAAGACTGAAAACATGTATTTGAGAATTTTAGCCAAAACAAAATTTAAAGGAAGGTAGGAATGTGTTTGAAGAACGAGATCAAAACTGTCCTTCATTCTTTCAAAAGATGAGGTTAAATAACTTGTAATATAATAATGTTCTAATACTTGGAGGGTAGAGTTCTCTATTTGAAAACTGTGCCAGGAAAGATTTAAGTTAGATAAGAAAGGTATTTCCTAAAAGGAAAAGCAAATAATATAATAATAAAAACACATATAACCAAAAAAGCCGCTGCCAAGTCAATTCCGACTCATAGTGACCTTATAGGACACAGTAGAACTGCCGCATAGGGTTTCCAAGGAGCACCTGGTGGATTTGAACTGCCAACCTTTTGGTTAGCAGCTGTAGCTCTTAACCAGTACGCTACCAGGGTTTCATACACACACACACACACACATATGTAATCTCATAAGGAGCCCAGAGGGTGCAACGGCTAAGATCGTGGCTGCTAACTGAAAGGTAAGTGATTTGAACACACCAGCCGCTCTGTGGGAGAAAGGCATGGCAGTCTGCTCCTGTAAAGGTTACGGCCTTGGAAAACCTATGGGGCAGTTCTACTCTGTCACATGAGGTTGCTATGAGTTGGAATCAACTCGATGGCACGTAACAACCATCAATCTTATATACTCTAAAAAAAAATGCTCCAAAAGTTCAGTAAACTCTTCCATATCTGCCTCTACTGAAATGTAGTCAATGGATCATCAGTTTATTGAGCACCGTGTACTCAGTCCTGTAGGGGACACGGGACAAAAAGTAAAGAAATGGTCCCTGAGCTTAGGAAAGTCATCATAATCCGATAAATAAAAATAACATTAACCTGAGAGGCAATCAGTACTCAACTATCGGGTGCTGCCTATGAACAAAATGGGATATTCAGAAAGGGAAACAAGTTGGGATATGCGAGTAAGCGCAAGTGGTGAAATGAGCTGGACTCCCTTGATGGTCTTTTTATTCATTTCTGCTGCAATAACAGGAGCAGGGAAGAAGAGTGGACATTCTGCATACAGAGTCACTCCAACACAGCACCCATCTCTCAAAGGTTCTGGAGCCCTGACCCACCAAGGCTGTAAAGTACCGCTTCTAAGAGTTCTCATCAAAAGCTGTCTTCCTCTACGCCAGCACAGAACACACTGCACTGTAACTGCTGGAGTTCTCATCTGTGTTCCCTACTAGATTCCGAGAGCAGAGTCTGCTGTCTTGTTCATAGTGTCATCAAGACCCAACAGTGCTTGACTTGACTTGGAGAAGGGGGATAAATGATACGAACCAACCAGTCAACGTTCTTTACCATGAATTTTGTTTCTGAACTTGCACTTTTTTTTTTAATTCCAGGGAGGTGTAAGCACTTTATGGAGTTTCAGAGACTCAGTTTTTAAACCATCAATGCCTAAATATATGTATTTTTAATGCTGGATCTTTATGATGATCCTTTTAAATAAGGCAGTTATAAAACATGACTAAAAAGCGTATAGAGTCACATATAAAAGGCCGTAAGGGTCTACTCTTATAAAGTTCAAAGTGATTGTGTATCATAGAGGAGAATCCCTACAGACTGCTGACACTTCTCTGGCTTTATAACAACCTCTCCCTTCCCACACCTTTTGCTAGTAAACTCCCACCTCTGTAAAGCAGCAGTAACCAAGTAGGCTTTAAAAGAACGTTTCTTAAACATGCCCAACTTGTTCTGTAGCCATCCTCCCACTGAAATATAAAACCCCACAAACCTTGCTTCTTCCCTGTTGTTCACTCAAGGGCTGGGCTGACTTTTGACATTTATCATAGAGCTGGAATCAACAGGGAGGGTTGGGTGGGAAAGAGAGGCACTTGACTCTTTCCAGCACACTGATATGACCCTCTCCTCCCATCCTCTTCATTCCTATTCAACCTGCATGTCTTAACTCATTCCATCTGCAAACCTGAGGCCCTGACCCATCAAGGCTGTAGAGTGCCACTTCTAAGAGCTCTCACTGAAAGCTGTCTTTCTCTATGCCAGCACCAAACACACCGTATTGTAACTGCTGGATTTCTTACCTGTGTTCTCTACTATATTCTAAGAGCAGGATCTCTCTATTTTGTTCATCTTGTCCTCAGGATCCGATAGGGCTTGACTTGGAAATAAATGATACAAACCAACCAGTTGCTGCTGAGTTGACTCCAACTCATGGTGACCCCATGCGTGTAAAAGTACAGCTGTGTTCACAGGGTTTTCAATGGCCGTGAATGGCTGTGATGTTTTGGGAAACCCTCGAGGCGCTGGTTAAGAGCTACGGCTGCTAACCAAAAGGTTGGCAGTTCGAAACCACCAGGCGCTCCTGGGAAGCTCCATGGGGCAGTTCTACTCTGCCCTACAGAGTCACTATGAGATGGGATCGACTCAACAACAATGAATTTGGTTTTGTTTTTTCTTTTTGGTGATGTTTTGGAAGTAGATCTCCAGGCCTTTCTTCCAAGGTGTCCCTGGGTAGACTCCAATATGTCAGTTAATAGCAGAGGTGGTAACTGTTTACACTACCCAGGGACTCCAAATGATACAAGGGGAATAGTATTCAGAAAGTTTCTATTTCTAGTAAATTCTCATTCTCAAATTACCGAATGAAAAGTCTTTCTCTAAATAATTTTACGTTCAGACCAAAAACCAAACCCACTGCCCTCGAGTCAATTCTGACTCATAGTGACCCCATAGGGTTTCCGAAGCTGTAAATCTCTATGGAAGCAAACTGCCGCATCTTTATCCTGCAGAGCCGCTGGTGGTTTCGAACTATTGACCTTTCAGGTAGCAGTCAATCATTTTAGCCATTGCACTACCAGGGCTCCTTAACTTTACCTCTATCATATTAAAATTATAGTTATTGCTCAACAATTACCAGGATAAAGTATAAACCAGCCACGTAATCATGAGCTCTGCAAACTGGAACGTTCTTGGGATGGGCTTAGCGCCAGGCCTACAGTCAAAGTTCCCTGAGCACGTGACTCTCAGAGGATGTTTCACGCTCTGTTCACCCATCACTCCCAACAGACTGGGGACTTTGAGAGCAGGGACAAAGCTTGTTGTGGTGGCCCTGGTTCTAGAAATCTCTCTGTTATAGAGTAAATGACACATGGTTGTTGATTTAACAGTATTTGCGTGATACCATTCTCCTAGTTCTCAAAACCAGGCACTCTGGTGGCAGTTAAGCATTTGACTAACCAAAAAGGCTGGCACTTCAAATCCACCTAGCGGCTCCATGGAAGTAAGGCCCAGTGATCTGTTCCCATAAAGATTACAACCCAGGAAAACTTCTGAGGAAGTTCTACTCTGTCATATGGGGTCGCTATGAGGCAAAACAAACTCAATGACACACAACAACTGTTCTTAAAATGAATTTTAGTTGGGTTGAAAATTCTAATACTAGGATTTACACAAAGAATGTACCTTACTACGAAATGTTATAGTGTTGAAATTAAATTTATAGAAATGAAACCACATGTAATGAGAACCAAAATAGATTTCCATTCTTCTCCTACAAAGCTTTTAATAGAAAATGGATGGATGGTTTCTCATTTGAGGAACCCACAATGGTTACAGGAAGGCCCACATGTGGACTGTGTTTTTCAACTGATCTGTTCCCATTAACAATCCCACATTAAGTGTACACATACCAATCTAGGCCCTCAAACAAAGAATATCAGGAAACATAAAACCAGCTGACCAAGCAGGCCTGCAGGCCAAAAGAGGTAGGTTTAGCTGCTAGAAATTTTGTATTTTATCATAATGAGATTTCTCGTGTCAAGAACAAAACACATTTTCTGAGCTGTATTTAATTCATAAATTACACTCAAAAGGGGGGATTTTTTTTTTTATCATAGTTTAAAACATCTATCATCTATTTTGACACTTAAGAGTGAAATATACCTCAAAGTCAGTGTGTTCTTTCATAATTCACAATGCAGCCTGGCTTACTATAGGGAAACACCTACATGCTTGGAATATGTCTGACTAACTCTGCAGAATTTCTGCAGATGTGCATATTAAACCTTAGTTCCCCAAACAAGAAATCGATCATATATTAAATGAAAGAAAGGGCTATCTACAAGCAATTCAACTGTAATTATTTTCAAACAATACCAAAAAAATAACAAACCCACTGCCACTGAGTAGATTCCAATTCATAGCGACCCTATAGGACAGAGTGGAACTGCCCCATAGGGTTTCCAAGGCAGTATCTTTAAGAAAGCAGACTGCTAAATCTTTCTCCTGTGGAGTGGCTGGTGGGTTTGAACCACCAACCTTTCAGTTAAGCAGCTGAGCACTTTAACCACTGTGCAACAATAGGGACATGAAACGTGGTGAAAAAATCAAAACCTCTTCAAAATCAGAAAAAAATAAAGTAAAACAGCTAAAGGGACTATATATGTATTTTCAGAAAAATAAAAAATTCAAAGTATTCATCTACTGAGAATTTTTTTCATATAAGCCATAATTCATTTTACTTTTTCAGTCTGAAGACACACAGACAAGGAAATGCTGGTAGGCCTTATCTCATATCCTGTGTAGTAGCATGTAGCACAGCTTCTTCTTCTGTTTGCTTCTTGCAGGGATGTCAGATGCTGGCAAAATTTAACTGGTTCTCAGCTAAAGCCAGTTGGTTAGGCTTCATTTCACCCCAATATTGCTATGGCCTTAGACTCTCTCTTTCTTATTCAGTGATAATATTTCCAGGCCTCCATGCTAAATATGTATTTAATTCCCTGGACTTTATCCCATACCCGTTAATGATCCCATGTAAACACTAAAATCTCTCATAGGTGGTGTAAAAAATAGACACTATGAGTGGTATATAATTCCCACTTTTTCACATAATGAAGTCCTCAGGTGGCACAAATCGTTATGTGCTCAGCAGCTACTCTCTGACTGATAGATTGGTGGTTTGAGGCCTGGGGACTTGCTTCTGAAGGGTCACAGCCATCAAAAACCCAGCGAGCGGAGCACAGTTCTACTCTGACATACATGGGGTCACTACGAGTTGGAATAGACTTGATAGAAATTTTTTTTTTTGCATAGTGGTACACAATTTCCATTTTTTCACATAAATAGTATTCTCTGAATTAGAAATCATCAGATAACTATCATCATAATTTCAGTCTCATCTCTATTTCAAAGATAATTTGGCATATCTTCTTTATTGCTACACTCAATTTTAAAATAAATCCCTATGGTGCTTTTTTGAAATATAGGTTAAACTTAAGTAACTCTCCTATTGTTTTTGTATTTAAATTTTATTATCAGTAAAAATTTTATCTATTCTAAATATCTTTTGCTAAGGGTTCAGGATGAACCATGGAAAAATGCACACGTAGTAAATACTCAAAACGCTGACAGTGCTAGGCTTTAAAAACGTGCTTCATTAAGGAAATTCTGAGTAACTGACTTCTGGTTTATAGACAGGTTAGGTACTTTAAAAAATTTACTCAATTCTTCCCTTTAGGAAATACCACAGAGGGGTCACATTAGGACTTCAGAAATATATAGGAATCCTTCCCTAAAACCACAACCTCCAGTCTTCGGATTCAAAGTGAATTCCTTCCATTGTCAAAATCAATGAGTCTTAAAAAGTTACTCTATCTTTTCTGCATGTAAATTACATGGGGAGATGGTTACATAGTGGTCATGATTTATGCCACAGGCTTAAAAACTGCATTTAAGTTCTCTGCTTTCCATCTGCCTACATACTGACAACAAATTTTCTGAAACCTTTTTTCCATGTAATTTGCCCATTCCAGAATGAAAAAAGGATTCTACCTTCTAACATCCACAAAACTCCTGTCAAGTTGTTCAGGTCACCTTCATTGACCATTCACATATCTCATCCAGTCCAATCACTTTGCCTTTACTAATTTACTTCCTATGCTTGCCCCAAACACAGACAATATAAGATGTGTGCCTCCCTTGAGCTGGCTGATAGAAATTAAGTCTGTCAAGACTATTCTAGCCCACAGCAGGATTTTACCCTCTGAGAATTATGTTCCATCTGGCCAAGGCCAAAAAGCTTTGCTTTTAATTAGGTTAATACTAAACAAAACGGTATGTAAAGTAGTTTTTCAAATCTTAGATAAACTTTCCAAAACACAGATCTGTCTACACATTTTTGTATCCCTCTGAAGACACACGATGGGCCTTTCACAAACACTTGGGCTCTATTGTCCACTAGGGCTGGTACACTCTGGTCATTCTCTTTTAGATCTGTGATATTGTGGACATTGTCTACTTGGGTTATGACACTCTGGTCATCATCTTCTAGGGCTGCAACATTCTAGTTATTGTCCACTACAGTTGTGACATTCTGGTTATCATCTTCTAGGGCTAGGATTTTCTAATCATCGTCTACTAGCGCTGTGATATTCTGGTCATCATGTACTATGGTTGTAACATTCTAGTCATCATCTACTAGGGCTGTGACATCCTGGTCATCATATCCTAGCACTGTGACATTCTACTCATCATCCACTAGGGCTGTGATGTTCTAATCATCATCTACTAGGGCTGTGACATTCTAACCATAGTCTTCTAGGGCTGTGACATTCTGGTTGCCATCTACTAGGGCTGTGACGTTCTGGTTGCCATCTACTAGGGCTGTGACATTCTGGTCATCATCCACTAGGGCTGTGACAGTCTACTCATCATCTACAAGGGCTCTGACATTATAGTCATTTTCTACTAGGGCTGTGACATTCTGGTCATCATCCACTAGGGCTGTGACAGTCTACTCATCATCTACAAGGGCTCTGACATTATAGTCATTTTCTACTAGGGCTGTGACATTCTGGTCACTGTCAACTAGGGCTGCGACATCCTGGTTATTGTCTACGAGGGCTGTGACAGCCTACTCATCATCTACAAGGGCTCTGACATCATAGTCATTTTCTACTAGGGCTGTGACCATTCTGGTCACCATCTAGGGATGTGACAACCTTGTCATTATGTGCTAGGGCTGTGACATTCTAGTCATCATCTACTAGGGCTGAGATATTCTGGCCATTGTATACTATAGCTGTGACATTCTGGTCATCTTCTACTAGGGCTGTGACAATCTTGTCATCAGCTTCTAGAGTTGTAACAACCTGGTCACCATGTACTAGGGTTGTGACATTCTGGTCATCATCATTTATTATGGATTGTGATGTTTTAGCCTTTGTCTACCAGAGGAAGACAGAAAATTGCCTCTCAATCTCTAATGATAAAAATTTGGTTTTAATGCATAGAAATGTACACCTAAGAAGGATGAATCTTAGTGTATGCTAATTAAACCTAAAAAAAACTGATTAAAAACAACAAAAAAGGAGGGGTCTAGTGGGAGTCAAGGTTGGCATCAATTGGGGTTCAGACCACAGAAGAAGGAGCAGGTGAATAGAAGGAAGAATTTGGGATTTTATTAGAAGGCAATGGTGAGCCCTGAAGGGATGGAAGAATGGTAGTGGGATTCATTCAGTCATTCACTCACTGTCAACATTTTTGAGTGCCTATGCTCCAGATACTGTGCCTGGCACTGGAACTGACTAGAAGCATGTTTTTGAAATCTCTCCCTGGCTGCATGATAGATGGTTCAAGGAGACAAAACTGCGGTTTTTGCAATCGTCCAGGTAAAAGGTACTAAATTAAAACAATAGCAGTGGGGATTGAGACCAAAATCAGATGTATTTGCAGTTCTACTTATTAGCAGAGCCACTACTAAATCATCGACTCTGTTATTTTGTTCCCATTTTTTAATCACTTAAAGCAACTGGGTTGAACAACTGTCTTCTCTCTTATTTAGCCTGAACAAATTTTATGTGGCACTCCAAAAAACCACAAGATCTGTGAACAACAAATCACCTGATGTAAGAATAAAAACACATAAAGCGAGTATGTGTTACTATGGTAAGAATGGTCTAATTAAATCAATTTCTTTTTGGTGAAATATTAATGGATTGTGTCAAGGGAAAGCTGGCATTCCACGGGGCTTTTTGTTAGTGAAACTGGAGATGACTTGAGGTTTATCAATACGGGAATGGTGAAATAGATAGTGGCGAACCATACCATGAAATACCATGAATAGATGTTTTTGTATCGGTGGGGAGTGGGCTCCAATCTATGCTGTTAAGTAAAACATGAATTACTGAACATGGTCACACAGCCTGATGATATTGATGCTAAAACTTCCATTTGTTTGTATTTGTGCACATCACTGTAAATACATAGAACAAGGTGAGAACAGAATGTACACAACGGGACTGCAAAGGAGAGCAGAAGATGGGGTTGAGAGTGAGGGAACTTTCTGCTTGTGTCCCATACTGCAATGGGAATATACCCATGTATTCCAGTGCTTTAGGTTAGTACACCCAGTGAGTAGATTACATTACATCACAGGCCAATAGCTCTTCCAGGCAGTTTTTATGGGCAACTCAAATCATTTCATGATCCTCATAGTAGTGGCTGACTATAAGGCATATGTGTGCATGTGTGTAGTTTTTCTAATTTTCCAAATTGTTTTTAGGCTATATTTTTAAATAACTAAGTATAAAAATAAGACCTGGTAGTTACCAGAAGGCATTTAAGATTAGAATATATTGGCTATTGCAAAGGATTTCCCATTGCAACAAGAATATCATTAAGAGAAATACTACACTTAATTTATTGTTACTTAAGTAATTAATTATACAGATACCCTTAGAAAGCACATGCATGCTTTGCAACTGAGCAAATCTTACAGTTGAAAACATACTACAGTAGCATGCAAGTAGTGTTTTCCTGTTTTTAATACGACGTTTGAAGCTCACGTTGATGCCACAGCAGCTACGCGGCAATAGCAGACACGTCTGAGCAAGTGCTCGGATAGTCTAGGCTCAGTCAGAATTTTGTTTTCTTGGTTTTCAAATTAATATCTCCCAGAAATACTAAATAGAAAATTGTGCATAGAGAGATGGAGACTTCTTCAATTTTTTAAAAAACTTTTTGAGGGTATTTTAAAAGGAAGTTTATGGAAGACCATTAAACAGTTGTTGTGTAGCTACAATTTGAAGATTAATTTGAGGCCCCAATGTGGCATTTCCAGAGCCTAGTTCCAAACAGCTTTTTTTTTTCCACACAGACTAAGATCGTCCTCTTCTTAGCCTCGCCCCAGTTGAAGTGAAAAAAACGGCAAGATAGTAGGTGTAAATGACTAAGAAGGGTCCCCAGGAAGCTCTGGAAAGCTATGGGGCTGGGAGCTTCATGTAGAATTTCTTGATAAGAAGTCTAGACTATCTGTAAATTGCTGATTGTGAGGAAAACCAGGTTATTAAGAAGTCTTGTGAGGTCACCAGCTAGAGTAGCTTAAAATGCATGTGAAACTTGGGATGAGATGCAGGAATGGGAATTCCACTTTTCCTTCATTGTAGTCCACCACACTGGCTATCTATGACCCCGCTGACACTCAGGAGTTACTGCTATCACAAACACAAACAACAGGAAGGGGGAGGGGACACCCTTCTTCAAGTGCCCAGTGGGAACTGTACCAATGAGGGCAAGAAGAAGCTAGAACTCACGAAACCCATTACACGGAACATCTATAATTTCTGATCCAGAGTGGACGGATTTGAATTTTGCAGCACAAGACAGACAGACACATTATGGATGAGTTTTTAAATTATTACTACTGATTGTAACCTCACCATACTGAATACATCTGCAGTTACATCTCCAAGTGTATCAAGACCCTGATGCTTGTTTTCTTCCTAGGGATATAACTTCATTTGTTTAATGTAAGTTGACAGGACATTTCACACAAAGGATTCCTCTCAAATTAGGAAGAATGGATCCATGCTCAGGATTTTAACCAGATCTCTTTTGATGGCTCGTCAAATTCTTTAAGAGTACCAACCCCTGTAGCAATCAGGGCTGTCCCAGTCCACAAGGTCCTTGTGTGAGAACCAGGAAGAGGCACCCTCTGTGCAGGGCACGCAGCCCAGTAGCAGGTTCCACACCACCGGAGGGTTGGAGAAATGGAGGCTACACTTTAGCTTCCATTTACCCCTTTGGCTGGGTGGCCTGTGCAGCGAGCAATCTGCCCAAAATGGGAAAATTAGCCTGAAGTAGTTCCGTTATGGAAGAAGTAACACCAATCTCTATGTTTGACTTGAATGCTTCAGCAGGAAAGAATGCTGACAATGTGGTAAATAAATGATTAATCACAGTTACATGAGCAAGCCACTCATTAAATTATCTGAACTGTGTATTCTAGGAGACCTCATCAAATCTATGCGTTGGTTATTATTTTTGCCAAGGGCTGAAAAATAAGACATAGAATAACCCCTAAGAGAATGAGTTATTAATCACAATAAAAAATTATAATTGGTTTCCTATTTCTCCACAGAGTGACCGTCTACTTCGCCTTTTTCTAAATAGAAGTTGCCTCTGAAAACCCATTAGTCATGATGGCCTCAAGAGCCACAACTTTATAGAAGCCCTGTTCTTAAAAAGGAAAACAAGGTGATGACTGGTACTCCTACTGCTATCAATCATAAATGCCTTTTCTACTCTTTGTGCTTTTCTTCACCTTGAAAAATAGTTTGATGATAGCATCTGGGTTCATTCCTATAAGGCAAGTTACAGGTTCCATGATAAATACAATACGAAATTGGGCCCTGCTCATTTTGCTGTTGTTGTTGTGCACTGTCTTGTCGATTCCAACTAACAGTGACACTATAGGACAGAGCAAACCTGATCCACAGGGTTTCCTAGGCTGTAATCTTTATGGGAGCAGATCGCCAGGTCTTTTCTCCCACAGAGTGGCTGATGGCTTTGAACCACCAACCTTTCAGCTAGTAGTCAAGGGCCTAATCTCTGAGCTCATTCTAGTAAAGAAAAAATAACCAGTTTGTCTACAGTCCTCCACCGCCCGCAAGAAGAGCATGAACATCTGCTGCCCAGGCTCTGACCTCCCCCCAACCCCTGGGAGGAGGAGGGTGTCAGTTACAGCAACAGGCTAGAGGGCAGGCCCAGAGGAGCTCTGCGATCAAGGGTGTCTTTATCCATCCTCCAGGGGCACAGTGTGGGAAGAGGTCATGGTCCAGGGGAGAGAAGGCTGAAGACTTCTGGTGCTGGTGCTTCTGCCTGAGGACCTTGATCTGGGAGGTACATCTGGGTTCAAAGCAGGCTGTTTGTTTCATAGGCTCGATAAACTCACAACAACATCTTTAAAAATAAAATTCTATTTAACGAACTTCTTCTTTGAAATTTCCTTAAATGCGTCCTCTGAGAAAGGCTACATTCTCAAATTAAAAACAAACAACTTAAACCTTTTTTACCTCAATAATGTACAACACCACGTTCTTGTAGAAGCAGTACAATATGCACTTGGTCACTCGGTTGTAGCTCCAGGCTCCATGGACCAACAGAAGCTTCTCCAAGTAGGAAAACTGAAAAATATAAATAACAAAGTTTAGAAGAGCCAATCACTTAGAATGAGAATAAGAGATCATCTTTCTTCCAGTATCTCAAACATCAGGGATTCCATATGAGCTGAAGATGACAGATAAGGTAGGTAGACAAAACTAGATTATACAGACAACCTCAGAAAACCATTCACTAAAGGGGCAGCCTTCAGGCCTGATGAGAATAACTAGCGGAAGAAATATCTGGAAATCTACTTCCAAAAAATCAGTCATTGAAAACCCTACGGAACACAGTTCTATTCTGATACATGTAGGGTCACCTTGAGTCAGAGTCAACTCAAGAGCAACTGGTTTGGCTTTTGTTTTTTTGTTTTTCAGAACATTTAAAATCTTCTTTTAAATCTGAATAATTATTATTTTACCCAAACAACCTACTAGACGTGAAATGGTAATTCTCATAAAATTCTATTTAGGTTAACGCTTTCTAAAGGGTCTTAATTATAGAGTCCCCAAATAGCTGAAGCAATTTTGAAGAAGAACAAAGTAGGAGGACTCACACTTTCTGATCTCAAAACATATTATACAGCTACATTATCAAAATAGCCTGGTACTGGTACAATGATAGACACAAAGATCAGTTGACTAGGATAGAAAGTCCAGAGGTGAACTCCAAAACAAAAAAACCAAACCCAGCGCTCTCGAGTTGATTCCGACTCATAGCAACCCTGTAGGACCGAGTAGAGCTGCCCTATAGAGTTTCCAAGGAGGACCTGGCAGATTCGAACTGCTGACTCTTTGGTTAGCAGCTGTAGCACTTACCTACTACACCACCAGGGTTTCTGAGGTAAACTCACACCCATATATATGATCAAGTGATTTTTTACAAGGGTGCTAAGTCCACTCAATAGGGAAAGAAGAGTCTCTTCAATAAATGGTGTTGGGAAAATTTCTGGATCTGTACATGCACCTGATTCAAGCAGTGGTATTTTCAATAGCTTTATATGCACGTGAAAGCTGGACAATGAATAAGCAAGAATAAAGAAGAATTAATGCCTTTGAATTATCGTGTTGGTGAAGAATACTGAATATACCATGGACTGCCAGAAGAACAAACAAATCTGTCTTGGAAAAAGTATAGCCAGAATGCTACTTAGAAGAAAAGACGGCGAGATTTCATCTCATGTACTTTGGACATGTTATCAGGTGTGACCAGTCCCTGGAGAAGGACATCATGCTTTGTGAAGCAGAGGGTCAGCGAAAAAGAGATGGATTGACACAGTGTCTACAACAATGAGTTCAAATAGAGCAATGATCATGAAGATGGTGCAGGACTAGGCAACATTTCATTCTGTTGTACACAGGGTCGCTATGAGTCAAAACTGACTTGATGGCACCTAACAACAATAACATACAGAAAAATGAAACAGGATCCATGCCTTACGCCATACACAAAAACAAATCCAAAATGGATTAAGGACCTAAATGTGAAAGTTAAAACCACAGAAACCTTAGAAGAAAATGCAGGGGCAAGGCTTTTAACAATGGATTATCTGATATAATAACAAAAGCATGAACAGCAAAAGATAAAGGATCTTAATTATTAAAGGAAGGCAACTGACTAAACTGAAGGAAAGAAAATCACAGTGGTAAAGAGATGTCTCTACACAATCACATATTTTATTGTGACATCAGCAACAAGGGACAGGAACCTGTGTGTAACAGCATCCTGTTCTAAAAGCAGGTACACGTATATACACACCTTCTTTCATTGCCAGCCCTCAGGTTAAAATAATGACACGCACATGCACACACATATACACAGACACACACATACATACAAATGGCTCCAAGCAATCCAGTCCATGATGCTATCTGCCTCCATGCCTACACCTGTTATGTTCTCTTTTCTCATAGCATAAAAAGCACCTCTTGTCAGAGTGCTGTGCTGTCGGGGGCGGGGAGGGGGAGGTCAAGGAGAACCTAAGTGATACTAATTTGATAGGAACTTAATGGTTTTGCAGTTTGAAATAAAGAGCTAGCAATATTCTAATAAAACAAATTAGTCCAACCTGGGGTAGAGGATTTCTGTGGGAAAACTCCAATCATATTTGCTTATCCTCCTCTTAAGCCTGGTTTTGTCTTCCGTGTCCTATTTCACAAAGGCCCCCAAAAGTCTGAATATTGAGCAGGAGGCAGGAAAATAAGATTTTGTTTTTGTTTTGTAGATCTATCCTGAAATACAGTGCTGCCAATGATAGGATAATATTCGTATACTTATGAGGGACAGCAGTTAATACGACTATAATTCAAATTTACGCTCCAAACACGAAGGCCAAAGATGAAGAAACTGAAGATTTTTTCCAACTTCTGCAGTATGAAATTGATCAAACATACAATCAAGAGGCATTGACAAGTACTAGCGATTGGAATGCAAAAGCTAGAAACAAAGAAGAAGGATTGACAGAAAATATGGCCTTGTTGATAGAAACAATGCCAGAGACCACATGACAGAATTTTGCAAGACCAACGACTTGTTCACTGCAAATACCTTTTTTCAAAAATGTAAACTATGAGTATACATGTGGACCTCACCAGATGGAATACACAGGAGTCAAATTGACTACATCTGTTGAAACAGATGATAGAAACGCTCCACATCATCAGTCAGAACAAAGCCAGGGGCCGACTTTGGAACAGACCATCAATTGCTCACATCCAAGTTCAAGTTGAAGCTGAAGAAAATTAGAACAAGTCCATGAGGGCCAAAGTACAACCTTGAGTATATTTCACCTAAATTTAGAGACCATCTTAAGAATAGGCTTGACGCACTGAACACTAATGATTGAACTCTAGACGAGTTATAGAATGACATCAAGGACATCATACATGAAGAAAGGTCATTAAAAATACAGGAAAAAAAAAAAAAAAAAGGACCAAAATGGATGTCAGGAAAGGCTCTGAAACTTGCTCTTGAACAGAGTGGCTAAAGTGAAAGGAAGAAATGATGAAGTAAAAGAGCTGAACAAAGATTTCAAAGGGCAATTGAGAAAACAAAGTAAAGTATTATACTGAAACATGCAAAGACCTGGAGTTAGAAAACCAAAAGGGAAGAACACGTTTGGCATTACTCAAGCTAAAAGAACTGAATTAAAAATTCAAGTCTTGAGTTGCAATATTGAAGGATTCTATGGGCAAAATACTGAATGATTCAGGAAGCATCAAAAGAAAATAGAATACAGAGTCACTACACCAAAAGAAATTGGTTGACATTCAACCATTTCAGGAGGTAGCATATGATCAAGAACCAATGGTACTGAAGTAAGAAGTCCAAGCAGCACTGAAGGCATTGGCAAAAAACAAGGATCCAGGAACTGATGGAATATTAATGGAGATATTTCAACAAATGGATTCATTGCTGGAAGCACTCACTCATCTAAGCCAAGAAATTTGGAAGACAGCTACCTGGCTGGCTAACTGACTGGAAGAGATCCATATATGTCCCTATTCCAAAGAAAGGCAATCCCACGGAATGCAGAAACTATCAAACAATATCATTAACATTGCATGCAAGTAAAATTACGCTGAAGATAATTCAAAAACAGTTGTAGCAGTACACTGACAGGGAACTGCTGGAAATTCAAGCCAGATTCTGAAGAGGATGTGGAATGAAGGACATCATTGTTGATGTCAGACGGATCTTGGTGGAAAGCACAGAATACCAGAAAGATGTTTACCTGTGTTTTATTGACTGTGCAAAAGCATTTGGCTGTGTGGATCATAACAAATTATGGATAACATCGTGAAGAATGGGAATTCTAGAACACTTAATTGCGCTCATGTGGCATCTGTACATAGACCAAGAGGCAGTTGTTTGAACAGAACAAGGAAATGCTGTGTGATTTAAAATCAGAAAAGGTATCTGCCAGGATTGTATCCTTTCACCATACTTACTCAGTCTGTATGCTGAGAAAATAATCTGAGAAGCTGGACTATATGAAGAAGAATGTGGCATCAGAATTGGAGGAAGACTCATTAACAACCTGTGTCATGCAGATGACACAACCTTGTTTGATGAAAGTGAAGGGGACTGGAAGCACTTACTGATGGAGATCAAAGACCACAGCCTTCAATATGGATTACACCTTGACTTAAAGAAAATGAAAATCCTCACAAATGGACCAATAAGCAACATCATGATAAATGGAGAAAATATTGAAATTGTCAAGGATTTCATTTTACTTGGATCTACAATCAATGCCCATGGAAGCAGCAGTCAAGAAATCAAATGACGTATTACACTGGGCAAATCTGCTACAAAAGACCTCTTAAACCAAAAAACAAACCCATTGCCATTGAGTCAATTCCGACTCAGAGCGACCCTACAGAACACAGCAGAACTGCCCCATAGGGTTTCCAAGGAGTAGCTGATGGATTCAAACTGCCAACGATTTGGTTAGCAGCCAAACACTTAACCACTGTGCCATTAGGGACGCCCGCCTCAAAAAAAAAAAAAAGGTCTCTTAAATGTGATAAAAAAGCGAATGTATCAGTTTGAGGACTAAAGCATTTCTGATACAAGCCATGGTATTTTCAATTGCCTCATATGCATTTGAAAGCTGGACAATGAATAGGGAAAACAAAAAAAAGAACTGATACATTTAAATTATGTTGTTGGCTAAGAATATTGAATATACCATGAACTGCCAAAAGGACAAACAAATCTGTCTTGGAAGAAGTACAGGTAGAATGCTCCTTAGAAGCAAGGATGGTGAGATTTCATCTCATGTACTTTGGACAAGTTATCAGGAGGGACCAGTCTCTAGAGAAGGACATGATGCTTGGTGAAGTAGAGAGTCAGTGAGAGAGGAAGACCCTCAATGAGATGGGTTGACACAGTGGCTGCCATGATGGGCTCAAGCACAGCATTTTTTGTGAGGATGGCACAGGACTGGGCAGTGTTTGGTTCAGTTGTATGTAGGGTCACTATGAGTCAGAATGAACTTGACAGTATCCAACGACAACAGATTGTGTTGTGTTCTGGCATGAATGTGCTGCAAGGAACAATCCCGTTTAAATTCACAGTTTGTATACATTGAATTGGCCTCACATGGGGTAGAGTTCCCCCTTGGTTGCCTTAATCTCCTTGTTCTAAATCCCAGAGTCAGAAGCCCACTGCCTCTGGGCAGTCCACAAGCTGAAACCCTTTTATGGAGGGAGGATCAGGCTGTATTGAGAACATCTACAAACATTAGAAATTCTTTTGCTACGGTAAACTTCCTACTACTTTCAGATTACTTTTGAAATAAAAATTACACATAGAAAAGAAAGATCCTGACTGAATATAATGCAATATTTTAAAAAGCAGGAGGAAACCACATTATAATTTCCATTAGCACTAAAGAGAATGAACTACCTCCAAGATGAAATTACATTTCAATGAGTTATTCCAGAAGATCTGGGGGAAGGATGGTAAGTCCTCAACTTACTCCCAGGTCTAAATGACTGAGGACTTCAAAATGGCAGAAGAGGTACATATGGAAAAATGAAGCTCCCCATAAAGGCTCATTAAGGATTCCAAAGGGGAATGGGGAATCATAAAATAAGGAGCTAAACAAATAAAGAGGAAGTTTGTATTTGACCTGGGCCCCCTGATGTTAGACTTCAATGAGCACACACAACATCTGCTTGAGCCATCCTGAGTGTCTCAACTTTAGCGCTACAATGACTTATTTCCAGAAGAAAAAATACACTAAATCAAAATGCTATTTTCATGAGGTCGTTTAAAAAACATTAAAAACGTAGGGGGCAGGAATGATTCTCTCCAGACAAGAGCAGGAAGCGGTCGGCTATGGGCATAGTATGCCAGCAACGGCTGTACATGGACAAGGCAACAATCACAGGGAGCTATCAGCCCAGGGGCTGTCAGTGTGGATAAATGCACAAAGTAGGCAGGAAAGAAATGGAAATAGAACTTTGCCCACTTCATAATTTTTCCAAGGATTTATCTTTGAGCTAATCTTCTTTTTCCTTTAGTATATAACCCTACAGGGTACTTTCTCAAAAACTCAGTCAAAAACTTATTTAGCCACATTAAAATGCCAATAACAGATGTTAGCTTCAGTCAGGGGCATTTATCATTTCAATAGGGTAAAATAATTCATCAAAGTGTGGAACTGTTAGTTTAGTAATTAAAGTTGTTGTTGTTGGCTGCCATCAGCCGACACATGGAGACCCCCATGCACAATGGAACAAAATGCTGCCTGGTCCTGCATCATCCCCATGATTGGTTGGGGATCATACCATTGTGAGCCACAGGAGTTTCGCTGGTTGATTTTCAGGAGTAGATCGCTAGACCTTTCTTCCTAGTTGGTCTTAGTCTGGAAGCTTTGCTGAATCCTGTTCAGCATCATAGCAACACACAAGCCTCCCATGACAGATGGGCGGTAGCCATGCATGACGTGCATTCACCAGCTGGGAGTGGAACCCAGGTCTCCCACATGGAGGCAAGAATTCTACCACAGAGCCACCCAGCGTTCCGTATTAATTAAGGTAGATGTAGTGTATTATATTATTGGGTGGAGAGGGTATGATGGCAAAGAGGAAAACTGTTCTAAAATAATATGATTTCTGTCTAATCATAAAAGACCTTGAACAGGAGAAGATGAAGACCATTTACGAGTTCCTTTGGCAAAGGTAACAATTACACTGGAGGGGGAGAAAACCCCTAAATAGAGTTACACAACCCTGATCCCCACCCCACACTTCTTTGACCCTTTTAATTTGAAGAGTGCGATTGCTCAGGATTCCACACCCCCTTCGTGTTCCATTTCAGTAAAGAAGGTCGTGGAATCTCCCTTCCCTAGACATTTTAAAGGAAAGACAGGCAAATATTTGCCTGGAACTCCTAGGAAACCTCTCAAGATCCCTTCCAGCCACATGATGCTATAACTCAAGTATTTAATAACGCTGGGGCGTATAACACATAGAGTTGCTGACAGACTACAGGAAGCACGATTCCCAGCGGCCATGGAGCAGTTGACTGGGGAAAGGAAACAGGCAGGTGTGCTGGGCTAGTCTCCTGCTCACACACAGGCCTGCTGTTCTCTGACCCCGACCGGCCGACTCCTGGACTTCAGGCAGGTCGCCTGATGCTGGGAACCCCAGTTTTCCCACCTGTGACATCAGAATTCCTTCTCCTACCTACTTTTGGAACTATTTTGAGAATTTATGTGAAAGCAACAAAGGAAGAAGATTGATTTCATCCACTTCTCCTAAGGATTTTATAATTCCTTGCTGTGTTCACAGACCTATGGAGCTGGAAGGGACTCTGTCTGGTGATTCTGTGCAGGTCTCTACCTTGGGGTGGTGGGGGGAGTAGAGCTGGAAATTGCAGAGGACCAGCATGTGAACCTGGGCTGTATGTGGCTCCGAACTTGTATGTGTGGCCCATGTTTTTAGCGTGAAGGGATTAAGGCAACACATTTCTGAAAAGACTAAATGCTACACTGGAGTTATTATTAGCAGGACCAGAGGCCTAGCAGTCATGGATGGCTTCTCGCCTGGGGACAGAGCATCCTGGCCAATCCCACGGCTGGCCAAAGGAATCTCAACTAGCGGGACAAAAAAAACAGGACCTCCAAAATGCACAAGATAAACGTGACGGAGAAACCCAAACGCATTAGCGATTCCATCTATACAGCAGCCTCAAAAGGGGTGGCAGCATTCCTGGGGTGGCATGGAGGTTAACCGCAGACCTCCAACCCAACTGACTTCCCTATCAACAGGATGGGCCAGCTGCTCAGCCTGCTCTCACCTGTGCGATGGCGTAGTCCGAGTTGTTGGTGGCCTGCATGCCCTCGTTCCCACTGATGCCCACACCCACATGGGCAGTCTGGATCATCCCCACATCATTGGCCCCATCCCCGATGGCAAGCGTGATGGCCTTCACTCGCTTCTTAACCACGTCGACTATTTCAGACTTCTGCAGAGGAGATACTCTGTAAGAGAAAAAAGAGGAGTTCTTACTCTACCTGGCTTTCCAGGGTAACAGCTGTAATCTGCACTGAGCTGCATTAAAAGGGCAGTTACTGGACAATTTCCAAACTCCATACATACATTTTATGCTCATGTGCAAAGAGCTGTCAGAAAACAGTAGCTGGTGGCTTTCAAGCATTTGCCAACTGCACAGATGAAATGTACAACTCAAAGCTGAGTTAAAACACAGCCCATTTGTAATCACCCTTCTCAGTGGGAAGTAGGAAGGTGAACTGCTCAGGTACACATGTCCCCTCCTGAATGATAAAGGCAGCGACGCTCAGTTCCAGAGGTCTTGGGGAACATCTTTCCAATAAATTAGAACACTCATGGAGACCCCATTTTGGTTTGCCATTCATCAGACACATCGAAGGGCTGGCAAGGGAACTGTCTGTAAAATTGGCTTTTACAGAAAGGAACGAAAATTGGCAGGGCATGAGAAGGGCTAGAGTAAGAGAAAAGAAGAAAGGCTTCTCATCTAGCTCTACAAAGAAATCCAGAGATGGAGACAATGTCTGAAGGGCAGCCAAGGCAGAAGGCCACAAGAATGGGAGTCATGGGGGAGAAAGGTCGATTACAGTGGGACTGATGGGGAAGCACAGCCCCAAAGGGGAGATTACAGCAGCCTTCGCCAAGTGGCAACCCCTTGGGTTTCCAAAAAGAATCAAAGAAAGTCGACTACTTTTCATAAGCCCACAGCCATCTGGGGAAAAGGGGAAGCTGACCAAATACCAATCGGTGGTATCTAAAGTACAGCCCTTTACTTATAAAGAAGTGTTTGTTCATAGTCTAAGTCCAGATAATATAACAACATGATAAATCTACTAGTACTTCAGGGCTGATTTACTCTACATTCTGCATTGGTAAGCTGATTTAAATTTGGAACTTTACTGGAAAACCCCTGAATTCACTTAAACACACACAAAGTAAAAGACTTTTCTGGGTTTCGCAGAGGTACAGAGGCAGCACCCACAAGTTAAAAAACCATGGTATTTCATTCCCCGAACAACTGTAAGAACAGTTATTCTATAGAAATTTAAAGCAGACAGACTCCATCTTCCCCTGAAACCTTAACAAAACGTAGACAAGCGGCCAAGCGCTTAGTCATTTGATCCGCCCAGGGACTCCTTTAAAAAGGGGGAAAACACACACAGCTCTTCTTATTCATTAAGCAAACTTTATTATGTGTTTTTCTTGCCAGTCACTAAAGACTGGATACATTTACTATCCTTACAAACTAGAATGGGCACTCAAAGGCTTTCCCAGGAAGAATTACGACCTGTCCTATGACCTCCAACCCACAAAAATACCTGTTCCCAGCAATCTAAAATTTACCTTACATTTCATTTTATCCACTCTGGAAAGTAAGCGAGCTGAATTTAAAGCATCGGTACTCTGATAAGCCTTGTTCGGTTACAAAGAAAAGAAATTAGGAAGTTAGAGAAACAGAATCTTAGGGCTGAAAGGGCTTTCAGGGCCGTTGCATAAAATCCAATATTTCTTTTATCATTTTACACAAGAGTCTTCAATGATGAGCATTCATTGCCTCCTGGGGAAGTTTCAATCACTAAAAATTATCATTATTGCTTTTTCTGTTGTTGAACATACTTCAAAGCACTAATTTGATCCTTTGAGCTGGACCAGAACAAGTATACTCCCTCTTTCAAATATGTGGAAGGCTGAAATATGAAGACCCCTATCAGGTCATTCCTCCCAAAGCGCAGTTTCTGATGACAAACTATTCTCTCAGGTCGTTCAACCACAATTTAATTGGCATGCTTCAGGATTTAAAAATAGCCTCCAAGAATGATCTTCTAGACAGCTGAGAGCAGAGAACAGAATCATCCTCTCCCTGGTCTCAAACGCTAAACCTACTTTAAGGTAGCCTAATATAAAATTACTAGAAGCTTTACTGTTGATTATTAATGAACTTCCAGTTAACCAAACATAAGCAATTTTTAACACACAGGGAATATTAAGCTGTATCTATTCCTTCCAAGTTCCTGCAACTGCTACTTGGAGCCAAAGGTTGGTCTTTTATATTCCTCTCTCATCACATCTCTTATTGGCAGACACAGCCCACAATTCCAACATGCTAGGCAAGTGTGACTCCTCGCATTTTTGAACTCAATAGAAGCAGACATCAAATACAGCATAGAGAAAACACCCTAGGAGTCAAAGTTAAATAACTGTGTATGAACTTGTTCCATGCTCCCACACTAAGGAGGGAAAATAATTCTGAGTCCAGGTTTTTTCATGAATAAAACGGGGAAAACAAGAACCACCCATCTCATGAGGTAGTTGAGATGTATTTAGGTGAAGTCATTATGTTACCTGTCAAGTGCAAAACAAATGTTATCTCCTACCCTTACTTTGCATGGGGTTATCTGCGAAACCTCAGTTGTTGAAAAAAAAAACAAAAAAACAAATGAACACACGAGAACTGCATGCCTTCTGACTCTGACCAGTAGTTCCCAAACTGTGTCTGTGGGTGCCCTGGAGCGCTGTAATGGGAATTTTGAAAATTTCAAGGGAAACACAATGACATCTCTTGGCGACTCGTGTGAAATATTAGCTTAAGGTAGCTCACAGTTTCAACATTAGACCATGCAACATTCTTTTACATGATATGATATCTCTGGGAAGCTGGGTTTTCATGGTTGTGATGATAAAATGCAAGTACCTTGTGAAAATCGATATGGGACAGAAAATGAGGGCAGCGAAGTCTGGTCTGGCTCCAAGGTTCGAGAAGTTGTACAGTGCTCAAGAGGTGCATGAATACCACCACTAAGTGATTATGGTTATTGAAGGATTAAAATAAGTATTATTTCCTTTGATTTATGTGGATTAATGCTCCCAGTGATTGCTAAATTGCTAGAGCATAAATATTTCTTAAATTGTTTGACTCTAACAACTTAATACTTAATGGGGACACTGGTGTTTCAATGGTAGAATTCTTCCTCCCATATGTGAGACCGAAGTTTGATTCCTGGCCAATGCGCCTCATGTGCAGCCACCACCTGTCTGCCCATGGAGGCTTTCGTGTTGCTATGACACTGACAAAGTCTCAGTGCTGTTAGAGTTTGTTTTATGTGTTTTGGAGCCCTGTCATTGGGTGCGTAGATATTTATTATGGTCATGTCTTCAAGATGGATCGCCCCTTGAATCATTATATAGTGCCCTTCTTTGTCTTTTATGGTGGAGTTTGTTTTAAAGTCTCTTTTATCTGAGATTAGTATTGCCACTTCCGCTCCTTTTTTTTTTTTTTTGGTAGCTGTTTGCTTGATAAATCTTTTTCTGCTCTTTGATTTTTTTAATAAATTTATGTCTTTGTTTCTAAGGTATGTATCTTATTGCCAGCATATTGATGGATTTTATTTTTTTTATCCATTCTGTCACTCCGCTGTCTCTTTATGGGTACGTTCAGTCCATTTACGTTCACTGCAATTATTGATAGGTATTGAGTTTATTGCTGTCATTTTGTAGTACTTGTTTGTGTTTTCTTTGTTCCTTTTACTGTCCTGTGCTGAATTCGTTTTGTTTGTGGATTTTTTTTTCCTTTCTTTTGTTTTTGTAGATTTTGTTTTTACTGAGACTTTGTTTTTCTTCTTTATTTTGATGAGTAGATTAACCTTCTTGGCTGTTACCTTGAAATTGCTTGGTATTGCCTTGCCTTCCACTCCATTAGACAGTTCTATACCTACACCATTTACTCCCCCTTTTATTGTTCAGGTATTCAGGAGACACTGTTGTCATTTACAAACTAACCTCTCTGGTTCCCTGTTGTAAATCTTCTGGTTTTGAAGAGTCCCTCAGAGTTCATTTTCTAGGTCGGTATCTGGCTGGTGAGATCTTTGTGTCCTAGATTCAGGCTGTTGCCTGATGTTGTTTGTTCTCAAGCTGAAGGACTCCCTTTAATAATTCTTGTAAATTTGATTTGGTTTTTACACATTCCCTTAATTTCTGTTTATCTGGAAATGTCCTAATTTCACCATCATATCTGAACAAGAGATTTGCAAGATATATTATTCTTGGTTGGCGATTTTTTTCTTTCAAGGTTATATATGTCATCCTGTTGCCTTCTTGTCTGCATGGCTTCTGCTAAGTAATCAGAGCTTAGTCTTATTGTTTCCCCTCTGTATGTGACTTTTTGTTTTTCTCGAGCTGCTCTGAGGGTTCTTTGTCTTTGGTTTCAGCTAGTGTCATTATGATATGCCTTGGTGATTTTCTTTTGGTGTCTATCCTATATGGGGTTTGTTGAGCTTCTTTGCTGGTCAGTTTTTCATCCTTTGATGATATTAGGGAAGTTTTCTGTCAGCAATTCTTCAATGATCCTCTCTGTGTTTTCTATTTTCTCCCCCTGTTCTAGAACACCAATCACTTGCAAATTTTTGCTTTTGATTTTATCCCACATAATTCTCAGGGTTTCTTCATTCTTTTTTCTGATTTTTCCTGAAACAAAATTGTATCCAAGGATTTGTCTTCAATTTCACTGATCCTGTCTTCCACTGTTTCAAACCTGCTCCTCAGACCTTCTATGACACTGTCCATTTCTGAAATCCTGTTGTTTATCTTTTGGTTTTCTAATTGTTGTTTCTGTATGATTTCTAGTTGTAAATTTATTTGGACATTTTGTTCCTTTGTTATTTTCCTGAATTCTTCCATTTTTTTGTCTGTGTTTTCCATGAATTTGTCTTTTTTTCCATGAATTTATCTATTTTTTCCTCACTTTTGACTGCTTTTTGCTTCAACTGTTGGATAACTCTGATTATTACAGATTTGAATTCCCTATTAGGTAGTTCCAGTGCCTTTTCTTCTACCAGAAAAGTTGCCTGGTGTTTTATTTTAGGCATCTACTGGAACCATCCTGTCTTTTTTTTTTTTTTTAAAATATATTTGGATTGCCTGCTGTCTTTGGGACATTAATGTTATTTTCTTCATTCATTGACTGTGGATTTGTTTGTTTTGTCCTGCATTTTGTTTCATTTAGTTATCTCTGAACAGGCAGACTGTGCATTCTTTGTTGTTTGCTAGTCTGTGGGCACGATACTTTTCACCTTTTTGTCCAACGGGCAGGACCAGTCGCTCAGCTATGGTACAGTGGGGCAAGTCCAGCTGAAGGGGAGGGGCTGAGATGGACTGTTTGTGGCACATACTGGGGCTGACAGGGTGGGCCAGCGGTCAGTGCAGGGTAGGTTCTGGTAGGCCATGCCTGTGCTGCTCCAGGGTGCAATGGTCAGTGCATGGTGCAGGTGGGCAGGAGGGAGGGGGGACACTGATATGTGCAGCTAAGATGGGTATGCGAAAGAAGAGAGTGAAGAGACAGAAACAGGAGCCAATAAAAAAGTGCTGAGGGACCCTACTGTTGGAGTGGAAAGACAAGAGACTGAGAAATGAAGAAAAACAAAAAGGAAAAAAGAAGAGAAAAAATAAAATAAAAAAAGAAATACCCCCGGGGATCCCACCGACTGGGGAAGTGGCTCCCAGGCCTCAGGGCACAGCCTGTCTAAAAGGGACAGAGATGGCACACAGTGTCTGGTACTCAGGAGATAGGAAAAGAAGGAAAGTAGGGAGAGATGAAAAACTGAGAAATGAAGAAAAACAAAAAAGATAAAAGAAAAAAATAAATAGAAAGAAAGGCCCTCAGGGATCCTACCAGCATGGCTGTGTGGACTGGCGAAGTGGCTCCCAAATTGTGCAGTACGGCCTGGCTAGAAGGGGCAAAGATGGCACCCAGCACCAGGTATTCAGGAGACAGGAAAAGACGGTAAGTAGAGAGAGTCAAGAAACTGAGAAATGAAGAAAGGCAAAAAGGAAAAAAGAAAATAATAATAATAAAAAGAAATGCCCCCAAGGATTCCCACCAATGTGGCGGCGTGGAGCAGGGAAGCAGTTCCCCAGCCCAGATGTGCTTCATAGCCTGTCAAGAAGAAGCAAAGATGGCACACAGAGCCAGGTGTTCGAGAGAAAGAAGGGGGAGGAGGTGAGAGGCAGGGAAGAAACCAAAAGAAGCCGAAAAAGGCAATACCAGAAACAAAGAAATGGCACTGAAGGAGCCAGTTGGTGTGGGTGGGGTGAATCTGCATGGCACGGAGTCAGTGCCTCCTGGGCTGTGGTGGCTCGGCCTGCTAGGAAGTGGCAGAGGCCAAGCAGGGGGAAGAAGGGGGGTGGGAAAGCATGTACCGCTGGTTACCAGGTGCTTTGTCTCCTGCTGAGAGCTCCATGAAGCTGCTTTCCTATACTCCCTGTCCGCCAATCTCAGACAGGAGTCCAAGATGGCGAATCTGTGCTGTGTTAGCTGGTAAGGGACATCTGCTCATAGCTCTCTTCGCTCTCTGTTCTCTGTTGGTTTCTTATTCTATTCGGTGCTTGGTTTAGTTTTTATCTCTTCATTTGATGATTAGGGTTCCAGGATTGATGTCTGTCTCTGTTTTACTTAGTTTTTCAGATCTTTGCTGTGGAGGGATGGTGTAGTGCTTCTGTCTATAGCACCATGTTGGCTAATACTGAAAAAGTTTCAGAGGAGCTTCCAGACTGAGATGGACTAGGAAGAAAGGCCTGGTGATCTAGTTCCAAAAATCAGCCAGTGCAAACCCTGTGGATCATGATAGTCTGATCTGCAACTGTTCATGGGAGGTGCAGGACCAGGTAGCATTTCGTTCCATTGTGCATGGGTTTGCCGCGAGTCAAGGCTGACTTGACAGCAATTAACAACTACTACTACCTAATAGAAACTGTTTGTTTTTTCTTCTGGCCTAGAGGAATCACAAAAAAATTACTTAGACACACTTACACACACACACTATACGCGCACACACACAAAACGTTGCCATCAAGTCGATTCTGACTCACAATGATCCTACAGGATGGAGTAGGCTTACCCCACAAGGTTTCTAAGACCGTAATCTTTACACAGGCAGACTGCCACACCTTTCTCCCATGGACAGGCTGGTTCAAACTGCTGACCTTTCAGTTAGCAGCTGACTGCTTAAGTACCGCGCTACCAAGGCACCATGGATACAAGGAATCTAGAAAGTCTGGGAACCTCAGCACAAATCCTTATTCTCTACGATTACACAAATCAAGTGTTGCACACAATTGTTCATCCACTAAGGTATAACTTCACTTAACAGTATCGTCATGTAGTTGTTGTCCCCTTTACTCGTCTTCTGCATCCATGAAGCTACCACAAGAGAACAGGAAGCAGAAACTTAAACAGCTCTAGGACAGTTCTGACTTCTTCAGATTTTATATGCCATCAAGCAAGCTGGGCTGATTTATCAGCAAACCTGGAGTGGTCTACAGAGAAAAGAGCCTGCGGGGTAGCCAGGGATACCACAGGGCATTGGGGAGCCAGAGGAGCAGACAGGTTGCTTGTGGCCTTGAAAGCTCAGCCACATGAACATCTTGATATGGGGGGCTGGGAGGACTGTGGTGGTAGACAGGGAAGAAGCTAAACAGATCCAAGGTTTTCTTTGAGGTCAAAGTTCTTGCTTTTCTTTTCCGGAATTTAGCTATAAGCCAACCAATGTGTGACAAGTAGCAAGTCAGATATACT
The DNA here is from genome assembly GCF_024166365.1 of Elephas maximus indicus. Lineage (NCBI taxonomy): Eukaryota > Metazoa > Chordata > Mammalia > Proboscidea > Elephantidae > Elephas > Elephas maximus. The sequence goes on along the minus strand of NC_064841.1, from coordinate 57,223,922 downwards.
CACCACATTTGCCACTCCGGGTTTGCATCTCAAGTAAATCGAATAATGCCACTGACAGCTTAAAGTACAATATATGAATGTCCAACATTTGTCTTTTCCCAAAGAGCAAAAAGGGGAAAAGCTGACTGGGGTATATAAGCCAAGTTATATTCCAGTGTTCTAGAAGCATGAAATTCTCATCAAGGATTTATTACACCCTCAGCTGTAATGCCTTGAGAAAACATAATTCCAGCACACACTAGGGGTTCATAACAGATGTCAAACAGCTAATTTCTAGAGAACAGAAAAGGCACCATTACACCTCAGCCACATGTAATATTTTAGTATGCCAAGTTATCACAAAGTACAACCCAGCTCTCTCTTAATCTCCATTCGTGAGTTGGAATCATATGCCACACGTAATAAGTGTTCCCAGCATATAACACAGTCAAGCCATAAAATAAGAACCCCAGACCACATCTGAGCCAAGCTAGGTGTTTGTGGCACTTCTATAACCTATTTTGGTGCATTACGAATAAAAAGAGAAGCCCTGGTGTTGCAGTGGTTAAAGCACTCGACTCCTATCCAAAAGGTTCAAACCCAGTAGCCACTCCATGGGAGAAAGATGCGGTTGTCTGCTCCAATAAAGATTATCCCCTTGCAAGCCCTATGGGGGCAGTTCTATTCTGACCTATAGAGTTGCTATGAGTCAAAATTGACTTGACAGCAATGGGTTATGAATAAAAGCTGAATCAAAGGTCTTCAATTACCTGGAGAGGTATTCTATCCATTTTTATGTATAACACAATACAGTCTAAAATGAGAAATAAGTTCTCCTTTGGAGTTTTTTTTTTTTTAATTCAGTATCCTGGAATACCTCTTTTATGGGATATAAGCTTCCGAAATTTAAAAACTAGCTCCATTCAGTTATTTCAAATATTAAGACTTATGCAAAGGCTTTAGTAAATACTTTTGTAGAATGAATGATCGTGCATTACTTTAGCTGATCTATAAAAACCCTGGTCTCAGGGTGTGTTCTTAAATTTTGATCTTACAATACTGTTTGAGCAAACTTAAGCTTAGCTTCCCCACCTGTTAATGAGGGGCTGGACTTAGATTACTGTTTTAGAGACTGTATTCAGTTGAGCCAGAGGGGCTACAAGGAACTCCACCCATAAGCACCCACGAGAACTTTAACCAGAGCTACAACACGTACTAATTAACCAGATTCATTAAATGCTTTTACTGATTGGACTTCCAAATTTCTTTTTTCTATACCAAAAAACCAAAAACCAAACCCACTGCCATTGAGTCGATTCTGACTCATAGCGACCCTACAGGACAGCGTAGAACTGCCCTATAGAGTTTCCAAGAAGCGCCTGGTAGATTTGAACTGCTGACCTTTTGGTTAGCAGCCATGACTCTTAACCACTATGCCAACAGGGTTTCCTTTTCCATACAGATAGTCTTTATGACTAGAAAGTTTGAAGACTACTGTTCTAGATCAGCGCTTCTCAAATTTTAAGTCAGAATCACCTGAAGAAAAAAGCTTTCTAAAATACACAGTCTGATTCAGAAAGTCTGGGGTGGCACTCATGAATTTACATTTCTAACAAGGTCCTGGGTGATGCTGATGCCATGTGTCTGGGGCCCACACTGTTGGCTAGCACTGGCCAACACGGTATCAAAAGTCAACTCTAAGTCAAATGTTTCAAGCAGCTAAGCTTAAATTTCCATAGTAGAAGATGTGTATATATATATATATATGTACAAATTTCATAGAGTGACATTTAACAATTAATTAGCAGAAATACTGAATCTCATCCCCTTCTTTCAAGTTTTGCATATATAGGTTCTTGGCTTTTAAACCAAAATTTAATAAATACAAATTTTCATCAGGGTTTCATTTAAAATACCCTTCCAATCTGAATGTTTCATCTAAGAGGGTAAAAGGCTAACCAAAATAAGGCACACATGACTTCATAAGTTATTTTTTAATGATGTAAAACCCAACCTATCTATCCCAAATCTAAAATATATAATACCCACTGTGGTCAATTCCTACCCATAGTGACCCTATAGGACAAAGTAGAACTGGCCCATAGGGTTTCCAAGGCTGTAATCTTTACGGAAGCAGACTGCCACCATCTTTCTCCCATGGAGCAGCTGGTGAGTTCAAACCGCCAACCTTTCAGTTAGCAGCTGGGCAACCATTGTGCTATCTAGGCTCCTTAAAGTACATAATAATTAACTGTAAAACAAAATACTGTCAGCATATCAGATGATTCCATTTGTGAAAGGTATTTTCTGTTAACTTAGATATTATCCTATAGAAAGGGTTTTTTTAAATAAAAAAAAATGAAACAAAATATTCTCCTTACTTCTTATAGCAGTCAGTTATCCTAAAGGTTCAAAATTGCAGCACCTTAAAAAATCTCATATTTTTGGTAGATATACCCACCCCTAACATATGAATCCAAAATCTAAAAATAATTGAACTATCCCATGTGTTTGTTTACTAAGTGGCCTGAATGCTGTGTTCTTTCTTTAGATTTATTGGCACACTCAGGTTACAGTCCAGTTGCCTGTGCCCTCTGGGCACTCATCACCTTCTGAAACATTCTATATCTGTGCCCTGGCCCAAAGAATACCTCTCTCAAAATTAAATATCATGTCCCAGTTTTTGCTGGCTCTTGCTGTAGCCCCAATTTCCAAAAGCAGATGATTTTGACAGCTTGGGATGGTTCCCAGAGCACATGGCAGACATTAGACTGAAGGGGAGATGGGATGGGGAAAGGATTTGGGTCTAGAAGAACGCAATAGGTACCTGTGGCCAGCTTACTTGCATGCACAGAGAAATTTAAACTCAATCACTGAAGAATTCTAAAGTAGACTTGTTTAAGTGCTCCCTCACTACAAACACCTACACATAAAGAAGAGTTATGCCCTGGTGGTACAACGAACAAGCACTTGGCCGGCTAGTGGTTCAAACCCACTACAAAGATTACAGCCTAGAGAACCCTATGGGGCAGTTCTACTCTGTCACAAGGCATGCTATGAGTCAGAACTGAGTTGATGCACCTAACAACAACAAAAATATTGTAAATAAGGAAGCCATAGAGACTGTACCTCAATAAAAAAAAAAATTTTTTTTTTTTAATTGATGTAACAACTAAAGAATGGTGAAAGCAGTTGAGTTCTTATCTCAAAGAATGCAGTGTCTGAATAAGAAGTAGCCTCACAGGGTTGGGGCTAGGGTGTGTTGTTGTTGTTAGGTGCCATTGAGTTGGTTCCGACTCATAGCAACCCTATGCACAACAGAACAAAACACTGCCCAGTCCTGCGCCATTCTTAAAATCATTGTTATGCTTGAGCTCATTGTTGCAGCCACTGTGTCAACCCACCTCATGGAGGGTCTTCCTCTTTTCCACTGACCCTGTACTTTGCCAAGCATGATGTCCTTCTCCAGGGACTGATCCCTCCTGACAACATTTCCAAAGTATGTAAGACGCAGTCTCGCCATCCTTGCTTCCAAGGAGCATTCTGATTGTACTTCTAAGACAGATTTGTTCATTCTTTTGGCAGTCCATGGTATATTCAATATTCTTCACCAACACCACAATTCAAAAGCGTCAATTCTTCTTCAGTGCTCCTTATTCATCGTCCAGCTTTCACATGCATATGATGCTATTGAAAATACCACGGCTTGGGTCAGGCACACCTTAGTCTTCAAGGTGACATCTTTGCTCTTCAACACTTTAAAGAGGTCCTCTGCAGCAGATTTACCCAATGCAATGCATCTTTTGATTTCTTGACTCCTGCTTCCATGGGTGTTGATTGTGGATCCAAGCAAAATGAAATCCTTGACAACTTCAGTCTTTTCTCCATTTATCATGATGTTGTTCATTGGTCCAGTTGTGAGGATTTTTGTTTTCTTTATGTTGAGGTGTAATCTATAGTGAAGGCTGTGGTCTTTGATCTTCATCAGTAAGTGCTTCAAGTACTTTGCACTTTCAGCAAGGAAGGTTGCATCATCTGCATAACGCAGGTTGTTAATGAGTCTTCCTCCAATCCTGATGCCCCATTCTTCTTCATATAGTCCAGCTTCTCAGATTCTTTGCTCGGCATACAGATTGAATAGGTATGGTGAAAGAATACAACCCTGACGCACACCTTTTATGACTTTAAACCAATCAGTATCCCCTTGTTCTGTCTGAACAACTGCCTCTTGATCTATGTAAGGTTCCTCATGAGCACAATGAAGTGTTCTGGAATTCCCACTCTTCACAATGTTATCCATAGTTTGTTATGATCCACACAGTTGAATGCATTTGCACAGACAATACAACACAGGTAAACATCCTTCTGGTATTCTCTGCTTTCAGCCAGGATCCATCTGACATCAGCGATGATATCCCTGGTTCCAAGTCCTCTTCTAAATCTGGCTTGAATCTCTGGCAGTTCCCTGTCAATATCCCGCTGCAGTCGTTTTTGAATGATCTTTCAGCAAAATTTTGCTTACGTGTGGTATTAATGATATTGTTCTATAATTTCCACATTCGGTTGGATCACCTTTCTTGGGAATAGGCATAAATATGGATCACTTCCAGTCAGTTGGCCAGGAAGCTGTCTTCCATATTTCTTGGCATAGACGAGTGAGCACCTCCAGTGCTGCATCTGTTTGTTGAAACATCTCAATTGATATTCCATCAGTTCCTGGAGCCTTGTTTTTCGCCAATGCCTTCAGAACGGCTTGGACTTCTTCTTTCAGTACAATCGGTTCCTGATCATATGCTACATCTCGAAATGGTTGAACATCGGCTAATTCTTTTTGGTATAGTGACTCTGTGTATTCCTTCCATCCTTTGAAGCTTCCTGCGTTGTTTAATATTTTCCCCATAGAATCCTTCACTATTGCAACTCGAGGCTTAAATTTTTTCTTCAGTTCTTTCAGCTTGAGAAACGCTGAGCGTGTTCTTCCCTTTTGATTTTCCATTTCCAGCTCTTTGCACATGTCATTATAATACTTTGTCTTCTTGAGCCACCCTTTGAAATCTTCTGTTCAGTTCTTTTACTTCATCAATTCTTCCTTTTGCTTTAGCTGCTCAATGTTTGAGAACAAGTTTCAGAGTCTCCTCTGACATCCATCTTGGTCTTTTCTTTCTTTCCTGTCTTTTCATCGACCTCTTGTTTTCTTCATGTATGATGTCCTTGATGTCATTCCACAACTCATCTGGTCTTTGGTCACCAGTGTTCAATGCATCAAATCTATTCTTCAGATGGTCTCTAAATTCAGGTGGGATGTACTTAAGGTCATATTTTGGCTCTCGTGGACTTGCTTTTAGCTTGAACTTGCACATGAGCAATTGTTAGTCTGTTCCACAGTCGGCCCCTGGCCTTGTTCTGACTGATGATATTGAGCTTTTCCGTCGTCTCTTTCCACACATGTAGTCAACTTGATTTCTGTGTGTTCCATCTGGCAAGGTCCATGTGTATAGTCGCTGTTTATGTCGGGGGAAGAATGTATTTACAACGAAGAAGTCATTGGTCTTGCAAAATTCTATTATTTGATCTCAAGCATTGTTTCTGTCACAAGGCCATATTTTCCAGCTACTGATCCTTCCTTCTTCGTTTCCATCTTTTGCATTCCAATCACCAATAATTATCAATGCATCTTGATTGCATGTTCGATCAATTTCAGACTGTAGCAGCTTATAAAAATCTTCTGTTTCTTCATCTTTGGCCCTAGTGGTTGGTGGGCAAATTTGAATAATAGTCGGATTAACTGGTCTTCCTTGTAGGCGTATGCACATTATCCTATCACTGACAGTGTTGTACTTCAGGATAGATCTTGAAATGTTCTTTTTGACAATGTATACAACACCGCCCCTCTTCAAGCTGTCATTCTCAGCATAGTAGACTATATGATTGTCCGATTCAAAATGGCCAGTACCAGTCCATTTCAGCTCACTAATGCCTAGGATATCAATGTTTATGTGTTCTATTTCATTTTTGGTGATTTCCAGTTTTCCTAGATTCATACTTTGTACTTTCCAGGTTCTGATTATTAATGGATGTTTGCAGGTGCTTCTTCTTGTTTTGAGTCATGCCACATCAGCAAATGAAGGTCCTGAAAGCTTTACTCCATCCATGTCATTAAGGTCAACTCTACTTTGAGGAGGCAGCTCTTTCTCAGTCATATTTTGAGTGCCTTCCAATCTGGGGGGCTCATCTTCCAGCACTATATCAGACAATGTTCTGCTGCTATTCATAAGGTTTTCACTGGCTAATGCTTTTCAAAAGTAGGCTGCTGAGTCCTTCTTCCTAGTCTGTCTTAGTCTGGAATCTCAGCTGAAACCTGTCCTCTTCGGGTGACCCTGTTGGTATCTGAATACCGGTGGCATAGCTTCCAGAATCACAGCAACACCCAAGCCCCTACAGTACAACAAACTGACAGACATGGCGGTGTGGGGGGGGGGAGCGTTAGGGCGTAGCTCTTTTTAAAAGGCAGGATGAGTGCTTGCAGAGGAAAAAAAAAATGCATAAGAGAGTAGATTTAAGAGTGTAGCACCGTATGCCTGGCTGTTAAATGAGCATTATGCTCATACTTTGAGTGAAGAGCATTTCTATCTGTGGTTACCTGAGCAGGTAAGGGTTGTCCCCTATCCCAGCATTTCTTCTGAGATTAAAGTGGCATGACTGGGGGTACAAGGGGTGTGGACTGCACTGGATGACACTGTCAGAGGGCGTGACATCAAAAGGACTGTTTATAAAATTTTTGTACAGTGTTTCAGCAGAAATTCATCATTTTTTTAATAAAAATATCCCTGTAGTTAGTTAGAACAGCAACAAAAATTTGTTCATAAGCCCAGCTTTTAAAACTCTATGTTAATTTACTTTTTGAACTTTCTAATGTGCTCTGGTCATAGCTGTCATTACCCAGTTACAATGATGCTTTGAACCACGTGGTGGTCTCTGCATGCACTACAAAGAAGCGCTTTTGTTTTTGTTGCTACCACTGTTTTTATGGTTGCTGATTTTGTCACATTTGCCTGGTGTTACAGCTACAATACTGTGTAATTAGCACGGAGGTGGTGATACCATGAGTTACCACACTGGGTGACATCAACCGTAGTGATGCCACTGGTTGTGGTATGCCTCCTTTGGAAAAAGTTCTCTCAAGGAAAATGAAGAACACCAAGCCCACATGACAACTAAGAGCCCAAGAGACAGAAAGGGCCACATGAACCAGAGACCTACATCATCCTGAGACCAGAAGAACTAGTTGGTGCCCGGCCACAATCGATGACTGCCCTGACAGGGAGCTCAGCAGAGGACCCCTGAGGGAGCAGGAGAGCAGTGGGATGCAGACCCCAAATTCTCATAAGAAGACCAAACTTAATGGTCTGACTGAGACTGGAGGAATCCCGGCGGTCATGCTCTCCAGACCTTCTGTTGACACAGGACAGGAACCATCCCTGAAGACAACTCATCAGACATGAAAGGGACTGGTCAGCGGGTGGGAGAGAGACGCTGATGAAGAGTGAGCTAATTATATCAGGTGTACACTTGAGATTGTGTTGGCAACTCTTGTCTGGAGGGGGGATGGGAGGATAGAGAGAGAGGGAAGCCGGCAAAATTGTCAAGAAAGGAGAGACTGAAAGGGCTGACTCAAGACGGGGAGAGTAAGTGGGAGTAGGGAGTGAGATGTATGTAAACTTATATGTGACAGACTGATTGGATTTGTAAACGTTCACTTGAAGCTTAATAAAAGTTATTATAAAAAAAAAAAAGTTCTCTCAATCCTTGAAAATTTCAAAATCACACTTGATTCTTGATCAGCCACATGAAAGATGAGGTTTCCCACACAATTCCATACTGCTGCTGAAGTTAGTGTTCTTTCTGGAACCTCATCAGCTGCATCATGAAAGAGCAGACACAATGGCACACCACTGGAGGATAACATGGATTACGGAAGTTTCTAGAGTGATACCAAAATTATTTACTAGGTGCATTTATTTCTGTAAACTGTTTTAAGCGTAATTGATTGCATCCATTACATGGGAGTATGTTTGTCTCTAAGCTTCACAAGTTCAGGGATGGTATCTTTCATTGCTTTCTGATCCTCCCCTTTTCCCACTCTACCCCAGATGTCTAATTCCAGTATCTGTACGGTGAATGTTCAACAAATGGCGACTAAATACCAAAATGATGATTGCAGGACTAATTACATCTCTAACCATAACTATAGATAATGGGGAAAAATGCAGTTCTATGTAAACAAAAAAACATTAACTTCCATGTAAGTAATAGACCTAGGAACATACTATTGGAACAACTACTGTGTGTCTGAGAGAAGAAAACTACGACTCCAATTTAGCAAGAAGGAAGTCACTGAGAAAGTGAATGGGCATCTACATGTGATCTACACTTACTGACCACGGAAAGCAATTCAAAACACCCCCTTTTCCTGTGGTCTAGAGACTGTTTGCAGACTTCCTGCCGAACATGCCAGTGGTCTTGATTCTGTGTTCTCCTAATATTCTTAAAAACACACTAGGCTTTTTTGACAGCTCTTAATGGCATATGGCTGGCAGCAGTCTTTGCCTCCGCACTGGGCTCTCCTGGAAAAGACTAATGTATGAGCCTCGTCTGTTTTTCCTGCCTCTTTAGATTATATTACTTTGACTATTAGAAACCAACCCTCAGCCCCCATGCATCATCTTGCACAGACACTAGGAGGGCTTAGCAGACATCGACTTACCAAGCCTTTCCCATGGTCTCAGGGATGCTGGCTGATATGAATCATCCAAAGTCTTTATTTGTGGGCACCTCACCATGTATTTGCTCTTTGCACAATGACTTCAGTCTAGAATAATATCCCATCACACTCTTGCACACTCTGCGGAACCCCTGAACTACTTATATATTCCACATGATGCCTGGCACAGAACCAACATTTAGCTTGTTGGCTGAGTAAAATGATGCACCTGTATCTCATGATTGGTGATAAGAACATTCAGGAAATAACTGTGGACCATGATGTGATCCAGCCACCCCTGTGAAATACAGGTCAACAAGTCACAGTGTTGGGTTTGTTGGGTAACTAATCTAAGAGCCCATAGGTGCCAATAGTATTACTTATTTTGGCATGGTTGAAGCATATATGTTTTGATAAAATGAAAACAACAACAACAAAAAAAAAACAGTTGTCGTTGAGTTGAGTGTGACTCATGGCAATCCCATGTGTGTCAGAGTAGAACTGTGCTCCATAGAGTTTCCAATGGCAAGTATGTCACCAGGCTTATCTTTGGAGGAACCTCTGGGTAGACTACAACTGCCAGCCTCTGGGTTAGCAGCTGAGCATGTTAACCATTAGCTCCACTCAAGGCCTCCATGATTTGATAACATTCCCTGTGAGTTCCCTGTATTGGCCATATGATTGCTTACATTTGATTATACTGATGGTTGACTACATGCTATGGTTACAATACCACAAGTGCAACTGTGCCAAGGAAAGAAAAGAATCAGGCTGTTGTCCAACCATCTTGCTTTCCACCTTCAAGGAGCGATTTTCTGGTAACTTTAGGAATTAAACAGATACATTTGGTCAGATATTAAATTTGAATGTTAAAAATTTCCACGGCATCCTATGAGCACAAAGATGATTTTCACCATAGTATGAGTATCCATTTTTCAAAATTACTAAAGTTAAATGTTTCCATACTCCAGGACAGAATCTTTAGGTACAATTCAACTTTCAGAACAGGAGTTGAGTTCCACTACAAAAAGAGAGAGAGCACCAGGGAGCTTTTTAAAGACACTCTGTATACAAAATTGCCAGTGAAACAATATACTGACATTTACTAATAATTTCCTTTTTGCATAAAAGGATATGTAATATTGAATAATAATACAGGCATACCTCAGAGATATTGCAGGTTTAGTTCTAGACCACCACAATAAAGTAAATATCACAATGAAGGAAGTCACACAAAATTTTTGGTTTCCCAGTATATATAAAAGTTATTATGTTCACACTATACTGTAGTTGATTAAGTATCCAATAGTACTGTCTAAAAAAACAATGTACATACCTTCATTAAAATATATTTTACTGCTAAAAAATGCTAACTATCGTCTGAACCTTCAGTGAGTCATGATCTTTTTGCTGGTGGAGGGTCTTGCTTTGATGTTGATAGCTCCTGACTGATCACGGTGATGGTTACTGAATGTCAGGATGACTGTGATAATTTCTTAAAATAAGACAACGGTGAAGTTTACTACATGAATTGACTCTTCCTTTCATAAAAGATTTCCCTGTAGCATGCAGTGCTGCTTGGCAACACTTTACCCACAGTAGAATTTTTTCAAAATTGGAGTCAAACCTTGCCTCTGCTTTATCGACTAAGTTTATGTAATATTCTAAATCCTTTGTCATCATTTCAACAATGTTCACAGTATCTTCACCAGTAGTATGTTCCATTTCAAGAAGCCACTTTCTTTGCTCATCCAGAAAAAAAAAAATAAATAAAACAAAAAACTCCTCGTCCATTTAAGTTTTGTTGTGAAATTGCAATAATTTAGCCACATCTTCAGGATCCACTTCTAATTCTAATTTTCTTGCTATTTCCACCACATCTGCACTTACGTTCTCCAATGAAGTCTTTAACCCCTCAAAGTCATTCAGAAGGGTTGGAATCAACCTGTTCTAAACTCCTGTTAATTTTGACCTTCTTCGATGATTCACAAATGTTCTTAATGGCACCTAGAATGATGAATCCTTTCCAGAAGGTTTTCAATTTACTTGCCCAGATCCATCAGAGGAATCACTATCTATGGCAGCTATGGCCTTACAAAATGCATTTCTTAAAATAATAAGACTTGAAAGTTTAAATTACTCCTTGATCCATGGGTTGCAGAATGGATGTTGTGTTACCAGGCATGAAAACAACAGCAATCTCCTCGTACATCTCCATCAGAGCTCTTGGGTGACTAGATGCATTGTTAATAAGTAGTAATATTTTGAAAGGAATCTTTTCTTCTGAGCAGCAGGTCTCAACAGTGCGCTTAAAATATTCAATAAGCCATGCTGTAAACAGATGTGCTGTCATCCAGGTTTCGTTGTTCCATTAATACAGCACGGGCAGAGTAGAAGGGTCCTAGGATCTTCAGAATGGTGAATGTGTACTGGCTTCAACTTAAAGTCACCAGCTGTATTAGCCCCTGACAAAAGTCAGCCTGTCCTTTGAAGCTTTAAAGCCAGGCATTGATTTCTCCTATTTAGCTGTGAAAGTCCTAGATGGCATCTTCTTCCAATATAAGGCTGTTTCGTCTACACAGAAAACCTGTTGTTTAGTGAAGCCACTTCATCAATTATCTGAGCTGGATCCTCTGGAGAACTGGCTGCAGCTTCCACATCAGTGCTCGCTGCTTCCCCTTGCACTTTTATGTTATGGAGATGGCTTCTTTCCTCACACCTCATGAGCCAACCCCTGCTAGCTTCAAACTCTTCTTCTGCAGCTTCCTCACCTCTCTCAGCCTTCGTTGAAGTGAAGGGAGTTACGGCCTTGCCCTGGATTAGTCTTCGGTTTCAGGGAATGTCGCGGCTGGTTTGATCCTCTATCTAGGCCACGAAAACTTTCTCCATATCAGCAATAAGGCTGTTTCGCTTTCTTACCGTTGTGTGTAACACTTTTAGTAAAAGTAGCACCTTTAATTTCTTTCAAGAACTTTTCCTTTGCATTCACAACTTGGCTACCTGTTTGACGCAAGAGTCCTAGTTGTCGGCCTATCTCTCTTTTAGACATGCCTTCCTCACTAAGCTTCAACATTTCTGGCTTTTGATTTAACGTGAGAGACATGCGACTCTTCCTTTCCCTTGAATACTTAGAGGCCATTGTAGGGTCATTAACTGGCCTCATTTCAATATTACTGTGTCTCAGGGAACAGGGAGGCCTGAGGAGAGGGAGAGTGACAGAGGATCAGTCAGCTGGTGAAGGAATCAGAACACACACATTTATTGATTAAGTTCGTCACCTTATATGGGCGAGTTTGTGGTACCCCAAAACAATTACAACAGTAACATCAAAGATCACTGACCACAGATCACCATAACAAATACAAAAATAACGAAAAAGTTTGAAATATTGGGAGAATTACCAAACTGTGCCATAGAAACACAAAGTAAGCACAGGCGGTTGAAAAAATAGCACCAACAGACTTGCTTGGCACAGGGTTGCCACAAACCTTCAATTTGTAAAAAATGCAATACCTGGAAGCACAATAGAACAAAGCACAGTAAACGAGGTACACCTGTGTAAAGTTTAACAGGGTTACCGGCAAGCTCACACTGGCCTCAGGCAAAACACAGCCTTGGTTCTCCCATAAATCCTTTTATTATACCTTGAGAAGCTATCTCACTAGTGTCTTAGTCACTTTGGATAAGCTACGCTGAGTCTAATATAAACAATTTTAAGACTACCTATTGTAGTCACCTGGAGTTAGCCTTACATGGCATAAAAATCCCAACAAAACAGGAATTTTAAAGAGAAGAAAATTTAACAACTGATTTAGGGATGAGGCAAATACATACACATACAAACACACACACACGTATATGGGGAGCCCTAGTGGCACAGTGGTTAAGGGCTTGGATGCTAACTGAAAAATTGGTGGTTCAAACCCACCAGCAGCTCTGAGGGAGAAAGATGTGACAGTCTGCTTCCATAAAGATTACAGCCTTGGAAACCCTGTGGGGCAGTTCTACTCTGCCCTATAGGGTTGCTATGAGTTGGAATCCACTCAACTGCAATGGGATATACACACATGCACACACACACACACACACACACACACAGACATACATATATATACACACAGGCATATACTTGCTTGGTAACTTCTTTCAGCATCCTATGAGCATTCTCTTCTCTGCAATCTAGAAGTTACAGATGAACCTTAGCATAGTTGAGAGACGTGAGGGAAACCTGATATTCTTTATTAACCGAACAAAAACCTGATAACCTGATCCGGCACTCCAGCCATAAATGCTGCCTTTGCAGCCAAGGCTTTCAGGAAAGGCCTCTCAGAAAAAGGGAGGACACCCCTGTCTGCTCAAGATTGGCTCACATCCGAATAGCACGTCCTGCGCGGAGGCTCAGGATGTGTGCGTCTGTACTTCCGTCTATGACAATTTTATCCAAAGTTCAGGAAACAGAACAATTAAAGTGGTGCTCACATAAGAGTCTTGCTTCTGAAAATCGAACATCTCCACTAAGTGATGTCGACTATATTAAGATCTGGGCAACTACATTTTATGTAAAAATGTAATGGGCCGTGTGTTGGGAATTACACCTAGCTTGCTAGTCGCTGAAATCAACTGGCTCTTGTCAGTTTCTTCCTGTACTAGGCTGAAAAGAATGGAGCCGTCTAGGAAGGCTGGGACTTAAATACAAGATATTAGATCCTTCTATTCCCAGGCTGAAACAGGGATTAGAATAACACATTTAAATACCTTAATGTTTTTAGCACAAAAAGCATTAATCTGATACTCTGCTTCCTTGAAATGCTTTATTAAGGCTCCCAGACTCTCTCAGGAGTGTCTGCCTTTCTTGAAGTGAACATACGTTTATTGCACTCCACTGCAAATTCCACTAGTGTTTCAGAACAGTGTGCCTGACCTCTGCTGTGGGGAAGGTGGGAATAGGAAACAGAGCCGAGAGGAAAGCTGAGAAGTGTTGGAGTTTTGACATCTCAGCACAAACTTATGGCTCCTTCAGGACCAGCCATTGTGAGCTCAGGCATCCCTGAAAATTATTGATGACCGAGGTGTTTAATAGAATGATTTTAATTAGACCTACCCTTCACCTGTCACGTGGGCCTGGAACAAAAGGTCATCTGATCACCAAGCCTATATATCAGCCAAACCATAACTACATGTGCTCTGGAAAAAGGGGAGGTGCTGCCTGCCTACCTCTGACCTCCATCCAATCCCGAGCCAAACAACCAAGAGACTAACGGTCTCAGGGACGGGAGTTGCCCAGATGTGTGCACAGCACACCAGTAGAGTGAGTTCACAGAGCAATGCATCTCCCACCCCTCCTTTTCTCTTCCTTCCCCTCTTCCTTTTTTTTCATTAGAGAGCAGATTTGTTGGGTGGGAATGGAGATTAGTTACACAAAGCTTTCTCTGAAGTAGCTTACACACCTTCTCAAACCTGTTGTTACCGTGTGCTGTTGAGTGAATTCCAACTCAGAGCAACCCCATGTGACAGAGCAGAACTGCCCCATAGGGTTTCCTAGGCCGAAATCTTTATGGTCTTTTCTCCAGTGGAGCTGCTGGCGGGTTCGAACTGCTGACCTTTAGGTTAGAAGCCAAGTGTTTAACCATTGTGCCACCAAGGCTACTTGTCTTAAAACTTGTATTTAGCAAGGCACTATATTCTCAATCTCAACAGCAGGAAATGATAGTTCTTTTCTTTTCCATTACCATGTATGCAAAACTTTTTTCTTTTTTTAAAAGGCAGCACCGTTCTAACATTCCTAAAGCAAAACAAGAAAATGACTGCTAATGTCCTAAAGAGGAGTCCTGGGGTGCTGGAAATGGTTAATGCACTTGGCTGCTAACTAAAAGGTTGGAGGTTCCAGTCCACCCAGAGGCACCTGGGCAAAAGTCCTGGTAATCTACTTCAGAAAGGTCAGCCATACTCCTACTCTGATACACACGAGGTTGCCATGAGTCGATTTAGAACTCGGAAGCAACCGGTTTTTGTTATTTTTAATGTCCTGGAGAGTGACAGAGAAAGACAGTCATCAGGCAGACAGGAGTGGGATGTCACGGTGGCTGTGAGTAGGACAAGTATGGGCATGGCGATCAACAACATGATGGTCTGTATAAAGACAGGACATCAGCCCCAAAACACCGTGTACCCACAGAAGGTAGACTGAATCAAAATAAATTATAATAGTGAACTGTTAACATAAGCTACTGCAAAACATAATTGGTAACTTGCTCTTCTAATTGATTAATACCATCATAAGAGCGCTTCCTTGAACAAAGTCTGATCTGAAATATAATTGGCTGTGCGCTTCTGTGAGGAGCCCTGGTTGTGCAGTGGTTAAGCACTTGGCTGCTAACCGTTAAGGTCAGCAGTTCAAAAACCCACCAGCCACTCCTCAGGAGAAAGATGTGGTAGTCTGCTTCCATAAAGATTACAGCCTTGGAAACGCTATGGGGCAGTTCTACTTTGTCCTATAGGATCTCTACGAGTCAGAATCGACTTGATGGCAACAGGTTTGGTTTGGTTTTTGGTGTACTTCTGTCTCCATGACTAGGCTTAGAATTACTTGGTGATCAAAATCTGTTTTAAACAGCACCAAACACAGTAGGTAACAAGTGTTTGCTGAATCACCTGCTTTCTTGGTTTGTTTATTTTTTATAAGTTTTGGATTTCAAACACAGCTCTCTTTTCTTTCCCTTCTTAATTATAATTGTTCCATTTGCACATTCAAGGGGACACTTAACTTACTGCATGAATAATGATCTTTTTGTAGTCTTGATGGAAAAAAGTGAAAACAAGGCTTAGTTTATTACAACCACCACTCAAGAGAAGAAACACGAATCTAAACCTTTGAGTCCACCTGGTAGCTACATTCTTCACAGCAAATTAATATGCTGACAGCCAAGTTTACCAAGTTATCCACATTTTGAAAGTAACAGCTACCACCTAAAAGTTGTGTTTGCCATTGATGTGGTTTGACAGGCCGAGCTGATGCTCCCAGCACATGCCACATTCACCTGGCTGGAAGTGGGGGCAGAGAGGCGAGCAAGTCCAGATTGCCTTCAAGGCACAGAGCCTGGTCAATTAGCCTGAGGAAGAGACCAAGGCCAGAGTTAGCTAGATACACGACCAGCTGGATTAGGGCTAGTGACAGAGGAGGAATTGAGTATGAAGAAATTTACAGCCAAGAAACTTGAGCAGTAGAGGGGAAGTGCTCAGGAGTGCCACCAACAGTGATCCCAGCATTATTCAGAAGGGCTCTCACTCCTTATCCTGGGTAAGTCTGGGAATTTCACGGAGGAGGTGGGGAATGCTGATGCCTTCAACGACACCCACCTCCCAGCTGAAAGTGGGAGTCATCAATCAAACTGAGCCTCCAGAATGAGCTTCAAAGCTGAAGGTAGCATGGCAGAGGGGGACGTTAAACTAATGTGGCATCAAGGAAAGTTACAATGAATTCTCTTGCATTTTTTTATGATATGGCCATCCTCCCCAGTTTCTACAAGGTCCAGAACCACATTCTTCAACCTAAGATCCAACGTAATAAAACCTACATGCGGGGAGAGTCTTCGTGGCTCCATGGATTGCTAAGAAAATTCTACCCCTTCTCCAATCTCCCTTCCAATCCTTTTGGAAAGTCAGCAAATTCTCTTCCCTAAAGGTTTTTAGTGTGTTCATCATCAAAGCTTATGAAGAAGGGAGAAAATAATTCAGGTAATGACAATGTGTGAAGGAATAAAATAAACAATGAAAAACAGTGGAGAATGCACGGAGGGAGCAAAAAGCCAGAAAGAGTATAAATGGGATCTTTGCCTCTACTTATCCAGGTGCATAAGTTCCCACCCAGGTCTTTTTCCTCTTCTGTAAAGAAACCAACAAGGAGGATTTCTAACATTTCTTAAGCTCTAAAACCTATGCTTATACACTGCGAATAAAAATATGAGAATATAATAGTAATTATTACAGGAGTAGCAGCAACAGCAATCACTGATTTTGCACGTATTATTCATCAGTACCACCACTGATTTGTTGTACTGCAGTGGCTTGCATGTTTCTATGATGCTTGAAGCTATGCCACAGGTGTTTCAAATACCAGCAGGGTCAACCATGGTGGACAAGTTTCAGGGGAATTTCCACACTAAGACAGACTAGGAAGAAAGGCCTGATGATTTACTTCCAAAAACTAGCCAAAGAAAACCCTATGGGTCACAACAGAATACTGTCCAAAATGGTGCTAGAAAATGAGCCCCCTAGGTTGGAAGACACTCCAAATACACAGTGGCTGCAGCAATGGATTCGAGCATACCAACAATCCTGAAGATGATGCAGGACAGGGCAACGTTTCATTCTGTTCTACATTGGTCACCATGAGTCAGAACCAACTTGATGGCAACTAAATTAATTCATTTCATCCTCTCTAGAACAGTGCAAGATGGATAATTTAGTGCTCTCCAGTCTACATATGAGAACCTCAAGCTCAGAAAGGTCAACATGCTGTGCTCAAGGCCACAGACCCAGAAAGTGGCAACAACAAGGTCTGAACATGTCTGGGGCCTGTGTGCCCAACCTCTCTACTCCATCATATTTAGGAGCTGCAGAGAGTACTGTTGAATAGTTGATTCTAGGTGGGTGGTGGAAAGACCACCCACCCAAGAGCTTCCTGAGTCTCCTTCCCAACATGGGTGAGATGCTAACCTGACTCTCAGTTCTCTGCTTGTAACAGGGGGATGTCACCATTGCCATCTACTTCACAAGACAGCCATGAAGACCACACAAATGCTAATGATGAATAAGGATCCTGAAAGGTAGAAAAAGCATGGCTGGTTCTGATGCTCCTCATTCCCAAGCACCACTCAGCACCTCTCCACTGAGTACACTGTCCAGGCTTTAAAAAAAAAAAAAATTTTTTTTTTTTTTTTTTTTAAGCTATTCCTGGCTGGGAACGAGGAGTATCTTTCCCATAAGCTCCTGGCTTCAGGGCCCTCACGGTCTTCAGGAAGCAGATGGAATGAGAACCATTAGAGAAGAAAGTCTTGGCAGAATTTATCTCCCCTTTCCTTATTTAAGGAAAAAAATTTTTTTTTTCTTTCCTTATAGTTCTGTATAAGATTTTTATCATGTGTAATTATTTATAAGGTTTCTTATAGTGTTAGGGCTTGAACTGTGTCCCCCCAAAATATGTGTTGCAAATCCTAATCCTCATGTTACGTTAAGGAGCCCTGGGGTGCAGTGGTTAAGCATTCAGCTGCTAACTGAAAGGTTAGTGGTTCGAACCCACCAGCCACTCTGTGGGAGAAAGATGTAGCAATCTGCTTCCATAAAGATTACATCCCAGGAAACCCTATGGGGCAGTTCTACTTTGTCTTGGAGGGTTGCTACATCCAATAGGGTTAGACTCTATTTTATGATGAGTCATATTGTTGTTGTAACCCCTGTACTCGTGGATATAATCCTAATTGGGAATAGGGTTTTCTTCGTTATGTTAAAAAGATCGTATCAATGTAGGATATGTCTTAAACCCAGCCACTTTTGAGCTATAAAAGGAATAGCTTAGGCACAAAGAAGTAAGCAGAGATGGGGAAAGACTGATGTCACATGAAGATGACCAAGGAAACAAGGAAGAGAAACTGAAAGAGATAGGCTTTTGCCCCAGAGCTGACAGGGAGAACCTTCCCCTACAGCCATTCTAGCCTCCTAAACTGAGAGAAAATAAATTTATGTCTATTCAGGTCACCCACTTGGGGCATTTCTGTTAGAGCAGCACTAAGAAACTTAGACATATACCAAACCATTAAATTGTGTAATCTACACTAATATTAGCATGCACTAAAAACGAATATATGTACACACAAGCAAAACTGTGAGTTCTTACAGGGTGAAGATTATGTCATTTTTTTTTCCATTTTTTTAAAATTGTACTTTAAGGGCAAATTAGTTTCTCATTAAACAATTAATACACATATTGTTTTGTGACTCTGGTTGCCAACCCCATAACATGTCAACATTCTCCACTTCTGACCTTGGGTTCCCCATTACAAGCTTTCCTATCTCCCCCTGCCTTCTCGTCCTTGCCCCTGAGCTGGTGTGCCCATTTAGTCCTGTTTTGTTGTATGGGCCTATCTAATCTTTGGCTGAAGAGTGAACCTCAGGGGTGACTTCAGTATTTAGTTAAAAGGGAGTCCGGGGGCCATACTCTTGGGGTTTCTCCAGTCTCTGTCAGGCCAGTAAGTCTGGTCTTTTTTTTTTGTAAGTAGAATTTTGTTCCACATTTTTCTCCAGCTCTGTGCAGGACTCTCGACTGTGGTCCCTGTCAGAGCAGTCAGTGATGATAGCCAGGCACCATCTAGTTGTGCGGGACTCAATCTGGTGGAGGCTGTTATAGCTGTGGTCCATTAGTTCTTTGGACTAATCTTTCTTTTGTGTCTTTGGTTTTCTTCATTCTCCCTTGCTCCCGACAGGGTGAGAACAGTGGAGTATCTTAGACGGCCACTCACAAGCTTTTAAGACCCAGGACACTACTCACCAAAGTAGAATGTAGAACATTTTCTTTATAAACTGTTACGCCAGTTGAGCTAGATGTTCCTCGAGACCATGGTCCCCAGCCCTCAGCCCAGTAATTTGGTCCCACAGGGAGTTTGGATGTGTCTATGAACCTTCCATGACCTTACCTTGGTCAAGTTGTGCTGGTTTACCCAGTATTGTGCACTGTCTTACCCTTCACCAAAGTGTCATTTTTTAATTTCCCATGTATCCAACAAAGTGTTTTGCACACAGCAAGTGCTGATATGTTTGCCACGTGAATCCAACTGCAGTAATAGTGGGCACAGTTCTGATATATGGAAGGAGGAAAATGGTAGCCATGTATGTTTGGAGCACAGAGCAAATTTGGAATAAAGAAAGAATTCTAGCATTGTTAGCGCACTTACTCTCTTTCAGTTGCTTTGCCCTGGGTGAAGCTGGGAGCAAAAACAGGAAGGCCTGTCTCTCAAGTCTGAGCTATAGCAAGATCTTGAATGATTATCCACTTGCCACTGAGTCAATTTTGACTGATGGCAATCCCATGTGTGTCAAAGTAGAACTGTGCTCCACAGTGTTTTCAATGGCTAATTTTTTGGAAGCAGATCACCAGGCCTTCCTTCCAAGGCGCTTCTGTGTGGGTCTGAATTGCCAACCTTTCAGTTAGCAGTCAAGGGCTTAACTATTTGTGCCACCCAGGGCCTCTCTTGCATGATTAGAACTGTGCAATTAGCTCAGTCAATCCTTATGCCCTAAAACAACATCAGCTGTCCACTAGAACAAATTACAAACACATGAAAAACGTGCAACCATTACCAGCATTATCTCTCCTAAAGCCCTAGTAAACACAAAAGGTTTCTTAGTTTTCATTCACGTACTGGAAATAGTGTTTCCTCTTAATCTCACCTCCAAAAACAAAAATAAAGACAGCAAATAATTCAATCTGGATGCAATCAAAACAAGAGAAAGTCAACACTCACTTTTTCTCTGTTTAAAGAAAATGAGTAGAAATTGATAGCAAACAAATTTTTAAAAATCCTAACTACGTAAAATTACACCAGACAATTAACAAGTGAAAAACAGTACTACCCACTTGAACAGATGACTGGTTTTAGTTAGCCTGAAATCCTAACAAAATCTATGTCTTTTGCTATAGCATAAAATAATAAAATCTAAAAAAGCACCCATCTCTGTAATGACTATTAAATCTTCTAAAACGAAATTACATTAAAAATCGAATTTGTTCTTTAAATTTATTTGATCTGAACCATTTAAACATCTAAAACCTCTGCCTGTTTTTCGACATCGGGCAATTCTGTGGAATCCTCTTATTTACACAGGGCTTGATTTGTGCTACAAACCTCTAACTAGAGTTCTCGTTAAATTGAAGGCATTAATTTTCAGTCAAAGAAAAAGACTTTTCAGGATTAATGAAAAGATAGTTTTGACTGGCTACCAAGAAGCTAGCTGCAGCATTAAGTCATGTCAGTAAAGGCTCGAAGGCATTACATAGGATTTTTTTTTTTCCCCATTCAAAATTGTCTGAAAACTGAAATTTTCCTAAGATGCAATCAGAAGGCCATTGCTGAAGGACCCCATTTCCTGGAAAGAAAATGGTTTGATGAGTTTGGACAGCCAGCATGGTAATGAGGCCATTGCATTTGACTTGCTAGCTGATGTTCTGAGCAGCAGAAATGCGGGAGCCGGAGCCAGTTAGCTTAATAAGGAAGTGAAATTTTGTTTTCAGAGTTCTTTGTACAATTTTGGACTCCTTATCAGCATGTCGTAAAAGGAAGTGCAGGTCATTAGTAGAACAAAGAAAAATATATTAAACAAACCAGCTATGCAGCTTGCAGCAAACTAGTAAACTAGTCCACCAATATAAATAAATCAGCAATTAAGTTGGATTTGTAGAGATACCATAATGTTTCTGAGGCACTACTATGATAAACCCGTTGCAGTGGAGTCAATTCCGACTCACAGCTGCCCTACAGGACAGAGTAGAACTGCCCCATAGGGTTTCCAAGGCTGTAATCTTTATGGGAGCAGAATGCCACACCTTTCTCTTGCAGAGCTGCCGGTAGGTTCGAGCCCCTAATCTCACGATTAGCAGCTGCGTGCTCTAACCACTGCATCACCAGGACTCTTAGTCCTGTGTTAACGTGGGGCTATCCATCTAGGCTGAGTCAAACAGTATCTGCAGCTTTCTCACTGAATAGGTAACACACACAGTGACGCTCAATGCAAGAGGGCCAATTCCTTTTCAAGCCCTTGAGGGAATGATGGAGAGAAAAATATACACAAACGTTGGCTCCATGCACTTTAACAGTAATTAGGAAACAGCCATTTTCTATTTCTTCCAGATGCTATGTTAACTAAGGAAAGAGACTCTTGTTTCCCTCTGGGGGCCAATTTTGGACACAGGTGGCGTTTCGCTTTTGTTCACACACCCACAAACCAAGAGTACAGGAAACGGAAGTCTTTCACAGGATCAGCGAGATGCTTCACTCCGAGACACTGCCGTATTGCTCTCACATGGAGACCAGTCCTACTACAAAATATCTCTAGGAGATCAACTGGGAAATGACATAATAGAGACCAGGGGGTCATCCCACAAGGCTGAGGATAACTTTGCCTCTGTGACTTACCCCATGAGGGCTAGAACCATGTACATTTTCTTCACAATAGCCCCAACGTCTACCACAATAGCCGGCACATAGTTGGCACTCAGATAATAACTGGGGACTAACCTAACCACACTAGATTGAGATTCTTCATATTTACAGCCACACATTGCTCTAGTCTGTAAAAAGGTGAGTATTAGATTCATCAAAGGAAAACCAAAACCAAACCCTTTGTCCTCAAGTCAATTCTGACTCATAGCAACCCTACAGGACAGAGGAGAACTGCCCCATAGGGTTACCAAGGCTGTAATCTTTACGGAAGCAGACTACCACATCTTTCTCCCATGCAGCGGCTGGTTGGTTTGTACCACGGACCTTCCTATTAGCAGCCGTGCTTAACCACCAGAGTTCTTCATATTAAAGGTAAAGGGAAGCTAATAACCAGGAAAACAAAAGATTGTCTGGCCAACTTCCTACGCATGAGCACGAAACCAGTGGTTAAAATAAGCTCAGAGGGCCTTTAGGAATGTGTATGGGTCAAGCCAAAGAAGCAGCTGTGTGATCACACCATATGACTTATCACTCGGTTTGTGGGTCCCTAATTTACATCACCCCGGTCTGCTGGAGATGCTGCTTCTCAGATTAGCCTGATTTTTCACTCATTAAGTGATCTTACACCTGCTCTTGGCCTGTCAGGCTAGACTTTGTATGAGCAGTGGTGCCCTGAGGCCCAGTACTCCAGCATGCCTCAACTGTTAATCCTCGTAGCAAGTGATCTGGAGGTTCACCTTGGTGAGGAGTGCCATGAAAGGCACTGGCAGCTCAGTGGTAGAATTCTTGCCTTCCATGCAGGAGACTTGGGGGTTCAATTATTGGCCAATGCCCCTCATGCACAGCCACCACCTGTCTGTCAGTGAAGGCTTGCGTGTTGCTATGATGCTGAACAGGTTTCAGTGGAGCTTTCAGACTAATACAGGGTAAGAAGAAAGGCCTGGTGATCTACTTCTGAAAATTAGCCAGTGAAAACCCTGTGAATCACAACGGTCCAACCTGCAACCGATCATGGGGATAGCACAGGACCGGGCAGTGTTTTGTTCCATTGTGTGTGGGGGTTGCCATGAGTTGGGGGCCAATGCAATGGTAGCTTATAACAACATCATGGAATGGTTCCAAAAACTCCACACCGAGCCAGACATGGGCCCTGCTCTCCAGTGCAGCATCCTCTAGGAGAGAACAGGAGACTCTAACCAGGTCCACAGTGAAGACTACCATAACAGAACATCAGGGATGCTCAGAAAAAGGTATGACACTTTAGGGGGTGATAAGTAAATAGAAGGGGGGGAGGTGGAGAGAAATCACAGGAGCCTTTCTTTGTTAGTTCTTAAAAACTGGGTAGATATGGTGGGCCACAACCCAGAGAAGAAAGTCTCAGGTATAAGAAACAGTTTGAACAGAGTTTGGCAAAGACTAAACAGACATAGTGTTGGTATGGGGGTAAAGATGGATGGAATATTGTGTAAAGGCAATCTGAATAAGAACTTTACATGTGTCTAATCAACACAGTTGCTTACATATAGTCTCAGGCTTGCCAAACATTTGTTAATGAGGTTGAACTCAAAATAAGACAAAATAACTCAAAGTTATTTTCAAATAATTGAAGAAGTTTTAGGAGAATCAAGAAACCAACCAAATAAGTCACACTTGCACAGTCAGATAAATTTCCCCAGGAAAAGACGGCCTTTGCCAGCACATTTGTAGTGAGCACACCAAAGCTTTCTCTCTTAGTTTTCCAATACACCGTGATGCAACCAAAAATCACTTCAATTTTAGATCCTGGACAAACAGGCTTTGAAAACAGACGTGTTGGCACTAGCTATCCACCAGGCAACTTTACTGAACTATGAACATATGTTCAGAGAATTTCTATTATTTCCCAAGCAACTCTTTCAAAATAGAAATTTTATATATACACATACAGAAGAAACTTTTCTTCCTGAGTTTTTTATCTCTTTCTGCCCATATCAACCTGCTGGACTACACTCACTGGACGACCACTAGTAGGGGCCCCATGGGCTCAAAATCTCCTCCATGCTATTTGAATGTGTTACTTCCTAAAATCCTTTTACTGCATGGTAAGAAAGGTCCTATTCCATTGGTAACATCCCCTCAATGCTTGTGACACTAAGCTGAACCACTGATCTCAGGAACAGGAGTTGGAAAAACATGAAAGCACTGGAAGGTCTAGAGAAGGAGAGTTGCTTGTAGGAGATGTAGGTGTGGAGCTTTGAGCCTAGTATGAAGGAAATGGGAGTGAGGGACATGATAAGAGTAACAAAGGAAGAGGAGAGTAAGTACCAAAGGAAGACTTTCCATGTTCACAATCTCTACGTTTGGCTCTGACAAATCTGTACACACTTGCAGATTATTTAATTAGAACTTCAATCTATTCAAATCTGTTGGGGTTTATGAAGAGCCTAGCAAGTGCTCCCAGTAGAATCTATTTGAAACAGCCCACTCTGGCTCTGGAGGAGACTACTGTCTGATGCTGGAGAGTCTCTCACATGAACAAGGACCTTTTAGCCTTAGAGAGGATGTCACTGAAGGTCTCCTTGCTATGGTTTTACAGGAACATGAATAGGTACATAAATATTGATGAAGTCAAGCAATTTATAATAATGAAATTCTCTTGTTTATTATAGAAATGGGACGCTCATATACACGCAAATATTTTTAAAGTAGACTTAGGTGTCAATGACCAGAAACTCAGGAGGTGATATTAGAGCTATATGACCAGCAGGTAGCCTTAAATAATTCTTTTTATTCAATAATGACCAGAACTTCCCATCTTAAATTCATTTTCATTTTTAAAGAAAATCTGGACAAATGCAATGGGCTTGCTGCCTCCTTTATCCACTCCATAGCTTTGATCTGCTCATAAGGCAAATACAACCAAAGCACTCTTCCTTGAATTCCTCAGTGGATCCCCCTAGGAGAAAGCCTAAGCTCATTAGAACACTGTTCAAGAGGCTAATGCTGCTCTCCTTTCTTTTCCTGAGGCTGCCTCCTTCTCTTAGAACCCAGAGTCTGTGTTCGCAGCCCTTACCCACCCACATTCTTGCTGCCTGGTTTTCTGTCCTGACAAAATAAGCATTTCCACTCCCTAGCTTCCTTTCTCCCCTCAGCTAACTCCTACTCAGTTTTGAAGAGCAGCTCAGATGCCATCTCCTCCTTGGGAGAGGTCCTTTCTTGTGCTCCTCCCCATCTCAGGCTCCCCCTGCCAGCTGAACCCAGGTGTATATTCCCATAGTGCCCTGGTGAACACGTCAGTCACAATACTCACAACAGCACTGAAATAACAATTTATATGTCTGTCTTCTTCTCGGGACTAATTTCTTGGAACACAAAGACCATTTTTCTTTTGTATCCCCAGTGCCTAAGCAAGATGTTTGGCACAGATAAACTGGTTGCCATTGAGTCGACCCCAACTCATGGTGACCCCATGTGTGTCAGAGTAGACGTGTGCTCCACAGGATTTTCAGTGGCTGATTTTTCAAGGCGCCTCTGGGTGGACTTGAACAACCAACCTTTCAGTTAGCAGCCGAGTGTGTTAACCATCTGCACCACCCAGGAACTCCGAGGTGCAAATAGGTACTCAAAGTCTGTCTAATGGAAGACAAGAAACAAACCTAGGGATCCCTAATTTAACGTTAATAAAAACTAATCTGATAATTTATATCTGGATTAGTCTTATAACTTCATTGTCCTCCTATGACAAGGATTAGTTACTATTCAAATGTTGCTTTTCAAACTTCATAGGACCAAACTAGGTTCTCTTATTTTCATGTCCATGTATTGCTATTGAAATGTCTCTGATATGTACATATGGTGGTGGCGATGGTGGGGGTGGTTCTCTACAACATAAAAAATATTACAGTAAAAAGAGGAGAGAAAACAGTTTGAAAAGGTTACAGCCGAAACAGGAATAACTGCTAATACAAACTGGCCCCTTCCCAAATGTAAGCAGGTCACTAGTAATGGCTCACCTCAAAGCCGCGGCAGCCATATTGTTTACTCTCCATTTGGGGCTTAAAAGCATTTTAGTTGATGAACAGGCCCTGAAGCAGAAACATCTAAACCCATGTGAACGCCCAGCAGAGCAGTAACTTCTTTTGATTAATTTACCAAGTACTGAAAGCACAGAAAGGAGATCAAACCCCATTCTGTATGAAACAATTAAATGGGCAGCCGATGCCTCCAGCATGGAGTATGTCAGGATGAAAGCAAGATGGGGTCGGATGAAAAAGCAACAAATACCTCACATTGATTAATGCTTATAGGATTTTTTCCCCTTAAATGTCATAACATTTCACTGGATGGGCAAACCAGAGAGTTTATATAACATTCAAAACAGAAAAAGTTTCCAAAAAGCTTCAGAAAATTCAGATGTATAATGAGAAGAAAGTCAGGATAGTTCTAAAGGACATTCACAACAGTTTGGCAGAACTCTGACCAGTTTGCTGATAGAACTTCAATGTGAAATAGCACCAGGAAAAAAACCTCATTAGCTCCTTTCATTGAAAAATCATTTTTCGACTGTAAGTGAAATTTTCCTGATTTCAGCCAGCTTGTTTGCAACGCTCAATGCTTTCTCTTATTTGCTGTTTAGAAACCACAGAGCTGAAACAAGTACTGTTGTATACATGGATCTCTTCTTAGCAAAGCTTTTTCAAACTGGAACTTAAACTATGATTCCCAAATCAGAACAAACCATCAAATAATGTTAGCTATTAATCCTCATAGATTTTTCTGGGTGATTAGCTGAATCCATTTTAAAAATCCCAATGAATCTCCGTGTAATAGAAGAAAACTAATGTATATGCTCATACAAAAATATCTGAACAAAACCAGCTCAAAATGCCAGCTTATGAAAAGTCAAACCTTGTAAATTTTATGTAAGGAGCGTTTCTTATATGATCTAATATTATTTTAGCCCATTTATTGGCATGTCCTTAGATATATGTCATTCCTAATCTGTAAAAAGAGGACGATGGTGCATGCCTTGCAGAATTTTGAGATTAAATGATATAGTATGTAAACCTGTCACCATCAAGTCAATTTTGACTCACAGAAACCCTACAGGACAAAGTAGAACTGTCCCCATAGGGTTTCCAAGGTTGTAATCTTTATGGAAGCAGACTGTCACATCTTTCTCCCATGGAGTGGCTGGTGGGTTCGAAATGCTAACCTTTCAGTTAGTAGGCGAGCGCTTAACCAATGTTCCACCAGGCTCCTTGATGTAGTTTATATATGATACATAAATCCTCAAACTCTACCAGATTCCATCCCTCCCTGAACACGCTATACCCCTACCACACTAAACTATTTGCAGGCCATTCCTTCTACTTAGAATGCATTCCCCAAGTGGCTAATTTCGCTTCCAAATTTCAGCCTTACCTCTTCTGATTTAACACATATCACACTGCATTATAAGGGCTGCTTTACAAGCCCGTTTTCTCAATACACTGTAAGCACAAGAGTTCTCCAGTAAGTGGAAGACATTAAATAAGTGCACGAATAAAAGACGCTTATGATCTCCTTTGCTACTCCTGCCAGATAAGGGAGCTTGAATCCCTTTATATTTTCAACCTAATAAGTGAAAATCCACAAAATTTGGAAACATAAATCTGGCAATTGACTCTTGAACTCCCCTTCTGACAAGAAAACCCAAACCAGTTGCCATCAAGTCAATTCCATTTCATGGCGACTCATGAGTGTCAAAGTAGAACCCCGCTCCACTGGGTTTTCAATGGTTGATTTTTCAGAAGTAGATTGCCAGGCTTTCCCTCCAAGGTGCCTCTGGGTGGACTCAAATCGCCAACCTTTTCATTAGCAGCTCAGTAAACTAACCATTTGCACCACTCAGGGACTCTTCTTCCCACAATATTGCCCCTCATATGAAGATGCATGAGCCCAAAGAGCACAACCTCTCAGGCATGTTTTCATGATTAAGCACCCTGGATCTAACAGGCTCTGTTGTGTTGTTATTGCATGCTGTCGAGTCAATTCCCACTCTTAGTGACCCTACAGGTCAGAGTAGAACTGCCCCATAGGGTTTACTAGTCTGTAATCTTTATGGAAGCAGACCACCAGGTCTTTCTCCCACCAAGACACTGGTGAGTTTGAACTGCTGATCTTTCGGTTAGCTGCCAAGCTACTGCACCACTATCCATAAATATCCATTGCGGCTCCTTTAAAGCTAGGCTCTATTCCGCGTTATTATCAGTGGATAAAACAAATGGCTTGTAGATGTGGAGGACATAAGTTTCTACCAATCCCTACTTCTGACTTATTATGTGTACTGAAAATCAACAAATTTGCTATTTGAAATCTTCTAGAAGATGGTGAAACTACTCCTTCATTAATGAAGAATTCAAAACTCTGAATGAGATCTGGAAACACAAGGAAGAAGGGCTCTCATTCTACAGAGGAAGCAGAGGAAAGCAGTACGGAATTCGCTTTTTTTTTTTTTTCAATGGGCACTGTGAGTTCCAGGATAAAACTAAATGTTTCCAGCTAGGAGGCTCTGATCATAGGACTATTGTCTTAGTCATCTAGTGCAGCTATAACAGAAATACCACAAGTGGATGGCTTTAACAAAGAGGAATTTATTCTCTCACAGTCTAGAAGGCTATAAGTCCAAATTTAGGGTCCCAGCTCTAGGAGAAGGCTTTCTCTCTCTGTTGGTTCTGGAGTAAGGTCCTTGTCATCAATCTTTCCCTGGTTTAGGAGCTTCTCAGCACAGGGACCCCAAGTCCAGAGGATGCACTCTGCTCCCAGTGCTGCTTTCTTGGTGGTATGAGGTCCCCCTGTCTCTCTGCTCACTTCTCTCTTTTATATTTCAAGAGTTTGACTTAAGACACAACATAATCTTGTTGATTGAGTCCTGCCCTCATTAACAGAGCTGCCATTAATCCTGCCTCATCAACATCATAGAGGCAGAATTTACAACACACAGGAAGATCAGATCAGATGACAAAATGGTGGACAATCACACACTACTGGGAATCGTGGCCTAGCCAAGTCGATACACATTTTGGGGGAACACAGTTCAATCCATAACAGGTATCTTGAAAGTATAGGCTAAAAAGTCTAATGATACTACCATGCTCAAAGTATAAAATTAAGAAAAACCTATGAAGTGTTCCAGAGGTACAATTTTAATTCTGGTTGGAAAAACGAACCAGTTTCTATAAATCCATCTTGAATGTACTTCCCGCCAAAAGCTTTCCAACTAGAATTGTCCAGTTTTTAACAACTGAGGAAATGTGTTGTTCTTACTGTTTTTGTTGAAGCACATACAGTGTCTCTCCAGGGAAGAGACCGTGTTGGGGAGGAATGAGAAATCACTCCAACAGGCACCCTGGATACAGCAAAAACATGGTAGGATTAGGCCAGGCTCTTGCTTAGCATCCTGTCAAATCCAGGGAGATCCATTCTTACACCACTCCTCTTTTACTAAAATATCCCTTTTGCCTTCCAGGGTAAGGTTAGGAGGTCTCTGACAAAGGAGCAGGTAACATAATAGACTCATCTGGGCTAATTTTTTTCTAACTATAGTGCAATTTGACAAATATTTGAGTGTGTATGACATACAAAGTGACCTTGGAAATATTTTCCTACAAACGGAGTTCATTGCATATACAAAAAAAGCAGTGGAAAGTTAACTCTGACTCATGGTGATGCCATGTATGTCAGAGTAGAACTGTAGTAGAAGGGTTTTCAATGGCTGATTTTTCGGAAGTTGCCAGGCCTCTCTTCCAAAGTGCGTCAGGGTGGACTCAAACCTCCAAGCTATTAGATAACAGCTGAGCGCGTTAACCGTTTTCACCACCCAGGGACTCTACAGGTACAAAAGGGATCATTGGAAGCCCTTCCCCGCTCAAATTCTTCCATCAGCTTCGCCCCAAAGAATTTTCTCAGTCCACATGCTGGATTTACTCTTCTCATTTCCCAAATTAAAGAACCAGTGCAATGGCCATCACACATCATCCATTCTGCTTTACCTTGGTGTCAGTGTGTCATTTCTACAGACAGCCTCAAAGCTAAGAAAAATCTTCCTTGTCATCATGGGTTTTTTGCTTGTTTTTGGTTTTCTGGTCTTTTGAGGGTTTTATCATCAGTTCACTGAGAATATCACTGTGAATGCCAACTTCAGCCAGGAAAAGTGACCAACGTGGATTACATTTACCTGGACTTTCACATCTTTTCTGAATAGCATTATTTGCAGTGGGGGTCTCTTGGGTATCAAACAGCATTTTTGCAAAGGTTCCCTGCAGAGGAATGAGAAGTTACCCCCAACAGGCACCCAGGGTACAGTGAAAATGGTAGGACTTGGTCAGACTCCTGCTTAGCATCCTGCCAAATCCAGAGAGACCCATTCTTACACCATTCCTCTTTTACTAAAATATCCCTTTATAGCCCCAATGGAAAAAAAAAATGCTGCATTCCTAGAAAACGGGACTAGGAGATGAAACTCAGGTGTTTTTAGTTTGTTTGCTGAAAAACATTTTTCTCATCTAAAAAGAAAAAAGCAATGAAAACTCCACTGGCATTACAAAGTAACACTGGTGCTGGTTTCATTTGTGCAATATTGATTTCATTTACTGAATATGAACTTATCTTTATATCAACTATATCTTTACTGGGTTCGTGTTTACTCGGTGTCAACAGATACTCCAGTGAAGAATGGGGATTCCAGAACACTTAATTTTGCTCATGTGGAACCTGTACATAGAGGAAGAGGCATCTATTTGAACAGAACAAGAGGATACTGCATGGTTTAAAATCACCTTTAAAAGGCAAAGCTATCACTTTGAGGACTAAGGTGTACCTGACCCAAGCCATGGTATTTTCAATTCCCTTATAGGCATGTGAAAGCTGGACAATGAATAAGGAAGACTGAAGAAGAATTGACGCCTGTGAATTGTGTTCGCAAAGAATATTGAATATACCATGGACTGCCAAAAGAACGAATAAATCTGTCTTAGAAGAAGTAAAACCAGAACGCTCCTTACAAGCAAGGATGGCAAGACTTTGTCTTACCTACTTTGGGCATGTTATCAAGAGGGACCAGTCCCTGGAGAAGAACATCATGCTTGGTAAAGTAGGGGGTCAGTGAAATTAGAGGAAGACCCTCAATGAGATGGACTGACACAATGGCTGCAAGATTGGGCTCAAACATAGCAACAACTATGAGTATGGCACAGAACAGTGTACACAGGGTCACTATGAGTTAGAACTGACTCGATGCCTAACAACAACAATAACAAACACTCCAGAGCATCCACAGTCAACAGGACAATTCCATGCTCGGTCACAAGACAGATATACAGCCCAGAGCCTATATGGACCTAAACTGAGTACATGAAATATTCCAAGATCCCTCATGAGATCATCTGCAGAGTGATGCCAAATCTATTGCAAGCCTCTCATATCCAGTTTTTGGAACCCAGTCAGAATATAAACCCATTACCCAAACCCTCTGCCATCGAATCAGTAGAACTGCCTCCAGGGTTTCCAAGACTATAAATCTTTATGGAAGCAGACTGCCACATCTTTCTCCCAGGGGGTGGCTGGTGGGTTGGAAACACCAACCTTTAGGTTAGCAGCTGAGTGCTTCAACCACTGCACCACCAGGACTCCTCTAATCAGAATACAAATAGAGTCAATTGTACAGTTGACTTTACGCTAAAATTCTAGGTTGTCTCCCCTTGTTACTGAGCGTGCCACTTTGCATTGACAACACCTAGTGTGCAGCAAGTCATATTAACCTCAGGAAAGCAAGTGAGAAGGTGAATTATACACCACCAGTTCCCCCATTCATCCCCAAAATTCCAAAGCCAAATCCAGAACAGCCGAGTCCCTTCCACTAGTGCTCTCCCACAAAGACCCTTCAATCACATAACTCAACCATAAGATCCCTGCAGCTTCCATAAAAGGCATACATTTTCCTTTACTGTCTGCAAGACATGGGGACATAGCCCCTGTGAATATATTGCTAACTAAAAGGTTAGCAGTTGGAATCCACCAGCCACTCCTTGGAAACCCTATGGGGCAGTTCTACTCTGTCCTATAGGGTTGCTATAAGTCAGAACCGACTCCACGGCAACAGGTTTGGTTTTTCATTTTTTTTCCTCTGAAATTATAACCATGTGTCCAAGAAACTCCAGTATTTCTCTCTGTGTGAAAGCACTTTAACTTCACAGAATGCCTTACAACGAGCTTTTCATTACAAACCCCAGTGGCTTTTGAGAATTCTAACCAAGGTTACATAATAAGGATATAACTGAGATAGGACTGAAGTACCGTTTTTATTCCTAATCTAATTATCAGTCCACTAAACCCAAGTAACAAAATCCATGGCTGTCAAGTCAATTCTGATTCAGTGACCCCATGTGCTACAGAGTAGAACTGCTCCATAGGGTTTTCTTAGAGGGGAGCCCTGGTTGCACAGCAGTTAAGTGCTCGGCTGCTAACTACAAGGTTGATGGTTCAAACCCACCAGCCACTCCGAGGGAGGAAGATGTGGCAGTCTGCTTATGTAAAAATGTACAACTTTGGAGACCTAAGGGGACAGTTCTACTCTGTCGTATAGGGTCGTTTTAAATCGGAATAGCCTCCATGGCAATCGGTTAGCTTTGGTTTGGAATCTTTACAGAAGCAGATTACTAGGGCTTTTCTTCCATGGCAACACTGAGTGGATTCAAACCACCAACCCCTAGGTTTGTAGTTGAGTGCAAACCGTTTGCATCTACCAGTTCACTAAAAAACAAACAAAAAAAAACATTGCTGTTAAGTTGATTTTAATTCATAGTGACCCTATAGGACAGAGTAGAGCTGCCCCATAGGGTTTCTATTACTTTTCAATTAGTAATATCACTGATATAATGAAGAGAAGCCCTGGTGGCATAGTGGTTAAGCCCTTGGCTGCCAACCAAAAGACTGGCAGTCGGAACCCACCAGCAGCTCCTCCGGAGAAAGATGTGGCAGTCTGTTTCTGTAAAGATTATAGCCTTGGAAACCCTATGGATCGGAATTGACTCGACGGCAACAGGTTTGAGTGTTTTGGGTTTGATGTAACAAAAATGGACTCAGAATTTCAAAATACAGATTATGTGTATAAAAATAAAGCCTTCTCCTCCCCCTAGCTTGTTCCTTAGTTTAAGTATATCTGAAACGAAGCGTATAAAAATACATACAGTGTTTCATTTCCCAATAGTATCTCTGTCCCACAGAACTGCATATTTAGGTAGCTGCACGCACAGTCACCTCACAGAAGAGTGACATACGTACATACGGGGGGAGGGGAACGGTAAGCAAGAGAGTGAACATAAGTCTCAGGGTTTATTTTACTACTGAAGAAAGAGAAGTGAATGAAAGAAGAACACCCCGCCTACAGTGTCAGGGTTAAATAACATCTAAATGCATGCATCATGGTTTATAGGCTGAGAAACTGAAAAGAATTGTCTAAGAAAATTCATACTCAGAGCAACTGGACTTCAGTTTCTTCCCTCTTACAAGATCAAGACATGTATTGGAAGATGTTAGTTTGTAAAAATTACTAAACCCAATTCATAATGTACAACACTGAAAGGCTGTAAAATTCTGCATGACACTAAATGGCAGTATGTACTTCTTCTCTGCACGTATAGATGTACTCCCAGGACTAACTTACATCCTACAACATTTCAAAATACTTATAACCTGAAAAACTCTTTCCAAGGACCTTCCATCAATGAATAAATCAACTGTTAACCGATAGTAAGCATGTTCCTCAGAGGGCCTTCACCTCATTCATCAATATGGGTTTTCAGAACTAATTAGCATTCCTGCTAAAAACTCCGCAACAGGTGAAGTGGAGGAAATTGATCAACGTGTTGAAAGCTCTGGAGCCAATCAGTGCAGCGCTCTTTCCATGGGGCTGCTGACACCTCAAGACACATTTGTCTAATATTTCTTTGAGCTTTTCTAGTTTAGCATCTGCCAGAGCCTGATGCGACATCTATCATGACAAAGGAAAAATGCAACTGGTAGAATCCAGATGTAGAAGCGAAGCTACGTTCCCAGGTTTTGTGACCACCCACGATGGAAGCAATTCCAGTTACTTCCTCCACACCTCCAGCTTATTCTTTGTGCTTCCTTTCCCAATGCTAGACCACTCGCCA
This sequence comes from Elephas maximus indicus, assembly GCF_024166365.1. Taxonomy (NCBI): domain Eukaryota; kingdom Metazoa; phylum Chordata; class Mammalia; order Proboscidea; family Elephantidae; genus Elephas; species Elephas maximus. The sequence continues at coordinate 57,189,798 of NC_064841.1, read as the reverse complement.
TTCCTCATCCTGTTAGAATTCTGCATAGTACCATCTCCCCTCTATTTTCTGCCTCTTCTAAGAACCCCCCACCTCCCAAGCTGCAATCTGTTCCCCAGGAAGGCTGCTGCCACGGGCACTACACATGGCTGCACATTCCATATCCTCAAGACCCAAAGGGGAGGTGACATTCTCACAGATTCATAAAAACCATTTCCAAACCAGTGCTTCCTCCATCTACTCTAAAATACCTGGCTATGGGTTTCAAAACATATTCCTGACAATAACTGATCAAAAGGATTTACCACCAAAAAAAAAAAAAAAGGGTACATATAAGTTGAATATGTTTAGAAATCACTGCATACTACGTATCATTGCATACACATGTGGAGAAACCCTGGTGGTAGAGTGGTTAAGAGCTGTGGCTGCTAACCAAAAGGTTGGCAGTTCAAATCCACCAGGCACCCCTTGGAAGCCCTATGGGGCAGTTCTACTTTGTCCTACAGGGTCACTACGAGTCGAATCGACTTGAAGGCAACAAGTTCGGTTTTTTGGGAAAATATACATGTATATATATATATGTATACGGTCAGGATTGACTTGATGGCAGTGGTTTTTTATATATGTGTGTACATATATACATGTACATACTTATATATACACACACATACATATATATGTATGTGTATAGACAGATATTGCGTATGAGCATATGAGCAACACTTAACCATAGCAGTGGTGATGAGGCACAACATGTTTTGAGACCCACAGAATCTCTGTTTCTAAAGGGCTTCTAACTTGCCATAGGACTCCCTGGGCGGTGCAAACAGTTACTGCACTTGGCTGCTAGCCAAAAGTTTGGAGGTTTGAGTCCACCTGAAGGTATCTCAGAAGAAAAGGCCTGACAACCTATTTCCAAAAAAATCAGCCATTGAAAACCCTGTGGAGCACAGTTCTACTCTGACTCCCCCCCCCTCCACTTTTTAATGCTTTATTCATTGATTAAAATAATATACATTTAACATAAACCATACAACATCAGTCATCAGGTGAAATATTCAGCTGACTTCCTCATAGATTCCATCAGGAGTTGTTTTATCTGATGACATTTATATGATAAAATCTCCCCACATCTGCCATTTACACACACTGTAACAGTGAATTCACACCACTGATGTACATATAAAACCCGTGTGGTATGTACTCACTGGAGACAGAACAGTGCACACCTGTCAAAAGGTCCTTTTAACGTAAGATGATCACCACAAGTTGGAGGCAATTCAATGGCAGCTGGTTTGGTTAACTTATAAACATATTAAAATGTGCCCCTAATTTGTTGTCTGCATTAGACACATGATCTTTGGGGCAAGATGACATTAACAACAATGGCACTTTACACACATAGGCCATTTCTTGGATACCATGGCATTTATTCTCACAAGGAAGGCTGCTGTGATTTCCATCACTCATCACCTACATCTCCAGAAAGGCTATGATGAAGACACAAGAGGAAGACATGGTACCCACCCTCAGGCATCACAGGCCCAGGCTCAGAGATCTGAAGAGCCTTGTCAAACCTCACACATCAAAAGGAGGCAGATTCAGCCTTAGAGCACAGTTCTCCCCATCTCTGGGTCCAGCACTCTCCTCTCAACACCATGATGCTGAACCCTCGATCCGTAATGGCTGCATTTCAGTGGAACATCAGTAATTCAACTGTCTTGAGCTTTCAAATACCTGGGGAAAATAGTTTTTGGTTTTCTCTTAAGAACGAAAGTTTTACTTGAGTGTATGTTCCAACTATTTCAGGGATACTTCTATATTAGGGGTGTTCCTGTATGGCACAAACAGTTACACACTCAACTATTAGCTGAAAGGTTGGCAGTTTGAGCCCACCTAGAGGCACCTCAGAAGACAGGCCCGGCTCTCTGCTTCCGAAAGGTCACAGCCTTAGAAAGCCTACGGGCAGTTCTACTCTGCACACATGGGGTCACTGTGAGTCAGAATTAACTTCATGGCAACAAACTATACTGTGGTCATTAACTGTTAATTACTATCAAGGTATACAATTAATACCAGTATTTTAAGAAACTAAGCAATGATCTGATTTCAACCTTGCATATCAGCATCCTTAGAATGTTAGATTTACTCATCAAAATTTCCATCATCTTTGAGAATTAGTTGATCTATAAACTCATTTTTTCAGACAAAGGTCTTTCCTATAAAAACTAATATGTGACAACTCATACACTTTTAAAAAATAGTTACTTTTATATATAGTTCTTAAAAGTCAAATGTGCTTTTCAATTTCTGATTATTAAAATCATATTATCTGCTATAGCTGTATGTCTTGAAGAGAGAAAAATTGCCAGAAAAGGACATCATGTTTGGTAGAGGGTCAGCAAAAACAAAGGAAACCCTGCATGAGATGGATTGACATGGTGGCTGCAACAATGGGCTCAAACATATCAAAGAATGTGAGGACGGCACAGGACCAGGCAACGCTACGTTCTATTATGCATAAGGTCTCCATGAGTTGGAAAAGACTTGATGGCAACTAACAACACTATAGCTGTATTTAAGTAAGGTGAACGAGCACAGTCTTATGAGAAGAAATGACTGTCTATTGCCTTGGCCAAGGTATCAGTTTTTGGAATAAAATGCTAAATGTCCGTACATTATAAATATCAGAAATTTCATATTGATTATCAACACAAATTAGCTTACAAGGCTAACTCAGTTGGACTTAATATCCATCTGTATACTAGACACTCTAATAGCTCAATATCCCTTAAGTACTTGCAATGTCCCAATATGGAATTCATTATCTTTCCTGCCAAATCTGATCTTACTCCTATAATCCCCATTGTGAGTAGTGATAATAACCACCATCTCCGCCAAGCCCCAACAGCAGTCAACTTCTTCCTTCTTGGATTTGTATCCTGTTGGTTTTGCCTCCTAAATTTCCTGCAAGTCCATCTATTTCCACCAACCCCACTATCATTCTCTCATTTCAGACCTTCATTATTTCTACTGCTACATTGCATCCTCTCTATCGTCACTTTAATCTCTGCCAGTGACTCACTTCCAATCTCCTTATCTCTTAAATGGTGAAATTACCGAAACTAAACCAAATATTGGTCATCCTTCTGGAAATATCATCCCCATGATTATCTCTATGATAAATAAATCTATGACCAACATAAAATGACCAACATAGGAGCCTCCTAATACATTGTAATGTATTGCAATCCAACAGACAATTGCAAATATTGCTCTTCTTGGCACTATGGTTTACATTTCTTCTATCCACTTGGGTTCTGCATTTTATATTATTTCTCCCCTGTTGTATTAGTGTGCATTTTCTAAGCTGCATCTCATTTTGTTACTTCCTGCCCATATTTTTAATCTCCTGAAGGTACGATTATAATGTTTCTGGCCTTCCAGATTTTTGAAATCTCCCCTGATTTCAGGGTTATTTGCCAACTTCATTAATAAGAAGTTTACCCACTGCTGTTGAGTTGATTCCGATTAATAGAGATCCTACAGGACAGAGCAGAGCTGCCCCGTAGGGTTTCCAAGGCTGTAATCTTTATAGAAGCAGACTGCCACATCTTTCTACTGTGGAGTGGCTGGTGAGTTACCAGCTGAGCTCCTAACCACTGTCTGTGCCACCAGGGCTCCTTAACGTGAAGTCTATTCCCCCTTAAATAAAATGGGGTACATTGCATAAACTCCTATAACATCAAGCTACAAATGGTTACACTGCCATTTACTGTTACATTTTATTTCAACTATTTTCCATGTGTGCACTCTTCTCCAAGCCAAGTTGAATTTATTTTGTAATGGAACAGGGTCAAAAACGCCTTAAAAAAAAAAAAAGGAAAGGAAGAAAAAGACTGCCCTTTATACTATAGAAACTTGTTCTCTTCTCTATTCACCTAGTTGTATAGTAAGGAAGTTAAAGCCATGGACGTCAGCTTTAAATTTTTCTGCTCTTTACTGATTCTAAGGAGCCCTGGTGACGTAGTGGTTAAAGAGCTCGGCTGCTAACGAAAAGGTTAGCAGTTCAAATCCACTAGCTGCTCTTTGGAAACCCTATGGGGCAATTCTACTCCATCTTATAGGATCGCTATGAGTCAGAACTGACTCAGTAGCACCTAACAACAACATACTGTTTTTAAGGAGCCCTGGTAAAGCAGTGGTTAAGTGCTTGGCTGCTAACCGAAAGGTCTATGGGAGAAGGATATGGTCTTCTGCTTCTGTAAAGATCACAGCCTTGGAAACCCCATGGAGCAGTTCTGCTCTGTCCTATAAGGTCGCTATGAGTTGGAATTGACTCGACGACAATATGGTTTGTTTCCTTTTTTTTTCTTGTGGTTTCATACTGGTTCTGTTCCAATATAGTTGAGCTCATGGAGAAAAAAATATTCCTCCAGCAAGCAAGAGCATCCAGTCAACAAACTGCATTTAGGATAAGGAAGGGCTGAGATGGCATACACTCAAAACCTCTGCCCAGTCAACAGCAGCCGCTCTGGAGCCACCACAACAGCTCCCAGAGGCACTCTGGTATCAGCCAGTAGTACCATGGAGGGCTGGTGCTCTGGCATTCCTGCTGTATGGCCGGATCAGATCAGAGGAGCAGACAGCCGAGAAAAATGCTAGACGACTTCCCTCCCCACCACAAGTGTATGCCATGAGTCTCCTTCCTCCACAAGCACAAGAGAAAAAGAAGAGCTTTTTCTCACCCATTTCACGTGTCGATGCAGTTTTCAATCATACTTCCCTCCCACGGTCACCTAAAAAGCAGCAGAAGTTTACTTATGGTAAGTCCAGTTACTAGTTCAATAATTCACACTGTTTGTAGACCTTCAAAATTTTATGTTTCCATGCTTCTTTTCAAAATCAATATTCAGATGTCCTGCACTGAACAGTTGCAACAGATGCTGCCTTATTTTGCCACCTCATTAGAAGAAACAAACAGCTATGAATCTTGTACTACATCCAGAAAGTCGTCAGCCTGAAATAAAAGCTGGCAAGGACCCAAGTGCCATGCGCCCCTGATTCAAGTCATTCTGCCTGTAGTTCCTAGATATGTAAATTGAGAAACTGTTAGCTGAAACAAGCCAGCTGAAAACAGATGTGTTTAGGGTACACAGACATATCACTGAGCCCTGAGGCCAGTCCCCTTCCTATCTTTCACCACAAAGCCCTTTCTACCTCCAATCTGTGTTCCCCCTGTCCACCTCCCCACCTCCAGCCAACCACAACACACTTTTTTAAATTTATTATGAGCTAAGATCACATGCCCAGTCATGGTGGTAGACCTCAGAATAAGAACACAGGATATAACAAAATTCCATAGCCCTAGAGCCTTCTTAAAGATTAAACCACAGCCACTACCAGACAAAGAGGGGATAGGGAGAAGCAAAATTAGGGCAAGTAAAGCAAGAGAGAGCATCACACCTGTGTTCCAGAACTTGCAATCGACATCACTCTGCTTGCAGTAAGTCACTGGCACAGGAGAATTTAAATCTCAGTCTCACCACTCACTACATGAGCCATTTTGAACCCTGCAAGGGTTTACTCCTGGATAAAATGGGAATACCACGTGAAGACAGAGGTCGACAGACAGCATGCCTAATAAATAATGCCCCTGTAACAGTGCAGACCACCATCCTCAGACTCAGCAAGTGGTATCGTATTTATCAAAATTTCTTTTTTCTTCTGGTCTCTGAAAATGGAAGCTATAGTTCATAGAAACAGGAATAGAGTCTGTTGTGGATTACTTTTGTCAGGGTTTCTTTTACCTGCATACTCAACTGGAATAGTAGTAAAGAAACAAGTAAGTCTTCTTTATAAAACCAGAAAAGATTCTCCTAAGTTGAGATTTTAAAAATTACCAAGGTGAATTAGCTAGGGTCTAGGTGGATATAATAAAAATAAAACAAAGCAAAAAAATACAAACATAAGGTGCAAATCACATAAGTTTGAGTCCTGACTCAGGCTCCAGTAATTTTCTTTGCCTTTGTGAGGGCCAGTTTCCTCATATTTAAAGCTAGGATAAAAAACACTGTCCTCTTACTCACCGGGTTGTTATAAGCTCAAAATACACATGAAGCATGATCTAGAATTGGTGTCTTTACTTCCTTGCCTTCTATTCATTCTTCAAACTAAGTCTGTCCCTCCTATGCCACTAAACCGACTGGAAGAAATCCATATTTATGCCTATTCCCAAGAAAGATGATCTAACCAAATGCGGAAATTATTGAACTAAATCATTAATGTCACATGCAAGCAAAATTTTGCCAAAGATCATTCCAAAGCGGCTGCAGCAGGATATCGACAGGAAACTGCCAGAAATTCAAGCCAGACTTAGAAGAGGACGTGGAACCAGGGATATCATTGCTGATGTCAGATGGATCCTGGCTGAAAGCAAATAATTCCAGGAAGATGTTTACCTGTGTTATTCACAATGCTAAGGTATTGGACTGTGTGGACAATTACAAATTATGGATAACACTGTGGAGAATGGGAATGCTAGAATACTTAATTGTGCTCATAAGGAATCCATATGTAGACCAAGCGGCAGTTGTTCGAACAAAACAAGGGGATACTGCATGGCTTAAAGTCAGGAAAGGTGTGTGTCAGGGTTGTATCCTTTCACCATACCTATTCAATCTGTATGCTTAGCAAATAATCCGAGAAGCTGGACTATATGAAGAAGAACAGGGCATCAGGACTGGAGGAAGACTTATTAACAACCTGCATTATGCAGATGACACAACCTTGCCTGCCGAAAGTGAAAAGAATTTAAACACTTACTGATGAAGATCAAAGACCACACACAGCCTTCAGTATGGATTACACCTCAACATAAGGAAAACAAAAACCCTCACAACTGGATCAATAAGCAACATCATGATAAATGGAGAAAAGACTGAAGTTGTCAAGGATTTCATTTTACTTGGATCCACAATCAACACCCATGGAAGCAGCAGTCAAGAAATCAAAAGACACATTGCAGTGGGCAAATCTGCTGCAAAGGACCTCTTTAAAGTGTTGAAAAGCCAAGTTGTCACCTTGAGGACTAAGGTGCATCTGACCCAAGCTATGGTGTTTTTCAATTGCCTCATATGCATGCAAAAGCTGGACAATGAATAAGGAAGACCAAAGAAGAATTGGGCAACCCTGGTGGCATAGTGGTTAATGTTACAGCTGCTAATGAAAAGGTAAGTGCTCCTTGGAAACACTATGGGGCAGTTCTACTCTGTCCTCTAGGGTAGCTATGAGTCAGAATTGACTCAACGGCAGTGGGTTTGGTTTTGGTTTTTGAAGAAGAATTAAGGCCTTTGTGGTATTGGCGAAGAATACTGAATACTTGCAGTTAGTATTACCATGCTGGTTAGTATTCCCCAGGACTGCCAAAAGAATGAACAAATCTGTCTTGGAACAAGTACAAACAGAATGCTCCTTAGAAGCATGGATGGCGAGAGACTATGTCTCACATATCTTGGAATTGTTATCTGGAGGGATCGGTCCCTGATTGGTAAAGCAGAGGGTCAGCAAAAAAGAGGAAGATTCTCAATGAGATAGACTGATACAATGGGTCCAACAATGGGCTCAAGCAGAGCAACAATTGTGAGGATGGCACGGGACTGGGCAGTGCTTCATTCTGTTGTGTATACGGTCGCTGAGTCAGAACTGAGTCAACAGCACCTAAGAACAACAACATAAGCCATTAAAACTCCCTTCCTACTGAATGGGCAAATCCCATGAGCACTTCTCAGTCATTACCTTAGGTTATCTCTGCCATGGCTGACTTGAACTTCCCCACCCCAAACACTGGAAACCTCTCCCCACTTCGGTATTTTCCCAGTTGATAGTTGTCTCCTTCATTGTGATTTGTCTTACTCATCCCATGCTGGTTAGTATTCCCCAGGTTTCTATAATCAGACGTATTTACAATGTACATATTCTCATCCACTTCCAGGATCTACTACAACCTATATAATCATCTAGACCAGGTATCAAAAAACTACAGCCCTTTGGTAAAATCAGGCCCATTGCCCATTTTTGTAAATAGAGTTTTATTGGAACACAGCCACATTCATTTATTTATATCATCTATGACTGATTTTTTTTTGTGGCGGGGGGACCCACGGTGGTGTAGTACTTAAGTGCTATGGCTGCCAACCAAAAGGTCGGCAGCCTGAATCCACGAGGTGCTCCTTGGAGACTCTATGCGGTAGCTCTACTCTGTCCTACAGGGTTGTAATGAGCCGGAATCAACTCAATGGCAATGGGTTTGGTTTTTTGGTATGACTGATTTTTGTGCAACAACAGCAGAATTTAGCTGGAAGAGAGAACATATAGTCTACCAAGCTTAAAATATTTACTAGCTGGCCCTTTTCAGAAAAAAGTTTGCCAATACTTGATGTAGGCTTGTGTCCCAAATCACACTTATATTTGTGTCTCCAACTAAACATGTTGATTTGTATGTCTCACGGTCCCCTCACATCCAAATGTCTGAAACTGAACACATTAACCTGGAATCAACCCATGTTACATTTTGAATTACAGAAATAGCATCCACATCCAGGAGAATGGGGTTCACCCCAGATGCTGCTTTCTTTTCCCACATCTATTCATGACAAAGTCAGGTCAATTCATCTCCTACTCTGGCTCCATCTATCTGTCCCATGGCTCCAACCCCACTGCCTCTAGAGCCCACTTTCATGCTACCATCCTTTCTCCCTCTGAATGCTGCAAAATCTCTTGTTCTTCCTTTTCCCCGACTCTCCTTTTTTTCATTCATGCTCTCCCTCCTGTCAGTTATTTTTTTAACATAAAAACTTTAAACTATTTCTCGTTCAGTGTTCTCTAAGATATTGCCCCCAACTCTTCAGCTACATCTAAAAATCTCTTCACATCCAACACTCTAGCTAGCCAACAACCTGTACTAGGATTTCCAAGATAAAAGACCCAAAATCCACTTTCTAAGGAGGGGAATAGAACCACACAACTAAATAAGTAAAATCATGCCTTAGGTGTTGTGCTAGAACCCCATTCAACCATCTTTTCTCAAGTTTTCCCTGACCATCAGATAGAACTGATTGCTTGTTCCTTTCTACCACCATTATACCTTGATCTCCCCTCTATTAGACAGCTTATTACCATGTACCATGGTCATTACATTCTACCCCTCTACTGGGCTGTGAGATCCCTGGGGGCAGGGCAGCTTTACCCGCCCTTGAAGTTCCAGCACCTAACCACTGGGTAGTACACACTAAAAAAAAAAAAAAAAAAATTATGCTTGCTAAGAAGGTAAATGCTTTGTAAACTGCAATCTGTTACACAAATATCAGTTAAAAAGGGATAAACCATAGCAACCTAAGGTTCTATGTTCAGTGTATTAGCTGCTTCCTACCCTCCAGACATTAAACTAGAAATGAGAAAAGCCCCTGCCTAAGAATTTGACTAAGTTCTTACAAAAAGCCTTTCAAAATTTTGTCTCAGCAATGAGCATGGATCCTATCCCCAGCAGACACAGGGACCTTTAACAGTAATACCAGAGAGACAAAAGTGGGGATGAGGATAGGGAGAAAGGAATCAGGAAGGAAGAAGCCCCTTTATTTACACAGCAAGGAACAACCCATACTTCAGTTTATTCAACCAAACTTATGTACTGAATGCACACCATAAGCCAGGCAGTCTTTTTGGTGTTCACAGCAAGCTTGTCATGGTAAAAGAGAGGAATAAAAGAAAAGAATTAACATGAAGAGGAAGTTAAAGGGCAATTCGTTCTTGTTTGTATATTGGAAAAAGTAACTTACGAAAGAGGTGGTCAGCTGTCCCCCAGATCCAATGAAGGAAAATCAAGAAGAAATGGGGTTAAGCTGTGCCATAAGGTATTGAGGAAACCCTGGTGGCATAGTGGTTAAGTGCTATGGCTGCTAACCGAAGGGTCAGCAGTTTGAATCTGCCAGGTGCTCCTTGGAAATTCTATGGGGCAGTTCTACTCTGTTCTCTAGGGTCAGAATTGACTCGACGGCACTGGGTTTTTTTTTGTTTAAAGTACTGAAGTTTAGGTACAAGAAATAAATCTCTGACAACAAAGGGTGTTAACACTCTTGGTAGTTTACAATTCCATTTTTCAAGAGGTCCTTTAATAGTTTGGCTGGCTCTAGGCAGTCCTATTTGAAGAAAGGACATGACAATTGCCAAATTCTCCAAATATCCTTTTGGACAACCATGATTTTTTTTTTTTTTTTTTTTAAGCGGACCCATATATAAAATAGATTGAATGACTCAATACTAGCAACTACTATACATATATTTGCCATCTCTTTGGAAAAACTATTAAAAGCTAGTGAGCAAGAGGGCTAATAAACTATGAAGAACAGGATAAATAAGAGCTAACTACCAAAGTAGTGCAACTTCAAAGGCGAGGGCTCCCTATGGAAAGAACAGAACTTTGGAATCCTACTGACCTAAGTTCCTCAGTCTCCTTCCAGCTGTCCACTACCTACTTGACCTTGTGAAAAATGAAGAGTTTGACCTTCTAAAAACAAAAATGTGGAAAACAAAATGTGTGCACACGTGAGTACAGGCACACTCACACAGATATTAAAAAAAACAAACCAAACCCGTTGCCGTCGAGTCGATTCCAACTCATAGCGACCCTATATGACAGAGTAGAACTGTCCCATAGAGTTTCCAAGGGGCATCTGGTGGATTCAAACTGCCGACCTTTTGGTTAGCAGCCGTACCACTTAATTACTACGTCACCAGGGTTTCCACCACACAGATACAGGCAAACAAAAAGTGTGCATAAGGAAATAACAAGTCATCTTAGGATGGTGACATCATCTGTGATTTTCATTTTTCCAAATTTCCAAAATAAACATCTATTACTTTTACAGTTTATTGTTATTGTTAGGTGCTATTGAGTTGGTTCTGAAACAACCTTATGTACAACAAAATGCTGCTCAGTTCTGCACCACCATCACAGTCCTTGGTATGTTTGAGCCCACTGTTGCAGCCACTGTGTCAGTCCATCTCGTTGAGGGTTTTCTTCTTTTTCGCTGACCCTCTACCTACCAAGCACGATGTCCTTCTCCAGGGACTGGTGCCTCCTGATAACATGTCCAAAGTATGTGAGACAAAGTCCTGCCATCCTTGCTTCTCAGGAGCATTCTTGCTGTACTTCTTCCAAGGCAGATTTGTTCATTCTTCTGGTAAAACCATGGTATATTCAATATTCTTCACCAACACCACAATTCAAGTGTATCAACGCTTTTGCATGGATACGAGGCGACTGAAAATACCATGGCTGGGTCAGCGCACCTTTGTCCTCAAAGTGACTGTTGGAAGTTAGGGGGAGAAATCACCCCTGCACCCCGACACCAAAAAATCTAGCTTGGGTTTTGGACAATTTAATCCTCATGCCATTCTTTATTATGCTATAAACTAACTTCTCTGTTAATCAAAACACCTGCTGTCAGTAGGATTATTTCCTTATTAGGTATTTAAGGCTTCCATGACACACATTTCCCATCTCCTACATTTCATCATAAAGGCATGTAAAACTGCTGTTTAACAGCCTTACTGTTTTTAGGCCCTACCCATTCAATTTTCTTACTTGTGGGGAAATTATACCACTGAGACATAGGAAAAGCCCCAGCCAACTATAATAATTCTACATTTTGGATAGGAACAAAGGAAGGGTGGGCGTTTTATTACTGAATTTTCAATAAACTTTCAATAACTACCAAATGTTTAAGCTTTCCAGGTTTATTCACACCTGTGGAGCAAAAATGGCAATAATACAGGGTATAATTTTTTTTTTTTTTTCAGTAAGAAGCTAGTTCCTTTACTGGGATATATTGTGTATTTTTTTAAAAATTTTTTATCACTTTGAGACTTGAGTGATTGATTCATAAAATATAGTATCTATTCTATTAACACTTAATATATTAGGCCAACTGAGCTCATAGAAAGGCTGAATATATTACAAAGGACAGGAGGCAGTAGAAAGTTTCAAGTAAAATATAATCCCATTGACGATAAAATACTTTGTAAATGGTTTATTTACATCAGTAAATATTCTTGGTCATGAACTTTGTAATAAAGACAAATTCAGAAGACATTTATTTATCTTTAGCTATTAAAATTCAAATAATGAATTTTAGAACAACAAAAAATATATTGGCGATAATTTGGCCCACCTATCTTATTTCATGGAAGTCCTTGGGTGGTCCAAACTGTTAACGTGTTCAGTGCTAACCGAAAGGCTGGAGGTTCAAATCCATCTAGAGGCCCCTCAGAAGGGCGGCCTGATGATCTGTTTCCAAAAACTTAGCCACTGAAAACCGTATGGTGCACAGTGGCGCACAGTCCTACTCTGACACACACAGGATCTCCATTAGAGTCGGCTTGATGGCAACTGGTCCTATTTCACAACAAGAAACTGAGGCCTAGAGTTTGGAAGTCTGGCTCCAGGAATGGTACCTGGATAATGACAGAGTTGGCAACAGCCAACATCTTTTGAATTCAGGTCTAGCAATAACAGTCTGGAAAGGATCATCCATACTTCCAGTGTTCAAACATTGTTTTGGGGGAAAGAAGTTGTTTCCTTTCCCTGAACACAATGATTAAAGTATGAGCACTTATTCTTTTTCCTCTTGGAAAAGTCTAGCTCTTTGGTTTAGGGAGAGAAAAAACGGATTTTACTCTGACTCTAGGGAGACAGAACAATATGTCTGAGGTGCGTTTGCACAAGAGAGGAAGTAAATCTAGTAATTCAGAAATTAAACAAAAAAAAATCTAGTAACTTAGAGGTAAGTCACATATGGCCTTGGGGATTTCTCATGGACCCCAGAGCTCAGAGAGAGAATACATCACCCACCTATGCAAAAAGTCTAGCTTCCTGGATTTTATGTTATTTAGAAACCCTGGTGACGTAGTGGTTGAGAACTATGGCTGCTAATCAAAAGGTCAGCAGTTTGAATCCACCAGGCGCTCCTTGGAAACTCTATGGGGCAGTTCTACTCTGTCCTACAGGGTCGCTATGAGTCAGAATTGACTCGATGGCAATGGGTTTGCTTTTTGGTTTACCATCAAATCGACCACTTCCATCTTCAATGCCTAAGCTTTTCACAACCTTCAGTAGAACTGAAATAAACTGTCAGATGTAGACATTGTAAAGTTTTAGGTTAGACACCAAGTCCCTTGCTGTGCACGTTAACGATGTCTTTTCCTAGTTCTAAGGGACACATTTGCAGCACTTACCTTACGAGCACCATCTCTGCGGTGGTGTTTAGATGCTGCCGTATCTCCCTCTACTTCTTGTTTTTAACTGAAGAAGCCATTATATTCTGCTTTCTTTAAATTTGGTTATTCTAACAAGCATATCCCACTAATCACTGGGTACCCCAAAATACCTTATATAAGTTCTCGAGGACTCAGCTTCTTTACACAGAAAAACAAAAGTACAAGAGTGGATAACATTTTCCCCCAAATCAAAAGCATTCTGTGGCCAAGAAAGTTTGGGAAGAAAATGGGAAAAACTGCAAGCACAAGAGTTCAGTTGGTCAAAATTATAATTATTACAGCTTTAATGTTTTTGTAAGTTGCCACTGAGTCAGCTTCAACTCATGGCAACCTTATGTATAACAGTGAGACATTGCCCGCTCCCGGTGCCATCTTCATGATCCTTGGGGGCCCATCTTCCAGCACTATATTAGACAGCATTCTGTTATGATCCATGAGGTTTTCATTGGCAAAATTTCTGAAGTAGATTGCCAAGTCTCTCTTCCTAGCCTGTCTTAGTCTGGGAGCTCCACTGAAACCTGTCTACCATGGGTAACCCTACCAGGTATTCGAGATACCAGGGGCATAGCTTCCAGCATCACAATAACATGCAAGCCACTACAGTACAACAAACCAACAGATGGGTGATGGGTGGCTTTAATATCTTTATTCCCTCTTTTAAACAATTGCTGTTGTTAGGTGTCATCGAGTTGGTGCTGACTCATAGTGATCTACGTACAACAGAACGAAACGCTGTCTTGTCCTGCACCATCCTCACAATCGTTGCAGCCACCATGTCAATCCATCTCATTGAAGGTCCCTGACCCTCTACTTTACCAGCCATGATGTCCTTCTCTAGGGACTTGTCCCTCCTTTTGCTATATGTTAAACAATTAACATATTAACATATAATTAAAGTCCAAGAATTTCTCCAATACCATTTTACAAACTCTTCCAGAATAAGTAAATTGGGTGAAAATTCTAAATTTCCTCAAACCGTTGTCACTTGGCCTTCCCTGTGGCATTCATGTAGATCTATGAAGTATGAAAAACTAAAGTAAGAAGACAGGACAAAATAAAGAGCCTCAAACCGTACGAAGATATCAGTAATTTGTCCAACTTGTGAGTGTAATAGATACAAAGCCACCGGAGGTTATAATTCTAAAAAGGGCAGAAGCTACCCCCAAGAGCCCTCTTTCAGATGTTTATCACATTTGAACCAGCAGCAGGAAAACACCAGTGTAATACTCGGTGGCCCTAACACTCAGCTGAAACCGCCAAACCAAGATTCTTCCTGTTATTCAAAACGAAAATCAATTTGATGGAGCTGAAGACAAATCTGCCTTAATCTGATTTTGCTTTCTAATAAATTCAGTTAGATGTGAACAAGAATCACTTTGACAGGTGCTGTACTGACGTCCCCTCTGGCAGAATGCAGGTTAAGCATATTAAAGGCTCAGGGACAAAAGAGGGCAATTTAACAATCGTACATACTTCTTTATGCAGCAAATGCTTCTCTCCACCTTTCCATTACTTCTTCCTGACCAGTTTTCCCTTCACCATCATTTACAAAGTACTAGAATGAAATGAGTACCTTGCAGATCTTACGTCTTATCACCATGTCTAGCTTTTTCAGTATAACAATGTCATCTGAAAGGAAAGGGGAAACAAATCAAACAAAACTACCCAACAAATGTGGGACAAGATTGGCTTCAAGTCAAGCCTTGCTAAGGGAGGGATGATAATAATAATACCAAACTGAGAAAAAACCCAGGCATCACACCAGACCCATGGTATCTGTCAGAAGACCAAAGGGTATGTAATCTTTACGGAAGCAGACTGCCACACCCTTTATCCAGAGGAGTGACTGGTAGGTTCAAATCACTGATCTTTCTGTTAGCAGCGAGCACTTCACCACTGTACTACCAGGGCTCCTTTTGAAGGCACTAATTAGGATAAATTAGTAAACCTAGTTAATTAATCAGTAACCCTAAGTAATTAATTAAGGAGCTTTGGTGGCATAATGGTTAAGTGCTTGGCTGCCAACCAAAAGGTTGGTGGTTAGAACCCACCAGTGACTCCGGGGGAGAAAAAGACCTGGTGATCTCTTCCTGTAAAGATTACGGCCTTGGAAACCCTGCAGGGGCAGTTCTACTCTGTCCTATAGGGTCGCTATGAATTGGAATCGACTCGAATGCATACAACAACAACAACAGGTAATTAATTAATAACCCTAATTAGGTGCCACTATTCCTGGTCTGGCCAAACTGCAGACATTCATGTGTTTAGTTAGTTTGTACCCCTCCCAGTTCTCTGTAGGATAAAGGAGCAAAGAGGGTGAGAAAGAGTGCAACAAAAATCAAAGCAAGGTAATCCTGATCCTAGATGAGAAGGCAGTAATTAAATACGCCGAGTCCTAGAGCACAAAGATGTGGAAAAGTGAGAAAAGCACAGGGGACCCAACAGAAGTGGTCAAAGGCTATGAGCATGTGGGGTTAACTCAATAAACTGAAATCTTGCCCAAGAAAGGAAAAAGATGGGAAAAAAACCTTCTCTGGCGTTAGTTCTGAGAGGTTTTTTCTGAGAATTTCAACAGGAAGACTATCCCTCTCACAGGGCCTTGGCTCAGTTGTCTAGTGCTGCTATAACAGAGCTACCACAGGGAGAAATACCACAAGTGGATGGCTTTAACATACAGAAATTCTCTCACTGTCTCACGGTCTAGGAGGCTAGAAGCCCGAATTCAGAGCACCAGATCCAGGGGAAGGCTTTCTCTCTCTGTCAGCTCTGGTGGAAGGTCCTTGTCATCAATCTTCCCCTGGTTTAGGAGTTTCTCAGTGCAGGGACCATGGGTCCAAAAGGTATGCTCTGTCCTCTTTCCAAAGAGAACATTTATGAAAGCTAACTTTACAAGAGTTCCAGACACACACTTCTATATACACGTTTGTGCTAATTACGTACCTTCCAAATGCTCCTTGAGGCTGATGCAGTGAGGATATCTTCTTGAGAGCCCCCAGTTGTGGGAACAGTATAAGATAGAGGATATAGGCATCAGGGCCACAACAGATGGATCCTTATAGAATGGGAGAAAAATGTGGAACAGAACTCAAATCCTTAACAAGTCTAGACTCCTGGACCAGTTGAGACTAGAGGACTCCTCGGGAACTATACTGTCCTGAGATGCTCTTTAAACCTTGAACTGAAACTGTCCTCTGAGGTCACCTTTTAGCGAAATAACACATTGGCTCATAAGATAAAGAATATCACCTGTGAGTAATGAGCTTCTTTAAAGAAAGAAAAAAATCAACTGTAGGAGACCAAATGGTCAGCAATTACTCTACGGCAAATATAGAGAAGATAAGGCGGCAAAGGAACTAGAGCACCGGAAATGGTGCTACCAGAATGGAATGAATGAGAATAATGACACATTATGAGGAATGTAACCAGTATCTCTGAATAATTTGTATATAAAAATAAAAAAGAAACTGTTTAATAGGAACCCAGTTTGCTATGTAAACTCTCACCTTAAACACAGTAAAATATTTAAAAAAAAAAAAAAAAGGAGTATATAGGCTGGTTCCCGTCACAGTGAAGCCGTGTAAACTGGGACACAGTAGCCCCCTTTTCAAAGGCTCAGATGCCTCCCCTGCAATGAGGAGCTGGTTTTCAGGCTAGCGTCTCAAATGTCTACTAGCAGTCATGTACAGTGGCCCTGGCTACTGGGAAAGCCTGTTCTCTCTCTCAGGCAGACACTTTATCTGTGCGCTTCCCGGATCAAATATCTCACGTCATCCTGAAAGGCAAAATGGCCTTTAAGAATTCACAGCATCAACTCAAGATGTTGGATTCAGTGTAGATGAAATAGTGGGTGATATACTGCTGGTCTTTGTTACCTCAAAAGCACATATTATTATTAACCCTGGGGGGCACAGGCAGTTTGTGCCGCACTACTAACATGACCATTTGCTAATGAATATTGACGCTGTCAAGGATTTCATTTTACTTGCATCCACAATCAACACCCATGGAAGCAGCAGTCAAGAAATCAAACAACATATTGCACCGGGCAAATGTGCTGCAAAAGACTTCTCAAAAGTGTTCAAAAGCAAGGATATCACTTTCAGGACTAAGACGCGCCTGACCCAAGCCATGGTATTTTCAATCACCTCATATGCATGCGAAAGCTGGACAATGAATAAGGAAGACCAAAGAAGAACTGATGCCTTTGAATTATGGTATTGGCAAAGAATACTGAATATACCACGGACTGCCAGAAGAAAGAACAAATTTGTCTTGGAAGAAATACAGCCAGGATGCTCCTTAGAAGCAAGGATGGCAAGTCTTCATCTCACATACTTTGGACATGTTATCAGAAGAGACCAGTCCCTAGAGAATGACATCATGTAGAGGGTCAGCAAAAAAGAGGAAGACTTTCAACAAGATGAACTGACACAGTGGCTCAACAATGGGCTCGATCTTAACAATGATTGTGAGGAGGGAGCAGCACTGGGCAGTGTTTCACTCTGTTGTACACAGGGTTGCTATGAGTTGGAACTGACTCTATTGTACCTAACAACAACTAACCTGAAGGTTGGCAGTTTGAACCCACCCCACGGCACCATGGAAGAAAGGGCTGGCTAACTGCTTTTGAAAGGTCACAGCTACAAAAACCCTGTGGAGTGTGATTCTATTCTTTAACTCAGGAGTCAGAATCAACTCCATGGCAATGAACTTATCATTGGCCAGATATCCATGGATGGTACAAATAATTAATGAATTTGGCGGCTAACCAAAATGTTGGTGGTTCAAGTCTACTTAGAAGAAAAGTCTGGTGATTTGTTTCCAAAAAATCAGCCATCGAAAAAGCTGTGGAGCACAGCTCTACTCTGACACACGTGGGGCCACCATGAGTCACAGTCAACTTAAGAACACTGGCTTCTATTACTAGCCAGGTATTGTGCTAAGCGTCTTACATTTGCATGGACATTTCCACAAGGTAGATATCTCTCGGTATACATGAGAATATGGGAGATTGCGGACAAGTTTCTTGATGAAGGCCCCCCAGCTAGTAAGTGGTAGAGCCTGATTTAAAGGTAGGCCTGTTTCAGTTCAAAACCTACTCCCTCCATCACTACAGCTTCTAAGTTTGTTCAAACCAGGAATTTAGATATTACTAGATTTATTCAAAGTTTTGAGATTCGATAGACACTATAAAAATAGGTTTCAGTTTTAACTCAATCCGACACACCATGTGGTTCTTTGAAGGACTAGGGCGTGCCAGCTTAGAACAGGGAAGTTTCTTGCAGATGAGCCTCGCCTCGCCGCCCGCTGCAGCCCTGAGGACCCTGGGACCTGGAGCGCAGGGAATGGGAGAGAGGCCACGTGGCAGCCACGCTGGGGCCCGAGCACAAAGGTCCTGACTTCAGACTCCGGTTTCTGGCCAGTTTCAGGTTCCTAGCTGTGGTACTCCCATACGTCGACTTTGCCAGTGTTAATGGTTTGTCCGTGACTGGGGCAAATTGGTTGGAAATTACAGAAGGGAGTGTATTCCCAGGGCTTTGGTCATATTTGCGGAAATGAAAGGATTTAAGCAAATCTGGCTTGAATAAATATTTTCTCTCTAAAAGTTAATCTACAATTACATTTAAAGTGAAATATTATATAGAAAAACATCCCACGTGTTTTCATGGCTGGAGGACACTTTCTGTTTGTGCTTTTTTACTGGTGCCCTGTGTTAATCTGGAAAATTCTCTTTGGGGAAGTTTATCCAGATAATGGCTGATTTAAGCCATGAGCATTTCTCATCAGCCAGGACACAGGTTCCTATGGCATGCAGTGATGGACCATTTTGTCTAAACGCCTGGGATATTTACTTTTCAGTGTCACAAATACGGCTCTACCATGTGGTCGCTTCTTTGGCTTTGTCAAAAGAGAATACAAACAGCAACACTGGGAAAATAACTCTCTCGACTGTTCACAGCATTTTGTGGTACCGAGTGAGTCCCTGGGTAGTACAAACGGTTAACGTACTCAGCCGCTAAGAGAAAGGCTGGAGGTTCAAGTCCACCCGGACGTTCCTCAGAAAAAAGGCCTGGTGATCTAGTTCTGAAAAATCAGCCATTGAAAACCTGTGGAGCACAGTTCTGCTCCGACACACGGGGTTGTCACGAGTCGCAGTCGACTTGGTGCAACTGGTTTTTTCGGCTGAATGTTTTGTGAAACAAAACAAAACCAAGAAAGCTCTAAACTTCTTCCTGTAACGCTCCAACACAGTAAACAATGTTCCTTAAAATACCAAAGTCCATCACGTAAGAGTTAAAATGAAGTACTTTTCAAGTTTCATGATTTATCTTAAAAATTCAGGTAATATTTCCATTTGCCATCATATGACAAACCTGTCATTATTGTCGAGTCGATTCTGACTCATGGTGACCCCACGCATTACAGAGTAGAAGTATTCCACATGGCTTCCTCGCCTGCAATCCTACGGGAGCTGGTCGCTCGTCCTTTCTTGTGTGGCATCGCTGGCTGGTTTGAACCACCAACCATTTTACGCTAATAGTCTTAGTCAAGTACCAACAGTCTGAGCCGCCCAGGGACCTTTCATTATGCCGTAGCTGTGTTAACTTAAATGTAAATGCCTTCCTCTGAGATCTGAGAAAAACGCACCCCAAGATTTGGCATGTTTTCTATGTGGTTTTGCTTACTCTGCATCCATTACACATACCCCAGTTGGAGAAGGATGGGAATGTGAGATTGAAGACACCAAGGAAGTCAACACAAAGACAAATGGAGTTCAAATGTGTGTGCAGATGTATATGTGTGTGTACCCATGCACACACATGTACACACACACACGTGTATCCATCCACTCTCTACCTCTTACCTCCTATGGTTGATCCTTAACTGCTTTTCCCTATTGAGCCTCTCAGCATTGCCACCCTCTCACAGAGTATTTTTCTTCAGACCCTTGAAAACGTGGCCTTCTTCTCACGAAAAAGAAAGAATTGATCAAACAATTAGATCAAATAATTGGAATTGATTCAATAATTCCTATTTCCTTTAAAGCCAACTATATAATGAACCCTAAAGATATCCATGTCCTAATTCCTGGAACCTGTGAATATGTTACCTTATATGGCAACAGGAACTATGCAGATGTGAGTAAGCTAAGAATTTGAGATAAGATAATTATCCTCTACATATAATTACAAAAATAAAATAACCAAAACCATTGTCACTGAGTCAATTCTGACTCATAGCAATCCTACAGGACAGAGCAGAACTGCCCCCACAGGGTTTCCAAGGCTGTAATCTTTACAGAAGCAGGCTGCCACATCTTTCTCCTGAGGAGCAGCTGGTGGGTTCAAACTGCCGCCCTTTCAGTTAGCAGCCCAGTGCTTAACCACTGCACCACCAGGGCCCCCATGTAATCACAAGGGTTCTTATAAGAGGGAAGGAAAAGGGAGATTTTACTAGAGAGAGAAGGTTTTGTGATGACAGGAGACTAGAGTGATGTGCTTTGCCCATGGAGGAAGGGCCACAAAACAAGGAATATCGGCTGCTGGTACAAGCTAAAAAAGGCAAAGAAACAGATTCTTCCCTCAGAGTCTCCAGAACTGTAAGAGAATGGATTTGTGCTGTTGTAAGCCACTGTATTTGTGGTCTTCTGTTACAAAGACAATTAGAAATGAATACACTAGGCTCTCCAGATCTCGTATGCCATTCACCTCGTCCATTCTCATGCCACTTAGCACAGTTAGTTCCTGTGATGCACACGGCTCCTCCACTGCGCAGTTCCCTTGCACCTTCTCAGCTACGAGTGTATCTTAGTTCATTTTAATGTACAACAAAACATCACAATCTATTTTGCACAAATTATAAAATTATACACTTCACAAAATAGTTCTCCCTAAAAGGACTTATTTAAATAATAAGTACCACTAATGCATTTTTAAAAAAATATATCATGGACTGCCAGAAAAATGAACAACTCTGTCTTGGAAGAAGTATAGCCAAAGTGCTCCGTAAAAGTGAGCATGGCGAGACTTTGTCTTACGTACTTTGTACCCGTTATCAGGAGGGACCAGTCCCTGGAGAAGGACAACATGCTTGGTAAAGTAGACAGTCAGCAAAAAAGAGGAAGACCCTCAAGGAGATAGATTGGCACAGTGGCTGCTACAAGGGGCTCAAACATAGCAACAACCGTGAGGATGGTGCTGGAATGGTCAGCACTTCCTTCTGTTGTACATGGGGTTGTTATGAGTGGGAGCAACTTGATGGGACCGAACAACAATGCATTTGAAATAAATTGGTTCAAAATATTTTATGTTAAATAGTTTTCTACTACGTGTCTGTCTTAGGCTAAGTCCTCTAGAGAAGCAGTAAAGCATAAAAATATATATAGATATTTATATTAAGAAAATGTCTCACACAATTGTAGAGGCTAAAAAGTCCCAAGTCCCAAGTCCTGGAGGCTTCTTTTGACTCCTATAGCCGCAGGGGCTGGCAAACCCAAGACGGAAGGTTGGATAGCAGGGCTCTGACTCACAGGCTGAGAAGAGAGATGAATCCCAAGATCAGAAGGCAAGACGGCAGGTGAGCTGCTAGCTCAAGTCCCACGAACCAGAGGTCAGATGAACAGGAGCCAGGTGCAGGATCCAGAGCAAGTAAAAGCCCACGAGCCTTGTCAGAAAGTCCACCTCTATTGGATGCAGGCCATACCTGCAAGAAAACTCCCTTTCAACTCATTGGCTATTCACAGCAGATTCCTTCATGGAGGCGATCACATTACATCAGATCTCGTCATGGAGACAATTACATCATTATATGACTGCCAAACTACATCATAACTGCCAAACCACTGAGAGAATCACAGCCCAGCCAAGGTGACACACAACCTTAAAGATCACAGTGTCTGTCTAGGGAGACCTGGGTGGTGCAAATGGTTAAGAGCTTGACTACTAGTCAAAAAGTTGGTAGTTTGAACCCATCCAGAGTCCCCTTGGAAGACAGCTCTGATGATCTGCTTCTGAAAGGTCACAGCTTTGAAAACCCTATGAAGCAGTTCTACTCTGCACACATGGGGTCGCCATGAGTCAGAATCAATTCAAGGGCAACTAAAAACAACACATGTCTGTCTGTCCATACACAAAAGGTAAACATATAAGCAGCAATAGTGAGCATTTGGTTGTCAAGTTATTTCTCCTCCCTGAGCTTCAGTTTCCTTACCAGAAAAATTCCACAAGAATAAATACCACACAAAAAACTAGGATAATCACTGCTACTTCAGGAGTACCCAGTACATCCTCGCACTAGTGTCATCATCGCAGCAGACGACATTTCGCCGTAGACATCATCAGGCTGAGTTCTTTGTGGTCCTTTTAAGGGATGGGACTTAAAAGCTACAAGACTGATCTATAAACCAGAAAAGAAATTGATCTAATTTCTTACTAGTCTTACCACATGTGGTAAGTTCCCACATTGGATGGGATGCTTTCCACATTAGGGGCCATGGCTAAGCACCAAAGGAGGAAAGGTAATTACAATGCAGGCACTGAAATAGGAATGAGGAAGCATTGCTTGAGTGACAGGAATCAAACCAGGGGGAAATATGCCATAAAAGGAGACAAAGGGAAAGCTAGGTTGGAAGCGCTGTCAAGCAGTTAACTGAGCAAAAGTGCAAACATTAATAATAAACTCGGGGCAACATCCAGTGAGGCAGGGAAAGAGCATTCAGACGGGGAAGGCAGGCTAGGTGGCTGGCCCCATCTGATAGCATATGGGTGAAATCAGAGGTGCGCCATCAGGGTGGTTGACCTGTACTCGCCTAGGATTCATGACCAGTAACCTGGCTACCTCAGCCAGATAGACAATTGTATAGCTTTGCTATCTAACCTGTTCACACTCTCTCTGACTGATCTCATCCACACATCACTTTTCTACAGCTCATAGAGAGGCATCCATTGCAAATCTGTCTCCAGGCTAGATCTTTCTCCTGAACGCTACGTGTTTATGTCCCGTTACCTTCTGGAAATGTCTGATATTGTCTCTTTCAAATGCAAACACATTGCATCAGTTTTGTACTGCTACGTAACAAATCATCACAAAGTTTGTGGCTTAAAACAACACTCATCCTCTAGCTCATGGTTCTGTAGGTCAGAAGCCCAGGTCCAGCCCTGGGTCCTCTGCTCAGGGTTCTTCTCAAGGTGTCAGCTGAGTTGGGTCCTTATCTGGAGGGGGTTCTTCTCCCAAGCTCCTGTGGCTGTGACAAGTTCAGTTCCTTCTGGTTGTAGGACTGAGGTCCCCTTTTCCTTGTTAGCTGCAAGTCAGGGGCCACTCCCAGCTCCTAAAAGCAATGTGGTCCCCTCCACATTCCAACCAGCAATGTACCATCACATCCCTCTCCTACACTAAATCTCTCAGACTTCCCCTGTATCTGACCTCTAGGCCCTGATTTACTGGGCTCATGTGGTTAGGTTAGGCCCCTCCAAGTAATTTCTCCTTCTCAAAGTCAACTGTGCCATGTAACATCCTAACCATGGAAGTAAAACTCACCACATTCACAGTCTTGGGGATTATCGAGGGCGTGTACACAACAGAGAGCAGAATTTTATGGGCGCCACCTTACAACTCTGCCTTCCACACTAACTAAAAGCAAACTCATCTCTTGTTCTTCACCCAGTGTGAACAACGATGAACAACCCCCACAACCTCTATGTAATGGACAAAATTCCCTAGCTACAAAGGCCCTCCAACTGGAAATAAAAAAACAAAACAAAACATAAACAAAATCCAGATATAGGATATTGCAAAGGAATATAGAAAATCCAAATATAAAAGGACGGAAAAAGATATGCAAATGCTAACTGAAAGAAGCCTGCCATAGCCAAGTTAGTATCGGGTAAGAGCCATGTAAGGCAAAAAGCACTGCTGAAGATGAAGACTGTCATTTCATTAGCAAGCAGGGAAAAATTGGAAGAAGTTGGTACCATTTCATACTTGCCAGGCTGGTAAAGATTAGACACCTTACAAATTAAACATCTTGGCAAGGATGCAGATCTCTGGCAACAGTTATAAACTGCTGGCAAATCACTTAAGAATATAATTGCATTATTTAGTGAAACTGAAAATGCACAGTCCCCACTACCAAGCAATTCTACCCCCAAGTATTACACTCTAGAAAAATATTTGCACATGTGCACAAGGAGACCTTTACTATTTTCGTAGCCACATTTTATATAATAGAAAAATCTGGCAAGAAGTCAACTGTCCATTGACAGGAGAATAATAAAATAAGTTGTGGTAATATTCATATGATGAAACTTTATATAGCAGTGAGAATGAATAAACTATAGTTACATGGGTTAAACTCAAACAAGATTGAGAAAAACAATAAGCCACATTGCAAAAAAATTCTACTTATAGTACAGCACAATTCTACTTACTCTGTATCCAAATACGTGTATAGTAAAGTAACATGAACCACAGATGTGCAGAAACTATACGGAAAAGCAAGTAGATGATAAAATTAATGAGAGTAATATCCTCTGTGGGAGAGAAAGGGGGCTATGATCTTAGGCACACAGGGGTCTTCAACAGCATTGATAAGGTCTGTTTCTTAGATGGTATCTTAGTTTCTTAGTGCTGCTGTAACAGAAATACCAGAAGTGGGCAGCTTTTAAAGAACAGAAATTTATATTCTCACAATTTAGAAGGGTAGAAGTTCAAATTCAGGGCACCAGCAACTCTAGGGGAAGGCTTTCTCTCCATGTTGGCTCTGGGGGAAGGTCCTTGTCTCTTTCAGCTTCTGGAGCCCCGGCATTCTTAGGTTCCTTGGTGATCTCCACCTGGCATCTATCCTTCCTAGTATGAGTTTGCTTCTGTGTTTTACTCTGCTCTTTTTGTAACACAGAGGTTTAGGGTACATCCTACACTGAAATGGCCTCATTAACACAACAAAGAAAACCCTATTCTCAAACAAGATTACATCAACAGGTATGGGGTTAGGATTACAACACGTATGGGGGAGCGGAGACACAAGTCAATCCATAATAAATAGGGAGCAGTAAGAAAATAAGTATTCTATTGTGTTTTTTATGTGTTATATGCATCCTCGATACTTGCAAACAAAAGTCAAAACGTGTGTTAATGACAATAAAAGCTACAGAGCATGGACAAAATGCCTTCAAGTTGGCATAGGCAGAGAGGATTTCATTGAAGAGAAGAGAAATTGCAGGAATAGGCTCAGATGTGTCAAAGTCCATGGCATGTGCTGGACACATAAATATATGAGTCTCATTTGTCAGAAAGCCTGCCCAAGAGGAAAGTACAATGCAAGGCTGAGGCCAATAATGGAGTGCCTGTAACCCCAGTGAAACAATGCAGGTCCCACCCGTAGGAAAGAGGGAACCCCCAGTGGTCTTGGCTAGGGGTGGTCTGGGCTCTTGGACTGCAACCTGCTGATGGAGGCCCTGGAAAAGGGACCAGCTACTGCCATCAATGAGGAAGGGGACAATTGAACTGAGGAGGTCACTCAGGAACGGAGGATAGGGTTACAAGGGAGTTAAGGGCCCACGGCTTCCACAGTGAGATACTAGGATGGCTATAATGAAAAAGTTACCCAGTAACAAAATGTTGGCGAGGATATAGTGAAGTCTGAACCTTCCTACATTGCTGTCAGGAGTGTAAAATGGTGCAGTGACTTTGGAAAACAGTCTGGCAGTTCCTTAAATGGTCAGACATAGGGGTTTCATACGACCCAACAATTCTACTCCTAGGCATCTACCCAAGAGAAAATGAAGACTTGTGTCCACACAAAAACTTATACGTGCACGTTCATAGCCACATTATTCACCAGAGCCAAAAGGTGGAAACAACCAAAATGTCCATCAACTGATGGATTAACTGACAAAATGCAGTATATCCAAACAATTGAATATTATTCAGCCATAAATAAGAATGAAGTGCTGATACATGCTACAATATGGATGAACCTTGAAAACATTACATTAAGTGAAAGAAGCCAATCATTTTATATATGATTCCATTTTATGAAATATCTGGAATAGGTGATTCCAGGGAGACAAAAAGTTGATTAGTGGGATAAGGAGGTGACAGCTAGGGTATGGGGTTTCTTTTTGAGGGGATGAAAATGTTCTAAAATTGGCTGCAGTAGTGGTTGCACACGTATGTGCGAATATACCAAAAACTACTGAATTATACACTTTAAATCGGCGAACTGTCTGGTATGTGAAATATTTCTCAATAAATCTGTTCTTAAATATAAAAAGAGCCTATGGCTTGGGTCAGTCAGAGCTGAGGTTTCTATTCGCAGTCCCACTGCTAGTTCCAGGCCTGGGACAAGTTGTTCAACTTGTCTCCACAGGGTTGTTACTAGAACTGAGAGAAGGTATACAAAGGTCTTAGCAGAGACTCTAGCACAGAGTAGGCCCTTCATAAATATTTGGTGGATGCAGAATGAATGGAAAGTTAGACTGGAAAGAAACAATCAACAAAAAGAACTGACAATGGTTAAGCTAAGGAGGTTAAGAAGAAGGAGAAATGCAAATGATCGGCAGGATTCACACCTGGGTGACTGGGAAAATGAGACTACCATCAGCAAATGGGCTAGAATTTAACTTTCTTTGTGAAGGAAGAGATCATTGTGTGGGAGAAGCTGACGATGTGACTGAAGGTACAAATCTCATACCGTAGTTTCCCAGTGTCCCAGTAGGTCCACAAAGATGGACATACTTTCTTTTTCGACTCCCGAAAACACGTCCCACATGAAGTATGTATTTATCAAAGTTCAAGTACAGATGACAGAAACCACTTTAGGTATTTTAAGGAAATTTTCTACAGGGAGTGTGTTGTTGTTGGGTGCCATGGAGTCAATTCTAACTCATAGCAACCTCATGTAACAGAGTAGAACTGCTTCATAGGATTTCCTAGGCCATAGTCTTTACGGGAGCAGATTGCAGGCCTTTATCTCGTGAAGCCTCTGGTGGGTTCAAGCCGCCAACCTTTTGGTTAGCAGCCAAGTGCTTAACTACTTGGCCACCAGGCCCCTTATGCAGGGATTAAACCAAAAACCAAATCCATTGCCTTCAAGTCGATTCCGACTCATAGCAAACCTATAGGACAGAGTAGAACTGCCCCATACGGTTTCCAAGGAGTGGTTGGTGGATTTGAACTGCTGATCTTTTTTCGTTAGCAGCTGAGCGCTTAACCACTGTGCCACCAGGGCTCCACACAGGGATCAGGAGCTTTTAAAAATCACTGGAAGGCCCAGAAGGGCAGAGCTGAGCTGAGGCTCCAGGACTAACTCCCAGAACACCACACCACCACCAAGTAAAGTGCTGCTTCTACCATGCAATGGAGGCCTGATCATCAAGGCAGCCCTTGTCCTCACACTGCTCAAAGGATCAGGGGCCGTCACCAGAGTCCAGGAGGTACCACAGCCCAGCTGGCTCCAGGGCCACCTTTGCCTGAGTGGTTGGGGCCAGCAAACCTGTGTCTCACCCACACTGTGTCTCTCTCCCCACTTAATTCCATTCTGTGTTCAAGTCTTACACACGTGAATCTGACCAGCTACCTAAATCATTTCCAGAATCCTAGTTGCAAAAAATATACTTTCTAGCTTCCCAGGTTCTACAATGCAGAAGGGATACAAGAAAGAGGTTGGAATGGATATTAAGTGATGCAACAAGATGTGCCACAGTATCTCAAAATTACAACAGCTACAATTCAGAAGGCGAATAATAAATTTTCTTGAAATGCTTGCCTGGGAATCATCCATCTATCATCTATCCATTCATTCATCCACTACTTATCCACCCACCCATCCACCCATCCTTCTATCATCCATCCATCCATTCATCCAGCCTTCTATTATCCACCCATCCATTCATGCATCCATCCATCCATCCACCCATCCACCCATCCATCCCTCTATCATCCATCCATCCATCCATCCATCCATTCATCCACCCACCCACCCACCATCCATAATCTTTTTTTAAGTGACTGCTTCCACCTGCATTGCAGACCTGCTAGGTCAGCTCCTCCCAATAACTGTCCACAAACACCCAAGAAGGCTGAAGCCCTCTTTGAAAAAATCATTTGCCATTTGACAGGGCCAATCATGCCAAAACAGCAGTTGGTCTAATTTTCATTCTCCTCGGTGAATCAACTAATTAAAATGGGCAGTCTCTGGAGGAGAATGAACAGCTGTCCAAATGGCATACAGCCACGGAACTGCTTTATTTTTAAAGCAATGAATGGGGAGATATTCAACATTAAAGCCTACAGCATACCATGAAGCCTTTCTTGACTTGGAGTTGGATTCACAGGGTTCAAGTACTTAATGGAGAAAGTCAAGGAAGAAAACCACTTACAGGGACTGACCTATGAGTTTCCCACCCATGTTCTAATTCAAAGAGGCAGAACAAGGCAGCCTTCTGAAACCCTGAAGTACACAGAAGGTGTCACTGGGTGGACACACGAGTGCATGTAGGTTTTGACACATGAAGAGCGACCCCTTCCCTTTCACCCCCTCTGCTATGCATGCACCAACCTTGTCTGTCTCTCCCGCCTCTATTTATTTATTTATATTGTTCTAATCAATGCCAAAAGCCAACTACAACAGAAAAAACACTTAACGAACTTCATTTGTCACTAAATAAAACAGTTCATGCTGTGAGTCTTTAGTTCTAATCAACTTTTAAAAAATCAATCAAAAACTATTGTTTTATTCTGCATCCCACTTTGAAGAGTGGCGTCTGGGATCTTAAACGCTAGCAAGCAGTCATCTAAGATGCATCAATTGGTCTCAACCCACCTGGATCAAAGCAGAATAAAGAACACCAATGACACAAGGTAATTATGAGCCCAAGAGACAGAAAGGGCCACATGAACCAGAGACTACATCATCCTGAGACCAGAAGAACTAGATGGTGCCTGGCTACAACCTATGACTGCCCTGACAGGGAACACAACAGAGAACCCCTGAGGGAGTGGGAGAGCAGTGGGATGCAGATCCCAAATTCTCATAAAAAGACTAGACTTAATGGTTTGACTGAGACTAGAAGGACCCCAGTGGTCATGGCCCCCAGACCTTCTGCTGGCCCACGACAGGAACCATTCCCAAAGCCAACTCTTCAGACATGGATTGGACTGGACAATGGGTTGGAGAGGGATGTTGGTGAGGAGTGAGCTTCTTGGATCAGGTGGACACTTGAGACTATGTTGGCATCTCCTGCCTGGAGGGGAGATGAGAGGGTAGAGGGGGTTAGAAGCTGGGAAAATGGACACGAAAAGAGAGAGTGGAGGGAGAGAGTGAGCTGTCTCATTAGGGGGAGAGTAACTGGGAGTATGTAGCAAGGTGTACACAAGTTTTTATGTGAGAGACTGACTTGTAAACTTTCACTTAAAGCACAATAAAAATTATTAAAAAAAATATATTGTTTTAATCTTTTGTTGTTGTTCTTGGCTAAAAAGAACCTGTTTTCTTTTTCCCTCAGTTCACATTCTGGGTTTATGTACTGGTACTCTTGACTGATGTTTCCTAGGATGTTGTCAGTTCTTTATCATTCACCCTTTTTTCAGTACAGTCTTGATTTTTGTAGCTCATCGGGCCAAGAAAAAAAAAATCCATAGTCCTCCCAGCTCAATAGATTGGCAGCAAAACAGCAACAAATAATCTCTCTGCTTTGTGTATCAGCTAGCATCTATAACCACAAAAGTGATAAAGGTGAGAAAAAACCAAGAGTTCAGTTTATTAGGACAATAAAAAGAAAATAAATGTTAAAAAGGAATAGTAAATGGAAAGTTCTACTTATTATGTCTAGTCATTTAAATTTTCTGACCCTGAGTCTCTGAGATATTAAAATGTTCCCTAATCAACTTCATAATTTCAGACTTGCTCCAACTCAATGAATATCCATGAAAGCTCTGCTTTGAAATATTTGCTCTACTTCATAATTATGACCAAAAAAGTGATCTCAATCCAACTTTCCTAATGTCAGTATCCTACTCTGAAAAACAGCACAACAACACACTAATTAAAATCCAATGACCTAACCAGTACCAACCTGAAGGGAATAAAGTACTCGGACACGTGCTAGTTCACGTAAGAACAGGCAACACGCACCACACCCTCAGAGCCCCCACTGCCATCTGTTCCATCAAACCCCCAGGTACCCATAAACAATGCTGTGTTCTTTTCATTGTTTGCCTTGACTTTTAAATGCCATCACTAAGGAAAAAAAAAAAATCACATAGTAAAAAAGAGGGAGGAAATTAAGATGCCAAAGGTAAGCAAGCTTAATCTCGGTTCTTAAATCTGACTGGTATGCATTAGGCCCATGGCACACCCTCAGGAACTACAAGTGAGCCCACATGACAGGAGCAGGATCCAATACAGAAAGGTCAGTGTTCAGGTTAGGGCTTATCTCTAAAGACTGAAGCAGATCCACCAAAAGTGGATCTGTCATTCACAATACAGAGCCAGTGAGATTACGGGGAAGTTATTTTATTGTTTGTCAGGTTTTCCCTCCAAATTTCTTCACTAAACAGTTCATTAGAATTGTTATATATTTTTTCATCCAATCTTTGGATGTTTTTCGAAATGAGAAAACTCAGCAAAGCAGAAAAGCTCCTTAAAGTAGTAAAGGCTCCATCATTTTTCCAGTCTCACAGTTCTGTGATCTCAGGCGATTTGCTTCAGCTTTCTAAGCCTTGGTTTGGCCTGATGATGATGGTAGTGGTGACACCTATATGGGAGGGTTTTGGGGGTCTCACATGAAACAATGCCTGAAAAATGCCCAGCATGGGGTCTAGCCCATTTTACGTACTCAATAGCTATTATTCTATCCCATTCTTGACAACTCCTCCTTCCTTACCCTCACCTTTCATACTTCATTACAAAGTCCTCTCCATTTCACATCTAAACTTCCCTCAAATCTAGTCATTTCTCCTTAAGCCAGGGTACCATGATCTCAGTTACTACAGTCAAATGAATAAATGAAGTGAATGAATGAATTAAAGAATGGTCATTCTTTCAGTCTGTCAGTCTCTGTCTACGCTAACAGCAATTGAATGCACACATTAAGTGAAAGCCCACTGGCAAAAGTGGCAAGTATGGGACAACAGCAATAAAGATACCTTCCCTTCTAGAGGAAACTACTTATTTAACTCCATTCTTTCCAACTTGTGTGTGCCCTGGCATGCTCGACCCAAGTGTGAAGACACATATGAAACAAAGATTAAAGTAAACAGACAGTTTATGTTCTACAAATTCAATATCCAAGTAATCTATGATGCACAACATCATTGTTTTTCTTTCACAAAATGGAATCATCTCATCTGCTTTCATCCCTACCCCCTTTGTTAGGTCTGCATCCCTCATCCTCAATATCAAAATGTAACCCCCATGAGGGCAAGGCTTTGTCTGACTTGTTTATTCCCATAGTTCCAGTGCCTACAATAATGTTTAAGACATACATGGTAAGAGCTTAATAAGTATTTGTTCAATTGGTCTCCCTTCTTTACTCAAACCTCTCCTTAGATCACTGTCCACACTGTGGTTAGAGTGATCATTTAAAAATATGTATCTGGCCAAGACAATTCTATGAGGAAAGAAAAGTCTTCTCAACCAATAATGCTGGGACAACTAGATATTCACATGCAAAAGGATGAATTTGGACCTTTATTGCACACGACATACAAATGTTAACTCAAAATGGATCAATGACCTAAAAGTAAGAGCTAACACTGTAAAACTCTTAGGAGAAAAGATAAATGTAATTAATATCCATGACCTTGGACTAGGCAAAGGATTCTTAGATAGAATGCCAGAAACACAAGCAACAACAAAATAGACAAATTGGAGTTCATCAAAACTAAAAACTTTTGTGCTTCAAAGGACATTATCAAGAAACTGAGAAGATAACACGTAGAATGAGAGAAAATATTTACAAATCATATCTCTGACAAGGGACTTGCATCCAGAATATATAAAGCACCTTTACAACTCAATAATAAAAGGACAAATAATCAAATTTTAAAAATAGGCAAAGGACTTGAATAGACATTTCTCAAAGAAGATGTACAAATAGCCAATAAGTACAGGAAAAGTAGCTCAACATCATCAGCCATCAGAGAAATGCAAATCTAGACCCCAAGGAGATACCACTTTACACCAACTAGAACGGTTATAACAAAAAAGACAGAAAATAACAAGTGTTCATAGGTATCAGAAGAAATTAGAACCCTAATTCATTGCTGGTGGGAATAAAAAAGAGCAAAGCCATTTGGGAAAAGTCTGGCAATTCCTCAAAAAGTTAAACAGAGTTACCATATGATCCAACAATTCCACTCCTAGGTATACACCCAAGAGGAATGAAAATATATGTCCACACAAAATCTTGTACACATATATTCATGGTAACAGCCAAAAGGTGGAAACAACCCAGTGGTTATCTCCAAAAAATAAAAGCTTAGCTAGGTACCACAACATTCATTCATTCACAAATATCTACTGAGTGCTCACTATAGGCACATGAATAGCGCAGTGAATATGCGTGTACTACTATCTGTTTGTGTCCCTGCTTTCAAGTCTTTTGGGCATATACCTAAAAGTGGAATTGCTTGGTCATACGGTAATTCTACGTTTACCTTTCTGAGGAACCACCAAACTCTTTTACGCTGCAGCTGCACCATTTTACATTCCCACCAGCAATGCATGAAGGTTCCAATTTCTCCACATTCTCACCAATACTTGTTTTCTGTTTTTCTGATGATATCCAACCTGGTGGGTGTGAAGAGGTATCTCATTGTGGTTTTGATTTGTATTTCCCTAATGATTAATGACATACGACAGGAAGAGATCCATATTTATGCCTGTTCCCAAGAAAGGTGATCCCACTGAAGGTGGAAATTATCAAACAATATCATTAATATCACATGCAAGTAAAATTTTGCTGAAGATCATTTCAAAAATGGCTGCAGTAGTATATAGACAGGTAACTGCCAGAAATTCAAGCCAGACATGGAACCAGGGATATCATTACTGATGTCAGATGGATCCTGGCCAAAAGCATTGAATACCAGAAAGGTGTTTACCTGTGTTTTATTGACTATGCAAAGGCATTCAACTGTGTGGATCATAACAAATTATGGATAATATTGCAAAGAATGGGAATTCCAGAACACTTAATTGTGCTCATGAAGAACCTGTAGACAGATCAAGAGACAGTTGTTCGGACCGAACAAGGGGATACCGCATGGTTTAAAATCAGGAAAAGTGTGCATGAGGGTTGTATCCTTTCACCATATCTATTAAATCTATATGCTGAGCAAATAATCCGAGAAGCTGGACAATATGAAGAAGAACGGGGCATCAGGATTGGAGGAAGACTCATTAACAACCTGCATTATACAGATGACACAACCTTGCCTGCTGAATGTGAAGAGGACTTGAAACACTTGCTGATGGAGATCAAAGACCACAGCCTTCAGGGTGCATTACACCTCAACCTAAAGAAAACAAAAATCCTCACAATTGGATCAATAAGCAACATCATGATAAATGGAGAAAAGACTGAAGTTGTTAAGGATTTCATTTTACTTGGATCTACAATCAACACCCATGAAAGCAGCAGTCAAGAAATCAAAAGACGCATTCCATCGGGCAAATCTGCTGCAAAAGACCTCTGTGAAGTGTGGAAAAGACTAAGGTATGCCTGACCCAAGCAATGGTATTTTCAATCACATCATATACATGCAGAAGCTGGACAATGAATAATGAAGACTGAAGAAGAATCAACACCTTTGAATTGTGTTGGTGAAGAGTACTGAATATACCATGGGCCGCCAAAGGAATGAACAAATCTGTCATAGAAGAAGTACAATCAGAATGCTCCCTAGAAGCAAGGATGGTGAGACTACGTCTTACAAACTTTGGGCATTTTATCAGGAGGGATCAGTCCTTGGAGAAGGACATCATGCTTGGCAGAGTACAGGGTTAGTGAAAAAGAGGAAGACCCTCAATGAGATGGATTGACACAGTGGCTGCGACAATGGGCTCCAGTATAACGACGATTGTGAGCATAGGGCAGGACAGGCAGTGTTTCATTCTGTAGCATATAGGATTGCGATGAGTCGGAACCAATTCGATGGCACCTAACAACAACAATGATTAATGACATTGAACATCTTTTCATCTTCCCGTTGGCCATTTATATGTCTTCTTTGGCGAAATGTCTATTCAAATTATTTGTCTTTTTTT
The DNA here is from genome assembly GCF_024166365.1 of Elephas maximus indicus. Lineage (NCBI taxonomy): Eukaryota > Metazoa > Chordata > Mammalia > Proboscidea > Elephantidae > Elephas > Elephas maximus. Next base: position 57,155,216 of record NC_064841.1, on the reverse strand, counting down.
TTTTTTTATTGAGTGTTTATCTTTTTGTTGTTTAGTTATAGGAGTTCTTTTTATGTTCTGGATATTAAACCGTTATCAGATATACGGTTACCAAATATTTTCTCCCATTCTGTAGGTTGTCCCTTCCCTTTGTTGATAATTTCCTTTGATGAACAAATGTTTTTAATTTTGATTAATATCTAAAACTTAGAAGACTTAATGTGCTTAAATAACTGTATAAAGAGTACTAAGGTGCAAACAAGAAAAAACATGAATCATTAACAACTACTAGATTCAGGATGGGCTCTTTTATAATCTTGACTGAAAATCTCATTTTAAGGCAATGAAGTATTTTTTGTTTTTTTCCCTAGATAATATCTACATGAAAGCTATATCATTAAGAACAATAATTAAAAAAAAATTGCTGTCAAGTCAATTCCAATTCATTGTCATGTGTTTCAGAATAGAACTGAACTCTGTAGAATTTTTGAAGGCTGATGTTTTAGAAGTAGATTGCCAGGCCATCCTTCCAAGGCACCTCTGTGGGAACTCAAACCACCAACCTAAGGCTGATTAACTTCAGGATTCCAGAAAATGGGCTGATATAAATTTGTTCTAAATCCAGTGAACAATATAATGCACTTCAACCAGTGAAAATTTCTAAACCAATAAAATTTGCCTCTTAGTCCTATCAGAAACAACAGACTTAGTGGAAATGATGAGGATTTGTCATATAGAACTATAAAAATGCCTTTCAAGTTGGAAAAAGAAGCAGCAATTTCTGCTTTTTATCTTTTTAAAACTTATATCAAAACTGAAATAAGGAATGGACTAGCAAAGCCAGGAATTTTAGTAAAAAAGAAGCAGGTTTATCATTTTAGGAAAGGAGGCAGTTCTATGTAACGATTACTGCCAATATTTTTAGGAATTAAGTTGCTAACCTTATACTAAGACAAAATAAATCAAGGTAATCTTAGGATAGTTTTAACATAATAAGATGTAGTGACGTAAACTAAATGCAACATTAGGTTTTTAGTTCCATGAGGGCATTCTTTGCTTTTGCTTTTATCAAATGAAATACTTCATCTTCTCTTGGAATGGCATAGTTTTAAATATAAAGAATCCCCAGGTATTCTACAATGAGATTTGTTTAAGGATATCATCTCCTACTCATGCATATTTCCCCACCCATCATCCCCAAACCCCAATCCCAACCTCTTTATAAATACAAACTCAGAGTTTATTAAGGCAACTGCTGCTGATTAAAATAATTACAATGGGTAAGAAAATATCTAAAAAACATACACAAAAGGAAAGGAGGGGGGAACCAAAATGGCTCACTGCAATAAACCAACAACACAAAAGCAAGCAGTAGTAAAGGATAGTGACAAAGAAGTCTTAAGATACACAAAAAACAAATAACAAAAGGGCAGAAGTCTGTCACTTGGTACCTGTAATTACAGTGAATGTAAATGGACTAAATGCTCTACCCAAAATGCAGAGTGTGGCAGAATAGATAAAAAATCCTGATCCAAGTATATGCTGTTTACAAGAGACACACCTTAGGCCCAAGGACACAAGTAGGTTGAAAGTGAAAGGCTGGAAAAAAATATTCCATGCAAATACTACCAAAAGAGACCTGAGGCAACAATCTTAGTATCAGACAAAGTAAGCTTTAAGACAAAATCTGTTAGAAGAGATAAAGATGGACATTATATAGTGATACGAGGGTCAATTAATAAAAAAAAGATTTAACAATCATAAATATATACTCACCCAACATCAGAGCACCTAAATGTACAAAGCAAACGCTAATAGAATCAAAAGGAGAAATGTCACTACAATAACAGTTGGAGACTTCAATACACCACTACCAATATTGGATAGAAGGTCCAGGAAGAAGATTAGCAAGGAAGCATGGGACCTGCATGACACTAAAACAACTAGATTTAACAGGCATGTGTAGAACATTCCAACCAACAACAGTACAATATACTTTGCACTCCAGTGCACATGGATCATTCTCCAGGATATGCTAGGTCACAAAGCAAGTCTTGATAAATTTAAAAAGATTGAAATCATACAAACTATTTTCTCTGTTCACTATGCAATGAAGTTAGAAATCAATACCTGGAAAATATACAAACATATGGAAAACGACACACTATTCAACTACCAGTGGATCAAAGAAAAAATCAAAAGAGAAAAACAATCATGGTGGGTCCCGTATTAATTAACTTGGACAGTATAGAAACCTATCAGGTTTACTCTAACTATATCTTTTGTTTTGGGCTAGGAATTGGGGGTGTCATTTATATTCTTTTTTTGTATCATTTAGTCCCTTTGGGTCTTAGAATTTCAGCAAACCTACAAATTGCACATGGATCCTACCCTGAAAAGCTTATTGTTCAGTAAGAATGACTCAACAAAAATGCTCCTCCAAAGCCCTTCCTCTCAAGTCACCTTAACAAAGGGGCTTGGGAATGAAGGAACTCTTCATCTTCCTCAACATTTTCCCCTGCCCTGAGTGTGCACCTATCGTTGTTGTTAGGTGCCATCCAGTTGGCTCTGACTCATAGCGACCCTATGTACAACAGAACAAAACACTGCCAAGTCCTGTACCGTCCTCATAGTCATTGTTATGCTTGAGTCCATTGTTGTAGCCACTGTGTCAATCCACCTTGTTGAAGGTCTTTTTTTCGCTGACCCTCTACTTTACCAAGCATGATGTCTTTCTCCAGGGACTGGTCCCTCCTGATAACATGCCCAAAATTCATGAGACAAAGTGTTGCCATCCTTACTTCTCAGGAGCATTTTGGCTGTACTTCTTCCAAGAAGTTCTTCTGGCAGTCCATGGTATGTATGTTCAATGTCCTTCATGGAGAGCATAATTCAAAGATGTCAATTCTTCTTCAGTCTTCTTTATTCACTGTCCAGCTTTCGCATGCATATGAGATGACTGAAAATACCATGAACTGCATCAGGTGCACCTTACTTCTCAAGGTGACATCTTTGCTTTTCAGTGTGAACCTAGAAAGAGGGATTTCCTACAAGGCTAGGTCATCTGTAAATAGATTCAGACTACCAGCACCCTGGTTTAGGTAAACTGAAGTACTATCAGGGCCTCATACCTCACCCTGGTGGCATAGTGGTTAAGTGTTTGGCTGCTACCCAAAAGGTTGACAGCTCGAATCCACCAGCCGCTCCTTGGAAAGCCTATGGGGCAGTTCTACTCTGCCCTATAGGGTCACTATGAGTCAGAATTGACTGGACAGCAACAGGTTTGGTTTGGCTTTTAGTATACCTCACATACATACTCCTATTTTTTAACTTTCCTATCGTTGCCTCCCCTAACACACACAAACACTGTTAACTTGCTCAACAAGCTTCAAGGACTCACCAATGTCTTCAGAATAAAGACCTTCAGCATAAGCTCTGGAGTTGAACTACTTGGATTCAAACCCTGGGTCTGCTAATTAATAGTTGTGGGACCTCTGGGAAATGTCTTTTACTCCTCTGTGCCTTGCTCTCTGAACTATTGCGAGGATTTGCATAGATAACAGCTGTTAAGTGCTCACAGAAGGTCTGCCAATAGTGATGACTTGAATGCTAGCTTCATCATCGTTAGCATTTCCCACCAGATTCCCACCACTTCAGGGGCCCTGCTGGCATAATAGCTAAGCACTCAACTGCTAACAGGAAGGTCGGCAGTTCTAACCCACCAGCCTCAAAAGATGTAACAGTTGTGACAGTCTGATTCCATAAAAATTAAATTCTTGGAAACCATATGGGGCAGCTTTACTCTGTCTTAGAGGGTTGCTATGAGTCAGAATTGACTAGAGGGCAACAGGTTTTTGTTTTTTGTTTTTTTTACCCACCCCTTGGGACTATGCTCCCTCATCTTTTTAGATACAACTTTTATCACACCTCACATTCTGAACTGTGTTATCATGTGTCATTCCTGGGCTGGCTCTCCCACCAGATATGGTGCCATTTGTGTTTATACAATCACCTTACTCAATTTTTTTTACTCAATATGAGCTTCCTCAACTGGGAAACCTGGGGGCTGACCTGGTGACAGGGCAGTGACCCCATTCAACTGCATGGAAACAATATAGCTTCAAAAAATAACAGGACAAAATGTTTCATATGATAAGATAGATCTTTTAAGTAGTCTTATAGGATGTTTAAAAGACCTCTTTTTCTCTACAACATTATCTAAACATACGTGTCATCTAATCCAAAGAAGTCTTTAGCTCGAGCCAGTCTTAAGGAGGAATGCGAGATATCCAGCAGTGGAATCACACTGAAGAATGTTGGCAGCAGCTTTCAAATAAAGGAAACATAAATATGACTACAGCAAACTCCTACCTTCATTCTTTAACTTCTCTGAATATAAATATTTTCAAACGTCATGAAACATTGGTACCAGCCCTAATGCTTTTATTATGTATTATTCTTGAGTAGCCATGTTTACATTTACATGGGTTAATAAATAATTACAGGTACATAGGAATATAAATTCAAATCCTGAGTATTACAAAAGTATTACAAAAGTATTACAAAAGTAAATAAACATCATTCAATGTTTATTTTTTTACCTCTTTAAAGGCTTCACTCCCTTTTATATTAACCTTGTATTTATTTCCAGATTTGATAACTCAACATTTACATTTTGATGTCACTCATGAGGGTGTGTAAAACATTTAATATATACCCATAGGCATACACTCATTTATCTGCATATGTACATATATTCTCTTACTGTTGTTACTTTCTGTTTCAGGAAAAACTCAATATATATCAATTGAGATTTTACAAGAAACAGGAATTAAGGGTTGATCATCTGTAAATAGGCAAAATATTGTGATAGCATGATAGCTAGAGACAGATCTCTGCTGTTGAGTTGATTAGCACACGGTGACCCCACATACAATAGAATAAAATTTTGCCCAGTCCTGCAACATCCTCACAATTGCTGGCATGTTTGAGTCCATTATTGCGGCTATTGTGCCAATCCATTTCACCAACTGTCTTCCTCACCTGCTAGCCTTCTACTCCACCAAATGTGATGTCCTCCTCCAGTGGTTAATCCCTCCTGATGATGCGTTCAAAGAAAGCATGTCAAGCAATGTTCTGTTGTGATCCATGAGGTCTTCACTGGCTAATTTTTGGAGGTAGATCACTGGGTCTTTCTTCCCAGTCTGTCTTAGTCTGGAAGCTCCACCGAAATCTGTCCACCATGGGTGACCCTGCTGGTATTTGAAATACCAGTGGCAGAGCATCCAGCGTCATAGCAACATGCAAGGCACTGCAATGCAACAAACTGACAGATAGGTGGTGGCGTGTTAACATAGGACTCCTAATTTCTCAAACTCAAATATTTTCAAACACTTATCCATTAAAATAAATAAAGCTAAAGAAAAATGCACAAATAACTGACAGACAGTTTTAACTTGGTATTCGTATATTTGTGAAAGGATTATCTTCAAGCTGGTATATTTACTTTGGTCTTTAGAGACTGGTGGGTCCAAGTGATGAAAAGACACCACCATGAATACTTTCTTAGTAGGAGAATAAATGCTTGCTGTTTTTCTTGAGTAACCTAGATGTCAAGAATTTGATGAGATGGGATGGGGTGAGGGGGTATCTATCTGTCTGTCTGTCTCCCTCTCATTTGCCAGCCTCTCAGAAACTAAGCCACTGGAGATAATTCAGCCCTGGCACTCTGACAAAGCTCAGTTAGCTGATTAACAAGAAACAAAAGAAGTCCAATCATTCAGCAGAAGCACTCCGTCTCTGTTGACCCAGCAAAACCTTGCAGATGACAACAGCAATAAAGCTTAGAGATCACCAACCATAAAACTCGAAGCACAGGCTTCCAAAATTTGGCAACTTAGGCTAGCTCCATCAATCTGACATGCCTTGTGCTGACAATTTACTTAGTCTTAAGTACTAAATATAAATATAATATGCAGAGCTCTGAAAAATAAAAGACTTAAAACTTCCTGTCTTTCCATTCATTTTCTCTCTAAAGTTAAACAAGTAGGAGACGGAAGCAGAGAAGCTGAAAGCAGATAAGCCTAAAGTCCAAGCATTGGTAGACAGGGGTACACTTTGCCTCACTATAATCCTGGAACTTCCTGTTCAAAACCAGAGGAACAGTAAAGCTTCCAGATGGGATATTCCTCATGGTTTTCAAAGCCATAAGAGGAATACTGGCTGTCAAGACCAGGGAAGGGAAGGCACTGATAAATGAGAGGAAGTGCCAGATGTATATACAGGAAAATGGAAAACATAATTTTCTTTGGGACCAATTAAGGTAAGAGCTACTTTGTATTCTCTCAATCAGAACAGTGTCAATGTTGTCAGCAGAAGAGGGATTTCTTTTCCTAACGAAAGTTAACATGATGCTTTCTTGTACTAATGAAACACATTGTGAACAACTTCATAGGAAAGAAGAAGAAGAAAAAAAAACACTTTAAGTTCAAATATGATCACAAGACAAGGCTTGGGGGCATCTATATTCATGACAGATTCCACATGTTTGAGCTTTATTCTTGAGCTTTTTGTTGTTGTTGTTGTTCTAGGAGGAAAAAGGAGTCCTGATGCTCAATGGTTGAGAGCTTGGCTATTAACCAAAAGGTCGGCAGTTTGAACCCACCAGCCACTCCTTGGAAACACTATGGGGCAGTTCTACTCTCTCCTACAGGGTTGCTATGTGTTGAAAACAACTCAACAGCACATAACAGTAACAACAGAAACAAAGAGGCCAAATATTATGAGCTTTCGCTTCAGAATTTTAGATCCAGTTCGGCCTCACATCAACCTGTTTCATTTGGCAAGCAGTATTATCAAAAAGACATGCACCAATTAATTAATCATTCATCAGAAAGAAGTGGGGGCTTGAAAAATGACGTGTCTATTAGCTCTTCTGGCATCTCATATGGGCTCCAATGTGTTGAACGCAGCAGAGTTAACGGATGTGAGATTACAGACACCATATCCTTAGAAGACTGCTCGAAGAAGAAAGGGCTTCCTTACTTCTGGTGTTCACTGTATCTGAGCTTATGTCTAGAAACCCCAGTGTGAACATGGGTCAATCAAAAAGAATTCCTTCCACATAAACCACTTTTTAGTACTATTACAGGACAGGGAGCTCTGGTGGCACGGTGGTTAAGCGCTCAGCTGTTAACCAAAAGGTCAGCGGTTCAAACCCACCAGCCACTCCTCAGGAGAAAGATGTGGCAGTCTGCTTCCCTAAAGATTACAGCTTTGGAAAACCTATGGGACAGTTCTACTCTGTCCTGTAGGGTCACTATGAGTCAGAATCAACTCCACAGCAACAGGTTTGGTACAGAAGGACAGTTCTACTACAGAAGGAAAGTGAAGGCATGATACCAATTTTATAGCCAAAACAAAATTACATCAGAGACATGTTCCTAAATACACAGCATATTGTAATAGCTCAAACCCTGCTATGAAATATCCTGTGGCAGAGTTTTCTGTCATGTTATCATGCCATAAATGCTGCCTCCTTTAACCTGGATTATTGTAGCAGATTTTTTTAAAGAACTTTCTTCTGTATTCTCATAAGTATGTGCTCACATTTTAATCACATGTACTGTATCTCCTCACCAGATTATTATATGAGAGCAGGACGTAAGCAACAAAGTTGACGGGCTAATTTTTTTCTATTTCTTACCTAAAGGAATGGTCAATAAACAGCAATGATATCTAACATTTAGGTGCAGAATAAAAAAAAAAAAAAAAAATCAGGTAAGAAATCTCTAATAGTCAAGAGTTAAACTTGGATAATGATTTGTATAAATTACTTCCTGCAATTGCTATTTAAGATGAAAAGTATACTTCATTTATGAACATAAGTCAACGAAATATAGCTTTGACTTAAAAAATGTTTAATAACCTTTTTTTTTTTAAATCCTATGCTAAATATTATTACTTCAAAGTAGTTTCATTTTCCTACTTTGGATTAATACTTTGAAGCCTCAAAATATTCTGGTCTCAGATGCGCTATATAGGTACAAAATCTAAATTAATCTGATTTGTTTTTCTAGAAAAATGCTGGTAAAAAGAAAACGTGGGCAGGGGTGTTATCAACACTGGACTTTTTGGAGCTATTGCATCTGAGGGTGTACATTCTTTAGCAGAGTAATAATACAGCCACTTAGGACCAAATGAAACTGCCTTACTGTTCACATAATAACATTCATCTTAGAGCTAAGTGAAAAGGAACCAGTCTATAAATAAATTCTACCTTAATTGCATTTAATCAATAAATGGGCAAATGTACTGTAAGCTATAATACAAACAACCCAAGGAGATGCTTACAACTTTGACAAGTTAATAATGCTCCCTGGAATAAAAGTGTCAAAGCAGACCGCTGACTTATAACTATACATGTATGATGCTGAGAAATCACAGTCATGAAAGAAACTAAAGAATAATTTCATTTTTGTGAGTATAGGATTGGACCCCTACCAATATGGAGGCCAACCAAAACACAGTTGGTGGTACAATTCTAATTACTACGTCTGAACTCTGTTTTGACATGAATTCTTGTGTGTAGTCCACAGGCTGAAAGATACCACACACAAAAGGCACAATGTCTTGAGCTTTCCTATTACCAGTCATGCCTTATTAATACAAAAAGTTAACCTAGGGAAGAGGCCCAATGAGAAGAGCCAGTTTTGTTTTGTTTTTTCCCCTACATTAAGTATTTTAAAGGTAGGACAGCTAGCTGTATAGGTTTTCAGAGACAGGTTGAGTCATATGCTTGAGAAAGTCCAGGAAACGGGTATAAGGTGGAGCCAGCCTGGGGAATTGATATACTGTCAGTATGTTAAAACCCTGTCTCGTTCAGTAGAGAAGCCTGTGTTGATTTCCTTTAAGTTTCTGTTCATATGTGTATCCTACCACAAAATTATCTCTTAATTGTTAATTAGTAGGGACAGCAAGCCTCACACTGGAAGTGCAGACTCTCCTTACTAAACAGAAGAAAACACATTGGTCCCAGTGGGGAAATGCTGCTGGCCACATCCTTCTTCCTTGAAGTCACGTGACTTCACTTTCTTATATGAAGGGCACAAACCCTTTTGTAAATTTCTGTTGCGTACCTTTGAATCCATTATTACTTTACAGAATCATCAAGTATCTTTGTAAAGATACAGCTATAAAGATCTTCATACTGATGTTCATAATAGAAATTTTTACTATTAATAACCTGAATATCCAGCAACTTCCAGTTTTCCAGCTGTCATCAAGTCGACCCTGACTTGTGGTGACTCCATGTGTGTCAGAGTAGAACTGTGCTCCCACAGCATCTTCACAGCTGAGTTTTTGGAAGTAGATTGTCCAACCTTTCTTCCAAGGTGCTTCCGGGTGGACTCGAACTGCTGACCTTTCAGTTAGAGCCTAGTGAGTTAACCATTTGCGCCACCCTGTGACTCCCATTCAACAACTAGGACTTAAGTTATTGTGATTTCATGTAACAGAACACTAATAAGCTTTTTAAATTGTATTTTATATGAACATTGTGAACAGTATAACCCCTCTTCCTATTAAAAGTACTGTCACAGAAAAAGATCTAGATTTAAACACCAGTGGCTAATAGTGATCATCTTTGGTTGGTGAGATTGTGACTGCTGTTTCCTTTCTTTTTGCTTATCTGCATTTTTTAACTGTTTCAATGAGGAATATAAATCTCTCTTAGAGTTAGAAAAACAAACCAAAAAAGTTTTTTAAAACATCCATTATGCCCATGCTGCCTTTTTGTCTTTACTCTCTTTATTGCTATAGTATCACAGTAAGTTTATAAATGTTTATCTCTGAATCTATCCTGAAGGACAGAAGTCTAAACACATCCCAGAAAATAAATGATGTCTTCAGAACCCTTTAATTGCTACATCCAGTTGAGCTCCCTGCCGTGGTGCTTTCCTTCTATTCCATCCCTGGCCCTGAAGACGTGAGAGCTGTAAATCACTTCAGCTCCCAAGGCGGTGCTCCGGGGCCCTTGAGCATCACCTGTATTTGCAGGCACTTGTGGTGGAGCCATGAGCCAACTGCCTCACACAAGGGGGTAGAGGTAGGCTGATGATTCTTTCATGGCTCTTTTCCTGAGGATATGCAGCAACTTTTCACATTTCTAAATGTTCTCTAGGGGTCAAAGTCTGGCCCCCTGGTAGTCTGGGCTGCAGAATTTATCTCCATTTGACAAAAATAAAGAGCTTCAAAGTAAAAGGAAACATGAGAAGATAAGAAAGATGGCGGCCATAAGTGAAGGAAACAGGGAAGAGAGAACAGAGAATTCTTTCCTGAACATACTGAAAATGATTTACACATTTTCTACATGACTTTTATCCCTTTGAAAATGACATATCCCACAAAACTTTATGCCGGATAGGTTTAAACAAATTCTATAGCTTGAAAAATAGGTTAAATGCAAAAGCTCTCGTATGAAACTGCATTAACAGTAATAAAGGTATGTGATTATGAGTTAGTCACACAGCCAACTCTGTGATTTATGAACACAGGTCCTGACATTATTCAGATTGAGGATTACTACTTGATACTATGGGCAAGTTATGGAATTTTTCTGAGGCCCTAATTTCTGCATTTATAACAACAAATACTTATCAAGGATCGACAAATGAAAAAATTGTAATTTTTTATCTCAATCTTGTACAGTAAAACCTGTGAAAGCTGAAGCTGTATAAGCTGAAAACCAGTCAGAGAAGGAAAACTCTATTTTCCACTAAAACAAGCAACAGAAAAGTGGTAAACTGTACCCTATCAAAGGTAGAAAACTCGTGAGGCCTGGAAAAACAAGACTGTCCCACTGAGTTCTGGCTCTCACAGGTTTCACTGTAATTTGCTTACATGGTTTAGTCTCTCTAAAGGTTCCTTGCATATAAAACTATGCCTACTGATGCTATCAACAGCCTCGATGACTGAGAGAATGTTGTTGCTAAGTGTCACTGAATGGATTCCAACTCACAGTGACCACATGTGATAGAGTAGAACTGTCCCATAGGGTTTTCTAGGCTGTAATCTTTATGGAAGCAGATTGCCAAGTCTTTCTCTCACAGAGCTGATAGGTGTGTTTGAACTCCCAAGCTTTCGGTTAGCAGCTGAATGCTTAACTGTTGTGCCACCAGGGCTCCTTACTGAGAGGACTGTGGAGCCATTAGCTGAGGAGTGAATTCAGAAGACCAGTGGGTGCAAGGATTGGGGAGATGCATAGACAGGGTGACTGTGATAAATTCAGGCTGCGCATTTTGAATTTAAGGTACCCACAGCATGTCCATTCACAAAAGTCCTAGACACAGATGAATGTACAGGTGAGCGTGGAGCTCAACAAGGGCCCAGCTGGAGCGCAGATTTGGGAAGCAGTCATTCTCAATCCTGTTGGCACATTACACTAGCGCTAATCAGAGAGCTCGAAAAGTGCCAAGGCTTCTGACTTACTTGCCTGGGGTAGGACATGGGAATCAGTACCTTGTTTATTTGTTTCTTTCTTTCATTCAGTTATGTTAAAAACAAAAACAAAAAAACCACTGCCACTGAGTCAATTCCAACTCCTAGTGACCCTGTAGGACAGAACGGAACTGCCCAGTAGGGTTTCGAGGGCCATAATCTTTCCAGAAGCAGACTAGCAGACTGCCACATCTTAGGTTTTTTACTGAAGAAAAGTTCATGTAACACAAAATTAATCATTTTGAAGTGCACACTTCAGTGGCATTTAGTACAGTCACAATGTTGTACAACCATCACCTCTGTCTGGTTACAAAACATTTTATCACCCCCAAAGGAAACCCTATACCCATTAAGCCTTCTTCCTTTCCCCTTTTCCCTGGCAAACACTTATCTTCCTTCTGTCTCTATGGATCTACCTGTTTCAGATGTAAAAAAGAAAACAAAAACAAAAAACATTGCCATCCATCCCAACTCCTCGCAAACATATAGGGCAGAGTAGAACAGCTCCACAGGGTTTCCAAGGCTGTAATCTTTACGGATGCAGATATCTTTTTCCCGCCAAGGAGCTGGTTGGTTTGAATCACCCACCTTTTGGTTAGCAGCCAAGCAACCATTGTGCCACTAGGGCTTCTTTTTATTTGAATACTTGTTTTTAATTCTTTGGGGTATATGCCCAAAAGTGGAGTTGCTGGATCATCGGACAAGTCATTGAGGAGCATTTTCTTTCTTCAGTTTCTTTGGGTGATATTCTGTGAGGCTGGTGTTGTAGATCACTACTGTAGAGTATGGTGAGACCATAAAAGCAGATGGAATGCGCTCAGGGAGAACATATGGAGTGAGAGGCACAACGTTGGAAAATCAACATCTCAGAGGCAGCCAGAAAAAGTGCCTGTGGAGGAGATATAACACTAGGGAGAAGAGAGCGGTATTCCAGAAGCCAGGAGAACAGTCTTCAAGTGGGGGGACCATCATATCAAATACTGAGGAGGTACAAGAGTCCGGTGCACATGGCCAGGCAGAGGCCACTGGGGACATGAGGTAGGTGAGCGTCGCCAAAGGCCTGAGTGCAAGTCGTTGGGCATAAAGGAGATGCAAAGTAACAGCAAATACTGTACCATACTCTGTCATTCATTATTAAAACTTACAAGGCAGAGGCCACGTCTTCTATGTTTTTATACCCCATGGCACTGGAGACATACTATAAAGCGAATAATAAAGCTAAAACAAAAATCGTATTGGACTAGTCAGTTTACACTTCGACAAAGAATGTGAGATACGACAGTGAACTTGGGTAGAACACTGACTGGTCCCTGTTCTGCTGACCACAGTGTAACCTTTCTAGGATATTTTTCTTTAATTTTATTTTCGGTGAAAATACACACAGCAAAAGCCCCTCCCATTACACAGTTGCTAGACATAATGATTAGCGACACTGGTTACATTCTTCACATTGTGTCAACATTCTCCTTATTTCTGTTCTAGTTGTTTCACTTCCATTTACTTAACCTCCCTGCCCCTCAAACTTCTCATCTATGCATGAAGATAGCTTGATGACCCTTTGGTCTTGTAGAGAATTTTTTTTTTTAATGCAATACTCACGGGTGACTATCTTTACTCTTTGGGCTAAACTATTATTTAGTTTAAAGGTGACTTCAGGGGATACTTTCAATTCAGTGTTTGAAGAGCAACTCAGGGCACTTCCATAGGATTTTAACAAATGGGAAATGTAACCAGTGTATGCTGCTGTTATTGTGTGCCATCAAGTCAATCTCTACTCATAGCAACCCTATAGGACAGAGCAGAACTGCCCCATTGGGTTTCTTAGGCTATAATCTTTATGGGAATAAAGAGCCAGGTTTTTTCTTCTGAGGAGCTGCTGGGTGGATTCAAACTGCTGATCTTCTGGCTAGCAGCTGAGTGGTTAACCACTGTGTCACCAGGGCTCCTTATAAATTTAACCAAATTGTTTGTTTCTAATCTTAGGAAAACATTTAACAAATTCTTGTACATTTCCTTTTCACTGCCTAAAATATTATGTTTTTACACAACATTTATCAGTTTCTGAATCAAAATTGGTAAGAGGCAATACTTCATAATTTCACAGAAGAGTTATTTCTGAAAATTTTTTTTCTTCTATTATTAGAGAAAAAGGTAATTACAAACTTCTCTTTTAAAGATGACCACTGAGACTTCAGATCAACCTTAGAGTGGAAGCCACATATTAAATTTATCTCAAGTTTAAACTCGCAATGAATAGTAAGTACACCTTGAAGCATACAAGTGTGTTTCTTTTTTTAAAGCATGTGTTGATTTTCTTTTAATCTGAAGTATGAGACTAGCCAAGAAATGTCTCTTGGAGTAGCAGTATACTCCCCTAGATTCCTTTTTTCAATTAGTGCTTCTATTTGGTAGACAGTAACAGCATTTAATTTGAAATTTCCTCTTTCTGTGCCAATTACAGTTTGAACTCCTTCCTGTGAAGTCTTAAAGTCCACAGGCTTATGTGACACACAAAACACCGTTACAGCAGCCAAGAGTAAGAAGAGGAAAAATATGTTTTTCTTTAGTATCAAGCACCTGGCAAGAAAAGAACATGTTCCTGTAAAGACTTAAAGGCATTCCTGGCTCTCCCCTGAGAACCTAAACGTCCTCATTTTTATTTCCTCTTAAAGACCATGAAGCTGTATCATGTTTGCTTTCATTTACAGTTTACCAGATTTTTCCACATTGTTTCTCCTGGTTGCTGCTGCTGCTGTTTGCCTCTGCTCACCAATATGTCTGGGCTAGGGCTCCTTTACCAAAGAGGCAGTTGGAAAAGAGAAAAGAAGTCACTTGCCCTGACTTTTGGCTTTGGAGAGAGCAGTAACAACCTGAAACCAGTTGACCAGTTGCTATCGAGGTTGCATTGACTTCATCTCCTGGTGGCCCCACGTGTGTCAGAGTACAACCGTGCTCCACAGGGTTTTCAATGGCTGATTTTTTTTTAGAAGTAAATCGCCAAGTCTTTCTTCCAAGGCACCTCTGGGTAGGCTCAAACCACCAACCTTTCAGTTGTTGTTAGGTGCCATCCAGTCAGTTCCGGCTCACAGCAACCCTATGTACAATAGAATGAAACACTGCCCGGTCCTGTGCCATCCTCACAATCATTGTTATGCTTGAGCCCACTGTCACAGCAACCGTGTCGATTCATCTCATTGAAGGGTCTTCCTCTTTTTTGCTGACCCTCTACTTTACTGACCGTAATGTCCTTCTCCAGGGACTGATCTGTTCTGATAACACGTCCAAAGTATATGAGATGTAGTCTTGCCATCCTTGCTTCTAATGAGCATTCTGGTTGTACCTCTTTCAAGACAGATTTGTTTGTTCTTTTGACAGTCCATGGTATATTCAGTATTCTTTGCCAACATCACAATTCAAAGGCATCAATTCTTCTTCAGTCTTCATTATTCATTGTCCAGCTTTCACATGCAACCTTTTTCGGTTAGCAGTCGAAAATGTTAACCATTTGCACCATTCATAGACCTTCTAGTGTTGACAGATTGATAGAAATCAGGTACACACCTACTGGGCAACTCTACAGCTTAGACACAAAGGGGAAATGATGAGAAAGAGTATGCCCCCACTCCCCGTCTCATGTCTATCCTTATTACCATTTGCTTGTTGACAATCTAAACTGGCCAAATAGAATTCAGGAAAGGAAGCACAGTATCAGCTCCTTAGAAAAGACAGCCATTAGATATGACACCAAAAGCACAAGGAACAAAAGAAAAAAAAAAAAGATAAATTGGACTTTATCAAAATTAAAATATTTTATGTTGCAAATAATAACATCAAGGAAGTGGAAAGACAACCACAGAATGGGAGGAAATATCTGTAAATAATAAATCTGATCAGGGACTTGTATTCAGAATATATAAAGGATTCTTACAACTCAATAATAAAAAGACAATTGATCCAGTTTAAAAAATGGGGAAATGATCTGAAGAGACATTTCTCAAAAGAAAATAAACAAATGGCCAATAAGCAGATGAAAAGATGCTCAACATCATTAGCTATTAGGAAATTCAAATCTAAACCACAATGAGACACCACTGCACTCTCACCAGGATGTCAAACAGACAGAATTTAACAAATTTTAGCAAGGATGTGGAGGAGCTGGAATACTCATACGTTGCCGGTGACAATGTAAAATGGCATGGTGCTTTGGAAAACTGTCTGGCAGCTCCTTAAGAGGTTAAATACAGAGTTACACGTGATCTAGCAATTCTACTCCTAGATATATACCCAAGAGAAATGAAAACGTATGTTCACACAAAAACTTTCACACCAATGTTCATAGTAGGGTTATTCATAACAGCCAAATGATGGAATCAACCCAAACCCAAACCTAAACCAAACCCATTGCTGTCAAGTTGATTCCAACTCACAGCGACCCTATAGAACAGATCACAACTGCCCCCATAGGGTTTCCAAGGGTGTAATATTTATAGAAGCAGACTGTCACATTCTTTTACCATGGAGCAGCTGGCTGGTAGGTTCTAACCACTGACCTTTTGGTTAGCAGCTGAGTGCTTAACCACTGCACCACCAGGGCTCCTTGGAATCAACCCAAATATTCATAAACTGGTAAACGGATAAACAAAATGTGCTATATCCATGCAACGGAATGTTATTTTGTAATAAAAAGAAATGAAGTGCTACAAAATGGATAATCCTGGAAAACATGCTAAGTGAAGGAAGCCTGTCCTAAGGAGACCATTTTGTATGATTCCATTTCTGTGAAATGCCCAGAAAGACAGAAAGTAGATTACTGTGGCTACCTACAGTTGGAGAATAGAGATGGGAAAGTGATAGCTAAAAGGCAAACCCGTAGTTTTCAAGTGAATGCCAACCCACAGCAACCCTACAGGACAGAGTGAAACTGCCCCATAGGGCTCCCCAGGCTGCAGTCATCAAGGAAGCAGGCTGCCACAACCTTCTCCTGTGGAGTAGCCGGTGGGTTCGAACAGCTGACCTGCTGGTTCACAGCTGAACGCTTAACTACTACACCACCACGGCTCACAGGATTTCTTTTCGGAGTGATGACAAATGTTCTAAAATTGACTGTGGTAATGGTTGCACAACTCTAAATATACTAAAAACCACTGAAATGTAGCTTTAAATAGGTGAATTGTATGGTATGTGAATTATATCTCAATGAAGCTGTTTGGAAAAAAACAGACAGATTCCATCATAAAACCAGAAAGCATAGTATTTCATTTCCACATGCTCTGGTCACCACCCCAGATCCCTGACAGCTGCACCGAGGTTCCTAATGACTTAAAGGTAAAACACAGAGTTCTCATTCCTTGTTTCAAGTACATCTGAATTTGTTCCTCAGTCCCAAGATCCCTGAGCATCCTGTGACTCCAGGCACAAAACCAATATTCCTTTCTACCACGGGGGCTCCTACAGCCACTCCAGCTCTGCTTGGCCTTTGGTGGAATGCCTCAAGTTAAGAGAAGGACCAGGACAGCAAAGAAAAATGATGGAGCATTAGGTGAAAACAGAGTTGGGGGTTCTGAACAGGGGGGTGTTTTAGCAGGGAAATGAGAACAGATTCTTTGGTCAGGAGTGGCAGGCAAGGTTGAAGAGACAGGGAGAAGACGCGTGCGCTGTTAAGGAGTCAGCTTTCCTGGTGGCAGGGCAGGCGGGCTTTCACGCAGACATGCTAAGCGTAGCAGAGCAGTGAGTGTCGAGAGAGATCTAGGGAAGAGAGGAATGAAGAAAACATCCCTGGGGCCTTCTGGAAAGGCAGAACTGGCCAGGCAGTCTTGTTAAGGTGACAACTGGCTATTCGAAACAGATTATGCTAGAACTCAAAAGAGGCGTCTTCAGACGACTAACAGAGTTAGGAATTTAAAAGCATCCTAAAAGCTGGCTACTGAGAAAATAAGAAAGCAACGTATAAACAGTGGGGAATCATAAGATATAAGAGCAGGAACAAATAAGAGTATTAACTCAGTAATACACATTGAGAATTTAACTACCCACCTGGCACTGAGCACAGTGCTTTCAGAAATGGAAGGTGCTCCTCTCACCTTTCAAGTTGTCAGGCCCGTAACTGGGGTGGTATCGTTCACCTCTCTTGCAGTTTATTTTCTTAACAATTCTGCCTGACTTTCAAGTCTCTATCAGAACTGGACCTCTGTGCTGCCAGTAACCAATGGAATGCAGCAGAGCCCACCCTGAAGAAACCCTCCCAGACTTCATGAAAAACCAAAGACTCCTGCTTAGATCCCAACACAAAAATTCGTAGTCGGCGGAGCCAACCAAAACTCCATGTCGACTGAAAAAGAACATCAGAAAAGATGCAGGCAAGCCCCCCTTGGTCTTGGAAGTTGAGCTCAGACCCCTAGAGCTCAAGAATCAAGTTGCTAGGACTTCTGGAACATTCCCACACAGGCCTGAGTCACAGTTTGTCCAACTTCTCCCCCATCGTGAATATGACTGGAGGCTCTGGCTTTTATTTCTTTTATCTTCTTAGAAGACAATACACAGAGCAAACATTTTCAAACCACTAACTGCCTACCGCAAAATCTTTGAACTGGCAGTAAAAGTTGAATGCGTGCTTTTGTTTTGCTGGTTTCAGATACAAAACTTTAGGCCAACAATTCCTGTGCATCAATGTATTTGCTAAAAATTCAGAAAAAAGACACATCAGAAAGTGAATCTTGTGCAGCCCGCACACCCTACCTGCAACATATCACCGCTTTGCACGAGAGCGCCAAGTCCAGGAAGCTTCTCCTGACCTCGAAGGAGAGCGCGTACTTGAGCGTGTGGCCATCGATGATGAGCGCCACGTCGTTTTCCTTGCCCAACAAACTCCCCAGGTCAGTGCAGTGCTGAGTAATGGCTGCCCTTGTGGCCTGAAACAAGTGTAGGCAGAAAAAGTGCATTTTTGTGTGAGTTCGAGACATCAAAAGCAAAAATCAAAATTAAGTACCTTGAAATTAGAACATGCCCGTTCTAACGTATGACGAACACTCAACTTGGTACACGCATTTGTTAAGATTACACGCTAACACTTTCCAGGTCTGTTTTATCAGTGGAAGCACCCTGGCACTGAGATCATATATGTACATTTATTCTCTCTGGTTGGGTCCACGGCTGCTTAGAACATCCAGACTCTTCTCCACCACAGCTGTAACTGCTACAATTCTAATGACTGTCTTTGTCTTCCCTCCGCTGCACTACATGGAGTCACGGGGTGATGCAAACAGTTAACATGCTTGGCTGCTAAACGGAAACACTGGAGGTTCAAGTCCACCCAGAGGCACCTCAGAAGAAAGTCGTGGCGATCTGCTCCCCAAAAACCAACCACTGAAAACCCTACGGAGCCCAGTCCTGGACTGACACAGACGGGGCCACCGCGAGTCAAAGTCAACTCAATGGTCGGCACTGAATACGCATTATTCTCGGTGCTCCTAGAAAAGAAAACTCTATACAAACAAATGTGGTTTTGGAAAAAGATAACAGTTCTGGAACTTCAGTGGTAAATGCTAACATTTCACAGCTTGCACAAAAACCAAGCCTGTTGCCATTCCAACTCATAGCAATCCCATAGGACAGAGAAGCGCCCCCATAGGGTTTCCAAGGAGCAGCTGGTGGATTTGAACTGCTGATCTTTCGGTTAGCAGCCGAGCTCTTAACCACGGCACCACCAGGGCTCCAAGTTTGTACAAAGTAATCTTTAAAGCATACACAAAATGTTGATGTGTGCTGTCAAGTCAATTCTGACTCACAGCAACCCTACAAGACGGGGTAGAACTGCCCCATAGGGTTTCCAAGGCTCTGTATCTTCACGGAAGCAGACCGTCCCATCTTTCTCCCATGGAGCGGCTGGTGGGTTTGACTGCCAACCTTTTGGTTAGCAGTCGAGTGCTTAACCACTGTGCCACCAGGACTCCTTCTACAAGATGTTAGGTGATATAAAAATAACACAAAAGATTAGTTTCTAACTCTGCTGAGATCTTCAGACTCAACCATTCTGTCCATGCACCATCAGGATAAGAAATGAATCGATTATTTTTACAGGTTACAGAAAATATCTAATCAAATTAAACTGCCAATACCTCCCAAAACATTATTTCTAAGCTAAATGAATGTCTTGGTGGAATATTTCTTATCAGGTGGAATTAAAGCATAGAACCATTTTTATGATTAAACAAAAATGATGTTCTAATCTTCACAGTGAATCTATGACTATGAATAGGATATCTGGCTCGAATAAAAGAAAGCAGTTTTTGGCTCATTAAAAAGAAATCTGGTTCAAGTTAATGAAAAAAACACAAAAGTCTGCTGAAATTATTTTGTCTAGATAACTATTCTTTGCTATTAAGTTACATATATATGCAATTATATTATGTGATCATATGATAACATAAATTATAGTTTTAAAGAAATAAATACATTTAATGAGCAGGAATCTTTCTACCCTTAGTTACACTGAGGATCAACTACCATCACAAAGTGAGGTTATACTGTCTTACTGCTCAGTAATTTATTCTCAGTAACCCACTTCTAATCAGAAAGATGTACTGATGGCATTATTGTGGTTTAGAACACTGTTCTGTGGTTATGGCCTGGGTTCTAGTCCCAAATCTCCCCTTTTTACCTCTGTGGCCTTGGGCAAGATATTACATACACACACTCACACAAGAGTTGCCTTCCAGTCAATTCTGACTCATGGTAACCTCATATGTTTCACACTCGAACTAAGCTCCATAGGATTTTCATGGCTGTGACCTTTCAGAAGCAGATCTCCAGGCCTTTCTTCTCATGTGCCTCTGGGTGGGTTCATACTCCCAACCTTTTGCTTAGTAGCCCCAGTGCTTAACCATTTGTACCACCCAGGGACTCCTGAACAAGATACTAAACCTTGGTAAATCTCAATTTTCTCATGTGTAAAATAGAGGTGAGACTAGAAACAAATGAACTTAACAATGTACTCCTTAGGACTGGGCATGGCATATGGTTAGCACTCAATAAAACTCATGCCTCTTCCTATTATAAATATTGTATGATCTCACTTATAGAAAAGGACGACAGGCAAACGCAGAAAGACCAAAGTTTATTAGTGGTTACCAGGGAAAGGAGGGAGGGGAGGAAGGTGAGCCAGTGTTCGGAAGGAGTGAGTT
Organism: Elephas maximus indicus; assembly: GCF_024166365.1. Taxonomy (NCBI): domain Eukaryota; kingdom Metazoa; phylum Chordata; class Mammalia; order Proboscidea; family Elephantidae; genus Elephas; species Elephas maximus. Next base: position 57,134,562 of record NC_064841.1, on the reverse strand, counting down.
TCTGTTTGTCATGTTGGGAAATTTGGCATCAATTAAGACTATTGGTTGTATAACTGATGACGATTAATGTAATTGATACCATTTAGTTGTACACCTGAAAAATGTTGAATTGACCAAAAAAAAAAAAACCTTATATCAAGGAAAATACACATCTCTGTAACTAAAGGCAGTGAGCAAATGCTGTCCTTGACAACATCTCTCTTGTCAGTGTAATAATATAATAATTGATACAATGTTTTAAGAACAAAAAGTTAAAGGGACTTACTAAAAATTAAAAAAACTCAATACTTTTTATTCTTAGTTATGTGATTCTTAATCTCCTACACACACTCTGAAAACATCTATGCTTACATTATGACGAAAACAGCCTGTCCTTTAGAATTTGGGTAATAAGGAAATAATTTGCCCCTCGAAAATTTCTCCAACTTAGAGGAACCCCAGCTTGCCCAGCAGACTGACTGTGCTCACCAGGGAACTCAGACAAGGGGGCCAGTTCTGGAGAGTGAACCTCCAGAGGCTGACTGCATGGAGGACAGATAACCTCGGGTAAGTATTTCACCCAAGGGATGAGGAGCCAAGGTGCACAGATCTGGCCCCAGGAGTTGGTCTCTGTTCTATCAGAGAAGCTCATTACAGTCTAGTTTGGTGCCTTGAACTTCCTTTGTCCTCCCTCATTGACTTGTGTCTGGAACCAAGGAGGAAAGATTTAGGAGTAAAATATCCCCCCTGAGATGTGTAGACTATTACTAACGGCTTAAAAAAAAAAAAAAAAAAATGGGGCACAACACAAGTGGGGATATATCAAGATAGTACTATCATGGAGTGCATTCTCTATTGTTGATAGTAGCTGTCAAGTCTGCTTCAACCCATGGCGACCCCATGTACAACAGAATGAAATGTTGCCCAGTCATGTGCCCTCTTCATGATTGTTGGCATGTTGGGGTCCTTTGTTGACTACTGCTGTGTATTTGGAATGTCTTCCAACCTAGGGGGCTCACATCCCAGCACTATATCAGACAATATTCTGTGACCTATAAGGTTTTCATTGGCTAATTTTTAGAAGGAGATCCCCAGGTCTTTCTTCTTAGTCTGTCTTAGTCTGGAAGCTCCACTAACACCTGTTCACCACGGGTGGCCCTGCTAGTATCTGAAAAATATTGGTGGCATAGCTTCCAGTAGCACAGCAACACACAAGCCACTACAGTATGACAGACGGACAGGTGGTAGGTGCTCCCCTTACTTGGGGTCATTTCTGGAGCATGCATGAGGGTGGACTGGACATGGAAGTCTGCTTCTTCCCATGGCAGACAAGGAGAGGAGAGCTCCAGTACGGTCCGCTCATCACAGGTTCGCACATGCATCTCTAGGGGCAGGAGTACAGAGGGTGCCACAAGAATAAGGCTGAGCCCTGGGAAGATGAGGGGAACTGAGTGAACTGTGTCCTTTAGACATGCACAACCCCCTCCACCCCACCCTACTCCCAAGGAAATATATACAAAAGGAATGCCAGAAAGGGAGCTGGAGTTTCAACAGACACAGATAGAGACAGAGAGGAGCAGGGATAGCAGCTTTTCCTGAGTCTCAAAGGCCACCTATGATTCCACAGGTGGCCATGATGGGAGACACAAGTCATATTATCTTAATTTAAATTGAACCATAAAGGGCAACTGCTTGAGCCCTACTATGGGGGCAGCACTATGGTTAGCATCATAGATATAAGAAGAAAAGACATGGATCGTGACCACAAGGATGTGAACGCAGAACGCAAACTACTGGTGAAGGGCCAACTGTGGCCCTTGGATGTAGTCAATGCTCTGTAAATATTTGCTAGACCATTTCCTCTAGAGTGAGACTTCTAATACAATATGGAGCCTACAGTGACAGATATATGCAACAGCTTAGTAGGGAACGTGGGAGAGAAGAAAGTTAATGGGTGGAGGAGGAAAGAGGGCAGATGGCAGGACAAGGCCTTGAGATGCTGGGCTCAGTCACAAAGCTTGTAGGAGTGAAAGACAATTGAATGACGCTTTATTGGTAGTACTGAATTGAAAACTCTAGATATGTGGTGGCCACCCTCTCCACTTGCAGATAAAGCACCAAACATTACTAAGTTAAGTTAACACGATGAAAGAAGATAAATTTAACATTTCTATTCCAACCAAAAGATATTTTCTCTGACACTGGTACCTAGCACAGTACATTAATAAATACTTCTTCAAACACAAAATGGATTCAGTTGAGCATTTACATGAGTTAAACCTATTAGACTCAACCAACCAAGATGGACTTATTTGAATATCTACTACGCTTCTATAGAAATAATAATAAAAACGAAAATCTACATTCTCTATCCCCATCAATTTTATAGCACTATCAGGGTGACAAATACACACAAAATTAAGGATTAAATAATAAAAAAAAAACTAATCTCCTTCCAGGGAAGTGTCTAGATTTCACCATCATCACACCTCAAGCTTGCTTTGACTCATCTTTGTGGTTGGATCAAGTACATTAAATTGTAAATTCTGTGAAGGAAGAAACTCCCTTTGCCATGCTCCAATCATGCTAACCCTTAGCAGGTGCTCAAACATGCTCAATTTATAAATAGTTTGATGTGTCTAAATCTTGATTCTAAATATTCTGTTGGAATATATGCCTTTGTTGTTGTTAGGTGCCATCAAGCTGGCTCTGACTCATAGTGACCCTATGTATAACAATGAAATGGTGCCCAGTCCTGCGCCATCCTCACAATGCTTTAGCCCATCACTGCAGCCACTGTGTTAGTCCATCCTGTTGAGGGTCTTCCTTCTTCCAGTCTTGGGAGCATCTACTTGACCTCCCAGTGAGCTATGCAACCTTCTTGGTACACCTCGCATCCCCATCAAAATGATTGGTTCTCGATCAATTTTATTCCTCATATCCTAGCCTTTTTGCCTTCAGCTTCCTCTGCTCCTAAACAATGCCTTACCTATTTTCCATCCTGTTCTCCTCTCACTTCATCTGCTCAGAATCACACCTTTACCTTCGAAATTGACAAACTTTCCTACCTCTAAAGATTCTCCTGACCCCATTCTTCTAAATCCTTCCTTGACTTGTCTCCAGTCTCTCCTTTAAAAAAAAAAAAAATTTTTTTTTAGGATATATAAATTCATACATATATATGTATACATATATAAAAAAAATTTTATACATATATACATACATATATAAAAATATATATATAGATATGCATATATATAAACCAAAACCAAACCCATCGCCTTCAAGTTGATTCCAACTCATAGCGACCCTATAGGACAGAGTAGAACTGCTCCATACGGTTTCCAAGGAGTGCCTGGTGGATCTGAGCTGCCAACCTTTTTGGTTAGCAGTCATAGCTCTTAACCACTATGCCACCAGGGTTGTCATATATATATATATATATGATTGTAATCATATAAGAGAATATATTTAGGTAACACATTTTCCTCCTAAATGTTTAGGCGTCTATCTCCTAAGCACTAAGGACATTCTCCTATGTAACCGTATTAAAATGATCACATTGATACAATGCTATTATCCAACTGTTGTTGTTAGGTGCTGTCCGGTCAGTTTTGACTCATACTGACCCTACGGACAACAAAACACTGCCCAGTCCTGCACCATCTTCACAATCGCTGTTATGAACCCATTATTGCAGTCAATGTATCAACCCAACTTGTTGAGGGTCTGCCTCTTTTTCACTGATCTTCTATTTTATCAACCATGATGTCCTTCTCTAGGGACTGGTCCCTCCTGATAACATGTCCAAAGTACATGAGACAATGTCTCACCATCCTTGTTTCTAAGGAGCATTCTGGCTGTATTTCTTCCAAGACTGATTTGTTCGTTGTTCTGGCAGTTCATGGTATAGTCAATATTCTTCACCAACACCATAATTGAAAGGCATCAATTCTCCTTTGGCCTTCCTTATTCATTGTCCAGCTTTTGCATGTATATGAGGCTACTGAAAACACCATGGCGTATCTTAGCCCGTAGAGTGACATCTTTTCGTTCTAACACTTGAAAGAGGTCTTTTGCAGCAGATTTGCTCAATGCAATGTGTTGTTTGATTTCTTGACTGCTGCTTCCATGGGCTTTGATTGTGGATCGAAGTAAAATGGAATCCTTGACAACTTCAATCTTTTCCCCGTTTATCATGATGTTGCTTATTGGTCCCCTGGTGAGATTTTTGTTTTTTCTCTTTCCTTTTTTTTAAAACTGTACTTTAGGTGAAAGTTTACAGCTCGGGTTAATTTCTCATACAAAAATTTATAGACATATTGTTATGCGATATTAGTTGCAATCCCTACAATGTGACAGCACACTCCCCCTTTCCACCCCACGTTTTTTGTGCCCATTCAACCAGTTCCTATCCATTCCTGCATTCTCATTCTGCCTCCAAACAGAAGCCGCCCATTTGGTCTCATGTATCTGATTGAACTAAGAAGCATACTCCTCATGAGTATTATTTTATGTTTCATAGTCCAGTCTAATCTTTGTCTGGAGAGTGGGCTCCAGGAATGGTTTTAGTTCTGGGTTAACAGAGCGTATGGAGGCCATAGCTTTGGGGTGTTCCTCCAGTCTCAGTCAGACCACTAAGTCTGGTCTTTTTATGTGAACTTGAGTTCTGCTCCACACTTTTCCAGGGCTCCCTGTTGTGTTCCCTGTCAGGGCGGTCATTGATGGTAGCCAGGCACCATCTAGTTCTTCCAGTCTCAGGCTGATGGAGTCTCTGGCTTATGTGGACCTTTCGTCTCTTGGGCTAATTTTCCCTTGTGTCTTTGGTGTTCTTCATTCTCCTTTGCTCCAAGTGGGTTGGGACAAATTGATGCATCTTAGATGGCCATTCACAAGCTTTTAAGACCCCTGATTTTGGTTTTGTTTATGTTGAGGTGTAATCCATACTGAAGGCTCTAGTCTTTGATCTTCATCAGTAAGTGCTTCAAGTCTTCTTCACTTTCAGCAAGCAAGGCTGTGTCGTTTGTATATCACAGGTTGATAATGAGTTTTCCTCCAATCCCAATGCCCCGTTCTTCTTCATACAGTCCAGCTTCTTGCATTATTTGCTCATTATACAGATTGAATAAGTATGGTGAAAGGACACAACCCTCACACATCTTTCCTGACTTTAAACCATGCAGTTATCTCCTTGTTCTTTTCGAACAACTGCCTCTTGGCCCATGTACAAGTTCCTCATGAGCACAATTAAGTGTTCTAGAATTCCCATTTTTTGCATTGTTATCCATAATTTGTCATGATCCACACAGTTGAATGCCTTTGCATAGTCAATAAAACATAGGTAAACATCTTTCTGGTATTCTTTTGTTCCAGCCAGGATCCATCTGACATTGGAAATGATATCCCTCATTCCATGTCCTCTTCTGAATCCAGCTTGAACTTCTGGCAGTGCCCTGTCGATATAATGTTGCAAACACTTTTGAATGATCTTCAGCAAAACTTTACTTGTGTGTGATACTAATATTGTTCAGTAATTTCTGCATTCTGTTGGATTATTTTCTTTGGAATGGGCACAAATACGGATCTCTTTCAGTTAGTTGGCCAGGCAGCTATCCTCCAAATCTCTTGGCAGACAAATGAGCACTTCCAGTGCTGCATCTGTTTTTTGAAACATTTCAACTGGTATTCCATCAATTCCTAGAGACTTGTTTTTCACCAATGCCTTCAGTGCAGCTTGGACTTCTTCCTTCAGTATCGTCAGTTCTTGATCATATGATCCCTCCTGAAGTGGCTGAACATTAACAAATTCTTTTTGTTACATTGACTCTGTGTATTCCTTCATCTTCATTTTATGCTTCCTGCATCATTCAATATTTTCTCCATAAACTCTTTTAATATTGCAACTTGATGCTTGAATTTTTCTTCAGTTTTTCCAGCTTGAGAAATGCCAAGCACATTCAAAATATTCTTTTTGATAATGAATGTGATGCCATTCCCCTTTAATTTGTCATTCCCAGCATAGTAGATTATAGGATTGATTGTCCTATTAAAAATGGCCAATACCAGTCCATTTCAGCTCACTAATGCCTAGGATATCGATCTTTATGTGTTCCATTTCATTTTTGATGACTTCCAATTTTTCTAGAGTCATACTTTGTACGTTCCATGTTCTGATTACTAATGGATGTTTGCAGCTGTTTCTTCTCACTTTGAGTCGTGCCACCTCAGCAAATGAAAGTTCCCAAAGCATAACTATATACAAGTCATTAAGGTTGATTCTACTTTGAGGAGGCAGCTCTTCCCCAGTCATATTTTGAGTGCTTTCCAACTTGAAAGGTTCATCTTCTGACACTATACCAGATAATGCTCGGCTGCTATTCATAAGGTTTTCACTGGCTAATTTTTCAGAAGTAGACCACAGGTCATTCTTCCTAGTCTGTCTTAGTCTGGAAGCTCAGCTGAAACCTGTCCACCATGGGTAACCCTGCTGGTATTTGAAGTATCAGTGGCATAGCTTCCAGCATCACAGCAACACACAAGCCACCATACTATGACAAACTGACGTGCATATATGTACTATTAACAAAACAAAACAAAACAAAACCCACTGCCATTGACTTGATTCTGACTCAATAGCTGCCCTACAGGACAGAGTAGAACTGCCCCACAGGATTTTCAGGGAGTGGCTGGTGGATTTGAACTGCCAACCTTTTGGGTAGCAGTCATAGCTCTTAACTACTATTCCACCAGGGCTCCATGTATACTATACACACACACACATATATACACACACAATATGTATATTCAAAATATTCCAACTGTCCCAAAAAAAGTACTTTTAGCTTTTTTCTTTCTTCTCTTTTTTGTTCCCTTCTCTCCTCTCATCCTCTCCTCCCATTGTTCATTTGTTCATTCCCTCCTTTCATCCTTCCCTGTAAATCTAGAATCCCATCTAGAACCACACATTGCATTTAGAGGACCTCTCCTTTGGATTTAATTCCTGTGCTTTCAGTGCCCACTTGGCAGCAATCTTTGATCAAGCCCAGACTAGCTGTGTTCACACACATGTGCAGGGGAATATAGGTCCCTTCTGTATAGTTCTTAAGCAAGCCAATCGGAGGCATTTCTATCACAAACAGTTCCTTATTCTCAAATGGACTATGATTCAAAAGTCTATTTGTAAGTTGGTTATTGGGCACTTAGAATCCATTTTCCCAAAGGAACGATGTTACAAATTGTGGTAAGATTCCCAGGGCCTGTTAATGCCTATTTAGCCTAGTCACTAAAAGTTATACTGCACTCCCTTATTTTAATAAAAAATGAATTACGGAAAGTTATAACGGACGTGCCTGTATTAAGGGGGCTAGGAGTTGGACCTGGGGGTTTCATTTCCAGAAAGATAAGAAACATTCCAAAATCCTTCATTAGAATTTGCCTTTTAGGTATTAATAATATTAAACTATATATTACCAATTTTTCATAAGCTTTACAATTTTATTTTCCTTCATAATTAAAAACACAAACGATTTAATGCCAAAAGTGAATGATTGTGGCCAAAGACCATTCTTTTAGCCACCCTGGACAATGTCCATCTTTTTCTCAGTTGTGTTATATTGTGAACCCTGAATTTCTTAGAAGATCAGCACTTGCCTTTGCATCGCCAGTTTTTTAAACAGAATTATATAAATACCATAGGCAGTGCCACCACAGGATACCAGGAAATGTTTGTTCATCTGCTGTTTACAGAGAAGCAGAGGCTCATTGGTGGAGGAACGGCTAAGTTGAAGTACGGAAACTGCTCAACCTAGGAACAAATAGAGTCTGAAAGGCCATTCACTGTTAATCAATTTGGATTTAGTTAACAAAGTATTAAATACTTTGGATTTAAATTTCTAGAACCTGGGTGCATTTCCACCAATTTGGAGATAGCAGAAATCCTTTTGCAAAATCAAGCAGTTCCAGCCACACTGAAATCTGTGGAGGCAGGTAACCCCCTCTCTCCACGATCTCAGCCACATCATATGGAATTTCTCAGACGCCAAGGTAGCAGCAGCTGCCTCAGCCCTTACTTTGATGTTCTGCAAATTCCAAGGGGCTCAGAGGAGGACGCCAAAAGCCAGCATGGCTCAAGTTTCATTAGCAGCATTTCAACCAAACTGCTTGGTCTTTGAGTTTGAGAGCAAACTCTCTTCTCCTGAATTAACGTTGGACTAATGAGTATCTGCCGATAATGCTCACCTCCAGCCCATGTCTTCAAAACCTTCTTTTCCATGCCATCAGTCTCTGGTCCTTGTCCCTTGCCAGTCATCAGATGCATCGTTTTTCCCCGTTGTGTTCTCCTGTCCTTCACACTGGTCCTACTGCCCAGTCTCTCATCCTGTGGGCAGATGTGTACACCAGCTTCTCACCGCTTTCTTTTTTTTACTATCTTTTTCAGTTCCAATGTAATCATGCACTTCTTTCTTGGTAGCACTGATAGTCTCGATGCTTTTGCACTTACGGAACTTATTGGGTGTGAAAGTACAAATACAGCAAACCTATTATAAGCTAAGAAGGCGGCCAAGGCTGAAACCCAAATCACTGCACATGGCCTCTAACGGCAGGCGTTGGAAGCAGGCAGAGCTGATCCCGTTTTGCTCTGGAGTGTTGCTTTGCTCCAGGCTACAGATATCCCCAAATTGAAAGTTCAGAAGTGGGTAAGAGGAACCTCTGTTAAGTATGTAATGACGTGAGGATTTCCTAGGATACTAGTAACTTCCAGGAAGATGGGACAACATCTCACAAGCATTAAGCAAATATTTTCAAGGGATCATTTGTCCTCCTGCCTGTCTGGTACACTCAGGCCACTTTTTGACCACCCCCCACCCACGACTGGGTTTCTCTACTCTGTCCATCCCTCACCGTTAGTACACAGTAACGTTAGATCTGTTACGACTACTGCCAGTTGCCACGGAGCCAACTCCACTCATGACGACCCCACGTGTGTCAGAGTAGAGCTGCGCTCTGAAGGGTTTGATGGCTGATTGTTCAGAGGTAGATCACTAGGACTTTCTTCTGAGGTGCCTCTGGGTGACTCGAATCTCTACCCTTTTGGTTAGTAGTTGAGCGTGTTCGCCATTCCCACCACCCAAGGGCTCCTGGCACACACTGATCTACTTCCGTCACTACAGCTTTTCCTCTTCCGGAATGTCAAATAAATAGAATCAGAGTTAGTAGCGTTTTGCTTTTGGCTTATGCACTTAGATAATGCTTTGAGATTTATTCAATATTTTTGCATGTATCAGTAGTTTATTCCTCTGTATTGCTGAGTAATATTCCAATGTATGAACATACCACAATTTGTTTATCCACTCACTGATTATTGTACATTTGGGTGGTTTCCAGTTTGGGGATATTATGAATAATCTGCTATGAATATGTGCATATGAACTTTTATGTGGACATATGTTTTCATTTCTTTTGGCTATATGCCTGTGACTGAAATTACCAGGTAATACCATACATAGATACATAGATACATACATAGCAATTGTATGTTTAACTTTACAGGCACCGTGAAGCTGCTTTTCAAACTGGTTATACCATCTGCATTCCCACCAGCAATGCGTGAGAGCTCCAGCTGCTCCACCTCCTCGTCAACCCTTACAGGGTCATTTATCTTTAGCCATTCTGGTGCGTATGTAATGTTAAATTTCATTGTCATTTTAATCTGCATTTCCAAAATGACTACTAATGATGTTAGACATCTTTTTAATGCTTAATGAATTAAGTTAATTTCTAGAAACCCTGGAGGCATAGTGGTGAAGTGCTATGGCTGCTAACTAAAGGGTCAGCAGATCGAATCCACCAGGCGCTCCTTGGAAATTCTATGGGGCAGTTCTACTCGGTCCTATAGGGTTGCTATGAGTCGGAATTGACTCGACGGCACTGGGTTTTGTGGTTTATTTGCTGCAACTTGAAGACATACAGCTAAGTAAAGTGGGACCATTTCAGGCAGTACACTGGGATCATTTTTGTGTAGTATAGTAAGAACTGTGTACCTAAGCATCTTTCCGCTGGGTGGGCTACCCTGGAATGCCTTATTTTTCAGTTTCTTCTTTTCTCTTACATCTGAAATCTTTAAAAGTTCTACGTTTGCATCTCAAGCAGAGTTAGTGGGGAGATTCAGGAAGCGGGGTGTATGAAACGAGACTGGTAGTGACACTTAATGGCCAAGCACCATTTATAAGAAAGAGACCATTTATTTATTTAGGCTTCAGAGCCTAGAAAGTTTGAAAACCATCCATCACCACTATTTATTGAAAGAAAACTTGACTAACTGTTGTGATAGAGCTCAAATCACTGAGGTTCAAAGTCTCCGAAGAAACGTACTTTTTTCATTCCTCAAATATATTAAAAAGCGACTCCAATATGCTTAATTTATTTTCTTCCCCAAAACTAAATTTTTATTTCGGTACTAGGCATCCATTGTATGCTAACAAATATATCCTTCAATAGCTGTGTATAATAAGATCTCACAAATACATGCTTTAAGAAGCATTTGCTATTTAAACCTTGATCGTGAATCCTTAGCACAGGAAAATATAAATCACACTCTTTTTTTTTTAAATGTAAAATTCTACTTAAAGTAGATAAACCTTCCTCTATTAAGAACATGATTTCCAATTGTGACTCTCCTGCAAGAAGAATGTGAAATCAGCATTCGGAAGTGACCACTCAGCTGTGTGTAAAATGGCCCTCTGTAATTCCACGGAACAGTTGCTGGTCACACTGAATCTCTGGAAGTCACCATATACCTCAGGGGACACAATGAACATCATCGTACAACTAGGACAATTTTACTATGAACCTCCCCTTAGCTTTAATTACTTAATTTTCTGACCTTTGAAGGTGTAATTTTTTAACATTTCAATGATACAGCCTTTGCATTTAAATGATTTCTCAAGTTTCCTTGATTCTTAGAGGAATTGTAAGTGCCCAAACCAAACAAAACGGAGATTGACGTTATAAAATAGAAAAAAAAAAGTAAGAAACTACCGCAGAAATGATAACTACAGTTTGTAGAGAGGGTGTTTTTAGGGAACTATGCGATTAAGCATGTCAGGTAAACCTCAGCAAAGGAAAAGAGAGCACTAGTAATCTCATACACGAGATAAAACATCAACTGCACACTAAGGAGCTACACTTGGCTCACAATGACAAAGTCGTTATATCATTACAAGTCGCATGAAGTCATTCAATTCTTGACCTACTTATTTGCTTTAAAATAAAACCTATTTCTTAAAAAACATGCACTAACTTTTGGAACAAAACTCTGCCCACGTCATGTAAGAAAATGAACATAATAACTTTAGCTTAACTCTTTAATTTCCTGACCCCAGGGGATTTACATTTTTAACTTTAATATTTCAATAATACAGTCAGAGCCTGCGCTATTGTAAAGTCTCCTTGACCCTTAGCGGAATTATGAGGGGCCCAGGCTGAGTTTAGACTTGTACGAACAGCAAATGGAAACAGTAAAACTCTTGAAAGAGAATTGGCAAAGGAGGCCATAAAAGAATATCCCGAAATGCATGTGTCGCAGCTGCAGGTTGCGTAAACAGCCTGGGAGACTGCAGCCACGTGAAGAAAAGGGACCTGGTGCTCGAGAGAAGTGCCTTCAAGAGCAGGGGGCACGGGACAGTAAGATCTGGGACCAGCTACCATCACTGCCCAGAGGCTACAGCAGAGCCACTGGGAGCCCAGCTCTGAAAGCGTCTGCCAGCAGGAATGGATACCTCATCAATTTCCCTTGAATCAGCAGCAGGGGGCTGGGGAACACAGAGAGAGGCATGTGAGAGAGACGAACAGCTGTACACAAATCCTTTGCTATATTAGGAAAACTGCTCAGGCTTATGTGGAACGCTGTTGCCACATTTAAAATGGGAAATGTTTTCTAAACGATTGTCTCCAGTCAGTAGGGGTAACGTTTATTAGTATGTGGTAAAATTAAAAAATAATAATAATAAATAAAATCATACAAACAAGCAGGAAGTGTAGAAAGAGTCTCATCTCCAGAGAAGAGTCCCCATGCTGATGACAGATATGGGAAGAAATCTCATCCCCCCGACACACACACATACCAGCTGGGCAGAACCCACTACCACTACGAAAACGTAGGTGAGGGCTAGCTTTGGGGCAGGCTGGGAACGTCCTTACCATTCTACTCTGTACACCCTTTATCCAGGATTGTAGGTCATGGAGATGGAAACTTACAGTAGAATATAAACAAAAAAATCCTTTAACCATTAGCCATTAAAGACCTGTTTGCACAAGACAAGATTCTAGGGGCTGAGGAGTCCTAGACAGAAAGAGCAGTGCGGACAAAGGCACACAATGGCAAAAGGTCAGCATGAGTCTGACAAACTCAGGCAATAAGTATCACAGGCCTTCAAGGTGGTGAGGAGCCAAGGGCTCAAGTTAGGAAGGTGCTAGAGGGCTAGAGTCTGGCAGTACAGGATGAAGCATCTGGACTTCTTTCCAGGACTCATAGGGAACCAACAAAGGCTTATATGTGTAAAAATACCACACACAGATCTTCCTTTGAGGAAAATTGCTCACCAACAATGCAGAAGATGGATAGGAATAGGGACCAAAACCAAACCAGCCGCTGTGGAGTCGACTCTAACTCATGGTAGCCCCATGTGTGTTAGTAGAACTGTGCTCCCGAGAGCTTTCCATGGTTGAGTTTTTGGAATTTATCACCAGGCCGTTCTTCTGAGGTACCTCTGTTTGGTCTCAACCTCCAAGCTTTCAGTTAGTAGCTGAGGGCCACCCATGGATTCAGAGGAATAAGGACAGCAGCCAGTTAAGAAGGCTTCAGATAGTGAGGGTCTAACTGTTGACTGCGATAATAGAGACAAAATCAGGGAACATTCCAAGAGGGCCAGAGAAAAAATGAAGTTCCCAGCCAGGTAGATAAATGAGGCCATTCATTGAAAAAAGGAGTGCAGGAGGAATTGGTGGAAGGATGTGTAGAATGTTATTGGGGACCAGAGAATATGGACTTTGTGGATAGGGAGTTGGCTATTTGGTTTAAGAGCAACGTCTGGGTTCAACCCCACCTTCTTACCCTGATGTCAACCCACTGCTTCCTGTAGACTGTGGAAGGGTTTGCCTATGAAAACTGTGGGGATTCGAGAAGGCTCTTCAAGCCCTAAGACACCCAGAAAAGCTCTCTAGGAATATTGCTACACAGAATGACAATCTGGTGAGTCACTCAGAGCACGGTGCCCCTTTGGACATCTACCAAATTGAGACTGAACATCCGGCAGCAATCACTTGTTCTCTGTGGATCATGCAAACTTTCAATCAAAGTTGGTTGAAGACAAAAAATAAACCATTTGGGTAGTTTCCATACCACTCCCCTTGGGTGAAAAAGGCAAACAAACACATCACTCATCATACAGCAGGTGCTGAGAAAATGCTTGTCACCTTGTTTTGGGAATTTTTGCTGCTTCCTGAACTCCTGACCCCAGCCGGAACAATCCTGTCACTGTCCTCTGGGAACAATACTTCCTTCTCTGCTCAGCTATTCCCTTCCGTCCATCACTGCATCCAAGTTGAGACAACAGCCTTAGGTTAAAATTTTTTAAAAATTATTTCAGACTCTAGCTTAGTGGGCCATTCACATATTCAGAAAATATTTATGGATCACAACTGTGGGGATATAGTAGTGAACACAAAGATAAAAGCCCTGTTCTCAAGAAGCTGACACATTAGTGAGGGGACAGAATCTAAGCAAATCATTACACCATGCAATGTCATGTGGTATAAGAAAAATAAAGCAGGATTTAGGAGGCAGAAGCTCATCAGAACACTGGACATTAGGGGTCTTGGTCAAGAAGTCTGATCCATGCAAGGACTTAAAAAAAAAAGGACTTAGCGCAGGAGAACTACAGTTAACGTTCACGTGGCAAAAAGGTCCCAACAGATGATCTGAGTGATCATGGAGGAAAATCAATAGAATGACTAAAGGTTAATCATTCATCCTATATTTAAAAAAAAAAAAAAAATTTAAGCCAAAATTTAAAAGCCCAGGAGATTTCACAGGAAAATCCTGATGTCCAGCTTCTCTTGCAAAAAAATTACAGTATCTAGGACTTGAGGGCCCATGTTCCTGCAAAGCCATAGCAGCTAGAGGTGGGTAACGCACACACTTGCTCCACAGCTTGCCATGGAGCCTCCCGACCCAGTTGTTTCCCTGAATCTGGAGCACCGTTGATCATCGGTGGCTGGGCTTGTACTGCTTTACCACTATGTACGTACCTCTCCATTCAAAGTGGAAATGGGAATTACCAAGGGGGCCGTACATTTCTGGAGTTTGGTGTATAGGTCTCCTTCAAGAGTTTCCATTATATCCCGGGCCTCTGTGGGCATGTATTGCCACCTCGCATCTTAGGGAGCATCGTATTCTTTCATTCCTAATGGGGCACACTCGTCCAAAAAGGGGAACGCCCAAGGCCTCTACCTGTTTTGCTTCTGGGTTGTCACTGGCTGGTTCTAACACAGGCACAGCAACAGATTCCTCCTTCCAGCTAGTGGATGAAGACTGCCCTGCCTCCACCTCCCATTAAACTAGTGATTTTGAGAGAACACGCACCTTCCCAGATTTAAAAGACAAACAAAATCTGTAAAAATAAGGATTTCCCAAAGCACCTTAAATTTTTCTTCAGGCATTTCATCTTCCATCTAACACACACGGTTGTCCAGATAGCTAGCTAGCAATTCTATAGGGGAAAATAATGTGTCAGTTTTAGTATTTAAAACTTTTAACAGAATGGCACATGAGATAGAATTGGTAATTTCTGGTGTGCCTATGAAAGCTTTCTTTTTCATTAATACATTTCTGGGCCCCCAAACCTTAAGTGCTAAAATGCTTTAGAAAAGAGAAGAAACGGAATTCTGGGGTAAAAGAATACACACACACACACACACACACACACACACATATAAAACTACATAAGTATGAAACCAGAAAAAACCAAACACATATAAAACTACATAAGTATGAAACCAGAAAAAACCAAACCCATTGCTGTTGAGTCAATTCCAGCTCATAGCAACCCTATAGGATGGAGTAGAATTGCTCCATAGAGTTTCCACGGAGCGCCTGGTGGATTCAAACTGCCGATCTTTTGGTTAGCAGCTGTAGCTCTTAACCACTATGCAGGGTTTCCTACAAAAGTATATGTAGTTTTATATATATATACACACATATAAAATGAACATATATATAAATACATCTACATATGCAGTTTTATATGTATATATACGCACATGAAGAGAATATACGTGTAATTATACCCTGTCCTATGGGGTCGCTATGAGTCAGAGTTGACTCGATGGCACTGGGTTTTATGCACATATAAAGAGAATATATATATATATACATACTTTTTTTATGTAGTTATACATATATGTAGTTACATAATACATGCATAAATAAATATGTAGTTATATATATCTACATGTATATGTACTTATACATATATTCTCTTTATATGTGTGTGTATACACACACACACACAGGAATATATAACCACTTTTGTTAACCTACAGAAATTAAACATTTTAATTCAACAAACATTTTCTATGCTGTTATATACAGGTGATATAAAAATGAATTAGGCCACCCTGTCTTCAAGGAGCTTGCAATCAAGGACACAGAAATTAAATTAAATTAAAAATAAGAGAAATGCAATTATGGAAGGTTGTAAAAAAAATAAATGAAAGAGAAATTCTTACAGGGGAGGGATGAGAAGGAGAAAACATTACTAAAAACTACAGAGGTTCATTTATAATTGAGTCAACGTTCAGAGGGAAGTAACAGGAAAATTCAGTGTTGATGAGGGAAGGAGAAAGGGCACTCCAGCAAAGGAAACATCATCTGCAGAGGAAAGGCAGCTTGGCAACTGTCCTCCCCAGCATACACCGGAAGAATACCAAGACATGAGCTGGAAAGCTAGATGGGGGCTGGGGGTAAAGATCCTTGGTTAAGAAATCTGAATTTCTGAAAATGATAAGAAAAACTGCAGGGATCAGTCCCAGGACATTTTCTACCTGTACATTTGTTGGTCTCGTTCAGTCTTAGGACCTTAGATATCATCTATATGTTAATGACTTTCAAATTCATACCCCCAGGTAGAACCTCTCCCCTGAAGTCCAGCTTCCTAACTTACTAGCCCAGTTTGGTTGTCTAAGAAGGCACCCCAAACATAGCTTTCCAAAACTCAGCTCTTGATTCCCTCCTTCCCAAACCTGTGCATCCCAACACTGAATATTTATGGAACACCAACTATGGGGGATACAGCAGTGAACACTTCCTCCTCCTCAGTTAAACGACAACTCCATCCTTCCAGGTACTCAAGCCAAAAATACTGCAGTCATTCTTATTCCTCTCTTACACCCCACCTACTAAATCCATCAGCAGATCATGTCACCTGTGCCTTCAAAATGCACCCAGAACTTGCCCCATCTCACCACATCAGCACTAGAGCCAGCCACCCTCCCTCACCTCGGTTATGAGAACGGCCTCCGAAAGTATCCCCTGCTTCCATCCTGGCTCCCCAGTGCTCTGTTCTCAGTGTATCAGAGCAATCCTGCTAGCATGAAAGGCAGATCATACCAGTCAGTCCAATTTCTTCCAAAGGCTTCTGTTCTCTGTCCAAGTAAAAGCCAAGGTCCTTCCAAAGGCCTGCCAGGCCTACACCCCTCTGACCTCATCTTGTACCCCAGCCCTCACTAACTCCTTGCTGTTTTCCAAACACACCAGGCCTGATACCTTTCCCCCACCCTCCTTCTCCCAGATTTCCACGTGGCCCATTCCAACTTTCTTGAAGTCTTTAAACAAACGTCACCTTCTTGACAAGACCCTCCTGAACAACCCTATTTAAAATCACCCCCTCTTTATTTCCCTTCCTTGCTTTATTTTTCCCAGACACTAATCACGTTTCATATTCTATATCTATATCTATATGGCTTACTGTCTGCCCTTTCCGCCAGCATATAAATTCCCTGGGGCCAGGGAGTTTTTGGCTGACTTGTTCACTATTGTACTTTCAGGGCCCAGAATGGACCCTGGCCCACAGAACATATTCAAATATTTATTCAACAAAAAGATGGCTTAGAGAAGGTAAAAATGGAAAGCAGGGAGATAAGTTAGAACATTATGTCAATATCTACACATATAATAAAATCTAGACTAAGGAAGTGACAAAATTGAAAACTTTTCAGGAGCAGAAAGTACCGACTTTGGTAACTGAATAGGAGGGCTGTGGAAGGGATTATTAACTGAAACAACAAGGACATTGGTGGCTCAGTGGTAGATTTCTCGCCTTTCATGCAGGAGTCCCAGGTTCTATCACCAACCAGTGCATCTCATGAGCAGTCACCACCCCACCTGTCAGTGGAGGCTCTCGTGTTCCTATGATCGGAACAGGTTTCAACAGAGCTTCCAGACTAAGGCAGACTAGGAAGAAGGACCTGGTGATCGACTTCTCAAAGTCAGTTAATGAAAACCCTATGGACCAAAACAGTCCAATCCAAAGCTGGTCATGGGCATGGCATGACACTGGACAGTGTTTTTTTCCATTTGCATGCATGGGGTCACCATGAGTCGGGGGTGACTTGATGGCAACTAACAACAACGACTTTGAACAACAGCTCGATAGCCTTCGTGGAGATGGAGAAGGCCAGAGGGCGAGAGAAGGAGAAGAGGGGAAGGAGGGTGGTCATGGGGCGTCCAGTTGCTGAGCGTGTTAACAGAGTACCTCTAGCACTGATGAGATACAATATGCATTTATATATCCTTCTCAATATAATTCAAAGCCTAATAAATTATTCATAAAGCTTTTTTTTTAAAGTTCAAATTGTTCTGAAATTTAATAAACCCAAAGACTCTCAAAGGCTCATATTCACTAGATATATGTTGCAGATTAACCCCATGTTCCAGAACAAAAGAAAAAATTACAGACACCAGAAATACGTGGGAAATGATGATTTACAGAGGAGCAATGTGTCCCCAGTGCTTGAAAGTATGTAGGGGGGAAAAAAAGAGAGATGGGTCTCTGTTCTCCCAGACTCACATTTCATATGTTCTAAATCCAGCACAGATTCGACCTTTGCTTTAAATAGACTTTCTTGTCGAGGAGGGAAGAAAACATTGATTCATCCGAGACTCCTGAACGACCTACTGTTCACATTACTTGAAATAAAGTCTGTTTTAAATCAGAATTCTTGAGACATAGAAATAAATATACCAAGAGGTTTCTAATTCTATGCTTTCACCAAGTGATTATTTTCATTCACAACAGTGGACGAACTCGATATGATCTTTCCAGAAGAAAGCCCACGACCACAGAGCAGAGCGCAGAACTGAATCAATCAGATCAATGCCGTCCCGCCTCAGACGTCAGCTTGTCTCGCGATCAACACTTTCAATAGAACAAATAAGTATGTGAAATAGAGATGACTTCTCAGAAGTTGCCAAGGCCAAGTGTTAATTCAGCAACATTTGAGGAATAAGGAAAACCTGGGAGCAGAAAAGTTTCCAGGAAGACTGAAAAAGGTTAAACCAGAATCATTCAATACCAGGACTGTTCACTCAGTAAACTTGAAACGTACAAGCCTCCCACTTGCTGAAGTCCGTCCGTCCAGATCAGTGCTACAGATTCCAGGGCTAACTAGCCAGTTCATATTTGGCCCTGGCCCTAAGCCTTCTTATGCTAGTCTCTACCAATTTTGTTTCCTCTCAAGCCTTTTGAGTATCTATTTTACTGTTTATTTTAAACCACCATCAGAAGACAATAGGAGAAACAAAAATATAAGTCAAATACAAATCTGCTTTACTATCTGTTTCACTTTGGGGAAGAAATCTGAAAATGTACTTTGGGTACCATGTCAATCAATGACCTCAAGGCACCAGGCAGGTACTACAGGTGGGACTGAAACAGTAAGCAGGAGAGGGGTCTGTGGCAGACTGGAAAGTACCTGCCCCACCCAAAGATAGTCAAACCTAACTTTAAACAGCACTTGTCTATTCAAACAAGCACCACTACAAGCTAAATTTGGGCCACTGGCCAGCAATTTAGATAAATATCACACATGATCAAGACACTCATTTAAAAAAAAAAAAAAGAAACGATAATTCTTGAAGTATTCTTTTTAAACCTCTGAACAAACACTTCAGTATGCTTTTATGGAAGTCATTGTTTGGAATTTCACATCACCCCAAATCAGTGATGTGTGGTCCTTCAGCTAAGAAGACAGCTCATATCTACAATCATTTCAGAGCACCAATGACAAGAATTCACCACCCATCTGTCAGTTTGTCCTACTGTGGTTGTTTGCATGTTGCTATGATGCTGGAAGCTATGCCACTGGTATTTCGAATACCAGCACAGTCGCCCACCATGGGCAGGTTTCAGCCAAGCTTCCAGACTAAGACTAAGAAGAAATGCCTGGTAATCTAATTCCAAAAACTAGCCCATGAAAAGACTCTATGGTTCACAACAGAACACTGTCCAATATGGTGCTGGAAGATGAGCCCTCTGAGTTGCAAAGCACTTAAAATATCAAAATACACATTGCAATGACAAACTTCATCATACCAAGGATTGTGAAGATGGTGCAGGACCTGGCAACATTACGTTCTGTTGTATGTAGAATTGCCATGAGTCAGAGCCGACTCCATGGCAGCTAACAACAACAATGACAAGAATAAAACAAATATTTGTAGACTGAGCCAATAAGTAGACCTACAGGTATCCTAACACACACACAAAAGTACACACACAAGTCTAGTAGAAGTATATTCCTCTTTGGCCAAATCGAGCCTTTTGAGAATCTTATGTTCCTAGAACACTTACAACCAAGGAGATCAACAATGCTTCCAGACCGAGCCAAGAGGGACAGCACTGATGGCGAGGACCAAGGAGAAATCACCCCCTATACTCAGCCAGAGCCTTACCTCAGATGCCACAGGTGCCACAGCTTCATGCCTCAGGGCAATATGTCAGCACAGAGCTTCAGGTCCCTCCTTCTAACCTGTCTCCTGGTCTGTTTCATTCTGTACACTGTTACCAAAATCAGTTTTTAGTATTAGCAAGTCATTTTTCTGTTTATGCTCTTTGACACTCTATTTATGCCCCTGTATCAAAATCGATGGCACTAGAAAAAAAAAATCAAAATGCAATGTTTAAAGGCCAATTCACTGTTTATTTTTGTGTGCTTTACATTATCAGCCCTGGAGGCGCAATGGTTAAGCGCTCAGCTGTTACCCAAAAGGTTGGCAATTCGAACACACCAGCAGCTCTGCAAGAGAAAAGACCTGGCGATCTGTTCCAGTAAAAACGGCAGTCTCGGAAACCCTGTGAGGCAATTCTACTATGTTATAAAGAGTCACTGTGAGTCCAAATGGACTTGACGCACACAAAAACAAAAACACTATTGGCACTTTTAAGCTTTTATGGCAGACCACCATAGAATGTCCCTCTAACTGCATGAAGAATTCTTCCTTTAAATCTGAAGGCAAGACTACTAGATGTAAAGAAAGTAAATATAAGATACAACTATCGATCTCTACTTGTTCAGTGCAAAAGAAAAAAAGGGAAACCAAAAACTCAAAGAAGAAACTAGTCTACCAGACAAATAGTTTGCATGAACCACAGCCTCATCTACTCTGAGACCAGAGGAAGTAGATGGTGCCCAGCTACCTCTACCAGCAGTTCTAATCAAGGCCACAGTAGATAGGCCCTGATAGAATGTGAGAAAAATGTGGAACAGAACTTCGAATTCCTTCAAAAAAAAAAAAAGCAGAACTATTGGACTGGTTGAGACTAGGGGACTCCCCAAGGATACTGGCCTGTGACACACTTCAAACCTTGAATCAAAATTAATCCTTGAGGTCACCTTGTAGCTAAATAACAAACAGGGTAAAAAAATAATGAACATCACACACAGGTACTGTGCTTCTTTAAAAAATCATCTATATGAGACCAAACCATCAACAAATACTTTTAAACAAAGACAAGAATGTAAGGGGGCAGGGAAACTAGATTCACGGAAACGGAACAACCAGAATGGAAATAATGAGAATGTTCACACATTGTGAGGAATATAACCAGTGTCACTGAACAACTTGTGTAGAAATTGCTAAACGGGAACCTAAACTGCTGTGTAAACCTTCACCAAAAACACAATATTATTAAAAAAAAAAAAAAGAAGAAGAAGAAGAAGAAAGCAAGCAAATGTATGTGGAGCCAACCAGAAGGCTACCTGGCCTGCAGAGAGGGCCCACCCTGAGTTCCCACCCTTGAGAAAGCACTAACTCATGGTCCTAGAGTAACATACCCACCTGCCCAGGGAAAACGCCTTCTAACCCGCACGCCTGAATCCTAGTGCAGGCCTGCGCAACAAGGGTTTTTGGGATCGACATCCTGCAGCTGGGCAGCCGGTACAACATTCTTCAGGCTGTAACTCAGGCAGCTGCAGAAGCTCCCCTCAAAAATGCGCAGAGGAACAGGCTCAGGGGCCACGGGACCTCAGCAGCAGCGGCACACCCCGTCAAAGGAAAACGACCAGCAGTAGAGGAGGTGGGGAAAATTACTCTGGTCTGAGTGTGAAGTGTTTGCATGACAGATGAAGAAAACTGTGGCCAATTACAGCAGCACCAGGATAAAGGAAAACAACTCACAGAGAGGGTGCTAGGCAGCCGCAGTGGGAAAGGTGACTGCGGTCCCAGAGCCTGGCTAGGGAGAGGGTTTTATTCCTGATTATCATCTTGCAAAACTAGAAGGTGTTTTGGGAGGAGAGTGGAGGGGGGATCTGATTAACAGCAGGAAACCACAAGTAACAGTGGAAGGCTGAGAAGAGAGGGGGATTGACTTAAGAAACTGAGTGCGGCTAACTGATACCAGCACCTTCATCAAAGCTACATGGCAGTTCTTACTTTAATGAAGAGTCTAAATTACAAAGAATGGCAATCACAGTTTTTTGGTTTTTTTTTAAATGTAGCTTTCCGTCAGCTACAGTTACACATAGCTATTAAAGTGAGAGAATGATATACAGTAATTTTGCTTCTACTTGACACACTTTTCTTCTATATATCAGCCAAGGACCAGAATGTTCTTTTTGGCCTTGACTATAGTCCAACATGGTCACTAGGTCGTAACTCAGCAGAGAGGTTGAACCAGACCACATCCAAAGCTGTCAGCCTGTCTCTGTTGCCATCTATTTTAAAAGGTTCCGAGAATGGAACAAACTACTGATTCTCCCCGCAACATTATAGATAATTGTTTTCACACATCTTCAGCAAATAAATCCTTCTGGAGTGTTTTTATAAGAGTTGTTCGTTTTATTTTGATAGGAGATAGGAGGGAAGTTTTAAAAAAAGGAAAAATTAAATACAAATATCTAAGAAGGTGGAAACACCCTCTACCAGTTTATGTTGGCTCTACTTCTCTTTCTAAATTAGGAACAAGCTGCCATTAAAATGACAGTGAAAACTCCACTGAATCGCTCCCTGCTAACATACATGCCCTGCCACCAACTGGAACAGGAGGGGACACTGGCCTCCAGCTCTACAGCTCCCAGAACTAGAGGAATACACAGGTCATGCTGTCTCTCAAAATTATACACTTGTCACCCTCTCCAAGAATTATGAGTGTAGAAAAATTAAAGCAAACAAGTAAGGAGCATACAAACATTTAATTCTGTACTCAATGTGGGAAAAGTCATCTAAAACGTTAGCTCCAATCTCAAATTCATTTTCCAAATGGAGGAGCTCTAGAATAACAAATTAAAGACATTTATTTCCATCATCCCTGTCATGGATTGAATTACATCTCCCAAAAATGTGTGTCAACTTGGCTAGGCCATGAGTCCCTGTACTGTGTGACTGTCTACCATTTTGTTATCTGATGTCATTTTCCTATGTGTTGTAAATCCTACCTCTATGATGTTAATGAGGCAGGATTAGAGGCAGTTACAACAATGAGGTAGGACTTAACCTACAAGATTAGGTTGCATCTTGAGTCAGTATTTTTTGAGATATAAAAGACAAGTGAGCAGAGAGACAGAGGGACCTCATGCCGCGAAGAATGAAGAACCAGGAGGGCAGTGCATCCTTTGGTCCGTGTGCCGAGAAGCTCCTAGTCTACGGGAAGATTGATGACAAAGACCTCCCCCTGAGAGCCAACGGAGAGTGAAAGCCTTCCCCTGGAGCTGGCACCCTGAGTTCGGATTTCTAGCCTCCTAGAATGTGAGAGAATTTTTTTTTTTTTTTTTTAAGGCCGTTCACTTGTGGTATTTCTGTTGGAACAGCACTAGATAACTAAGACAATACCCAGGCTGTCTGGGATCATGGGGAGGAACAAAAAGAATCACAGTAGTACAAATGGCTAGGCACTCTACTAGCCCAAAGGTTGGCTGTTGGAGCCCACCTAGAGGCTTCCAGTGATCTGCTTCTGAAAGGTCACATAGTTCTACTCTGAAACACATGGGGTCACCATGTGTCGCAATCAGCTCAATGACAACTAACAAAAACAACGTCTTCAATATTGCCAAGTCCAGCTTCATGGACACAGATTTTTTTTTTTTTTTTTAAATCCCAGTTTCCTGGCCTTCAAAGACTCTCTTCTCCATCAGCCTAGAATTTCAAATTTTCCTGGAGGGCCCCCCAAAAGGAATTAGTCACTTCAACACCAATTGTTTTCTTCTCGGTCAGAAAACTGTGCCGAGGTGTAGTATTTGATTTTGTTCTGCAATGAGACTTTAGGTAGGAGTGGGAGGCACACTGAGCCAATTCAACCTGAAGACCTCAGTCCTATTTACATGCACTGGGGGCCCTTTACAAGAGCTCTGGAGAAACCAAGTGCTGCATACTAAGTACCACCTAAGCCCAAATGCTAAGAACAAGCAACCTGGACTGCTGAGAGTAATAAAATCAAGATCATAGAAGAAGCTTCATGATAATGGGTGAAACTGAGCTGTAGAGAGCCTTATGGCTATATGACAAGTCAGTTTGGAGGCTACACAACACTTACCTGGAGGCTTTGAGCACTAGACTCAGCGTTCTTCCCTTCATCTCACTGCACTGTTCTCTATACCTTCAGCCTCTGAATGGATGGCCCATACCACCTTGGTCTCCATAACCTTCATGTTCAATCCCAATTAGCGCAGTCATACCCAAGAACCTACAGCATGAAATTTCCCTCTCACTCAATTTCTACCATCCATTCAACAGTCTGCTTTGTTTTGAAAGTGAGCTTTGTTCCCTAACCTGCTGACTCTGCACTTTCTAGCCAGGTCTTTCTGAGCTGTACCTAACCCTCCACCCACCCTGGACTTCATGGATATTGATGCTGTCTCAACCTCCTTGACCTTCTGTGATTTCTATTTTTCCTCATGCACAGTCAACAATCTCTGTTCTCAACTCACATTCTCAATCTAGTGAGCATCAGTAGAGAAAGACACTAATAATGTCAACTGGGCTCATTTCAATACCACTTGCCCTGGAATATGCCCAGATGGTAGTCTTGACACAGCCCTCTCCTGACCCCCTTCACTATGACTACCTTAGTTTCAGAGTACCCATCTATTTGTTCCAATGAACATTTACAAAAGCTTACTGCATGTGGCTAGGCAGTTAGCTCATGTTCAGGGTTGGATGATAAATAAGATTGATAAAATCCCTATCTTCCCAGAATTTGGAGTGTGAGCAGATGAACAAGTGAACACATGGCGGGAAGTGTGGTAAGTGCCACGATCAGGTGGTATAGGAAACTATGTGTCTTAGTCATCTAGTGCTGCCATAACAGGAATACAACACCTGGATGGCTTTAACAAAGAGAAATTTATTTTCTCACAGTCTAGTAGGTTACAAGTCCAAATTCAGGGCATCGGCTCCCGGGGAAGAATTTCCCTCTCTGTCGGCTCTGGAGGAAGGTCCTTGTCCTCAATCTTCCCTGCTCAAGGAGCTTCTCAGGCGCAGGAACGCTGTGTCCAAAAGACACGCTCTGCTCCTGGTGCTGCTTTCTTGGTGGTATGAGGCCCCCAACTCCCTGCTTGCTTCCCTTTCATCTCTTGAGAGATACAAGGTGGTGCAGGCCATACCCCAGGGAAACTCCCTTTACCTTGGATCAGGGAGTTGACCTGAGTAAGGGTGGGGTTACAATCCCACCCTAATCCTCTCAACATAAAATTACAGTCACAAAATAGAGGACAACCACACAATACTGGGAATCACGGCCTAACCAAGTTGATACACACATTTTTGGGGGGAACATGATTCAATCCATGACACTATGGAAGCATCAAGGAGTACCTAATGCTCATTATCTGCCCCCAAGACCATGTCTCTGGCTTCCTTCTCATGTTACCATTCTTCCTTGTTGACAGCATTCTATTTCCAAATCTTGAGCACTGCTCCTATGTCTAGCTCCCAAGCCCAGCCTCAAGTTTTCTTCTGAACTTACAACCAAAATTTCCTCTTGCCATTTCTTATCAGATATTCCATTAATACCCAGAATTCAGTAAGTTCGAAACAAAAGGCATCGTCTTAACTTCAGTTCTTTGCCTGCACTCCCCTTCTCAGTTAATTCTGCCATCATTTTTCCGATCATTTAAGCTAGGAATCCTGGTAGCTTCCTGGTACCTTCTCCTTTATCCCACTACCTTTTCCCCATTGCTTAACTGGTTTCCAAGTGTAATTTTTAAATACTAACTAGAAAACTTTCTATCTGTTGTCTCTATTTTTTCCATTCCCATAGCCTTGCCTCATGTTCCCATTAATTCAAGGTGATTATGTAAAGACACCCTCACTGGGTTACCTTTATGCATATCTCTGCCCACTGCAATCAGTCTTACAAAATGTAATTAATCAAGGAACCCTGGTGGTGCAGTGGCTAAGTGCTCAGCTGTTAACAGAAAGATCATTGGTTTAAACCCACCAACAGCTCCACAGGAAAAGATGTGGCAGTCTGCTTCCGTGAAAAATTATAGCCTTGGAAACACTACTTATGAAAAATCTTGAATTGGCAAATGTTTTATATATATATATATTTTTTTTCACAAAAAAAAAAAAAAGGAATTTTTCTCCTTATTTTGTGAGGAGGAAATGGCCTTAGAGGTTCAGTGACTTGCCCAAAGGTCACAGAGTAAGTTAGTGATCAGACTTCTAATTCAGAGCTCCACAGCTGTACTGCTGCCAACTCCCCAGTTATCTTCCCAAAGCACATTACTGATACCAACTGTCTGCATAAAACATGTGCTGGGTAACAAGCCCACCTGGCACTGGAAGACAGCCCCCGCAGATGCCTGCAGTGGCCCTATCCTCCTCTCAGGCCCCCAGTCCTGCCCTCCTTTCAGGAGAACCCACCTGCAGGAGCTGCTCTCAGTGCCAGAGCCAGCACTGGGAGGAACGTGCCAGAGGGTGAACCCGCACTGTTGACTTTGGCACCTTGGAGCTAGGTAATTCAACAAACTCAACAGCTCCCACTGGGGTTTTTTAATTCCATAAACTCAGCAATGTTCCTGGCTACATCTCCACCTGCTGCCAGCCCCAACACTAAGTACCTCCACCTTGCTCCCCACACTCCTATCTGCCTCCTTCATTCATTGCTGAAATTACCATCCTGGGGTGAGCCCCAACCTTCCCCACACAAACAACAAATATTATTAGGATCCATTAAGTATCAAGCACTGCAGGTTTTGGGGGCACAAAACTGAAGATCAAGTTCTTGCCATCAGCTACCTGGGCCTCCATTACCTTATCCACTGTATCCTATGGGGCCCATGAGTGATCACAAGAAATCTTCTGTTCATCTTAGACTTCTCAAAAATTCCTTTGTTCTTTCCATCACTGAAATCTGACTTTCTCTAAAAATAGTACTTGCCTCATAGCCCTCTGTCATGAATTGTATTGTGTCCCCAAAAAATATGTGTATCAATTTGGCTAGGCCATGATTTCCAGTATTGTGTGATTATCTACCATTTTGTCATTTGATATGATTTTCCTATATGTTGCAAATCCTGCCTCTGTGATGCTAATGAGGTGTGATAGGAGGCAGTTATGTTAATGAGGCAGGACTCAATCTACAAGATTGGATTGTTTCTTGAGCCAATCTCTTCTGAGATATAAAAGAGAGAAGCAAGCAGAGAGACAGGCAACCTCATGCTCCCAAGAAAATAGTGCTAGGAGTACAGCGCGTCCTTTGGACCTGGGGTTCCCGTACAGAGAAGCTCCTAGTCAGGGGGAAGACTGATGACAAGGACCTTCCTCCAGAGACAACACAGAAAGCCTTGCCCTGGAGCTGACACCCTGAATTTGGATTTCTAGCCTACCAGACTATGAGAAAATAAACTTCCATGTGTTAAAGCCATCTACTTATGATATTTTTGTTACAGCAGCACTAGATGACTAAGACAGTCTGTATAATATTCTCTCCGACCCATTTCTGTCTGTCTCTGCTCTGTATGCCTCTGTCTCTCTCTTGCACCAGATCACAGTACTCCTCCAGAAACTTTGACCTCTGACTCTCCATCATCTCCCTTCCTTTTGAAGTCCCCACTATCCACCATCACCCTTACTCTTATCTTCTCTGCAATAATTGAATCGACTCTTTCTTGTTCTCTTTTTGAAGACAGAGGGGATTGAAGAAGTTTGAATTCAAACATAGGCTGAAGATCGTGAAAAGATACACTATGTAAAATCTTAACAGAGAATGCAAGGCCATCTATCTCTCTCCCATTTCCTTTTATTCACCCTACACTTCCCCAAGACCAAGATCTTTTACACTTGATTGTGCTCACATGCCTCCTAGAACCACCTCATACTATCTGCCTGTCTGTTGAAAGAAGAATTAAATGCCTCTCTTCTACTATCCAAGTCTCCTATGATCTATGGCACATGGATTTTCCTGACAGCTGTCTACACATACCACCCCTGCTTATAATAAATAATATAATACCCATTGCCATTTAGTTGATTCCAACTCATAACGACCCAATAGGACAGAGCAGAACTGCCCCATAGCGTTTCCAAGGCTGTAAATCTTTATGGAAGCAGACTGCCATGTCTTTCTCCCACAGAGTAACTGGTAGGTTGAACTGCCAATCTTTTGGTTAGCAGCTGAGCTTTTAACTACTGCACCACCAGGGCCCCTTCAATAGTATAGTAAATACAACAAATCTGTATAGATGGCAAGATTTTAGGAGGCTTAAAGCCAGGCTAAGGAGTTCAAATTTAAAGTCTTAAAAACAGGATATGGTCTGACTTCCAGACCAGAATTGTCCAATGGAACTTTCTGTGATGGTGGAAATGTTCTGCATTGGCCACACATGGCTGCTGGGCACTTGAAATGTGGCTAGTGCAACTAAACAACTAAGCATCTAATTTAATTATTTAAATTAATTTCAACTTTCCACATGTGGCTAGTGGCAACTATATTGGGCAGCAGAGTTCTAGACTCAGGTGATGCCATGATGAAAGGGTTTTTTATAAGATGAGTCTGATCCAGTAGGATGGATCAGATGGTCGGGTACCGCAAGGAAAGTGAGTTTGAAGCTCCGAGAGCATTCTAGGCACGAGATTTTCCTTTCTCTAAAAAGGAGAAAGAGATTATTCTGTCCTATCACCAAGGCACTAGGAGAAAAAAAAGAAAAAGGAAAGGATTTGGAGGTTTTCTAAGTCCTTTCAAAAGAGCAAGACTAGAAAACATCAGACACTTTTTTGTTTGGGAATCTTAACTTTTCACATGGGGAATTTCTGATTGAATAACTCTATTAACAAGAGATTTTGAGCCCCTACTAGTAAGTTTAAGGAGCTCTGGTGGTGCTATGGTTAGGCACTTGGCTGCTAACAAAAAGGCTGACAGTTTGAAAGACCTAACAATCTGTCCCTATAAAGATTACAGCCTAGGAAACCCCACGGGGCAGTTCTACTCTGTCACGTGGGGTCGCTAAGAGTCAGAATTAACTCGACAGTGAACAACAACAACAAATTAAAAAGTTTATAATTTCATCAAGTCAAATACAAAAATCATTGTTTTCTAGAATGAATACAAAAATGTAAAATAACTACTTAATATGCTGCCTACCTTTTCCACTTTGGCAAAAATGAAACTTTTCATTTGGGCACCTATAAAACAATATATTTTAGAAAAAATATGGTGAGGCTGGGTGGAGACAGAGGGGTATTATGAGATGCTCAAATAAAATGAAGTTTATTGCCAGGGAAATGATGAGAATATCCTGAGGTAGAGCCTGTGTGTGGTCTCTGTGCTAGATTAGATCTACTACTCCTGCCCAGGGCCCTGAAATGACTTGTCTGTCTCCTTACCATCCTCTGCCCCACAGAAACGGCCGTACCTTTCCAATACACCTCAGCTCATGGGAAGAGCTACTGCGTAGAGCAAATGTAAAAACAGCCAAGCCTATGCCAGGCAGGGAAACAAACAATCTAGCTCATCTTTCCCCAAATGCCTGTAAAAATTGGGATGCTTAAAAGATATCCATGCTTAAGTTCTGAAGTTAGAAACATTTTCCCTAATTTGAAATTTCAATTTTCTGATCCATACGGCCTATCAGATTGTTCACTTATAGCCATTACCAACTTGTCCAAATACTTTTCCTTCCAGGCACTACTGATATTTGAAATAAATACATACATACACAAATAATATATATCTATATTTAATTCTATTAATTTGATTTATATATTTGTTCAATTATTTTTTATACAAATTAAAAATGATTTATATTACATAAATCCAAAGGGGAAAGCACTAATCGGGGCATTTCCATTTAATAATGTTATTTTTTGAGGATACACAGCATTGATATCATCACTCCATCAGCTGCACACAGGCCTGTCCACTGAAGAGCTGATCTAACCCATGCGCTCGGGCAGAGCCCAGACAGTACTTTAAATGTTCTTCTGAACAACTTCTCTCTCTGAAATAGACTCGTCAGCAAGAAACCTGCTTGACTGATAGTCTCCTTTCATACTCCTTTTCTGTTTATGGAGGGATGACTTCATTTGCTATCAAAAGCACACAACACATTGATGAGAAAAAGTTGTGTCGTCACATTCACCAAAATATTAAAATGAAACACTACTTGATGAATTGCATAACTTCCACACAGTTGCAAGCACCTGAGAACAACTGAGTTATTTCCCATGGTTTCACTTTCCACCTGGCCTGACCTGACTTGGTCTGTCCTGTTCTACAACTCTTCTATCAATGAGGCTTGATCTGAATAGCATGCATATGTAAACATAGGATGCCTTCTGGAAAGGAAGAATGCTAGACATTTCTAAGATTTTAGACATCTTAAGCACTTAAAGTTCAACAACTGCTGAGCAGTGGCACCGGAGAAATTCAACATGGCACCTGCTCAGCACCACCTGGCATTCCAGATCACAGGATGCAAACCCTAAGAACAAAGCTGACATTCTAGGCACACAAATTGCTGCCATTCCAAAAATTCTGTCTGCTAGGACCTTTCCTTCCTCTTAAGGCTCCACCATGTCTACTTCATATGTCCATGTTCTTTACAAAACCTGAATGCTAACAATCTGGCAATACACTCAGGGGAGTAATCAGAATTCAGGAGCAAAGAAAATGAGAAAAAGCAGGATGACCCCAGTTGGCTCCAGAACCTTCCCAAGGGAAGAGAAAGAATAAAGGATTCTTCCATGATGGTTTTATATGCATTTAGCTACTGCAATTTGCTTTTGACTCCTCAGAAACATGATCCATACTATTATACTACTGCACAAAATTTGTAAAAGTACCTAATATGCATACTTATTCTTCGTGCATGGCCAAAGACACGGAAAACGCAGCCAGGAAGGTGCCTACATCCTCACGGAATAGATTTCGTTTCTTGGGGGCACACATCTAGACCCTCGATAGAAACCCTGGAAAGGCACTATGGCCAGTGAATCAGGTATGTTCAAAAGTTCACCAGCAAAATCATCTTCTAAATGCAAGTGAGAAATAATTCGGCTTAGTTTTAAGTCTATGAGCCACTTCTCACTTCACCACCACCCCGATTCTGTTCTATTTACTACGTTAGTCAGATCATAATTTTGAAAAATCTTTCAAGCTTCACTCTCCTGATAGCCAAGAAATGGGAAGAAATGGACTGTTGAGGATTTGAGGGCAGGAGACCATGCCAAAGGCACCCCTTCCTTCTGTTTAAGTTTCAATCTCCTTTTGCTCTCCAAGTCCAACTGGAATTTTATACTCTTCAGAGTAAGGAGGAGGTAGAAACTCAAGTCTGGAGCAGGAGTTATAAATGAATACAACACCAAGAGGCAGAAATGGAGAGGGAGCTGGCAGGGAACCCATGCCAAACTTCTCATGCTGATAAGTACGGGGCCAACAGATATCAGAGGGAGGCTTTAATGCCAACCTGTCTCAGCCAATTCCAAAGACGTACGACTTGCTTTGGGAGCCTAAAAACTGATCAGAACGGAAACAACATACTTTCTGAGGGTGCGTTATTTGTAAAAGTACCTAATTTGCACACTTAATCCCCAAGCATGGACACAAGACAAGGAAAAAGCAGCCAAGAGCGCTGCCCTCCGTCCTTACAGAATGGATTTTGCTTTTTGGGGGCACACATCTAGACCTTTGACAGGAACCCTGGAAAGACACTAGGGCCAGGATGAGTTTATTCACTCAAGCCTAAAAGGGACAGAGGTCAGTGGCTTCTCCAAGTGTAGAATCATTACTTTGGGCCAGAACATGGCAATCCTTGTATGGATTCATCCTATTCAAAGAGGAGTAAAGCCAGGGCCTGGCAGGAGAGACAGCTCAAGACATGCTGCTGACCAGATGAACGCAGAGAATAAAGAACGTAAATGGGAGCAGGAATTGGAAGTTCAAAAGTGAGAAAAATTAAGTGCTCCATTTTTTTAAACAAGGTACATATTTTAAAAACCAATTCCTTGTAGGTTTGGATTTAACTCCCTTTACCAAATGTGTTAGAAACAAATATCTCTCCATCTTCAATCCCCATGCCAAAGAGAAATGGAAAGGCTTTGCTAGCATAACAACACATTGAGATGATGCTATGAGAGGCAACCAGTGTTTTAGAGAAATGTTTTTGAAGCTACAGTCTGAAAAAACAAAAGACCTACGATACCTTCTCTAGGGTGTCTTGCAAGAAGAAGCTGAAATGGAATCAGAATGTCTTGCACATCATGTACTGCCCCTGTAGGACAAAGCTGGAGTCTTCAAATGTAGGCTTACTCCGACATCCTCCAATTCTATGAAAATTTCTAGACAATTCCTAAGGCTCATCCTTTTGGCAGGATATAGCCATGGTGCAACCAAAACCAAACAGGCTTTCATAACTGCAATCCTTGTTGAATCTCCTCCACTGGAGCACAAAATCTAGCTCGTTTAAAACATTAGCTTAATGATGCAAAAGCAGCATTATGGACTTTATAATTTTCACCAAACATTCTGTACTGTTTTCCACTTTTTTTCTCTAAAATTGTTTTATGGAACAAAGTATAATTAGGACCACACAGGCAAACAAGACTATAAACATACCTTTTGAAACACTGGATTCTTTTTCTAAGTTAGTTCAAGAGCCATTTTTCTTTCTTTTTTAAAAAATACTCTATTGCTGTAAATCAGTCTTTATTAGCCTAAACCATTTTTTTTCTACTCACAAATAGCTGTTTTGGTAGGGTACATGGAAGATTATGATAAAATTTGTGTCCGGAATAAGAAAGCAAACTTACTAGAGGAACAAAGCAGGGTAGACAGGAAGCAATAAATGCCAATTTGCAAAATATCATGAAATTAAGGTGAAATTAGTCAGTAGGGCTGTATGATTTTCAGTGGCACATTTGTTGAAATATTTTTGACTTCTTTTCCTATAATTACATCTGTATTATACACGGCAGGATTAGAGTAATGAGATTCAATTTCCTGTGTGGTATATGGAAATCAGAGTCACTGCTTTAGAGCTATACCAATTGGTCTTATTTGCCACATAATAGGTAACCTTCTTGTAACTTATCCAGGATCTCTGTGAAGTTAAACAAGATGTATCAAATAGGATCCCATATAAATGTATAAAAGACCATCAGCATTCACTGGTAACAACTTCTACAGAACTCAGCTAATAGCGCGATCCGAGAACTTGAGAACTACAAAAAGGTTGCATTCTGTCCCTTCATCCATCTCCTCCCTCTTCTATCCTGGTAGGAAAGAGGCAAGGGTTGAATAGACAGTGTCAACTTGGGAGTCCTGTGATTTTTCAATCTAATACACAGTTCACATTTTCATCCTGAAGAAGAAAGCTGATGAGATTCTTTCCAAGGAATGTGACTATGAAGCTACCAGCTGAACAAAGATGTGTGTCTCTATCCTGCTCCCTTCCTCTTTCCCCAAAGTCTCCCAAACTACCAAAGCCTGCCCATTCCCACTCTGTAATTGCCTCCTTCTTCCTCGGTAACCCAGCGTCTTCCGGTCTCAAATGAGCATGTTCGTGGTCTTGAAATGTTTTAATAGCTATCACATGCAAAAGAAATTAGAACGAATACATTCACTCCAAAAGGCAGAACTGGGACCCACTGGTACAGATTTGGACTCTATCCTACAGTCAGATTCATCTTATCCAAAGAGGAGTAAAGCCAGGGCCTGGCAGGAGAGACAGCTCAAGACATGCTGCTGACCAGATGAATGCAGAGAATGAAGAACGTAAATTGACGCAAGAATTAGAAGTTCAATTTTTTTTTTTTTTAACAAGGTACACATTTCAAAAACCAATTCCTTGTAGGTTTGGATTTAACTCCCCTTACCAAATGTGTTAGAAACAAATATCTCTCCATCTTCAATTCCCATCCCAAAGAGAAACAGAAAGGCTTTGCTAGCATAACAACACATTGAGGTGATGCTACGAGAGGCAGCCAGTATTTTAGAGAAAAAGTTTGTGATGCTGAAGTCTGAAAAAACAAAAGACCTATGATACCTTCTCTAGGTGTTTTATAAGAAGAAGCTGAAATGGAACTAGAATATCTTGCACATCTTGTATTGCCCCGTAGGACAACGCTGGAGTCTTCAAACGAAGACAGAATTTTGCAAAGAGATGGGCAT
Source organism: Elephas maximus indicus (assembly GCF_024166365.1). Classification (NCBI taxonomy): domain Eukaryota; kingdom Metazoa; phylum Chordata; class Mammalia; order Proboscidea; family Elephantidae; genus Elephas; species Elephas maximus. The sequence continues at coordinate 57,100,423 of NC_064841.1, read as the reverse complement.
AAAAAGGAGAGGAGCAGAGGGCAGACACCAACTCCATGTGGGCACCCATCCAAGATGGGTCCTATGAACTACAAGGTTACCCACTGTACCCACTATTCTTCTGTACCTGTGCAGAGACTGCAGGCACAACTGAGACATGACAGATAACGGAGCAGTCAGTAGTAAATGAAGTGAATACACTCTTCAATAATAAACCTGATGAGGAAATAGCATCATGATTTCACATATGGGCCAAGCCTTCAGTGTCAGTGGCTCAATGCAAGTTGGACAACATTCAAGTCGTGACTCCAGATAAGGCCTTTAGACAAAATAATACATCTAAGGACATAGCTGGATTACAAGAAAACCCCCAAGTTTCTAATTAAGGCACCAATAGGGAGATCCTTTAAGACATGGAGGATTGCTATGTGTTTTTCCCCCAGGAAGTCCAACAGGATCAAGCTAAGGGATCTCCCAGTCAGGTTCAGCAAACATTTAAATTTAAGATCACACTTCTGTTGGCTAGATTGGTATATCAGTTGAAAAATGGCAAGATGTTCTTCTGAAATTAGTTTCACCTTACATGGCTAAACTTAAATGTGCATTTATCTTGCAAATATTAGTTAACTTTAAGACAATAAGGCATTGTGTCAAGAAATTCAGAGAATGTAATAATAAGCCAATGTATATGTCCTCATATATCTCAAAATCTGAGAGAAGAGAGAATGCTTGTACCAGAAGTAACTATAACACAAAACACTAGAGTGCTAAGAGCCAGAACGGTACTAAAGGAAATAAGGAATTTCAAAAAAAGTAAAACTACACAATGAAATAATACTCTGCCATAAAGAGAGATGAAGTTCTGATACATGCTCTGACATGGTTAAACCCTGAACAGAGCATGCTGAATGAAATCAGTCAGTCACAAAAGGACAAATATTTTATGATCTCATTTATATGAAATATCTAGAATAGGCAAATGAGTGGTTACCAGAGATCGGAGGGAGAGGGAAGGAGGGAATCGTTGCTCAGGGGACACTGGGCTTCTGTTCAGGGTGATGGAGAAAATTTGGAAACAGAGAGTAGTGATGGTTTTACAACATGATGATATAAATAATGTACTAAATATAAAAAATGTTGAAATGGCAAAAGATTTAATTTATACACATACTGCTGATTGTTATTAGTTGCCGTTGGTTCCAATTCATAAGAACCTTATATATAGCAGAACAAAATGTTGCCCATTAAATATATGTCTGTCTGCCTGTCTATCTGTATATCTATCTGTATATCTATCATCTATCTATCTATCTATCTATCTATCTATCTATCTATCTATCTATCTATCTATCTATCTATCTATCTATCATCTACCTATCTATCTATCTATCTATCTATCTATCTATCTATCTATCTATCTATCTATCTATCTATCTATCTATCTATCATCTACCTATCAGGAGCCCTGGTGGTGCAATGGTTAAGCACTCAGCTGTTAACTAAAAGGTCAGCAGTTAGAATCTACCAGAGACTCTGCAGGAGAAAGATGTAGCGGTCTGCTTTGATAAAGATCACAGCCTTGGAAACCCTGTGGGGCAGTTCTACTCTGTACTATAGGGTCGCTATGAGTTGGAGTCAACTCGACGGCAATGGGTTTGGTTTGGCTTATCTATATAAACTTAATACATACACACGTACACACACATAAATTAGATACTACTTTTATTAAGCTTTCCTGATCCTCCACACTGGAAGAGTTGACATCTAGGCTAGATTTGGAGGGAGAGGTAGGTGACAGATGCAGGAATGAAAGAAGAGGAGGGAAAGGGCATGCAGAGTGAGGACAACCACCAAACAATGCTTCTCAGGTTTTACCCAGGAAGAGTGACTAGCTTAATGCAGCCACAACAGGAGGAGTTATAAAGGGGATTTGTGGGCAAAGGAGACTGCAAATGTAGGCCAAGCAAGACTATGGAGCATCCTGAAGGGGAGCCCCAAAAGTTGAGGCATTATTTTCAATTTAGCAAAAGGATTTTGTAAAGGAACCAGATCAGAGCATGACTGAAAATGGTAAGCAGGAGAAACGCTCCAGAGAGGAGTGAAGAATACAGGGGCCATGAAGCCACTGCGATGCGCAGGTGGAATGCGGAGAGAGAGAGTCAACTAGGAAACCCACAGCAACTGGAAGGAGAAGGAAACCCTTCACCCCAGACTTGTCCGCATAGCCTGGGGGTCTTGCACAGAACTTTTGCTTCAACAACCCCCAGGCCAGAGACCTCGTACAGCTCTGAAAGGCTGCCTGAATACCAGCACAGTTAGATAAGAACATGGCTACTCAGGTGTCTACAAAGTGGGAATAGCTTCCTTCGAAAAGTGAGAATACCTTCCTCCAAAAAGTAAACGCCTCTAATTTCTAGTGGTAAAAAGAAAATTGTTGCTGGGTGCTGTCGAGTCAATTCTAACTCATAGCGACCCCATGTGACAGAATAGAACTGCCCCACAGGGTTTTCTTGGCTGTAATATTTACAGAAGCAGATCACCAGGACTTTCTCCGCAGAGCTGCTGGTGTGCTTGAACCATTAGCAGCTGAGCACTTAACCACTGCACTACCAGGGCTCCTTAAAAAAGAAAGTAGCCAAAGCTTATTCCTTATAAGAACAGACTGAATAAAATCAGCTCTCATAAAGAAAGACACCAGAAGTATTTTAGGATCGTGTCAGCCTTGACTGTACCTGGGGAATCTTCATCTCAGAGATTTACTCCTTTGCCCTCATTTTCCTAAAAGAGAAGTTAAATGCATGTTCATTTTACATAGTGCAGCTTGGTGCCGTCAGTAATCACAGTGCTAAATATATGACAACAAAACGAAGGGAAAAAGACCAAACACACCCTGTTTAAGTCTAACAAAATCCAATCATAATTATTATAATTAACCCTGATATCTCAGATTTCAAAATTTTCACCTGGTGCCTTAGTCATCTAGTGCTGCCATAACAGAAATACCACAAGTAGATGGCTTTAACAAAGAAATTTATTTGCTCACAGTCTAGAAGGCTACAAGTCCAAATTCAGGGTGTCAGCTCCAGGGGAAGGCTTTCTCTCTCTGTCAGCTCTGGAGGAAGGTCCTTATCCTCGACCTTCCCCTGGTCGAGGAGCTTCTCAGGTGCAGGGACCCTGGGTCCAAAGGACTCGCTCTGCTCCTGGTGCTGCTTTCTTGGTGGGATGCGGTCCCCAACTCTCTACTTGATTCCCTTTCCTTTTATCTCTTGAGAGGTAAAAGGTGGTGCAGGCCACACCCCAGGGAAACTCGGGAAACTCTCTTTATCTTGGATCAGGGAGGTGTTACAATCCCACCGTAATCCTCTCAACATAAAATTACAGTCACAAAATGGAGGACAATCACACAACACTGGGAATCATGGCCTAACCAAGTTGATACACGGATTTCTGAAGGGACATAATTCAGTCCATGACATCTAGAGTCACGCATTTAAAACCTAATGTTTTTAAGTTCAATAATCAAAATGGTCCAATGAACAACTTTCCTATGAAGTTTAAATGCATATGTCATACTATGTCGATATGTAAAAACGTCAAGGCAAACCAGCCCAAACTTTTCCAAGTTTGGCTTGTAATTCCTCGATGTCCTCCCCATTGGCCAATAAAAACCAGAGGAAAGAAATGCCATTCTTAGTCTTAAAATTTCTACCACATATTCTATGACTGTACAAGGTTCAAAAACCCACCTCTGGATTAAAGAGCCCAGCCAACACAATTATTGTTGAATACAACTTGAAAGTCCTCGGTTTCTGAATGTAAGATGGAATGACAGGAAGTACCAAGTGATCTGGATTGACCTTTTACCTGGCACACGCACAACTATGCAAACAAACACTGGCTTTCTTCCCATGGGTTCCATGTACTTAGCCACATCTCATACATGCTGCTTGTTATGGGCTGAACTGTGTCCTTCTCCCCTCCCCGAAAATACGTACTGAAATCCTAACCCCTGTACCTGTAAATATGACCCTGTTTGGAAATAGGTTTTATTTTGTTATGGTAATGAGGCCATACCAGCGTGTGGGGGTGGGTCCTAAACCTAATCACTCCGAGCTGTAAAAAGCAGCTTAGATATAGAGAAGCATGCACGCACAGGGAAGGCAGACACCATGTGATGACTGTCTATAAGCGAAGGAACCAAGGAACTCCCGGGGCTACCAACAAGGACGGAATTGGCATGGCCAAGTCCCTCATTTGAACGTTCAGCCTCCAGAACAGTGAGAAAATAAACTTCTGTTCCTGAAAGCCACCCACTTGTGGTATTTGTGTTACAGAAACAAAGGGAAACTAAGACACTGGTAAAAGTAGAACGCGCGTTTGCAGCAGGGGATAAATTTTGCACATGGCATCTCTACTGAATGAGCATCCCAATTCTTATCTACCTATTCTAAAATACTCAAAAAAGTTGAATGATGCGCCTTGACTTTTAACTAGGCTGACGGCACCCTGAGCAGCTGCATATCAACTTGGATGGCAGTGTTTACCAGGAGAGAGCGCCACTGAACCGCAAGGGAGAATGCTGTGTTCACTGTGGTGCCGCACCGCGCTGCGCCATGAGCCTTCCACCAGCACCGTGCTCTGCTGCCCAAACCTTCCTTATTTCTACTGCCTTGTGCATCTGAGCTCAGGGAAGGTACGGCCACACTGCTCCTCGTCTCCAAGGCTCTGTTTACCTCTAATGCCACAGGAAATTATTTTCTTAATTCTACAGCATTCTGGACCAAAGAGGAGATCTTCTTCTTTACCACACGTGAAAGACTTCTTATGAGTTCCTCACTTCGTAGTTACGGGGCGGTGGTGGTTCAGCGGTAGAATTCTCGCCTTCCATGTGAAGACCCAGGTTTGATTCCCAGCTAACGCACCTCATGAGCAGCCACCACCTGTCTGTCAGTGGAGTCTTCCACATTGCTGTGATGCTGAACAGGTTTCAGCAGGGCTTCCAGACTAACACAGACTAGGAAGAAAGGGCTGGTGATCTACTTCCAAAAATCAGCCAGTGAAAACCCGATAGATCACAACAGTCTGATCATCCCCAACCGATCATGGGGATGGTACAGGCTGGGCAGCATTTAGTTCCGTTGTGCATGGGGTCCTATGAATTGGGGGTGACTTGGTTTTTTTTTTTTTTTTTTGATGGCAGCTAACACCACCACCACCTTACAGTTAAGGGTTCTATAACATACAAGGAAGTTGGTTACATCAAGAAAAAAATGTATATATTCACTAGACATTCAGGAAAAAACAAAAGCCAGGCCTCAGGAAGTTAAAAGCTGGTGGTAACAAGAGGGTGTGAACAAATCTCTTTAACGATATCTCTGCTTCTCCCTGGGGGTCTTTCTACAACTCCTTAATTGATTGGCCCTCTCAGCCTACCTAGTTTTGGCTTTGCATAGCCCATCATAGTCTAACCTGTCCCAACTTCATTAGGCTTTCCACCTCTACCTGCCACTGCCCCTGGCAACTGCTCTGTCTCAGCTTCCCAAGGCACTGCTATTGCACAGCTCCTCGCCGAGCCAGTCTCCAGCAGTGCATCTACAGGAGACCTATGGATGGGCACCTCCTGACAGTGCAAGGCCATGGTTCAATGGGCTGAGAGCAAAGGACAGGACCACATGACCCACTATCCCCTCAGGAAGAGGTCTGTGTGGGGGAAGGCTCAAATACGCTACCAATTCATCTAATTCCACGTTTTCTCCTACAACCTAATAAATATTTAAGGCCTTTCACTCAGAGTATAATAAAGCAAATTACTATTTTCATCATTCATCTTCTTACTTCTATAGTTGCTGATTAAACTTTAGAATTTTTTTCTTCAGTCTGCTACAGTAACTCGTAAAAGTTTAAGGTTTGACATTATCTATGGTTAATGAAGATTCCCATTGAAGAGATCTCCAAAAATGTCTTTGTTCTCAGCAAATGACTGAAATACAGGAACAATTAATATTAGTTCTGTACACTATGGGTTACAATAAAGTCTTATTTCTAGATACTAACAGGCTCAAAGATGCTTTATCTCTTCATAGCACCAAATAACAGGTCTAGAACAAATGGGGAATCCTAGTTCCGAAAAAGTAGTTGGCCTGTGATCCCTGAAATAGCCAATTTTGGATGCAACTCCAGAGATCACGGGATAGAAACCCACAACCAATTCATCTTCAGTGAAACAAAAAAGAAGATGGATTATGAAGCTATTTGAATATCACACCAGATAACGAGGTTAAGATGTGTTCGTAGTCTAGTTAACTCAATTTCAATTGCAAAACTGACTTGAAAAATACCTCTCCCATCTTCAACCTCATAAATGAGACTTGCTCACTAGTGGTGTAAAATATTCAAGTCAAACTTTAGACACGCACACAAACCAAACCCGTTGCTATCAAGTCGATTCTAACTCATAGTGACCCTATAGGACACAGCAGAACTGCCACAAAACTAACACAAGGAACATGGAAATAATTCCTAAGCAGAACGTTGAATCAATATTGGCACAGGTCATACTCGCACTGAATCAATTTTTAGGGGCATTATCTGAATTTTATTGAACTAACAAATTCAGGAGCTGTACTGACTTTGGAATTACTCAACATGACATTTGCATCCTGGCTCTGCCACCTACTATGTGTGTGACCTTGGCCAAGACACTTCTCTTCTCTGAGCCTCAATTTCCTCAGCCTGCCAACGGAGCCACCACATCCTCCTTTAGACGGCTGTGAATGTTCAATGAGATAATCACCTAATTGCACCTGGTACCACGCACAAGGCAGGGTAGGTAATTAAATATCCATCTCTTCCCATCCTTCCTGTCACTCAAGTTCTAGAAGACTCCTTTTCTTTTCTTTGTATTCAGGCTGTTGCCATCTGTTCACTGGCAGGGTGCTTAGACGTGGGTTAATATATACAAATGAAGATTTTTTTGGGAGGATTATAAAAGGATGCTGTGTGCAAATATTACAGCACACCGAAAAATACCTTCAGCACCAACCCAGATCTCATTAAGCCTTTCAAACGTACCTTCTCAGATCCACCAACTAATAGCTTCAGGGAACATCCACAGTTGAAAGACAATTACACCTAGGTGCCCTGGAATGTTAAGGTTTACCTCTCACCAAGAGTTCCAGTTTTTTTTTTTTTTTTGCCAGATTAGATAAATCTCCATTCACTTTAGGCCCATAGATAGTAAACTCGTGCTTCCCTGAGTCACTGTTTCCTTCCGCAGTGGCTCACTGTTCACTTCCAGTCAGGTTTTTCTCAGTCAGACAGAACACTTCAAGAACATTCCTATTTTTATACCAAAGAATCTAAAAACTAGTGAGACTGCTCTCCTGTCCTATAAAATAAGAAAAAAAGAAAACCCAAAAGGTAAAGCTAAAAAACATCAAAGTAAATTACAGAACTAGAATTCTACATACAAGCAGTCAGCATTTAGGCTTAAATCAATGATTGGTGTTCCTTCTTTCAAAAAATGGGGAAATCATCCTGGAAAGACTACAAGATTTTTGCCATGGTTGCAGCCCCAAAATAACTTCCTCTCTGATGCTTTAAGTGTGATTTATGTGCTAGTTAACCTCTGTTGTTGTTGTTGCTGCGTGCCCTCAAGTTGATTCTGACCCATAGCAACCCCAGGAGACAGAGTAGAACTGCCCCGTAGGTTCTTTCCAGGATGTAGTCTTTATGGGAGCAGATTACCGGGTCGTTCTCCTACGGAGCCACTGGGTAGGTTCAAACCCCCAACCTTTCAGGTAGCAGCTGAGCACTTAACCACTGCACCATCAGGGCTAAATTTTACCTTATACAATAACATAAAGAAAGAAGGAGCTATGAAAATTTATTTAATCCTTTTTAAGTTCCGAATCATTTTTTTTATTCTTCTTGTAAAGCAATTTTTACTTTGTTTAATATATAATTGAGTTATCAAAATCTCAAGGGACAAAAAGACCAATCTTAGGCTCTATTCAATGGTCAATATTATAGTGAGAAACAAAAAAATCATGTAGTTATCCTAACCAAGACCAACTCCATTGCTGTCAGGTCAATTCTGATCGACAGAGACCCTATCGGGCAGCGCAGAACTGCCCTGTATGGTTTCCAGGGTTGTACTCTTCATAGCAGCAGAGAGCCATGTCTTTCCCCTATAGAAGCACCATCCTTTCAGTCTGCAGCCAAGCACTTTAACCACTGCACAACCAGGGCTCCCTAACCAGGACCAAAAGACCAGCCAGGATACCAATGGATAGCCTCAGAATCAATAAAGGTACAAGTAGAAAAAAATTTATATTTAATGCCATGTATTCTTTTAAGCTAACATACATCCCTAGACTCAGCAGGGCAGTCCTAGGAGGTGACAGATTTTTCAGAAACGGAAGCGTGGAACCGATGGTTCCTGTGGACAATATTCCACAAGTAGACCAGGCTGTTCCTAAGTCAGAGAATCCGTGTTTCGCAATACCCTTGAACTAGAAGGCGCTCACACTGTGGTTGAGGAGAGTAGATATCACACATGCATGTCATGTAAAGTTAACTCTCTCTGTGTCTCTCTCACAGACGCGTGTATGTATACGTGCACAGATACAAATTAGCCATCATTACAGATTTATTAACATATATTCAAATAATGTAAATATGTCTCGTAAGGTCACCATGAGAACTAAAAAATGGTTACTTTAAAAGAACTCAGCATGTGGCAAACAGTCAATGAATCCTGTCTATTATTATAACAACATCACTATCAATAATGTAAAAAAGAAAACATTCTTTGATGGTTAAAAAAAAAAAAATTTTTTTTTTTTTTTTGATGGTTACGAGGGTGGAAAGGGAGGGAGAGGGGTATTTGCTAACTAGATAGTAGACAAGAATTATTTTAGGTGAAGGAAAGGACAACATACAATACAGGAGAAGTCAGCACAACTGGACTAAAAAAGCTAAGAAGTTCCCCGAACACAATCAAACATTTCGAGGGACAGAGTAGCAGGGATGGGGACCTGGGGACCGTGGTTTTAGGGGACATCTAGGTCAATTGGCATAACAAAGTTTTTTAAGAAAATGTTCTACCTCCCACTTCGGTGAGTGGCGTCTGGGGTCTTAAAAGCTAGCAAACGGCCATCTAAGATGCATCATTTGGTCCCAACCCACGTGGAGTAAAGGAAAATGAAGAACACCAAAGACACAAGGAAAATATGAGCCCAAGAGACAGAAAGGGCGACATAAACCAGAGACTCCATCAGCCTGAGACTGGAAATACTAGATGGTGCCTGGCTACCACCAATGACTGCCCTGACAGAGAACACGACAGAGTCCCCCGATGGAACAGGAGAAAAGTGGGGTGCAGAACTCAAATTCTAGTAAGAAGACAAGCCTTAAGAAGACAAGACTGAGACTGGAGGGACCCCAGAGGACATGGCCCCCAGACTCTGTTAGCCCAACACTAAAATCATTCCCGAAGCCAACTCTTCAGACAAAGGTCAGACTGGACTATAAGACATAAAATGATACTGGCAAGGAGTATGCTTCTTAGCTCAAGTAGGCACATGAGACTATATGGGCAGCTCCTGTCCAGAGGCAAGATGAGAAGGCAGAGGGGGACAGGAGCTGGTTGAGTGGACACAGGAAATACAGGGCAGAGAGGAGGAGTGTGATGTCACATTGTAGGGAGAGCAACTAGGGTCATATGACAATGTGTGTATAAGTTTCTGTATGAGAAACTGACTTGAATTGTAAACTTTCACTTAAAGCAAAATAAAAAAATAATAATGTGAAAAATACATAACAAATAAAGTAATATTTCTATTGCTGGGTCAAAGATTTTATGTAAGTTAAAAGCATCGCTGAAGAGACACTTAAAAAGGAATCCACAATGTAATCATCCTAGCACAATTATTTTTATTTTTGTATACTACCTTACACATTCATGCATAGTAGTTTATGCACTGGTATTTTAATGTGTAGCACTCATTAATCGCCCTTAGCAAATGTGTGGACTTTGACTAAGTAGGTGTGTTAGGTGCCAGAAACCAAAAGGTTACCAGTTCTCAGTGAGGTCTTGTTATGTATAATAGTCCTAGCTTGGTGACCTGGTTTATTGTTTCTTACCTGAACAAGGTTTCTTTTTCTTATTATGTTCCCTACAACTTGATAATTTTTGTTGTCTTTAGTGAACCTGAAGAATCCTTTTGTTTGGGGTGCGTGTGTGTGTGTGTGTGTGTGTGTGTGTGTATGTGTGTATTTGTTTTAGATCGATAGTGTGGGATCTAAAATTTTGGCTCCAAATTCCCATGTCTCTCTTCTAACATCATTCGTAAAAATTCTTACGTCTGATTTGGGAGTGTTACTTGCTATTAAAATTGACTTAGTTTGCTAGCTAGCTATTTCCCAACTGCTCGCTGGACTTGTATTATTTTGTGTTGGCCCATCACCACACTGCAGTTAGGACTGGCATTTTCAGCTGGATTGTAATACTTGATGGGATTAGGCCCTCTTCACAAGTGTGCTGTTACAGGAGGCTATTGGGCTTCTAGCCTGCTTATTTTCGACTCAGATTTTAAAATCACAAAAAAAAAGGTGTCAATGAGGATGATTTGTTTTAATTTAAGGAAGAAAATTCAGCATGCAAAGGCTTCTACATTTAACTGGTGAAGTAATGCAATGGGCTCTCCCCTTCCATTTTAATAAAGAAAAAAAATGAATACTTTGTACAGAACTATTACAAATTCTAACATTTAGAAGAGTTAAACTTCCCTAAACTAAGGGCCTGGTAGTAAAAGATTTTGAGTTCCTTCCTCACTGCCTACTGTTAGAAACAACTGGCTTCAACTTGTCCTAGTTCATTAAAAATAAAAGGGAAAAATGGCTAATAGCAAATCCAGGAGGGCAGCTTTGCTCTTAGTAATTTCATTCTAAATGTAATAACATACGTATTAAAAATGGAAGGTCACTCTACCAAAAATTTCCCTAAAGGCATAGATGCCAAACTGATCTGATCTAGTCTTTACAACATTGTTAATTCAATGACCTAACAAAGCTGGCCAGGGAAAGCTTGGGTTTGCTTTACGGAGGGAGATAGCAGAGCCTGGGAGAGGGTCTTCAGCGTTTCCTAGAAAAGGGACCTGAAAAAGCAGAAGTCAGCTTACTTTCAATTTTTTTTTTTTTTGACACTGTCCTGATAAAGACCTGAAAATGCTTTTATCTTGCTCTGGAAAAAAGCCTACCAAACTGGATTTCCCACTTCTATAGTCTCATAAAAGAGGATGACCTTCAACGAGATGGACTGACACAGTGGCTGCAACAATGGGCTCAAGCATAACAACAATTTTACGGACGACACAGGACCGGGCAGTGTTTCGTTCTGTGGTACACAGGGTCGCTATGAGTCGGAGCCAACTGTAAAGCACCTAACAACAACAACGACGACATAGTCCTATACGCTTAGCCCCCATGTACTAGCATCAGTACATTCTATATCCAAAACTGCCCTATAGGGTTTCCAAGGAGTGGCTGGTGGATTCGAACTGCTGGCCTTTGGGTTAGCAGCTGAGCTCTTAACCACTGCACCACTAGGGCCCCATTCTATATCCAGTAGCATATAAACAGTTTCCACCACTTGTTTGTCAGTTTGTCATACTGTGGTGGCTTGTATGTTGCTGTGATGCTGGAAGCTAAGCCACCAGTATTCAAATACCATCAGTGGCGCTCCCAGAGTAAGACAGGCTAGGAAAAAAGGCCCAGCAATCTATTTCTGAAAATTAGGCAATGAAAACTCTACGGATCACAACAGAACATTACCTAATATAGTGCTGGAAGATGAAGCTGGTAGATTGGAAGGCACTCAACAACGGATTCAAACACACCAACAATCGTGAAGATGATGTAGGACCAGGCAACAAGTCATTCTCTTATACAAGGAGGGAAAGAGCCCTGGCAGTGTAATGGTTAAGTGCTTGGCTGCTAACCAAAAGGTCAGCATTTCAAACCCACCAGCCGCTCCGTGGAAGAAAAGAACAGGCAATCTTCTCCCATAAAAATTACAGCCTAGGAAACCCCATGGAGAAGCTCTGCTCTGTCATCCAGGGTTATCTTGAGCTGGAAGCAACCCTAAAGCACCCAGCAGCATATATAATCACGATGGCTTATCTCTGGTTCCTGCTGCTGTCGAGCTGATTCCAGCTCACAGCGACCCTGTAGGAGAGTAGAGCTGCCCCATACGGTTTCCAAGGCTGAATCTTGATGGTACCAGGCTGCCACATCTACCTTCTGTGGAGCAGCTGGTGGGTTCAAACTGCTGACGTTTTGGTTAACAGCCAAGAGCTTAACCACTGTACCACCAGGTCTCCTTTATCTCTGGGTAAGCTCTGGGATTTGAGCTCATGCTAAGCTAGTCTGGTGAAAAGGCAGAACATCCTTGCGAGTTCTCTCACAGCTCGGGCAGGCAATCGGTGAAAGGCAGCTGGCATGGAAGTCGGCCTCAAAACCATGACTTGGCAGAAAACACTAATTAAATGAAACTCGATCACAAAATTCTTGTTGATCTTAACTTGTCCGAGTTCCAGACCTGGACAGCAGGTTGAAACCTGCTATGATAGTAATCAACACAATCTATAGCTTTTAGAAAGAACCTTTTCTAAGTAGCTTTCAAAGGGTCCTCTACTCCCACTACCTTCAAGGCAAGTCAAACTACTTTTACAAATCTACCTATGGTCACTTAGTGGCATTCCCAGACACTAAGAAGGCAGCACACAGACGTACTTGAGACGGAGAAGGTTTGTTAAACAGCTTTTATTGAACTAGATAATTCTGTTTTTACCATCAATCTTCCTTTGTAAACGCACCTGCTGTGAGAGGTCCTGCTTCCTTTAATTTTTCACAAGTACCAAAAAGTAAATAACTACATGATATCATAAATTTAGTAGTAGGTATCAATGCCCTTCATCCAAAGACTACCAGGATCAGACTGTAGCAGAGCCAAGTTGGGTTTATTGGTTTGTTGCAATGAGGGCACCAGCACAGTGCAGGTGGGGTGGTTCCAAGAGATGTTTTTTGTAGGGGATTGGTATGGCCCTGGTGGCAGAGTGGTTAAGCTCTCAGCTGCTAGCTAAAAGGTCTGTGGTTCAAACCCACCAGTGGCTCCACAAGAGAAAGATGTGGCAGTCGGCTTCTGTAAAGATTACAGCCTTGGAAACCCTATAGGGTAGTTCTACTCTGTCCTATAGGGTCACTCTTAGTCGGAATTGACTATATGGTTTGGTTTGGTCATTGATCTGAACTCCTGTTTAGGTGATGTGGGCAAGGGTTTACAGAAGCCTGGTTTTGACACAGACTGGGTGCTGTCAGAAAGCAGGGACAATTCTGTGACTGGTATCTTAATAATTTTATCAAGAAGAACAAAGTAAGGTTAAAGCTTTAACAGGTAAAGAAGCAGCAGTCATTCATATTAGCCAAGAAAGGAGAATGTTTGGTCATTTTTGCGGTTTGGACAGAGGTAATTCTAGATACATACGTGCTGGTATGGTAAAACTTTAAAATTCCCCTAAGTGTTTCAAGTACTATAACTTACGGAATCTCTTTCTGTTGTTGTTTTTAGCTGCCCTTGAGGTGGCCCCGACGCATGGCGACCTCACGCACAGCGAAACAGACTGCTGCCTAGCGCTGCCGGGTTCCCACGGTTCGTTGTGGATCGGGTCGCTGCGCGGATCGGATCGGGTCGCTGCGCGGATCGGATCGGGTCGCTGCGCGGATCGGATCGGGTCGCTGCGCGGATCGGATCGGGTCGCTGCGTGGATCGGATCGGGTCGCTGCGTGGATCGGGTCGCCGCGCGGATCGGGTCACTGGGATCCACAGGGTTTTCGCTGACTGGTTTCCAGGAGTAGATCACCAAGATCACCAGGCCTTTCCTCCTAGTTCGTCTTGGTCTGGAAGGTCCAGGAAACCTGTTCAGCATCACAGCAACACGCAAGCCTCCGCCGACAGACGGGTGGTGGCTGTGCTTGAGCTGCATTGGCGGGGAATCAAACCTGAGTTTCCCACTTGGAAGGTGAGAGTTCTACCGCTGAACAACCGGTGTCCCTGGGTCATTTTTAGCTAAAGCCAAGTAACCACCTGGTAGCCTGGTTCAGTCAACTATTAAGAATACTCTGCAGAAACCCTGGGTGGTGAAAACGGTTAATGTGCTTGGATGTTAAAGGTTAAGGGTTCAAGGCTACTCAGAGGCACCTCAGAATAGAGGCCAGGCAATCTACGTCCAAAAAATCAGCACTGAAATCCCTATGGAGCACAGTTCTACTCTGACACATACGGGGTTGCCATGAGTCAGAGTTGAGTCAACAGCAGCTGGTTTTGGTGGGCTAGGTGTCAAGGTGTCCAGTATGGTTTTGGTGGGCTAGGTGTCAAGGTGTCCAGTATGTTCATATCTCTATCAGCTTCTAAAGCTTCACTGAGTTCAAGACTCCCAACCATAAAATCAAAATTCTTTAGGAGAGGACACTGTCAATTAAATGCAAAAGAACAGAAGAACCAAAAGTAATGTTACTTTTATCAGATTAATAAAACCTAAAAGGCAAAAGATAGGCATTCAAAAATATTTTACAGAAGAGTCATTGGCTACTTCTGGGCCAGGTTTTGCTTACAGCAACTTCTCACTCTCAAGGGAAAATGTTAGCCAAATGATGCAGTAACTCGCACAGCAGGAATACCCTGAATAAAGCTGGCAGGATGTAACAATTTTAACGGGATCATCAGATTTTATTTCACTCAAAGATTCTAGTAAAATTACCTGTTTATATTAAACATTTGTGGGCTACCTATATAGCAAATATTATCTTCCCATTGCAGATATTGCAAACTAGTGGCCCCAAACTGGTTTGGTACCAAAACGACAAAAAGCCCAAACCCACTGCCACTGAGTCGATTCCAACTCACAGTGACCCTATATCACAGAATAGAACTGCTCCATAGGATTTCCGAGGCTGCAGTCTTTATAGAACCAGACTGCCACATCTTTCTCCCGTGGAGCAGCTGGGGGTTCGAACTGCCAAACTTTCAGTAAGCAGCTGAGCACTGCACCACCAGGGCTTCATGCCAAAAACAAAACAAAACAACACAGAACAAAAAACCCAAACCCGTTGCCATCAAGTTGATTCCAACTCATAGCGACCCTATAGGACAGAGAAGAACTGTCCCATCGGGTTTCCAAGGAATGGGTGATAGATTCAAACTGCTGACCTTTTGGCTAGCAGCCTGAGCTCTTACCCACTGCACCACCAGGGCTCTATACAGCACTCGTAAAACTTCTAATTTCCAATATGTCAAAACTAGGAAATTTATGTAAAAGTGTCGACTGCTGTCTTCTCTTGAAAAATCACAACTTCTGAAACACCTGCCCTGAATTCCTGTGTGAAACAACTGGTTGGAACTGATTCGTGGCTGCTCCTTTAGAGAGGTGACGTGCTCTGCTGTTTGCTACGGTCCCCTCAGGGCTCTCCACAGTCACTCCTGTGGCTGTCTTGTCCTCGTAGGCATCTGAGTTTCTAAGCTCCACTTTATAGAAAGGGAAATGGAGGCACAGAGTCAACTTCTAAGACAGGATGGAACAGATGCTCTGATGGGCTGCAGGAACCATGAAGCCACACTGTTTCTAGGTCGTAGCGGTTCTAAGCACCCCATGTGTCTCTAAACAGTGAATTCGGAGGAGACAAACATTCCATCCTTCGGTTTTCACACTCTGCTTTCTTGACCTGAATGCCAAAGACCGATCCTCAGCTTGTTTTATTTGGCTTTCTGGAGTTAAAAAGGAAATGGAGCTTCTATGTCTAAGCTTTTTCAACCCGCTTGGATAATTTATACCCTGAATTAATGAATAAAATCTACCTTAATAATAGATGAATCTCGGTGATCTGAATCCACTGGGACTTTTAATAAAAAAAAAATCAAACTAATAAAACAATTCACTAAGTGTTACTTAAATTTAGTTAGCATTCTGGTCATAAAATGTTGTTGCTGCTATTTGCTATCAAATCCATTCAGACTCATTGCAACTCTATGTGACAGAGTACAGATGCCCTATAGGATTTTCTAGGCTGTAATCTTTATTTTTTAATCTTTATGGGAAAGATGCCAGGTCTTTCTCCCTTTGGTGGGTTCAAACTGTCGACCTTTCAGTTAGCAGCCAAGTGCTTAACCATTGAGCCACCAGGGCTCCTTGGTCATAAAACAAGGCTATATTTTAGGAACTACTTCATAATAATGAAAGCTAACATTTGAGTATTTATGCTTTGTCAGATACTGTTTCGTAGGCTCTACATGTGTGAAGCAATATAATTCTTACAACTTTCCTAGGCTACCTTTGTTATTCTCATTTTACAAAGAAGGAAACTGAGGCACAGAGGGTTTAAATACCATATCTTTATGCAAATAGCATGCACCCTCTACCTTTGTTTGCCAACCATGCCCTCTCCCCATGAGGTATTTTCGTAAGTGAGTTATTTGTGTAACAATATGGTAACTGGTCCCGGGTTACACAGGATGGGGTCAGGATTTCAGCTGAGGCACTTTGGCTCTGTCTATGATTTCCTGACTGCTATTTCCTATTCTGGAAACCCTAGTGGTGTACTGGTTAAGAGCGACATCTGCTAACTGAAAGGTCGGCAGTTCGACTCCACCAGGTACCCCTTTGAAACTCTATGGGGCAGTTCTACCCTATCCTATAGGATCGCTATGAGTCAGAATTGACTTGATGGCAATGGGTTTTTTTTTTTTTTTTTTTTTCCTATTCTGGAGTCTTCGAGTAGTGTAAATGATCAAGTGCTCGGTTACCAACCAAAAGTTTGGTGGTTCAAGTCCACTCAGGAGTGCCTTGGAAGAAAGGCCTGAAGATCTTCCAAATAATCAGCCACTGAAAACGCTATTGAGCACAGTTCTACTCTCAGACACATGGAGCTTGAACTCCCACTTTATTCTGTCCATTTGCATATAAATATTTCTAAGACAAAGTATAAATTACACAGGGTGCATGCGACGTTCACTGTTAAGTTTTAGCAATGATTAAACTACAGAATATGGACAGTCAAACAATTATGTTGCAAGAGCTAATAGTGTCTTAGTTCTGTCAGGTAAAGACCTTGATATTACCTAAAGAATGTGGTCTTTGTCCTTGGTTCCTGAGAGATATCCTCTAAAACCTTGGGATTGCCCCAGTGATCCTGTAGTCTTTGATGAGGGCTCCAGACCACACCTAACCTAACAGGTTATGCCAATGAGGTGACTATTGGGTGGGGGCTAGACAGGCCAGGAAGACCCACCAATGTCATATCAGCCTCTTGATACTGACTCAGGTGAGAGGATTTTAATTACATAATGAGACCCCCGGCCCCTCATAAGAGCTCTGGACATTGAAGCTCTGTGGGTTTTCTGGTTGATCACAGACCACTGATGCTTGTGGGAGGTTGCAAGTCCCTTTTTGGGACATGAAAGCTCCACACTGGGAGACCTCCTATGCGTCTCTTATTTGTATCATTTTGGCTGTAATAAAATTGTAAGTATCGTGCTTCCCATGAGTTCTAAGGGTTGTTCTCGGGGGGGAAAAAAAACGCCCCAGGAGTAGTAAAAGCCAGCAGGTCAGAAGTGAGGGTGGCCCTGGGGACCCCCAAGCCTATGGGCGGCATCCTGAAAGGGTAGTAGGAAAATTCTAAATTCACGGCCAGCAGGTCAGAATTGCGAGTGCCACGGGGACCCCAAGCTTGCAGCCCCAAGCTTGCAGCTGGCGTCGGAAGCCTTGGGACTGCTTGGCAGTCTGGGGGACAGTGCCCTTTACTCGTGAGCTCTGACAGAGCTCCCAGTGGTTGGGGTCAGAGGAGGAAGTGCTGCGTCTGCAGATGGTGTCAGAACAGATTTGGACTGGGGGATAACTGCAGTTTAGAGGGCGTTTTATTTCAACAACTACAAAACATCACTATCTTCTACCATCTCCAGGCAAACTCCCTGATGATATTTAGCTGCAAGAGTAATAATATTCTGAATGATGTTAGAAACTCCCCTGGGAAGCAAGGAGATCATACCACCCCACCAGGGGGATAGCCCATCTCATCAACAGGATGTGAAGTTCATCCACCACTTCCATTCTTCTAACCCTCAGGCGCCATTTGTAAAACAATTACGTTCACTGAGTGGGTAGCTCCAGCCTTCCTCCATCCATCTGCACTGCCATTCAGTAAACCAAGCAACTAACGTAAGCCTGGGCTGGTGCCAATTTTGAAGGCTTCTCTTGAATACACTGGGGTTCCAACTATCTGCAGAAAAATTCTAAGGATAACAGCATCATCAAACGGGCATCACTGCTGAGCCTTCCTTGACAAATCTGCACAATATCATGTGCTGAGAGACTTAAGGGGGCACCATCCCCCCAATAACAAAGAAGACAGAGAGCAAAATAAGGGAAGATGACCCTTTATGTCTACGATCACAGGACACAGACCAAGGACAGAAACAAGCTCTCACATTAGAAAGACTGTCTATCCAAAAGGAAACCAAGCATCAGCCAGGGCCTGTAGATGAAGCTTCCAAGTTTTATATCTTGTAAGGCAAAACGATGACCCAGCAAACTCAATGCAGTGCCTTAACATCCTAGCAAATGTCTTCAAAATTCTGCCACAGCCCTTTGAAGCCATTCAGTAGAAAGTGCTAATGAGCAAAATAGAATCACTCCCTATTCACACCTGAAAACAGCTTTTTGGGTTCCGAGGAAAACAAAAGCCAAAAAAAAAAAACAAAAACCCATTGCCCTGGAGTCAATTTCGACTCATAGCTGACCCTATAGGACACAGTAAAATTGCCCCATAGAGTTTCCAAGGCTGTAACCTTTTTAGAAGCAGACTCCCACATCTTTCTTTTGAAGAGCAGCTTAGTGGGTTTGGACCACCAACCTTTCGGTTAGCAGCTAAGTGCTTTAACCACTGAGCTACCAGGGCTCCTTTCGAGGCAAACAATTTTTACTAAATACACTTACCTTCAGGGTATATAAGGGAGAAAGAAAATGTCACCACCTGTCTCCCACCTTTCTTCCACACCCACCTCCTCAGGAGGCCTTCCATCCCCTCAGCTCTCTCTCCTTCACCAGCAGTTGGTACCTAAATCATACCTTTTGGCAATGAAATCTAACCTTCCTTCTGTATCCACACTAGGTCGATCTTAGTTCAGACCCTTACCCTCCTCTGCCTTGAAAACTGCAACAGGTGTTATCTGGCTTCTCTGTGAACCCTCTCCTACCCACCCTAGTCTCCACACTGCCAGAGGGCTGTTTCTGGGGCACAAACCCACCCATTACTTGTAACCAGTTCACTGAGTGGCCACCATACGTCCTGCACTAAGTCTCGGGCAGCTGACTCTGCAGCACCTGACAACCAGGTCGAGAAGGGGGCCGGGCAAGAGTTCTTCCTAAGAGGCCTTCAGGTGAATCTATCGTGAAGCTGGACTTTTTAATCACTGATTTAGTCTTTCCTTCACATTAAAGGTCAGGATAAGATGCCAGGTTAGAGTTTGATTAGAGTTAGAAATAGATATAAAATTAAAGTTAAAAGAAAATTGGCATCTTTTATTTCTAGACAGATGGTTTCCTGAAGCCCTGATGGCACAGTGGCTAAGAACTCAGACTGCTCACCAAAAGGTCCACAGTTTGAATCCACCAGCCACTCCTTGGAAATCCCATGGGGCAGTCTTTACTTCACATTAAAAGTCAAGATAAAATGCCAGGTTAGAGTTTAATTAGAATTAGAAATAGATACAAAATTAAAGTTAAAAGAAATTTTTAATCTTTTATTTCTAGATAGATGATGTACTAGGTTTAAATGTAATAGAAGAAATTGCAAAATAACTTTGCCAAAATCAAAATTAAAGAAATCCACAGGAAACTATTTACAATCAAAATGCCAGCAACATGATAAATATCTTAAATATATAAAGACATAATTTATAAGAGATAGGTAAGAAAAAGACTAATGCCATGATAGATAAAGAGCCCTGGTGGTGCAGTGGTAAAGAGATCTGCTGCTAACCAAAAGGTCAGCAGTTCAAATCCACTAGCCATTCCTTGGAAACCCTGTAGGGCAGTTCTAAGCTGTCCTACAGGGTCATTATGAGTCAGAATCAACTCGATGGCAATGAGTTTTTGGTTTTTCTAATAGATAAAAGAGAAATGAATATATAAAACTCACATTCCCAAAATGGCTATCAAAAAAGCCAAAAGTTTGCTCCTTAAAAAGTCTAATAAATCCCCCTGGCAATATTGCCCTAATAAACAAGCTCCAAAACAAATCAACAATAAATCTAGTGAAAATGAGAGCCACTACAGTCATAAAAAGGACCATAGTAATGAGTTACTTATTGGCAATACGTTTGAAATTTTAATGAAATAAACAAATATCCAGAAAAAAAAAAAACTATAACCTAATAAACTGACTTCAGAAGAAAAAGAAAACCTGAAAAATCTTAAAATGATTAAAAACTCAATAGTGTAAATCTTTCCACAAAGAAAATCCTCAGCCCAGGTTATTCTTCCAGCAAGTTCTATCAAACATTCAAGGAAGGAATAATTCCAGCTTTATACAAACTAAGTCAGAGAAAAGAAAAAGGAGGAACACTTGCCTAACTCATTATCAAGGGTAACATACCTCTGATACCAAACCCAGTAAGGACAACACAAAAAAATGAAAACTACAAACAAATGATGCTCAAATACAGATAAAACTTTCTAAACACTTACAAACAAAATCCAATAATGTATAAGAAAGTTAATAAATACAGCATGACCAAGTTGGATATTTCCAGGTACGTCAGATTGGTTTAACATCTGAAAAGTGGTAAATATAATTCACAAATTAAAATATTAAAGAAGAAAAATCATGAGGTCACCTTGATGGATACAGAAAAAGAATTTGATACAATTCAACACCCAATTATGATAACCTAATAATAAAGGACACCTACAGAAATGTGCAACAGCATCATACGTAGAGGTAAAACAAGAGAACAATTCAGATCAGAGAAAAGCAAGAGCAGCCCAATCGCTGTTGTTCTTGTTCTTGTTGTATGCCCATGATTACATTTGACAGTGCACTCGGGGTCCTGGTCAACAAGAAGAAGAATTCGAATGATAAGGACTGAAAAAAAAATGAAAACCAGTGGTATTATTATTTATGAGGAGCCTTGGTGGTTAAGCGCTCGACTGCTAACCGAAAGGTCAGTGGTTTGTATCCACCAGCAGCTCGTCGGGAGAAAGATGTGGTAGTCTGCTTCCATAAAGATTATAGCCTGGAAACCCCTATGGGGCAGTTCTACTCTATCCTATAGTGTCACTATGAGTTGGAATCGACTCCGTGGCAATGGGTTTGGTTTTTTTTTTTTTTTAATTTACATTTAAGAATTCAAAAGAATATAAAGTCAGAATGAATAAAAGAGCTCAGCAAAGTTGCTAGATTCCAAAATAATCTACTAAAATAAATTGCATTTTTATATAGTACTCATGTATAGCTAGAAAATAAAATTTTCTAAAATGTTATTATTTAGCATAGCATTAAAAAGCATAAAGAGCCTGGATTTAAATTTAAAAGGATGTAGGAGACCTTTAAAGAGAAAATTATAAAATTTAACTGGATGACATCAAAATATATTAGAAATACTAAATACATAGATGATGTTCGTGGATTAGGAAATTTAATACAATAAAGATGTCAAATCTTAGAAAATAATCTAAAGATTATCTGTATTATACTCAAAACCTAACAGGCTATTCATATAAAAGAACAAAAAGAGCAAGCCTCTCCTGAAAAGGAAGTAAGGGATGGATTACCCAATAAGCAAGGTACACAGGAGCTTAATTGTGTTTACTCACTAATCAGTAGTGAACATTTTCACATGAATTGACGTGGAGACAATCCATGTGAAATTGTTCACCACAGATTAGTAAGTAAGCACAATTAAGCCCATGGTACCTTGCTCAGTGGTTACTCCACCCCCGGGCAAAGGAGGCTTGCCGTAATTGATCTCAAGACCATAACAATTGAGATCATGTGCAACTGGCAGAAGGATAAACACACCGATGAACCAAACCAAACCTGTTGCTGTCGAGGTGATTCCAACTCTTAGTCACCCTACAGGACAGAGTAGAACTGCCCCGTGGAGTTTCAACGAGTGGCTGGTGGATTTGAACTGCCAACCTCTCGGTTAGCAGCCAAGCTCTTAAACACTACGCCGCTAGGGCTCTGACTATCAGAAACATAACCACACATATGGGCAGCTGACTAATAAAGGAACTGGCACAAATGATAACCACTGAAAGGGTGGATAATCACTGAATCCATAGCACCGGTACAAATGCTCATGCCTAAAGAAAAATAAAATTAGACTACTGCTTCACATCTTGCACAAAAATCAATTCAAGACGTGGACGTGAAAGACGAAACTACTAAATATAATCTAGAAAACTAAATGGGAAAACCAGGACTTCAAGCCGATTCCTTCCAGTTTGAACCTCTCCTGAGAATTTGCATTTCCACCCCAGAGGTATTATAATGACATGTGCAAAGAGCTGGAAATGGAAAACCAAAAGGCTCGGCGTTTCTCGAGCTGAAAGAACTGAAGAAAAACTTCAAGCCTCGAGTTGCAATAGTGAAGGATTCCATGGGGAACATATTAAATGACGCAGGAAGCATCAAAAGAAGATGGAAGGAATACACAGAGTCATTATACCAAAAAGAATTAGTAAATGTTCAACCATTTCAAGAGGTGGCATATGATCAGGAACCGATGGAACTGAAGGAAGAAGTCCAAGCTGCTCTGAAGGCATTGGTGAAAAACAAGGCTCCAGGAATTGATGGAATATCAATTGAGATGGTTCAACAAACAGACGCAGCGCTGGAGGTGCTCACTCGTCTATGCCAAGAAATATGGAAGACAGCTTCCTGGCCCACTGACTGGAAAAGATCCATATTTATGCCTAGTCCCAAGAAAGGTGATCCAACTGAATGTGGAAATTATAGAACAATATCGTTAGTATCACTCAAGCAAAATTCTGCTAAAGATCATTCAAAAACGGCTGCAGCCGTATATCAACAGGGAACTGCCAGAAATTCAGGCCGGTTCCAGAAGAGGACATGGAACCAGGGATATCATTGCTGATGTCAGATGGATCCTGGCTGAAAGCAGAGAATACCAGAAGGATGTTTACCTGTGTTTTACTGACTGTGCAAGGCATTTGACTGTGTGGATCATAATAAACTATGGATAACACTGCAAAGAATGGGAATTCCAGAACACTTAATTGTGCTCATGAGGAACCTTGACATAGATCAAGAGGCAATTGTTCAGACAGAACAAGGGGATAGTGCATGGTTTAAAGTCAGGAAAGGTGTGTGTCAGGGTTGTATTCTTTTGCCATACAATCTGTATGCTGAGCAAATAATCTGAGAAGCTGGACTATATGAAGAAGAACGGGGCATCAGGATTGGAGGAAGACATTATGCAGATGACACAACCTTGCTTGCTGAAAGTGAAGAGGACTTGAAGCACTTTTACTAATGAAGATCAAAGACTACAGCCTTCAGTATGGATTGCACCTTGACATAAAGAAAACAAAAATCCTCACGACTGGACCAATGAGCAACATCATGATAAACAGAGGAAAGATTGAAGTTGTCAAGGATTTCATTTTACTTGGATCTACAATCAACACCCATGGAAGCAGCAGTCAAGAAATCAAAAGATGCATTGCACTGGGCAAATCTGCTGCAAAGGACCTCTTTAAAGTGTTGAAGAGCAACGATGTCACCTTGAAGACTAAGGTGCGCCTGACCCAAGCCATGGTATTTTCAATCGCATCATACGCATGTGAAAGCTGGACAATGAATGAGGAAGACTGAAGAAGAATTGACGCCTTTGAATTGTGGTGTTGGCAAAGAATATTGAATATACCATGGACTGCCAAAAGAACAAACAAATCTGTCTTAGAAGTACAGCCAGACTGCTCCTTATATGCAAGGATGGTGAAACTGCATCTTACATACTTTGGACATGTTGTCAGGAGAGAACAGTCCCTGGAGAAGGACATCATGCTTGGCAGAGTACAGGGTCAGCGGAAAAGAGGAAGACCCTCAACGAGGTGGATCGACACAGTGGCTGCAAAGATGAGCTCAAGCATAATGATTGTGAGGGTGGCTCAGGACCAGGCAGTGTTTCATTCTGTTGTGCGTGGGGTCACTATGAGTTGGAACCAACTCGACGGCACCTAATAACAACAACCCCAGACATACTGAATGAGGATCTACATTTTAACAAGATCCCTTGGTGATTCTTACGTATAATAAATTTTGAGAAACACTGCTCCACACAGTGGTTTCTAGAACTGGTCCCTAACTAGCAGCATTAGCATAGCCTGGAACTTACTGAAGCCCTGGGAATAGTTTGCATTTTATCCCTCATCATACTGTAAGCTCCTTGAGGACAAGAGTCCAGACTCTTCCTTCTATGGATTCCCCAAAGCTGAGATCGTCAGCTTTATCACGGAAATATCCTTTCATAGCGGATATGAAGACACTAAAATTTTTACAGAGAAAAATTTAAAATTCCAGTGTAACACAGAAGGCTTCTTACAGCCTGGCCACTGCCAAGCCTCTGAGTCCCTCTTGCACCTCCAGCAGATGGCATTCCCTGTCATTCAACAAACCAATCCATGGCATATTATGGGGGGCCCATATTTTTTATAAAATAGGGTTCCATGCTTACCATTTGGAAACCCCCAAATTAAACCAATTTAAGCAGGTTTCTTGGCAGAAGGGCATCTTAGAGAGTTTAATATGGCTGTGTGACTTGAAAATCTCCAAAAGGGGGATTCGAGGTGCTGTACCCTCAAACTTACTCAGCCCCAGTGATCCTTCCACAGGGAACACCTATTTACAGCCTGCAGTACAAATATTGGCTGACCACCACTTGTACCTACACCAACATCCCCCAACCTACGGCAGTCCCCTTTAAAGAATGTTTTCTCCTGCCTCGTTACCCCCCCCCCCACGCCCCGCATGCTTTCCCTGCTGTCAGGCTTGACCTTCCTCAAGGTTAGCATCCTGCCCCTTTACTGCCACAGCGGTCTATACTTCTGTTTATGAGTTTTCACCATTGAGATGTTCAGTGGGTCATCCTTCATTAAATGGAACTCTGTGCACATCGTGGTGACTGTGGTCAGGTGACCCCCACACAGAGCAAAGTGTCTGGCAGACAGTAGGAGCTCTACACCTGCGAGTCAGCGGAAGCAGCACATTCACAATGGAGCAAATTCGCTTTGTCCTAGTTTTGCTCCTGCACTTTCGCAAATTAAAGGGAGCATTCCTAAGAACAATTTCAGGAGGTATTATGCAGCTTCTCTAAAAGAAAAATTGGTAATTGTTTTCATGGCTTCCATAATAACTGCCAAACACTATTGTCGTCATTCATTGCCTTTGAGTCCGACTCACAGTGACCCCATGTGTGTCAGAGTAGAACTGCTCCATAGGGTTTTCGAAAGCTGACTTTTCAGAAGTAGATTGCCAGGCCTTTCTTCCACGGTGCCTCTGGATGGACTCGAACCACCAACCTTTGGTTAGCAGCCAAGTGTGTTAACTGCTGCACCACCCAGGGACTCCTCGCTGAGCACTACGGTAAGGGTCAATGAGGTTAAGCCTTCACAGCCCTTAAAGCCAAGACTTGGTCAGAGAGCAAAGAGTTAAAATTGTAATTTTAAATCTAATCTGAATAAATTAGAGGGGGAAACAGAATAAATACTTGGGATACAGGTCTTCTTTCAAACATTTTTTTCACTGAGGGGGGAAAAAAGCACCATTGCTTTAGGCAATAGCATTGGAAAGACTGCCATTGTTTTTAGCTGCCATGAAGTCGATTTTTGACTCACAGCGACCCTGCACAACAGAGTAGAACTGCCCCATAAGGTTTCCTTGGCTGTAATCTTTACGGTATTAGATTGCCAAGTCCTTCTCCTGTGGAGCCACTGGGTGGGTTTGAACCACCTACCTTTCGGTTAGCAGCCCAGGGCTTAACCACTGTGCCATCAGGGTTCCTTATGAAGCCAAGATACATGGACTTATAGTCAATGACACTACTTAGAACAGGAAAATTCAGAAGAATTCTTCACCAGTTCAAGCTTCCTAGGAGAGCTTTAAGGGACTACTTCTGACATAATGCTAAAGCCTTAATATAGACATGCTGTTACTCGTTAAATGTTGCATTTTTTTATAGCCTGGTTTTTGGTTGAGTTGGTAGAACAGTAGAATTTTATTTCTGAATGAGCACTTTATGAGACTGATGGTAACATGCACCCTAACAGTACTTGCTGCAGGCAGAGCACAAATGGTACCATTTTAAGGGGCCAGTGGTTTAGCGCTGAAATTATTCACACTCATATTCCTGGGGCCAATGTACTCAATGTCTACTTCACCAGGAGCACAGTTCTCAACTGTAGCAACAGTGACCCCAGAGAATCTCACGGCTGTTCTGACATGTATTTGTCCTCTCAAGCTTGCCAGGAATCTCATCAAAGTTCTCATTTTTGCATATAAGCAGCAAACATTTTCTTTCAGAGTGAACGGAATCATCCACCAGAATTCGACCAAATGATGTCACATATATACAAACCTTAGATGACTGCAAAATTTAAGTCTCTTCTCAAATCACCAACTTAGGACCAAATTATACTTATTCTAGAGCAAACCTAAGTATTTTAAATCTGCTAGGAACCACTAGGTAAAACTGTCTTTAATCTTTCAAAAATATCCTAAATCTACAGGGTCCAATATGGTAGCTTCTAGCCACGTGTGGTTGGTTTCATTTAAATTAACTAAAATGAACAATTCCTCCCCTGCACTAGCTACATATGCCTAAAACCAAAACCAAACCCACTGCCGTCGAGTCGATTCCGACTCATAGCAACCCTATAGGACAGAGTAGAACTGCCCCATAGAGTTTCCAGAGAGCGCCTGGTGGATTTGAACTGCTGACCTCTTGGTTAGCAGCCGTAGCACTTAACCACTACGCCACCAGGGTTTCCCACATAGGCCTAGAGGTTACCAAATCAGACAGTGCAGACGGAACACCCTCATCATGACAGAAAGGTCTACCGGGCAGCACTATTACAGGTTATGAAGAGTAGTCTGGCTCCACCCCTTCAGGTTTGCTTTTTGTTTTTCTTATTTAACAATTACCAGGAGAAAGTTATTTACCTCCTGAATCAGAAACTAAAAAGCTAATCACACTTATCATTCTCAAAGTCTCGAAAAAAGGGCAGTCAACAACTCAAGCTGCAAATACTGTAATTAAGCTATGACGATAGAGGCACCCAGGCATTTCATAGTTGAGGCCTATGAATCAGACTTAATTCCTAAAAAAGCACTCCAAGTAAATCCTAGCAGCAGTTACCACTCTTGTAAATTAAAATGAAAGATAAGAAAAAGGACAGGAGGGATTGCTCTCAATAGATGATACAGTTGCCTTTGGTGTGCACAGAGAACTCACAGCCAATAAACATCCTGTTCATTAGCCAAGCAAATTGCTCAAGTTCTCAGTCAACACTCCATTATCTGATTCTCACAAACATGTATTATTAGGAAGCATATTTTACATGTATCAACAGAAGGGCTGTCTCAAAGTTTCCCGAGGAACTATTCCTTCATGGAAACATTTGGTAGAACTTTCTATTCATAACAGTAGAGAGGAGTCAGTTACATTTAGCAAAATGCAGCGTCCTTACTTAAAATCGCTGGCCTGAAGCCAAGTTTTAACAATGATAGCATGAACGTTCATACATGTGAAATGAGGATCAGGGCAGGGGCATATTCGCAGAGAAAACTGACACTGTGAAGTGTCACAACAAATAAATGTCCTGTTAAAAACAGGAAGGGTTTAGTCTCATCTCTATGGAGACTAATCTACCACCCATCTGTCAGTCTGTCCTACTGTGGTGGGTTATGTGTTGCTGTGATGCCACCAATATTTCAAATACCAGTAAGGTTACCCATGGTAGACGGGTTTCAGTGGAGCTTCCAGACAAAGCAGCCGAGGAAGAAAGGCAGAAAGGCCTGGTGATCGACTTCTGAAAATTAGCCAATCAAAGTTCTATGGATCATGAGAGAATATTGTCCAAGACGGTGCCGGAAGATGAGCCCCCCAGGTTGGAAGGCACTCAAAACACACAGGGACCCCAGCAACGGACATCAGCAGTCATGAAGATGGCACAGGATCGGGCAACATTTCTTTCTGTTGTATATGGGGTCCCCTTGAGTCTGAGGGGATTGGAAGGCAAGTGACAACAATGACAACATGAAGATTAACGCTGCCACTTCTCTTTGGAAATAGGACAATACCTGGAGTGGGTTTTCTCATCAATAATCCTGTGTGAGTTATAAATTTTTCTCTGAATGCATTATTTCCAACTAATTGCAGGCAAAACTAGACACACTTCAAGGCCACAAAATTAGACCCCCGAACCATCCAGCTTTGGGTTTATGTCACCATATGGTCTCAATTCGTTTAG
Organism: Elephas maximus indicus; assembly: GCF_024166365.1. Lineage (NCBI taxonomy): Eukaryota > Metazoa > Chordata > Mammalia > Proboscidea > Elephantidae > Elephas > Elephas maximus. Next base: position 57,071,837 of record NC_064841.1, on the reverse strand, counting down.
AAATAAAACATTAGAAGCAAGCACAAAAAACCTTGGGCCTGGTTTTCCCTTCCAGTGTCTTTAACAGCCCGAGGGTGGTGTGCATGTCTGTGATAGAATAATAAGTATTCCTTTCTCTGAAAGAAATTGCCAACACAAAGCTTTCAGTACTATAAATACTTCACCATTTCTAAAGTCATTGATTTCACCATAAAATTAAACTGTGGCTGCCATATGAACTGCAATATTATATTACTCCGTTCCCCATATCTGAAGTTCTCGCTCAAAAAATCAAAATAATAAAAATACTAGTATAAATTTGTGCTATAAAGCAGACCAATTTATGCCGCATGTCAAACCATCATTTTTTCCTTTGAGGTCAGAGTTTTTACACTGGAAAATCGAAGCCACACTGGCCACAACAGACAGAGTAAGCAGAGGAAAAGTGGGTCGGGGTGAGGGGAAGGCAGGTGGTCAGTGAGAACAAGGAAGGAGAGAGTCAGAGACAGACAACTGGCATGTGCCCTCTTCTTTGGTTGATACTATCTCCTTCACAGTTGAACGCAGTCTCTCCACAAACTATAGCAAATTATATAATATATAACATATATTCAGGAAACCCTGGTGGCCTAGTGGTTAAGAGCTGCTAACCAGAAGGTCGGCAGTTTCCATCTACCAGGCGCTCCTTGGAAACCCCATAGGGCAGCTCTATTCTGTTCTTTAGGGTTGCTATGAGTTGGAATCGACTTAACAGCAATGGGTTTTGTTTTATTTTGTTTTTCTCTATTTTATTCATTCTGTAGGCTAATATAAAATATTTGACAGTTCTTCAAATACCAAACGAAATAGAGAAAAGACATTTTGATCTATCATTTCAACAATTCCTAAAGAAGACTGGAAGGAAGGCATTTATGAAGTCCCCCTGGATGGGGCAAATGGTTAATTCACTTGCTCACTAAACAAAAGGCTGAAAGTTTGAGGTTTTAATCTACCCAGAGGCACCTCAGAAGTAAGGCCTGGTGACCTACTTCTGAAGAAACCAGCCATTGACAACTCTATGGAGCACAGTTCACTGTGACACATATGGTGTCACCATGAGTGACAGCCAACTCAACAGTAACTGGTTTTTTTTACTGTTATACTGGATTAAACGACTGATTAAAGAAAATAACTTACTATTCATCTATTATGCCAAGAAGAAAGGAACCCTGGTGGTACAGTGGTTAAACACTCAGATGCTAACCAAAAGGTCAGTGATTTGAACCCACCAGCCACTCTATGAAATAAAGATGTGGCAGTCTGCTTCCTTAAAGATTTACAGCCTTGGAAACCCTATAGGACAGTTCTCTCTGAGTTAGAATCGACTTGATAGCAATGGGTTTGGTTTGGGTTTGTGTAAGAAGACATACAGACTTAATGTAACCTATGCTTCAACTCTAGTGTTCTAACTAGGTTAATAAAAAAATTTTAAGTACTCTTTTAAACCTCTATTCTTTTCAAGTATATGGTTTGCCATTCTATTACTCCCTCTAAGAAGTCAAATCTATAGCCTGTACTGCCATTAGATGATACCCAAGCATTCAATATAAGAGCACTTCCTAAGTGCCAAGAGCGAGGCTACAGAGCTGATCTTGGTGGTGTCCTCAAGGATATATTGTCTAGTCAGAGTAACAGGTACCTATGGCGGAGCAGTTACACGGACAGGGAGTAAGAGGCTGCCGCAAGATCATCCTTTCCTGCAGGAGAAATAGTGATCACAAAGCTTCGAAACAGGGGTCAGGGTGTGTGCCATGCAATGTTTGCAATAAGCTGTGAGGGAAAAGGTGGGGTTACCCAACCGAATCAGAAAAGGGGGAAAGGTATTCAGGCAAAGAGATCAGAGTGAACAAGACAAGGAGCTATCACCAAAGTCCCCACTGCAGAAATAGTGTTATAGCAGTGGTTGAGAGGTAAGAGAGGTGACTGAAAGATCACCACCCCCTTTTGTGCCCCCACTCTCCAAGCCCCCAGAACCTAGAAATACAACTAATTAACATAAAGGATTAATCCAAAGCTGTGTAACATCCTCTTAAAGAGAATGAACGGTTTCTGGACCAGTGAGCCTCAACTGTAATTTGACTGAGAGAATTAATGTTAAGAAAAAAATGTGTGGATCAGAAGGGAATTGACTGGTCTAAAATGGAAGATTATAAAGACAGAAGTGGTTTACATGAGTTTCTAAATCAACGAAAAGGAGGGGCCCTAGGAATATCCTGCCAGACCTGTCTACTGACTTGTAGAACTAAGCACCCTTGTATCTTGAGTCCAAGTTCAGCAAGCAACCTTCTGATAGAAAACATGGCTTCTCGTATAATTTGTTCAAACCAAGCTATATATTCAGATAAATTTTTCACATTCAAAGCATGTGTTCTACTGTCCTGTAGGGTAACTATAAGTTGGAAATGATAGAAATGAGTTAATCTTTATGGGAGCAGATCACCACGTCTTTTCTCCCAAGGAACTACTGGGTAGGTTCGAACTGCCAACCTTTCAATTAGCAGCCAAGGGCTTAACCATTGTGCCACCAAAGCTCCTTCCACCCTATCTAGAGGTCCCCAAATCCTCCCTAACACACTATCCTGTTATATGTCCTTCAAGGCACTTAGGCTATCTTGTAAATTCATTTATTTTGTCTACCTCCTCCCAGGTAAAATGTTAGCTCCACTTAAGAGACCAGCTATGATTTCAAACGGTGGCATTGGTAAAGAAAATTGAATATGCTGTGGACTGCAAAAGGAACAAACTAATCAGTCTTAGAAGTAATAAAACCAGAATGTTCTTGGAAGCGAGGATGACATGACTTTGATTCCCTTGCTTTAGACCAAATTGCTAGAAAAGTTATCATGTTTGGTGAAGTAGACGGTCAGAGAAAACAAGGGAAATTCTCAATCAGATGGACTGAAACAATAGCCTCAACATAGACTTCAGCATACCAACAATCATGAAGATGGTGCAGCGCCTGGCAACGTTTCCTTCTGTCAAAGTCAACTGGACGGCAACATGTCCTTTATAAACACTTATTCCCAGCTGCCTAAAACCAATCCAACAAGTGTGCAATACATTTGTTGAATCAAAGAATAAACTGCTTGTTTAACTAGTATTCAGTCTTCATTCCCTCAACCTAGATGGCAAATCAAAATAACTTTAGATTCAATTTTGACTGTAAAGCATTTAAAACATCAGAATAACTAAGACACTGTGAAAAAAGCACTTTGGAGCCAGGAGAGCCCACCTCAGCAAGTCTACTGAGTTGTGCGACCTTTGCCAAGTCACCCATCTGAGCCCCGATCTATAAAACGGAGATTCAGGCAATTACGTCATAGGCTGTTGTGAAGGTTAACTAAAAATAATCAGCTATGTACCAAAGCTTGCCTTTTAGTTAATAATTAATTTTATTTAATTTCTAGCAATTCAGAGATCAACCCAAAACTGAGAATAACAATCACACGAAGCAAGAGACTTCTGCCTTTTTTAAACATCCAGTGGAATGAACATCTACCATCTTAGGAAGGAGCAACAACCTCAGTAGCAAAAGCTGTAACAGAACACCCATCATCCCTGTTTCCCCGAAGACCTTCACTTCACATTGCTCAAACACATTAATACAGGTTCCCACAAGAAAGTGTAATTTAAGAATCCTTGAATTGCTGAGGCCTGTGTATTTTTAAACTTGAAGGCTCAATTAGCAGCTGGAGTTCAAACATTACAGTAGCACTTGTAATTGTAGACAATGGCTTCACACTGTGTAGAAACTTTGGATGTAAAGAGCTATATCTTTAAGGTACAGTTGCGATACATTTCTACACCCTTTTCTAAACAATTAATGGTTTCAAAGATTGCATTTGTTCTTCCTCAAAATGGGAACTGACAAAGTAAAAGGTTTCCTCTTATTAAATAACACTTCTCATATCTCTTGATTGTTGGAGGCAAGCTTGTATGTTTCTCCTAACAGTGTCTCCAACTCTACTTGTTGAGGCAAACACATAACTAATCACTTCTTCCTTCCATGGTTAAACGTACCTTTTCCTCTTGCCTGCTCTTACCAACTTAAAGTTCTGTTCCTCAAAAATCTGACTACATATAATTGATCATGAACAACTCGTCGTTCCTATAAAATTTTCCTTACAACATTAAAGAAAAACGTAGACTTTCAGAATATTTGTAGACAATTCATATGCAAAAACCCTAGTGATCTTAGTTGATTCGGGTATGTCAGAAGCAACACACTACTACAGATGGAAGGGTTTTTTTTTTTTTTTTTTTTTTAATGATATACTTCTAAAACTTACAGGAGCTGAGATAGAAGTAAAAAATTTAGAGGGTTGGTCATGAGGAAAATTGTACTAATCAATTTATTTGTGTAAATTGATTTTTTCTGAAAAGCAGCTTACATGGACCAGACCACCCCTGCTCTGGCGTAATCCATAGAACTTGCACTTACCCAACTAGTAACAAATCACTAACTTGATACACACATAACAGCATTCATTCCTTGACTGTCTTTAGCACGCATAATTTGGGAAAATACTATAATTTGTGCTTCAGAAGTATAGTGTTCAAACTGCATGCAGTACTCTGCAATATAGTGCCATCGCAAATACACAGAAAGACTCCTAAGCATAAAGCTAAGTATCTCGTCAAAGTTAACTGGATCACACAACAACTTAGCGAATATAAATTAAATTGAGGCAAAGTAAAAAAACAAAAACACTTGCCCATGATTACATAAATTAGAGAGTTAAGAATATAACTCAATCAGCTGGAGGTAGTTCATATAATTCAATTTCCTCCAGATCTCCTCCCTTTTCCTCTTCGGTGTTCGTGAACCACAAGCTATGGGTAAGTGATAGAATAGACCTCTAAACTCGACTTATATTCTCTTCCAAAGCCATAAAGAAAGTCCAAGAATCCTTATCCTTAGGGATTATGTATACTAGAAAAGAAATACACAAATGAAAAACCAAGACAGTCTGCTATTAGACAATATGTTTCTTGAGGATTTAAGTTCAGTTTAAGTGTTCTAAGCGTAAAATTATTTTAAAGAAGAGTACAACAGTCCTTCCCATCAAGAACCAGTTGCCATGGAGTTGGCTCCAACTCATGGTGACCCCGTCCAGGTATGTGTGTGTCTAAAGTAGGACTGTGCTCCGTAGGTTTTATTTTGATAATATTTTATCGTGTTTTTGGTGAAAGTTTACACTGAAAATTATGTTCCCATTTAACAATTTTCTACACAAATTGTTCAGTGACATTGGTTATATTTTTTACAGTGTGTCAATATTCTCATTATTTTTGGTATGGTTATTCTATGTCCAGTAATCTAATGTCCCTGTCCCCTTGCCTTCTCATCATTGCTTTAGAGTAAATATTGACGGCTTGGTCTCATGCAGATGTTTTTTAAGAGGAGCACCACACTCACAGGTGATATCTTTATTTTATGAGCCTATCTTTTATTTAGCTAAAAGGTAACCTCAGGGAATTATCTCCGTTCAAAGTATAGGCTATCTTGGTGGTGGGGCCAAGATGGCAGAGTAGTCAGACACTTCCTGTGGTCCCTCTTACAACAAACCCCTGAAAAAAACAAGTGAATCAATTATATATGACAAGTTAGGAGCCCTGAATATCAAAGGCAAAGTTGAAGAATAGGACTGAGTGGCAGGGGGAAGGAGAAACGGTTCAGAAGTGAGGAGTTGCCAGACTCAACCCGGCAGGAATACCCTGCCTCTGAGGACTAGTGGCTCCGCCCATGACACCCAGCCACCCAAGACAGGGGTCCAAGGATAAGTGGTGCCTCCCAGTCCTCACGCCCAACAGCATTAGATGCCCCCAGGCCATCTGCAAAACCCACTCACTTACGTACTCTAGGGAATAGGGATATGCTTTCCTCACAGATAGTCAGGGGCAGTTGTCAGTCCCCTGCCTTACTCAGCACATGACCCCCCTACAACAGACAGAAATCTGTGTGTACACCAATCACCCCTGCTTGTCTAGGACTGTAGGTGAGAGCCTGCACCACACACTTGGTGACTGGCTATCTGGACACCTAAGCTGAGTCCATACAAGAAAAGCGAATGGACTACTGGGCTCGCATACCTAGAAAAAGCTTTAACCACCTGGTGACAGGCTATAGAGCTTCAAAGGCACCAATAATCAACTCGAACAGCCTATTTGGGCATAACAAAACAAAACAAGAAGCTAGGACACAGTAAGCAAACATGAAATAAATACAATAACTTACTGATAGCTCAGAGACAACAGTCAACATCAAATCACATAAAGAGGTAAACCAAGATGGCTTCAGCAAGCTCCCAAAACAAAGAATCAAGAAATCTTCCAGATGGAGAGAACTTCCAGAATTACCAGAGGTAGAATACAAAAGATTAATACACAGAACTCTTCCAGAGATCAGGGAGGAGATCAAGCCAAGGAACACACAGGCAAAGCATTAGAGGAACGTAAGTAGATTAGACAAGAGCATATTGACAAATTTAATAGCTGCAAGAATCCATCGAGAGACAGTAAACAGAAATTCAGGAAATTTCAGAATTAGACAATTCAGTAGAAAGTCATAAGCAGAACTGAGCGAACAGAAGTCAGAATTCGTGAAATTGAAGATTAGCTACTTGGCACCAAAAAATTTGAGGAAAAATCAGATAAAAGAATTTTAAAAAATGAAGAAATCCTAAGAAATATGTGGGACTTTATCAAGACGAATAACCTATGAGTGACCGGAGTACCAGAACAGGTGGGTAACAGAAAATACAGAGAGCATTATTAAAGATTTGCTGGCAGAAAACTTACCTGATATCATGAAAGATAAGACATCTAAGATGTTCATCAAACCCCACACAAGGTAGATCCCAAAAGAAAGTCTCCAAGAAATATATTAATCAAATGTGCCAAAACCAAAGATAAAGAGAATTTTAAGAGCAGCTAGGGATAAACGAAAAGTCACCCACAAAGGAGAGTCAATAAGACTAAGCTCGGGCTACTCAGCAGAAACCACGTAGGCAAGAAGGCAATGGGATGACATATATAAAGTCTTAAAGGAAAAAAATTGAAAGCCAGGAATTATATATCCAGCAAAACTGTCTCTCAAATATGATGATGAAATTAGGACATTTCCAGACAAACAGAAATTTAGGGAATTTGCAAAAACCAAACAAAAATTACAAGAAATACTAATGGTAGCCCTCTGGTTAGAAACTGAATAACGACCCAAAACTAGAACACAGAACAGAGCAACTAGATATCAACCCAGATAGGGAAATCACAAAAATAAATCAAAGCTAAGATGCTCAAAACACGGAAACTGAGATGTCATTATGTAAAAGATGACATTAAAACAAAAAAGAGGGACTAAAAAATGCAGTCATAGATCTTTCATATGGAGAGGATGTCGAGGCGATATAAAGAAATAACAGGTTGGTTTAAACTTAGAAAAATAGGGGTAAATATTAAGGTAACCACAAACTAAATTATCCTACGTATCAAAATAAAAAACAAGAAAAATATGAAGACTCAGCAGAAACAAAATCAACAACAAAAAAGATGAAAAGAAAATATATAAAGAAAAAACTAGTACAGAAAATTAAAAAGGAACAAAGAAACTGTCAAAAACACACACACAAAAAGACATCAAAATGATAGACTAAGCTCATAACAAAAAAAACTTTTTTTTTTTTTTACACTGAATATAAATGGACTAAATGCACCAATAAAGAGACAGAGAATTGCAGAATGGATAAAAAAACACAATCCATCTATATGCTGCCTATAAGAGACACACCTCAAGCTAAAAGACACAAAAAAGGTAAAACTCAAAGGATGGAAAAAATATATCAAGCAAACATCAATCAAAAAAAGCAAGAGTGGCAATATTAATTTTTGACAAAATAGACTTTAAAGTAAAATCCATCACAAAGAATAAAGAAGACACTACATAATAATTAAAGAGTCAATACACCAGGAGGACATAACTATAATAAATATTTACACATCTGACATGGCTCCAAAATACATAAAACAAACTCTAACAGCATTGAAAGTAAGATAGACAGCTCCACAATAATAGTAGGAGACCTCAACGCACCACTTTTGGTGAAGGACAGAACATCCAGAAAGAAGCTCAATAAAGATACAGAAGATCTAAATGCCACAATCAACCAACTGGACCACATAGACATATAAGAACACTCCACCCAACAGCAGCCAAGTATACTTTCTTTTCAAACCCATATGGAACATTCTCTAGAATAGGCCACATATTAGGCCATAAAGCCAGCCTTAACAGAATTCAAAACATCAAAATATTACAAAGCATCTTTTCTGACCACAAAGCCATAAAGGTAGAAATCAAGAAAAAAAGCAAGGAAAAAAATAATAAACTACATGGAAACTGAACAACACCTTGCCCAAAAACTATTGAGTTATAGAAGAAATTAAAGGTGGAATAAAGAAATTCATAGAATCCAACGAGAATGAAAACATATCCTACCAGAACCTTTAGGACACAGCAAAAGCAGTGCTCAGAGGTCAATTTATAGCAATAAATGCATGCATCCAAAAAGAAGAAAGGGCCAAAATCAAAGAATTAACCCTAGAACTCGAAGAAATAGAACAGCAAAAGAAACCCTCCGGCACCAGAAGACAGCAAATAATAAAAAATTACAGCAGAATTAAATGAAATAGAGAATAGAAAAAAAAAAATAAGTTAACAAGACCAAAAGCTGATTCTTTGAAAAGATCAATAAAATTGATAAACCACTGGCCAAACTGACAAAAGAAAAACAGGAGAGGAAGCAAATAACCCGAATAAGAAATGAGATGGGCAATATCACAAGAGACCCAATTGAAATTAAAAGAATCATTACAGAATACTATGAAAATTGTACTCTAACAAATTTGAACACCTAGAGGAAATGGACAAATTCCTAGAAACACACTACCTACCTAAACTGACACAAACAGAGGAAAAACAACTAAATAAACCTACAACAAAAGAAGAGATTGAAAAGGTTAATTTAAAAACTCCCAACAAAAAAAAAGCCCTGGCCCTGATGACTTCACTGGAGAATTTTACCAAACTTTCACAGAAGAGTGAACACTACTACTACTAAAGGTATTTCAGAGCATAGAAAAGGATGGAGAACTCCCAAACTCATTCTATGAAGCCAGCATAACCCTGATGCCAAAACCAGGTAAAGATATCACAAAAGAAAATTACAGACCAATATCCCTCATGAACTTAAATGCAAAAATCCTCAACAAAATTCTAGCAAACAGAATTCAACAACATATCAAAAAAATAATTCACCGTAACCAAGTGGCATTCATACCAGGCATGCCGGGATGGTTCAACATTAAAAAACAATCAAGGTAATCCACCACATAAATAAAACAAAAGACAAGAAAAGGCATTTGACAAAGTCCAACACCATTCATGATAAAAGAAAAAAACTCTCAGCAAAACAGGAATAGACAGGAAACTCCTCAACATAATAAAAAGCATTTATACAAAGCCAACATCATCCTAAATGGAGAGAGTCTGAAAACTTTCCCCTTGAGAATGGAAACCAGACAAGAATGCCCTTTATCACCACTCATTCAACCCTGTGGTTCTAGCCAGAGCAATGAGGCTAGAAAAAGAAGTAAAGGGCATCCAAATTGGTAAGGAAGAAGTAAAAGTATCCCTATTTGCAGATGATATGATCTTACACACAGAAAATCCCAAAAAATCCACAAGAAAACTACCGGAAGTAATAGATTTCAGCAAACTATCAGAATACAAAATAAACATATAAAAATCAGATGGATTCCTCTACACCAAAAAACAGAATGTCAAAGAAGAAATCACCAAATCAATACCATTTACAAAAGCCTCCAAGAAGATAAAATACTTAGGAATAAATCTTACCAGAGATGTAAAAGACCTATAAAAAGAAAACTACAAGACACTAGTGCAAGAAAACAAGAGAGACATACATAAGCGGAAAAGCATACCTTGCTCATGGATAGGAAGAATCAACATTGTGAAAATGTCTATTCTGCCCAAAGCGATCTAAAGATACAATGCAATCCTGACCCAAATCCCAATGGCATTTTTTAATGAAATGGAGAAACAAATCACCAACTTCACATGGAAAGCGAAGAGGCCCTGAATAAGTAAAGCACTACTGAAAAAGAAGAACAAAATGGGAGGATGGGAGGCCTCACACTACCAGATTTCAGAACCTATTATACCACCTTCCCCAAAACCCCAGTCAAAACAGCCCGGTACTGATACAACAACAGATACATAGACCAATGGAACAGAATTGAGAATCCAGACATAAATTCATCCACCTATGAGCAGCTGATATCTGACAAACCCCAAAGTCCATTATATGGCGAAAGAGCCTCTTTAACAAATAGTGCTGGCAGAACTGGATAGCCATCTGCAAAAAAAAAAAAGAAACAAGACCCATACCTCACACCATGCACAAAAACTAACTCAAAAGGGATCAAAGACCCAAATAAAAAATCTAAAATGATAAAGATCATGGGAGAAAAAATAGGACAATGCTAGGAGCCCTAATACATGGCATAAACAAAACATTACTAACAATACACAAACACCAGAACAGAAACTAGGTAATTGGGAGCTCCTAAAAATCAAACACTTATGCTCATCCAAAAGCTTCACTAGAAGAGTAAAAAGACAACCTACAGACTAGGAAAAAATTTTTGGCTATGACAAATGCAAACAGCATCGAATCTCTGAAATCTACACGATATTGCAAAACCTTAACAACAAAAAGACAAATGAGCCAATTTAAAAATGGGCAAAGGATATGAACAGGCACTTCACCAAAGAAGACATTCAGGTGGCTAACGGATAGATATATGAGGAAATGCTCACGATCATTAGCTATTAGGGAAATGCAAATCAAAACTACAATGAGATACCATCTCACCCCAACAAGGCTGACATTAATCCAAAAAACACAAAATAATAAATGTTGGAGAGGTTGTGGAGAGACTAGAACACTTATACACTCCTGGTGGGAGTGTAAAATGGTACAACCACTTTGGAAATCGATTTGGTGCTTCCTTAAAAAGCTAGAAATAGAACTAGCGTAACATCCAGCAATCCCACTCCTTGGAATATATCCTAGAGAAATAAGAGCCATCACACAAACAGATGAATACATACCCATGTTCATTGCAGCACTATTTACAATAGCAAAAAGATGGAAACAACAAAGGTGTCCATCAATGGATGAACAGATAAATTATGGTATATTCACACAAAGGAATACTATGCAATGACAGAGAACAATGATGAACCTGTGAAACATAACGTGGAGGAATCTGGAAGGCATTATGCTGAGTGAAATTAGTCACAAAAGGACAAATGTTGTATGAGACCACTATCATAAGAACTGAAGAAATGGTTTAAACAAGAAGGAAACATTCTTTGATGGTTACTAGGGTGGGAAGGGAGGGAAGGAGAGGGGTATTCACTATTTAGATAGTAGGCAAGAGTTGTTTTAGGTGATGGGAAGGACAACACACAATACAGGGGAGGTCAGCACAACTGGACAAATCCAAAAGCTAAGAAGTTTCCCGAATGCAACCAAACACTTCTAGGGACAGAGTAACGGGCATGAGTCTGGGGACCATGGTTTCAGGAGACATCTAGATCAATCAGCATAACAAAGTGTATTAAGAAAATGTTCCACCAACCACTTGGGTGAGTGGTGTTTGGGGTCTTAAAAGGTAGCAAGCAGCCATCTAAGATGCATCAATTGGTCTCAACACACCTGGAGCTAAGGAGGATGAAGAACACCAAAGACACAAGGAAAATATGAGCCCAAGAGAAAGAAAGGGCCACAGAAACCAGAGAGTCCATCAACCTGAGACCAGAAAAACTAGATGGTGCCCAGCTACCACCAATGGCTGCCCTGACAGGTAACATAACAGAGAATCCCTGACCGAGCAGGAGAAAAGTAGGATTCAGACATCAAATCTAGTAAAAGAACCAGGCTGAGTGGTCTGACTGAGACTGGAGGGACCCAAGAGGTCATGGCACCTGGACTCTGTTAGCCCAAAACTAAAACCATTCTCAAAGGCAACTCTTCAGACAAAGGTTAGACTGGACTATAAGACATAAAATGATACTGGTGAGGAGTGTGCTTCTTAGCTCAAGTAGACACATGAGACTATGTGGGCAGCTCCTGTCTGGAGGCAAGATGAGAAGGCAGAGGGGGACAGGAGCTGGTTGAATGGACATGGGTAACACAGCGTGGACAGGAGTGTGCTGTCACATTGTAGGGAGAGCAACTGGGGTCACATAACAATATGTGTGTAAGTTTTTGTATGAGAAACCTACTCGAATTGTAAACTTTCACTTAAACACGATAAAAAAAAAAAAGGTGGACTTTAAACCAACATGGCACCATAGACATGCTATGCCCTCCCTCCACAGCAAATACCCCCAAAAAACTAAGTAAAACAGAGAAAAACGCCATTCCTGGAAGCTGAAGTGTCAAATGAAGAGAAAAGGAGCTCAGCCAAGCACGGGAAGGAATAAAAAACTTACACAGGCTAGAAAGCTAGGAGGGACACGCGCAGAGGGCCCCATATGCTAATACAACACAGATTCGCCATCTTGGACTCCTGTTGGGGATAGGCAGACACGGAGCACGTGAACGCAGCTACTGGGAACTCTTGCCAGGAGACAGAGCACCCAGTAATCAGTAATACACTCTTTCCCACCCCTCATTCTCTCCCTGCTGCTCTACCTCCGAGCTTCCTGGCTGGCTGCAGTGGCTCACCCAGCGGGAAGTGCAGCTTTCGTGCTGCTTGGATCTGCCCCACCCACATTGGAGATTGGCGGATAGGCAGTATCAGACAGCAACTTCACCAAGTTCCCAGCAGGAGACAGAGCACCCGATAACAAGCGATATATGCTTTTCTAATCCCCCTCCCCCTCCCTCTTCGGCCTCCTCTGCTTCCTGCCAGCTGCAGTCTGTTGGTGGGGAGGTAACTGCTTTGGCCTCAGGCTGCTTGGGTTTGCCATGCTGACACTGGCCTGGCCCCTGAGCTGGTGTTGGTTCTTTCCATCTCTCTTGGTTTCTTCTGTGCCTCCTACCACCTCCCCCTCCTTTCTCTGGATCACTGGGCTCCATGTACCATCTTTGCTTCTTCTTGAAAGCTGGGAAGCCAGGCTCAATTGTGGAGTCACTCCCCCAGCCTGCCGCACCATGCTTGTGGGATCCCTGGGGCTTTTTTTTTTTTCCCTTGCTTTGCTTTGTTCTGTTTTGTTTTCTTTTTCTTTCCACAGCTTGGGGGCCCCTTCTAGCCAGGCTCTGTTGCATGGCTTAGGAGCCACTCCCCCAATCTGTGCAGCCATGAAGGTGGGATCCTTGAGGGCATTTCTTTTTTTCTTCTTTTCTCTCTCTCTTTCCCTCTGTCTTTCTTCATTTCTCAGTTCTTGTCTCTCTACATTTATATTCTTTTCCTGGCTCCTGAATACCTGGTGCTGTATGACATCTGTACCCCCTCTAGCCAGGCTATACTGCACAGCCTGGGAGCCACTTCCCAGTCTTAGCAGTCCCCCCAGTGGGACTCTGGGACTCCTGGGGGGCTTCTCTTTTCTTTTCCAAATTTTTATCTAGTTATTTTTTCTTTTTTTCCCTTTTTTATTTTTGCATTTCTCTATTTCTCAGTTTCTCATCTCCACTCCAGTGGGAAGCTCCCTTAGCCCTCTTTTTTTCTTTTCTTTCTTTGCTTGTTTGTTTTTGGCTCCTGTTTCTCTCTCCACTCTCTCCTCTTTCCCATACCCCTATTCGATCCACACATCACAACCTCCCCCTCTTTCCTGCCTACCCGCACCATGCACCGAACATCACGCCCCTGAGCAGCACAGGCACGGCCTACTGGAACCTGCCCAGCACTGATTCCTGGCCCACTCTGTCAGCCATAGTATGTGCCACAAACAACCCATCCCAGCCCCTCCCCTTCAGCTGGACCTGCCCTGCTGCACCACAGCTGAATGATTGGCCCTGCCCATTGGATAAGGAGATGAAAAGTATCGTGACTACAGATGACCAAACAACAAAGAAGCCCACCTGCTCAGACATAACCAAATAAAACAAAAAAACAGGACAAAACAAACAAATCTACAATCAAGAAACAAAGAAAATAACAGCAGACAATATCAAAACATATAAAACAGGAGAGGATGGTTCCAGTAGGCATCCAAAATAAAACACCAGATGATTTTCCAGTACAAGAAAAGCCACTAGAACTACCTGACAGGGAACTCAAATCTCTAATATTCAGAGAAATCCAAGAGTTGAAGGAAAAAGCAGACAAAAATGAGGAAAAAATAGACAAATTTATGGAAAAGGCAGACAAACTCATAGAAAATACAGACCCAAAAATGGAACAATTCAGGAAAATAATACAGGAACAAAATGCCAAAATGAATTCACAACTAGAAATCATACAAAAACAATTAGAAATCCAAAAGATAAACAAGATTTCAGAAATGGGCAGCGCCATAGAAGGGCTGAAGGGCAGGTTTGAAATGATGGAAGACAGGATCAGCAAAATTGAAGACAAACACTTGGATACAATTTTGTTTGAGGAAAAATCAGAAAAAAAGAATGAAGAAAAATGAAGAAACCCTGAGAATTATGTGGGATATAATCAAAAGCAAAAATTTATGAGTGATCGGAGTTCCAGAACAGGGAGAGAAAACAGATAACAGAGATCACTGAAGAATTGCTGACAGAAAACTTCCCTAATATCATGAATGATGAAAAGCTGACTCTTCAAGAAGCTCAACGAACCCCATATAGGATAGACCCCAAAAGAAAAACACCAAGGCATATCATAATCACACTTGCTAAAACCAAAGACAAAGAAAAAATCCTGAGAGCACCTTGAGGAAAACAAAAAGTCACATACAGAGAAGAAAAAATAAGATGAAACTCTGATTATTCAGCAGAAACCATGCAGGCAAGAAGGCAATGGGATGACATACGTAAAACCTTGAAAGAAAAAAATTGCCAACCAAGAATAATATATCCTGGAAAACTTTCATTAAAATATCGTGGTGAAATTAGGACATTTCCAGATAAACAGAAATTAAGGGAATATATAAAAAACAAACCAAACTTATAACAATTATTAAAGGGAGTCCTTTGGTCTGAGAACATACATCATCAGACCACAGCCTGAATCTAGGATGCAGGATTGTACCAGCCAGATACCAACCTAGGAAACAAACTCTCAAGGACTATCTAAAACCAAAACAGTTGCAACAGGGAACCAGAGAGGTTAATCTGTAAATGACAACAACATCAATAAAAGAGGGAATAAATGGCATAGGTATAGAACTTTCTAATAGAGAGGAAGGCAAGGTGATACCAAGTAATAATAGACTGGTTCAAACCTAGGGAGATAAGGGTAAATTTTAAGGTAACCACAAAGAAAGTTGGCAAACCTACTCATCAAAACAAAGAAGAAAAACATAAAGTCTCAATAAAAACAAAATCTACCAAAAAAAGAAAGAAATGAAAAAGAAATCCACAAACAAAAAGAACGCAGCACAGGAGAGTAAGAGAAACCAAGAAAATGTTAGCACCACACACACACAAAAAAAAGTTACACAACACTAAAGAACAATGATGAATCTGTGAAGCATCTCATAACATGGATGAATCTGGAGGATATTAGGCTGAGTGAAATAAGTCAATCACAAAAGGACAAATATTTTATGAGACCACTACTGTAAAAACTCATGAAAAGGTTTACATACAAAAAGAAACAATATTTGATGGTTACCAGGGAGGGCAGGGGTGGGGATGGAAAAACACTTAATAGACAATAGATAAGCAGTAACTTTGGTGAAGGGTAAGACAGTACACAATACTGGGGAAGCCAGCACAACCTGTACAAGGCAAGACCACGGTAGCTCCTAAAACACATCCAAACTCCCCGAGGGAAAAAATTGCTGGGCTGAGGGCTGTGGGGATCACGGTCTCGGGGAACATCTAGCTCACCTGGCATAAGATAGTTTATATAGAAAATGTTCTACATTCTACTTTGGTAATTAGTGTCTGGGGTTTTAAAAGACTGTAAGCAGCCATCTAGAATACTCCACTGGTCTCACCCCTTCAGGAGCAAGGAAGAATGAAGAAAACTAAAGATACAAGGCAAAGATTAGTCCGAAGGACTGATGGACCACATTTATCACAGCCTCCACTAGACTTAGTCCAGAACAACAAGATGGTGCCCAGCTACCACCACTGACTGCTCTGACAGGGATCACAATAGAGGGTCCCGGACAGAGCTAGAGAAAAATGTAGAACAAAATTCTAACTCAAAAAGAAAGACCAGACTTGCTGGCCTGACAGAGACTGGAGAAATCTTGAGAGTACAGCCCCTGGACACCCTTTCAGCTCAGTGATGAGGCCACTCCTGAGGTTCACCCTCCAGCCAAAGATTAAGCAGACCCATGGGGGGGGCGGGGTGGAAACAATACTACAGGGACACACCAGCCCTGGGGCAGAGACTGGAAGGTAGGAGGGAACAGGAAAGCTGGTAACAGGGAACCCAGGACTGAGAAGGGAGAGTGTTGACATGTCCCGGGGTTGTTAACCAATGTCATACAACAGTGTGTGTGCTAGCTGTAAAATGAGAAAATAGTTTGTTCTGTAAACCTTCATCTAAAGTTCAATTCAAAAATAAAGGTAAATAAATAAATAAAAGTTTAGAGCATCACAGAATGACAGTATTGGGGAGTCTTCTAGTCTCAACCAGTTAAGTCTGGACCTAAAAATTTGAGTTCTGTGTTCCATAGGTTTTCCAAAGGCTGATTTTTCAGAAGTAAATTGCCAGGCCTTTCTTCTAAGGTGCCTCTGGGTAGACTTGACCCTCTAACCTTTCGCTTAGCAGCTGAGTTCATTAACCATCTGCACCACCCAGTGACTCCTACCAGCAAGAAGTCATATATTAACAAAGAAGTTTACAGCCTAGTTTGGGAATAAGCCAAGTATTGCACTATATTATCAATGCCTATCAAGATCCATTCTCTAAAATAAATACCTGAAGATCTAAATCTAAAATAAGTACATGAAGATCCAAATCTGGTTTGAGAGATGGGGGAGGAAGCCAGGAAAAGACTTTATGGAAGAAATATTTTTCACATGCACAGGCTTAGGGCTAGAGTTGAAGACTGGGAATCAGAGAACAGAACTTACAGAGCAAGACACTGATTCTTTCATTATATTCAGTGCCTAATCACAACGCTAAGCAGTATGCTAAATGCTAAGGATATAATGTTGAGGGGGTTGTTCAATAAGCTAATTAAGCAGGATTGTAGGGAGAAATTGAGGAGAGATAGATTTAGACCATCTTTTGGGAAGTTTTCACGTGAAAGGTTAGAGGAGTTTTATCTCCATCAAGGTAAAAACCTCAGTAGTTCAAAAATCCACGAAGGTAGTAGATCTAAAGCAAAGAAAGAAACACTGGTCATAATGACAGAATGAGGAACTGAGGCCAAGTAGAAAAGCACTGTGTAACAAAATGCATCGTTTAGTGAATTTACAAGATTTTCTCTATTTATCCCTTCAAATCCTTCCTTGAGGGAAAAAAAAAAAATTAAAAAAGAGGGGGAAAAATTCCATCATCTCCCTGTTGACACTGAGGAGAACCTTTAAAAACAAACATTTTCTGGCTTTTTAGTTCAAGTTTGATTTTTTTTTTTTTTTTTGAGGTGGTGCATGTAAGAAAATAAATTCTTTAAAACTGAATTGCTCATAACTTAATTTTTAACAAATTATCAAGGTTTTTAATTTTAGCAGATTTCTAATAGACTTACACACTAACTTTAAAATGATCAAATCTTTGCAAATCAAATTTTCACTTCAATTAATATAATGACTTAGATTTGTAATGACCCTTCAATAAGTACTATAAACATTTCTTTCAAATTATGTAACTCCTTTCGAAAGTATGGTAAATTAGGAGGAAGAGCAAGGTAAGGTTCATTACTTTCCTAGGTTTTAAAATATGATAGTTTTACATCTCAACATTCCAAGTTTGCTACGGTATCTTCTTCTCACTTCTGCTCATAATCATTCCTCTCGATGCTTATCTCATTCTATCCACGTTTCTTTTTTTTTCTTTCTTTTTTTTAATCTCCGTAAGAAACTAAATTTAGCAGTTGCCAAAAGTCCCCTTACTTCTATTTACACATCTTCCTCTTGGCATATAAATTTTATCAAGGTCTTAATTTCTCAGAATAAAACTTGGTCTCCGGTGTGATTCACAGGACAAAGCTCTGGACTCATTCTGGATTTTAAAAGCATAGAACTTTGGTGCAAATTTTCTCTACATTCAGCGAAAATTTGTCTTCTACAATTTCCAAATTTTAGCAACTGCCTTTCGATATACTTCAAAAGAGGGAACAGATTTCCAAGTTACTAGAACGGAATCTCCTGTCTCATAAGCAATCTTACTTTTTTTTCCTTTTTTCCAGATTTCCGGTGGTGGAAGCTTGCTGACATACCAAGACTGAAATTGGTAAACATCAGAGTGAAGAAAGGTGAGATCATTCTAAAATAGTATAATTTTTGATCTAACAAACAAACAAATAACTATGAAAAGACAGTGGCAAGAGAGAACTAAGTAGCAGAAAAGGTTGAGGAAAATAAAAATGGACAAATAGAGTCAATCAAAAATAAGCTAAATCTCATACAAAATTCTTGTTCCAATGTAGGAAGGCCACCAACACTCAGTCCAAGGAATAAGGAATCCAGCAATGGATACATTTATGTAGATTTCATACTTAATAGTACACAAGAAGTCATATTAAGAACACCTTTTCTAATTATTAAAAATTTTTTATGCATTTCAAGGCACCTCCTTATGAACTGGAGAAGAGGACGGAACACAAAAATAACTAGGATAAGACCACTTCTCTGGGAATGCTGAGTCTAGTGGGAAGATCCTGGAGCAGTAATTCTAACACACAGCATGGTAAGTGATAATATTGAAGGAAGGAGTCTAAGCTGCACTGAAGGCACTGGCAAAAAACAAGGTTCCAGGAAGTGAAAGAGTATCAATTGAGATGTTTCAACAAATGGATGCAATGCTGGAAGTTCTCACTTGTCCATGTCAAGAAATTTGGAAGATAGCTACCTGGCCAACCAATCAGAAGAGATCCATATTTGTGTCCATTCCAAAAAAAAAAGTGATTCAACCGAACATAGAAATTATCAAACAATATCGTTAATACCTCACACTAGTAAAATTTTGCTGCAGATCGTTCAAAAACGGCTGTAGCAATACATGGACAGGGAACTGCCAGAAACTCAAGCTGGATTCAGAAAAGGACGTGGAACAAGGGACATCATTGCTGATGTCACACAGATCATGGCTGAAAGCAAAGAATACCAGAAAGATGTTTACTTGTGTTTTATTGACTATGCAAAGGCATTTAACTGTGTGCATCATAACAAACTATGGATAACCTTGCAAAGAATGGGAATTCCACAACACTTAACTGTGCTCATGAGGAGCCTGTACATGGAACAAGAGGCAGTCGTTCAACAGAACAAAGAGATAATAGGCAGTTTAAAGTCAGGAAAGGTGTGGGTCAGAGTTGTATCCTTTCACCATACGTATTCAATCTGCATGTTGAGTAAATAATCTGAGAAACTAAATTATATGAAAAAGAACATGGCATCAGAGTTTCAGGAAGAGTCATTAACAACCTGCGATATGCAGACGACACAGCCTTGCTTGCTAAAAGTGAAGAGGACTTGAAGCACTTAGTGATGAAGAGCACAGACTACAGCCTTCATTATGGACTACACCTCAAAATAAAGAAGACAAAAATCCTCACAACTGGACCCTATAAGTAACGTCACGAAAAACGGAAAAAAGACTGAAGTTGCCAAGGATTTCATTTTACTTGGATCTACAATCAACGCCCATGGAAGCAGCAGTCAACAATCAAACGATTTTTGCATTGGGCAAATCTGCTGCAAGGAATCTCTTTAAAGTGTTAAAAAATGAAGATATTGCTTTGAAGACTAAGGTGTGCCTGACCCAAACCATGGTGTTTTTAATCGTCTCATATGCATGCAAAAGCTGGACAACAGATAGGAGAGACTGATAATAAGAAAAACTGAAGAATTGATGTCTTTGAATTATGGTGTTGGCAAAGAATACAGAATATACCATGGGCTGCCAAAAGAACATAAAAATCTGTCTCAGAAGAAGTACAATCAGAATGTTCCTTAGAAGTGAGATGGCGAGACTTTGTCACACATAATTGGGACACGTTATCGCTATGAGTCAGAATCGACTCGTCGGCACTGGATTTGGTTTTTGTTTGGTATCAGAAGGGACCAGTCCCTGCAGAAGGACATCATGCCTGGTAAAGCACAGGGTCAGTGAAAAAGAGGAAGACCCTCAATGAGATGGATTGACACAGTGGCTGCAACAGTGGGCTCAAGCATGGCAATTATTGTAAGGAGAGCCCCGGAGCAGGCAATGTTTCATTTTGTTGCACACAGAGTTGCTATGAGTCGGAACCCATCCAACGGCACCCAACAACAACAATAACAACATGGTTTCACACAATTTTACTGAAAAAAAAATTATAATGTTACCATCGGTTCATTGATTTTCATGTTTTCCCCCTTGTTAACACAGGAATTCCCCATGTGTCTATCAGTTTGTCGTACTGTGGGGCTTGGGTGTTGCTCTGATGCTGGAAGCTATGCCACCAGTATACAGATACCAGCAGGGTCACCTATGGAGGACAGGTTTCAGCTGAGCTTCCAGACTAAGACAGACTAGGAAGAAGGACCTGGCAGTCTACTTCTAAAAAGCCTTAGCCAGTGAAAACCTTATGAATAGCAGCAGAACACTGTCTGATATAGTGGTGGAAGATGAGCCCCCCAGGTTGGAAGGCACTCAAAAGATGACTGGGGAAGAGCTGCCTCCTCAAAGTAGAGTCGACCTTAATGACGTGGATGGAGTAAAGCTTTTGGGACCTTCATTTGCTGATGTGGCATGACTCAAAATGGAAGAAACTGCTGCAAATATCCATTAATAATCGGAACCTGGAATGTACGAAGTATGAATCTAGGAAAACTGGAAATAGTCAAAAATGAAATAGAACGCACAAACGTCAATATCCTAGGCATTAATGAGCTGAAATGGACTAGCATTGGCCATTTTGAATCAGACAATCATATAGTCTACTATGCTGGGAATGACAACACAAAGAGGAATGGTGTTGCATTCATTGTCAAAAAGAACATTTCAAGATCCATCCTGAAGTACAACGCTGTCCGTGATAGGATAATATCCATACGCCTACAAGGAAGACCAGTTAATATGACTATTATTCAAATTTATGCATTGAACAGTAGTGACCAAAGACCAGATGAGTTGTGGAATGACATCAAGGACATCATCCAAGAAAAAAGCAAGAGGTCACTGAAAAGACAGAAAGAAAGAAAAGACCAATATGGATGTCAGAGGAGACTCTGAAACTTGCTCTTGAGCATCAAGCAGCTAAAACAAAAGAATGAATTGATGAAGTAAAAGAACTGACCAGAAGATTTCAAAGGGTGTCTTGAGAAGACAAAGTAAAGTATTACTACTGACATATGCAAAGAGCCGGAGATAGAAAACCAAAAGGCAAGAACACGCTCAGCATTTCTCAAGCTGAAAGAACCGAAGAAAAAATTCAAGCCTCGAGTTGCAATAGTGAAGGATTCCATGGGAAAAATATTAAACAATGCAGGAAGCATCAAAAGAAGATGGAAGGAATACACAGAGTCATTATACCAAAAAGAATTAGTCAATATTCAACCATTTCAAGAGGTGGCATATGATCAGGAACCGATGGTACTGAAGGAAGAAGTCCAAGCTGCTCTGAAGGCATTGGTGAAAAACAAGCCTCCAGAAATTGATGACATATGTTTCAACATACAGATGCAGTGCTGGAGGTGCTCACTCATCTATGCCAAGAAATATGGAAGACAGCTTCCCGGCCAACTGACTGGAAGAGATCCATATTTATGCCTATTCCCAGGAAAGGTGATCCAACCGAATGTGGAAATTGTAGAACAATATCATTAATACCACACGCAAGCAAAATTTTCCTGAAGATCATTCAAAAACGGCTGCAGCAGTATATCGACAGGGAACTGCCAGAAATTCAGGCCAGTTTCAGAAGAGGACATGGAACCAGGGATATCATTGCTGATGTCAGATGGATCCTGGCTGAAAGCAAAGAATACCAGAAGGATGTTTACCTGTGTTTTATTGACTATACAAAGGCATTCGACTGTGTGGATCATAACAAACTATGGATAACACTGCGAAGAATGGGAATTCCAGAACACTTACTTGTGCTCATGAGGAACCTTTACATAGATCAAGAGGCAGTTGTTAGGACAGAACAAGGGGATACTGATTGGTTTAAAGTCAGGAAAGGTGTGCGTCAGGGTTGTATTCTTTCACCATACCTATTTAATCTGTATGCTGAACAAATAACAGGAGAAGCTGGGCTATATGAAGAAGAACAGGGCATCAGGATTGGATGAAGACTCATTAACAACCTGCATTATGCATATGACACAACCTTGCTTGCTGAAAGTGAAGAGGACTTGAAGCACTTACTAATGAAGCTCAAAGACCACAGCCTTCAGTATGGATTACACCTCAACATAAAGAAAACAAAAATCCTTACAACTGGACCAATGAGCAACATCATCATAAATGGAGAAAAGATTGAAGTTGTCAAGGATTTCATTTTACTTGGATCCACAATCAACAGCCGTGGAAGCAGCAGTCGAGAAATCAAAAGACGCATTGCATTGGGCAAATCTGCTGCAAAGGACCTCTCCAAAGTGTTGAAGAGCAAAGATGTCACCCTGAAGACTAAGGTGTGCGTGACCCAAGCCATGGTATTTTCAATCACATCATATGCATGTGAAAGCTGGACAATGAATAAGGAAGACCGAAGAAGAGTTGATGCCTTTGAATTGTGGCGTTGGCGAAGAATACTGAATATACCATGGACTGCCAAAAGAACGAACAAATCTGTCTTGGAAGAAGTGCGGCCAGAATGCTCCTTAGAAGCAAGCATGGCGAGGCTGTGTCTTACATACATTGGACATGTTATCAGGAGGGATCAGTCCGTGGAGAAGGACATCATGCTTGGCAGAGTACAGAGTCAGCAGAAAAGAAGAAGACCCTCAATGAGGTGGATCGACACAGTGGCTGCAACAATGAGTTCAAGCATAACAATTGTAAGGATGGCACAGGACCGGGCAGTGTTTTGCTCTGTTGTGCATAGGGTCGCTATGAGTCAGAACCGACTCAATGGCACCTAAGAACAACAACACAGGAATCAAGTAATATATTTCACAATGCCACTAATATTTCATTTCATTACTACATTAAAAATGGAGTAAATGGTTTTTTGGCTTAAGATTCTATCAATCGTAAAATTGTTCGTATTTTTCAATTACTTCCCCAAATAAATATGAGGACTTTAAACACTTTATACCTCTATTTGTGTGGCTATTATTGTGTTATATTTAAAATCAATATTTTTAAACCCCCAAGGCATTTTTAAGTATGCTCAATATTATCCTGGGCCTCAGTCACATATTTAAAACTGATTTTTACCCTTTTGTGCAATTCAGATTTTCCACCTAACATCATTTTCATTCTGTGAAAAATACAAACTTCAGAATTTCATTTATAAGGGTCACTGGTGACAAACTCTCAGCTTTTGTTCTGCAAGTGTTTTGATTTCATCCTACGTTGGCAGGTATTTTCTTCTAACGTTGAAGATGTCAGTCCTCTGTGTTCTGGCTTCCATTGTTGCTGGTGAGAAGTCATCTGTCTCTCCTTCTCCCTAGTCGTCTACCATCTTTTAAAATTTTTTTGTATTTAGTATCCTTAAGCTTCACTATGATATGTCTTGAATGTTTTTACTGCTATGTTTAAAATTGCTTGGGCTTTTGAATCTATAGGTTGGCATCTTTCATCACTTCTGAAAAATTTCTAGCCATTGTTTCTTCAAATATTTCCTCTATCCTAGTCTATGTTTTCTTTTCTGCTAGGATTCTCATTAAGCATGTGGTAAGCCTTCCCATTCTACCCTGTATGCCTCAACCTGTCTTCTCTATTTTTTATTGTTTCTACTCTCTGTGCTGTATTCTAGATTGGGATTATCAAACTATGCCCCATGGGCCAAATATAGCCCATGAGCTGTTTTTGTATGGCCTTTAATCTAAGAATTTTTTTTTTTAATTTTTAAAAGATTGTAAATTAAAAAAAAAAAATCACACACAAAGAAAAATATGCAACAGATACTATATGTGGCCCATGAAGCTTAAAATACTTATCTTGCCCTTTACAGGAAAAAGTTAGTTGACCCCTGTTCTACATATTGTCTCTAGCCTATTTTTTGCTTCACCAATTCTTTCTAGAGTGTTGTCCAATACACTGTCCAACTTTTCCTTTGAGTTTTTAATGCATTACCGTATTTTTCATTTCTAGTACTCCATTTGGAAAACCCTGGTGGCATAGTGGTTAAGTGCTACGGCTGCTATCCAAAGGGTCGGCAGTTTGAATCCACCAGGCGCTCCTTGGAAACTCTATGGGGCAGTTCTACTCTGTCCTACTGGGTTGCTGTGAGTTGGAATCGACTCGATGGCACTGGGTTTTTTTTCTGGGTAGTACTCTATTTAGCCATTCCTCACATGTGCTTTGTTACTTTTTATCATTTACTGTATCCTACAGATCTCCTTAGGCTTATTGTCTGTTTTTAAAACATAGTAAGCATGGTTGTTTTGTATTCTACATCTAATCCTGGTTATTCTAGCATCTTCAATCTTTGTAGTTGATTTCTATTGTCCCTTTGTGCTGCTTAGCGTTCATGGTGTCTTTTTTCCCGTGCTTTATTATTTTTGACAGTGAATTCATTATTTGCACTTAAAATAAAAGTGCCCTCCTACTAAGAGGATCTGCATTTGCTGCTGACAGGTAGTTTGAGGGTCCCTGGTCCATACAGGTGAGAAGAACCTAGGCTTGAAATTCATAGAACACCAGTTTTACTTTTGCTCATCCTTTTCCTGAGGGTCTTGCCCTTTAAGGCCCTCTTCTCACTCTGAGGAGATTCCCCAGGCTGTAGTTTCTGCCCCCCTCCTTTTACAGTGCTGACAAAATAAAAGTTCACTTTCACTGGTGTCAGCAAATGCACTCAGAACAAGTGTGGCTTCCATGTTCCAGTGTTCTCGCTTCTCTGGGCTCTGGTTCTCCCTTTAGTTTTACCTGGGAAGCCCTTACCATCTTGTCTTCTTTTTGATGCTTTCATAAATACATATTTTTAAATATTCTGTTCAACAGTTTTACTTATTTTCAGCAGGAAGTTTGGTTATACTAACCTATCTTTAAGGAGCCATGGTAGCACAACTGTTAAGCATTCAGCTACTAACCAAAGGTTGACAGTTCAAACCACCCAGTTTGCTCTTATAAAGACTACAGTCAAGAAAACCCTATGCAGAAGTTCTGCTCTACCATGTGGGGTCGCTATGAGTTGGAATCAACTCCAAAGCACCCAATTAACAAGAACAACCTACCATTATTAGAAAACAGAAACCCAAGTTCAATTTTTTAATTATGTTGTTGCCATTTAGAGAATTGAGTTCTTCATATTTTGGTGCTAAGAAACTAAGCAAAATATTTTCCATTAACCAAAGAAACTAATAAAAATGCATGTTGGAAAAAGAATGCCTGTTGGATGTAGCCCAGGGCTATGATATTCCACATGCCCCTAAAAAGTCTTAACCAAAAAATCAAACCCACTCTATCAATTCCAACTCATAGTGACTCTATAGGACAGAAGAAAACTGCCCCACAGAGTTTTTTAAGGAGCGGCTGGTAGATTCAAACTGCTAACCTCTTGGTTATCAGCCAAGCTCTTAATCACTGTGCCACCAGGGTTCCAAAATATCTTACGGTACCACTAACTACTATTTAGTATTATCTTGCTACCTAAATCACCAAAAAACCAAACCCATTCCAATCGAGTCAATTCCGACTCATAGCTACCCTGTATGAAATCTCCCTATTCCATATAAGAATTGTGCTGAAAAAGAAAATAAATTATTAATAGAACTGTATCCACAAATCCTATAATTTCTAAAGGATAGGATTTCCTTTCTGATGTATTTTTACTGCCATTAATGTAATTCTTCATTACTTCATTACTTTAGTAGTCAAAACAGACTAATGAGATTGTTTTCAAGTATTTAAAACAGGGGTACTTAGTTAACTAACATAAGGCTAGTCAATGTTTTAGTCACACGGATGGCGAACTGCATGCCATTTTCCTGTCCTGGTACCCATTCTAGCACACTCTCCCAAGCTCCAAATCTTTCCAGACAGCAACAAGGCATTCCAGGGGCAATAACATCCTCCTCCCCTTGCATGTAAAGCCATCTAAGCCACTTTCCCACTTCTTCCCTTCCCACGTTGACCACACATACTCCTCAGCTTCTCGCTGCGTAGAGGTCAGCTTACACAATCATCTCTCACACTACAAACACACGCTCCTCAACATTCAACCTGTCAACCTGCCTACTCCGTTTTTCTTTTAATCTCAGTTCATTCTTTTTTTATTGTGATAAAAACATGTATAACAAAATGTACATGTTATGTATAACAAAACATTTGCCAATTTAACATTTTTCACATGTACAATTCAGTGATATTATTTATATCATTGCATTGTGCAACCATCACCACTATCCATTTCCAAATTCTTCCATCACCCTTAACAGAAGCTCAGTGACCTCAAGCAATGACTCCCTCTTTCTCCTCCCTCCCACCCCCAGCAATCACTAATAAACTTTAGTCTGTATGCATTTGCCTAGCCTAGCTATTTCATGTCAGTGAGATAATACAGTATTTGTCCTTTTGTGACTGACTTATTTCACTCAGCATAATGTTTTCAAGGTTCATGCATGTTATAGCATGTATCAGAACCTAATTTCTCTACATGTCTGAGTAATACTCCATAGCATATATACACTACATTTTGTTTATCCATTTTTCTGTTGATGGACATTTAGGTTGTTTCCACCTTTTTAGCTATTGTGAATAGTGCTACAATGAACACAGGCCTACAGGTGTTTGTTTGCCTTCCTGCCTTCAATACTTTTGAGTATATACTTAGGGTTGGGATTTCTGGATCATATGATAGCTCTGTTCAGCTTTTTTGAGGAATCGCCGAACTGTTTTCCACAGCGACTATACCATTTTTCATTCCCAAAATGCAATTCCTCTATGTCCTCGCCAACACTTGTTTTCAGTTTTTCTGATTATAACCATCCTAATAAGGGTGAAGTGGTATCTTATCGTGGTTTTGATTTGCATTTCCCTAATGACTAATGATGCTGAGTATCTTTTCATGGTCTTGCTAGCCATTTGCATATCTTATTTGGTGAAACATCTATTCAAATCCTTTGCCTATTTTTTGATTGGGTTGTTTGTCTTCTTGTTGTTAAGCTGCCCATTCTATTTTAACATTTTGAAAAATTTACTAAAGACTTTGAAGTAGTAGAATAGTTCCAGTTATACCAATGCATCAAGAAAAAGCAAAATCAGAAATCTAAGTGAAATTAAACATGATATATGCCATTCATCCTAGTATATAGTTATAATTTATATGTACAGTATATACTTAGTTCTTGAGCACACAGAAAGCTCCTTTCATATGGTCACCTAAATATCCATCCATGCTCATATGGTAGAACGTTTACTTTCCTTAATTACCAGGCTTCGTTTTTAAACTCCATTCTTACTTTGATTAATTAAATATATTGCAAGAATCTTTTCATTTACTCTCCTAAACAGTGCATGTTCCTTCAGCATGCATGTTTGTATAGGATAGGCACCGAGCCATTTAACGCTGCTTTCACGAAAGTAACATGATTATACATTGGGAACTTGTACACGATTTACAAACCAATTATCGACTTCTATATTGGAAATCCTGGGGGCGTAGCAGTTAAGTGCTATGGCTGATAACCACAGGGTTGGCAGTTCGAATCTACCAGGCGCTCCTTGGAAACTGCATGGGAGAGTTCTACTCTGTCCTATAGGGTCACTATGAGTCAGAATTGACTTGATGGCAATGGGTTTTTTTGTTTGTTTGTTTTTATATTGTCTAAACCTATAGTATAAAACACTGGAACCAATAAATTAACTGAAAAAAAAATGTGTCAGCAGGCAACAAGGGCTGGTAGATTAAATGGGTAAAAAGGTTTAGAATATTTAAATTCAGATATAAATACATGTATACATCACATCATCAATTTATATCTTGCAAAACAGTGAGAAACCCTTTACTTTCTCTCCCTGTACCTATTGTTGTCAGTTGCCATGGAGTTGATTCATGGAGGCCCCATGTGCACAGTAGCACTGCTCCATAGGATTTTCAAAGTCGTGACCCCTTGGAAGCAGATCACCAGGCCTGTCTTCCAAAAACCTGTAAATGGGCTCAAACTACTCACCTTTCAGCTACTAACTGAGCCACTTAACAGTTTGCACCACCCAGGGACTTCCCTGTATCTATTAGTTCTAATCTGTGTATTTTGAGTGTAGATATTAAGATCAATGAGGGAAGGAGAGAATGAAGGGATGGTGGTGATTCTTAAAATATTCTCCCCCAAACCACTCTAATTTTTCCAATTCTGCATTAAAAAATGGATAATTTTTAATTAATTCAGTAAACTTCATGAATGAATTCTAACAAAATTAATAAATTCAAGAAATTCATAAATATAACCACTACAAACAGCAAAGCAGAGTTACCACCGAAAAGAAGCATGTCAGCAAGGTTGACTATCTAGCCCTTTTCTCTGTCCCTAACAGTTCTGTCAAATAAATCAGCTTTTAGTTTTATTCTCCCAAACTCTTCATTTCCTAACCACAGAACTACTCTGTCAGTTCTAAGTGGAGGGAACTGAAACACTGAATACCGATTATAACTCTTAGATTTGACGCAAAAGCAAGTCTCAAAATTTAAATAAATTGAGATTTAAAAATAATCAACCCCTAAAACTACAATCTAGTATGTAACTTCCGTAAAAGCCATATGAATAATAAGGAAAAGATTTTCAAGTTAATCTATTAGACAATGATAAGGAAATTGCATATACCCCTTAAATAATAACTCTCCATTTAATTATAGTCAAAAAAATTAACTTTAAGAAAATGAAACTATTTTTACATTCAATTTGGCATTATAGGCATGTTTTTTCCATACAAAGGTAGCAAGGTTATCAGTCCCACTTTAATGCATCCTTACAGAGACGTCGAGTCCTGTCTCCTACTAAAACTATGATTTAGCTGTACAGTAAGCTATTTACATGTCTGCACTAATTTCCTTTTCAGATAGTCCAGACTTCAACTTTATTCTGCAAAATCATTTTCAATGACATATTTAATCTCTAGGTTATTGCTTAAATTACACATGTGCCACCCTCTAGTCCAGATCTTGGCTGGCGACCTTGGCAGCAGCTGCCACAAATTTCAGAGGACTATTATTATGTTTGATAGGAGCCACATGGGCCTGTCGGCCACAACAATTTGTACCCCTATGACCTAATCTAATCTATCAGATTTTAGTAATTTTTTTTTTAAGGAACAAAGGGTAATCCGTGTAGCACCCATGATTCAGAAACAGAAAAAAAAAAATGTTCCAGAGACGAGGCATCCTAAAATCACCTTCTCTCTCGATCCCAAAACCCAAAAAACCAAACCCGTTGCCATCGAGTCAATTCTGACTCATAGCAACCCTATAGGACAGAGTAGAACTGCCCCATAGAGCTTCCAAGGAGCACCTGGTGGATTCAAACTGCCAACCCTGTGGTTATCAGCCATAGCATTTAAACGCTACGCCACCAGGGTTTCCCTAGATCCCAAAAAAAAAAAAAGAAAAAAAATTTTTTCTTTCAAAGCAGGTAGCTATTTAGAAACTTGGAGAATCTGACAAGCTAAGCCATACCAAATACTACTCTTAAAAGTTTAGATTTCGAAAATTAGGAGGCGGAGCCAAGATGGCGGACTAGGCAGACGCTACCTCGGATCCCTCTTACAACAAAGACACGGAAAAACAAGTGAATCGATCACATACATAACAATCTACGAACCCTGAACAACAAACACAGATTTAGAGACAGAGAACGAACTAATACGGGGAAGCAGCGATTGTTTCCAGAGCCTGGAGCCAGCGTACCAGTCAGGTACGGCACAAGCACAGAGAGCTACTCCACCCCCCTGAACTAACCCCGGGAGGGGGACCAGCCGGTTCCATGGGCGGCGTGGGACGCAGCCGGTAGGAGAAGTCCCCGGGAGGCAGTGACTGGTCTTGGAGCAGAAAGAGCAGCGTCCGAGCCGGGGAACCGTCCCGCAGGGATTTGGACTGGACGCAGGTACGCCATAAACACGGAGAGTTGCTCCACCCCCCTGAACTAACCCCGGGAAGGGGACCAGCCGGGTCGCACGGGCGGCATGGGACGCAGCCAGTAGGAGAAGTCCCCGGGAGGCAGCGACTGGTATTGGAGCGGGGAGAACAGCGTCCCAGCCGGGACACTCGGTCACGGCACAAGCACGGGGAGCTGCTCCACCCATCTGAACTAACCCCGGGAGGAGGCCCAACTGGTTCTCGGATGTGGCACGGCCACGCGGCTGGAGGGACAAGAAGTCCCCGGGAGGCAGCGACTGATTTTGGAGTCGAGAGTGCACCGTCCCAGTAGGGGAGCCTTGACGCTGGGCGTGGGGCTGGAAGCGGAGGATCTGACCGTGACTCCAGCTGGCCAGACCCCCCGGGGGCAATCTCCACACAGCCAGCACACATAGGCGACGCGCCCCGCGGGAATCTCAGATATAATAGTCATTCCAAGCAAGACAAGCAACTCTGGCTATATTCTGAGGTGCTACTCTCCTAGCTCTCTGTTCCCTCCCCCACCCTGCCCAGGCAGCTTCATTAACATCTGAATAGCCTGAGCCAGAGGGAGAACTCTGATAGGGATCTGACTGCATTTTTTTTTTTAGCGGATTTTCTGGAAAAACTAGTTTTCCAGTGATGGCTCGGAGACAACAATCCATATCAAACCACTTAAAGAAGCAGACCATGACAGCTTCTCCAACCCCCCAAACAAAAGAATCAAAATCTTTCCCAAATGAAGATACAATCTTGGAATTATCAGATACAGAATATAAAAAACTAATTTACAGAATGCTTAATGATATCACAAATGAAATTAGGATAACTGCAGAAAAAGCCATGGAACACACTGATAAAACTGTTGAAGAACTCAAAAAGATTATTCAAGAACATACTGGAAAAATTAATAAGTTGCAAGAATCCATAGAGAGACAACATGTAGAAATCCAAAAGATTAACAATAAAATTACAGAATTAGACAACGCACTAGGAAGTCAGAGGAGCAGACTCGAACAATTAGAATGCAGACTGGGACATCTGGAGGACCAGGGAATCAACACCAACATAGCTGAAAAAAAATCAGATAAAAGAATTAAAAAAAATGAAGAAACCCTAAGAATTATGTGGGACTCTATCAAGAAGGATAACCTGCGGGTGATTGGAGTCCCAGAACAGGGAGGGGGGACAGAAAACACAGAGAAAATAGTTGAAGAACTCCTGACACAAAACTTCCCTGACATCATGAAAGACGAAAGGATATCTATCCAAGATGCTCATCGAACCCCATTTGAGATTGATCCAAAAAGAAAAACACCAAGACACATTATCATCAAACTCACCAAAACCAAAGATAAACAGAAAATTTTAAAAGCAGCCAGGGAGAAAAGAAAGGTTTCCTTCAAGGGAGAATCAATAAGAATATGTTCTGACTACTCAGCTGAAACCATGCAGGCAAGAAGGGAATGGGACAACATATACAGAACACTGAAGGAGAAAAACTGCCAGCCAAGGATCATATATCCAGCAAAACTCTCTCTGAAATATGAAGGCGAAATTAAGATATTTACAGACAAACACAAGTTTAGAGAATTTGCAAAAACCAAACCAAAGCTACAAGAAATACTAAAGGATATTGTTTGGTCAGAGAACCAATAATATCAGATATCAGCACAACACAAGGTCACAAAACAGAACGTCCTGATATCAACTCAAATAGGGAAATCACAAAAAAAAATTAAGATTAATTAAAAAAAAAATACACATAACAGGGAATCATGGAAGTCAATAGGTAAAAGATCACAATAATCAAAAAGAGGGACTAAATACAGGAGGCATTGAACTGCCATATGGAGAGTGATACAAGGCGATATAGAACAATACAAGTTAGGTTTTTACTTACAAAAATAGGGGTAAATAATAAGGTAACCACAAAAAGGTATAACAACTCTATAACTCAAGATAAAAACCAAGAAAAACGTAACGACTCAACTAACATAAAGTCAAGCACTATGAAAATGAGGATCTCACAATTTACTAAGAAAAACGCCTCAGCACAAAAAAGTATATGGAAAAATGAAATTGTCAACAACACACATAAAAAGGCATCAAAATGACAGCACTAAAAACTTATCTATAATTACCCTGAATGTAAATGGACTAAATGCACCAATAAAGAGACAGAGAGTCACAGACTGGATAAAGAAACACGATCCATCTATACGCTGCCTACAAGAGACACACCTTAGACTTAGAGACACAAACAAACTAAAACTCAAAGGATGGAAAAAAGTATATCAAGCAAACAATAAGCAAAAAAGAAGAGGAGTAGCAATATTAATTTCTGACAAAATAGACTTTAGACTTAAATCCACCACAAAGGATAAAGAAGGACACTATATAATGATAAAAGGGACAATTGATCAGGAAGACATAACCATATTAAATATTTATGCACCCAATGACAGGGCTGCAAGATACATAAATCAAATTTTAACAGAATTGAAAAGCGAGATAGATACCTCCACAATTATAGTAGGAGACTTCAACACACCACTTTCGGAGAAGGACAGGACATCCAGTAAGAAGCTCAATAGAGACACGGAAGATCTAATTACAACAATCAACCAACTTGACCTCATTGACTTATACAGAACTCTCCACCCAACTGCTGCAAAATATACTTTTTTTTCTAGCGCACATGGAACATTCTCTAGAATAGACCACATATTAGGTCATAAAACAAACCTTTGCAGAGTCCAAAACATTGAAATATTACAAAGCATCTTCTCAGACCACAAGGCAATAAAACTAGAGATCAATAACAGAAAAACTAGGGAAAAGAAATCAAATACTTGGAAAATGAACAATACCCTCCTGAAAAAAGACTGGGTTATAGAAGACATCAAGGAGGGAATAAGGAAATTCATAGAAAGCAACGAGAATGAAAATACTTCCTATCAAAACCTCTGGGACACAGCAAAAGCAGTGCTCAGAGGCCAATTTATATCAATAAATGCACACATACAAAAAGAAGAAAGAGCCAAAATCAGAGAACTGTCCCGACAACTTGAACAAATAGAAACTGAGCAACAAAAGAATCCATCAGGCACCAGAAGAAAACAAATAATAAAAATTAGAGCTGAACTAAATGAATTAGAGAACAGAAAAACAATTGAAAGAATTAACAAAGCCAAAAGCTGGTTCTTTGAAAAAATTAACAAAATTGATAAACCATTGGCTAGACTGACTAAAGAAATACAGGAAAGGAAACAAATAACCCGAATAAGAAATGAGAAGGACCACATCACAACAGAGCCAAATGAAATTAAAAGAATCATTTAAGATTATTATGAAAAATTGTACTCTAACAAATTTGAAAACCTAGAAGAAATGGATGAATTCCTGGAAAAACACTACCTACCTAAACTAACACATTCAGAAGTAGAACAACTAAATAGACCCATAACAAAAAAAGAGATTGAAACGGTAATCAAAAAACTCCCAACAAAAAAAAGCCCTGGCCCGGACGGCTTCACTGCAGAGTTCTACCAAACTTTCAGAGAAGAGTTAACACCACTACTACTAAAGGTATTCCAAAGCATAGAAAATGACGGAATACTACCCAACTCATTCTATGAAGCCACCATCTCCCTGATACCAAAACCAGGTAAAGACATTACAAAAAAAGAAAATTATAGACCTATATCCCTCATGAACATAGATGCAAAAATCCTCAACAAAATTCTAGCCAATAGAATCCAACAACACATCAAAAAAATAATTCACCCTGATCAAGTGGGATTTATACCAGGTATGCAAGGCTGGTTTAATATCAGAAAAACCATTAATGTAATCCACCACATAAATAAAACAAAAGACAAAAACCACATGATCTTATCAATTGAGGCAGAAAAGGCATTTGACAAAGTCCAACACCCATTCATGATAAAAACTCTTACCAAAATAGGAATTGAAGGAAAATTCCTCAACATAATAAAGGACATCTATGCAAAGCCAACAGCCAATATCACTCTAAATGGAGAGAACCTGAAAGCATTTCCCTTGAGAACGGGAACCAGACAAGGATGCCCTTTATCACCGCTCTTATTCAACATCGTGTTGGAAGTCTTAGCCAGAGCAATTAGGCTAGACAAAGAAATAAAAGGTATCCGGATTGGCAAGGAAGAAGTAAAGTTATCACTATTTGCAGATGACATGATTATATACACAGAAAACCCTAAGGAATCCTCCAGAAAACTACTGAAACTAATAGAAGAGTTTGGCAGAGTCTCAGGATATAAAATAAACATACAAAAATCACTTGGATTCCTCTACATCAACAAAAAGAACACCGAAGAGGAAATAACCAAATCAATACCATTCACAGTAGCCCCCAAGAAGATAAGATACTTAGGAATAAATCTTACCAAGGATGTAAAAGACCTATACAAAGAAAACTACAAAGCTCTGCTACAAGAAATTCAAAAGGACATACTTAAGTGGAAAAACATACCCTGCTCATGGATAGGAAGACTTAACATAGTAAAAATGTCTATTCTACCAAAAGCCATCTATACATTTAACGCACTTCCGATCCAAATTCCAATGTCATATTTTAAGGGGATAGAGAAACAAATCACCAATTTCATATGGAAGGGAAAGAAGCCCCGGATGAACAAAGCACTACTGAAAAAGAAGAAGAAAGTGGGAGGCCTCACCTTACCTGACTTCAGAACCTATTATACAGCCACAGTAGTCAAAACAGCCTGGTATTGGTACAACAACAGACACATAGACCAATGGAACAGAATTGAGAACCCACGTATGAGCAGCTGATATTTGACAAAGGACCAGTGTCAATTAACTGGGGAAAAGATAGCCTTTTTAACAAATGGTGCTGGCATAACTGGATATCCCTTTGCAAAAAAATGAAACAGGACCCATACCTCACACCATGCACAAAAACTAACTCCAAGTGGATCAAAGACCTAAACATAAAGACTAAAACGAAAAAGATCATGGAAGAAAAAATTGGGACAACCCTAGGAGCCCTAATACAAGGTATAAACAGAATACAAAACATTACCAAAAATGATGAAGAGAAACCCGATAACTGGGAGCTCCTAAAAATCAAACACCTATGCTCATCTAGAGACTTCTCCAAAAGAGTAAAAAGACCACCTACAGACTGGGAAAGAATTTTCAGCTATGCCATCTCCGATCAGCGCCTGATCTCTAAAATCTACATGATTCTGTCAAAACTCAACCACAAAAAGACAAACAACCCAATCAAGAAGTGGGCAAAGGATATGAACACACATTTCACTAAAGAAGATATTCAGGCAGCCAACAGATACATGAGAAAATGCTCTCGATCATTAGCCATTAGAGAAATGCAAATTAAAACTACGATGAGATTCCATCTCACACCAGCAAGGCTGGCATTAATCCAAAAAACACAAAATAATAAATGTTGGAGAGGCTGCGGAGAGATTGGAAATCTCATACACTGCTGGTGGGAATGTAAAATGGTACGACCACTTTGGAAATCTATCTGGCGTTATCTTATACAGTTAGAAATAGAACTACCATACAACCCAGAAATCCCACTCCTAGGAATATACCCTAGAGATACAAGAGCCTTCATACAAACAGATATATGCACACCCATGTTTATTGCAGCTCTGTTTACAATAGCAAAAAGCTGGAAGCAACCAAGGTGTCCGTCAACGGATGAATGGGTAAATAAATTGTGGTATATTCACACAATGGAATACTACGCATCGATAAAGAACAGTGACAAATCTCTGAAACATTTCATAACATGGAGGAACCTGGAAGGCATTATGCTGAGCGAAATTAGTCAGAGGCAAAAGGACAAATATTGTATAATACCACTATTATAAGATCTTGAGAAATAGTAAACCTGAGAAGAACACATACTTTTGTGGTTACGAGGGGGGGAGGGAGGGAGGGTGGGAGAGGGTTTTTTATTGATTAATCAGTAGATAAGAACTGCTTTAGGTGAAAGGAAAGACAACACTCAATACATGGAAGGTCAGCTCAATTGGACTGGACCAAAAGCAAAGAAGTTTCCGGGATAAAATGAATGCTTCAAAGGTCAGGGGAGCAAGTGCGGGGGTCTGGGGAACATGGTTTGCGGGGACTTCTAAGTCAATTGGCAAAATAATTCTATTATGAAATCATTCTGCATCCCACTTTGAAATGTGGCGTCTGGGGTCTTAAATGCTAACAAGCGGCCATCTAAGATGCAGCAATTGGTCTCAACCCACCTGGAGCAAAGGAAAATGAAGAACACCAAGGCCACACGACAACTAAGAGCCCAAGAGACAGAAAGGGCCACATGAACCAGAGACCTACATCATCCTGAGACCAGAAGAACTAGTTGGTGCCCGGCCACAATCGATGACTGCCCTGACAGGGAGCACAACAGAGGACCCCTGAGGGAGCAGGAGATCAGTGGGATACAGACCCCAAATTCTCATAAAAAGACCAAACTTAATGGTCTGACTGAGACTGGAGGAATCCCGGCGGCCATGCTCCCCAGACCTTCAGTTGACACAGGACAGGAACCATCCCCGAAGACAACTCATCAGAAATGAAAGGGACTGGTTAGCCGGTGGGAGAGAGACGCTGATGAAGAGTGAGCTAATTATATTAGGTGGACACTTGAGATTGTGTTGGTAACTCTTGTCTGGAGGGGGGATGGGAGGATAGAGAGAGAGGGAAGCCGGCAAAATTGTCAAGAAAGGAGAGACTGAAAGGGCTGACTCAAGAGGGGGAGAGCAAGTGGGAGTGGGGAGTGAGATGTATGTAAACTTATATGTGACAGACTGATTGGATTTGTAAACGTTCACTTGAAGCTTAATAAAAGTTATTAAAAAAAAAAAAATTAAAGTTTAAAAAAAAAAAAAAGTTTAGATTTCACTAGTGGTCACTGTTGTTGTTATTGTTGTTAGCTGCCTTTAAGTCAGCCCCCGACTCATGTTGACCGCATGTGTTACAAAGTAGAGCCGAACCATAGGGTTTTCTAGGCAATAGAGAAGCAAACTGCCAGGCTTTTCTTCCAAGTAGCTGCTGGGTGGGTTTGAACCACCAACCTTTAGGTTAGCAGACCACTTGTACCACCCAGGCGCCTCAGTGGTTACTAAAAAATAGAAACATATTTGTGCTGGGATAAAAGGATAGCTCTAGAAACAATTTTGAGCACAAAGAAAGATGCCACCGAAAAGATAAGTAGGGCGAATAGGGTGTGAGGTTTTCAAAAAGGGAAGCGTTTCAAAGATTGATGAAATAATTCTTTATACAGGCCTCAGTAAACTTTTTTGGGTCAGTAAACTTGTGATAAATCAGGGTGACTTTAAGTGCTACAGACTTCTCTCTTGAGTAGCCACCGAGCAGCTTGATTAACTTTCATTTCAAAGTGACAAGGGATTTGCCACTGGTAGAAGAGAACTCTGACGTATTTCTACTCCTGTAGTATTAAGGGTTGGGCATCTGTGTGTTGAGGGGAATATGGGGGAATGGAAGCTTGTTCACACTCCTGCAGAAGTGAAAACGGTAGAATCATTTTGGAGAGAAGTTAGTACCTAGTAGCACTGAAGATGTATATACCATCTCTGTTTGCGGGCATGTACCTGAGAGATTCTCACACATGGGCACAAGGAGACAGCACTTGTGATAATATACAAAATTAAAAACAACCAAAATGTCTATCAACAGCTTTTAAATGCTGCACAATAATTAACTAAACCTAGATATATCAACATGAATAAATGTCAAAAACAAAATGAGTGAAAAAAGCAAACTTAGTAAATACACATAAATTATGAATTCTTTACATAAAACTGAAAAAAGTCAAAACAAGTTTATATATAGTTTAGGGATCCATATACATATATAGCAAATGTATAAAAACATTCATGTAAAGAAAAAACACCAAATTCCAGACTGTGAATTTCTGTCAGGCAATGGAAATGGGTAAAGGAGAACAAATGGGGCTTCAATTGTATGTAATGTTTTGTTTCTTTTTAAAAAATCTAGTGATTCAGACTCAGAGTGATCCTACAGGACAGAGTAGAACTGCCCCATAGGGTTGCCAGGGCTGTAATCCTTACAGAGCAGACTGCCGCATCTTTCTCCTGCAAACTGCCTGTAAACTACCCACCTTTCTTTAGGTTAGCAGCCAAGCTCTTAACCACTGTACCACCCTAAACCAAAAAATCAAACCCTTTGAGTTGATCCCTTAGAGCAGAGCAGAGCTGCTCCATAGGGTTTCCAAATAGCGGCTGGTAGATTTGAACTGCCAACCTTTTGGTTAGCAGTCAAACTCTTAACCACTGTGCCACCAGGGCTCCACAGCACCACCAGGGCTCCATGGCACCACTAGGGCTCCAGTAGATACAGGAGGATCAACAGATGGTTCAGCATAGGAACTTACAAAGATTGCCAGGTTTTCTTTTTTTTTTTTAAGGAGCACTGCACCACACACACACACAAAAAAAATCCAAACCCATTGCTGTCAAGTCAATTCCAACTCATAGCAACCTTATAGGAGAGAGAAGAACTGCCCCATAGGGTTTCCAAGGAGCGACTGGTGGATTTGAACTGTTGACCTTTTTGGTTAGCAGCTAAGCTCTAATCACTGACCTACCAGGGCTCCTTAAAAAAAAAAAAAAAACTAGTAATCTCTCTTAAATTCTAATTATACTGATTTATCTGTTGATTCTCCTGTATCTACTATGTAGACAATCATTACCACACCATCAATTACAATGGTCTCTGTTCTATTTTAATCCTTGTAACTTTTACTTCTATTTCCTTATCTTGTCAGCCTGTGGCTAGCACTTCAGTATCATGTTAAAAAGGACTACTAACAAGGAGTATGCTGATCTTGCCTTGCCTTAAAAGAAGTGATTCTATCATTTCACCATTAAGTATGAGGTTTGGCATAGGTCTGGGTAGATGAACCTCACTGGGTTAAGAATGTCCCTTTCTTTCCTAGGATTAAAAATTTTTTGTTAAATAATAGATGAGTGTTAAGGTTTTTAGTGGGTTTTTTTTTTCCTGTATCTAATTTTTTTAATTAGATGATTTTTTCTTTAATCTATTAATGAGGTAAAGTACAATATTCATTAATTTTTCCAAACTAAGCCTATGCTTACGTTCCTAGAATTAAACCCAACTTAATCAAAAATTTTTTTTTTTTAGTTGTTGGATTTGGTTTACTAAACTTTTGTTAAGGAATTTACCTCTCATTTCATAGCTGAGACTGGCCTGTAACTTTTTTTTTTTTTTTTTAATTATTCTTCCCCTACCGGTTTTAATATGAAGACACTGAAACGTGTTCACTTTTTTTTTTTTTTGGAAGACTCTTTAGAATTGGAATTATTTGTTCTTTGAATGCTTGAAAAACCTGTACTATAAATATTACGTGTGTCGACTGTTTTCTTTGTGGGAAAAATTATAAGTAGTGATACCGCTTCATTAATGGTTGTAACATTATTTGGGTTTTTTATATCCTCCAATCAGATTCTGAAAGGTACATATTTTTTCTAGATAATTATCATTTCATCTAAGCTTCGGATTTGCTTAAAGTTATTTACAGTACTCTCCTACTATTCTAATCACTGCTCTACTTGTACTTATTTCTCTCTGGTCATTCTTAAAATTCTTTATTCTTGCTTTTTTCCTTGACCAGCTTTGCTTCTGGTTTGTTTCATTAGACTTTTCGAAGAATCCATTTTTGGTTTTCTTGATCTTCTTTTATTAATATCTTAAATTGTATATATAGCTTATTCATTTTTAAGCTTTTTTTCTTTTGTAATATAATCAGTAATTATATTACAAATATACAAACTTCTTTCTTTGGAACATGAGTTTTGATGTGATGTATTTTTTTAATCATTCAATTCTAAGAATTTTCTAATTTCCAGTATGATTTCTTCTTTGACTCCTGACTTATTTATAAGTATAATTTTTAAATTTCTATGAATCTAAGATTTTTATAATGATCTTTTTATCACTGATTTCTTGGTTAAGTCAGTTGTGCTCATATAATATGAGCTGAATGATAACGGAGTCTCTAAAATTATATTGAGAATTTATGATTTGCAAGGAAAATGCTCTACTTGAGAAGAATGTGAGTACAGGGAGCTATATATGTACACATTACGTATACACACATACATAGATACGTAAGACGTGTATGTGCACGTGTGCATGTGTGCATACCCACATTTCATCTATGGCTGCTTTCCTATTACGACAACCAAGAACATAAGACTCTCAAGGCCTAAAATATTTACTATCTGGCCCTTTACAGAAAAACTTTGATAACCTTTGTCCTAGCTGTGTATACTTAGCAACACACACTTCTCCTTTGTTGGAACTATCACAAAAACAACTTAATTTCATAAGTCAATATTTAGAGACTATTTGCTCAGTTAAAATAAAAATTTGTGGCAAGCAGAGAACATGCTGCCATTTATTGCTACATCTACCACTTTAGCAAAATGCCTGGTCTGCTAAAAGTACTCAAATGTCTTGATTTCATGGAAACACAAATTACATACACATTTCTGTTTTCTTACTCTGGGTATTCTCCTCATAGGCTTTTTATTTTCCCATGATCTATCCAGCGCTGGTTTTTTTTTGGGTTGGGATCCAGCGGAAAACACACTATTTTTCAAAACAGTATTTCTAAGTCTACAAGTCTATGTTACTTATTAAAAGAGTTGCTCATCAAAAAACAAAACAAAACACTAAAAACATCAGGATTTACTAATCCAAACTTTTAGGTTAACGAATTGTATACCTACATTTCTAAAATTTATTTATCATAGCATAATATAAGATTTCTCACTTCTCACTAACCCTTTATGGAAAATGTGTTTTTCTGCTCATTTGTTTTAATATAATGATCACCATTTTGTTTTACATTGTTTTTAAATTTAAGTTCTAGGCTATAAAAGTAGAAAAATCTAAGGTATCTGAATTAAATAAATAAATAAATAATGTTGAAGGGTTAAATAAATCATGGCAATAGAGACAATGGAATTTTATATAGTTCTCTAAAAGAGGGTGATAGTTACATATTTATTGATCTACAGAGAATTCTTGTTAAGAAAGTAAAAAACAGGTTAACAAGTATCTATTACGTATAATTGTTTTTGAAAAAAAAGTCTACACACACATACATAAATAAAATATGCTTCTACTTTCACCAGAAAAATGTGCATAGACTATTAACCAAAATATTAATTACAGTCTTTAGGTAGTGAATTCTAAGTAATTATTTTTTTCCACATTTATATCTATCTTTCCCTACGTTAAATGGATTGGATAATTTTAAAAGAGGCGTAAATAAGGTTGAAAACTATTAGACTGCCAGGGAACCTAAATTATCCTCAGAACGAAGCTTGATGATTATAATCCCATTAATCAAGTGAACAACATCAAAGCTTCTGTCTTACATACATCTTGGAAGTCATTCCAAATAAAACATACCCAGGGCTACATAAGTTATCTTATATAGGAACCACAGCGCTGAGAAACTTGATCACGGAATAAACTTCAATAATAAATTTTTTTTTTAAGCCTCTGATGTAATAATTTTTCTCTTCCAGTAGCCTGGCTCCACTGACACAGCAAAATACGTTGTTATCCTAGCCTCAGAACCACCATCATTGTGGGCATTTAACGTTTTTCATGATATACCTGTACGATACACCATGTAATTCCTGATTTTCTTCACTTAGGAAGCCAGCCATGGTAAGTCAAGAATCATCAGGCTCCCTGACAGGTTATAGGCATGCCTCCTCTCTCTCTATGCTTTTGATGCTTGCAAGGACACCATTATCAGCAGTAGTGGTGGATAAAGACTTCTGAGATCATTCCCCCAAAGCTGTATTATTATTTTTTTTTTTTTATAGAATGGACATAAATAAATAAGCCCACTGGATGGGAATGATTTGTTAAGTAGCTACAGCCACCTCTGTTTTACTAACAAACTACAGACAAAAGTATGATAGATTATAAAGAGTTTAGTGCATTAAGTTTAGAGTTTTGACTGATTCATCTAATTATTTCGAGGCCATTAGTAACAAACATTCACCACTTACAACTGAACAGACAATGTTAAGAAAGGAATATTATTTTCTTGGTTGAATTTATTTAAAAATCTTGGTTTAATATACATTTAAAGAAGACAAAAATTATCTATTAACTTGCTTATCAGGATAAAGAAATGGATTATCATGCTAATCTAAGACCTGTGAAAAGTTTCAGCAAAACTCACTGAATCCTCTATATTTGTTTTCTCCACTTAATCTCTTGAATCCATTCCAATCAGGCATTCATCTCCACAATCAAACAGCTCTTGACAAGGTCACCAATGATCTCCACATGGCTAAAACCAATGATTAATCTCAGACCTCATCTCACTAGATGTACATGAAACGTTTGATACAATTGTCCCTTCCCTCCTTCTTGAAAGATTTTGTTCTACTTAATTTCCAAGATACCAACCTCTCTTGTTTCTCTACCTACCCCAGTGACCACACCTTCTTGGTCTCCTTTGCTTTTCTCATCTCCCAAACTCTTAAACAATGAAGTACCCCCAGATCTTAATTCTTAGACCTCTGTACCATCTCTAATCAATCCTGGGGGTCTCATCCAGTCTCATGGCTTTAAAAATGATACACTGACTACTTCCAAGTATCTCTTAGATCTCTCCCCTGAACTTCCAGACACACATATATATATGCACACAAACATATATCATATTTGCTTCTCCTACAGTCTTCTTCATCTCAGAAATGACAACTTGATTCTTCCAGTTGCTCAGATCAAAACCCCTGGAGTCACTCTTACTTCTTATCCTTATTTCCCATTTTCAATAAATCAGCAAATCCTGCCAGTTCTACTGTCAAAATATCATATGCCCAGAATCTTGCCACTTCCTGTCACCAATACTGCCAACACCCTAATTCAACCCACCATCACCTCTTACCTGGATTCGTGCAATAGCCTGCTAGCTTGTCTCCCTGCTCCTGCTCTTGCCCCCCTTTAGTCTATATTTAGCCCAGAAGTCGTACCTTTCTTTAAAGATCAATCAAATCAGGTCCCTTTTCTGCTCTAATTCCACCAATGTCTACCCACATCACTCAGAATAAAAGCCAGATCACTACAATGACCTACAAGGCTGCAGAATCAGGGTGCTATTCCACTGACTTCCTCAGCCATGGTCTCCCTCACCCACTCCACTGCAGCCACAATGCTGTGCAAACACATTAAGACCTAAGTACATTGGACTTTTGAACTCACTGAACCACTGCCTGGAACACTATTCTCCCAGATACAGGGTAATGATATCATTTACCATCCAAACCAAGGCACTTTGAGGAGTAAAAAGGGATGTTTTTAAAAATATGCCACTACAACAGATGTAAACTGAGACTATTCCAGGCATACTGGGATGCATG
Source organism: Elephas maximus indicus (assembly GCF_024166365.1). NCBI lineage: Eukaryota > Metazoa > Chordata > Mammalia > Proboscidea > Elephantidae > Elephas > Elephas maximus. The sequence continues at coordinate 57,027,764 of NC_064841.1, read as the reverse complement.
ATCACCTATCCAGACGAACCCACGGCTCCTGTTCCCCTCCCTTCCTGCAAGTTGGCTCAAATATCACCTTATTAGAGAGGATTCCCCTAACCACTCTACATAAAATAGTAACCTCTACCTTCCCTCTGAACAGAGGGAGAGTCCCAGTGTCAACCCTTCTTCTGCAAATGCCACTCATTTCTCTCTCCTTCTACCTACTCCCCCTCCCCCATTTCTGGTCAGTATACCAGAAGTAAGAACTGGCTGTATCAGTGGTAATCCATACGTTGTTATTAATAAATCTTCATTTCTCTTTACTTTTTCTTTAACCTAAAAAAATGAAATTATATTATTTTCTTCCACAACTTAATGGATTATCTAATGTGGTCCCTAGGGCACACACCACCGTAGCCTTGTTCCAAAGGCCATTGGTCTTACCTATTTTTTTTTATATTACAAACAGAGCTTAGATGTTATTTTGGCAACAGGCCAAAACTCAAAACAGAAAGATAAATTCTAATCATTTATAAGCACTTAAGAGTCCTGGCCTAGACATATTTGTCAGTCAAGTGAAGATGATGACAACTTGCTCTGGGTCTTTGAAGTAGGCCCCTTATTCCCTCCTACATATATGAGGGGGTATAGTGAGGGAAACCAGACTCAACCCTTCTGTATCTTGAGCCATTTCCCTTGTTGTTATCTTGTTTGCTTCATCAGCAGAGCCCTGAAACCTTAAAGGCTTAATTTGAGAGTGCATCTAGGGATCTATTGTATATATAAATTATTGGCCTTCTAGAACTCTGCTTTTATGCCACGCCTACTACATGAAATTTTAATGAGACTAGGCATTGCTTTAACCCAACTTTAGTTGAAAATAAATGAAAATAAAGAAGTCTTCTTGGTAGACAGAAATAAGGAGTGCCTCCTTTGAGTTTTGAAAATAAAAAGTATGTAGAAAAGTTTGGAAATCCTGGTAGCATAGTGGTTAAGTGCTACTGTTGCTAACCAAAAGGTCGGCAGTTCGAATCCACCAGGCACTCCTTGGAAACTCTATGGGGCAGTTCTACTTGGTCCTATAGGGTCGCTATGAGTCGGAATCGACTCGACGGCACTGGGGTGGGTTGGGTAGAAAAGTTCATCTATGCTCAATAGATATTGGATGTATTAAAGTCTTATACCAAAAGGTAAAGTTCAAAAATGGTTAAGGAAGAAACATCGCTAACAGGTTACTAAGGGAAGGCAGGTATATACCCATAAAACCTTCTCAGTCTGACTTGACAAACTATTCCTTGGTGATGTTCAAAAACTCAATAGGTCTAAGGAAACCAAAAGCCTCATTTAGTGTGGCAACTCTTACAGTGCTTTATAGAGTTAGAGTCCATCTCCTGGATTCCAGAGAATACCGCATATAAAAGAAAACGTAGGCCCACTTGAGTTGCTTCCAGGAAAATGGGATTTATTTTAAGGATGTAGATGCCTTGGATCTGGAAAACTATCTTGAAACAAAGAAGCACCAGGAACCAGCCACTCTGGGTGTGCACACAGACTGTGTGGATTGTTCAAGGTTCTGGGCATCTCTCTAGGTCAACCCTCCCCCGCCCTCTCCACCAACGTGCTTCCTTTGCTTACTCAGGCTCTGCACTCTCAGAACTTCAGCTTCTGCCTGGTCCATCGTAGCTACCCTCACCATTACCTCAGGATGAGCATGACCTTTAAATACAAATTCTAATGGATAACTGAAAAATTTTTCTGGGCTTGTTCATTCATTCATTCAAACTTATACTGAGAACCTGGTGTATACCAAGCATTGTCTTGGGGGTGGGGATGCCCAGATAAAATAAGACAATTTTTCCCCATGGAGCTATCACTCTAAGGGACTATAGACACACAAATAAAATACTAAGTAGTTCAAATGCTGAGAAGTGCTACAGAAAAAAATAGAGGCAAGTGTGAGCGTTGCGTGGAAGGGAACACTTGGTTAGAGGGGAGGTTTCCTCACTACCATAGAGCCAGGTGAGAATGAGAGTCCTTAAGGGATGACCTGGGAGTGTTGGATTTTTTGCAGGCAGTGACACAGACAAGTACAAACAGAATACTAGGATGAATCCTTAAGAACTCAAGCCAAAGAACTGTATCTCGCTGATAGTGGTTTGGAGGCCAGGAGGTGAAAGATTTAGCCCTGAGCATGTGTAGCCCATGTGTTCTCTTCCTGAATGTTGCCCTTGAAGTCGTGGAGGGGTTGAGTGTGTCTTGTCCTTCACATTAGGACTCATGGCCTCGCCAATTTTCAAGCATGAAATCTCTGTGCTATATATCCTCCCATGACAACTAACCCTGTGATTTGCTCCTAGCACTGGCATTTAGTACACTGCATGGCTGAGTGACTATTGATGCCTGTTGGTAAAGAATCTCCTGTTAAAAGGCCCAAGAAATAGAATCTGGTGTATTCAGTTCATCTTTTCATATCAAATTACTCACATAGGTCATGGGTTATCCTCAGATCAGCTCTCACTCCTGGTGTCATCACTGGCTTTAGGCCATGAGGGGGTCATTACATGTCTATAAAGCACTTGGAAACCCCAGGCTGTTCAATTCTGGATGAACTCATGGTATTGGGATGGTGGGGAATTAAGGTCATATGTAGCCTATTACCCTGGTGGCATAGTGGCTAAGAGCTACAGCTGCTAACCAAAAGGTCAGCAGTTTGCATCCACCAGGTGCTCCTTGGAAACTCTATGGGGCAGTTCTACTCTGTCCTATAGGGTCCCTCGGAGTTGGAATCGACTCTAGGGCAACAGGTTTGTTTTTTTTTTTTGGTGCCGTATTACTATAAAATTTTTAAAACTCCTGAAACAAGAATATTATCCTTATTTTAACGTTTCTACTAGAAAGAAAATCCAACAAGTCTCCTTATTCACCTCCTTTAGTGATGGAGTTAACCATCACTAAAAAATCAGACCAAGCCTGTTGCCGTCAAGTCCATTCCAAATCATGGCAGCCTCATGTATATTTTAACTATCACTTTTTTTTTTTACTTAGTGTAAATCATAATAGACCCCATTCATACTTCAAAATTAATCATTAAAGTTAAACCAGATTAAAAGAAAACCATCCTGTGTTAAATGCAGAATCCTAGATGAGTAAAATAATGTATTATCAGGAAACAATATTCTAAGCTGCTTTTTTGATATTTAAAGATACCCCTGTATGACATTTGTTCCTGAATACAAACAAAAAACATACACTCACACAGTAGTTTTATAGTTGTTTTCTGGCAAAAACAAAAACTCTGATTATCAATCATTTCAGAAACAAATAAACAAATAGTTTATTAAAGTTATATCAAATACAACTTCTGCAAAACTACTTACATCCAAAGACTCTTCCTTGAGTAGGATGAGGGCCATGTTCTGTGAGACCAGTCGGCAGGAATAGCCTAAATGGGGGAAGGGACGACACACATGAATTTACCATTCCTTCCATGAGCTCCTCATTTTTCAATGGTGACTTAAATTCAGCCTCTATTCTTCTACCCACAGTATGACCATCTTAAGCCTACTGAGTCTCACACAGGAATTGGGCAAGAATAAGAGGTAGGAAAAGTAAACTTTAAATGATTTTTATTCTTCCAGACAGCTTGAACAGAACTGGTTGGGGAGGTCGACATAACTAATGTCTAAATAAGTACTTGTCGGTTTTCTGTGGCTTTTTCTTTATCCTTCTTATCCTTGTATAAATTAGGATAAGCCTTGGATTATCTAAAATAACAGCAAACACTTTAAGAAGACAAATGGAACCTAATGGTGTACCTAAACCAGCATAAATGTGCCTACTGTAATAGTAAGATCCTTCCTTTGCTTTAAAAATGTTAGGTAATTCTCACAACAGGCTTCAAAGGAATACTACTGTACTTAAGAGAATCACTTTTCCTTCCGCAGTTCAAACTAATCCCCATTAAAAGAATTAAAGTTGAGTTAAAAAAAAAAAAAGCACTGTGAAATAAATGTATCCCAATACCAATTCTTATCAATGATTTCCATTGCATTTTTCAATAAATCTTTCTCTGTAGGATAACCAAGATATTCTTTTCTGCTTTCCCTTCTACTAGGTAATACTGTTGTCTATGATGGCCTTTTCTACTCAAGCTGAGCAGTCCACTCAGAGACAGATGGAGATACTTGGTGCCCAGAGACTTGGAGGTCTACAAGGGACAGGGTCCCTGCTGGCTCCTCCCCGCTCAAATCCATTCACTCTAGAAGGGGTAAACCAAAAAAAAAAAAAAAAACTCGGCATCGATTCGATTCCGACTCATAGCAATACCACAGGACACAGTAGAACTGCCCCATAGGGTTTCCAAGGAGCACCTGGTGGATTTGAACTGCCGCCTTTTGGTTAGCAGCCAAACTCTTAACTATTACACCACCAGGGTTTCCCTAGAAGGGGTAGGCCCCTGAAAACATCAAGACCAGGGGTGCCGTGTCAGGACTCTAGTCATTCTTTCAAATCATCCTACAACCTTTCAGTGCCCCTTGAGAGAAATGGGATCAGTTGTGTGCTTTTCACTAAACCCTGTTTCAATTTATCTCATTGAGAAAAGTCAAGCAAAGAATTCACCAAGAAAATAGGCCCTCAAAAACCAATTTCTTCTCAGTATGTTATAACAATGGATCGATCAATGATTACAAAAAATGAAACAAATCATCAGCAAGTAGAATTTCAACTTTGGATCAAGTATGTATATGGTTATCTCAAAGAAGGGCCTTAATCAGTATCGCCATGAGGTGCAGTCAAGTTGATTCTGATTCATAGTGACCTCACGTGACAGAGTAGAACTGCCCTGGAGGGTTTCCTAGGCTGTAATCTTTGTGGGAGCAGATCACCAGGTCTTTTCTCCCGGGGAGCCACTGGGTAGATTCAAACTGCCAACTTTCTGGTTAGCAGCCAAACAATCGTTACACCACCAGGGCTTCTTGGCCTTAACCAATACTCCCAAAAGAATGCTAAAGCACCCACTGCCATAAGCATTATAAACCTAAACCACTGCCGTCAAGTCAATTCTGACTCATAGCAACCCTATAGGGCAGAGTAGAACTGCCCCATAGAGTTTCCAAGGAGCGCCTGGTGGATTTGAACTGGTGACCTCTTGGTTAGCAGCCGTAGCAACCGCTACGCCACCAGGGTTTCCACAGGCATTACAGTTAACTACAAAAAGAGATAGGTGTTTAACTGCCAAGTCACGGAACAGTTCTGTGTTCATTCCTACTCAGCAGGTATCTTTTCATCCTTAAGAGAATCTACCAAAAAGCACAAAATAGAATTCAAGACAGAGGAAAATTAAAATTAAAAAAAACTAGTATTTTTATTCAGTTTTTTTTGAATGTACAAACTATAAAAAAAAAAACAACTATATCCTGCATTAATGATTGTCACTAGAGAAGAATAGCTTTTAAATACCCTCAGTTCACAAACTTTTAAGCATAAAGCTATGTTTTTTAATCCAAATGTTACTTTTTTTTTTTTTTAAAGCAATATCATGAGAACAGAGTCCAGGCCGTTAACAATAGTTTTCTCAAGGGGATGAAATTATTTCCCTTATTAAAACAACCATGTATTATTTTAAACACTAAAAGAAACTGAATAATTTAAAATCACAATACCACATGGGCGAACACCTGTTAAGTATCTAAGCCAGCCCCTCCCCCCAAAAAATCTCCACCAAAAAACCACCAGCAAGCAGACATGAAAAAATTTTCTCAAACAATGCAGCCTCAAAGTTGTTCTTTATCAGGCCGTATTTTAACAATAGTGAGGAGTAAAAATGAGGCTTTCCCAGAATGCCATTAAAAGTTCTTCATAGTAAGATTGAAATCAACGAACTTTGTTTCTCATTAAAATTCTACAAATGCATTCTTCCTTCCTGTACTTTCTTTAGCTTACGTCCAAAAGGGAGGTCTACGTTTTATTTTCATTTACAAAAGGGGATATTGCAACTTTAATTATTTCCCTCCATGTTCGGCTTACCCTCTCCCCGGAGACTTCCAGCAACCTCATGCAGTATAAAAGGCTGTTACAAATTCGGTGTAACTAATGCAAAAGGATTTGCTGGTAGTTTTTGATTTGAACAACAGCTGCAGAAGCAGGCTATAATTTTTAAACCCTAGCTTGTTTTTTTATTTTATATTTTTCAGTTCAAGCAAAATGCCATTTGACAAGTGAAGTTGCACAAAAATTTTCTGAAAAAAAACTGTTTCTTTCTAGCCGTGGCTGGGGGAGGATAATAAATAAAACTGCCAACACTTTCATGCACTTAAATATACACAACTAAAGGGTTCTAGGAAGAAACAGGTTTAGTGGGTTTTTTTTGTTTTTTAATTTGGAAATCGAAGCGAGATTTTGCTTAGAGAATTATCACACAGAACACTTGCACTAGACAGACCATGGCAATTTAACACAGTTAATTGTGACTTAGCTAACGTGGCAAATTAAATTATGTCAGCCCAAGTTTGGTGTGCTTGATTTCTAATGTTTGTGGATAAAATGAGATCAACTCTTGGAAAAGAGCCAGGTATGAAATGTCAATCCACACTTGTAAATCGAGGCCTAGTTCTTTAATCTCGCAATCTACCAAGACGACCATCAAATGACTGAGCAGAAAACCTCTGGGGTTTTTTACTTTTAATACAGCTGAAATTAACAGCATGCTATAAAAATGTTTAATCTTTCTACTACCTAAGTATAATCAACATTCAAAGAAACCAAAATATCACAGAGTCTATGGCACTTAGAGCAGACCTTGGTTTTAAGACAATAAAATAATATTTTACACTAGAAAATTCTGCCAAGCCAAATCTCTCTGCCAGTGTCCCTTTTTTGTTGTTGGGTGCCATTGAGTCTATTCTGACTCAGAGCGACCCCATGTGACAGAGTAGAACTGCCCCATAGTGTAGTTAGGCTGTAATCTTTACTGGAGCAGGTCACAAGATCTTCTGTGGAGTCACCGAGTGGGTTCGAACCACCAACTTTTCAGTTAGTAGTCAAGTGCTTAACCATTGTATCACCAGGGCTCCACTTATACTGTCAAAGAGATTCAAGTTTCACTGGAGACATTTTTCAAAAAGTCAGAAAGAATTCATACTTGCAAACCATATATCCTGGGATCAGATTAATCAAAAAAAATTTTTTTTTTAGATTAATCAAGTTATCAGTTAATTGGGGTTCTACATGGTTCCAAACTCTCAACGAGTACTTTTGGTTCCAAACATTTTCATAGAAAATTTGATCAATCAATATTTGACTGTGAGGGCATGAAAAACCCTGCCAGACATCACAAATGGATTATGAAAGACAGTACCCTTAGCTTCTCCATGCAGGGTTGGCGATACTCAGTACAGGGTCTTTCATCACGCGTAGCACCAGGAGCCTGAGGACTCTTCCTCAGACCCACCTACCTTAGCACCTTTCCCTCCACATCCCTAAGACTCTTCTCAGTAATGTTCTGTCTCATATGTAGGAACACACTGCCTCAGTCTTACCTCAGGATCTCCTTCCCAAATTGGACCATCCTAACCCATTCTGACAGTTTGTCGTTCCACAGTGGCTTGTGTGTTGCTATGATGCTAGAAGCTCTGCCACCAGCGTTTCCAATACCAGCAGAGTCACCCATGATGGACAGGTTTCAGTGGAGCTTCCAGACTAAGACAGACTAGGAAGAAAGGCCTGGTGATCTACTTCCAAAAATCAACCAATGAAAACACTGCAGATCTCAACAGAATACTGTCCAATATAGCGCTGGAAGATGAGCCCTCTAAGCTGGAAGGCACTCAAGGTACACAGTAGCTGCAACAACGGACTAGAGCATACCAGCGGCTGCGCAGATGGTACAGGACCAGGCAACTTTTTTTCTGTTGTACATGGGATCGACATGAGTTGGGGTTGACTAGATGGCAACTAACTACTAACAACAACCCATTCTACACTCATGTTTTTCTTGTTGTTGTTTTATTTTGTTTTTAATAAGATCTTGAAAGCTCTAGCTTTAAATATATCTCAACCATGAAGCCTTTCAATTCAAATACTTTTCCTTCCAAGAGGTGAATATCAAGTGTAGCAGTTAAGTGCTCAGATTTTCAGCACTGTCATGCCTATGTGACCTAGGGTAACTTACTTGATCTCTTGTGCTGCAGTTTTATCCTTTAAAAAGGAATAATACCTACCCCAAATGGAATTAAATATCAAACCCATGTAAAGGACGTAGTACGATGTCTGGTATATAATAGCTGATACTCATTAAGTTACCATTGTTAAAGCCTGTCATGCTTCATGTCTATACTGCACAATGAGTACTTTCTCATCGATTTTGTTCTCTAATTTGTCTCCTAATCAACTCATGCCTCAATTAGGGAATGTACATTCCCCAAGCCTATACCAGGCACCCAGCAACAATGTTAGCAGCAGGTAATCAAGAAACGCAGGTCTGCAGCCAATTATTGTAATTTAAGTTGATATGTTGTACACCCGTAAAAAGTTGAATCAGCAAAAGTTGTGTGATAAATACACTTACAACAATGTCAAAAAAAAAAGAATAGTTGTTGAGGCTGCTTATGTACAACCAAAAACCTCATGGGATTTGGTTCCTTGGTTTGGAGGTTTAGGGTCATGGCTTCACGCAATACCCCAGTTAATTGGCCTAATAAAGTGTTTAGTGCTTCTCTCCTACCTCCTGGTTTGCTGCATGGCGCCTGGGATCTTAAAAGCTTGCAAGCAGCCATCCAAGGCACAACAACTGGTCTCTATTCACCCGAAGTAAGAGAGGAAGAAAGACAATCAGGAATAGAAGGAAGATATGTAATGTGTGGCTAATTCCTTCCATGAACAACTGCCACCTTTGCCATGAGACCAGAAGAACTAGATGGTGCCCAGCTATCAGCACCGAACATTTTCATCAAGGATTCTATGGCAGAATCCTGACCAAAAGGAGGAAAATGAAGAACAGAATTTCACATTCTCATGGATCCCAGACCATCTGGAGGCTAGATGAACCCCTGAAACTATTTCCCTAAAATAATCTTTAAACCTTAAACCAAAAATATCCCCCAAAGTATTCTTAAAACAAACAATAGTTTAGCTTAACTAGTAAAGAATGTCTGCCTTAAGCATTATGCTCTTTTAAGAACTATCAACGTGGGATCAAACTGACAACAGCAACTTGAAAGATTAGATAGGAAGCTTAGAGGGCAGAAGTTTATGTTAATGGAGGAGGAACAACTCAGAAAAGGAGGGTGAGAATGGGTGCACAACTTGAAGAATGTCATCTATGTCACTGAATTGTACACGTAGAAACTGTTGAATCAGTGTGTGTTTTGTCTTGCGTGTATATTCTCAACAACAACAACAAAATAAATAAAATTAAAAAAAGAAATGTGCGTCTGAATCTTTTGTTAACAACAGCACAAAGACGGAGATTGCCCCGAAGCAGTGTTGCAACCATTTCACACCAGCTTCACCTGAGGATGGGAACATGCTGTCCTTTTAACAGGCCAGGCAACTATGATGTGGTAGGCAAGCACCAACTGTACTCACTTTTTTAACATTAAACTTCGAAGTCTGTAAGAAGCAGTATGAAAGTAACAAACAGTGCTTAACAAAAAGCAGGGGGAAATTGCAACTCAGGAATGGTTGAAGATAAAAGCTGTTTCCAAATGAATGACACTAAAATGGAATGCATGCTAGAATTTCTTCTCACTCATTCCATATCCATCAGAAAAAATTTAGATGTGCAAAGGCCACATGTATTGTACATCTACTTAATAGATGCTTTATCCACCGGTAATAAGGAAATGATGACTACATGATTCGCAAAGGCCACATCTGAGATTTCACTTTAGACCAGCTAATGCCAAATTTTTAAGTTCAAAAGAGAAAATTGCCAACTCCCTGAAACAGAGCTAGTTAGCATAAAATCCCAGCATTTGGTGCAGGAGGATTCCGGCATCATGCCGGATGCAAACTACCTAAACCCACAGGCAAAATGACTGTTAATCTACACACTGCTCACTGGCTCACGTTGGCTCTAAACAGACACGAATGTCCTGGAACTGAATTTCACTAAGGATATTTACTGCCAAGGTATGAACCAAAAGTAATCTTTTAAAAATAAATTCTTGTTAAAAAAAAAAAAAAGCACCAAAGGCGAAAGATACCCCATAACCCCAAACACCAAACATACCAAACATCACCAAATCTAAACACTTACCATATGAACCATGGAGAAAATGCTGCCAATTAAAACTGTAAGAGTGAACAATCATAAGAAATCCCCATTTCAGAGACATTAAAATGTCAAAACAATGTGCATCTTAGAATGGATGGAATTTCGGAGGAGGTTTTTTTGTGAAAGCTAGGTGAATTGGTTTTAAGTGAGCCCTGCACGAGAAGTCAAGGACCATGAGACGCGGTGCTCGCTTGGCCATTAAGTAGAGTATAACCTTGGTAAAACCAAAAAAAAACATTGCTGTCCAGTCAATTTTGACTCACAGCAACCCTACAGGACAGAATAGAACTGCCCCATAGGGTTTCCAAGGAGCACCTCATGGATTCGAACTGCCAATCTTTTGGTTAGCAGCCAAGCTCTTAACCACTGTACCACTAGGGCTCCATAACCTTGGTACACTCTGCGTTTTCCCCAGGAGCTATAAAACTGTTCATGTATAAAGACAGGAAGCACCTCCTAGCACAGGGCCTGGTACTCAGCAGACACTCAATTAACTTGTCATCTTTTCTTTCCTTCATCCAGAAGAACTACTGCTAGATCTTCTTCCCAAATATCTTCTGCTACCCTAAAACACATGTGCAATGCACTAAAGTGTACAGAAGAAAAAAGAAGCACTGTGTTAGGCAGGTCCATTGATACTGGTTTTCATTACCAGGGGTAGCTTTCTGGAGGAATAAAACCAAAAACCAGCTGCCATTGAGTTGATCCCAACTCATGGTGACCCTACGTGTGTCAGAATAGAACTGTCCTCCACAGAGTTTTCAGTGGCTGATTTTTCAGAAGTAGATTGCCAGCCCTCTTTCCTGATGCACCTCCGGGTAGACTCTAACCTCCAAATTTTCAGTTAGCAGCCAGTGTGTTAACCATTTGGGCCTCCCTGGGACTTCATGTCGGGAGGAACCGATGATTAGAAAACAGGCTTAAAATCCACGCAGCATGGACCTTGAGCTGCTTACAGGTATTGACTGTGACCTAGCATGGACAAGCCTGATAAAATTTCTGGTTGTACACACTTTGCTAAATCTCCTGCAGAGACTGTAGTAACAACTGAGATCCTAAATCTGAAAACTGCATTCCTCAACATCACCCAGGGTTACAAACGAGTTTTGAAGGTAAAGTGAAGGAACAATTTGGATAGAGTTCTTTCAAAAAACATGTATTCCCCAGTTAGAAACACAGTAACACCAAAGAGCTGACTGAATCTTACAAATACAGTAGGAAAAACTCCAGAGAGGAAACTCCCAGGATAAATACGAGACTTTGGCGAAGTCATCAGCTTTTACGTAGGAGGCATCACCTTCTCAGGAGCCCTGGTGGTGCAATGGTTAAGTGTTTGGCTGCTAAATGAAAGGTCAGTGGCTTGAACTCACCAGCTGCTCCAGGGGAGAAAAGACCAGGAGATCTGCTTCCATAAAGATTACAGCCTAGGAAACCCTATGTGGCATTTCTACTCTGTCCTATAAGGTCACTATGAGTCAGGATTGACTTGATGGCATACAACACCAATATTCATCTTCTCATGGCCCTGAGAAGCATTCACTAAGAAAGACCAGTTATAAATTACCTAATGGATGTGAGTGTTTCTAGTGCCAAAACTACAGATGTTACTGTACACTCTTTGGAAAAAAACACAAAATAATATAACAATGAAAAAAAAAAAAACTGGACAGGTATCAATTATCTCAGAGGGCTCAGAGAAGCCTTGCTGCATGCAGGTAAAAGTTTCCTTCTCAGAAAATTACCCATTTGTGTTATATGAATTGATTTTCAACCAGTTAGCTTTCTCTTGCATACCATCCAAACTGAGCTAGACACTGACAGGTCAGGTGTAACAACAGGAACAAGCCAGAAAAGGATGCGCGTGCTCCCCCAGGGAAGGGTGACGTGGTTGAGAGAGGACATTGGTCTCCTCCAGGTAGTGCGCCGTCAGCGCACTCTAACGCATGCTCTTCACACCACACAGATAAAGTACTTTAGGATGATAGGTCTGAGACTAGGTGCAGGGAAAGGTCCTTAGTCCAGCAAGAACATTCAAGATCTAGAAAAACAGAAAGACTATAGCTACAGTTCTGTTTTAATTTAAGGAGTTACACGTTTCTTTCATATTGCTATAACAGAGCAAAAAGTATACTGAAATTCTGGGTAAGTATTTCAGGCAGTCCATGACCTGTCAGTTTGCTGTACTGTGGTGACATGCATGTTACTATGATGCTGGAAGCTATGCATTGGTATTTCAAATAGTAGCAGAGTCACTCGTGGTGGGCAGGTTTCTGCAGAGCTTCCAGGCTAAGACAGACTATGAAGAAAGACCTGGCAATCTACTTCTAAAAATCAGCCAGTGAAAACTCTATGGATTACAACAGAATACTCTTCAATATAGTGCTGGAAGGTGAACGTGAACCCCCTAGGCTGGAAGGCAATAATGGACTCAAGCATGCCGGCAATCACAAGGATTGTACAGGATGGGGCAGTTTGGTTCTGTTGTACACGGGGTTGCCACGGGTTGGAACTGACTAGATGATAACTAACAACAACAATTTCAGGTAGTAGTCAGCTTTATATGCCATATAGGAATAACAGGGGCCATATATCATTTTTTTTTATATCATTAGCAGGTGCTTTAGACCAGATTTATTTCAGAAGTAACACATGAAGAGACATTACAAAAGAGGAAGCGTGCTATCCTTCATTTATAAATACGTTATCAACACATCACCAAAGGGCTGTAAGCTTTGGGTTTTTATTGTCCAAGGGTAGCGATGGGTTTGCACTGAAACACCCTCACACTTGTCCGAGAGAGCGCATCCGAGTGACAGCCAGCACGAACTGATGGATGGAGCCTTTTATTGATGTCTCAGGGACTGCTTATGAATCACATGTCCCTCTCTTGTGACTTTAATTTCAGTTGTTAGGGAACTCAAATTGCATTTGGCTAGCTACTATCTTGACATGAAATGACTATTTCCAAAAATGAAATTGCACTGAACAAGGGCCTTGTTGGAAAATCTCACTTTCATTGCTAACTGTGTGGTGAGCATCAGCATGAACCAATTCCCAAAGCTTGCAAATGGATCCAGTCCTCACCTTCCCACTTCTCCATCCTCGCTGCCAGCCGCTCATGTGGCACTCTCTCTCAGCTTTAGCTGCGGAAAGCTGGGTTAGAGCTCACATGTTAGATGGACACTGCCTCTCAGCCCTAGCCACCGAGTGCTAGATCAGAGCTTACACATTCAATAGGCACTGTCTTTGAGCCCTAGCCACCGAGAGCTGGGTCAGAGCTCACATGTTAGACGGACACTGTCTTTCAACCCTAGCCACCCAGAGCTGTGTCAGAGCTCACACATTAGAAGGACACCTTCTTTCAGACTGCCAAATAGGCAGAAACCAGCCCCTGCTGGCCCTCATTGCCCCTGTGGGTTCATTAATTTGCTGGAATAACTCAGAATTTACGGAGTGTATTTATGGCTGAAACTTTATTACAAACAAAAAGGATACAAAGAAAGAGACACATAGGGTGAGGTCTGGGAGGGGTCACATTGTAGGGCTTTCATGTCCCAAAGAGGGATGTGTTACCCTCTCCTGTGCATGGTCACCAACCAGGAAGTTCATCTGAGCCTCGGGGCTCAGGGCTCTTACTGGCCTCACCACATGGCGGTGATAGATGGCATCATGCCTCCAGAGGCTTAGTCAACATTGGGCCCCTAGTGGTCTGGTCAGCCTCCGCTCATTAGCCTCAGGTGTTGGTACAGCTTGAAAAACTGAGAACAAAGGCCCAAATGGCTTTGTGTAAGGTGTTTCCACACCTTGCAGAAATAATTTCCAAAAATGTCTATTTTGTCTAATTCCAAAAAATGAAATGAACCCCAGAGAGCAGGTATTATCTACAGCTGAGGCATCTGAAAGATAGAACTAATCCAGGAGAGGGCTTTATAGAAATGAGGCACCATTGGAATAAACTGGTAGTATTCCAGGGAGGCTGCTCTGAAAAGGACAATAGTCCCTTAACTTCAGAGGTTCTAGGAGGTTTCTTTCTGAAGTCCCATGACATAAAATAAAATCTATTTACAAAAAAGGAAACCCTGGTAGCATAGTGATTAAGAGCTAACCAAAAGGTCGGCAGTTCAAATCCACCAGGCGCCTCTTGGAAACCGTATGGGGCAGTTCTACTCTGTCCTATAGGGTCGCTATGAGTCGGAATTGACTTGACGGCAATCGGTATGGGTATTTACAAAAAGCACGGTAGGTCATCTAGTCCTTACGTATCCATTTTATCACATATGTACCAGAGACCGTTACTCCATAATGGTGGTAAAAGTAACAAAAAATTTAAAAATACGCCAAATAATCATAATTAGATTTTAAATGAGCAGTTTCAAGTTCTTCTCACACTGAAAATGTGCCTCTTTAACACTAGCAAAGACAGCCTTTTGACTTAAATTCCCCCTTCTTCAATTGTCTGCTGAGATACTTAATAAGGAAGGAGGTGGCCAACCAGGATGTTAGAAAAATCTATCAACTGGTAAAATAATTAAAATGGCTATAATTATATAAAATAATAATATACAGTTAAATGTAATGAAAACATGCTCTAAGAGAGCAAAATTTTGTGAAGAAAGCAGTAAAAAAATGTCAACTCTTAAACTGTATATTCTATATATAGTACATTTTATACTTTTCAGGGAGCTATAAGAGTTTTAATATTTATAACAGGCAGATGATCCTCATCAGAGTATCTTCATTTGATTTGGGCAAACTTCTTTGCCTTGTGAATCAAGAATTCTATAAAAAGTCATTTGTCAACGCATCTGAAGAGGTCTTAGGCACCTCATCTGACACTTTAAAAATGTAAGTAAAAAACCAACATCCAAAAATTATTTTTAAAATTGATTACCTATATTAATTGCAGTTTCCTGTTTGTCTCCTGTCAACACCCATATTTTAATTTCTGCCTTCAACAGAGTTGCTATGGTTTCTGGAACACCTGCCTGAAGGCGGTCTTCTATGGCCGTGGCTCCAAGTAACAGCAAGTTCTAGAACGAGAAATATCTTTAATCAAAGATTGAAACATACTTAAGAACAGCATGAATCACTAAACTCTGACAAAAGAAAGGCAGTCAAAATGTTCTATGACAGTTATCTTATTTCCTCTACATCAAGCCTTTATTCGTAGATGATTAATGATATCTAGATACACGGCACTTCAAAACTCTTCACAATGTTAGGGCCACTCAATACACAAAGTCAACCCAGCGCTCATCATTTATTTCTTGGTGCATAGGCATGGTAGACTTGGAATAGAATAGAAATCATTTGGTAGCACAGAATATGGGCAAGTTACTCTGAGGATATTAACATTACATGAGCCTTCCCCTCTCACCCCGCTAATGAATAAAGCATTATATTAAGTTTAACATACGAAAAGATGTATTTCTAGATGATATACTTATCTAGCAATATAGGAGGAAAACGTGTGATGCTAAGAATATAACAGGTACAGAAGAAAACATAAAAACATCTTAGGACAGAGGAGTTATAAAAATTCACCCCTTTTTGTTCACTTAACGGCCACAGGAAAGATCTGTTCATGTGACTCCGAGGATGGGTGTGGACACGCAATGCCCTGGGCTGCCTGTGCTTTGGCTTGCTGGGCTGGTAGATTCCAAATTTTCTGAGAGAAGGCCTGGCAAACACTCCCTGTCTCCCCTCACCCGTGACGTATCACCTCACCTTGGCTAACAGATTGGAAGAAAAGCCACCTAACTGGTGAGCATCCACCACATGGGCAAGTCACCTACTGAATAGTTGTTCTCTTACTATAAAGTCATGTGCCTATTTCCAGTAAAGCACGGCCAGTGAACACGGAGTCAGCTCTACTCCTACCCAGATTCCACCAAAATGGCAAACAACTGAGTATAAAAACCCCAACAAAAGCCAAGTATAAAAAAAACAAAGGGGAACTAAAGAACCAAAAATGGAAAGAAAAAAAAAGCAAACAGGTAATGACTTCAAAGATATAGAAACTAGAAAACAGATGGACCAGTTTCTAGAAAATAGTATCTAACATGAAGCAGAAAAAGTTGAAACCAGGCCCCCTGATGTGAGGAAATCCAGTAAGTAGAAAGCTACCTAGTGCCTTGTGATAAGCTGAAAATAAATAAATAAAAGTCAAAATAGACAATATGAACTAGCAATGATGAAGCTTAAATATTATATTAAGTATAAAAATTCTCAATATGTACATTGTCTAATCCAACCATGCAATATTCTGATTGCTCATGTATATTGGTGAGTTGCTCACATAAAAACTTAATCTTGGCAAAATCCAGAAAGTCACCAATACTCCTTAAGATATCATTAATACTTAGCCGAGGGTACTGGGACCTTTCAGACAGCTCAGCAAAATTCAGTGCTTTTTAAAGAAAAAGATTAAAACCTAATGGTTAATTAATATGCTAACTAGAAAATAGAATGTCATTATACAGCAAAAGGATTCCTGCTCAAACACTTTGTTCAACAGGTGGTAAGTGTTTCATTAGGCACGTACAGAATGTATCACGTATCATGTACCTTTTCAATGATCTCATAACACTCTTCCAGACGTTGAGTTCTGTCTTTCAGTATGGTGCTGGCTTCCTGATAGACTTTCAACCACTCCTTATAATCGTTCTCAGAGAGGTCAGCATAAGCCACACAGAGAGTCCGCAAACCTGCCAACAGCCACAGTGTAGACGAGGCAGGCCATTGGTGAACTGGGTCAAGTAGAATATTTTATCTCCTATGTAAAATCACCTGACTCCATTTCATATGAGCATTTCAAATAAATTAAAGAAACTGTCTGCTTTTTAGGTCACTTTAATCCAACTTTCACATATCTAAAGAGGGAAATTTAAAATAACTATACTGTGTGCTATAGGGTCACTATGAGTGGGAATCGACTCGATGGCACTGGGTTTGGTTTTGGTTTTATACTGTATTCTAAGGACCCTGAGTGCAGTGGTTAAGCACTCAACTGCTAATCGAAAGGTCAGCAGTGTGAACCCACCAGCCACTCCACGGGAGGAAGATGTGGCAGTCTGCTTCTGCAAAGATTTACAGCCTTGGGAACCCTACGGGGCAGTTCTACTCCGTCTTATAGGGTCACTATGAGTTGGAATGGCTTGACAGCAATGGATTTTTTGGGTTTGGATACTGTATTCTAATGTGAATAACCTCTTCTATATATTTAAAAGTACATGAGAAGTCACTGGATGGTAAATCCCCACAGCATGTGCACAATAGGCAGGTATCAGCAAGTAGAGGAAGCAGAAAGTATGTTTCAAGACAGCAATAAAAAGCTCAATGTGCTATCACATGAAAGACCCAAGTTTTCAAGCAGAGGTGCCTCTGTGTGTGTGTGTGTGTGTGTGTGTGTGTGTGTGAGCACGGAGTCACAGGGAACACACTTAAGGTGGGAAAGCAGCACTCAACACTTAAGCAGGGCTCCCGCTTTCATCACATTCACTGGCAGGAAAACCTGACATCAGTGTTGTTTAAAGTCTTTCAGAGAACTCCTTTCCTGCTCACTGTGGGCTCAGTGAGCTGTTATTTCCTTAAGACAACTATAAGTCAGTGCCATAAGGGTAACAAGAGTATAGCCAGGAAACAACAACATGAGCTTTCCAGAAGGGGAAAGTTGGTTACACAATGATTCTACATGTTGTGAATTCGCCTGTCTTTTCCCTCTGTGCACAAAGTTCCTGTCACTGCTGGTCAAGCGTGCGCAGAGTCATCTGTAGGTAACTGAGTATAGACTGTGCCACACATTTTATCACTGTCGTAGGCACAGAATGTGGAGAAACTGGGACTGGCACTAGAAAAGCAAGCCAAAAAATGACTTCACAAAAATGACACGTCCATCCAGAACGTGGCTCCTTACCCAAGCATCAGCCATAAGCACTTGAAAATACAACTTCAATGCTTAGAAAGAGCACTTCCAATTTTTACTTACCTTCCGTGGCAAAATACTCCAGATGGCATAATGTTTCCTCCATGTATTTTGAATCTTTTGAAAGTCTCTCAAAAATTACATTATCCTATAAAATAGGGAAACATTGTGACTAGCAAATATTTAAGTAAGCCTCCCAGTCAGCATTCTAAACGTGGCTTTGTTCTGGTGGTATTTGTCTAATGTGCATGAGAATACTTGAATGGGCAAGTTGAAATACAATTCTTGGCTGGATTCAATCATGAGCCTTGAAAAATAAATCAGTTATGGATGTGCCCAGCAAAACCCAAATCTGTTATGTACCTTAAAATTCAAACTAACACATGTTGGTGGAGAACCAGAGGAATGAGGAATGGTGTCTATAGTCACCCAAATTTGCAAAATTCGTAGCAGAGTTTATACCTTTTTGCAGAAGTAGAGAGGATAAATTGCACATCCCAAATTACTCGAGTACCTCATGCTCTGCCAGGGAGGAGCCCCTAACCAGGGAGGCCGTTAGGTACAAGGCACTCAGCCCGGTGCAGCCAAGAAGCACTGGTGTGGTCCAGCTCATCACCATGTGATACTTCTGCGACCGAGACGCAGGACTGGGGATGGAATGCCACACATCATCAATCAAAGATGTTATTGTGGAGTAAAGAATTCAACTTTATCCAAAGAGTTTGGTCTTTTTCCTTGGTTCCTGAGAGATAACCTCTAAATGCCTGTAATTTCCCCAGCGACTGAAGTGTCTTTGATGAGGTTTCCAGACCATACCTACCTAACAGGTGACTCAGGTAGGGGCTGGCCACACCAGAAAGACCCAGCTTGTGATAGGGGGAGGGGAGCACGATTCAACCAATCATGCCTATGTAATGAGGCCCCAGTAAAGGCTCTGGACATGGAAGTCACATGGGCTTCCTGGTTGACGACAGACATTAACCCATGAGGGAGGGTAGCGTGCTTTTTTTTGGGACATCAAGCTCTGTGTTGGGAACCCTCACAGAAATCACCCTGTGTGTCTCTTCTTTTGTTTCCTTTTTTCTGTAATAGAACTATACTTGTAAGTAGACTCTTGTGTGAGTTCTGTGAATCATTCTAGAGGATAATCAAACCTCGGGGAGTAGTGGGAGCCAGCAGGTCAGAAACAAGGGAAGCGTAGAGAACCCTGACCTTATAGATAGTATCCTAAGGAGGGGTAGCAGAAGCCCCCAAATTTATGGCTCTCAGGTCAGAAGTGAGGGGAGCCCTTAGAACCCACAGGCATCCTGAGGGGTAGTGGGAAGCTCCTGAATTTGTAGCCAGGGGGTCAGAAGTGAGGGTATCATGGGGGCCCCCAAGCGTGTAGCTGGCATCTGAAGTCTTAGGCAGACTTGGCAGTCTAGAGGACCATGCCCTTTACTTAGGAGGTCTAATCTAGCTCAGAGCCCTGGTGGCGCAGTGGTTAAGAGCTTGGCTGCCAACTAAAAGCTTGGCAGTTTGAATCCACCAGCTGCTCCTTGGAAACTCTATGGGGCAGTTCTACTTTGTCTTGCAGGGTCACTATGAGTCAGAATTAACTCGAAGGCAACGAGTTTGGGTTAAACTAGCTTTGGGCAGCTAGAGTCAGAGGAAAAAGTGCTGTGCGTGCAGTTAGGAACAAAATTGAATTGAAGTGAAATTGAAAATTGCATTGATTTGATCATTACATTTGGTGTTATAGATCTGGGCTGAATTGATCCTATACGGTAACATTGCAGTTTCAGGATACTAAAAAGAAACCTAGTTTGTTTTCTTGGGAGGAGGGGAACAAATTTGGGAAGCACTAAAAAAAAAAGTTTATAAAATTAAAATATACCATTCTAGCATTTTCACACTTCTGCTGTTCTGTCTATAGCCTTCCTCACACTGCCTCTTTCTGTACCTGTTGTTGTACATAGGAGAACCCTCCTGGCATAGTGGTCAAGAGTTACAGTGATGGCTGCTAGCCAAAAGGTCGGCAGTTCCAATCTACCAGGTGCTCTTTGGAAGCCCTATAGGGCAGTTCTACTCTGTCCTATAGGGTCACTACAAGTCAGAATCGACTCAACGGCAATGGGTTTTTTTGGGTGGTACTTAGCTTATAGCGACCCAATAGGAATTGACTCAATGGCAATAGTTTGTGTGTGTGTGTGTGTGTGTGCGCGCGTGTGGTACTTAGAATACAACGTCTGAAAATAAATAAATACAAGTTAAGAATACTGTGCAAGAGCATTGCTTGTCCTTAATTTAAGTTGTTGCTACCCTATAAACACAGAATCCTTTAATGGTTCCACATAGAAAGCACTTAGAGTTCACAGGATTACTCTCATGTTTTTTTATAAACCCTAGTCAGGGAGTACTCAACTAAGACCACCCTTCTTCCCCAAATTAACAAAGATTTGTAAGATTTTCAGCAATCATCAATCCTAGTATAGCTGTGTCTTCTTGACACAGTCTCATAAAATTCTTTCCTTCAACACATTAGGCCAAACTTAACAGGGTATAGATTTTGCGAGTAGGCTCATAAGCAGTAAGATCTCCCCTTAGAAATAATATATTTAAATTTGATTACTTGGAAACTGGACAAAGGGGGCAGTTTAAGAATGCTGCAACCATAGACACTGCCCTCGAACCTACTACATAGCTTCCTGAGATGAATTAAAAAAAAAAAAAATGAAACCACAAACGGGGGAGGAAAACTCAGAAAACAACAGTGAGAATGGTTGCACAATTCAATGAATGTAATCAGTGTCCCACTTTTTTTAATCAGTGTCACTGAATCATACATGCAGAAACTGTGAACTGGTGTCTATTCTGCTGTGTGTATTCTCAACAACAACAAAAATGAGTTATAAAAAAAACCAGAACCACAAAAATGAAAAGAACTGCTGCTAGAGAAGCAGTATATAGAAGAGAACTTAAAGGAAGATTATCGCAGCTGAACACAAATCACGTGATCTTCTCAACGTCACAACACAATGGTGATGAAGCTGGACTCAGAATTCACAGTCCAAGGTTTGGCATCACATGCCAAGTTACCATGTCTGAAACCAACCACCGGCTCAACATAAGCTTCGCACTGGTTGCTTTTGCCATGCTGCCTTGAACCCCCATATCTTCAGTGGGCTTTTACTAAGTGAGCGCCATGGCCAACCTGAAACAGCCTTTCAACCTTGGGCAAACAATCAGAGAATAATAAAACAGCAGTGACAAAAACCAGAAGATTAACAAGCAGCCATCAAGAAGTCACCACTGATTAATATAAGTGATGTCATTAGCAGCAAATCCAAAAACCAAACCTTTGCCATTGAGTCGATTCCAACTCGTAGCAACCCTATTAGACAGAGAAGAACTGCCCCACAGGATTTCCAAGGCTGTAAATCTTCCCCGAAGCAGACTGCCACGTCTTTTTCCTACAGAGCGGCTGGTGGGTTGAACCACTGACTTTTCAGTTAGCAACCAAGCGCTTAACCACTGCACCACCAAGGCTCATCACTAAATGGTACATGTGAAAAAAATGCTAAATTGGCAAATGTTGTGTCATATATATTTTTACAACGATTTAAGGATTTTAAATTTAAGGAGACTATACAGTTGCACATTACGAACATAATAAATGTCGATGAATTATACATGTAAAAACGTTGAAAAGGCAAATGTTTTCCTATCTCTATATATAATTTACCAGACAAAAAAAATTAAAAATGAAGTCACTGCTATGCAAGACACTCATCCAATACTTACAGCCCCTTTACAGTAGAGTCGAAGTTGTCCTGAAGGAGTTCGAACAATTACAGACATTCTTTTTCTGTCACTGTAACAGTAAAGAAAAAAAAAAGTTGTCACTGGCCTGTCTTATAAGATCCATGCCCCAAAATGATCAAACACCAATCAAATCAAAAGATGGTCATATCTCCTCCTCTTTTTATTTATTTCTAATTGACATACATCTATTCATTTCCCTCCCATAGAAATTCACTAGCACAAATATTGCAGAAGGAGAGACTGGAGAGACAAATTTGAGCATTTACTATGTAAGCCTAATTTACTTCTGAGCACGCTCTCTACAACACCTACTTTATTTTACAGCTCAAAAATATTAATTTGCCCAGTAAGTGGGAAAGTGGGAAGTTCAAAATCTACTTAATTCAAAAGCTCCTCATTGTTTCTGCTTTTAACTGGAGTGGAAAGAGATTACAAATTCACAGAACATTTCTAATTGAGCACCAACGTACTCTCTCTCTCCTTGCTCCACTCCAACACACACATTACCAGAGTACATGTCTACAAACTTCTTTCATCATAGCCTGTCCTCACTCACAAACCTTCGATGGCTCCCCATTGCCTATAAATTCCTCCTCAAGCTGATCTTCAGCCTCGCCACATCTCCTGCTGGCCCCTCAGGTGCCCCTGGGGTTTCAAGCACACCAGAAGGCTCACCATTCTCCTCTTCTGTGCATTCTGTTCCTTGCTTTTTCCTCCAGGACTGAATCTCATCTTGCTGAAACACACCCTCAACTATGGTGGGCCCCAGAACACCCAACTCTTTCAGAGTGGCCATTTCTACTGGACTATAAGTTCCTAAGAGTATGGGACGTTATCTCTTCAGTTTTGTGTCAGTTCTTACATCCTACCCCACAGCACTCTAACTGACCTGGATTTGAATTTCCGTTCAGCTACTTAGTAACCAGGTACTCTTGGCAAAGCTATTTAACTTGAATATCAGTTTCTTAATCTCTAAAGCAGGGTTACCAACAAGGACTTTAAAGGCAGGGCTACAGAAGGGTTCGTTCTGGTTCAAACAGCTGCTGAGAATTTGCATTTCTAACAAGTTCCCTGCTGAGAATTTGCATTTCAACCCCCAGATATACTGAATCTGAATCCACATTTTAATAAGATCCCCAGGTGATTCTTATGTATAGGTTCCTGGGAACTTGTTAGAATTCAAATTCTCAGCAGGGGATCGACTCAAAAAGATCTGGTTCTAAGCTCCGTTCAAAGGAGACCGTCAGGCTTAACGGAAAAGATGAGTTGATGAAAAAGGAACAGAGCCATAACTATAACCACAAATGACTCCTTTATTCCCTCATATTTTCCCAGCATCATGTCTTTTATCTAACTCCTTTTTTTCTCCCCCTTCCTTCATTAACTGCTGGTCCTAGTTAATGCAGCCACAAAACAGTGCGAGTTGCCAGGATGTCAGCCAAAGATGGGCCACAAGAAAGTCTGGAAGGACGTCAAGTCTGTGTCTACCTCTGCATACAGACACCCCACCCCTCACACCCCACAGGAACCATTACTGTTAGCAACCATACTCTGCCCCTCCCATTGGACCTCCAACCCTGGGGGCTGAGGGTCCACCAGTTTTCAAGCTTACAGTCCGAAAACTAAAGACTAGAATGGAAAAGTACTGCCTCCAAGGGGAGCAAAAAGCGATCTGTCTCAAGTCCCTCAAGAAGCAGACAGAACAAAGCAATTTGTGACTCATTTAACAAAGGTTAAATTTTAAAATCCCCCTCATTTTTAAAGATGCTTTCGAGGGAACAGCAGAACCTTGCTCTAGCAAGTTCAACAGTTCAACGTCAAGAAGAAGAAAAGACACAAAACATTAAGATACGTTTTCCTATAACAAATGATGACTTCCGTAATTTCGAAAAAATAGGATCCCACACACATTTCTGGGTCTTAAATGGAAGAAACTGCGCTGAGAAGACTGCTTCTGAATACTGCAAGAGAACCTCTAGGCGCCGACGGAGCCGTGGATGGGGTGAGTGGTGGCTCTGTCGTCACGCCTCAGTTTCTCAGCTCTAGCACAGCAGTGCTCAGATGGAGCAAGAGGCATGACTTCAGGAGACCTGGAAGCGCCAATGAAAACAGGACCCTAATCGACCTGCTCCCAACTACGCAGACACATCTGCAGCTGCTAGCGCCGCCACAACGCCAGGCCCCGGGAAGCTAAAGAAAAGGAAGGTTGTGAAGGATAACGTTTCTACGGAAGAAAGCAAAGAGAACTGGCCCGCCGCACCGTCTTTAATGAAATCCACAAATTCCAGGAAGAAGAGGGTTTGTGGAGATACATTTAGTGTAATGACTACTTATGTCCTATATTTAATCATACCACACAGTCGTGCAAGCACTGTGATGAAGTAGTTACATATATTTAAGTAGTTCAAGTGTAGCAAGGAGAAACATACCTAGAAAATTCCAGGACATTAAGGATTCCAAATGTCTGTTCCTCTCCCATCTAAAGGAAGAAAAACATATTCTTACCTGAAGTGCAAAGGTATAAATATTAAAATCTAAAAACAGGTCTCTCCCCAATCAAATGCTTTCTCCCTCTTCCCCTTTCCGCCTCTTTCCCTCTGCTTTTTTGCCTCTCCCTCTCTCTTTCCCCACAATTTACCCTCCTGCCACACATTTTCAACGTGTGCTGTTTTCTCCAGTCTGGTGTGGTCATAGCTCCCTCTTCTGGTAGAAGTCTCCCATTGCTCACAGTATTGGCATCCTACTACCTGGCCGGTATAGCCAAAAGATGAAGATGAAGGACATTAGCTACACAGGTCCACAGGGACTCATCTGAAATCTTGGGGCCAGTTATGCTTCTGAATCCAGAATTTTACAGATTTTAGAAAGGTATATTCACAGGTAGGAAACCCTGGTGGTGTAGTGGTTAAGAGCTATCTGCTAACCAAAAGTTTGGCAGTTTGAATCTACCAGGCGCTCACTGGAAACTCTATGGGGCAGTTCTACTCTGTCCTGTAGGGTTGCTGTGAGTCGGAATCGACTCGACAGCGATGGATTTGGTTTTGGCTTTTTATGCATAGACCACATACTATAACGTCCTCAGTTGAGTCTGGGGCAACATGCAATAGCACAACATATTAATTTTCTGCAAAATATATGAATATTCACACTAAGTGAGATTTATAAAGGCCATAAGTAGTCTCTCATCAGTTTTCATTAGGTTTTGTTGTCAAATCACATTGCCCCAAACTTAGGAAAACTCTTTTGAAATCCAAAGCTTTTTGGATTTGCAGACAAAGGATTATGAATTTGCATCAGATTTTAGGGCAATTGCTTAAATGTCCATTTTCTTCAGATTCTTTCAAGTTAGAGCCCCAACAGTCTCAATTTTTTCCAACTGAAAGTTCCAGATTATGTGTGTGCCATTTTCAAACTGTTTTTAACCCAATCTGCTCTCTTTCCCCAACATATCACAGTGCAAAGAATATGGCTTTGGGGCCCAACAGATGTGAGTTGAAGTCCAGCTTCTGGCGCTGAGAGTGTGACTTTATTCTGATTGGTGGTATCACCAGTTAGAAAGAAATAATAAATGAAGTACATATCCAAATTACCGAGTGCATGGATGACACTTGGTAGAACCGAATGTTATCTTCCCACCCACCCCCCAAATTACCATTAACACTCTGCTTAATCCAGCCTTCTTCGGCCTTTACTCATCTGTTTCTGAATCTACCTGTTCCCTTTCTTCTCAGCCTGACTGGACTTTCTGACAGATTCTGTCTAGAAATGCACTCGCTGCTGCAAGCTACCACTTCAGCACCAGTGCTGTGACTGCCAGAGGGGGCATCTCCTCTTTGCACCCGCTATTATATTCAATAGCTTCCTTGTGCAGCCAATGGACTCAGCTGTGAGAAGAAGTACTTTCTTACCATTATGACTATCAGTAAGGATATTCCATGTGAAAAGCTGGTGAGCAATTTGAAAGTTTGTGATTTGATGATATCTCAGTATTAAGATGGTGCTACATTTAAGCACTGAGATACTAACCAAAAGGCTGGTAGTTTGAAATCACCAGCCACTGGCAATCTGCTCCCATAAAGATTATCAAACCCCTTGCCACTGAGTAAATTCCAACTCACAGCGACCCTATAGGACAGAGCGGAATTGCCCCATAGGGTTTCCAAGGCTGTGATCTTTCTGGAAGCAGGCTGCCACATTTTTCTTCCACGGAGTGGAGGGGCTGGCGGGTTCGAATCACCAACCTTTTAGGCAACAGCCAAGTGCTTAACCTCTTCACCACCACGGCTCCTTCGCTTAAAGATTACAGCCTCGGAAACCCTATGGGGCAGTCCCACTCTGTCACATAGGGTTACTATAAGTTGATATCCACTTAAAGGCACACAAAAACAACAAAGGTTGAATAGAGTAAAATTATTATTATTGACAAGCCCTAACCAATCACATAGTCCTTCTTACTCCCCAAAATACGACCTGGTAACTGTAACAAAATAATGCAGGGGTGCCAACACCCTGTTCGTCAGCACCTAGCACTAGATGACAAGGTCAACAGGCTCCCAAGGTCCCTGTACTTCCCTGGTATTGTTGGAAAAGCAGAAGCAGCCAATCTCTCCTGGCTGTGCTGTGATTGGCCTGAGGTGCAGTGGGGATGCATACAACCCAAGCTCCCACAGTCAAGGTTAAAGTCTCCTCAGACAGAAAGGAAGTAGGATGTCATTTCTGAAAAGCTTCTCTGAAGGAAATCCTATGTCCCACCACTACTTTGGAAACCCTGGTGGTGTAGTGGTTAATTGCTACAGCTAACCAAGGGGTCAGCAGTTTGAATGCGCAAGGCCCTCCTTGGAAACTTTATGGGACAGTTCCACTCTGTCCTATAGGGTGGCTATGAGTCAGAATCAACTCGACGGCAACAGGTTTTATCACTACTTCATTCCACTTTTACTGTTGCACGTTTCCTTAAGTTAAATCCCCTCTGTTGGTTGAAATAAATAAAAATAAATATGATCTCATCTCTGTATTCCATAAGAAAAGATTAAAATGGCAAGAAATGGGCACTTTGTATAAGGTACAATATTTTATAGGTTTTGTGTACAAGCAAAAGAAAAAACTACTACCAAGACTGGAACAGCATCAAGTTATTATAGCAGTCAGAAGTGAATTTTAAATGAATTAAAGAGGTCTAGGTATTTCAAATGATGGATTTACACAGTGGCTGTAACAATGGGCTTAGGCATAACAACGACTATGAGCATGGCGCAGGACCGGGCAGTGTTTCGTTCTGTAGTACATAGGGTCGCTATGAGTTGGAACTGACTCGACGGCACCTAACAACAACAACAACAGGGATTTCAAGTACATAAAGCCCAAAACCGTAATAATACATGACCAGTTCCAATTGCCGTCGACCCCATGTGTGTCAGAGCAGAACTATGCTCCATTTAGGGTTTTCAATAGCTGACATTTCTGAAGAAGATCTCCAGGCCTTTCTTCAGAGGTAACTCTTGGTGGACTTGAACCTCCCACCTTTCAGTTAGCAGCTGTGTGTGTTAACCATTTACACCACCCAGGGACTCCAATATGCATGAGTCCTTCCCAAATTGAAGGTCGGAGATAAGCAGAGGGGAAGGAAGGCAGAGACTACTGCCTGGCCCTGACCAACCCAGTGAGTAGCAAAATGCAGCCCTTACAATTGACCCTCACTGAAAACGCAGCCCTTGCAGTCCTCGCCATCTTCTTCCACTGCCAACTCAACGGTCCCTGTTTGAGCTCATTCTTAGTTTTTTTTTTTTTTTTCCTTTTGATCATAAAATTTCTCCCTCTAGCCTCTAGGAAAGGAAATGTAGAAAAAGAAAAAAAAAAGCTCATAAAGTAAATAAACCTCTTGACTTCAGAAACAACAACAGCAACCAAAAAAATTCCATACAGACAGATTTAAAAAAAAAAGGCAAAACTCAAACCCATTGCTATCAAGTTGATTCCAACTCATGGTGACCCTAAAGGACAGAGTAGAACTCCCCCAGAGGGTTTCCAAAACCGTAATCTGTATGAAAGCAGACTGCCACATCTTCCATCTGTGGAATGGCTGGTGGGTTCAAACCACCAACCTTTTAGTTAGCAGCTGAGCTCTTAACCACTGTACCACCAAAAGACTCCAAACTCAAACTCATTGCCATGGAGTTGATTCTGACTCACAGAGACAGAGTAGAACTGCCCCATGAGGTTTCCATGGAGCAGCTGGCAGATTCGAACTACCAGCCTCTTAGTTAGCAGCTGAACACTTAACCACTGCACCATCAGGGCTCCTACTGTACCACCAGGATTCCTTAAAAGAGATCTTAAATTTCAACTCCTTTCTTTCACAACTGAGGAGAGTGAAGCCCAATGGGCTAAGGACATTGTTACACACACACCGCAGGTGCTGAAGTTACAAAGATAAAGACATGAGCCCTGGGCCACAAGTAATTTCCCCAACAACTACAGAGCAAAGAACAGGCTTGCTAAATATTTTGCTACAAATAACTTCACATCAATGTCTGAAAGACTTGTAGTGAATCATCTTTGAGAAAAATTACTGCAGCACAAAAACGACAAATTATTGCAATGCAAAAACAACATAAGTTACTACAATGCAAAAACAACATAAATTATTGCAATGCAAAAACAACATAAATTATTGCAATGCAAAAACAACATAAATTATTGCAATGCAAAAACAACATAAGTTACTGCAGAGCAAGAGCAGCGATAAAACAAACAGGCTAGTATAATTCCATCACACTCTCATTTTTCAACTAGTCTCATTTCTCATAGGAAAAAAGTAGAAACAGAGTTATATTTACAATAGGCATGCTATTTCAAACACATATTCGTCAAAGAAGTAGACAAAGCTGAGCTGTAGACACAGGCACAGGTATGTCACTTACTGCTTCTATGATGACAGAGTAGGGCGTTCTGGCTGTGAAGACAAAGCCCAGCTTTTTAGCTCCTTTCACCAAAGCAGCTTCATCTGTCAATAAAAAGGTTGGTGAGTCATTGACTGATCACTTGTGATGATGGAATTCTGTGTGCTAAGTATTATTATGCAACTGAACAAAACCCACACCCATGAAAAAGGCCTGGTCTTATCTGACAGGGTATGGAAGGCACCCACTCTTCTGCCAGCAGGTGTCCTGGGATGAGCACTTGTGTTCAATGGAATGGCTGGAACAGAAAGTTAATTCACTAGGACAAAAGTCAATTACACTCCCATTAACTCAGGTGGGAGCAAATTCTCTCTATTGCTGGCTCAGTATCTTCTCTGAGTAAGGCAATGTTTCATACTTAGTATGAGGGGGGAGTCAAAGAGCACCAGGACACAGGGACAATTTTACTCTTCCCATAGGACAGCCTCACCAGCAGTTGGAAAATCCATGCGATGCTGGGGTGAGCAAGGAAGCCAACCCTGCTTCCCCTTCAGAGCCTTCTCTAGCATTCCAGCTTCTGTTAGGAAATTCAGGAGGGCCTGGTCCTCCCCCCGTGGTTGAAGTGTTACTAGAGCCAGCACCAACCTGTTCTGTATGGTCTTAACACCTGCAACCATCACCTATACAAGGTGTGAGGCCAGAGGCAAACAGTGGAGTCCTTCTGAGGTAGGCTATGACAGCACACCTTCCACAAATAACAGCAAACACCCACGTCTCCACAGAAGGGACAGCAGGGAATAGCCAAGGAGACTCACCTGGGGAGGAGGCCTGGTAGTTGATCTCGTCTCCATCCTTCTCAGGAACCACTGTGTGGCACACAGCCAGAAGGGTAAGGAACTCCTGTATGCATGGAGCTGTGGGCTACAAAACAGCACGCTGAGTTAATCCATCCATTACAATATAGTTGGCATCCACCTCAGCTATAATCTGGTTTATATCCTGAAATGTATACAGAATGCAGATTTGAAGCTATGCAATTCACGGCTTAGTGCAACTTTAAGCTATAATAACTTCAGAAGTATAAAATGATACAAACTTACTAAAAAAAGTTTGAAACAATATCCCTATGAAATAAATTAAAATTAAAAATTATTCTAAATTCAGAAAACAAAATAAGCACAAAAAAATTTAAATAATTAAACATCCAAAGATGTTTTGCAATCTCAAGTGTTAGTGAAAAGCTGTGAAACAACTGGGGCTCCTCGGTCCTAAAAGGGAAAACAAAACAGAAAGACAAATCCAGAACAAAACAAAAAAACACACAGGTGTCAAGCAAGATCCAAGACAGATTCACAGGTTTTAAATGGGATGGACATCACTGGTATTCTAACACTTCAGGCTATTTACCGATTCTCTTCACTATTTGAGAACTCATTCATAACTACAAATCTGGGCAAGTTACAAGAAATGGTAAAGATTTGTTGACAATGGTTCTTACATCTTTCTATACGGGTCAGATTGATTCTAATTCCTTAGAACACTTTTGCTTTCCTGTCCCTATTGGAAAGCACAACTGATGTAATCAGTGACTGAATTGCTTTTCATAGTAAAGAAATATATTTATACACATACACACATACATATGCTTATACCACCTCTGGAAACCCTGGTGGCACAGTAGTTAAGTGCGATGGGTTTGGTTTTGGGTTTTATACCACCTTGCAAAGACCCATACTGATCCAAGGGCATATGAATGTCTATGTGAAAATGTGTGTGTATGTGTGTTTGTGAAAGAGAAAGAGGAGAGAGAGAAATTTGATGAAATACAATTCTACATTATAGGTATATTGGAGTTTTTTTTTACATACATATTAAAGCAATCAGTCAAAGCCAGAATTTTAATTCTCCAAGTTCTAAAGGTTAAGAAAAAAAAAAAGAACTGGCTTTAAAAAGAAAGGGAAGAGACAACCTACAGACTATGAGAAAATTTTTGGTAACTACACATCTGCTAAGGGCTAAACATTCAGAATATATGAAGAACTCCTACAAATCAACAACAAAAAGACAGACCAATTTTTAAAATGCACAAAGGACTTGAATAGACATTTCTCCAAAGAAGATATACAAACGTCCAACAAGCACACACAAAAAATTTTCAATGTCATTAGTCACTAAAACCAACAAAAACCAAACTTGTTGCCATCAAGTCAATTCCAACTCATAGTGACCCTATGGGACAGAGTAGAACTGCCCTATATGGTTTCGAAGGAATAGCTGGTGGATTCGAACTGCCAACCTTTTGGTTAACAGCTGAACACTTAGCCACTGCCACCAGGGCTCCATTAGTCACTAGGGAAATACAAATCAAAACCACAATGAGATACCACTTCACTCCCACTAGGATGGCTATGATCAGAAAAACAGAAAATAGCAAGAGTTGGTGAGAATATGGAGAAACTGGAACACTCATGAATTTGGTGGTTCCTCAAAAAGGGAGCGTGGGCTACACAGAATTACTGCATACCCTCCCAATCCCACTCCTAGGTACACACCCAGGTCTTGAAATCAGGACTCAGATAGATGCTGGCACAGGAATATTCATGGCAGCATTATTCACAGTAGCCAAAATGTAGAAACAACCCAACAGATGACTGGATAAATAAAATGCGGTATATCCATAAAATGGAGTGTATTCAGCCCTGAAGAGAAATGTATTCCTGATACATGCTATGACATGGGTGAAACTGGAAAACATTATTCTGAGTGAAATCATTCAAAAGGACAAATATTATATGATCCCACTTATATGAAAAATCAGCAAAGACATGGAGATAAAAGTTTATTCATGGTCACCAGGGGCCGGGTGGAGGGGACACAGGGGGTTGCTGCTGAACAGTTACTGAGTTTCTGTTTGGGGTAATAGAAAATTGTTGGAAAAGAATAGTGGAGATAGTAGCACAACGTGCGACATGGGAACGTAATTAATGTCACTGAGTCGTACACTTAAAAATGGCTGAAATGGCAAATGTTTTGTTATATTTTACAATAATTTTTTATTTTTAATCATGAGCTGAAGCACTACTTCAGCATTTTACCCACAGACAAGCTTATTAAGTTCACTCAGCTTTAGTTCCCTCAACTGCAAAATAAGGACATCACCTACCTTATAGGATTCTGAGGATTGTGGAGATCAAAGAAGTACCTAGCATATTGGTAAGCACTCAATAAATGATAGTGGATGCCATTAAGAATACAAATTAAAATTTACACATGTACGAGTTCCATTTCGACGTCTGTTTCTACTCTGTTCTGAGCCCAGTGGGTGGCTATATTTGGGCAAGACAAGGCTCCCCATATCCTTCCCAGAGGTTCCAAGTCCTGCCCAACTTTCCCACACACCATTATTTCATTTATTACTGCTTTCATGGTTTGATGAGTTAACCTGATCTATTTACAACCACACAACAGAGAATCCTTAAGGCCTTGCGCATCACTGCTGCTCACTGAAAGCAAGCCAGTCATATAGCCTTTTACCTTATCACACAGCAGCCACCATCCTGGGGATGCCACCTAAGACATTCTAAATGGCCAAGAAATTGAAATATACAACATGAGTGATTTTACTCCACAAGAAAATTATAATTGATAAGGTAACTTGGGACAAAGAAGCAGGGTCAACAAGATAGCTTTACCTCCCGGCCACAACTGATGAATGCCCTGACAGGGAGGACAACAGAAAACCCCTGAGGGAGCAGGAGAACAGTGGGATGCAGACTCCAAATTCTCATAAAAAGACCAGACTTAATGGTCTGACTGAGACTAGAAGAATCCCAGCGGTCATGGTCCCCAAACCTTCTGTTGGCCCAGGAGAGGAACCATTCCCAAAGACAACTCATCAGACATGGAAGGGACTGGACAATGGGTTGGAGAGAGATGCTGATGAAGAGTGAGCTACTTTTATCAGGTGGACACTTGAGACTGTGTTGGCGTCTCCTGTCTGGAGGGGAGATGGGAGGGTAGAGATGGTTAGAAACTGGCAAAACCATCATGAAAGGAGAGACTGGAAGGAGGGAGCGGGCTGACTCATTAGGCGGAGAGTAAGTGGGAGTATGGAGTAAGGTGTATATAAGCTTATATGTGACAGACTGGCTTGACTTGTAAACTTTCACTTAAAGCACAATAAAAATTATTAAAAAAAAAAGATAGCTTTACCAGCACAGAGCTAAACGGAGATACGCAGAGCAGAGAGGTACATAGACCACACGTGCCTTCTCACCCAGGGAGAGCTTCCATCTAAAGCCACCTATTTACATCTCGCCTACTGACAAAAAGCATTCAAATAACTCAACAAACACCTAGAATAATGCCAACACGAAGAAAATGGGAGACTGGTTTACTTCTTCACAGTTTCTGCATCTTCCACATGTTCCACAAAGACCACGTGGCTCTTACAATTAAGAAAAAATGGTTCCAAGGGGCCAAAGCATCAGACAGCCCCAAGAAAACAACCGTGGTCTTAGATAAAAGGGCCCTTCCTGGACAGTCACCCTAGACCAGACTGGCTTCTGAAGTGACAAACAGCGTGGAGGGAGAATGCAGTCCCCACCTCACCTGCACGTTACTCAAGGCAGCCCTACCATCAGTGCCATGGCGTTGAAGGCACTTACCTGCCAAAGTGGAGGGAATGCAGTTGAGGATGAGCCAACTGAGTTCTCTGGGACTTAGAACAGGAACGGCAACATCACTTAAGTCACAATACCTAATGAAATGCTAGCTATTCTAGCCCTTCGAGGAAGATAATTATCTAGGATTGTATTAAGAGAAGTCTTTGAAAAGTCTGAAATTATATAACTGAAAATCTTCAAAGTATTTCTTACTAACTGAAGAGAAAGATGCTCATGGCAAAGAAACTGAAAAATGTACAAATTATGTAGAATGGTCAATCATGATCACCACCAACAGATAATCACTGTAACTTTACAGACACCCTTGGATGCATATATCCCCGTATGTACACTGTGCTCTGGGGGCCAGTGGTGGTTCAGTAGTAGAATTCTCGTCTTGAATGCAGGCGACCGGTGTTCGATTCCCAGCCAATGCACCGTGTGCACAGTCACCGCCCATCTGTCGGTGGAGGTTCGTGTGTGGATATGATGCTGAACAGATTTCAGCACAGCTTCCAGACTAAGACAGATTAGGAAGAAAGGCTGGCGATCTAATTATGAAAATCAGCCAATGAAAACCCTACGAACCACAAGGGTCCAATCTGCAACCGATCGTGGGGATGATGCAGGACCAGGCAGCATTTTGGGTCCACTGTGCATGGGGTCACCGTGAGTCTGGAGCAGAGTCCACGGCAGCTAACAACAACACACTGTACTAAATTTTGTCCCTGTTAATGTACGTTGAGTATATTTCCATCTCAAATACTGGCCTACCTCATTTTTAGTGGATTTTAATTAGAGTGCAATCCTGTATAGATGAACATTTTAGCTATACTCAATTTTTCATAATAATTAGCACTACTATGTTTGACACTTACACACACATGCATACAACATCTGTCTCTGTTTCTGTATTTATAGAAGACGGTTGGTTGGTAAAGCCACACGCATATTAAGGGCTTATACATATTGCCCAGCCTCTTTCTGAATTATTATTTATTATATTTTTATGATACTCCCGATGACAGTATACCATTTCGCCCAGAGCCTCAGTAATGGATACTACCATTCATTTAAAAAAATTCTACTTTAATTGGCTTTTTTTTTATTATAAGGTGGAACATATGTTTGAGACCTTTTAATTCTAAATGTATAAATTGCCCAGGTAATTCACTTGTGAGTGTACTTTAGGTACCAAGTACATCCATATTAGAAATTTTTTGTTCTAGTTTATGAGCTTATAACCCGTTGTTCTCAAGTCAATTCTGACTCATAGTGACCCTATAGGACAGAATGGAACTGCCGCATACGGTTTCCAAGTGGCGCCTGGTGGATTTGAACTGCTGACCTTTTAGTTAGCAGCCAAACTCTTAACCACTGCACCATCAGGGTTTCCAGTGAGCTCATAGCTGTATGTTATATATAAAAAATGCATGTATGTACGTATGTATAAAAAAGTCCTATTTCATAATAGTGAAATATATTCATATTTTGCTGTATGTGTTGTCGATTTGATTTGAGGCTTAGGAGCCCAAGAGAATACACTGAGCTCTTTCTATTTTATTCTATCACTTTTAAAGATTTACAAGTGAACAATAAATACTTCAAAAGCATTTTAATACAGGGCAGGGGTTAGCAAACTATGGCCCAAGGCCCAAATCTACCCTGCTGTCTACGTTTGCATAGCCTGTGAGCAAAGATTGGTTTTTAAATTTTTAAGTAGTTGGAGAAAAATAAAAAGAATACTACTATTTCATGACGTGAAAATAAAATGAAATTCAAATTTTATGCCCCTAAATAAAGCTTTATTAAAGCACAGGCGTGCTCATTTGCTTACATGTTGTCTATGGATCTTTCATGCAACAGTATTAGAGTTGAGTTGTTGCAACAGATACCATATGACCCTCAAAGACTATTAACTACCTGGCTCTTTATAGAAAACGTTTACCAAATCCCTGATGTAAAGTATAAAAAGGAATTTAACTATCCCCTACCCAAATATTTGGCCAATTATCCCAGTTTTGAAGACCCGACTACTTAGCCAGTTGTCCCAGTATTAAAGAGTATATGCATTTTCCACTGACTTTAAATACTTCCTTCCCTCCATTCCAGCCAGTCTTGGGCTACTGGACCACTGTACACCAGAGCTCCTCCTGGAGGCCTATCCTAGTCTTCTCTCTCTGCTCTCCTGCTTAGAGACGTTGTCCACTCCCATAGTTGCTATCATCATCCACAGCCAATGACTCCCAAATGTAGATCTCCTGCCCTTTTCTAAGTTCCAAACTCATATCCAACTGCCAGCTACATCCCTTCTCTTAGGCTTCTCACCTACACCACAAATGGAACATGTTAGAAACTGAACTGAGGTCACCCCTGCACCTCCCAATGCTTGCTCTTCCTCCCTGCACTTTGTATCTCAGGAAAAAGTACCAGCACCCTCACAATTGGTTAAGCCAGGATCATGGGCACCATCTTTGAATCTTCCATACCCCTAGAGCCCCACACCACAATCAACAAGTCTGAAGACTCTAAATATGTCCATTTCCTCCCATTCCCAGTACTATCACCTTATTCTAACACAACACAATCTCGGTGCTTCATTGGTTCAATAATTATTAATGAGGGTCTATGATGTGCCAGGCAGAGTGCTGGGACCAGTTTCCTCAACCACTCTAAGAGAGACTGTCTAATGGGTCTTCTCATGTCCATTCTTACTGCCCACTTTTCAGTCCGTTCTCCATTATGCAGAGCTAGTCATCTTCTCAAAGCACAAATCAAGTCATCCCTTGCTTAAAACCCTGTAATGGCTTCCTGCTGCCTTTAGCACAGAAGCAGGGCTCCTGAACATGGGCTCCAGGCCCCATGTGAGCTGGCACCTGCTCACCCTCTAGCCCTGTCTCCTGCCATTCTCCTTCTTACCTTCTCTACTAGTCTCTCTGGTCATCTTTTAATTCTTTAAATAAAGCACATCCTTTCCCACTGTTCCATCTCTACTTTCTTCCTGCTTCCAGCCAGCTTAGTTACTCCCCCTCCATTTATCAGACACTTCCTCTGAGAAGCCTGTTATTACCCCATCCTTGGGCACTGGGGCAGATTATCCAGTAAGCAAGGTAAGCACGGGTTTACTTGTGCTTACTTACTTATCTGTAGAGAAAAATTTCACATTTTTCACCACATCACGGATTCTACTTCTACGAATGGTTGGCATCTGTCTCTCTCCCAACCCCACAGCACCTTCCTACAGAATCAAAGCCTCTTTTCAAATTTACAGTCCCTGACAGGGGCGGATGGCCCAGTAAGCAAGGTAAGCACGGGCTTACTTGTACTTACTTAACCATAGTGAACAATTTCACATGGGTTTCACTTTGATGTGGTGTGGTGAATCTCATGTGAAATTGTTCACTACAGATGAGTAGGTAAGCACAAGTAAGCCCACGTTTACCTTTCTTACTGGATAAACTGCCCCTGCTAGGGCGCCAGTCTTGACATGCTAGCCCGCTCAGTGAGAACCAAAAGAGGCATTTTCTCCTCCTGTAATTGCCACAGCACCCTGCATCACTCGTTTGTAACACTTCTATCACTTATGAGCTTCTTCCCTACTTCTGGAAGATTCATAAGGGCAAGCAGGATGCCTACCTTCCTCACTAATGTATCCCCAGAACGACAATCAGAAGACACTTAAAGATGCTTAAATCTACACTAAATCAATGTAGCAGCAACTGGCTCACCAAAACATGTACGTTCCTGGTCTTTTACTTCTTTCATCTAACATTTGTTCTATTCCATGTCCATTATTTAACTTTATAACCTCTTAAAGCCTTTTTTTTTTTAATTGTGATTTAGATGAAGGTTTACAGAGCAAATTAGTTTCTCGTTAAACAATTAATACACGTATTGTTTTGTGACATTGGTTGCCAACCCCGCGATGTGACAACACTCTCCCCTTCTCAATCTTGGGTTCCCTATTTCCATTAGTCCAGCTTTCCTGTCCCCTCCTGCCTTCTCGTTCGTGCCTCTGGGCTGGTCTGCACCTTTATATATGGTTGAGCTACATGCATTATTGTTTGTTTTATGGGCCTGTGTAATCTTTGGCTGAAAGGTGAACTTCAGGAGTGACTTCAGTAATGGTTAAAAGGGAGTCCGGAGACCATCCTCTTGGGGCTTTTCCAGTTTTTGTCAGACCAATAAGTCTGGTCGTTTTTTGAGTTAGAATTTTGTTCTACATTTCTCTCCATCTGTCTGGGACCCTCTGTTGTGATCCCTATCAGAGCAGTGGTGGCCCAGTGGTTAAGAGCTCAGCTGCTAACAAAAAGGTCGGCAGTTCAAATACACCAGCCATTTCTTGGAAACCTCATGGGGCGGTTCTACTCTGCCCTGTAGGGTCACCATGAGTTGGAATCAACTAGACAGCAATGGGTTTCTTTTAATGGATCAGAGCAGTCACTGGAGGTAGCCAGGCACCATCTAGTTGTGCTGGACTCAGCCTGGTGGAGGCTATGGTACTTGTGGTCTGCTAGTCCTTTCGACTAATCTTTCCCTTGAGTCTTTGGTTTTCTTCATTCTCCCTTGAAAATCTATATGGTAAATGCACCCCTTCCCTATTACTAATTTTTTTTAAGCAGAATTGTCCTGGATACACATTTAATAAACTTCTCCCATTTTCCCTTCTTCCCGCCCCCCCAAAATAAATCCTTATGATTTTAGTTGGGTTATACAATATTCATAATTAGTGAAAAAATTACATCTTAATATTGTCTGCCCATCTAAGAAAACAGTGTATCTTCCTATTTACCAAAGACTTCTAAATCTTCTTGATATAGGTCCTAGCTTATTTCCTATTAATTTTGTTATTCATTCAAAAATATTTGCACATATATACTGCATGTGAGACATATGCTAGGCATTTTATCTCTCTCTTTTTATATTATGAATTGATTCTTATTTCCTTTATATTCTATAGCTATTTATTGTTGTAAGTAAAGACACTGATTATTGTAAATTAATTTAATATCCAACTGTAATTGAAGTCTTAGCAGCTCTTTGAGCTTCAGCTGACTGTCCTGAATTCTCAAGGCAGACAATTATAGCATCCATAAATGATAAATTTTTCCTTTTCCTTCCCAACTTATAGTTATTTAGTTCTCATCTGCACAGGCTAGCATTTTAAGAAAGACGTTCAAGGGTAGGGGTAATAACACGCCTCCTTGTTTTCAGGTTATTACATTTCACTTTTAAATAGGTAGCTGGCTATAAATTTGAGATAGATTTGTATTCTTAGATTAAGAAAGTAACTTTATGTTTGCTATTATTCTTGGAGTTTTTTTATTTCTTTTTTAAGTCATAAAAGGATGGTGAATTCAACAAAAATGTTACTAGTTTTCTCCTTTGACCTAATAATGTAATTCAATAGCAATTTTTAGAAGCAAATCATAACTGTTTATATGGCTACTTATCAGCCTGGAATAAAAATAATAATTAAATTGTAGTTCAAAGAGTCAACTAGGCTAAATTAGGGAACGTTTAAATTCCCAAGACCTATACTATAAAAAAATAATAAAATATATATATATATATTTTTTTTTACTAAAAAATGGTGAGGCATTTGACCCAAAAAGCATTTTAATTTGAGAATTGGGCTCTGAATTAAAATTTGCCCTTCTCTGCCTCTTAGAATTAACCAGTCTTCCACATAACCCTCCCCTATAATAAAATAACATGGAACAGGTCTTTGATTTTATAGCAAACAAATAAGCTTAGTAGAGAAATATCTTCTGCGAGTTGTAAGGAAAAGTCACATATACACTCAATTTGTTTCAAGGTTAAGTGGTAGTCCAAAAAAAGAATTCCTAAAACAAAATTAATCTACTTTTTTTTTTTTAATTGTACTTTAGATGAAGGTTTACAAAACAAACTAGGTTCTCATTAAACAGTTAGTGCACATATTGTTTTATGACATTGGTTAACAACCTCATGACATGTCAACACTCTCCCTTCTCAACTTTGGGCTCCCTATTAACAGCTTTCCTGCCCCCTCCTGCCTTCTAGTCCTTGCCCCAGGGCTCTATCTTTGTTTCTTTACTTGACCTGGCATTCTAAAATCCATCAGGGAAAGAAGATAAAATTAATCAGAAAACACTATGATAAAATATCTTTATATTTCAGAGAAATGTTTTATGTTGGAAAATAAACTGTTCTTCTGTAACTTCCAAGAAAAATTATTTATTGGAAAATATGTGTGTATATATATATATATTTACGTTCATATGTATGTATGTGTAGGAGTCCCTGAACGATGCAGTTAACATGCTTGGTTGCTAACTGAAAGGTCAGAGGTTCAAGTCAACTCAGAGGTACCTTGGAAAAAGGGCCTGGTAACCTGCTTCTGAAAAATCAGTCATTGAAAACCCTATGGAGCATGGTTCTTTTTTTTTTTTTTTTGGTGAAAGTTTACACAGCAAATTAAGTTACCATTTAGCAATTTCTAAAGATATTGTTCAGTGACACTGGTTACATTTTTTTTTTTACAATGTGTCAACATTCTCGTTATTTTCATTCTGGTTATTCTGTTTCCAATAATCTCATCTTTGCTTTAGGGTAAATTTGACTGTTTGGTCTAAATATAGATGGTTATTTAAAGAAGCACTACTCACAGATGACATTATTTATTTTATGAGCCAATCTGTTGGCTGAAAGGTGACCTCTGGGAGTGAGTTCAGTTCTATATCTCAGGGTGGTAGTCTCAGGAGATCCTCTAGTCTCTACCGGTCCGGTAAGTCTGGCCTTTTTAAGGAATTTGAGGTTTGTTCTACGTTTTTCTCCCATTCTACCCAGGACCATCTATTGCACCCCTGGTCAGATCAGTTGTTAGTGGTAGCTGGTCACCACCTAGCTCTTTTGGTCTCAGGATAGATGAGGCCACGGATCGTGTGAGCTATGAGTCCTGTAGAGTATTTTCTTCTTTTAGTCTTTTTTTTTTTTCTTCTTTCTCTTTTGTTCCTGATGCATAGAGACAAACAGTCTATCTTAGGTGGTCACTTGCAAGCTTTTAAAACTCCAGATGCTACTCACCAAACTAGGATGTAGAACAATATCTTTATGAACTATGTTATGCGAATTGACCTAGTTGTCCCCCAGGACTATGATCCTAAACCTTCAAACTCAGTAAACCAAACCCCCAAGGTGTTTGGTTATGTCTAGGAAGTACCCACAACTGTGCCTCCTATGTAGTTTATTATATATATGAATATATATGTAGCACAAGAGCAAGTATGTACACATGAGCAAGTATGTACACATACCTACGATACATACCTCATATACTCACATGTGCTTTCCTGTACACATATATGCAAAAATATCTACCTATGTATCCATACACATATTTTTGGTCATTATTACTGTTGTTGCAAAATTGTGTATGTCATAGCATTTACCAAAATTGTCCCTTATTCTTGTGTACTTGGTCAGGTTGTGCAGACTTCACCTATATTGGGTATTGCCTTTCCCATCATCAAAAATAACAAGTGCCTACTATCTAGAAAGTGATTCCCCATCCCTCCCCCACCCATCCCTGGTAACCTCAAAGAACGTTGCTTTCAGTGTGTGTACCTGTTCTTGTCTTTTTATAAAAGTGAGAACATGAAATATTTGTCCTTTTATGATTGACTTATTTCACTTAGCACAATGTCCTCCAGATTTATCCAAATTATGTTTCAAGAAGTCATCATTATTGCTTATAGCTGCATAGCATTCCATTGTATGTGTGTACCACACCTATTAATATGCACTTAAGCTGTTTCCATTGTTTTGCTATTGGGACTAATGCTGCAATGAACATGGGTGTGCAAATGTCTATTTGTGTCCCTGCTATTAGATCTGTAGGGTATATACCTAGGAGTTGGATTGCTGTATCATAAGGTATTTCTATTTCCGGCTTTTTGAAGAAGCACAATACTGTTTTCCATAGTGGTTGTACCATTTTACAATCCCACCAGCAGTGTAGAAGAGTTCCAATCTCCCCACAATCTCACCAGCATTTGTTTTTTGCTTTTTTGATCAGTGACATTTTTGCAGGGGTAAGGTGGTATCTCATTGTAGTTTCAATATGCATCTCTCTAACGGCTAATAATCATGAGCATCTTTTCGTGTGTTTGTCAGCGACCTGAATGTCCTTCCTGGTGAAGTATCTGTTCATGTCCTTTGCCCATTTTTGATTGGGTTATTTGTCTTTTTGGTGTTGAGAAGTTGAAGTTTTCTATATATTTTGGAGACTAGAATCTTATCTGATATGTTGTTCCCAAAGATTTTTTCCCAGTCTATAAGTTCCCTTTTTACTCTTTTGGTAAAGTCTTTTGATGAGCATAAGTACAGTAATCCCTCAGTATCCACAAGGGATTGGTTCCAGGACCCCCCCCCAAATATCAAAATCTGTGGATGCTCAAGTCTCTTATATAAAATGACAGTATTTGCATATAACTATACACATCCTTCCATATACTTTAAATCATCTCCAGAATACTTACAATACCCAATACAATGTAAATGCTATATAAATAGTATATTGTTTAGGGAATAATGCCAAGGAAAAAAAGACCTTTTTGTTCCCCCTCCCGCAAATATTTTCGACCTGCAGTTTGTTGAATCCGTGGATGCAGAACCTGCAGATATGGAGGGCTGGTTGTATTTAATTTTTACGAGGCCCTAGTTGTCTAACTTGTCTTTCATTTTCTATGCATTTGTAGTAGTGTTTGATAGTCTATTTCCACAAAAAAAAAAATTAGGTTCCATAGTTTTATCCCTATGTTATTGTCCAGGAACTTTATAGTTTTAGCTTTAACACTTAAGTCTGTGATCCCATTTTGACTTAGTTTTTGTGTATGGTGTGAGGTATGGATCCTGTTTCATTTTTCTGCAAATGGATATCCAGTTTTGGCAGTACCATTTATTAATGTTTCCTCCCCACTGAATGGATTTTGACCCCTTGTTGAAAATCAGTTGCCCATAGGTGGATGATTTTACTTCAGGGTTCTCAATTCTATTCCATTGGTCTATGTGTCTGTCATTGTACCAGTACTAGGCTGTTTTGATTACTGTGGCTATACAATATGTTTTAAGATCAGGAAGTATGAGGCCTCCTACTTTGTTCTTCTTCAATATTGCTTTGGCTGTTAGAGCCCTCTTTTCTTTCCATATAAAGTTAGTTTTTCCATTTAAGTAAGGAATGTTGTTGGATTTGGATTTCATCATATCTATGGAACACTTCAAGTACTATTGAAATTTTCACAATGTTAAATCTTCCAGTCCATGAACATGGAATATTCTTCCATTTATGTAGGTTTCTTTTAGTTTCTTGCAGTAGTACTTTGTAGTTTTCCTTGTATGTATCTTTTCTGGTTAGGTTTATTCTCAAGTATTTTATCCCTTTGGAAGCTATTGTTTTCTTGATTTCCTTTTCAGAGTTCTCCTTGTGGGTGTAAGGAGCCCAGCTGATTTTGTGTGTTGATCTTGTACCCTGCCACTTTGTTGAAGTCTTCTATTAGATCCAGTAGCTTTCTTGCAGAATCTCTGGGGTTTCCTATGTAAAGGATCATATCATCTGCAAACATGGATAGTTTTACTTCTTCCTTACCAATTTGTATATACTTTATTTCCCTTTCTTGCTGTGAAGGGTTGAATTGTATCCCCCAAAATGTATGTCAAGTTGGCTAGGCCATGATTCCCAGTATTGTGTGACTGGCCAGCATTTTGTCATCTGATGTGATTTTCCATGTGTTGTAAATCCTACCTCTATGATGTCATTCAGGCAGGATTAGAGACAGTTATGTTAATGAGGCAGGACTCAATCTACAAGATTAGGTTCTATTTTGAGTCAATCTCTTTAGAGACATAAAAGAGAGAAGCAAGCAGAGAGACAGGGGACCTCCTATCACCAAGAAAGTAGCACCAGGAGCAGAACATATCCTTTGGACACGGGGTCCCTGCACTGAGAAGCTCCTAGACTGGGGAAGACTGATGACAAGGACCTTCCCCCAGAGCCAACAAAGAGGGAGAGAGACTTCCCCTGTGTCTGGCACCCTGAATTTGGACTTCATGTCTTTCTCCATTAAGAATAATGTTGGCAGTTGGTTGTGTACATTGTTGTTGTTGTTAGGTGCCGTCGAGTGGGTTCCGACTCATAGCGACCCTACGCACAACAGAACAAAACACTGCCCAGTCCTATGCCATCCTTACAATCATTGTTATCCTTGAGCTCATTGTTGCAGCCATTGTGTCAATCCACCTCGTTGAGGATCTTCCTCTTTTCCGCTGACCGTGTACTTAGCCAAGCATGATGTCCTTCTCCAGGGACTGATCCCTCCTGACAACATGTCCAAAGTATGTAAGACACAGTCTTGCCATCCTTGCTTCTAAGGAGCATTCTGGTTGCACATCTTCCAAGACAGATTTGTTCATTCTTTTGGCAGTCCATAGTATATTCAATATTCTTTGCCAACACCACAATTCAAAGGTGTCAGTTCTTCTTTGGTTTTCCTTATTCATTGTCCAGCTTTCACATGCGTATGATGCCATTGAAGATACCATGGCTTGGGTCAGGCACACCTTAGTCTTCAAGGTGACAGCTTTGCTTTTCAACACTTTAAGAGGCAAGATCAACGACTTCTTCATTGCAAATACCTTCTTTCAACAACATAAACGGCGACTGTACACATGGACCTCACCAGATGGAACACACAGGAATCAAATAGACTACATCTGTGGAAAGAGATGATGGAAAAGTTCGATATCATCAGTCAGAAGAAAGCCAGGGGCTGACTGTAGAACAGACGATCAATTGCTCATACGCAAGTTCAAGCAAATGCCTTTTCTGCGTCAACTGAGACAATCATGTAATTCTTTTCCTTTTTTATCATTTATGTGGTGAATTACATTGATTGATTTTCTAATGAAACCCACCTGATTCTGATGTATTATTTTTTTCTGATATTGTGTTGAATTCTGTTGGCTAGAATTTTGTTGAGAATTTGTGTGTCTATGCAAATGAGAGATACCGATTTGTAATTTTCTTCTTTCGTGATATCTTTACCTGGCTTTGGTATCAAGGTTATGCTGGCTTCATAGAATGACTTAGGGAGTGTTTCTTCCTCTTCTATGTTCTGGGGGAGTTTGAATAGAACTGGTGTCAACTCTTCTCTGAATGTTTCATGGGATTCCAAAGTGAAGCCATCTGGGCCAG
The DNA here is from genome assembly GCF_024166365.1 of Elephas maximus indicus. Lineage (NCBI taxonomy): Eukaryota > Metazoa > Chordata > Mammalia > Proboscidea > Elephantidae > Elephas > Elephas maximus. Next base: position 56,982,991 of record NC_064841.1, on the reverse strand, counting down.
GTTTTTTTGGGGGGGGGCGGTGAGAGGGTATTGTTATGACATCATCAATTTCTTCTTTCGTTATGGGTCTGTTTGGATTTTCTACCCCTATTTGTGTTAGTTTAGGTGGTGTTGCTAGGTGCCATCAAGTCAGTTCCAACTCCTAGTGACGCCATACACAACTGAACAAAACACCGCTCAGTCCTGTGCCATCTTCACAATTGTTATGCTTCAGCCCATTGTTGCAGCCACTATGTCAATACATCGAGGGTCTTCCTCTTTTTCGCTAACCCCCTACTTTACCAAGCATGACGTCCTTCTCCAAGAACTGATTCCTCCTGATAACATGTCCTAAGTATGTAAGATGCAGTTTCGCCATCCTTGCTTCTAAGGAGTGCTCTTGCTGTACTTCTTCCATGACAGATTTATTCATTCTCTTGGCAGTCCATGGTATATTCAATATTCTTCCCTAATACCACAATTCAAAGGTATCAATTCTTCTTCAGTCTTCCTTATTCATCGTCCAGCTTTCACAGGCGTAGGAGGCAATTGAAAACACATGGCTTGGGTCAGGCATTCCTTAGTCTTCAAGGTGGCATCTTTGCTTTTCAATGCTTTAAAGAGGTCTTTTGCAGCAGATTTAGTTTAGGTAGGTGGTGTATTTCTAGAAATTTGTCCATTTCTTCCAGGTTTTTAAATTTGTTGGAGTACAATTTTTCATAATATTCTGTTACAATCCTCTCTATCTCAGTAGATCTGTGGTAATGTCACCCATTTCATTTCTTATTTTGGTTACTTGCATCTCCTCATTCTTTTCCTTTGTCAATTTGGCCAGTGATTTGTCAATTTTATCGATCCTCGCAAAGAACCAACTTCCAATCTTGTTGATTCTTTCTATCATTTTTCTATTCTCTATTTCATTTATTTCGGCTCTGATCTTTATTATTTCCTTTCTTCTGGTAGCTTTGGTCTTCTTTTGCTCTTCCTTTTCTATTTGTGTGACCTGTCAGGTTAATTTATTGGTTTTGGATCTTTTTTTAGTGTACGCATTCATTGGTATAAATTTCCTTCTGAGCATTGCTTTTGCTGTATCCCAAAGGTATTGGTATGTTGTGTTTTCATTCCTATTTAATTCTAAGTATTTTTTAATTTCACATTTGATTTCTTCTCTGACCCAATAATTTTTTTTAGTAACGTGTTATTTAGTTTCCATGTATTTAATTAATTTTCCTTATTCTTCCTGTTATTGATTCCTAACTTTATCACATTATGATCAAATAAGATGCTTTGTATAATTTCAATGTTTTTAAATTTACTGAAGTTAAAACGTTTTGTGGCCTAAAATATGATCTATTCTAGAGAATATTCCATGTGCGTTGGAGCATAATGTGTGTTGTGCTGCTGTTGGGTGGTGTATTCTGTATATGTCTGTTAGGCCAAGCTGATTAGCAGCATTATTTAGATCTTCTGTCTCTTTGTTGATTTTCTTTCCAGTTGTTCTGTCTATCAGCAAAAGTGGTACATTAAAGTCTCCTACTATTATTGTAGAGCTGTCTATTTCTCTTCTCAATTCTGTTAGAGTTTGTTTATATATTTTGGAGCTCTGCCATTAGGTGCATAAATATTTATTATTGTTACATTTTCTTGGTGATTTGACCCTTTAATCATTATACAATGTCCTTCTTTGTCTCTTACAATGGATTTTGGCTTAAAGTTTATCTTGTCAGAAATTAATACTGTCACTCCTGCTCTTTTTGGTTACTGTTTTCTTGGTAAATATTTTTCCATCCTTTGATTTTTAACCTATTTATGTCTTTGTGTCTAAGGTGTGTCTCTTTTAGGCAACATATTGATGGGTCATTTTTTTTTTTTAATCCATTCTGCCACTCTCTGTCTCTTGACTGGTACATTTAACCCATTTACATTCAGTGTGATTCACTCCACATTTTGTTATACTTTTTTTGTGTGTGGTGTTAACAGTTTCTTTTTTCCTCTTAATTTCCTGTGTTGATGTCTTTTTGTATATGGATTTTATTCTCCTATCATTTACTATTGTTGTTTCTATGTTTACTGAGTCCTTTTGATTTTCTTCATTTTGCTGAGTAGATTTATTAATTCTCTTTGTGGTTCACTGAAGTTTACTTTTATCCTTCTATGTTTAAAACAGCCTGCTATATCTTGAAATTTTCTTAACTTTCTCTCCATATGGAAGTTCTATAACTACACCATTTATTCCCCCTTTTGTTTTGAAGTTGTCATCATTTACAGCTTAACATCTCTAGTACATTGTAATCAGTTTTGCAGATTTGTTTTACTTTTGTGAAGTCTTTACCTGACTTGGTATCTGGGTGATGCTGTTGTGTGTCTTTATCTAAGGCTGTTGTCTGATGGCCTTGGTTCTCTGTTCAACAAAAGAACTCCCTTTAATATTCTTTGTAAGGCTGGCCTGGTGGTTACAAACTCCCTTAATTTCTGCTTATCTGAGAATGTCCTAGTAAATACGTTCATTTTTTTCCTAAATTTTATTCATTTTGTTGTTGTTGAGAATATGCACAGCAAAACATACACCAATTCAACAGTATCTACAAGTAACAATTTAGTAACTTTGATTACATTCTTCGAGTTGTGCAACAATTCTCACTCTCCTTTTCTGAGTTTTTCCTCCCTCATTAACGTAAACTCACTGCCCTCTAAGGTTTCTATCTAATTAATTGCTGTTGTCAGTGTGAACCCATTCAGATAGTTCTCAAAAGAGCATAATGCTCAAGGCAGACATTTTTTATTAACTTAAACTACTGTTTGGTTTTAGGAAGAATTCAGGGGATAATTTTGGTTTAAGGTTTAAAGATTATCTCAGGGCAACAGTTTCAGGGGTTCATCTACCCTCCATGGCTCCAGGAAGTCTGGAGTCTATGAGAATGTGAAATTCTGTTATGCATTTTCTCCCTTTTGATCAGGACTCTTCTATAGAATTTTGATCAAACTGTTCAATAATGGTAGCCAGACACCATCCAGTTCTTCTGGTCTCATAGCAAAGGAAGCAGTTTTTCATGGAAGCAATTAGCCATGCATTCCATATCCTCCTTCTATTCCTAACTCTCTTTCTTCTGTTGCTCCAGGTGAATAGAGACCAATTGTTGTGCTTTGGATGGCTACTTGCAAGTGTTTAAGACCCCAGGCACTCACAACGTACTAGGAGATAAAACAAAAGCACTAAACATGTTATTAGGCCAATTAACCGGGATACCCCATGAAACCATGGCCCTAAACCACCAAACCAAGAAACCAAATCCAGTGAGTTGTTTAGTTCTATAACAGCAGCCTCAGCAGGTACCCTTTTTTTCTTCTTCTCATTGTTGTAAATGTATCTATCACACAACTTTTGCCAATTCAACTTTTTTACAAGTATACAACTAATTGACAGAAATTACAATAATGAGCTGTGTTGCCCTTGTCTTTGAAAGACACTTTTTTTATATACGATTCTTGGTTTGCAATTTTTTTTCTTTCAGGATTTTGTAAATGTCATCCCATTGCCTTCTTGCCCACATGGTTTTTGGTGAGAAATCACAGCTTAGTCTCACTGAGGCCCCTTTGTAAGTGATGTTATGCTTCTTACAAGCTTCTCTCAAAATTCTTTGTCTTTGGTTTTGGAAAGTTTGATTATGATATGTCTTGGTAAATTTCTTTTGAGGTCTATCCTGTATGGGGTTCGTTGAGCTTCTTGGATGAAAATCTTCCTGCTTTTCATGATATTTGGGAAGTTTTCTGCCATTATATATTCAAAAATTCTCTCTGTACTCTTTTTTCTCTCTTTCCTCTCTGGAACTCTTGATACACATATATTATTCCTCTTGATGGTATCCCATATAACCCCTAGGGTTTCTTCATTTTCCTTCAATCTTTTTTCTGATTGTTCCTTAAATAAATTAGTATGAAGTTTCTTTTCCCTCATTTCATTCTTTCTTCCATTGATTCAATTCTTCTTCTGTGTCCTTCCACTGAGTTGTCTACTTCTGATATTTTGTTGTGAAGCTTCTGAATTTCTAGGATTTTTTTTTTTTTTGTGGTTTCTATTTGTCTATTGAGTTTGTCATTTTGTTCTCATATTGTTTTCCTCAAATCTTCTCTTTGATATCTTTGAGGAGCCCTTTTTACTTCCTTATCAGGTAGCTTTATTATCAGTTCTTCCTCAGGAGGGTTTTCCATCCCTTTATTTTGCTCATTTGCTTGAGCCATCTTATACTGTTTCCTCATTTGATTGGTTTTTTGTTTTTTTGCCGTCTCTGAAGCATTAAGGTGCTATTTTATTTATTTATATATTTCTCTGTTGATTGTATGTTTATTTGCTTTATCCTAAATTTTGTTTTGTTTTGATATATCAGGAGCTTTCTTTTTTTTTTTTCTTTCTTCCTTTGTATTATTTTAATTGTTGTTATTTTGTGGTACTAGTCTATGTATGACTTTGGTGGTGTCGGTTAGCTGGATGTGATTTCCTCTCACTAGTGGGTATAAGAGGCCCTGGTGGCATAATGGTTAAAATCTCAGGATTTTGGTTAGCAGTTCAAATATACCTTCTGCTCCTTAGAAACCCTATAGGGAAGTTCTGCTCTGTCCTATAGGGTCACTATGAATTGGAATCGACTCAATGGCAACAGGTTTGGTTTGGTTTTAGTTAGTGGCTATGGTGGGTCACACCTACATGTGAGTCCTCTGTCACTAGGCTCATATGTCTTCCCTTACTGGTTGAGTTGAAGTGTAGAGCAGATCTTTTCCTGGATGTACGGCAGCAAGTGTTGAGCGGTCAGGGTCCCCCCACCCCACAGCTCTTATGGGACTGTGTGGTCTTCCCAGGTTGGTGCTAGCAGTTAGTACGTCACCTGGAGAGCAGGGCAGGGCATCTTTGTAGCCACTAGGAAGCAATGGTACACAAAAGTAGAGGAAAAGGCCTTCTGTGCATGCACAAGTTGGCGTCCTATTAGGTGAGGAAGATTGAGGGTCTCAATACATGGGTGATGTTGCATCTGGTTGGTCATTGGGTGATGGCATAGTGATTGTTTGTTCATTGTTGGGCAGGGGCATGAGTGGCACCTGTCGGGATGAGCCAGGCGTGTGGTGTAGGAGCACGCTGCCGGTTGCCAGGTGGGAAGCATGGGAATGCACCACTGGTTGCCAGGCAAGAGGCATGGAAGCACATTGCTGGTCACCAGGGGGTGGCGTGGGAGTGCACCACCAGTCACTGGGAGGGAGGCATGGTGAGCTCACCTGATTTTTGCTAAGGGTGGGTGCAGGGGTGTTCCTGGCAGCCCACATCAGGTGATTGGGGTTGGCCTGATTAAATGCGAGGTGTTGGGAGCTTCATGGAGGCTTACTGGGTAGGGAAACTCTAGTTGTTAGTCTAGGTTTTACTATTCAGTGAGCATTTCCTGTCCAAATGGTCCAGGTACATCCACTGGTGAGTAGTCCTGTCCCTTGTTCCTGGCCCCCTTCCTGCTCTGTGGTCACCAGGATCACTGAAGCTCTTACTCACCTTTCTGTACTTTCCTGTTTTAGATCCAGACTAAGTCCTATTCACATTGTTTTATTCCAGGTTTGTTTACACAGTATCTCTGTCTCCTGTTGTGAATTCTGTGGCATTGCCTTCCTGTGCTTCTCATCCAGGAATGCTCCTTTCTTGCCTCAGGATGGCCACACTGTACCAGGTCAGCTGGCCTAGTACCGATGATCTGTAAATTTTCTCATCTACTGTTCTAGCTCATTCTCTCCTTCCAGTCAGTGCTTTGTTTAATTCTTCAGCCTTCCATTTGATGCTTAGGATTGTCATGTGTATCTGTGTCACTTGGTTTCTCAAGTCTTTTTTGTAGGGGGATGTTATGGTGTGTTTGACTAAGCTGCCATTCTGGGCTCCTCCTTCTGCAAGCTTCTTTGCATGGTTCTATTTGGACACACATGGGGTCACCATGAGTTGGAAACAACTCAGCAGCAGTTTTTTTTTTTTTAATGTATATATATGAATGGCTATATCTTCTTATAAATTATCATTTTTTATTCTATACAAATTGCTACATATCTAGAAATGAATATTTTCAATGTATTTGATGAAGTTCAAAAAAGCAGAAAAATGTACATGTCAAAAATTGTTTTACATGTCAAATTCCAGCTATGTAGTATACAAATAATATATATAAATGATTTATTCTTGAAGATTCAAACTCAAGAGTCCTAGACATAATGATCAAAAAGAAAAGCTGTGTCTTCTTCCTTGGCATGCCTTTGGAAATTCATCTCACAAGCAGGAAATCACTGGTTAGCAACACTGTCAAGAATATATTAACATAAATTGTTCCTTGAAATTTTACATAGCTTGAATCTCTGACTAAAAGCCAAATTTCACCTTGGCTGTCAGCCTATAAGTTCAAAACAGTCCTGAAGGACCCAGAAAATCAGAAATGATGACCCAGGACAAAAGAAAATTCTGTAGCAGATGGAAATACTCCCTTAGGAGATAAGTAAGGGTTTTCTTGGTTCCAATGCTTTAATTTTAGTCAAAGATCCCAAGACAATTTAGATAAGAATGTAGGGCATCTGTAACCTAAAAGACTAAAATGCTTCTGCCCTCCCCACCCCCAAACATTTTATGGCACAATGACCAAGTGATCATAAGAGGCCCTGTATTTGAACTGTTTAAAACCTTTGTTAAAAGAAGATCCATATTATATAAAATTCATGTTGCATAAATGAAGATAACAGAAAAAAGGATGGAAAGAAGGGAGTAAGGTCCAATATCTTCAGATGTAATGAAAAAACTAGGAATCAGGCCTTCTTGCCTGGAGACATTCAAGGCTCTATGAAATCTGACCAATCAAGGTGACCCAAACACAAGCCTCAGACCTCCTCCAGGAAATAGAAAATTACAACAAATTAATTCTCTAGCGAACAAAATAAAACCTTCTAAGAAGCATCTCTGTTGAAATGTGCACAACTATAAGTCTAACTACTTTGGCTTCAGGAACAATTGTAAAATTTCAACTACTGTAAAATGATGGGCTTGGAAATAACCTTGTTCTAAGTCTTAGAAACTGGCCTGTAAAACTGGAAGATGATTAAAGTATTTTCCTTAATCTTAGAAAAAAAAATTTTTTGGTTGTGTACATTTAATCCAATCATACATCTTCTGAAAGAAAAATACTGAAATTTACATTTTTCATTATTTATAGTAGATGTCACATGTCAAAGGGTTTAATTAATGCAGTAGTCAAGATGAAGAATACCTGGAAGACTTAAAGGGCCCAGGAAAGTTGAAAAATGTTAAAACATAGGCAAGTAGGCTTTTAATAAAAAATAGAAGATAAATTTCCCAACCAATGACCTTGTTACACCTTAAATGATCTGTGAGTATCTAGATTACTAAATATCCTAAAGAGTCATTTTCTTCACCCATGCTCATGATAATCTCCTCAAGTCATGGTATCCATTCTAAAAGCCAAAACCCATTGCTGTCAAGTTGATTCTGAATCATACTGATCCTATAGGACAGAACAGAACTGCCCCATAGTGTTTCCAAGGAGTGGTTGGTGGATTCAACCTGCCAACGTTTTGGTTAGCAGCTCAGCTTTTAACCACTGAACTACCAAGGCTCCACATCTATTCTACAAGGCCTTAATCTGCCCCTATTCTCATTGGCTTTACCACTGAAATATAGGAAAATTTGGCTCACAACAGATGAATCTATAAACCCAAGAATGCCAAGGATTGCCAGTAGCTACTAGAAGCTGAAAGAGACAAAGGAGCTTCCCCTAGAGCCAAGGCCCTGAATTTAAACTTAGCCTCATGAACTGTGAGAAGGTACATTTTTGTTCTTTGAAGCCACCTACTCGTGGTATTTTGTCATGGCAATACTAGGAAACCAAGGCAAGTATCCTAGTCAAAGAATATAGCAATTTCTTTACAAAACACATGTCCACTTGGATTTGTAACTATAAAGAAATAGTACCTCAGAAAGCTTGAAAAGCAACTGAACTCTTACACAATTCTGTGGTGAGAATCACTTTGACCCTGGTGTGCTTCCTCAGCAATGAGGGGGTTGCACAGAAACATTAAGTCACGTGGCCGAGCATTAACTAGCTGATAAATGTAGAAATGAAGCTCAGAACCTAAGTCAACTGGATTCATAACTACAACAGCTACTAACTTCAATACCTACTTTAATTCAGCTTTATACTAACTTAGGCACAGTGTCCCCACGATACACACTTCAGGGAAGTGATCTTAAGCAAATGTATCGTGTGGACGCCGCACAATTGAACCTGTATCTCTTCCCCAGGCTCCCAAATTGCAACTTTTAAGCCATTACCTGCATACGTAAATAAATAAACAAAACGTACACACTAAGCTATCTGATGCCTTAGAACAAAATGCTGGACTTACGTGGTGATCCTCAATGTTCTTCAATAGCCTGGGATCATTAAAGTCACACGAGTCACTAGTGGGAGGAGGCAGCCGACTGGAGAAGAGAACAGAAATACATATTCAATTTAAAATGTCCTGTTAATATAACTCACACCTAGGAAGAACCCATCTTCAGGAAGATTCACACTTAAAAAAGCCTATAGCCCACTGCCATTAAGTCAATTTTGACTCATAGTGACCCTGGAGGACGGAGTAGAACTGCCTCACAGGGTTTCCAGGGAGTAGCTGGTGGATTCAGATGGCTGACCTTTTGGTTAGCAGCCAAGCTCATAACAACTGTGCCACCAGGACTCCAAAAACCCTATAGAATGATATTAAACATTGCAATCATTGTAGTACTTACATTATTTCAAACTTCAAGGCAGCAAAATTTGATCTTATTATAACTAAGGTATTTTATAAGTTATTAAAAATAACAACATAGTTACAAGGAGGGAAAACAGAAGCCAAAGATCAACAGCTTGGCTCTGCCATTTTAGTCGGTCCCTGGGTAACTTTGATGAGGGAGAACTTCCAAAAGTGCCTGCACAAAGCAAGTAAAACAAGAATAACTGTTGCATTGTATATATACAATCATTTACAGCCAGAGCTCAAATGTAGGAGAGGGAAGAAGGCTGATGGTCACAAAGGAAACGTAATATGAAGGCTGTGCTATCATACTGAAGACAATGTGAGAGGTTTAGTATACACATTTATCTCCACTCTGTGGACAAAAACAACAGAGGAGGAGATAACAACAGAGTGGATGTCAGTCTCAACTCTGAGAAGACATCAGAGTTTAGCATAGCAAAGAAAAAAGAAACCAGCAGCTTTCAAAGGGGAGCATCTAAAATGCCAACTGGTGGCCCCAGCAGAACTCTGGGAAGGCTTTGGAAATGGCAGCACCATATCCTGTGAGCATAGGACTAATTCCCAATCCTTGTGAGGAAGATTCATCCTTCAAAAACCTCCCCTCACCCCATGCAGCCAGGCAACTGAACCTTCCATACTCAGAAAGAAATGGAAGGTTTGCCCTTAAGAGGGGTCAGAGGAACCCTGGGCCCAGTGACCCTGGAACACCAGGCACACATGTGGGTGAGGCTACAGCATTTTCCCAAAACAGGAGTTTGAAATAAAACCCTATGCACACTAGAAGGTATGACCACTAACCCTCTACCTCCACTCAGCTCCCATAACTGTTGCAAGTGGATTAATAACCCTCGGCAGTAGGCATGAGAAGAAAACTGGCCAGCCTACAAGAAAGACCCACAGACCCTAACATCCAGGGATGCCCAAATAAAATAGGAGGCCCTGGTGAAGCCAACCAACATCAACCACACCACCCCTCATACATACACACAGACCCACCAGTCAGCTTTCTTAGTATGTAAATCTTAAAGTAGACGCAGACAGCCCATGGGCACCGGGCCTTTGAAGAAAGCCTCTGTAATAATAGTAAGAAACCAAAAACACCATGGAGGGAAAGGGAAAAGGAAACAGAGCAATGCAACTGCGAGGCTATGAGAATGCCTTTGAGACTGAAAATCAAATTAAATTAAAACTTCACTACAAAAGAGTAAAAGATCATGTTAAGGAAATACCAGAAAAAAAAATATGGAAATGGGTGAGAAAGGTGACAACATTGGAAAATCACCCAAATATCTGACTAATAAGAAATCCAGAGTGAACACGGAAGTTGGAAAGGAGAAAAATTAACACTGAAATGACACACGGACATTTCCAAGAATCAATAAAAGAAAATTTATAGAAAGAAAGGGCCCACTAGAGGCCCACTAAGTGTTTAAATATTATTCGGGTTCTCTCTCAACATATATCCAACTTTTAGTTCAGATGAGAAATGTCAATATGAAAACATCCCAAAGCCTTTTCCACTGAAGTGTCAGTAAGTGTAGAATCTACTCACCAGAAATCCTCTGAAGATGGCTCTCTCACCAGTTCTGGGAAATGACTGCCAGAGAGAAGGAAAACACAGTGGCCACAAAATTGTAAGTGTACTATGCTAATTTTTACAGCAACACGTGTTAAAAAAAAAATTGGCGTAGTGGTGTTTATGAAAATACTTCTTGGGGGGAGGAAGTGGTTGACAAACAAACATAGGTGCTAAGCATTAAAAAAAAAACATTACTTGAGTAAAAATAAGGTATTACCATTGAGTCAGTTCTGTTCACTGTAACCCCATGTGTTACAGAGTAGAACTGCTCCACAGGGTTTTCTTGGCTGTAATCTTTATGGAAACAGATCACCAAGCCTTTCTTTCAGGGCATCACTAGGTGGTTTTGAACTGCCAACCTTTCGGTTCGTAATTGAGCACAAACAATTTAGCGGCCAAGATTTCTTACATGAGTAAAGAATTTTTATAACTAAATTAGAAATATAAACTCACTTGTTTATAAACTAACTTACTCAAATATAAACTTATTTATTTTATTCCCTTGGACGTCTAAATTAACACTGGCAGAAAAAAATCACCTTTTAGAGTTGTTCAAAGTTTCATTTGAGACCCTTATATTTCAAACACATTCAATAATAACTACATATTTAAATCTCTAATAAATATCCTTTCAAAATATCAGGAATTCAAAGTATTTGACTAAATAGCTAAGAATAAACTTGTTTTGTTGGAAGAATAAAAATGAATTTTTCAATAGGCAATAAAGACACTCACCCGTAGGTTACCCCTGCAATGCTGCACTTCTTAAAGTTCATGATATTGCATGTAAGAGTTCCAGTTTTGTCAGAAAATAAATATTTCACCTAAATCAAAGAAAAGAAGAAACATACATCAAAAATGTAATACAATGTAAAGATCAATGGTTAAGTTCTTTCCTTCTCTGTGTTTCAAAAGCTATATTAATTTAAAATGGTCAATTTCCTTAAAGCAAGCAAATCAGTACCAATTGCATTTCAGTGCTTGGACCACTTAGAAACCCTTCCCCATAACCAATTCTAGCATCGACTTATGTGGAAATGAACAAAGGAAGCGTCAGTAACGGCCATGGCATCATTTTAGATTTATAAGCATAGCAACAAGTCCTACCATAAGGCATCTCAATGACACACATTTACCTTCAGGACATTTCTGTGGTCTTATACAGTATTCTGTCCTATATGACTAGGTAAAAAGCTAAAAAAACTTTGGCAATCTTCAAAAATTTCTTAAGTCTCGGCCTTAAAATTGGATTAAGGAGGCATATCCTCAGATGGTACAGAACAAAGCTTGAAGCTTCTCAGTCACTGTCACAATTGAGTTGTACATGAAGATGGCATGAATTGCTATAGGTTATACTACTTTACGAGTTACAACATCTTACAGATTTATTGCACAAACCTTCCAATACACAAAGTGGAAACAGCCATTACTGGAGCAGAGGAAAAAGCAAACCATCTTGGCATGTTCAACTGAATGTAAAAGAGACATACTACAGATGCAGAGATGGTGTGCAAATTACATCCTCTGGAGTCAGAAACGTAACGGGGAAGTGGGAAAGTAACACAGGACCACAAGACAGGAGATAGTCCAGTTCAGGCTCTGGACACTAGTTACGCGGACTCTGGAAAAGTCATTTCATCCTTCTTGACCTCAGTTTCCATATCTATAAAATAAAAGGATTTGACCGGAAGCTATGTAATATCATTCTATATTTAACGTTCCAAGAAATTATGTGATAGATTGGTGAGGGGATGTAATTAACTGAGAACTGTCTCCAGTAAAAAGTCTAGTTTCTCCACGGTTTTCTAAAGAGGGGTCATGATTGTTACCAAGTGCTAGATGTAGTTGTAGTCCAGGGATATCAACTGTTCTAGAAAGGCAGTGTTCTACTGTTTTTTAGAAGAGGAATTAATGACATGAATTGTTTTCTCTGTGCTTTCTGATGGATATAATACAAGCAAATACACTGAAATTGTTTTTCAATTTCATCCAAAGAGCCTTCAAGAAAAGATTATTAAAGTTCCTAATGGAGTGAAATATTACATAGAAATGTAAAATTAGTATACTATGGGTAATTAAGGAGCCCTGGTGGTGAAATAGATAAGACTTAACCAAAAAGTTAATGGACTGAACCCACCAAGCAGCTCTTCAAGAGAAAGGCCTGGTAATCTGCTCCCATAAAGATTACAGCTTTGCAAACCTTATGGGGCAGTTCTACTCTGTCACATGGGGCTGCTATGAGTTAAAAATCACCTCAACAGCACCTAACAACAACAACGCAGGTGATTAATGTTTTAACTGTAAGATTCATAAGCAGTAAGTCTACAGGTATAAGGAATTCAGTAGAATCTGCCTTTTAATAAGCAGTGTTTTCTTCTGCCCTCTTAAAAAACATTTAAAAGACTGCATCAAAGTACTAAAAACTGAAAAATTTATCATTAAAAATTTCAAGATTTGATATCACTCTGCCTATTAAATTTTATCTTATTCTTCAAGTTCCAATTCAAAACTACCTCCCCATAAAAACTTCCCCAAAATCTGTAATTAGGATCTAAAGTCTAAAGAGGAAAAGGGCATTACATCACTATCATATGCCTCATTTTACTAGATTTGTGTTTAGAAGACTGTACAGGAACATAGAAGAGGTATAAATTGCCTATAAGACTGGAGAAGGGTTCGTGTAAAAATGGTATGGTGGCACCAGACCTTCTCATTTAACTTCACAAGGGGAGGAGAAAGAATCAAGATCATTAGCCCAAGGCTGATGCCTATGAAGTGGAGGTCATACATACTTCCTGTCTCTCTACCCTTTTTACCAATTTTGATATGAGCTGTCCCTCTCCCCCACCACCTCACTCACTACTTCTCTATTGGATCGAAAAATTCATTGCAATGGCCAAACAGAACTCACAGACCATACTCATAGTTATGGCATTTACTAGTGAAGTAACAGGTTATAATTCAGGATCAGGAACACCCAGGATACAGTTCTTCGATCAGTACAGCTTCTCAGCTGTGCCTGTAAGCAAGACTCTCTCTGGGCTCTCGGCCCCTTAGGTCATCTTGTACCCCTCGGCCTGGTCTCCACCCTGATCAGGCAAGTGTTACAGCTTTTTTGCTCTACGAACAAGTGCCTAGAGGCACCCCATTCCATCAGCAAGCCTCCTGCCCAAAGGTGCTCAACTTTCTCGCTCCACGGGTCAGCATACCCACTGTAGCCATCTCTCTCCATGGGACAGAAAGCCCATTGCACTGCTTCACTTCAATCTCCTGGTTCTGCTGCCATCATTTCTCTCCTGCTGTTTCTCACCATCTCATGCCATCTCTGGTGTTACACCTCTCTCTCTGTATCCTGGGTCTAGAAAGTTCTTGGTACAGGGACCCTGGGTCCAAAGGACATGCTCCACTCCCAATTCTTCTTGGTGGTATTGAGGTCCCCCCTTCACTTCTGGGATTGGCTCACTTTAAGCCTAGCCAAGTGGCAAAACTGACCAATCCCCTCAGTAGGGTTCCATACACCTTATTTGCATGGTCCCACCCCCACAAGCATTCTATGCATCCTATTTGCATTATTAGCAGACTGCTCAATCCCATTTTGTGGGCCACAAACACTTTATTTACATAGTCCCAACCAATCATTTTGTGGGAGTCACAAAGAGCACAGCTAGAAAGGCCACCCAAAGTAATTCCCTGTAAGGCAGTTCAACATGAGACAAATTTAGTCTCATATGTACCAAGTACACACTGATTCTTGTATGGGAAGGATTTTACAAGAAAGACAAGGGAGATGACAAGGCCACTCTAGGAAGATGGGACAAGAGAACCAAAGAAAAAAAATAGAGGAATAAAACTCCAAGGCATGCTCCGTGGCACTGGGTACTATTTTGTTGTTGAGTCGGCTCCACTTCACAGCAACCTTATCAAAAAGCTGCTTAGAGCAGCACCATCTTCATGACTATTGGTGTGTTTGAGTGCATCATTGTGGCCATTGTGTCAATCCATCTCACTGAGAGTTTCTTTCACTTTTGCTGACCCTCTATTAACCAAACATGATGTTCTTTTTTAGTGATCTTCTTTCCTGATGAGGTGTCCAAAGTAAGCAAGCTGAAGTCTCTCCATCCTCGTTTCTCAGGAGCATTCTGGTTGTATTTCTTCTAAGACTGAACTGTTTGTTCTTTTGGAAGTGCAGTGGATACTCAATATTATTCACCAACAACACAGTGCAAATGCACCAATTCTTCTGTCTTCCTTTCTCACTCTCCAAATTTCATATGCATATGACGTGACTGAAAAGATCAAGGCTTGGAACAGGTGCACCTTATTCATCAAAGTGACATCTTTGACTTTTAAAACTTTCTTAAACTAGAGGTGCAGCCAAGACAGCGAAATAGACAGATGTTTCCAGTGAGCACTCTTACAACAAAGACCCGAAAAAACAAGTGAAACGAGTATATTTATGACAAGCTAGGAGCCCTGAACATCAAAGGCAAGCTTCAAAAATGGACTTAGGGGCAGGAGGAGGAAGAGACGGTTCAGAAGTGGAGAGGAGTTACCAGACCTGAATCACGGGGAGCCCTCAGGCACCATTCCTGGGAGCAACAGTGGAGGGCTGGTACTAGCATTTGGCCACATTTTCCTCAGGGAGAAGCAGCCAGCCACACAGCCTACTCACACCTCCAGAACCAGGTTATAACGGCGCTCTCGAAAAAAGCTAAGTACTTGTGTATATTCTTCCACACCCCCATCCCCCGCTCCCAAGCCGGCTTCAGTGGCTGATTTCCCTGGGCCTCAGATAGGCCCCAGTGAGTGCCTAGAGCCATCCTCCTGGCCTTGGAGAAGGAATAAATTTGCAATTGGGGGAAAAGGTAATTTGCCAAGTCCTCTAACCGGGGGAGCTCAGGACAGAAGCAACTCCTTTTCAGGCATAAACGGTCCGTGGAATTTGAGTACCTTTCTCGTCTGCATGGACCTCTGTAGGCCTATTTCAGGAGAACAGGCCCTTGTTGGCAGACTCCAACTGTTTCAACTGTGCTGCGGAGAGGCGGGTGTTTGATGTTTTGCATTAATTTGCCTATTAAACAGTGCCCTCACCTACCCACATCAAGGGCCTAAGGACTGGTGGCTCCACTCAGGTCACCCAGCCACCCACAACACAGGTCCAAGGATAACTGGTACCTCCCACTCCTTACAACCAAAGAACACCAGATGCACATGGTCCGTGGGCAGAACCTGCCCACCTGTACGCTCTAGGGAACAGGGACACGCTTTCCTCAGAGACACAAGGGGGATGATTCTCAGCCCTCTGTCTTGTCCAGATTGTGACCCCCTGCTGCAACCAGACAATGGCACCTAAACCAATCACCCCTGCCCCTCTAAGAATATGGGACAGAGCCCGCACCATACACTTGATGATCAGCTACCTAGACACCTAAGCTGAATTCATACAGAAAAAGTGAATGGACTCCTAGACGGATATACCTGAAAATGGCTCTAGCCACGTGGGGACAGGATGTCAGAGATCCAAAGGCTAAAATAATCAAGCTAGCTCACTCAAGCAACACACTTGGGTATATCAAAACAAACAAACAAAAAAAGCAAGATGCGGTAAGCAAACATGAAATAAACCAATACAATAACTTATAGATGGTTCGGAGACAACAGTCAATATCAAGTCACATAAAGAAACAGAGAATGATCACCTCAACAAGCTCTCAAAACAAAGAATCAAGGGATCTTCAAGATGAAAGTGCATTCCTGAAATTACCAGAGGCAGAATACAAAAGATCAACATACAGAACCCTTCAAGACATCAGGAAGGAAATGAGGTAATATGCAGAACAAGCCAAGGAACACACAGATAAAGCAACTAAGAAATTAAAAAGATTATTCAGGAACATAATGAAAAATTTAATAAGCTGGAAAAATCCATAGACAGACAGCAATCAGAAATTCAGAAGATCAACAATAAAATTACAGAAGTAGACAACTCAGTAGAAAGTCAGAGGAGCAGAATTGAGCAAGTGGAAGGCAGAATTTCTGAACTTGAAGATAAAGCACTTAAAAAAAGCCTAGTGCCGTCGAGTCAATTCCAACTCATGGCAACCCTATAGGACAGGGTAGAACTGCCCCACAGAGTTGCCAAGGAGTGCCTGACTTGGCACTAATATATTTGAAAAAACATCAAATAAAAGAATTTTAAAAAAAGAAGAAAACTTAAGAATCACATGGGACCCTATCAAGAGAAATAACCTACAAGTGATTGGAGCACCAGAATAGGGAGGGATAATAGAGAATACAGAGAGAATTGTTGAAGATTTGTTGGCAAAAAACTTCCCTGATATAGTGAAAGACGAGAAGATATCTATCCAAGATGCTCACTGAACTCCACATAAGGTACATTTCAAAAGAAAGTCACAAAGATGTATTATAATCAAACTTGCCAAAGCCAAAGATAAAGAGAGAATTTTAAGAGCAGCTAGGGATAAATGAAAAGTCACTTACAAAGGAGAGTCAGTAAGAATAAGCTCGGACTACTTGGCAGAAACCATGCAGGCAAGAAGGCAAAGGGAGAACTTATATAAAAAATTGAAAGAAAACAATTGCCAGCCAAGAATCTTGCATCCAGCAAAAATGTCTCTCAAATATGAAGGTGAAATTAAGACATTTCCAGGTAAACAGAAGTTTAGGGAATTTGTAAAAACCAAACCAAAACTACAAGAAATACTAAAGAGAGTTCTTTAGTTAGAAAATCAATAATATCATGTATCAACTGAAGACTAGAACACTGGGCAATCAGAAGTCAACTCAGAAAGGGAAATCCCAAAAATAAATCAAGATAAAAAAATGCTCGAAACAGGGTAAAAACAATGCTATTATGCAAAAGAAGACAACATTAAAACAATAAAGAGGGACTAAAAAAATGTAGTCATAGATCTTCCATATGGAGAGGAAGATAAGGCGATACAAAGAAGTAAGAGTTAGGTTTAAATTTAGAAAAATAGGGATAAATAATAAGGTAACCACAAACGAGACAAACTATCCTACTCATCAAAATAAAATACAAGAAAAAAATACAGACTCAGCGAAACAAAATCAACAAGGAACATGAGGAAAGGACAACATATAAAGATAATCGGCTCAGCACATAAAATTAAGTAGGAAAAAGAAACAGTCCATAACACACACAAAAAAAAAAACATCAAAATGATGGCACTAAATACATACCTATCCATAAATACGCTGAATGCAAATCGACTAAATGCACCAATGAAGAGACAGAGAGTGGCAGAATGGATTGAAAAACACGATCCACTGATATGCTGCCTACAAGAGACAAACCTTAGACTTAGAGACACAAACAAACTAAAACTCAAAGGATGGGAAAAAAATATATCAAGCAAACAACAATCAAAAAAGGGCAGGACTGATAATATTAATTCCTGACAAAATAGACTTTAAAGTTAAATCCACCACAAAGGATAAGGGAGGACACAATATAATGATTAAAGGGACAATACACCAAGAAGACATAACCATATTAAATACTTATGCACCCACTGACAGGGCTGCAAGATACATAAAACAAACTCCATCAGCATTGAAAAGTGAGATAGACAGCTCCACAATAATAGTAGGAGACTTCAACATACCAATTTCTGTGGACAGGACATCCAGAAAGAAGCTCAATAAAAACACAGAAAATATAAATGCCACAATCAACCAACTTGACCTCATAGACATATACAGAACACTCTACCCAATAGTAGCCAAGCAAATTTTCTTTTCTAGTGCATACGGAACATTCTCTAGAATAGACCACATATTAGGTGATAAAGCAAGCCTTAGCAGAATCCAAAACACTGAAATATTACAAAGCATCTTCTCTGACCATAAGGCCAAAAAACAGAAATCAATAACAGAAAAAGCAGGGAAAAGAAATCAAACACTTGGAAACTGAACAATATCCTGCTCAAAAAAGACCATATTATAGAAGGCATTAAGGATGGAATAAAGAAATTCAGAGAATCCAACGAGATTGAAAACACTTCCTGTCAGAACCTTTAGGACACAGGTAAAGCAGTGCTCAGAGGTCAATTTATATCAATAAACGCACACATACAAAAAGAAGAAAGGGCCAAAATCACAGAAGTATCCCTACAACTTGAACAAATAGAGAGCAACAAAAGAACCCCTCAGGCTCAAGAAGAAAACAAATAACAAAAGTTAGAGCAGAACTAAATGAAATAGAAAACAGAAAAACTGTTGAAAGAATTAACAAGACCAAAGCTGGTTCTTTGAAAAAATCAACAAAATTCATCAACCATTGGCCAAACTGACAAAAGAAAAACAGGGGAGGAAACAAATAACCCGAATAAGAAATGAGATGGGCAATATTACAACAGAGCCAAATGAAATTAAAATAATCGTATTAGATTACTATGAAAAATTGTACTCTAACAAATTTGAAAACATGGAAGAAAAGGATAAATTCCTAGAAACATACTACCTACATAAAGTAACACAAACAGAGGTAGAACAACTAAAAACCCTCATAATAAAAGAAGAGATTGAAAGGGTAATCAAAAAACTCCAACGAAAAGAAGCCCTGGCCTAGACGGCGTCACTGCAGAGTTCTACCAAACTTTCAGTGAAGAGTTAACACCACTACTACTAAAGGTATTTCAGAGCATAGAACAGGATGGAATACTCCCAAATTCATTCTATGAAGCCAGCATATCCGTGATACCAAAACCAGGTAAAGACACCACAAGAAAAGAAAATTATAGACCTATATCCCTCACGAATGTAGATGCAAAAATCCTCAACAAAATTCTAGCCAATAGAATTCAACAACATATCAAAAAAATAATTCACCATGACCAAGTGGGATTCATACCAGGTATGCAGGAATGGTTCAACATTAGAAGAACTATCAATGTAATCCATCATATAAATAAAACAAAAGAGTCACATGATTTTATCAATTGATGCAGAAAAGGCATTTGACAAAGTCCAACACCCATTCATGATAAAAACTCTCAGCAAAATAGGACTACAAGGAAAATTTCTCATCATAATAAAGAGCATGTATACAAAGCCAACCGCCAGCATCATTCTAAATGGAGAGAGTCTGAAAGCATTCCCCTTGAGATCAGGAACCAGACAAGCATGCCTTTTATCACCACTCTTATTCAGCATTGTGCTGGAGGTCCTAGCCAGAGCAATTAGGCTAGATAAAGAAAAAAGTGCATCGAAATTGGCAAGGAAGAAGTAAAAGTATCTCTATTTGCAGATGACATGATCTCATACACAGAAAACCCTAAGGAATCCTCAAGAAACCTACTGAAACTAATAAAAGAGTTCAGCAGAGTATCTGGATACAAAATAAACATACAGAAATCAGTTGGATGCCTCTACACCAACAAAAAGAACATCGAAGAGGAAAGCACCAAATCAATACCATTTACAGTAGCTCCCAAGAAGATAAAATACTCAGGAATAAATCTTACCAGAGATGTAAAAGACTTATACAAAGAAAACTACAAAACGCTTCTGCAGGAAACCAAAAGAGACCTACATAAGTGGAAAAACATACCTTGCTCATGCATAAAGGAAGTCTTAATACTGTAAAAATGTCTCTTGTACCAAAAGCCATCTACAGATACAATACAATTCTGATCCAAACTCCAATGACATTTTTTTAATGAGATGGAGAAACAAATCACCAACCTCATATGGAAGGGAAAGAGGCCCCAGACAAGTAAAGCATTACTGAGAAAGAAGTACAAAGTGGGAGGCCTCACTCTACCTGATTTTAGAACCTATTATACCGCCACAGTAGTCAAAACAGCCTGGTACATAGTCCAACGGAACAGAATTGAGAATCCAGACATAAATTCATGCACATATAAGCAGCTGATATTTGACAAAGGCCCAAAGCCAGTTAACTGGTGAAAAGAGAGTCTTTTTAACAAACTGTGCTGGCATAACTGGATATCCATCTGCAAAAAAATGAAACAAGACCCATACCTCACTCCATGCACAAAAACGAACTCAAAATAGATCGAAGACCTAAATATAAAATTTAAAACGAAAAAAAAAAAAAAATCGGGACAATGCTAGGAGCCCTAACGCATGACATAAACGATATACAAAACATTACTAAGAATGCAGAAGAGAAACCAGACAACTGGGAGCGCCTAAAAATCAAACACCTATGCTCATCCAAAGACTTCACCAAAAGACTAAAAAGACAACCTACACACTGGGAAAAAGTTTTTAGCTATAACATTTCCGATCAGCATCAGATCTCTAAAATCTCCGATACTACAAAAACTCAACTACAAAAAGACAAATAACCCAATTAAAAAATGGCCAAAAGGTAGCTAACAGACACATGAGGAAATGCTCACGATCATTAGCCATTAGAAAAATGCAAATCAAAACTACAATGAGATTCCATCTCACTCCAACAAGGCAGAAATTAATCCAAAAACACAAAATAATAAATGTTGGAGAGGTTGTGGAGAGACTGGAACACTTAGACACTGCTGGCAGGAATGTAAAATGGTACAAGCATCTTGGAAATCGACTTGGCGCTTCCTTGAAAAACTAGAAATAGAACTACTATACGATCCAGTAATCCCACTTCTCGGAACATATCCTAGAGAAATAAAAGCCTTTACACAAACAGATATATGCACACCCATGTTCACTGCAGCACTGATACAATAGCAAAAAGACAGAAGCAACCAAGGTGTCCATCAACAGGTGAATGGATAAATAAATTATGGTATATTCACACAATGGAATACTACGCATCGATAAAGAACAACTATGAATCCATGAAACATTTCATAACATGGAGGAATCCGGAAGACATTACACTGAGTGAAATTAGTCAGTTGCAAAAGGACAAATATTGTATAAGATCACTATTATAAGAACTGGAGAAATAGTTTAAACTGAGAAGAAAATATTCTTTGATGGTTACAAGATGGGGGAGGGAAGGAGAAGGGTTTTCACTAATTAGCAGATAAGAACTATTTTAGGTGAAAGGAAACACAACACACAATACAGGAGAGATCAACACAACTGAACTAAACCAAAAGCAAAGCAGTTTCCTTAATGAACTGAACACTTCGATGTTCAGTGTAGCAGAGGCAGGGGTTTGGGGACCATGGTTTCAGGAGACATCTAAGTCAATTGGCATAATAAAATCTATTATGAAAACATTCTGCATCCCACTTTGGAGAGTGGCATCTGGGGTCTTAAACGCTAGCAAACAGCCATCTAAGATGCATCATTAGGTCTCAACCCACCAGGAAGAAGGAATAATGAAGAACACCAAAGATACAAGGTAATTATGAGCCCAAGAGACAGAAAGGGCCACATAAACCAGAGACTACATCAGTGTGAGACCATAAGAATTAGATGGTGCCCAGCGACAACGGATGACTGCCCTGACAGGGAACACAACAGAGAATCCCTGAGGGAGCAAGAGAGCAGTGGGATGCAGACCCCAAATTCTCATAAAAAGACCAGACTTAATAGTCACACTGATACTAGAAGGACTCCGGAGGTCGTGGTCCCCAGACCTTCTGTTAGCCCAAGACAGGAATCATTCCCAAAGCCAACTGTTCAGACAGGACTATGGGATGGAAAATGATACTGGTAAAGAACGAGCTTCTTGGATCAAGTAGACACATAAGACTATGTTGACGTCTCCTGTCTGGAGGGGTGATGAGAGGGCAGAGGGGGTCAGAAGCTGGCCAAATGGACATGAAGAGAGAGAGTGGAGAGAAGGAGTGTGGTGTCTCATTAAAGGGGAGAGCAATTAGGAGTATATAGTACGGTGTATATAAATTTTTGTATAAGAGACTGACATGATTTTTAAACTTTCACTTAAAGCATGATAAAAAATACTTAATAAAAAAAAAGACCTATACCAAGAAAACTACAAGTTACTACTGCAAGAAATCAAAAGAGATCTACATAAGTTGAAAAACATACCTTGGTTATAGAAAGGAAGACTCAACATTGTGAAAGTTTCTACTCTACCCAAAGCAATCTACAGATAAAATGCAATCCCAATCCAAATGGCATTCTTTAATGAGATGGGGAAACAACTACTAACTTCGTAAGGAAAGGGAAGATAAGTAAAACATTGCCAAAAAAGAACAACAAAGTGGGAGGCCTAACACTACCTGATTTTAGAACCTGTTATACCACCACAGTAGTCAAAACAGCCTGGTACTGGTACAACAACAGATACACAGATCAACTGGGCGGAATTGAGAATCCAGACATAAATTTATCTACCTATGAGCAGCTGTTTACCTGTGTTTTATTGACTATGCAAAGGTATTCGACTCTGTGGATCATAACAAATTATGGATAACGTTGTAAAAAATGGGAATTCCAGAACACTTACTTGTGCTCATGAGGAACCTTTACGTAGATGAAAAGGCAGTTGTTCAGACAGAACAAGGGGATAGTGATTGGTTTAAAGTCAGGAAAGGTGTGCGTCAGGGTAGTATTCTTTCACCATACCTATTCCATCTGTATGATGAGCTAATAATCCAAGAAGCTGGACTATATGAAGAAGAACGGGGCATCAGGATTGGAGGAAGACTCGTTAACAACCTGGGATATACAGATGACACAACCTTGCTTTCTGGAAGTGAAGAGGACTTGAAGCACTTACTAATGAAGATCAAAGACCACAGCCTTCAGTACGGATTGCACCTCAACATAAAGAAAACAAAAATCCTCACAACTGGACCAATGAGCAACATCATGATAAATGGAGGAAAGATTGAAGTTGTCAAGGATTTCATTTTACTTGGATCCACAATGAACAGCTATGGAAGCAGCAGTCAAGAAATCAAAAGACACATTGCATTGGGTAAATCTGCTGCAAAGGACCTCTTTAAAGTGCTGAAGAGCAAAGACGTCACCTTGAAGATGGAGGTGCGCCTGACCCAACCCATGGTATTTCCAACTGCATCATATGCATATGAAAGCTGGACAATGAATGGGGAAGACCGAAGAAAAATTGACGCCTTTGAATTGTGGTGTTGGCAAAGAATATTGAATATACCATAGACTGCCAAAAGAATGAACAAATCTGTCTTAGAAGAAGTACAGCCAGAATGCTCCTTAGAGGCAAGGATGACGAGACTGTGTCTTACATACTTTGGACATGTTTTCAGGAGGGATCAGTCCCTGGAGAAGGACATCATGCTTGGCAGAGCACAGGGTCAGCGGAAAAAGGAAGACCCTCAACGAGGTGGACTGACACAGTGGCTACAACAATGAGCTCAAGCATAACAAGGATTGTAAGGATGGCTCAGAACCGGGCAGTGTCTCGTTCTGTTGTACATATGAGTTGGAACCAACTCGACAGCACCTAACAACAACAACATGAGCAGCTGATATTTGACCAAGGCCCAAAGTCCATTAATTGGGGAAAAGACAGTCTCTTTAACAAACGGTGCTGGCATAACTAGATGTCCATCTGCAAAAAAAAAAGAAAGAAACAAGACCCATACCTCACACCATGCAAAAAAACTAACTCAAAATCGATCAAAACCCTAAATAAAAAATCTAAAATGATAAAGATCACGGAAGAAAAAATAGGGACAATGCTAGGAGCCCTAATACCTGGCATACACAGTACATGAAACATTACTAACAATGCACAAACACCAGAATAGAAACTAGACAACTGGGAGCACCCAAAATTCAAACAATTATGCTCATCAAAAGACTTCATCAAAAGTGTAAAAAGACAAGCTACAGACTGGGAAAAAATTTTCGGCTCTGACAAATCCAATCAGCATCTAATCCTTAAAATCTGAAAATACTGCAAAACCTCAACAACAAATCCTTAAAATCTGAAAATACTGCAAAACCTCAACAACAAATAGCCTAATTAAAAAATGGGTAAAGAACACGAACAGGCACTTTACCACGGAGGACATTCAGGCAGCTAACAGACACATGAGGAAATGCTCACGATCATTAGTCACTAAAAAAAAAAAAAAAAAAATTTTTTTTTGAGACATGCAAATCAAAACTACAATGAGATACCACGTCACCCCAACAAGGCTGGCATTAATCCAAAAAACACAAAATAATAAATGTTGGAGAGGTTGTGGAGAGACTGGAATACTACACACTGCTGGTGGGAATGTAAAATGGTACAACCACTTTGGAAATTGACTTGGAGCTTCCTTAAAAGGCTAGAAATAGAAGTGCCATACGATCCAGCAATCCCACTCTTTGGAATATATCCTAGAGAAATAAGAGCCATCACACGAATAGATATATGCACACCCATGTTCACTGCAGCACTGTTCACAATAGCAAAACGATGGAAACAATCTAGGTGCCCATCAACATAAGAATGGATAAACAAATTATGGTATAGTCACACAATGGAATACTATGCAACGATAAATAACAATGATGAATCCACAAAACATCTCAAAACGTGGATGAATCTGGAAGGCATTATGCTGAGTGAAATTAGTCACAAAAGGACAAATATTGTATGAGACCACTATAATAAGTACTCAAGAAAAGGCTTAAACACAGAAGAAAACATTCTTTGATGGTTATGAGGGTGGTAAGGGAGGGAGAGAGGAAAAAAAACTAGATAGTACACAAGAACTATCTTAGGTGAAGGGAAGGACAAAACGCAATACAGGGGAAGTCAGCACAACTGGACTAAACCAAAAGCTAAGAAGTTCCTAGAATACAACCAAACATTTCAAGGGATAGAGTAGCAGAGGCAGGGGTCTGGGGACCATGGTTTCGGGGACATCTAGGTCAATTGGCAGAACAAAGTTTATTAAGAACATGTTCTGCATCCCACGTTGGTGCATGGCATCTGGGGTCTTAAAAGCTAGCGAGTGGCCATCTAAGATGCATCAATTGGTCCCAACCCAGCTGGAGCAAAGGAGAATGAAGGCACAAGGAAAATATTAGCCCAAGAGACAGAAAGGACCACATAAACCAGAGACTCCATCAGCCTGAGGAGTACTAGATGGTGCCTGGCTACCACCAATGACTGACCTGACAGGGAACACAATAGAGTCCCTGACGGAGCAGGAGAAACGTGGGGTGCAGAACTCAAATTCTAGTAAAAAGATCAGACTTAATGGTCTGATTGAGACTGGAAGGACCCCGGAAGACATGGCCCCTGGACTCTCTGTTAGCCCAGAACTGAAACCATTCCTGAAGCCAATCCTTCAGACAAAGATTAGAATCGATTATAAGACATAAAATGATACTTGTGAAGACAGTGCTTCTTAGCGCAAGTAGATACAGGAGACAATGGGCAGTTCCTCTCCGGAGGCGAGATGAGAAGGCAGAAAGGGACAGAAGCTGGTTGAATGGACACAGGAAATACAGGGTACAAAGGAGGAGTGTGCTGTCACATTACAGGGAAAACAACTAGGGTCATATAACAAGGTGTGTATAAATTTTTGTATAAGAAACTAACTTGAACTATAAACTTTCACTTAAAGCACAACAAAAAATAAATAAATAAATTGGAAAAGAAAATGATCTACACCCGATCCTGGTAAGTATCATCTGGGGTCTTAAAAGCCTGTGAGCACCCATCTACTGGTCTCATCCTGGCTGGAGTAAAGGAGAATGAAGAAAACCAAAGACACAAGGGGAACATTAGTCCCAAAGACTAATGGACCACAACTATCACAATCTCTACCAGACTGAGCCCAGAACAACTAGATGGTGCCTGTCTACCACCACCATCTGCTCGGAAAGGGATCACAATTGAGGATCCCAGACAGAGCTGGAGAAAAATGTAAAACAAAATTCTAACTCAGACACACACACACACACACAAAAACAGACTTACTGGTCTGTCAGAGACTGAAGAAACCCTGAGAGTATGGCCTCCAGACACCCTTATAGCTCAGTAATGAAGTCACTCCTGAGGTTCAGCCAAACATTAGACAGGCCCACAACACAAAAGGAGACTAAATGGGCAC
The DNA here is from genome assembly GCF_024166365.1 of Elephas maximus indicus. NCBI lineage: Eukaryota > Metazoa > Chordata > Mammalia > Proboscidea > Elephantidae > Elephas > Elephas maximus. The sequence continues at coordinate 56,956,588 of NC_064841.1, read as the reverse complement.
ATCAGCCCAGGGGAAAGGATGAGAAGGCAGGAGGGGGCAGAAAAACTGGTAATGGGGAACTCAAGGTTGAGAAGAGGAGAGTATAGACATGTTGTGGGATCGGCAACCAATGTCACAAAACAATATGTTAATAAGAAACTAGTTTGCTCTATAAACCTTCATCTAAAGTACAAAAAAAAAAAAAAAAAAAGATCAGACTTGCTGGTTTACAGAGACTGGAAAAATCCCAAAAGTATGGCCCCCCGATACTCAGTACTGAAGCCTCTCTTGAGGTTCACTCTTCAGCCAAAGATTAGATGCGTCTATCAGGTAAATGGAAACCCTGATGGCATGGTGGTTAAGAGCTATGGCTGTTAACCAAAAGGTCAGCAGTTCGATTCCACCAGGCACTCCTTGGAAACCCCCTGTGGGACAGTTCTGCTGTGTCCTATAGGGTCTCTATGAGTCACAATCAACTCGACAGCAACAGGTTTTTTTGTTTTTTAATAGGACAAAACAATAACATACGTTAGGAACATGCTTCATAGTTCAGTCATGTATGTAAGACTAATGGGCACACTAGCCCAAAAGCAAAGATGAGAAGGCAGGAAGTGACAAAATAACTGAATCAACAGAAATAGGGAACCAGGGGTGGCGAAGGGGAGAGTGTTGACACACCGCAGGGTTGGCAACCAATGTCACCAAATAATCTGTCCATTAGCTGTTAAATGAGAAACTAATTTGCTCTGTGAACTTTCACCTAAAGCACAATTTAAAAAAAGAGAGAGAACAAAAAAGAAATCTGGGCACAATACATAGGTCTGTGTGGCTAGACCGCGGGGTGGAAAATTGGGAGGCCTTTTGAGACGTAGGTCTCACTGAGGAGGTTTTGTACACCAAGCCAAGCATGTATGAAGCATGTTTCCCTTAATACACTTTGTCAAATTAAGAATTTAAGAGTGCTTATATGAATAGACTCAGCCCTGGTGGGGCAGTGGTTAAGAGCTTGGTTGCTAAGCAAAATGTCAGCAGTTTGAATCCATCAGTCACTCCTTGGAAACCATATGGGGCAGTGCTACCCTGCTCTGTACAGTCACTATGAGTCAGAATTAACTCGACAACACTGGGTTTGGTTTCGTTTTTTAATATGAATATATACAATTCAAGAAAAAAGAAAAATTTGCTATAAACTCTATAAAGATTTGAAAAATAATATCAAAGGAACAGAATCAACTGCATATTTGTCTAAAAGGTTCTATTTTATTACAAAAATTGGTCCACAGATCTGAACCTTAACTTTCTGGCAATAAACACAAAAAGACTATAAAACAACTGCAGAATTCACTTTATCCTTGAGGGGATGAAAAGGAAAGAAAGGAAGACTACCTCCGTGGTGGTGGTGGTGTTGTTAGGTGTTGTCAATTCCGGCTCACAGTGACCCTACATACAACAGAACGAAACATTGCCCGGTCCTGTGTCATCCTCACAATCATTGTTATGCTTAAGTCTATTGTTGGAGCCACTAAGTCAATCCATCTTATTTAGAGTCTTCCTCTTTTTCACTGACACTCTGCTTTACCAAGCATGACGACCTTCTCCAGGGACTGATTCCTCCTGACAACATGTCCAAAGTACGTGACACATAGTCTCACCATCCTTGTTTCCAAGGAGCGCTCTGGTCATACTTCTTCCAAGCCAGATTTATTCATTCTTTTGGCAGTCCACAGTATATTCAATATTCTTCACCAACACCGCAATTCAAAGGCATCAATTGTTCATCAGTCTTCCTCATTCATCGTCCAGCTTTCACACGCTGATGAGGCAACTGAAAACACCATGGCTTGACTCCTTATTCCTCAAGGTGACATCTTTGGTATTCAACACTTTAAAGAGGTCTTTTGCAGTAGATTTGCCTAATGCAATGCATCTTTTGACTTCTTGACTGCTGCTTCCATGGATGTTAATCGTGGATCCAAGTAAAACAAAATCCCTGACAACTTCAATCTTTTCTCCGTTTAATCATGATGTTGCTCATGGGTCCAGTTGTGAAGATTTTTGTTTTCTTTATGTTAAGGTGTAATCCATACTGAAAGCTGTGGTCTTTGATCTTTATCAGTAAGTGCTTCAAGTCCTCTTCACTTTCAGAAAGCAAGGTTGTGTCATCTGTATACCACAGGTTGTTAATGAGTCTTCGTCCAATCCTGATGCCCTGTTCTTCTTCATATAGTCCAGCTCCTTGGATTATTTGCTTAGCACACAGATTGAATAGTTATGATGAAAGGATACAACACCTTTCCTGACTGTAAACCATGCAGTATCCCCTTGTTCTGTTTGAATGACTGCCTCTTGATCTACGTAAAGGTTCCTCATGAGCACAATTAAGTGTTCTGGAATTCCCATTCTTCACAATGTTATCCATAATTTTTATGATCCACACAGTCAAATACCTTTGCATAGTCAATAAAACACGGGTAAACATCTTGCCAGTAGTTTCTGCTTTCAGCTAGGATCTACCTGACATCAGCAATGATATCCCTGGTTCCACATCCTCGTCTGAATCCAGCTTGAATTTCTGGCAGTTCCTTCTCAGTAAACTGCTACAGCCACTTTTGAATGATCTTCAGCAAAATTTTACTTCCATGTGACATTAATGATATTGTTCAATAATTTCCGCATTTCAGTTGGATCACCTTTCTTGGGAATAGGCATAAATATGGATGTCTTCCAGTCAGTTGGCCAGGTAGCTGTCTTCCAAATTTCTTGCAATAGATGAGTGAGCACTTCCAGTGCTGCATCCGTTTGCTGAAACATCTCAAGTAGTATGCCATCAATTCCTGGAGCCTTGTTTTTCACCAATGCTTTCAGGGCAGCTTGAACGTCTTCCATCAGTACCTTTGATTCTTAATCATATGCTACCTTCTGAAATGGTTGAACATAGACCAATTCTTTTTTGGTGCAGTGACTCTGTGTATTCCTTCCATCTTCTTTTGATGCTTCCTGTGTCATTTAGTATTTTCCCCGTAGAATCCTTCAATATTGCAACTCGAGGCTTCACGTTTTTCTTCAGTTTTTCCAGCTCGAGAAATGCCGGGTGTGCTCTTCCCTTTTGGTTTTCTATCTCCAGGTCTGTGCGCATGTCATTATAATACTTTACTTTGTCTTCTAGAGCCGCCCTTTGAAATCATCTGTTCAGCTCTTTTACTTCATCATTTCTTCCTTTCACTTTAGCTACTCGATGTTCAAGAACAACTTTCAGGGCCTCCTCTGACATCCATTTTGGTCACTTCTTTCTTTCCTGTGTTTTTAATTACCTCTTGCTTTCTTCTTGTATGATGCCCTTGATGTCATTCCACAATTCATCTGGTCTTTGGTCATTAGTGTTCAACACATCAAATCTACTCTTGAGATGGTCTCTAAATTCAGGTGGGATATGCTCAAGGTTATACTTTGGCTCTCATCAAATTGTTCTAATTTTCTTCAGTTTCAACCTGCACTTGCATAGGAGCGATTGATGGTCTGTTCCACAGTTGGCCCCTGGCCTTGTTCTGAATGATGATATTGAGCTTTTCCATTGTCTCTTTCCACAGATGCAGTCAATTTCATTCCTGTGTATTCCTTCTGGCGAGGTCCATTTGTATAGTTGCCATTTATGTTGGTAAAAAAAGGCATTTGCAATGTAGAAGTTTTTGGTCTTGCAAAATTCCATCATGCCATCTCTGGCATCATTTCTATCACCAAGGCCATGTTTTCCAACTACCAATCCTTCTTGGTTTTCCAACCTTCACATTCAAATCACCAGTAATTATCAATGCATCCTGATTGCATGTTCATTCGATTTCAGACCATAGAATTTGGTAAAAATCTTCAATTTCTTCATCTTTAGCCTTAGTGGTTGGTGCGTAAATTTGAATAAAAGTCGTATTAACTGGTCTTCCTTGTAGGCGTATGGATATTATCCTATCACTTACAGTGCTGTACTTCAGGATAGATCTTGAAATGTTCCTTTTGACAGTGGATGTAACACTATTCCTCTTCAAGTTGTCAGTCCCAGCATAGTAGACCATATGATTGTCCAATTTGAAATGGCCAATACCAGTCTATTTCAGCTCACTAATGCCTAGGATATCGATGTTCATGCATTCCATTTTATTTTTGATGATTTCCAATTTTCCTAGATTCATACTTCATAATTCCAGGTTCATATTTTTAATGGATGTTTGCAGCTGTTTCTTCTCATTTTGAGTCCTGCCACATTAGCAAATGACGGTCCTGAAAGCTTAACTCCATCCACATCATTAAGGTCAACTCTACTTTGAGGAGGCAGCTCTTCCCCAGTCATATTCTGAGTGCCTTCTAACCTGAAGGGCTCCTCTTCTGGCACTGTATCAGACAATGTTCTGCTGGTATTCATTTCACTGGCAAATTCTTTTCAGAAGTAGACCACCAGGTTCTCCTTCCTACTCTGTCTTAGTCTGGGAGCTCAGCAAAACCTGTCCACCATGGGTTACCCTGCTGGCATTCGAATACCAGTACAATTTCCAGCACCACAGCAACAAGCAAACCCCCACAGTATAACAAACTGACAGACATGTGGGGGCCTGCCTCCTTAGGAGATGTTTTCTAACCCTGAGGCCAGCATAAACTATCTCACCTGCATGTTCACATAGGGGAAACTGAGGAAGGAAATGGGGGAAGGCAGCGCTCCACAACATTACTACACAAGACAGGAAAGCACGACAACAGATTTGGTCAGACAATTTGGAGTCCCCAGTCTATCATTCACTACCCAAGTATCCTGGGTAAGTTACGCATGTCCTCACCTATAAAAGAAGGACATAAACCAAACCAAACCAAACCGAGTGCTGTCGAGTCGATTCTGACTCATAGCAACCCTGGCACCTATAAAATAAGGATATAGCACCTTCATAAGGTTGTTGGGAGGTTTAAATGATAAACATGTATAAAACGGAATTATAATCTTTGACTGCAGTACATTCGAGAGATGTAATTTCCTACAGTACGGTCCCTGTAAAATAAAGGCATAATGGCAAAGCCCAACTCAGTAGGGGCAATGAGGGTGTTGGGGTAAAAGTTTAAAGAGCACCATGAGGCCCAAACATGTCAGTCTCTGGTTCCCTGCATATTCCGGAGACAAAATCCACAACATGTGAAAGAGTTAACACATCCATGTGCTTTTCAAGTCAGCCTCCACAAGTTTCTCACCTTGATATCTGAAAAGCTTAGCCATAGCTCATTTTAGGTTATATCCTCTGGTGTGTGCTGTCCAGGTCCTGCATACTCATGTTCACATCTCCTCACATTTATGTGGATTTTAGTTTTTATTTTGTTTTTTTCTTCATTTAGTTTCTAAATCATTTTATTCAAATGAGAATTGTTGGTAAATCACTAAATTCTTTTGCACCTTCTGGGTATTTCACTTGAATTGATTTTGGATCCATATGAATTAATTGAGTTAGAGGCTCAAGTTAACAGTAGCATTATTCCCGTGAAATTTTGTGTCTACCATCTAGATGGTTATATTAATTGTGTGTGTGTTGAATTCCATCAAGTGATTTTCAATTCATAGCAACCCCATATGACAGACTAGAACTGTCCCATAGGATTTTCTAGGATGTAATCTTTATGGGAACAGATTGCCAGGTCTTTCTCCTAAGGAGCCACTGAGTGGGATTGACCTGCCAACTTTTGGTTAGCAGCCGAGCACTTAACCGTTTGTGAGAACTATTTTTCCTTTGTCTAAAAATCTACCCAAGATCAGAGAAGTATCGTATTTGCTCTTGACCAACATGGGCTGAACCAATCACTGCAGAAAAATTTTTTTTTAAATATCACTTAATCTGAGTGAAATTGAGAACAAGGAAGTTTTCTTATATCATAAACCCATAGTTTAAAAATGCTTTTTCAGGGGGCTGGGCCAAGATGGCTGACTAGGTAGAAGCTACCTTGGATCCCTCTTGCAACAAAGACTCAGAAAAACAAGTGAATCGATCACATACATGACAATCTACGAACCTTGACCATCAAACACAGATCTAAAGAGTTGACCTGAGTGACAGAGACTCAGCCAGCACAAGCAGGCTGCACACTGATGTGGCTAACGAGAGAACGAGCAACCATGGGGAAGCAGCGACTGTTTTCGGAGCATGGAGCTAGTGTCCCAGTCAGAAAACCTTGGCACCAGGCTTTGGACTGGGCACAGGGGAGCTGAGCACGACATCCTGAGACGGTGCAAACATGGGACACAGCCCTAGCCCCCAGAAGCGACCTCAAGGGAAACCCAGCCAGTGCACGCAGGCAGCGCAGTGTGCGGCTGACAGGAGGAGAAGTCACCAGGAGGCAGCCACTGGTTTTGGAGCCTGGAGTGCGGCATCCCAGCCGGGGAACCTTGGCGCTGGGCTTTAGACTGGGAGCAGAGGAACTGACCACAGCTTCTGAGACAGCACAAGCACAGGACATAGGCCTGACCCTCAGAGGCAATCTCAACCCAGCCAATGCACACAGGCTACACACCCCTCGGGAATCTCAGATAAAACAGTCATCACCAAGCAAGATAAGTAACTTTGTCTATATTCCTGGGTGCTACTCTCTCCTATCTATCTGATCCCTCTCCTCCCCTTCCCAGGCAGCTTCCTTAACATTGGAATTTCCTGGGCCAGAGTGTGAAGTGCTCTGTGGTTTTTTTTTTTTTTTTTTTTTTTGTCTTTTCCTAACCCATTCTCCTGGCCTGAGAGAAGCAGCTACAAAAAACCCAGGGACCAAAAATCCTTCCCTGACTTCCCGAAATTGGACTAAAAATACAGAAGCAGCTCCAGCCAAGCATATGAGATCCACAGTCTTGGGCTTTCATCCCTACAGGGAACAAGGTGGCTATTATAATACAAAGGCAATTCTGATAGGGATCTGACTGTAGTTGTTTTAGCAGATTACTGGAAAGACAAGTTGCCCAGGTCTGATATCTCTACCTTTTAAACAGAGCCCTCACTGACCCACAATGGGGAACTGAGGGCTGAAGCTCCACCTAAACCACCTAGCCTCCTTGCATAGGGGTCTGAGGATAGTGACACCTACCAATCTGTAGAGGTACATGCATTGGGTGCCTAAGGTACAGCTGCAGAGCCCACCCACCAAAGTGCTTTAGGAATAGAGACACACCTACCTCACTGGTACTTGGGGAAACGATGTCAGCATCCTGCCCCCCCGGAGCATGACCCCCTGCTGCTACTAGAATCTGGTGCACACAACTATCACCACTACTCCTCTAAGTGAATAGGTGACAGTCTACACCACACACTTGGTGACCCAAAATCAGATTCTACTCAAGAATAGTGAATGGACTCTTAGGCTCATATATCTGGCAACAGCCCAAACCACCCAGTAATAGGACATAAGTGATTCAAAGGCTACAACAATCAAGACAGCGCAGTCTAGTAGCCCATCTACGTATATTGAAAGAAAACAAAACAAGATAAGACTCAGTGAGCAAATATAAAATAAATCATTACAATATTTTATAGATGGCTCGGAGACAGCAGTCGATATCAAACCACATAAAGAAGCAGACCATGATTGCTTCTACAACTCCCCAAATTAAAGAATCAAAATCTTTCCCAAATGAAGATACAATCCTGGAATTGCCAGATGCAGAATATAAAAAACTAATTTACAGAATGCTTCAAGACATCAGGGATGACCTCAGAAATGAAACAAGGCAATCTACAGGAAAAGCCAAGGAACACACTGATAAAGCAGTTGAAGAAATCAAAAAGATTATTCAAGAACATAGTGGAAAAATAAATATGTTGCAACAATCCATAGAGAGACAGCATTCAGAAATCCAAAACATTAACAATGAAATTACAGAATTAGACAACTCGATAGGAAGTCAGAGGAGCAGAATCGAGCAACTGGAATGCAGTGTGGAGGAGTTGGAGGATAAGGCAATTGACACCAATATAGTTGAAGAAAAATCAGATAAAAGGATTAAAAAAAAATGAAGAAACCCTAAGAATCATGTGGGACTCCATCAAGAAGAATAACTTGTGTGTGATTGGAGTTCCAGAACAGGGAGGGATAACAGAAAATACAGAGAATAGTTGAAGATCTGTTGGCAGAAAACTTCCCTGACATCATGAAAGACAAAAGGATATCTATCCAAGATGCTCATCGAACCCCATATAAGATTGATCCAAAAAGAAAATCACCAAGACATATTATCATCAATCTTTCCAAAACTAAAGATAAAGAGAAAATTTTAAAAGCAGCCAGGGATAAAAGAAAGGTCTCCTACAAAGGAGAATCAGTAAGAATAAGTTCAGACTACTGAGCAGAAACTATGCAGTCAAGAAGGCAATGGGATGACCTATATACAGCACTGAAGGAGAAAAATTGCCAGCCAAGGATCATATATCCAGCAAAACTCTCTCTCAAATATGAAAGTGAAATTAAAACATTTACAGATAAACACAAGCTTAGAGAATTTGCAAAAACCAAACCAAAGCTACAAGAAATAGTAAAGGAAATTGGTCAGAAAATCAATAATATCAGATACCAACACAAGGTCACAGAACAGAACATCCTGATATCAACTCAAATAAGGAAATCACAAAAACAAATTAAGATTAATTTTAAAAATGCTTTTTCAAAATGCCTTTTAAAATAATATTGCTTACTATATATTTAACACACAATTCCATGGCTGATATGATTGCACCAGCATCAATCATCAATTTCAATTCTTCAGCAAATTACACATTTTGTGGGGCATAGGGGTGCCTGATATCTGATTATCCTAACCACTGTTTTCTCTATCACTTGCTCCTGATAAACAATTTTAAGAGTCCAAAATTATGACTTACTATATTTTTTGTACTTTGTTTTTCCAGAAACCCTGGTGGCATAGTGGTTAAGAGTTCAGCTGCTAACCAAAAGGTCCCCAGTTCAAATCCACCAGGTGCTCCTTGGAAACTCTGTGGGGTGGTTTTACTCTGTTCTAAGGGTCATTATGAGTCAGAATCAACTCGACAGCAAAGGGTTTGGTTTTTTGGTTTTGTTTTCCAGGTATTTTCTAGGCAATAAAATATATCTGTACCTAAAAAAGCAAGTCAGGATTTTCATTTAATAATACTCTCAAATATTACAAAAAGCTCTTCAGATGAAATAACTCCATTTTTGGAGAACTATATTATACAAAACTCTTCATAGTCATCCAATATTGGTCACCGCTCAACTCATGCCATGGTTATTAAAGTTCTGAAAGAGGCTCTCACCTGCCCAAGCTCTTCGTTAAGGTTTGACGTCCTGGCCATTGCAGGAGTGTCATTTTCCATGTAATACATATCTATGTCCTGAGAGAGAAAGAGAACACTTCAGAAAATAAATATTATTACACTTCATTTATATAACAGAGAAAAAAAATTAAGAACAGATAAAACCACTGCATTTTGATGTAAATGCTAATTTTACACTTTGGGGGTGAAGAAACGGTGGCTATTACTGCAGAAAAGCACTGTGATACAGGAGAAAACATTATATACGGAAGGTCTGGTTTCATGATTTTTCATGACTTAGACTAATGGAAACTTCTAAACTCAGTTAATACATCTTTCACAGTTCATACTTGTGAAGATCAAATGAAAAATGTACCTGAGCTGTCTATATGGAATCAAACTGACAACAATTCAAACGTTTAGACAGGAAATTTAGGGGGCAGTGAGTTTATGTTAATGGGATAAGAACGACCCAGAAAAGGAGGGTGAGAATGGTTGCGTAACTCAAAGAATGTCATCAATGTCACTGAATTGTACATGTAGAAACCACTGAATTGGTATATGTTCTGCTGTGCACATTCTCAACAAAAACAAAACAAAATAAATTATTTTAAAAAATACAGAAATATATTTAATCTGTTAAGACTTAAGAAAATTAACTACACTGAGTATTTCTCCCTTAATACTTTTATAAGTGTGTCAACAAATAGATATAAACTATTTCATCACTAATTATTAAAAAAACAAAAACTTCAAATTATTGTTAAAAAAAAAAGCATCTGATCTGCAAACACTGGTTGCTGAAATCCACAAAAGTCAAGACAGTCTCCTTCATCTTAGAAAATTTGGGGATTAAAACTAAGGAATAATTATACATCAAGAGTTAATAGATTCTATCTAAAGATCCTAACTCCACCCTTAAAATGAAAATCAAGTTTACTATCACAATGAATTCTGAAATACAATTAACACTAAACACACCAAGAGATCTTTTCTTCAGCATTAGACTCTACAAGTTTGAACAGTAGCTTCAGTTGTTTCATCATTACCCAACCAGACATAGCTCAACAGCAAGCGTCCTACCTCCAACATCTTCCTTAATCATCACACAGCCTTTTGCAGTACGTACTGTTTCCCTCCCCATTTCGAAGATTTAGAAGCTGAGAAGTTAGGGAACTAGTCACCACAAGCAGCTTGTCCCCATCCTGAAGTCTTCCTCATTTTATTACACTGTCACATAAGTCTACTAATAACTTTCCCACCCTCATGAGGTGTTTTAAATTTTTCTTTTAAAACTTTGTTTTTGTTGTTGCTGTTGTTGTTTGTTTGTTTGTACTTACTGTTGTTGAAAGTGTTTTAAACTTAAATAGACAACTTCTGGTGATTTTCTACCCAACCACTTTCAAGTCACTTAAACTAGCTAGAGAAATCCCTAAGTCATTGGAGAGGCCCCTATTGATGACCCCTTGCCCTAATTCTAACATATATGCCAACACCAGTTCTGCCTGGCCAGTTTAGCCTCTCGATAGACCTAACCATAAATGAACCATGCTCTTCTTTTTCTATGAGCTTAATTAAATGCCTAAAGCTCTGAGATAGTATTAGAAAACAGTGTTTGTCATTTCCCCAGCAGTTCAATTTGTAAACTCTGCTTTAACACTCACCCAGTTTATAAAAAGGGCTTGCGTGTACTTCACAACCTCAAGAGTCACCAACAGGCTAATGGGAATAAGATTGTTGTACAAGATGATGAACGTCAACAGGTTGTATCCAAAATTATCTGAGGTTGTGTCTGGGGAAGAAAACGAGAATATGTGAATAGCTTTAGTTACAATCTCCATTCAGTTTATTTTTACTTTATTATTCCGGTATTTTTCTAAAAGGTGTTCACAATTAAAGTCTCTCAGTCTATACATAAATTTAGAAACTTAAACCAAGTAGTTATTTAGCACCCACTATGTGTCAGGAACTATGAATAAAATACTATTAAGATAGTCCCTGCCAACAAAGAGCTAGCTTTTAGTAGGAGGTAGGGTGAGGATGAGCAGAAGCTCTGTGTGACCATGCTCCAGGGTATATATCTAAGTGAGGAGTTCACATGGTATTGCAGAAACACAGACAGAAGGCTTTCAATGGAGAAGCACGGTCACTGATGGCCACCCAGAAGAAATAATGCTCAAGTCATGTTTTGAAATACAGGGAGAAGGCAGCTAATTAAAAAGAATACAGAGAAGATGACCAGCATCTGAAATGGTTGAAAGAAGTATCTACAATCTCATGGAAACATGGCTACAATTGGGACACTGCAACGAGTTGGTAAGATGGAAAAAGTGCACACAAGCGAGACAGGCAGACAGAAGCAGGTAAAAGCCTTGAGTATGTTAAAAGAGAAGAAGAAAAATGTCTTGAGGGAACAAGATTTCTAAGGGCTGAAATCCAAAGCAGAGCAGGATCATCTTGAACAGGAGGGTGGACCAGGGCAGGCGAACAAAGCACAAGGTTTGTAGGTATCAAAAGAGGAAGTTCTTCCCTGATGGTCATGAAATTCGGGGTGAAGTAAAAACTAGTACAATCTTCTCAATTTGGGAAGAGGCAGGTGAGGGCTGCAGCAAGCCAAGGGTTTGACTAGTATTAACAATGCCTCTGATGGGAACTGGAATTAAAATAAAGATAGCAGAAGACTAAGGTCAGAGTCTAGGAATTTGTAATGGTTCCAATCCACAATTACTGAGTTTTTCCCCACAAGAAATCAAGTCAAATGGTGATGGCTTGATTCAGAGTTGTGGAGGGTAGTTGCGATGAAAAGATAAGGACTTCTAAAGGATAACAAGGGTGTCTGCATACAAATCATCAGTAGTGTTATATTTCCACCATCCTTCATTTTCTACTCACTACCAAGCCTTCCAGGGAAACCCTGGTGGCGTAGTGGTTAAGTGTTATGGCTGTTAACCAAAGGGTCGGCAGTTCAAATCCACCAGGTGCTCCTTGGAAACTCTGTGGGGCAGTTCTAACCTGTCCTATAGGGTCGCCATGAGTCAGGATCGACTCGACAGCAATGGGTTATGGGTACCAAGCCTTCCGTTTTTCCTGATGACTGCTTTTCTTCTTGATACATTTCTTTGCTACACTTTTCTTTTATTGAATTATAAAGTCGCTAAATAATTAACAAATATCCCTCAGGTATAACATTTGTTTAGAAACAAATCTCTAGTTTCCAATTAGAATCATATATAATTAATCATATATTAAGTTATTTCTTAAGTCAGCTATTAAACACCAGTCAAAAGAGTCTTTATATCACTGTGCATCATGTTGAGGAGTAAAGCACATTTGGCAAGACCCAAAACCAAAGTTGAAGAAACCCTAGAATATCTGGTTCAAAGCCAAGAAATATGGAAGGTGTAAAAAAGAAAAGATTGACTCCACACTCTTTGTATAAAGATTCTGGTCAAACCAAAATAATCAAGTGGAGATGAGCAAGGACAGAATCTGATAGGAACTGAGGTCAAAGCTCCTACAGTGACAATGCAAGATGGAAGCCTCAAGGCTTTACCAGAGCTACTCATACTTGACCATAAAGATAATTGTTAACAAGCAAGACAGAAAGCATTATAGATGGCAGAAAGACCATTCTTCCACCGTACATCACGTAGTTAGTAATGGAGTATGACATTATACCTGAGAAAGTTAAATGTCTTTCAGTTTTCCTGAGGCCTGTACAGTCTCAAGGCTATACCTTTACCTAGACCATAATGTTTTGGAGCTACATATATATACCCACAGTACTCATCTTCACATTTGAATCTAGACACATAACATGGTCTAAGTCCAAATTTTAGGAACTTAGACCAATGGATTGTGTTCCAACCTATAATCAAAGCCACAGGTTCATTTCCCACATTTGTAAAGTGGCAACAAGAGTTCTCATTGGCAGCTAGAAGGCTAAGTTTTCTAAATGAAATAATTAAAAGAGGAAAAAATGTTTTGATCATTTTAACCAATAAATACTTAAAGACGAGAATAAAAATAACCCCAAGAAAATATTCCATGATTTTAAAATTCAAATTTATCATTAAATATTTTGTTATTAAATTTTATTCATTTTCTGGAATGACTGCGTAAGGAGATTAGCAGATCTTCTCCCCAAAAGAGCAACAATAAACCTGGACAAATTTGTCAGAAACAATCATTTAAAGTCTCTAGAAACTGATCATGAAGCATATAAAAAATTAAAAAGCATATATTCAAGAAAATCTACAGACTCTCAATAAAAACATTAGGAGGCTCTGGCATTTAAGGTAGAGGCTATTCCCACTCCCCTGCCCTCAGATCCTTGTTGCTGAAGTTATACTCAGGGTCAGTGGGTGGGTAAAGCACATCATGAAGGCTGGAAGCTCTAATTTTCTCTCCATCCCAGGTCCATGCTGTAGAAATTGTACCCCAGGATGGGACAGGCTGTTCATCCCAGAGTGGGGCAGTTTATCAGGACAGGAGACAGTCTGAGGGTGCTTACATGTGGAGCAGAGAATGAAAAAATCTGTACCAAGGGCACATAAAAAAAAAAATCCCAGTGACTAATAATTAGGGAAGGTTAATATCCCCACAATACTAATAAGGGCAAGCAAAACAGTCAATCAGCTAGAAATTTAACTGAGACATCCATGGAAAGACACAGCCAAGCAAACTTTGGTAAGATCACACACATCTCTGGTAGTCCAGAAGACTGTGTTCATGGGTAAGGCTGCTCCTGCTCAAAAAAGACCCTCTTCAGAAAGGTAATTGTGAGCTACTAATTCCTGATAGAATGTCCCCAAATGCTGAAGACATTCCACAAGCCACACACAGATCCAACAGCAGAGGGTAGAATCCTTAATAGTTGAAGGGTTTTAAGTACCCTGAACAAGAAGAGGAGTGACTATTCATGTAGATGGGGTTTCTTCCTGGGGTGATGACATGTTTCAAAATTAGTTGGTGGTGAGGGTTACACAAATCTATGAACATACTAAAAATGACTGAACTGTCCATATTTAAGAACTTAAAGATAAAAATAAAAAACAAGAAAATAAACCTGAGCAGTACCATCAGAAGCTTCACATTGCAGGAGAAAATAGACTTCACAGCATTAGAGAAGGCAAGTCACTAAACAAATAAAAAGCAACAACAGCAAACCCCAGGAGAATGAGGAAATCAGTTTCTGGAATTCCTACAATATGTTATTTAAAATGCCGATTTTCAACAAAAATTTATGAGATGTGCAAAGAAACAAGAAGGGGGGAATAAAGCAATAAAAACTGACTTTGAGGAGGTCCAGATGATGGATCAAGATTTCAAAACAGCTATTATAAGCATATTCAAAGAACTAAAGGAAAATGTATTTAAACAATTAAAGTATGATGACAATGATTCATCAAATACAGAATATCAATAAAGATAGAGAAATTAGTTTTTTAAGTGCCAAATAAAAATTCTAAAATTGAAAAGAACTGAAATGAAAAAAAAATCACTAGATGGGATCAACAGTAGATTCGAGCTTGCAGAAGACAGTATAAGCAAACTTGAGAGATCAATAGAGATTATACAATCTGAAGAACAGAAAGAAAAAGAAATAAAAAAAATTAACAGAGCCTCAGAGGCCTGTAAGAGAGTCAACTGTACCAACATACATATAGTGGAAGTATCAGAAGGAAAACCAAAAACCAAACCCAGTGCCGTCGAGTCAATTCCAACTCATAGTGACCCTATAGGACAGAGTAGAACTGCCTCATAGAGTTTCCAAGGAGTGCCTGGCGGATTTGAACTGCTGACCCTTTGGTCAGAAGGAAAGGGGAAAGAAAAAGGTTAGAAAAAACATTTGAATAAATAATAGCTGAAAGCTTTCCAAATCTGATGAATCTACAAATTCCAGAAGCCCAACAAAACTCCAAACAGGATAAACACAGAACTACTGAAAGACAAAGAGACAATGTTGAAAGCAGCAAGAGAAAAATTACTCACATACAAAGGGAACACAATAATATTGACAGCTGACTGTTTATCAGAAATAATGGAGTCCAGAAAGCAATGGGAGGATATATTCAAAGTATTAAAAGAAAAAGAATGTCATCCAAGAATTCTATATCCAGCAAAGCTATCCTTCAGAAACGAAGGTGAAATTAAGACATCCCAAGACAAAAACTGAAATAATTTGTAGCTAAAAAATTTGTAGCTAGCTGCCTTAAAAGAAATGATATAAAAAAAAGTTCAACAAGATGAAAGGCAGTGACACCAGGCAGTAACTAAAGTACAAAAAAAGACCACCAGTAAAGGTAATTATAAAACAGTATTATTATATAGTTTTATCCTCTCTTCTATTACTAATTTTTTCAATGCCAAACAAAAATTATAAAATTGCATTGTTGGACTTACAACATTTAAAGATGTATATGACAGCAAAGAGAAATTGATAGAAAATGAAGCCAACCAATTCAGGGAAGTGACACTAGTTGGTAATTCAAATCCATAGGAGGAAATGAAAATTACTGGAAATGCTAAATACATAGTTGATTTTAAAAACTGTATCTTTTTTTTTCTTTTTAGCATCTTCAAAAAGACACAAGACTATATAAAGCAATAACTATAACATTTCATTGTTGGGTTTATAACATAGACAAATTATACATAATAAAATAACACAAAGCTGGTGACAGAATGGAGTTATACTGTAGTGAGGTTTTTATATTTTACTGGAATTAAATTAGTGTCATATTAACTTCACATGAAGTAGATATTTTTTATTTGATTTTTTTTTATTGTGCTGTAGGTGAAACTTTACAGAGCAAATTAGTTTCTCATTAAACAATTAATACACATATTGTTTCCTGACATTGGCTGCCAACCCTGTGATGTGTCATTACTCTCCCCTTCTTCACCTTGAGTTCCCCATTTCTGTTCGTCCAGCTTTCCTGCACCTCCTACCTTTTCATGCTTCCTCCCAGGATGGTGTGCCCATTTAATCAAATACATGTGGCTGAACTACGTGTGTTAATATGTTTTATAGGCCTATCTAACTTTGGCTGAAAGGTGAACTTCAGGAGTGACTTAAGTACTGAGTTTAAAGGGTGTCTAGGGGCCATATTCTTGGGAGTTCTCTAGTCTCTGTCAGACCAGTAAGTCTGGTCTTTTTTTGTGAGTTAGAATTTTGATCTACATTTTTCTCCAGCTTTGTCTGGGACTCTCTATTGTGATCCCTGTCAGAGTAGTCATTGGTGGTAGCCAGGCACCATCTAAATGTGCTGAACTCAGTCTGGTGGAGGCTGTAGTTGTGGTCTATTAGTCCTTTGGACTACTTTTTCCCTTGTGTCTTTGGTTTTCTTCATTCTCCCTTGCTCCAGACAGGATGGGACCAGTAGACATATCTTAGATGGGTATTCACAAGCTTTTAAGACTCCAGACACTACCCACCATAATCAGATGTAGAACATTTTCTTTATAAACTGTTATGCCAATTGAGCTAGATGTTCCCAGAGACCATGTCCCCAGCCCTCAGGCCAGTAACACAGTCCCTCAGGGAGTTTGGATGTGTCTATGAAGCTTCTATGACTGCCTTGGTCAGGTTGTGCTGACTTTCCCAGTATTGTGTACTGTCTTACCCTTAACCAAACTTACCACTTAACTATTTTCTAGTTAGTGTTTTTCCCTTCCCACCTCTCCCCTTCCTCATAACCATCAAAGATTGCTTCTTTCTGTGTGCTAACCTTTTCTTTTTTTATAACAGGGGTCTCGTATAGTATTTGTCCTTTTGTGATTGAGTTATCTCACTCATCATAATACACTCTAGATTCATCCACGTCATGAGATGTTTCACAGATTCATAATTTTTCTTTATCATCACATGGTATTCCATTATGTGTATGTGCCATAGTTTGTTTATGCATTCATCTGTTGATGGGCACTTAGGCTGTTTCCATCTTTTTGCTATTGTGAATAATGCTGCAATGAACATGGGTATGTGTATGTCTATTTATGTGACGACTCTTGTTTCTGTGGGATACAGGAGTGAGATTGCACTGGGCTGGGTTTATGGTATTTTTATTTCTACATTTTAAGGAGGTGCCATCTCGTTTTCCAAACTGGTTGTACCATTTTTCAATCCTACCAGCAGTGCATAAGAGTTCCAATCTCTCCACAACCTCTTCAACATTTTTTTTAATTAGTGTCAGTAATGTGGGGTAAGATGGTATCTCATTTTCATTTTGATTTGTATTTCTCTAATGGCTAGAGATTGCAAGCATTTCCTCATGTGTCTTTTAGCCACCTGAATGTCTTCTTTGGTGAACTTTCTGTTCATATCCTTTGCCCATTTTTTAATGGGATTGTTTGACTTTTTGTTGTAGGGGTGTTGGATTTTCCTACAGATTTTAGAGAGTAGACCTTCATCAGATTTGTCATAGCCAAAAATTTTTTCCTAGTCTGTAAATTCTCCTTTTACTCTTTTGGTGAAGTCTTTTGATGAGCATAAGCCTTTAATTTTTAGAAGATTTCAGTTATCCAGCTTATCTTCTGGTGTTTGTGTATCATTAGTTATGGTCTCTATCCTACTTATGCCATATATTAGGGCCCCTAGCATTGACCTTATTTTTTCTTCCATGATCTTTACAGTTTTTGGTTTTATATTTGGGTCTTTGATCCATTTTGAATTAGTTTTTGTGCATGGTGTGAGGTATGGGTCCTCTTTCACTGTTTTGTAAATGGACATCAAGTTTTGCCAGCACCATTTGTGAAAAAGACTGTCTTTTCCCAATTTAACGGACTTTGGGCCTCTGCCAGAGATCAGGTGACTGTAGGTGAATGGATTTATATCTGGGTTTTCAATTCTGTTCCATTGGTTAATGTGTCCTTTGTACCAGTACCAGGCCATTTTGACTACCATAGCTGTATAGTAGGTTCTGATGTCAGATAGTGTGAGGCCTCCTACTATGTTCTTCTTCAAAAAATGCTTTACTTATCCAGGGCCTCTTTCCTTTCTGTATTAAGTTAATGATTAGTTTTTCCATGTCATTAAAGTATGCTGTTGGTATTTGGATTGGGGTTGCACTGTATTTGTAGATTGCTTTGGATAGAATTGCCATTTTCACAATGTTGAGTCTACCTATCTATGAACATGGTATGTTTTTCCATTTATGCAGGCCTCTTCTGGTTTCTTGCAGTAGTGTTTTGTAGTTTTCTTAATATAGGTCTTTTACATCCCTGGTTAGATATATTCCTAAGTATTTTATTTTTTTAGGGACTCTTATAGGTGGCATTGCTTTCCTTATTTCCTTTTTGTAGTTCTCTTTATTGAAGTACAGGAATCCAACTGATTTTTGTACAGTTATCTTGTATACTGCTATTTTGCTGAATCTTTCTATTAGTTCCAGTAGTTTTCTTGTGAGGTTTTTTGGGTTCTCTATGTATAGCAACATATCATCTGCAAATAGGGATAGTTAACTCCTTCATTGCCAATTTGGATGCCCTTTATTTCTTTTTTCTTGCCTTATTGCCCTGGTGGTACAGTGGTTAAGAGCTACGGCTGCTAACCAAAATGTCAGCAGTTTGAATTCACCAGCCACTCCTTGGAAACCCTATGGGGCAGTTCTACTCTGTCCTATAGGGTTGCCGTAGGGTCACTATGAGTTGGAATCGACTGGCCAGCAGCGGGTTTTCATTTTTGATTGCTCTAGCTAGGATTTCCGGTACAATGTTAAATAAGACTGGTGATAAAGGGCATCCTTGTCTTGTTACTGTTCTCAGGGTGAATGTTTTCAGCTTTTCTCCACTCAGAATGATGCTGGCTGTTGGTTCTGTATAGATGCCCATAATTATGCTGAGGAGTTTCTCTTCTACTCCTATCTTATTGAGAGTTTTTATCAGGAATGGGTGTTGGACTTTTATCAAATGCCTTTTCCGCATCAATTGAGGTGATTATGTGATCCTTTTATTTATGTGGTGGATTAGAGAGATTGATTTTCTAATATTGAACCATGCTTGCATACCTGGTATGAATCCCACTCAGTTGTGGTGTATTTTTTTTTTTAAACGATGCTGAATTCTATTTGTTAGAATTTTGTTGAGAAGTTTTGCGTCTATATTCATGAGAGATATTGGTCTGTAATTTTCTTTTTTTGTGGTGTCTTTGCCTGGTTTTGTTATTAGCGTTATGCTGGTTTACAGAATTAATTTGGAAGTATTCCTTTCTTTTTCATGTTCTGAAATACTTGAGTAGTACTGATGTGAGCTCTTCTCTGAATGTCTGATAGAATTTTCCACTTCAACCATCTGGGCCAGGACTTTGTTTTTATATTTTATTTTATTTTTAATTCTTTTGCAAATCTTTATGATCCTGTGTTCCATTTTCTCACCTGTTCTGGATCTCCAATCACATCCAAGTTCTTGCTCTTGATTACATCCCACATAGTTCTTAGGTTTTCCTTATTCTTTTCTGATTTTTCCTCAGACAAAGCGGCATCCATGGATTTGTCTTCAATTTCATTGATCCTGTCTCCCATTTTTCAAATTTGCTCCTAAAGCCTACTATTGCATCATGTCCATTTCTGAAATCTTGTTTATCTTTCGGATTACTAATTGTTGTTTTTATATGTTTGTAATTGTTTATTTTGACATTTTCTTCTTGTATTATTTTCCTGAATTCTTCTATGGCTTTATCCGTGTTTTCCCTGATTCTATCTGTATTTTCCACGGTTTTGTCTATTTTTTCTTTAGTTTTATCTGGGCTTCACTTCACCTCTTTCCTAATCTCTTGGAGAGACCTGAATATTAGACATTTGAATTCTTTATCAGATAGTTCCAGCACCTTTTCTTCTACTAAAAGGTCATCTGGTGTTTTATTTTGATCGCTTACTGGAGCCATGCTGTCATATATATATATATACACACACACACACACATATATATATATACATACATATATATACGTATATATATACATGTTTTGATACTCTGCTATCTCCTAGACATTCAGGAATTATTTTCTTTGTTTATTGATTGCAGGTTTGTTTTGTCCTGCTTTTTTGTTTTATTTTGTTATGTCTGGATAAGTGGGCTGGGTGTATTTTTTTCTGTAGGTACAATAGTTCTCACCACCTTGCCCAGGTGAGCAGGGCTTGTCAATCAGCGATGGTGCAGCAGGGCAGGTTCGTGGGGGGGCAGGGAAGGATGAGTCATCTGCCGCATGAATTGGGGCCAGCATGGCAGGGCCTGGGGGTCCGAGGTCTGCACTGGTCTCACTCAGGCTCATGGTGGTTGATGGGGCAGGGCTGGTGGGTGGCATGGGAAATGATCCTGGGTTTCATGCCAGTGCCACTTGGGGGCATGGTACTCAGTGGAGCTGAGTCGGGTGTAGCGCAGGGCATGCTCTGGGGGTGCAGAGGTCCACGCCAGTGCTGCTTGGGGGCAGAGCATTCAGAAGGGCAGGGCTAGGGGGTAGCATGGGGCAGTGTCCAGGGGTCAGGAAGTTCGTGCTGGTGCTGCTCAGCGTCGTGGCACTCAGTGGATCAGGGCTAGAAGGTGGTGTGCAGCAGGGTCTAGGGGTCCGGAGGTTCATGCAAGTGTTGCTCAGAAGCATGGCGCTTTGTGCACAGTGCAGAGAGGCAGAAGGGAAGGGAGAGGGTGTGATGTGCAGAGCCAAGTGGTAGAGAAATAAGAGAAAGAAACAGAAGCAAAAAAAAATAAAATGGTGGCACGGTGGCAGTCGGTGGGTGTGGGTGAGGCAGACCCAGGGAGGTCATGTTCTGGTGGCTCTCTAGCTGAGCAGTGTGGCACTGCCCATTGAGAAGGAGTAGGGGTGGCATACAGGGCTAGGTGGGTGGGAGAAAGGAAAGGAAGTAAGGGAAGGAGAGAGAAGAAACAAACAAAAAATACGGCACTGAGAAAACCAGCCATTGGGGGTGGTGCAGAACTGGGGTGACGGCAAGCTGGTATCTCTCTTGCTGGGCAACACAGCATGGCCAGTAAGGAAGGGGTGGACGTAGCACAGGGCCGGGTGCTCTGTCTTCTATTGGAAGCTCCATGAAGTTGCCTTCCCGTACTCACTGTCTGGAATCATTGGTGGCTGTACTCCAAGATGGCAAATTCATGTCATGTTAGCTGGCAGGGAACTGTCACTCAGTAGCTCTCCTTGCTCTCTGTTCTCTGTCAGTTTCTTCTTCCATCTGGTGCTTGATCTAGTTTTTTATCCCTTCATTTGATGTTTAGGGTTCCAGGACTGACATTTGTATCTATTTTACTTAGGTTTTTTTGATCTTTGCTGCAGAAGAATGGCATGGTGCTTCTGTCTATAGTGCCATGTTGGCTCCGCCTCCTTATGCTTTTGACTTTATGATGTAAATTCTGACAAACAAAGATGTATACTGTAACCCGCGGAGTAACCACTAAGAAAATAATTCAAAAGATGTAGAAAAAAAACCATCATTTGAGTAAAAAGCAATCCCCTAATGTGTCCATCTTCACTTCAGCACATGACTCAT
Organism: Elephas maximus indicus; assembly: GCF_024166365.1. Classification (NCBI taxonomy): domain Eukaryota; kingdom Metazoa; phylum Chordata; class Mammalia; order Proboscidea; family Elephantidae; genus Elephas; species Elephas maximus. The sequence goes on along the minus strand of NC_064841.1, from coordinate 56,934,822 downwards.
AATCTTTCAATCTTCCTTGAAAGGCTGGCATTATATACAGTAGCTAAAGGGAAGAAAAAGGTGCATGACTACCCCTGAAAGAACTTTCCAAGGGTGGTTTTGTCCTACATCAATAAACAACCCACCCAACACTTACCCATCTTTTTGATGTACCAGTTCTTGCCACCTTGAGACCCATTCCAGTAGAGTGCCCCCACTGAGCTCACCAAGGCCATGACCAGGAGGATACCAAACAACACCAGGATCTGCACATTAGTCACTTTCTCAACATTTGATCTCTTCAGCGGTGCTTTGGTTGAATTCTGCACAACAGCATTAAAGTCAGTAAGGAGAACAGAACAGATTTGGGGACAAGGGGTGGGGACGAAAAGAGGTAAGACAACCAAATTCAACAACTGTTAAGTAAAAGACAATATTCTTTATTAAATGGCCAATGTGGGGGGGGGAGTATACTATGCTCTTGAATCAACAGCTAGTTTTAGATAAGACAGAAGACACACTCTGCCAGTTTAAAGAACACATTCCACTCTCCATGATTCAATCTGTAATTACGGTGATTACATCTTGTGATAAAATTAGCCACCTTCATTGCCTTAAAACACAACAGATTCTAAATAATTTAAGTCTAATTTAAAAGAAATCAGGATGTTGCTAAATCAAGAGAAACTAGAGATTCTATACTGTAAGACTTTAGAGAGAACCATCTATGTAAAAACATAACTCTACAATAAACCTATCAAGATAAAAATTAGTACCTATTTCCCTCCAGTAGCTCAAAATTTAATTGAGAGAGAAAAAAAAAAGACACACACAAACACATAAAAAAAAAATTTTAGTTGAGAGAAAAAAAAAAGACAAACACATACACATCAATAATGCAACACAACATCAACAGGTATCAAAATAAATGGGTGGACAAAAAAAGTTCATTTGGAGAACTGTGAACAAGAAATAAGCAGGAAAAGTCAGGAAAGGCCTAGTGAACCAGAGAAACTTAAACAACATCCTGAATCCTAAACATAGGGTAGACAGAAAGGTTAAAAAACAGGGGGAAAGGCAGTTTAGGAAGACAGCCTTAACACAGGCTTAGGGTCCATAAACGGGTATTATCTGCTCTTTCTCTGAGGGCAGGGAGAGTAGGGGGAGGGAGGGATGAGCCTGGCTAGAGCCAAGGCCAGTGTGGGGAATCAAGGTCCAGGTCAGAAAGATTCAATAAGGCCAGGTTCAGTGATCACTGCATGTCAGGTTGAAAATGTAGGACTATATCTTCTCAGCAGTGGAAAAGTCAATAGAACTGTATGAACAAGACAGTGATACACTAGTAGTCATTTTGTAAAAAAAATTTCTTAAGGTACTTGTGCTAGTCAGAATAATACTCCCCCCAAAGATGTCCGGAAACCCTGGTGGCATATCCTAATCCCTGGACCTTGTGAATATGTTACCTTACATGGCAAAAGAGATTTTGCAGATATGATTAAGGATCTTACAATGGGAAATTATCTTGGATTACATAAATAAACAAACAAATAAAACATTTGCTGTAGAGTTGATTCTGACTCATGGAGACCCCATGGATCTCAGAGTAGACCTATGCACCAGAGGATTTTTAATGGCTCTGATCTTTCAGAAGTGGATCGCCAAGGCTTTCTTCTAAGGTGCCTCTGGGTGAATTCTAACCACCAACCTTTCAGTTAATAGCTGAGCACTTAATCTTTCATGCCACACAGAGACTAATTTAATCACGTGCATCCTGAAAAGTAGAAAATACAGAGAACCTTTCTTGACTGTGGTCAGAGGGAGGCATGACCACCGAAGAATGGTCAAAGAGATGTGATGTTGCTGGGTTTGAAGATGGAGGAAGGAGACCATAAGCCAAGGAATACAGGCAGCCTTTAGAGTCTGGAAAAGGCAAGGAAGTGGATTTTCCCCTAGAGCCCTCACAAAGGAACACAGCCCTGCCAACGTCTTGATTTTAGCCCAGTGAGACCTGGGCTGGACCGTTCTCACCCTACAAACTGTAAGGTGATAAGGCTGCGTTGTTACCACTAAGTTTGTGGAAATGTGTTCTGGCACAATGGAAAACTAATACCGTAGAATTGCAGATGGTCGAAGGGGATGTTGAGGAGGGAAAAGCCAGAAGGATTCATTACAACAATCCATTCCTGAAAGTGAGCAAGAGGCTGGATTAAACCAGAAACCAGGAAATGGACAGGAAGAGATGGGCACAGGAGACTTCAAGGCACAGGGCTCCTTCCATGACTCAGGAACTCTACCTTTTTAGATCAAGTGATTTTAAAACCTGTAAGGCACCTTTGTTGTTGCTGTGTGCCGCTGAGCAGTTCTGACTCATAGCCAACCTATATGACAGAGTAACACTGCCCAGTGGGGTTTTCTAGGCCATAATCTCTACAGGAGCAGATCACCAGGTCTTTTCTCCTACAGAGGCTCTGGAGGTTTCAACATTTTGTTTAGCAGCCGAGTATATAATCATTGCCCCACCAGGGCTCCTTGTAAGGCACTACCCATTCCAATTGAGTAGAACTGCCCCATAGGGTTTTCAAGGCTGTAATCTTTATAAAACCAGATCACCACATCTTTCTCCCGTGGAGCTGCTGATGGGTTCAAACCACTAACCTTTTGGTTAGCAGCCAAGCACTTAATTGCTGCACCACCAGGGCTCCTAAGATGGTGACTTGCATCAAACTTAAGTTAGCACTCTCATCCACTATTTCAATTCATCTGATCGTTAAAAGAGCAAGGATAAAAATGTCTCCAAAAACAAGAATACAAATTAAGCCACAATGTGAAAATAAAACCGAGATGAAACTTACATAGGCAAAATTTATTTCTAAGCTCCATAAAAGAATTTCATACCACAATGCCGCTGAAATTGCTATCTGAACTGTACTGCAAAATCCAGAAATACTTTGCCATAGTTTTCTTTTTTTTTGGTAGATCTCAAAACAGCATTTATTTTTTTATGAAGTAGATAAAAGTAGAATAGAACTGAATTTAAAATATAAGGATTTATAAATATGATTTTGCTGAATCACAATGTAAACTGTATTTCTTACAGAGAACTATAATGAATACCAAAAGATTTTTTTTTTTTTTTTTTTCCTGTCCTGTGTCAACAGAAGGTCTGGAGAGCATGACCGCCGGGATTCCTCCAGTCTCAGTCAGACCATTAAGTTTGGTCTTCTTATGAGAATTTGGGGTCTGCATCCCACTGCTCTCCTGCTCCCTCAGGGGTCCTCTGCTGAGCTCCCTGTCAGGGCAGTCATCGATTGTGGCCGGGCACCAACTAGTTCTTCTGGTCTCAGGATGATGTAGGTCTCTGGTTCATGTGGCCCTTTCTGTCTCTTGGGCTCTTAGTTGTCATGTGGGCTTGGTGTTCTTCATTTTCCTTTGCTCCAGGTGGGTTGAGACCAATTGCTGCATCTTAGATGGCTGCTTGTTAGCATTTAAGACCCCAGACGCCACATTTCAAAGTGGGATGCAGAATGATTTCATAATAGAATTATTTTGCCAATTGACTTAGAAGTCCCCGCAAACCATGTTCCCCAGACCCCCGCGCTTGCTCCGCTGAGCTTTGAAGCATTCATTTTATCCCGGAAACTTCTTTGCTTTTGGTCCAGTCCAATTGAGCTGACCTTCCATGTATTGAGTGTTGTCTTTCCCTTCACCTAAAGCAGTTCTTATCTACTGATTAATCAATAAAAAAACCCTCTCCCACCCTCCCTCCCTCCCCCCCTCGTAACCACAAAAGTATGTGTTCTTCTCAGGTTTACTATTTCTCAAGATCTTATAATAGTGGTCTTATACAATATTTGTCCTTTTGCCTCTGACTCATTTCGCTCAGCATAATGCCTTCCAGGTTCCTCCATGTTATGAAATGTTTCAGAGATTCGTCACTGTTCTTTATCGATGCGTAGTATTCCATTGTGTGAATATACCACAATTTATTTACCCATTCATCCGTTGATGGACACCTTGGTTGCTTCCAACTTTTTGCTATTGTAAACAGAGCTGCAATAAACATGGGTGTGCATATATCTGTTTGTATGAAGGCTCTTGTATCTCTAGGGTATATTCCGAGGAGTGGGATTTCTGGGTTGTATGGTAGTTCTATTTCTAACTGTTTAAGATCACGCCAGATAGATTTCCAAAGTGGTTGTACCATTTTACATTCCCACCAGCAGTGTATGAGAGTTCCAATCTCTCCGCAGCCTCTCCAACATTTATTATTTTGTGTTTTTTGGATTAATGCCAGCCTTGCTGGTGTGAGATGGAATCTCATCGTAGTTTTAATTTGCATTTCTCTAATGGCTAATGATCGAGAGCATTTTCTCATGTATCTGTTGGCTGCCTGAATATCTTCTTTAGAGAAATGTGTGTTCATATCCTTTGCCCACTTCTTGATTGGGTTGTTTGTCTTTTTGTGGTTGAGTTTTGACAGAATCATGTTGATTTTAGAGATCAGGCGCTGGTCGGAGATGTCATAGCTGAAAATTCTTTCCCAATCTGTAGGTGGTCTTTTTACTCTTTTGGTGAAGTCTTTAGATGAGCATAGGTGTTTGATTTTTAGGAGCTCCCAGTTATCGGGTTTCTCTTCATCATTTTTGGTAATGTTTTGTATTCTGTTTATACCTTGTATTAGGGCTCCTAGGGTTGTCCCAATTTTTTCTTCCATGATCTTTATCGTTTTAGTCTTTATGTTTAGGTCTTTGATCCACTTGGAGTTAGTTTTTGTGCATGGTGTGAGGTATGGGTCCTGTTTCATTTTTTTGCAAATGGATATCCAGTTATGCCAGCACCATTTGTTAAAAAGGCTGTCTTTTCCCCAGTTAATTGACACTGGTCCTTTGTCAAATATCAGCTGCTCATACGTGGATGGATCTATGTCTGGGTTCTCAATTCTGTTCCATTGGTCTATGTGTCTGTTGTTGTACCAATACCAGGCTGTTTTGACTACTGTGGCTGTATAATAGGTTCTGAAGTCAGGTAAGGTGAGGCCTCCCACTTTCTTCTTCTTTTTCAGTAGTGCTTTGCTTATCCGGGGCTTCTTTCCCTTCCATATGAAATTGGTGATTTGTTTCTCTATCCCCTTAAAATATGACATTGGAATTTGGATCGGAAGTGCGTTAAATGTATAGATGGCTTTTGGTAGAATAGACATTTTTACTATGTTAAGTCTTCCTATCCATGAGCAAGGTATGTTTTTCCACTTAAGTATGTCCTTTTGAATTTCTTGTAGTAGAGCTTTGTAGTTTTCTTTGTATAGGTCTTTTACATCCTTGGTAAGATTTATTCCTAAGTATCTTATCTTCTTGGGGGCTACTGTGAATGGTATTGATTTGGTTATTTCCTCTTCGGTGTTCTTTTTGTTGATGTAGAGGAATCCAAGTGATTTTTGTATGTTTATTTTATAACCTGAGACTCTGCCAAACTCTTCTATTAGTTTCAGTAGTTTTCTGGAGGATTCCTTAGGGTTTTCTGTGTATATAATCATGTCATCTGCAAATAGTGATAACTTTACTTCTTCCTTGCCAATCCGGATACCTTTTATTTCTTTGTCTAGCCTGATTGCCCTGGCTAAGACTTCCAACACGATGTTGAATAAGAGCGGTGATAAAGGGCATCCTTGTCTGGTTCCCGTTCTCAAGGGAAATGCTTTCAGGTTCTCTCCATTTAGAGTGATATTGGCTGTTGGCTTTGCATAGATGCCCTTTATTATGTTGAGGAATTTTCCTTCAATTCCTATTTTGGTAAGAGTTTTTATCATAAATGGGTGTTGGACTTTGTCAAATGCCTTTTCTGCATCAATTGATAAGATCATGTGGTTTTTGTCTTTTGTTTTATTTATGTGATGGATTACATTAATGGTTTTTCTGATATTAAACCAGCCTTGCATACCTGGTATAAATCCCACTTGATCAGGGTGAATTATTTTTTTGATGTGTTGTTGGATTCTATTGGCTAGAATTTTGCTGAGGATTTTTGCATCAATGTTCATGAGGGATATAGGTCTATAATTTTCTTTTTTTGTAATGTCTTTACCTGGTTTTGGTATCAGGGAGATGGTGGCTTCATAGAATGAGTTGGGTAGTATTCCGTCATTTTCTATGCTTTGGAATACCTTTAGTAGTAGTGGTGTTAACTCTTCTCTGAAAATTTGGTAGAACTCTGCAGTGAAGCCGTCCGGGCCAGGACTTTTTTTTGTTGGGAGTTTTTTGATTACCGTTTCAATCTCTTTTTTTGTTATGGGTCTATTTAGTTGTTCTGCTTCTGAATGTGTTAGTTTAGGTAGGTAGTGTTTTTCCAGGAATTCATCCATTTCTTCTAGGTTTTCAAATTTGTTAGAGTACAATTTTTCATAATAATCTGAAATGATTCTTTTAATTTCATTTGGTTCTGTTGTGATGTGGTCCTTCTCATTTCTTATTCGGGTTATTTGTTTCCTTTCCTGTATTTCTTTAGTCAGTCTAGCCAATGGTTTATCAATTTTGTTAATTTTTTCAAAGAACCAGCTTTTGGCTTTGTTAATTCTTTCAATTGTTTTTCTGTTCTCTAATTCATTTAGTTCAGCTCTAATTTTTATTATTTGTTTTCTTCTGGTGCCTGATGGATTCTTTTGTTGCTCACTTTCTATTTGTTCAAGTTGTAGGGACAGTTCTCTGATTTTGGCTCTTTCTTCTTTTTGTATGTGTGCATTTATTGATATAAATTGACCTCTGAGCACTGCTTTTGCTGTGTCCCAGAGGTTTTGATAGGAAGTATTTTCATTCTCGTTGCTTTCTATGAATTTCCTTATTCCCTCCTTGATGTCTTCTATAACCCAGTCTTTTTTCAGGAGGGTATTGTTCATTTTCCAAGTATTTGATTTCTTTTCCCTCGTTCTTCTGTTATTGATCTCTAGTTTTATTGCCTTGTGGTCTGAGAAGATGCTTTGTAATATTTCGATGTTTTGGACTCTGCAAAGGTTTGTTTTATGACCTAATATGTGGTCTATTCTAGAGAATGTTCCATGTGCGCTAGAAAAAAAAGTATATTTTGCAGCAGTTGGGTGGAGAGTTCTGTATAAGTCAACGAGGTCAAGTTGGTTGATTGTTGTAATTAGATCTTCCGTGTCTCTGTTGAGCTTCTTACTGGATGTCCTGTCCTTCTCCGAAAGGGGTGTGTTGAAGTCTCCTACTATAATTGTGGAGGTATCTATCTCGCTTTTCAGTTCTGTTAAAATTTGATTTATATATCTTGCAGCCCTGTCATTGGGTGCGTAAATATTTAATATGGTTATGTCTTCCTGATCAATTGTCCCTTTTATCATTATATAGTGTCCTTCTTTATCCTTTGTGGTGGATTTAAGTCTAAAGTCTATTTTGTCAGAAATTAATATTGCTACTCCTCTTCTTTTTTGCTTATTGTTTGCTTGATATACTTTTTTCCATCCTTTGAGTTTTAGTTTGTTTGTGTCTCTAAGTCTAAGGTGTGTCTCTTGTAGGCAGCATATAGATGGATCGTGTTTCTTTATCCAGTCTGTGACTCTCTGTCTCTTTATTGGTGCATTTAGTCCATTTACATTCAGGGTAATTATAGATAAATAAGTTTTTAGTGCTGTCATTTTGATGCCTTTTTATGTGTGTTGTTGACAATTTCATTTTTCCACATACTTTTTTGTGCTGAGGCTTTTTTCTTAGTAAATTGTGAGATCCTCACTTTCATAGTGTTTGACTTTATGTTAGTTGAGTCGTTACGTTTTTCTTGGTTTTTGTCTTGAGTTATAGAGTTGTTATACCTTTTTGTGGTTACCTCATTATATACCCCTATTTTTCTAAGTAAAAACCTAACTTGTATTGTTCTATATCGCCTTGTATCACTCTCCATATGGCAGTTCAATGCCTCCTGTATTTAGTCCCTCTTTTTGATTATTGTGATCTTTTACCTATTGACTTCCATGATTCCCTGTTATGTGTATTTTTTTTTTAATTAATCTTAATTTGTTTGTTTTTGTGATTTCCCTATTTGAGTTGATATCAGGACGTTCTGTTTTGTGACCTTGTGTTGTGCTGATATCTGATATTATTGGTTCTCTGACCAAACAATATCCTTTAGTATTTCTTGTAGCTTTGGTTTGGTTTTTGCAAATTCTCTAAACTTGTGTTTGTCTGTAAATATCTTAATTTCGCCTTCATATTTCAGAGAGAGTTTTGCTGGATATATGATCCTTGGCTGGCAGTTTTTCTCCTTCAGTGTTCTGTATATGTCGTCCCATTCCCTTCTTGCCTGCATGGTTTCTGCTGAGTAGTCAGAACATATTCTTATTGATTCTCCCTTGAAGGAAACCTTTCTTTTCTCCCTGGCTGCTTTTAAAATTTTCTCTTTATCTTTGGTTTTGGCGAGTTTGATGATAATATGTCTTGGTGTTTTTCTTTTTGGATCAATCTTAAATGGGGTTCGATGAGCATCTTGGATAGATATCCTTTCGTCTTTCATGATGTCAGGGAAGTTTTCTGTCAGAAGTTCTTCAACTATTTTCTCTGTGTTTTCTGTCTCCCCTCCCTGTTCTGGGACTCCAATCACCCACAGGTTATCCTTCTTGATAGAGTCCCACATAATTCTTAGGGTTTCTTCATTTTTTTTAATTCTTTTATCTGATTTTTTTTCAGCTATGTTGGTGTTGATTCCCTGGTCCTCCAGATGTCCCAGTCTGCATTCTAATTGCTCGAGTCTGCTCCTCTGACTTCCTAGTGTGTTGTCTAATTCTGTTATTTTATTGTTAATCTTTTGGATTTCTACATGTTGTCTCTCTATGGATTCTTGCAACTTATTAATTTTTCCAGTATGTTCTTGAATAATCTTTTTGAGTTCTTCAACAGTTTTATCAGTGTGTTCCTTGGCTTTTTCTGCAGATATCCTAATTTCATTTGTGATATCATTAAGCATTCTGTAAATTAGTTTTTTATATTCTGTATCTGATAATTCCAAAATTGTATCTTCATTTGGGAAAGATTTTGATTCTTTTGTTTGGGGGGTTGGAGAAGCTGTCACGGTCTGCTTCTTTAAGTGGTTTGATATGGATTGTTGTCTCCGAGCCATCACTGGGAAACTAGTTTTTCCAGAAAATCCGCTAAAAAAAAACTGCAGTCAGATCCCTATCAGAGTTCTCCCTCTGGCTCAGGCTATTCAGATGTTAATGAAGCCGCCTGGGGAGGGTGGGGGAGGGAACAGAGAGATAGGAGAGTAGCACCTCAGAATATAGCCAGAGTTGCTTGTCTTGCTTGGAATGACTATTATATCTGAGATTCCCGCGGGCGCGTCGCCTATGTGTGCTGTCTGTGTGGAGATTGCCCCCGGGGGGTCTGGCCCGCTGGAGTCACGGTCAGATCCTCCGCTTCCAGCCCCACGCCCAGCGTCAAGGCTCCCCTACTGGGACGGTGCACTCTCGACTCCAAAATCAGTCGCTGCCTCCCGGGGACTTCTCGTCCCTCCAGCCGCGTGGCCGTGCCGCCCCCGTGAACCAGGTGGGCCCCCTCCCGGGGTTAGTTCAGATGGGTGGAGTAGCTCCCCGTGCTTGTGCCGCGACCGAGTGTCCCGGCTGGAACGCTGTTCTCCCCGCTCCAATACCAGTCGCTGCCTCCCGGGGACTTCTCCTACCGGCTGCGTCCCACGCCGCCCACGCGACCCGGATGGTCACCTTCCCGGGGTTAGTTCAGGGGGTGGAGCAACTCTCCGTGTTTATGGCGTACCTGCGTGCAGTCCAAATCCCTGTGGGACGGTTCCCCGGCTCGGATGCTGCTCTTTCTGCTCCAAGATCAGTCACTGCCTCCCGGGGACTTCTCCTAACGGCTGCGTCCCACGCCGCCCGTGGAACCGGCTAGTCCCCCTCCCGGGGTTAGTTCAGGGGGGTGGAGCAGGTCTCTGTGCTTGTGCCGTACCTGACTGGTACGCTGGCTCCAGGCTCTGGAAACAATCGCTGCTTCCCCGTATTAGTTCGTTCTCCGTCTCTAAATCTGTGTTTGTTGTTCAGGGTTCGTAGATTGTTATGTATGTGATCGATTCACTTGTTTTTCCGTGTCTTTGTTGTAAGAGGGATCCGAGGTAGCGTCTGCCTAGTCCGCCATCTTGGCTCCGCCTCGCCATAGTTTTCTTTGAGGGAGTTGAAGGATTGCTATACTTTAGTTTCTGTATGAGAAGCCCTGGTGGTGCAATGGTTAGGCGCTCAACTGCCAACCAAAAGGTCGGTGGTTTGAAACCACCAGGAGCTTCGTGGAAGACAAGACATGGCGATCTGCTCCCATAAAAATTTCAGCCTAGAAAAACTTATAAGGCAGGGCTTCTCTGTCCTAGAAGGTTGCAATGAGTCGGAATCAACATGACGGCACACAACAACACCACAGTTTCTGCATGGGCAGAAAAAAAATCTACAAAGAAACCTCATTTCTTTGACTCTATCAGTTTATTGACTTCTGACCTTTTCCAGTGGTTGAATTCTGGCCAGTTAACAGGTTAGGAAAAGTTACCTTTCACCCAACACTGGTAAGATAAACTCATCTTCACAACAAAATAACCTCAAAACTTCAGGCTTCAACATGCACGCTTCATGGAAGCCCAGCCTTTTCTTACTCACTCCTATCCCCGGGACAGTTCTACTTGCAATGATGACCTTGTAATGTTAAATTCCTACCAGCATTACAAGTTCTTCTAGAAAATTCTTAAAGAACATCGCTACTTCTGCATAATAAGTCCTAAATGAAATAGGCCAAACTGTCAGATTTTTAAAAAGCTTAACAGCGACCCAGATTTTTGTATGTTTGATTCCCTCCTAAAAAGGCAGATAACCTAGTACCAATCGAGGATATGATCTCCAGAGCCAGGCTGCCTGGGTTTGAACCCCAGCTCTGTCTCCTAATAGACATGAAACCTCGGGTAACCAGTTGAGATGCTCTTCATCTCAGTTTCCTCACCTGTAAAATGGGAAGAGAAATACTTTGCTCAGATGGCCATTGTGGGGAATAAATGAGTTAATATGTGTAAACCATGTAGAACAGTGCATGGCACTCAGTGTTTGTTATCATTAGTGTGATGGTACCTGTTTCCCATTAAGTCAACCAGAAATAAAAGATATTGACAATTTTCTTAAGTGTAACTACATTAAGCATCAAATAAGAGAACTCTGAAGAGTAGAAGCCATTGAGTCTAAGAGTGAAGTATGTATGTATATATATACATATATACCTCTCTGTAGTAAAGAAGCGAAGTACAGACGAAAAATGTTATTTCACAAGCAGGATGGTTTCCGGCTATGTGTGTTAGATTACATTTCCTTTGAAGACTCGTTATTTTTACTTGTTGTTTCAGCCCTAAAGGAATCATGAATCCAACACAGATGTTTCTGGGCTTTTTAGTATTCTGCACTTAAACAGTCAATGTGTAATAAGCCTCGCAGAGAGGATTCCTGCATCTGGATACAAGGGGCTGTGCCCATCCCAACCACAGGAGGCAAACGTCATGAAGTAACTTAGTACACATGCTGCACACCCAAAAGACAATGGGATTATGTTTTAAGTGTAATTGAATGAACTCTTACACCTTAGCTAGAAAGTTATATTAGCAATGTATAATTTAGAAAAGAAGAATCCCTGGGTGGTGCAAATGGTTAACATTCTCAGCTATTATCCAAAAGGTTGGAGGTTCGAGTCCACCCAGAAATGCCTCAAAAGAAAAGCCTAGAGATCTACTTCCAAAAAATCAGTCACTGAAAAACCTATGAAGCCCACTTCTACTCTGACATGCATTGAGTCACCATGAGTTGGATGGAGTCAGCCCTATGGCAACTGTTTTTGTTTTTGGGTCTAGAAAAATAATTGTATACACTGAAAAAACACCCAGTGTGCAAGGAGTCTTAGGGACTGGTTAAATTTGTAATATGCACGATCTGAAAACTAGCCTTGGCACCCTGTTCAAATTTAAGCCACTCGTGGTCTCCTTGTCACTTCATCATGCAAAACAAAAATAGTGATTTGTGATTAATGGCGCTCCAACAGTGCTAAGTACTGGCTACTGCCACTGGACTGGGCAAGTCCAAGGATGCTTACTAGAGTCAGAGCACTAAACTATTCATTAGGATAAAGTTTGCATATACAGGCTGCTCAGAACCAATAAGCTCCAAACATTCTAGTCTGCACTTGTGAATGGTGAGGACCTGGCAGGAGGGAGAGATCAGGCACACCTCAGAGAGGCTAAACATGTTATCCTATGTTAACCACCCCATCTGCAACCATCCTACTGTGCCTGTGGCCTTATTATGTTCTCCCCCTCCTGGATGGGGCTCTCCTGCTCCTTGCCTCACTCAGCATAGGACACTCCTTCCCTCCCTTACTGAGCAGAGGGTGCTCAGGAAAGAATCACATGCCTTGGAGTCTGAAGGCCATATTACTCAATATATATTCAGGACAAGGTAATACCTCTGAACCTTTATTCCTCTAATGCATTAAAAATCCACTCTTAAAATTCATGTCATCTGACTACATTACCATTTGCCCCCAGCCCCAGCAAGTCCACCAACCCTTTGGTCACGTCTCCTCACTCCCTAAAAACTTGAGCATTTCACTCATGTGTTCCTCTCTACCCCAGTTTTGTTATTATCAGCTAAAAAAAGTCTTCAAAACCCACAGCACTGATGCACCAAACACTTTGGTCTTTCAGTTCTTTACTTCCAACTTTGAATGACCTTCAACAGCTCTCTACCTTTAGCTTCTGACTCCCTGGTTCACTCCCAAGTCTCATCATCTACAAGCCCTCCATCCCAGAAACTCAAAGACAAGTATCCTCCACTCTGATCAACCTCTCACTCAGGAACTCCAACAGTCTCTTTAGCTTCAATGAGTCAGCCCTTCTAGTCCTCCCTATCTCCTTTCTTATCTTCACTGGATTTCCTAATTGGTTTGGACATAGTAAGGAGCCATGGTGGTGCAGTGGTTAAGCACTGGGCTGCTAACCAAAAGGTTGGCGGTTTGAGTTCACCAGTCACTCCTCAGAAAAAAGATGTAGCAGTCTGCTCCCATAATGATTACAGCCTTGGAAACTCTATGAAGCAGTTCTACTCTGACACATGTGGGGTCACCATGAGTCAGAGTGACTTCATGGCAACTGGTAAGGAGCCCTGGTGATGCAGTGGTTAAGCACTCAGCTGCTAACTGAAAAGTCGTTGGAACTCAACAGCTGCTCCAAGGGAGAGAGATGTGGCAGTCTGCTTCTGTAAAGATTACAGCCTTAGAAGCCCTGTGGGACAATTCTACCCTGTCCTATAGGGTCTCTATGAGTCGGAATTGACTTGATGGCAGTAGGTTTGGGTTTTTGATATACACTGTCGTCTGTCATTTCATCTGTTCTAGTAAATATTTAAGTCTCTCATCTTACCATCATTTGACTTCAAACAGAAACACCCCAAACACAGATCAACACAACAGTTTCCCTTCTCCAGTTCTACATATAAATTGTGCCTCTGCCTTGGGATCATTCTTCGCATCTAGTCAACAGGCATCTCCAAACCTGGGCTAGATGGCTCTTTGGTATGCACTCACAGGACTTTGTAAAGATCTATATTAAAAGTAAATCTCTACTTAGTAATTCCTTATTACTTTCTTAGTCTGTCTTCCAGAGAGCAAGACTGGGTTCCTTTCACTTCTATATCCATACGGCCTAGCACAGGATTTGATGCACAGTGGTCACTAAATATATTAATACTTACAGCCAAATATATGCATTAGAAGTTATACAAAAGGGAAGACAAGCTGAAAAGTCAGCTCTCATTAACAGCAACCATTAGCAGTTCCCGGTCCAAAATTAAATGCCGATGATACCAAAGAAATGTAAGAAATGACACACAGAGAAAATGATTTACATAGAATTTCAAAAGCTGTCTGCCAAAATACACCAGAAGATAACTGAGGCTTGAAAATTATATTTTGTGTTACTTATAATAGTATAATGTTATATACATTATAGATAATGTTACACATATAACATCATATATGTAATATTATCCACAATGTTATAGGTAAGTTTTATAATGTTATATATATTTCTCATAAATAATAAGAAATATTAGCAGGGAGAATGAGCAAAATCATTTTAACTTAATATTATTTCTTTGGCCTATAAAAAAACATTAATTCAAAAATAACTCATTTTAAATTGTCTAGAATTCAATGAAATAAGACAAGTTACTGCCAAATCTGAATTAAAGGGTTGAGAAGGAAAAGCAGAGAAAAATATTTATAACTAACCCCTTTCAAGCTCAGAAGAAAAAAAAATTTAGAACTGATTATTTCCCTAAATCCAGAAGATGAAAGCCATTTGTATTTCAGGCAATTAGGTAACAAATATCTGAAAAGGTAACAGAAATCCAGAAAAAACTACCTAAGAATATGAAATAAAGGTACTTCCTTTCCAAATTATGTTCATAAAAAACTTGCATTTCCTAAATATAACACTTGCATTTTCCACCCTCAGTAAGAACAGGTGAAAAAACAAAAACAAACAAAAACCCCATTGTAAGGAGTATTGCTTTTCAGCACAGAAACATTTTACCTGCATGAGTTTGGTGTCGTGTCCAGTATAAACAACTATGCCAAAGACCCACTGAGTATTTCTAAGCTGTGTACCTCTTAATAAGATCTGGTCAGGCCCAAGGGCAACAGGGCTAAAAATAAGAAACAACATTTACATTTAATGAAAGTCTGGCAAATGAGAATAGGCTCCCACCCTTAAACATAAACCCACAATAAATCAAATGCTTCCTTGAGTCATCTTTTTTGGTTTTGGTTTTTGTATTTTATAAAATATTAGCAGGAACTGTGTCTCTTACAGCCCTATTAAAAAACTCAAGAGCCAGCAAGGAGGAAATCTGCTAAAACAACAACCAGAAACTTACCCATTTGGGAAACCCAGTTTATTTTATACAATATTAAGAGGGGAAAAAAGGGGGATAAACCTATAATATCAAATTGTCAAGGATGACAATGGTTAAGTAAAAGCCTAAGTAAAAATTTAGAAATTCAAAATGGGGAACCTACAGAATAGCTATATATGGTAAACGAAAATCAAGAAAGCAATCCCATTCATAGTTGTCAAATTTAGTTTGGGTGGATCCCGAAAACCAGGCCCTTCCCAGCCCTCCAGCCTGTCAGGGGCACTGGTAAGAGGCACGCAAATAAAAGAGGGGCAGAAGACAGGAAACCACATCCCAAGGTAACGACAAGAGATGACTCTCAAACAATAAAACAGACACCCAGAGGACACAGACAACAGGACACAGACAACAGGTACTGAATATTCTAAATGAAAGGTAACTTTTTGTCATTTCATTCAACTTCCAAAAACAGACAAACGCTACTTGGAAGAAGGCTGGCAAAAAAATGAGATGTTTCTCTAGTAACTTTGTTAGCTTGCATACACCTCAGAAACCTCTCTTTAGCTTCTGTGGACAATGTTATATGCTGCCAAAATCTTCTCTCAGCCCTGGCCAGAAACACATACAGAAAGAACAGGGCACATGCTTTGAACCTCAGGTAAGGTCCTCAGGTTTTCTTCTTCTAAAAAACCAGGAGTTCTTTCCTTACATTTAACCAAAAAAAAAAAAAAAAAAAAAACCCACTGCCACCAACTCGATTCCAACTCATATCAACCTTATAGGACACAGTAGGACTGCCCCCATAGAGGTCCCAAGGAGAGCCTGGTGGATTTGAACTACCGACCTCTTGGTTAGCAGCCGTAGTAATTAACCACTATGCCACCAGGGTTACATTTAACAGGAGGTTTAAACTGAAATAGTGTTTTAAGAAAAGCTCAGGTTCTCATACCTAAGCTAAACAGGAACAAATCTCACTGCTTTAAAATGTTCTGGAACTAGAAAACCACCTTTTATTTTCTAAACTCCAGTATTTCCTAGTCACATTAGGCAAAACAAACAGGAAAAGTGGTACCTCTTTCCATCTAAGTGAAGGTTTCCAGTGAAGTCATAGAGGTGGCGATTGGGCCCCTCGCATTCTATGGTCCCAGACAGCTTCATCAACACCTCCCTTGTCTGCATGTCAGCAGTGTGGCTCAAACCCTAAATATTCAACCAAAA
The DNA here is from genome assembly GCF_024166365.1 of Elephas maximus indicus. Classification (NCBI taxonomy): domain Eukaryota; kingdom Metazoa; phylum Chordata; class Mammalia; order Proboscidea; family Elephantidae; genus Elephas; species Elephas maximus. Next base: position 56,918,690 of record NC_064841.1, on the reverse strand, counting down.
GAGGAAACTGAAAACAATCTTCAGGGCTTGGGGGACACTGTTCAAGATTCCGATTGTTAATCAAAAACAAGAAGAAGGAAGAAAGGATCATCTAACCCGGAAAACAAATCAAACTATCCGCCCCTTAAGATACACTTTACCAGCAGATTTTGCCACAGCAATCTAATGTAAAACTTTCAATAATTCAGTGAGGCAGAAAGTTAAGATTCCGCCATTGCTGGAAAAATCCATGTTTAAGTAATAATTACCATACTCAAACATCTTGCCAAAAGCATTAATTTTACTATACTGTAACACTGGCCCAAAAACCAGCCAGGTACCCCTTTAATATTTTACTACATCTTACACTTGGCAACTCTTCTTTAGACAGAAAAAAAATATCAAAATCAAATGGAGGCTATGTCAACAGAATTAACAAATTCAACCTGATGTGGCAAAAAAAAAAAAAATCCTTAAATGTCAAAATGCTGAAACTTTTTTATACATTAAAGACTATTCTTTATCCTCAAATTAAAATATATGGTGAGAATAGTTTTATTTAAGACACGAAAAATTTGTATCTAACTTACTCCTCTCTGTAATTAAAATCACAAATGAAACAACAATGTAAGGTAAGGTGCCCATAGCGTGTCTCTTCCTTCTCTCCACTACAGATCCTGCCCGTTCCTCACCACTCAGCTCAGCCCGCTCATAACTGAGCAGGCATAGAGCTCAATGAGACACAAAGCAAGGTGAGATGCCCTTTGTGACCTATAGTTTGATGGGCCCGCTCTTCCCAGCTCTAATGTTCTCTCAACTAGTTTTCTTCATCATAAGAGGAACATTTTTTTCATGGATCCCATTAGGGTTCATGTATAACCTTTGGCGGTAGCACATCTCTCTCTAGAAAAAATACTGATTGGTACATATGGGGTCCAAATTTAGAATCTGGACTCCACAACAACACCAAATACAAGAAGTTGATTTTACCTGACGTATTTTAAGGTTCGTCTCTCCATCTAGATTTGCTGTTTCGACATAACACATTGCCTGAGGTTCACTAAAGAGAAAGAGGGAAAAAAAAAAAGTCAAAGTTTAATAAGAACCTCTCTACAAAATTCACAGGTCATAACATCTCCATTAGGGAAACTAGGTCTGCTGATGGGCCTTCAAAATAAATTGCTATATACAATGACTTCAGTGAGGAGTGATTAATTAACAAGGCAGACAAACATTCAGCTTTAGGGCTCAACATCAACAAGAAGTTGCTCAAATGATCCAACCTTACCCTAGGGCCTATGGAGATGGGGTGCTGCTAGACCTCAAGGTGGCAGAAATAATCGTGGATGAATGGGGAGGGGCATGCTCTCTGAAGCACACCGTGTGCCAGCTAAGGCCCAACTGTTGGGTTTGGGGTGATCCCTAAAATCTTGCCCTACCCAAGCCAGTACATACACATCTTTTGAAGAAAATTTCAGCCAGAGAAGTTAAGGGATCAGGGCATAGGTTAAACAAGCATTTGCCTCACCACATTTTTTATGATGTCAAAAGGCAACTTTTTAATCAAAACACCTAATTTTGAGCATAGAAAACTCTAAGAAAAAAAATAAGCATAGCAGATATTGTACTCGCACTTCTAATCTTTGGGTACAGGTAGCACAGTCAGTGGGTGGGAGAATGGACTCCCTAGTCACACTGGCTAACTTAAAATCCTCCAGCTCTACCTTTATCGGCTACTTGGCCTTGGTGAGTCATTTAATCTCCTCTGTGCCTCGGTTTTCTCATGTATAAAATAAGGACATCAAGGGCTGTTGGGAAGATCAGATGGGATAATATGCTCAGCATGCAAATATTCATAATGAGCATTCTGAAAACATGAGGGATATTCAGACAAAACAATCCTGTGCTGAAGCCAAGTTTTCTGACGGTCATAGCCAAGAGTCATACCGCAAACTATCAAGGGACCAATATTTTAATAAAATTTTATTGTGTTTTCGGTGAAGGTTTACACACCACTTTAGGTTCCCATTCAACAATTTCTACACAAGTAGTTTACCGACTTTGGTTACATTCTTCACAAGGTATGATCATTCTCACTATTTCCATTTTGGTAGTTCTATTTCCATTAATCTAGTTTTCCTGCCTCCTTACATTCTCATTTTTGTTTTAAAGTAATTAACCATTTGGTTTCACATAGGCGAGTTTTTTTTTTTTTTCTATCACCTCATCTGCATGCAGAAGCTGGACGATAAATAAGGAAGATCAAAGAAAAAATAATGCATTTGAATTATGGTGCTGGTGAAGAAAATTAAATATACCATGGACTGCCAAAAGAATGAATAAATCTGCCTTGGAAGAAGTATAGCCAGAATGTTCATTAGAAGCAATGATGGTGAGACTTCGTCTCACGTACTTTGGACGTGTCATCAGGAGGGATCAGTCCCTGTAGAAGGACATCATGCTTGGTAAAGTAGAGGGTCAGTGAAAAAAGGAAGACCCTCAATGAGATGGATTGACACAGTGGCTGCAACAATGGGCTCAAACATGTCAACGATTGTGAGGATGGCGCAGGACCAGGCAGTGTTTCCCTCTGTTGTACATAGGGTCGCTATGAGTCAGAACCGACTTGACAGCACCTAACAACAACAGATGATTTTTTTAAAGGAGCACAGTACTTACAGGTGATATTCATTACTTTTTTTAGCCAATTTGTTATTTGGCTACAAGGTGACCTTGGGTTAGTTTCAGTTCAAGGTTTGAAGAATATCTCAGTGCAATAGTCTCAGGGAGTCCTCCAGGTATAACAAGTCCAGTAGGTCTGGATTTTTGTTTGTGTTTTTAGGAATTTAAGTTTCTGTTCCACATTTTTCTCTCATTCTGTCAGGATCCATCCCTTGTGTTCCTGATCAGAAGAGTTGGTAGTAGTAGGGCCACCATCTAGTTCTTCTGGTCTCAGGGTAGATGAGGCCATGGTAATGTTTTAATCACTTTAAGAAAAGTATCTTTGTTACTGATGACTAGGGACAAACGTGAATCCTGCCTGGTGTTTTCATGGTGCTTTGCCACCTCTTTAGGCCTGAGTTTCTATTTTTAAATCTTACATCTAGAGCAGAAAATTAAAGCTAAGCCTTAAAATCTAATGAGTGCTCAAATTCAACATAAAAAACTCTTTCTGCAATTGAAGAAAATGCTAACAGCATGAGTATCCATGATTCTCAACAGCACATGGGAAGCTATAGTCTTAATATCATATAATTTAGTCTTGAACTCAAGAGTAGAAGTTTATTCTTATTCTAATTTTGGCTTTCTATCTTTAATATATACTTTCTGTATCAAGCTACTCATAAGGAGAAGTCAAGAATTGTGTTGTTCATTGTATGATAATACCTAAGCGATAATACCTCTAAAACTACCCAGAGAATGTGGAAATGATGCCTGGATAGAGAAGGGGTGACACGTGGACTAATGAAGAGGAAACAGTGCACAGGTCACACCTGCTCTGAGAAAGCGCCTGGGGCTCTCTGAACAGTTGGTGACAGGAAGCACTGAGTTCCAAGGGAAAGACTGCTGGCTGGACCATCAGAAAACATGGCTGCAGTATGGGCTTTGCTGTAACCTGGACGTTACTGAACATATCACTCAACTGATCTTGAATTAGTTTCCCTATAAATGAGGAATACCAGAAGAGCCATGAGACTGAAATGAGTCAATAAATGTAAAACTGCTCAGAAAAAGTTCAAAGGAATGAATGGGAGAAAGTCAACCAGAGGGCAAGGCAGGAGAACGAAATGGAAGAACAGGATGTGAAAAGGACGCTAACTCAGAGGGTAAAAGGGAAAAGGCAGCTCGAGGTAGTATTCAGTTGTCATTTACTGCTTTATGGTTCTTAACATGTATTTGAAAAACGGTGCCCAGTGGCACACCTGACCTGGAGGATAGTAGGACCATGTCTGCTGGAAGATACTGCCCATTGACGGCCTTCACAATGTCTCCCACTGTCACCTACAGGACCAGAGACAAGGACAGAGATGCATGAGAGAAAGAGTGCAAGTGAGGATACCGGTATCAATTACGGTCAAGTCGACCTGACCCCTGGCAACCCGTGTGTCAGAGCAGAGCTGTGCTTCATAGGGTTTTCAATGTCTGAGTTTTTGAAAGTAGGTTGCCAGGACTTTCTTCTGAGGTGCCTCTGGGTGGACTCAAACCTCCAGCCTTTCGGTTTGTGGCTGAGTGTGTTAACCGTTTGCAACGCCCAGGGACTCCCAAATGGAGATATAGGTAGTTTAAACATTTGAAGAAAAAATTGCTATGTTACTTAGCCACAAAGTTCAGGCCAGAGAAATCCAAATTATTTTCCTTGAGAAGAACAAAAGGGAAATGCTTCAATATAGGCAACTGGTTGCCTTTCTGCGATAATGCTTAATGAAAAAGAAAAAAATGGGGGACAGGGAGAGAACGAACGAGCCAGACCCACCATCAAGATCTCATTTTCTCACAGCTTATTTACAAATACTGAAACGTATCTATAGCAGTATGCAGCTGGGCAGAGCGTGGTGAAACCCATGAGAAATTGTGCACTACAGATTTGTAAGTAAACACAAATAAACCTTGCTTACTGTAAGCCCATGCATACCTTGTCTACTGGTTAATCTACCCCTGCATTGAACAGAAGACTCCAAGCCAAGGAAACAAGCTTCAGTCTTTAAAACATGAGCACCATAGCCAGATATCTATAAATCTTTTCCATAACAACACAGAAGCGTCGTTGCGCGTGTAGAACCACCTTTGCAGTAAGCAATTTGGCCGCTGGTCCTGGTTTCTGACAGCTGGACCACACCGAGGCCAATAAGTGGGGACTGACCAGACCAATTGGGACCACCTGGGGGCCCAATGCTGACTGAGCCTCAGGAGGCATGATGTCATCTATCATGGCCACATGGTGAGGCTGATAAAGGCCTTGGAAGATAGGCTCAGTGGAGCTTCCTGTGTGGAGAGAATGAACATCTGCTCTCAAGAGGGTAGACATGTCTCCTGAAGACATGGAAGCTCTGCACCAAGATCCCTCCTGGACCTCACCCTATGTATTTGTATCTTTTTTTCTCCTAGACTAAAGACAGCCCTTTCCCTGGAGTCTGTGAGCTGTTGCAACAGATTACTGGACCTAACAAACAGAAGGAGCAGGTACCCCTAGGTCAATGGGGATGAGACAGAAGGGGTCAATATCTGCTGACCTGGCCCCAGGTCAGTGTGGATGAGAGACATAAGGGGTCAGCACCTGCTGACTTGCCCCAGGTAGATGGGGATGAGATAGAAGGGGTGGGTACTTGCTGAGCTATCCCTGCATGAATGGTGATGAAGGAGAAGGGGTGGGTACCTGCTGACCTAGCCTTGGGTGAATGGAGATGAGAGAGAGAAGGGGTGGGTACCCACTGACCTAGCCCTGGGTGAATGGGGATGTGAGAGAGAAGGGGTAGGTATGTACTAACCTAGCCCCAGGTGAATAGAGATGGGAGAGAGAAGGGGTGGGTACCTGCTGACCTAGCACCAAGGTAATGGGGATGAGAGAGAAAGGGGCCGTGCGGGTGGCTATGGTCTGAACTGACCAGGGGAGAAAAGCTGAAATTTCCACAGCATGTAGTTGGCATGTGGAGTGGGATTTATCACCCACCACGCATTTGGCATCACAGGTGGATGATCTCAGCCTCCCTGGACTTGTTTGGTACAACTGGCAATCAAGGTAGGATCTGCTTGAGCAGTCCTGGCATCTCAGCTGTGTTGGACAGAATATGGACTTTCAAGTCATGGGGGCCCAGGTCAAATTCCAGCTTCACAAACATGACCATGACCTTGGAAAGTGTCTTAAACTTGGAGCTTCAGTCTCCTCACTTAAAAATGGGAAAAATAGTTCCACCGACCTTGCAGGGCTGCTGCAGTGACTAAAGCACCCTACAGGAAACAGGTGTGTGATGGTGTCAGTCACTATGTGCATGAATATAACCAAATGGACACTACCAGCGAAAGCTGTGGAGTCGACTCCGACACATGGCAACCCCATGTGTGTCAGAGAAGAACCGTGCTCCATTGGGTTTTCAATAGCTGAGTTTTTGTAAGAGGATTGTCAGGGCTTTCTTCTGAGGCACCTCTCGGTAGACTCAAACCTTCAATCTTTTGGTTAGCAGCCAAGCACAATAATTAATCACTTACTCCCCCCGGAACTCATAAATGGATACTATAAATGTGAACGTCAACAGTATTAGAATTCTCTGATGACACAAGAAGAAAGGTCATTTCTACCTCATAAGTAATTTCAGAACAATCTCAAAATGGACGTATGCTTTGTCTTCTATTCTAACCCACGTTACTAAATTCTCTTAGTAATCAAGAATTTCAAATGATGTGAATACTCATGTAAAATGACTGGATCTTAGAAGTCAGTAGGATGACCCTCAGCAGATGTTCAAGCTTAATTTTCCGTTGGGAGAAAGGAGGTGTCTTAGAAGTGCTTCAAGTTGCCTGTCAAAGTGTCGGGGGAAGTCTAAGTAATCTGGGACAGCTAGAGAAAACCAAACCAAACCCATTGCCGTAAGTTGATTCCAACTCATAGTGACCCTATAGGACAGAGCAGAACTGCCCCATAGGGCTTCCAAGGCTGTAAACATTTACGGAAGCAGACTGCTACATCTTTCTCCCGGGGAGCTACTGGTCGGTTCGAACCACTGACTTTTTGCATTAGCAGCTGAGCTCTTAACCACTGTGCCACCAGGGCTCCTTAACAAAGAGAAGGGCAGTAAAAATTAAATTCTAGGATAATTGTGCTTTTGTGATTAGAATCTAATTTAAAAGCAAAGGGGAAACATACAATTTTTAAAAAGAGAACAGATACTACAGCGCTATTTTAATGGCCATCAGTACAAAAGCAGGAATACCAATGTAACCTGGAGATGTTTTTTAAAAGTAACTACATTTCATATAAATAGTTTAATTACACAGAAAAAATGTCAAAAGAGATCATTAGTAGACACCACTCAAAAGGAAAATGAGCCATAATTCCAAAAAATAAAAGGTAGTATGTTTATTTGGTTTTTAATTCAAAGTGGGAGGATGAGGGAAATTATGGCTTTCTCCCATCTTTACTTTATAAATAAATATTCATATTCCAGTTACAGGGTACTAAAAACTTTCACATATTTGAGGAACTATTGGGATTTTGTTTGAAAATAGTTTTCTATTTTACGTTCTTATGCATGACTGTCCCTTGAGTGTGTAACCAGTTTCTGCAGAATTTATCCCAACTCATGGTGACTTTATGTGCGTCCGAGTAGAACTGTGCTTCATAGGGTTTTCAATAGCTGGTTTTTTGGAAGTAGACCATCAGGCCTTTCTTCCCAAGTGCCTCTGAGTAGACTCAAACCTCTTATTTTTCAGTTAGCAGCTGAGCGCCTTAACCTTTTGCACCACTCAGGGACTCCTTGAGTATGTGAAACTACCCAAAAGCAAGAACTCCTAGGTGGGAACGAGCCCTCTTTGGGCTGCCGAATTCACTGTAACCTCAGAAGGTTTCACAAGTCTCTTAATTTTGAAGAAGAAACTAAAATGATCCTTTTTCAAAGTCAATCAAAGCTATCAAGATCCAGGCAAGAGCTGCCTCTCAGCATTCCAAAGCTCCACAGCTACAGTCCAGGGGATCCCAGGTTTCCCTGGCCAGATGCCACTGTGAGCGCCAGCATTTCGTACGACAGCTGTATTGCTTTGGGGACCCTAAAGATGGCCAGCTCCGCCTTGCCATACATCACTGGCATCTGTTACCACCGCCTGAATATAATGCCTCTCATCTCTAATATTCTCACCCCCACACTGATCTACTTACAAATTTGCACACTGCTGACTTTCCCGTACCCCAGAGATTTTACCCAGCTGCCTGTGTTGAATGTTCTCCTCTTAAACTGGCTACCTCTACCCCCTTCAAAAGAACATATCCATCTCAGGAGGGACACCTTCCTGACCTGAATCTCGACCCAACCAGATGTTCCCGTAGCCCCTGAAGGGCACCTCTTCACAGAGCTGAGCCCCTGCATTGCAGTATACCCAGTTGCCCATTACTTCCACTCCACCAGCATTCTGAGTGTGGGCCCTAGGCTGGCAGCATCAGCATCATCTGGGAACTTAGTGAAAATGCCTGTTCCAGGACCTCCCTCTGGCTCTACCAAATCAGAAGCTTGGGAGTAGGGCCCGGTCATCTGTGTTTTAACAGGGGAGACCCACTTCTGAAGACTCCTCGTGGGTGGAGCCATGTGTTATTCCTGTCTGCCCCCCGAATGCCTAGCACAGTCCCTGGCACATGCGAAGAGCAAGCAAAATCTATTTTTAACTGAAATAAAAATACATGTGGCAAGGCATATAATAAATTTTGATTCTCTCCAAATGTGTGTGAGGGTATCCACTTTGGGGGTCTGCAAGACCATCCACTCCTGGACCCAGACTCCAGAGACTATCACCCCATTCTCTGATATTTCCAGCAGTGCCCAGCACCCCATATTCAAATCATTCCTGCCATATTGATCCTTTCTGGGGAAGGCAGCAACAAGAGGACCCCAAAAGAAACTGTGGGGCAATTCCAGAGTGCCAAAGAACCCTGAATTTCTCATAGCATTGGCAGGTTTCCACCTTCGGTGAAGTCGAGAATGTCCACCCTCTTCACTAAGAACCACCTCACTTCCCAATGAGAGTGAGGTCACTTAATGTTTGCCAGTACAGGAGCTCTATACCACTACAGAGGTTAAGATGTTATCACAAATTACTATAAGGAGGGGACTTCTGAAAATGGCAGCTGGTTCTCCTATAACAAAGCAAAAGCAAAAAGAACTAAAATGTATGCTGCATTTATCATATTGTGGGCATTTGTGTGTGGTGGGGTGGATTATGTAAAGTTTTTGTTATTGTGCTTTAGATGAAGGTGTACAAAGCAAATTAGTTTCTCATTAAACTATCAATACACATATTGTTTTCTGACATTGGTTGCCAATCTGGCCACAGGTCAACACTCTCCTCGACCTTGGGTTCCCCATTGGCAGCTTTCCTGTCCCCTCCTCCCTTCTCATCCTTGCCACTGTTTTGGCATGCCTATTTAGTCTCGTTTTGTTTTATGGGCCTGTCTAATCTTTGGCTGAAGCATGAGTGGGCATTTTTTTTTACATAATAGTCCAGTGGCAGTATTTAGGAGTTTCTGGGTGGTACAAATGATTAAGCACCGAACTAATCAAAAGGTTGGAGGTTCAAACCCACCCAGAGGCACCTCGGACGTAAAGCCTGGAGATCTGCTTCTGAAAGGTCACAACCTTGAAAACCCTATGGAGTAGTTCTACTCTGCACACATGGGGTCGCCATGAGTTGGAATCAACAGCAACTAACTACAATTACAGGTGGTATTTTAACACATTGTCTATAAACGTTTAGCAAGAGAAACCATTTTAAGTTATCCTCTAAAGAGTAGTTTTCTTTTCACATCATATTAATCAGCTTTGAATCCTGAAGTAATGGCAGTTACCTCCCAAAAATCAGAGACTCATTTAAGAGGCTTATCTTATCAGGTACCAAATACCCAGATGGCACAGCATATTTCTCCTAAATGTTCTATTCATCACTATAAACAACCAAAAAATCCACAAAAACTTCTCAGACCCTCCAAACCTCACACTTGTAGGGATGTAGAGACATACCCTTCCTTGAGGTTGTCAAATTAAAAGCAATAACTATCAGCCATGCTAAACCACCCTAGCCTCGGAACTGAAACAAGATGATTTTCAATCTCTATTCCATCACTCTATATTCAATGATTATCATAAGCCTAATAAAAGGGAAACAAAAATATTGAATCGCAGAGGACCAGGGGAAAATGTGTCTCAAATTGGATTTATAAACTAGAATGTTGCTTCGAGGTTTCAGAAACATCCCTCCAGGAGCAGTGAAGTTCACAACTCTGAGTGGACGGTGTGAGCTCCATCTAGAAGGGTCAGAGGAACAGGGGAAGCACACCTCAGCTCTAAGTCATTCTACAGACAAGCTCCACAATGCAGAACTCACATGATATGGACATGACTTGTGTCTTAACACAAACTTTCTATTGCAATCAATGCTAGACATTAATTACAAGTCTCCAGACAATTACTTTCTGGCATAGCTTTAAAATTCATTTTTACCTCTTTCCACATAATGGTATGCCACATACCATTTCTTAACACTGAAAAAGAAAAAACAAAGTATTGGTTACCACTGGTGATAATCAAAATAGAATCAGTTCTTGAAAATCCAAAAGGTATATTTTGTGTATATTTTGATATAGAGACCTCTTCCCCCAAAATGGAGTCCTAACTTATGTATCTCTGTCACTTGTATACATTAATGCAGACACATACATAAATATGTACACCAAAAAACCAAACCCAGTGCCATCGAGTCGATTCTGACTCATAGCGACCCTATAAGACAGAGTAGAACTGCGCCATAGAGTTTCCAAGGAGCGCCTGGAGGATTCGAACTACTGACCCTTTGGTTAGCAGCTGTAGCACTTAACCACTATGCCACCAGGGTTTCCACACATATATGTTAAATCTATTCATGTTCGGCCCAGAAGAAGAAGGAAAAAATAAATAGGCCTGCTGCTACAAGGTTAAAAACAAACAAATCAGAGCTGATATTCTATAAATCAATACAATGAGAGTTGGGTCAAGGGGGGAAAGGAGAGACTACAAACCAAGGATGTGAATGCCTGGAACTTTTTAAAAGCTGTCTGTTTCCTATTTCCTGAAAATTACAACATCTTCTAAAATTCTTAAGTGCACAAATTCTGTTCAAATCTTAGTTATCAGGACTAATGTTTTGTTTGACGTGTTTCTCATTTTTCTGCTCCATTAAAATATTTTATAGATAATTTTTCCAACTTATCTCAATATCATGAACTACTTGTTACTTAAAATTCCTTAAGTATAGACCTTATTCTTAAGTCTCTCAGTGGAAAAAGTGATTCAGCCTGGTACCTTACCTATTGTTTTCTTTTTGTTAACTGCATTGTCAGCCTTATGTCGCTTCTGTCACAGAAAGAAAAAAGTCCTTAAATTCAAAAGCTCTGAATGAATAATTGAAATAGCAAACAATAAGATCAGGAAATTAAAGCAGGGGCAGGGAAACGAACCACCAACAACACGAATTCAGCTCAACGGTTTTGTGATCTCGTACACATGAGATTTAGATGAAGTCTATGCTACTTCAAATGATTACATTCTGGGTCTAACGATTACCAAGCACTCTGAAGTATAACCTTCTCCCTCCTCATTTGCTTTAGATCAGAGTAAAAGAATCATTAAGGATGATAATCCAAAAAGCAAACAGCTTAATTTATTTACTGGTAAAGTACCTTTGGTCAAAGTGCCTTTGCTTTGATATGTATTACATTTATTTACCTATTCCCAGAAGCATGTGTGTGTGTGTGTGTGTGTGTGTGTGTGTGAAGGACAGAGAGAAAACAGAGAGAGAGAGAGGAGAAGGAGAGAGAAGAAAAGAGGAAGAGAGAATATTGTAGCCAACGAACTTGGAACTCTATTTTCTAGAATAACTATGAGGAGGAAAAAGATTCTTATAAAATGATCCCAGGTACAATGCTGCTACACTAGACAGAACTACAACCCTTCATTTGCTACTGATATTAGCAAGCTCTGAAGTGAGATATAAGGCACATCAAAGGGGGTGCTGAGACCTAACATTTGAAAACATAATTTAAAATATTTCTATGCCTAAAAAAAATTTTTTTTTATGCCACTGCATAGGTATTTAAGACATTTTGTGTACACATGCCCTCTCAAAAAATACCATCATGAGTTTTAAGAGGCCAGTTAGGCTATAGCCCAATTTCTTGTCTTAAACATGTAATACAAAGCAATAAATAAGATATATTCAATATAATGATTTTATTATTCAAGACAAAAACTTACAAAATCTTCTACAATCTCTTTGATGCCTGCAATTGTTAAAATAATGATCAATGGCACCAGGGTGGTATATCTTCCTGTTGGAGATACATCTGGAATTTGCTGTAGGTAAGAGATAATGAAGAAATTATTACCTTTGGTAGTTCTGTTCTATTTCTCTTACCCAAAATTACTGGGTAATTTTAAAACTAGCTTTGTATTTTACTTTTTTTTTTTTTAAATCTAACATTACTGTGTGTTTGGAACAGAAAAAGACTGAAAGGTACGCCTCCAGTGCCATTTTGTCAGTGCATCTTTTAGTATCTGCAATGGTCCCAGAGGCAATACCAAAAGAAGTTTCTCTTTTTACCAAGATCATTTCTGTTCACTCTGTCACACAAGGGATGGAGGAAGGAAGCAAATATAGTCAAGTATTATAACACTTCTTTCAGCTAAGTGGTCTTTTAGCAAAATCTCATTTTGCATGTAATTTAATTGTTTAAATTACCTGTAATAAGGCAATGAAGAGGAAGAAGGCGTTGGCAGCTCTTCTAATCTGCTCATACAGGAATCGAGGTAGAAAGGTCAACACGCTGTACTTGGCCGTACTACAAGGATAAAGAAAAATACTACTATCAGCTAATGATGTAAACTCTAAAAAAGAGAGCAAAACATAGTTTCAAAAATTCAAAAATGTTTTTAATTGTATTTATATATATATACAATTTTTGCCAATTCAACATTTTTTACACGTACAATTCAGTGACATTGATTACGTTCATGTTGTACAACCACCACTGCTATTCCTTTTCAAATTATCCTACCACCATTAAACATGCGATACAAAGCAATAAATAAGAAACTCAGTGTCCCCTAGGCAGTGGACTCCCCTTTTCCCCTTCTTCCCCGGCCCTGGTAATGACGAATAAACTTCATATAAGTGGGATCATACAATATTTGGCCTTCTGTGACTGCCTTATTTCATTCAGCAAAATGTTTTCAAGATCCATCCATGTCATAGCAGGTATCAGGATTTCATTTCACTTTATGTTCAGTAATATTCCATTGTATGTATGTACCACATTTGTTTATCCATTCATCTGTTGATGGACTTTTTGGTTGATCTATATTTGGGCCATTGTGAAAAGTGCTGCAATGAACACTGGTGTGCAAGCTTCTATTTGTGGTCCTGCTCTCAGTTCTTTTCACTATATGCGTTAGGACAAGTGGCTTTAATAAAAAAATTTTCCAAAATTCAGGACAAACTGGCATGCTGACTCTCTTGTACAAAGGTGTTATTTTGCAAAAGGAGACACCTGATAAGAAAATTTCCTAACATGATTTTTTTTTCAAACTTTGTATACATGTTTTCATTTATTTTTCACACATTATAAGCAAGAAAATGTCCCCACCTCCTAGGAGCTACCAGCAACCTATACAGTAAGCATATACAGAATGTTTGTTTAAAAAAAAGATAATGTTTCAAGAATGACAAAACAGAAAGTGGTACATGATTCAAATACGGTAAAATATAAATGCATTAATTGAGTAACTCACATGAGCAAGGCAGAAGAAACATTCCGGAATTTGTGGCACTACGATTCTTATTACACAACCACCGGATTCAGTGTAGAGTCAACTCGACAAAGCATGGCCCGTGTGAATAATAGTTCGATATGTCCCTCTGGACACCCACCACGGATATTTTATGTTTCAACCACACCTGAGCAAATTCTGCTCCTTTAACACACCCTTTATTTGGCCACCTCTGTTCACACTTCTGCTTCCACCTGGGACATCCTCTCCCTTTTGCCCTGTCACTCCATGACTAAACTCTCCTTCCTATCTTACCCTCCAGCTTCATTATCTTCCATTAAGCTGAATCAAGTTTATAACTATTCTTCTGGAGGTGCCACTGTTAAGTGCTCAGCTGCTAGCCAAAAGGTCCACTGTTAGAACCCACCAGCCATTCTGAGGGAGAAAAGCCCTGGGATCTGTTCCCATAAAGATGACAGCCTAGAAAACTCTACGTTCTACCACGGCTACTTGGTCACCTGGGGTCACTATGAGTCGGAATTGACTTGGTACACAGCAACAACATTCTTCATCTAAGCCCACAGTATGGAATTTATACCTACATTAGTGTCTTTGCTTCATATTATATTTATTTACCTATCTCCAGAGTATATTATGGGAACAGAATAATGGTTACTTCAACTCAGTATATTCCTAGAACATATCACATAGCAGAGAGTCAACGAACAATGAAATAAACCAAAGGCATAAACTAAATAATCTGTAGGGGTAAAATGAACCATACTTCCCCTGGCTGCTCAAAGGCTTGTCAAACCATAACAGTACATAAACCAGACTAGACTAGTTGCCATCAAGTTGATTTTGACTCATGGTGACCCCATGTGTGTCAGAGTATAACTGGGCTCCATAGGGTTTTCGATGACTGGTTTTTCAGAAGTAGATCACCAGGCCTTTCTTCCGAGGTGCCTCTGGGTGGACTCGAACCTCCAACTTTTCAGTTAGCAGCTGAGTGGGTTAACCATTTGCACCACCCAGGGACTCCATAAGAGTACATATTTGACCCATACCTCACCCCCTGAAGGCATGACTCTGAGCCTACTCTTAACTGAAATATATTTCTAGCGAGATTATTCACCAGATTACAAGAACACAACAAATCAGAGTCACCAAAGTGGAGGGGCAGGGGGCTCAGGGAGACAGAATACACTAGAGGCATATATATGTACTACTGTTTAAGACCTAACAGCAACTAATCATAAAAAACCTGTTGTCGTCAATTCTGACTTACAGTGACCCTGTGGAAGAGAGTAGAACTGCCCCACATGGTTTTCCAAGGCTGTAATCTTTATGCAGGCAGACTGCTGCATCTTCCTCCCCCGAAGTGGCTGGTGAGTTCAAATCACCGACCTTTCAGTTAGCAGCCGAGCACTTAACCACGGTGCCAATGATGAAATCAAACCAAAGCTGGCAACTCAAAAATATAGCAGCCTGAGGTTTTTTGCTAGAGCAGGAAATAGTCCACATGCTAATGCTGCCACTGCCCCAGAGAAATCATCCCATGGTGCAGCAGCCTGGTGTTTTGCAATACGTAATGATCAGAGACGTCTTAAAGACAAAATCGTGTTTAGCCGTCTTCTGCTTAAGGTGCTAAAGATGTATCAGCTAACTAATAACTACCACTTGTAAAATGGTTCAAACTTAAAGAATTTGACACTTGAATGGATAGAATTGAATTAGCTGAAAAAAGTGCTTACATGGAACCCCTGACTCATTTATCTAGCCCAGTGGGAAATTGCAGATATCACTGTAGAATTTTGCCACATCCAATAAACTAGCTGACATTAAACTAATTAAAGAGTAAGGCAAATATTTCAAGCTCCCTTCTGTGACTGCTTACGGTACAAAGCTTTCTTAATTACAGCTTAGAGGACACACAAGTCAAACAGAGACTCATGTGTCCATTTAAGGCAGTTTCAACCACTGAAATAAAGCAACCAACATTTACCAGTAAAGAAGCCATGTTGGATGCATGTCTCTTTATAATTCCTATGATCTGACAAGTATGAGAATAAACCTGCTGGAAATTTTTTTTTTTAAATTGCCATTGAGTTGACTCTGACCAATGGTGACCCTATGTTTGTCAGGGTAGAACTGTGCTCCATAGGGTTTTCAATGGCTGATTTTTTGGAAGTAAATTGCCAGGCCTTACTTCCAAGGTACCTCTGGGGAGATTCAAACCTCCAACCTTTTGGTTAGCAGCTAAGCTCACTAACCATTTGTACCACCCAGGGACTCCCAGTGGAAATTAGGGCCTGGCAAAAAATATGGGTCTGGGGCCACCCAACCATCACAAAGCAATATAGAAGCCTGATCTCTAGAATGAAGAAAAGGGCAAGAACCCTCAGACAATGTTTGAATATGATTTTCCAGCTATGAAAAAAATAGAAGTTGAGAACTGTTCTCCAGAGGCAAATCTATAACACAGTAGCAGCTCAAAGGGTTACTTCCCTTTAAAGCAAGCCTCTAGAAACCCAGAAGCTAAGCTGGCTGAACACTCACTTCCAAAATCGTGAATGTAAATGTACATTAAGTTTTAAAGATAGCCAAAGACAATCGCCTTATTCTCCTAAATTATATGGGCATTTCTTCTATGTGCTCACCATGCAGGAGTGTTCAATATTTACTGAAAGAATGAAGGGCTCTTTAAAACTCTCCACAAGAAGAGCCAGGTTCCGAAAGCCCTCCATCCTACCCAGCTCCCTGTAAGATACCATTTGCCTTTCTTCACTCAAATACTCACTCAAGAAGGAAGCTGAAAACACTAAGTGTCCTAACAAGGTTGTTCATGTCTTTATAAAAAGCTTAATTCATTTATTCTCTAAGAGGGCAATACGCCAAATATGTGTTCTGAAATCATCTGGCCTGGGGGCCAGTGGGTTCAGGAGTAGTCACACGCAGGCCTGATTCCACCACTGCCCCAAGAGAAAAACAAAGTAAGTCAAGGGATACAACTCAAATGCCATGATATATACACTGCATTTAATTCCAATACTTTGGCTCTCCACTTAGAATTCTATACATTCTTTCCAAACAGGGAAATAAACCCTATCAATAACAAAGTTTTAAGGCTGTACTGGGGCCCTGACATGCTACAAACCAAATAACTGGAGACCAATCTCTGAAATCAAGCTATCAAGTAGAAGCATCTAAATCTGTCTGGCTCACGTTCCGCACGCCCATGTTCTCAGTCAAGAAGGCAGTGGTGCCACTGTTTGTAAGGCGAGGACAAAGCTGGTCATAAAGGACCCTTTCCCAGCAGACAGAGCTCAGGGACTGTGCCAGTGAGGAGTGTCTGGGTAGGAAGCTAGACTGAAGCAGGCAAACTGGGAGAGTAGCAGGAGGTTAATTGATTATGGCACAGAGTCCATGAGTATGCAATGTACAAAAGTTTAATACTGGTCCAGGTGTTAAGCAAAATATGTCAGTTCTTTGTGTTCCAAAGAGTCAAAGAAGTTTATAGATTGCAGAATCCTGAATCCAGCTACAGTGAAACCTATGAGAGCTGGAACTCAACAGGACTGCCTTGCTTTCCCAGTCTTGTGAGTTTTCTGCCTTTGACAGAGTGCAGTCTCGCTGCTTTTTTATTGCTGAGTTTCCTTCTCTGTCGTATTTCCGTCTTACACAGGTTCTGGCTTTCACAGGATTCATTGTAATATGATTTTATTACTCTGAATTTCACATGTAATTGCCAAACTATTCAAATGTTCAATTTTAATAGAGATTGTTTCATTTAGCCTATCATGCACACAGAAAAATATACAAAATCAAAGTGTACAGCTCAAATTTTCATAAAGCAAACACACCCCATATGGTCATCTAATTGGAATTTAACATATAGAAATGAGAAGAACAAGTCTTCAGGTGTGGGATTCTAACAGCAATAAAGGCACAGTCTAAAGGGTACCTAGCTTCCGATTTGCAATTGTAAAATGGGCACAAACTTGTGTCACCTCCAGCTACTGAGATACCACTAAGACAGTAGGAAGCAATTTTAAAACATACAGCCATATTTTTAGAAAATAGAAAAGGAATCATCAGCAAACTTTTTTCCCCGTAAATAGACTCTGCTTTTGGCAAAAAACAAAAACAAACAAAAAACTGTTTATATGCCTCAAAGATGCCTTCTGAGTATCCACTGCAGGAAGCGGGGACACACAGAGGGAACTGCAGCCTGAGGAAAGGCCTGGGCCTGGGAGGAAGAGAGAAGGGTCTAGCTACAGAACAGCTTTCTGGCAAAAAAAAAAAAAAAAGATGTGTCAATTTACTTTTAAAGGGCAATAGGTAAAGAAAAAAAAAATTTTTTTTTTTTCTTTACCACAGTCCTAGGAGGGTCACTTATTAGACAGGGCAGGTGGGGACAACTAAGTATGTCAGAAACGATAGTGGACAGGGAACGCTGTCTCAGCCTGCACACTGAGGTGCCTCAGGAATGGGAGACATCAAAGACAGAAAGGAGTCTGATGCAACGGTGGAAAGCAAAAAGAAGTGTATAAAGTCTGTACAGAGAGGGGTGGAGCCAGGCGATGAGGGTGAAGAGCCTGGAGAAGCTGTATGAGATAAACTACAAAGGGCTAGAGCAAAAGGCGTAATGAAAGCGTCATTGTTCCTCTCCCAAAGTCCCCCTTTGCAAGAGGCCCAGAAACCCACACAGCCAGCCTGCTACATCCATGGCCAAAGAGCCAAAGTTTATTCTCTGGGGCAACCATACAAACCTCAAAGGAAGACAGAAAAAAACCTTCCACACATTCATGTTTGAAAGCCCTTCACTCAGAAGTGAAGCTTGTTATCCGACCCATATCAGAGCTGTCTGTGCCCACTCTTTGGGAAATTACCAGTTATGTGTAGAAAGTCCCTGATATGAAAAAAATATTCCAAATGAAAACAGGACAAAAGGAAAACTGGAGAAAACAGAGAGCTCAGGAAGCTTTAAAAGTATTTTTTTTTTAATGTTAATACCCTGAGAGTTATAATACATTTATAAAATAGATGCTATTTTTTAAAACTAACAGAATAAAAGAGCTACTGGAAATTCGAAGCATGACAACCAAAAACCAAAACAAACCCATTCCCACTGAGTCAATTCTGACCCATAACAACCCTATAGGACAGGGTAGAACTGCCCCATAGGGTTTCCAAGGAGCACCTGGTGGATTCAAATGGCCAATCTTTTGGTTAGCAGCCGAATTCTTAACCCCCACGCCACCAGGGTTTCCAAGAAATATGACAGCCTAACTAAAAAGGCAATAAAAATGGTGAAAAATATTTGAGTAAATCTCCAAAAAAGTAGAATAAGAAAAATGAAAGGGACTTAGAGCACCAGTATGAGAGTGAATGTCCTACCATTAAGATTTTCATAAAAAACAGAGAAAGGAAATACTAAAAAATTATCAAAACTACAATGAGATACTACCTCACCCGTTTGAATGTCATTGATCCAAAAAATGGAAAACGACGTGTTGGCAAGGTTGTGGAGAAACTGGAACCCTCATCTATTGCTGGTGAGACCGTAAAATGGTGCAGCCACTGTGGAAAACATTTTGGCAGTTCCTCTAAAGTATGAGCATTGAACTACCATATGACCCAGCAATCCCGATCCAGAACAAGTGAAAGCAGAATGCAAACAGAAACCTATACACCAATGTTCACTGCAGCACTTTTCACAATAGCCAAAAGGTGGAAACAACCAAAATGTCCATTAACAGATGAACGGGTAAACAAAATGTGGTATACCCATACAATGGAATAAGAAATGAAGTCCTGATGCATGCCACAACATGGATGAAACTTCACAAAATCAGTTACAAAAAGGACAAATACTGTATGATCTCACTTATATGAAGTTGTTAAATATATAGAAATCGAAGATTATTAATGGTTACCAGGGGTAGGAGGAAGAGGGAAAGGGGGAGTTTTTGCTCCGGAGGCATTAAGTTTATGTTCACGGTGGTAGAACGATTTGGCAAAAGATAGTGAGAAGGATTGCACAACATGGAGAACGTAATCAATATCACTAAACTACACACGTATAAATTGTTGAATTTGCAAATATTTTACTGTGTATATTTTCGCCACAATAATAAAAAAAAATTACCCAAGAAAATTTCCCAGAACTCTAAGGAAAAAAAAATTCTGATGAAAAGGACTCCCAAGTACCCAAAACAATGTAAGATCTATACCAAAATTTTGAAATTACAGAATATCAAAGATTAAAAAAAACAAGACTGTAAAAGAGCTTATTTATAAAAGGGAAAAAAATCAATATGAGATTGAACTTCTTAACAGTAACATACAGACAGCTAGAGTAATACTTAAGATTTCTATACCCAGACAAGCTATTGGACACAATCATAGTTTTCATGTAAGCTTTTCTTAGGAAGCTACTCCAAGATCTGCTTCAACAAAACCAGAGAGAATTTTTTTTTTAATAATTTTTATTGTGCTTTAAGTGAAAGTTTACAAATCAAGTCACTCTCTCACATAAAAACTTATATATACCTTACTACATACTCCCACTTAATCTCCCCCTAATGAGTCAGCCCACTTCCTCCTTCCAGTCTCTCCTTTTACGATCTTTTTGCCAGTTTCTAACCCCCTCTACCCTCCCATCTCCCCTCCAGGCAGGAGATGCCAACATAGTCTTAACTGTCCACCTGATGCAAGTAGCTCACTCCTCATCAGCATCTCTCTCCAACTCATTGTCCAGTCCCTTCCATGTCTGATGAGTTGGCTTCGAGAATGGTTCCTGTCCTGGGCCAACAGAAGGTTTGGGGACCATGATCGCCGGGATTCTTCTAGTCTTAGTCAGACCATTAAGTCTGGTCCCTTTATGAGAATTTGAGGTCTGCATCCCACTGTTCTCCTGCTCCCTCAGGGGTTCTCTGTTGTGCTCCCCATCAAGACAGTCATCGGTTCTGGCCAGGCACCATCTAGTTCTTCTGGTCTCAGGATGATGCAGTCTCTAGTTCATGCAGTCCCTTCTGTCTCTTGGGCTCATAATTACCTTCTGACCTTGGTGTTCTTCATTCTCCATTGATCCAGGTGCGTTGAGACTCATTGATACATCTTAGATGGACGCTCGCTAGCATTTAAGACCCCAGACGCCACACTTCAAAGTGGGATGCAGGATGTTTTCTTAATAGATTTTATTTTGCCAATTGACTTAGATGTCCCCTGAAGCCATAGTCCCCAAACCCCTGCCCCTGCTCCGCTGACCTTCGAAGCACTCAGTTTATTCAGGAAACTTCTTTGCTTTTGGTGCAGTACAACTGTGCTGACCTCCCCTGTATTGACTATTGTCCTTCCCTTCACCTAAAGCAGTTTTTATCTACTATCTAATCAATAAATGACCCTCTCCCACCCTCCCTCCCCCCTCTCATAACCACAAAAGAATGTTTTCTTCTCAGTTTAAACTCTTTCTCAAGATCTTATACTAGTGGTCTTATACAATATTTGACCTTTCGCATCTGACTAATTTCACTCAGCATAATGCCTTCCAGATGCCTGCATGTTATGATATGTTTCACAGATTCATCACTGTTGTTTATCGATGCGTAGTACTCCATTGTGTGAATATACCACAATTTATTTATCCATTCATCTGTTGATGAACACCTTGGTTGTTTCCATCTTTTTGCTATTGTAAACAGTGCTGCAGTAAATATGAGCGTGCATATATCTGTTCATGTAAAGGCTCTTATTTCTCTAGGATATATTCCAAGGAGTGGGATTTCTGGGTCGTATGCTAGTTCTATTTCTAGCTTTTTAAGGAAACGCCAGGTTGATTTCCAAAGTGGTTGTACCATTTTACATTCCCACCAGCAGTGTATAAGTGTTCCAATCTCTCCACAGCCTCTCCAACATTCATTATTTTGTGTTTTTTGGATTAATGCCAGCCTTGTGTTTTTTTTTTTTGTTGGAGTGAGATGGAATCTCATCGTAGTTTTAATTTGCATTTCTCTAATGGCTAATATCTGAGAGCATTTCCTCATGTATGTGTTAGCTGCCTGAATGTCTTCTTTAGTGAAGTATGTGTTCATATCCTTCGCCCAATTTTAAATTGGGTTGTCTTTTTGTGGTTGAGTTTTAGCAGAATCATGTAGATTTTAGAGATCAGGCGCTGGTCCGAGATGTCATAGCTAAAAATTTTTTCCCAGTCTGTAGGTGGTTTTTTTTACTCTTTTGGTGAAGTCTTTTTTTTTTTTTGTATTCTGCTTATGCCTTATATTAGGGATCCTAACGTTGTCCTATTTTTTTCTTCCATTATCGTTCTTGTTTTAGACTTTATGTTTAGGACTTTGATCCATTTGGAGTTAGTTTTTGTGCATGGTGTGAGGTATGGGTCCTGTTTCATTTTTTTGCAGAAGGATACCCAGTTATGCCAGCACCATTTGTTAAAAAGACTATCTTTTCCCCAATTAACTGACACTGGGCCTTTGTCAAATATCAGCTGCTCATATGTGGATGGATTTATATCTGGGTTCTCAATTCTGTTCCATTTGTCTATGTGTCTGTTGTTGTACCAGTACGGGGCTGTATAATATGTTCTAAAATCAGGTAGAGTGAGGCCTCCCACTTTGTTCTTCATTTTCAGTAATGCTTTGCTTATCAGGGGCTTCTTTCCCTTCCATATGAAGTTGGTGATTTGTTTCTCCATCACATTAAAAAATGTCATTGGAATTTGGATCGGAAGTGCATTGTATACATAGATGGTAGGGTAGACATTTTTACTGTGTTAAGTCTTCCTATCCATGAGCAACGTATGTTTTTCCACTTATATAGGTCCTTTTTAGTTTCTTGCACTAGTATTTTGTAGTTTTCTTTGTATAGGTCTTTTACATCTTTGGTAAGATTTATTCCTAAGTATTTTATCTTCTTGGGGGCTACTGTGAATGGTGTTGATTTGGTGATTTCCTCATCGATGTTCTTTTTGTTGATGTAGAGGAATCCAAGTGATTTTTGTATGTTTACCTTGTAACCTGAAACTCTGCCGAACTCTTCTATTAGTTTCAGTCGTTTTCTTGAGGATTCCTTAGGTTTTTCTGTGTATAAGATCATGTCATCTGCAAATAGAGATAATTTTACTTCTTCCTTGCCAATCCGGATACGCTTTATTTCTTTGTCTAGCCTAACTGCTCTGGCTAGTACCTCCAACACAATGTTGAATAAGAGCGGTGATAAAGGGCGTCCTTCTCTGGTTCCTGTTCTAGAGGGAAATGCTTTCAGACTCTCTCCATTTAGGATGATGTTGGCTTTTGGCTTTGTATAAATGCTCTTTATTATGCTGAGGAATTTTCCTTCTATTCCTATTTTGCTGAGAATTTTTATCATAAATGAGTGTTGAACTTTGTCAAATGCCTTTTCTGCATCAATTGATAAGATCATGTGGTTTTTGTCTTTTGTTTTATTTATATGGTGGATTAAATCAATTGTTTTTCTAATATTGAACCAATCTTGCACATCTGGTATAAATCCCACTTGGTCGTGGTGGATTACTTTTTTGATATGTTGTTGAATTCTATTGGCTAGAATTTTGTTGAGGATTTTTACATCTATGTTCATGAGGGATACAGGTCTGTAATTTTTTTTTTTTTTTTTTTTTGTGGTGTCTTTACCTGGTTTTGGTATTAGGGATATGTCATTGAATGAGTTAAGGTAGTGTTCCATCTTTTCTATGCTTTGAAATACCTTCAATAGAAAAAAAAATTATTATTTTTTTTTTTTCGGTAGTAGTGGTATTAACTCTTCATTGAAAGTTTGGTAGAACTCTGCAGTGAAGCCGTCCAGGCCAGGGCTTTTTGTTGTTGGGAGTTTTTTGATTACCGTTTCAATCTCTTTTTTTCTTATGGGTCTATTTAGTTGTTCTACTTTTGACTGTGTTAGTTTATGTAGGTAGTGTGTTTCTAGGAATTCATCCATTTCTTCTAGGTTTTCAAATTTGGTACAGTACAATTTTTCGTACTAATCCGATATGATTCTTTTAATTTCAGTTAGGTCTGTTGTGATATGGCCCATCTCATTTCTTATTCAGGTTATTTGTTTCCTTTCCTGTATTTCTTTAGTCAGTCTGGCCAATGGTTTATCAATTTTGTTAATTTTTTCAAAGAACCAGCTCTTGGCTTTGTTAATTCTTTCAATTGTTTTTCTGTTCTCTAATTCATTTAATTCTGCTCTAATTTTCACTATTTGTTTTCTTCTGGTGCCTGATGGATTCTTTTGTTGCTCGCTTTCTATTTGTTCAAGTTGTAGGGACACTTCTCTGATTTTAGCTCTTTCTTCTTTATGTATGTGTGCATTTATCGATATACATTGACCTCTGAGCACTGCTTTTGCTGTGTCCCAGAGGTTTTGATAGGAAGTGTTTTCAGTCTCGTTGCATTCTATGAATTTCTTTATTCCCTCCTTTATTTCTTCTATAACCCAGTCTTTTTTGAGCAGGGTATTGTTCATTTTCAAAGTATTTGATTTCTTTTCCCTGATTTTTCTGTTATTGATTTCTACTTTTATGGCCTTATAGTCTGAGAAGATGCTTTGTAATATTTCAATGTTTTGGATTCTGCAAAGGCTTGTTTTATGACCTAATATGTGACCTATTCTAGAGAATGTTCCATGTGCACTAGAAAAAAAAGTATACTTTGCAGCTGTTGGGTGGAGTGTTCTGTATAAGTCTATGAAGTCAAGTTGGTTGACTGCAGCAATTAGATCTTCCGTGTCTCTATTGAGCTTCTTACTGGAAGTTCTATCCTTCTCCAAAAGTAGTGTGTTGAAGTCTCCTGCTATAATTGTGGAGGTGTCTATCTCACTTTTCAATTCTGTTAAAGTTTGTTTTATGTATCTTGCGCCCTGTCATTGGGTGCATATATATTTAATATGGTTATATCTTCCTGGTAAATTGTCCCTTTAATCATTATGTAGTGTCCTTCTTTACCCTTTGTGGTGGATTTACCTTTAAAGTCTATTTTGTCAGAAATTAATATTGCCACTCCTGCTCTTTTTTGATTGTTGTTTGCTTGATATATTCTTTTCCATCCTTTGAGTTTTAGTTTGTTTGTGTCTCTAAGTCTAAGGTGTGTCTCTTGTAGGCAGCATATAGATGGATCATGTGTTTTTTTATTCAGTCTGAGATTCTCAGTCTCTTTATTGGTGCATTTAGTCCATTTACATTCAGCATAATTATAGATAAGTATGAGTTTAGTGCTGTCATTTTGATGACTTTTTTGTGTGTTGTTGACAATTTCATTTTTCCACTTACTTTTTTGTGCTAAGAAGTTTTTCTTTGTAGAATGTGTGTTCCTCATTTTTATAGTGAAGTTGAATTTATTTTTGCTGAGTCGTTGTGTTTATCTTGGTTTTTATTTTGAAGTATGGAATTGTTAGACCTCTTTGTGGTTACCTTAATATTTACCCCTATTTTTCTAAGTAAAAACCTAACTTGTATCATCCTATATTGCCTTGTTTTCCTCTCCATTTGAAAGATCTATGCCTCCTGTATTTAGTCCTTCTTTTTTGATTATTGTAATCTTTTATATAATGACTTCAATGATTCCCTGTTTTGAGCATTTTTTTCTTTTTTAAATTAATCTCATTTTGTTTTTGTAATTTCCCTATTTGAATTGAAATCAGGATGTTCTGTTCTGTGACCTTGTGTTGTGTTGGTATCTGATATTATTGATTTTCTAACCAAAGAATTTCCTTTAGTAATTTTTATAATTTGGTTTGGTTTTTGCAAATTCTCTAAGCTTGTGTTTATCTGTACATGTTTTAATTTCACCTTCATATTTGAGAGAGAGTTTTGCTGGATATATGATTCTTGGCTGACAGTTTTTCTCTTTCAGTGGTCTATATATGTTATCCCATTCTTGCCTGCATGGTTTCTGCTGAGTAGTCTGAACTTATTATTGATTCTTCTTTGTAGGTGACTTATCGTTTTTCCTTGGCTGCTTTTAAAATTTTCTCTTTATCTTTGGTTTTGGCAAGTTTGATGATAATATGTCTTGGTGATTTTCTTTTGGGATCTATCTTGTATGGGGTTCCGTGAGCATCTTGGATAGATATCTTTTCATCTTTCACAATGCCAGGGAAGTTTTCTGCCAACAGATCTTCGACTATTCTCTCTGTATTTTCTGTTATCCCTCTCTGTTCTGGAACTCCAATCACACACAAGTTATTCTTCTTGATAGAGTCCCACATGATTCTTAGGGTTTCTTCATTTTTTAAAATTCTTTTATCTGATTTTTCTTCAACTATATTGGCGTCAATTGCTTTATCCTCCAGCTCCCCCAGTCTGCATTCCAATTCCTTGATTCTGCTCCTCTGACTTCCTATTGAGTTGTCTAATTCTGTAATTTTATTGTTAATGTTTTGGATTTCTGAATGCTGTCTCTCTATGGATTCTTGCAACATATTAATTTTTCTACTATGTTCTTGAATAATCTTTTTGATTTCTTCAACTGCTTTATCAGTGTGTTCCTTGGCTTTTTCTGTAGATTGCCTTATTTCATTTCTGAGGTCATCCCTGATGTCTTGAAGCATTCTGTATATTAGTTTTTTATATTTTACATCTGGCAATTCCAGGATTGTATCTTCATTTGGGAAAGATTTTGATTCTTTAGTCTGGGGTTTTGTAGAAGCAATCATGGTCTGCTTCTTTATGTGATTTGATATCCACTGCTGTCTCCAAGCCAACTACAAGATACTGTAATGATTTATTTTGTATTTGCTCACTGAGTCTTATCTTCTTGTTTTGTTTTGTTTCAATATACTCAGATGGGCTACTAGATTGTGCTGTCTTGATTGTTGTAGCCTTTGAATCGCTTATGTCCTATTATCAGCTGGTTTGAGCTATTACCAGATATATAAGCCTAAGAGTCCATTCACTATTCTGAATAGAATCAGCTTAGGTGTCCTGATTTTGGGTCACCAAGTGTGTGGTGTATGCTGTCACCTATTAACTTATAGGAGTAGTGGTGATAGTTGTATGCACCAGATTCTAGTAGCAGCAGGGGGTCACACTCCAAGGAGGGCAGGATGCTGACAGCTTTCCCCCACGTGCCAGTGAGGTAGGTATGTCTCTATTCCTAGAGCACTTTGGTGGGTGGGCTCTGCAGCTGTACGTTAGGCACCCGACGTTTGTACCTCTAAAGATTGGTAGGCATCACTATCCTCAGACCCCTTTGGCAGGTGGCTAGGTGATTTGGGTGGAGCTTCAGCCCTCAGTTCCCTGCTGTGGATCAGTGAGGCCTCTGTTTAATAGGTAGAGAGTTATCAGAGCTCAAAAACTTGTCTTTCCAGTGCTCTGCTAAAACAATTACAGTCAGATCTCTATCAGAATTGCCTTTGCATTATAATAGCCACCTTGTTCCCTATAGGGATGAAAGCCAAAGACTGTGGATCTCTTATGCTTGGCTAGAGCTGGTTCTGTATTTTTATTCCAGTTTAGGGAAGTCAGGGAAGGATTTTTCCCCCCTGGGTTGTTAAGTGTTGCTTCTCTCAGGCCTAGAGAATGGGTTAGGAAAAAAAAAACGAAAAGCACTTTACTACCTCACCCAGGAAATTCCAATGTTAATGAAGCCGCCTGGGGCAGGGAGGGGAGCAATCAGATAGATAGGAGAGAGTAGCCCATGGCAATATAGACAAAGTTACTTATCTTGTTTGATGATGGCTGTTTTATCTGACTGAGATTCCAGAGGGGGCGTAGCCTGTGTGTGGTGGCTGGGTCGAGATTGCCCCCGAGGGTCAGGCCTGCGTCCTGTGCTTGCACCGTCTCAGGAAGCCCTGATCAGCTCCTCTGCTCCTAGTCCAAAGCTCAGTGCCAAGGTTTTCTGGCTGGGATGGTGCACTCCAGGCTCCAAAACCAGTCACTGCTTCCCCGTGATTTCTCCTCCTTCAGCTGCGTTGTTGTGCAGCCTGCGTGCGCTGGCTGGGTTTCTGCCAACGTTACTTCAGGGGGCTAGGGCTGCGTCCCGTGCTTGTGCCGTCTCAGGAAGCTGTGCTCAGCTCCTCTGCGCTTAGTCCAAAGCCCAGCGCCCAGGTTTTCTGACTGGGACACTGGCTCCAGGCTTTGAAAACAGTCGCTGCTTCCCCGTGGTTGCTCGTTCTCTTGTCAGCTGCATCAGTGTGCAGCCTGCTTGCGCTGGCTGAGTCTCTACCAAGGTTACTCTGGGGGTTAGGGGTTAGGGCTGCATCCTGTGCTTGCCCTGTCTCAGTAAGCTGCAATCAGCCCCACCACTCTGGCACCAGGGAACCACGAGGGCTCAAGACTGTGGCATGGGACACCAGTTCCAGAAGCAGTTGCTGCTTCAGGGCATAGCTTTTTGCTCCCCTGTCACTCAGGTCAACTCCTTAGTTCTGTGTTTGATGGTCAGGGTTCGTAGATTGTCGTGTATGTGATCGATTCACTTGTTTTTCCGAGTCTTTGTTGCAACAGGGATCCGCGGTAGCTTCTACCTAGTCAGCCATCTTCGAGAGTAATTTTTAAACACACACACATAGTTCAAAAGCAGACAAGAAGACAAGGGGGCAGGGAATCTAGATTACTGGAAACAGAACAACCAGAAAGGAAATAATGAGAAAGTTGACACATTGTGAAAAACATAACCAATGTCAATGAACAAATTGTGTAGAAATTGTTATGTGGGAACCAAATGTGCTGTGTAAACTTTCACAGAAAACACAATAAAATATTTTAATTACAACACACACACACAGTATCAATAAACCAGTGAATCCAATTCAAGAAAGCAACAAAAGAAAGCTCTAGGATGATCACTCTACAACACATCTACCTGGGAAGGAGGCCTCCATGGGGGGCGGGGGGAGTGGAGCTGAGACATTATTCTGAGAGATTATTTTGAAATTATATAGAAAAGTTGCATAATTTAAAATATATGTTGATCTGATGATAAGAAAGGGATTAACATGTAAAAATAAAATCCATATTCAAGTAGAGAAATGAGACAGGAAAAGCAAGGTACATTAGAAGAGAACCAAACATAACACACTACTATACTACTTGGCCCTGAAATAAATAAGTTAAATGTTCATCCCTAAGAGAATTCAGAGAGATAATTTCTACACTTAGAAATGTGGTGAAAACCACCAGAAGAATTAAAAACAGAAAGAATTCAAAGTGGATTCCTTTGATATAATAGGACCAGGATGGGAGAGATGGGGCTGGAGTCTACTGATTTTCATGATAAGTCTTTCCCTACTATCTGAACTCTGAACCATGTACATGTATTATTTTAACAATAATTTAATTTTTTTATACAAATAAATATCATCCAGATATAACTGTCAAGGGACAGTCAGCTCTTCTGGCTAATTCCAGGACTGCTCATACACACAAGGACCTGTTTATTAGAACATGAAATTAAGTTAAAGACTGAATTTATTTTTATTCTACTTCCCACCACAAAAGATCTTTGGTTAATCCTCAGCCAAATTCCTAGGACGTCTTTGTTTCCTCTTTTCATCGAACCACATCCTTCTCTTCTTCTGAGCCAAGAGCCCAAGGGGTCATCTTGTTTAGAGAGCTTTTCCCTGTTGACATCTACTCAAAAAACAATCTGTAATTCATTGATTCACTTCAACAGTGGGTGTATGTGTTAATTTCTTCTCCTTTTTCTTACCCCATCAGCTCTAAGCTTGCCACATGAAATATTTACTCTGTTCTCCTGTCTCTGTGCACCTTCCAGGCTGAGAACTCATGGTACACCCTTAGGACCAACAGCACAGTGCCCTCTGCTGGCCAGCCCTCACGGCGGTGTTTTCTGCCATGTAAACAACACTGGAGCAGCAGGTGTGAGCCAGATGACAACCAGGTCCCTCACAATTTCCTAACAGAAATTCTCAGAAAAGCGGTGTTTAAGGAAAAATTTCAATGTCTTACTGCACTTCAATAATTTTTCTTATATATTCACTTGTAGTCTTTTAATTTAAAACACACATACTCATAAAGTAGTGTAGTTCATCACTAAGCAATTCTAAAACATTTACTCATGTCTTTCATCTAATGTACTCATTTATATCCCAGAGTTAGATCCAGGTTTTGTGGAGACTGGATACAATCTGTACACAACACATATACAATTTGAGGATCTTGCTTTAAGAAAAAAAAATTACAAAATAAAATTGGACATAAAAGTGAATGCTTATTTAGAATGAGAAAAGAATCACAACATAATACAAGTTTATAAAAGCTGAAAAGTACTACATCACAATATTGAGAAAACAGTATCTTTATTAACTGTCAAGTGTTCCGTAATATTTTCTCTCCATGGTTTTTCCGTCATTTGGTTGGATCACCCCTTACATGGCAACTTTGTAATATATTTTTTTGGAGAGAGGATAGAAAGATTATTCATTCTTTACTCTAGCTAGGGTTGATCAAGCATGTTTCATTGCTGATTTGGTAAAGTTCCCTTTTGTTTCACAATTCATCAATAGTGATATGTACGTTTTTATGATTGTTGTCAGAGAAATCTCTATCAAATTTCCTCCATAACTGAAGCTCAAGCTCTATAAGATTTTTCTGCGGACTAGCTGCTGGCTCCATACATTTCAAATATCATTTTTCCAATATCCCTCACACACTTCTAGCATAATAAATTGCACTGATAATCTGATACTTCTAACTCTGCACCTTCACATACAACCTCAGACAAGGCTGTGGGCAGTAGGAGTATTTCTGGAACTTATCCCTATACTGGAACAGTTAGCAATAACTGACCTACTCACAAAAGTGATTGCAGACCATACAAGTATATTCTGCTAACAGAAAGGTTGTAGGTTCGAACCCACCCAGCGGCTCTGTGAGAGAAAAGACCTGGCAATCTGCTCCCATAGAAATTATAGCCTAGGAAACCCTATGGGCCAGTCCTACTCCATCATATAAGGTAGCTAGGAGTAGGAATCAATTCAATGGCACACCATAACAGCAAACCCAAACTGTTATTTCCAACTCAACTCTCCCTTACATGGTGTCCCAAAATACCACTCCAACACCACCAAACAGAAGAGGAGATGTGACAGGGGGAAAGTCTGAGTGAAAAGAGACAGAGGACTTAACCAATCACGGTTAAAACCTATTTCTAAAGTTATACAAAAAATATAGCATAGGTTCCTTCCCAGGGTCTTGGAATGGGCAGACAGAAGTGAAGAGTACTTAAACTGAAATTCCACTTGCTTCAAGTAAATCTGTTTCTGTGGATATGTGCCTAATCTAATATAAATACATGAGGAATCTACATGTGGATGTTAATAACAATCTATATCATACCACCACCCATTGCCCTGAAGTCAATTCTGATCCATAGTAACCCCAAAGGACAGAGTAGAACTGCCCCACAGGGTTTGCAAGGAGTGGCTGGTGGATTCGAACTGCTAGCCTTTTGGTTAGCAGCCAAGCTTTTAACCGCCAGAGCTCTAGAAGTATCTACAGGTACGTGTTAATACAAATATGTGGGTGCTGGCACATATATCCATTGAAGACACAAATACAGGTACTCCTGAAGACAAAAAAAAAAAAAAAAAAAAACTTTCAAGACTGTTTTTCTGGGTTTGAAACCTTAGGACCATAGTCTTATGCAACAATTCGAGTCAACTAGCATAACGTAGTTCACCAAAAACATGATTTGCATCCTAGTGAAGTGGGTAGCATCTGGGGTCTTAAGAGCTTGCAAGAGGCCATCTAAGACACAGCTATAGGTCTGTACTCACCAGAAGTGAAACAGTAAGAAGGTAACCAAAAGCTCAGAGAAGAAACAACTCTATATGAGCCACAACCTCATCTACCCTGTGACCAGAAGAACTAGATGGTGCCTGCCTACCCCCACTGACCATTCTGACTGGGGCCACAATAGATGGTCCCAGATAGAATGGAGAAAATTGTAGAGCAGAACTCAAAGAAAAAAACAAGCCAGACAAACTGGAACATTAGAGAACAGAGGACTCCCTGAGACTATCACCCTGAGACAGTCTAAACCTAAAGACAAGCATATCCCATGATCACCTTTTAGCAAAATGGCAGAGTGGCACACAAAATAAACGATACTACCTGTAAGATCGGTGCTGTACTTAAAAACCATCTGTATCAGACCAAAAGGTCAACAATTATTCAAAAACAAGGATGAGAAGGAGGCAGGAAAATTAGAGTACGGGAAAGGGAACAAACGGAACACAATTGAAGAGAATGTTGACATATTGTGATAAATGTAACTAATGTCGCTGAACAATTTGTATAGAAATTGTCACATGGGAACCTAACCTGCTATGTAAACTTTCACCATAAACTCAATTAAAAAAAAAAAATTTTTTTTTTTTTTTTAAAGAAAACCCTATGGAGCACGGTCTACTGTGACAGATATGGGGTGGCCATGAGTCAGAGCCCAC
The DNA here is from genome assembly GCF_024166365.1 of Elephas maximus indicus. Taxonomy (NCBI): domain Eukaryota; kingdom Metazoa; phylum Chordata; class Mammalia; order Proboscidea; family Elephantidae; genus Elephas; species Elephas maximus. The sequence continues at coordinate 56,886,768 of NC_064841.1, read as the reverse complement.
TCCACAGCAAAGGCTCGCCAGGTAGTACGTGTCCTCTAGTCCCTCCCCAGTGAGGGAGTCAGCATGAACTGAGGCTCAGAGGTGAACTGAGGCTGTCCTATGCATGGCTTAGGTTAGGGAACTGCTGAGTTATTAACGGTTTGTGTTTGGGGCATGACAAAACACTACGTGCCATTATAGCATCCGTGCAGTGAATGATCTAAAATCGTCAGTTAAAAAGTTTGCAATGTTCCCCCAAATGAGCTTCACTAAATTAAAAAATAACCAACATTCAGCAATAAGAGCAAGAAAGGCTCTGGGAATCATATTTTGGTATTCTCTATGATAAACATGAAGTTATAGTTTAAACAAAGATAAAATAATTTTCCTTTATATTTAGCAATAATCAAGCATTTATTATATCTCTTTTCCTCACACTTAATCAAGGAGAATAAGACCTAGTCAAGGGGTTGGAAAGCTGATTTCTAAACCCAAGATCCAGCTTGCATAAGCCCCTTGACCTCTCTATGCCTCTGCACTTATAAGCAGAGACTTTTTTTTTTTTTTCCTTATGACAGCTGTTGTGAAGTTGGGGCTAACTCTAACGCTAAGGCAAGAAAGAACACCCATACAGAAGAATAGAAAGGAACACAACGGTATGTCTGATTTTACAATATTAAAACACACACAGCCAGAACATAGGAAGCTGGCTGACAATGGTCTGGAAGGGAAATAAATGGACACACTCTCATCCTAAAGTGAGGTTTATGAGACCCTGAGGAGTGAAAGAGCTAGGAATGCATACATTGGTGATAAAGTGTCTCTAGGACAGATATGAAGACCCTGGGTGATGCAAACAGTTAAGCACTTGTCTGCTTACCAAAAGGCTGGTGGTTTGCATCTATCCAAAAGTACCTTGGAAGAAAGGCCTGGCAATCTACTCCCCCCCAAAAATTTAGCCACTGAAAATCCTATGCAGCATAGTTGTGACACACATGGAGTCACCATAAATCAGAATCAACTCAATGGCAACTGATTTGGTGTTTTTGGTTTTAAGATAGCTGCGCTGAAAACACTGAGAGCCGACTGAGAAGTTAAGGCATCTAATAACAGGCCGTATTCTAGGAAGTCTCTGAGGCTAAAATAAAATTGTGTGTGTGAAGGCGTCTTTATATGTGTAACCAGTTGTACAAATGCAAAATGACTGACTATTCAGGCTTTATAACTAATTCCAGATTAAGGTACATAAGGAAAACCTAGGAAGAAAATAATGTTCTTATAAGAAAACACCATCAGCTAGGTTGACGTGGCTCAGAGGAAAAAAACTAGAAGAGGAAAGTATACACATCAACAGGTCCCCTGAGAGAGATGAAAGGGGAGAGGAAAAAGGGATGCAAGATTAACAGTTCAGTGATGAGAAAATAGTTGCCCACACCCACAAAAATTTTCTAGCTAACCTAAAGAAAATAAAAGTTTTATCTGCAAGTTGGAGACCAGGGACCAAAACAGACCATTTCAGACTCGTCCAAGGCAATCAGTCCAAACTCAAGACATACACCATTCTCAGAAAAGTGACTGCCATGAGGATATTACCCTACGCAATAAGAAGATGGATCAGAGTGGTAATTTCCTCAATGACTCAACAGCCCATCCATCTTCATTAAAAAGTGACTCTGAGACTACAGACCAAAGTCAATAGCCTTAAGCGGCTGATTCAAGCAAGGGTTTCAGGAATCATGAGAACAATAGTTTAGCTGATGGAATGTACTTACTAACAAGGGGACCATAGATTATCATGTGTGACCTTTCCCACCACACTATAAAGTGACTCAGTCTGAATATCTTATACCAAAAAAGAAAAGAGAAACCTATTCTTAATAAGGATTGCGCCCTAGTGGCACAGTGGTTAAGCCACTTGGCTGCTAACCAAAAGGTCAGCAGTTTGAACCCACTAGCCATGGGAAAAAGACATGGCAGTCGGCTTCCGTAAAGATTACTGCCTTGGAAACCCTATGGGGCAGTTATACTCAGTCACTACAAGTCAGAATCGACTAGATGGCACTGGATTTATTCTTAATAAGTAATCCTGAAGTAGCGAAAATGCATACTCTTTAGTGTTTTAAATATTAGAGAGAGAGTATATTTTCTCATTTGTTTTAGTATAGCTGTATAGGCTGTCATTAATCTCTAGTCTTTGGAAAATGGTGCAGGCTCTGTTCAAAATATAGCTGAGCAGCCTGTTCCACTCTTAAAACATAACAAACACCCTAATACCTTACAATATGTTTCCCCCTATTCAAAATAGGTGATTGAGAGCTTGACATGGCTAATGCCATAATGATGCTCTAAGTAATCTCTAAACCTTTTTTTATTACACCAGCTACACAGGTCTCTTCCAAAGGGGTGCGGAGCTATCTCAACTCCTGTGGCCTTGATCTCTCTTCTCCTTTCTTCGTCCTCTTGAGAAATGGCCATCAGCCTGCAAACCGACAGGAAGGCTTTCTAAAGTTGCTCCCTATCTCAACCACAGTGGACTTGGCAAAACAGCTCCACTAGCCAAGAGATTCTTATGTGAGCTTTTCAGCCTGTTACAAATATACTGATTAGAGTCTGGATGCCTGACGTGTTTATCTTTAGTTTAATAAAGAGTTTTTGTAGCTGTTTTGTGATATATAAGACCATCTGTGGACTACGTGCTCAAAACATTAGGTAACCCTGATCTTCCCCATATAAAACCCTCCCATCAACCCTTTGGGGCAGACAGAATTTGGGAGGAATTTCACCCCCTCTGTCTCTTGGATACTGGTATTCAATCAAGCCTTTTTACTGCTTACTTACCTCCTCCTGTCTCAGTATTGGCTTTGCAGCAGGAGGCTCGAACCCGCAATTTGCAATAACAATCCCCTATAACTACAACTTCCAACAGCGTATGCAACAGATGTCAGATTACAAAGAATTTTAAAAGAACCGGGTACCATTCTGTTCTACCTTTCCAAAATCTCATAGCAATACACAAATAATTTTACCAAAATAATGTATAATGCTCATCCACTGTATATATACAATACTGAATGCCAGCAGTGTTCAAACCAAAGCCTGGTTTGGGGGGAGGTGGGGGAGATTTGGGAAACCCTGGTGGCATAGTGGTTAAGTGCTACAGCTGCCAACCAAGAGGTGGGCAGTTCAAATCCACCAGGTGCTCCTTGGAAACTCTATGGGGCAGTTCCACTCTGTCCTATTGGGTCGCTATGAGTCGGAATCAACTCGACGGCAGTGGGTTTGGTTTTTTTTGGTTGGGGGAGACTTGATACACAAAAATAATTATGAACAACATTCTATCGGAATGAGGTAGAGAGGAAAGCAGAGAGCAATATCCCTGTCAGATTCCTTCTAACACACTTTACAACGCATGGTTTACCTGCATACACAATGTAACAGTCTTCTCTTATACCTCAAGGAATTCAGACACAGGAATACTTCATGGTGCTTTCAAACAGTTCAGTAATCATTAAGGAGGGATAATCTCACTATCCTATTTGGGAAGATTTTGTTTTAAAAACGAACACACGTTGTTTGGCTTAAAGTTTTTACATTGTCCAATGCGCATGCCTGCACGTCTTCATGCCGGTGTTTACCGAGTGCCAGCAACAGGCTTACAGCTACATGATATTCTCAACTTGTCAGTAAGTACTCTGACTTCATCCCTGTAGCCTGTTTTTTTTTTTTTTTTTAAGCCTAAGGACCTTAATTTTTTTCACAATTTTTTATATTACCGTCTGCTTTAGTATCTTAGGTTGGGTGGCAAATATTCAAATTCTGAAATATGCACGTCAAGAAAAAATACCCAGAGCGTTCTCAATTATTTTTCCGATATCTTCTTACTTAATTTTTTTCTATTGAGTAAACAAGGCCTTGCCCTGGCCCCATTCGGAAATGGAGGCTTTGTTCTTATGGGTTCTTATCCAAGATACAAGTGTAGCATCAAGACAGGGTATCTCCCAAAAGAACTGAAAGCAGGAATGCAAACAAACACTTGTATGTCAATGTTCACTGCAGTGTTGTTCACAACAGGCAAAAGGTGGAAACCACCCAAGAGTCCATCAACAGAGGAATGGACAGACAAAATGTGGTATAGACCCACAATGGAGTATTACTCTGCCATAAACAGAAATGAAGGCCTGATACATGCCACGATATGCATGAACCTTGAAAACATCATGCTGAATGAACTCAGACACAGAAGGACAAACACTGTCATTCCATTCTTAGGAAATATCTAGAATAGGCAAGCATAGAGCGACTAACCTTTACTAGTGGTTACCAGGGGCAGGCAAGAAGGGAAAGGGGGGGCTTATTGCTTAAGGGGCACTGAGCTTCCATTAAGGGCGATGGGAAATGTTGGAAACAGATAGTGGTGATGGTTAAACAAAAGAATGACGAAAATTAATGTCACTGAACTGTACACGTGAAGAATGGCGAAATGGCAAATACTTTGTTACATATATATTGAATAAAATTAAAAAATGTATATATATACAGGATATTTTACCCAAAAAACAACTTTCCACCTCAGTACAACTCTCAGAACTGTACAGTTTCTACCTGAGTACTGCTTCACAGCTTTATTCCTTATCACCATGCTGACCTTTCTCTCCCACCCTGGGTCTGATGAGATCCCTTCCCTAGAGGACTACTCACTTGGATGTATCACCAACTTGATGCCAACCAGTACCCAGTTCTGCAGAAGGAGCCCCTGACTAGGTCATGAGGCTACTCAGAGCAGTCAGACTAAGTCTGATTGAGGTATGCAATAAGTCATCACATCAGTTTGGGTGAGTCTCTTTATTACTCAGCCTCTCTTTCAACTAATTTTATTTGCAAGCTCGAGACCAAAAGCCAAAGCAGTCCACTTCAGACCCATCCAAGGGAATCATTCTATGAAGGGAACAACGAAGCCAAATGTTATGTCATGTTTCTTCTCAACCAAATCTCAGAGAGCCCCTTCCACCCAGTCAGTACACAGGTCCCATCCTTTGGCATTCTTGGCATCCTGCCTCTGCTTGAATATTACAAGAAATAGCATGCTCATCTTTTGAGGCTGCCCAACACAATTGGGACAGTTCTCACCACTGGAACACTCTGCTATGTCTTCCCTTTGTGGTCTCTTCTCCAAGTTAATAAACAAAGACCTCATCACTTGGGCTCTTCAGCAATTTCTCTTTAAATTTAACTGCAAAACAATTAATGAACCACCTACTATGTCTAAACACCATTGTATTAGATACACCACGGATACACACAATGCTGGTCTCAAATAATTTAGAGTCTATAGAGGGGAGACAGGCAATTACACTACAGAATGATAAGCACTACAACCACAATAAGCATATGACACAACACAAACACCAAAAAAGTGATATTTGAGTCCTAAAGGACAAGTCCACCACCCGTCTTACGTGTTGCTATGATGCTGAACAGGTTTCAGGAAAGCTTCCAGCTAAGACAGACTAGGAAGAAAGGCCAGGTGATCTACTTCTGAAAATCAGCCAATGAAAACCCTATGGATCGCACAGAATATTTTTCAAATCAATGATCATGAAGATGGTACAGGTCTGGGCAACATTTCATTGTATTGTGCATAGAGTTGCTCTGAGTTGGAGCCAACTCATGGCAAGAAACGACAACAAAGGACAAGTGGGAGTTATCTAGTCAGTGTTAACTAGGCAAAGGAAGGAGCACACTATACCTCCCATTATTCTGACTGCCTTCTTCTGAATATTATAATGGCAATAATTATTAATTACAGCTACCATTTGCAGATTAAAAGTTAACTTGTCCAGCATCACACAAAATACATGGAACAGAAACATGATTTTTAAGCCACAGATTACTATTGTTGGGCTCTGGCTCCCTGTAGAACTCAGATGATAGGAACGGGCCCCTCCACAGAAAAATAAGCATTTGTGCGTTGGCAGCATTCTAGGCTTCAATATTTGACAAGAAATGTATTTTGCCCCAGAAGACCATACTCTATTTCTTCAACACTCAATTTTTGCCATTGAGAGTATAATGAGGTTCCCTGCCTGAGGTCTTCTCCGGATAGGTTATATTGCCAAACTGTTGTTCTTGGTAGCTGCTGTCAAGTCGACTTTGATTCATGGTGATCCTCTGTATGACAGAATACAACATTGCACAGTCCTGTATAATCCTCATAACCACCAGTGTGTTCAATTCCATCACTGTGACTACTGTGCCAATCCATCTCACTCCCACACCCTCCTTGACCCTATACTTCACCAAACATTATATCCTTCTCCAGCGATTGATCCTTCCTGATGACATGTCCAAAGCAAGCGAGTTGGACAATGTTCTGCTGGGATCCATAAGGTTTTCATTTGCTGATTTTCAGAAATAGATCACCAGGCCTTTCTTACTAGTCTGTCTTGGTCTGGAAGCTCTGATGAAGCCTGTCCACCATGGGTGATCGTGGTGGTATTTAAAATACTGGCAGCATGGCTTCCAGCATCACAGCAACACAAAAGCCACCACAGTATGATAAGCTGACAGACCAGGGGTGGGTGTATCCAAATATCTCCCGTTTATTTCTCTTTTTCACTCCCAATGCCATCATAGCCAATGGGAAGCCCGCACCACCTCTCACCTCCTAATTCATCTCCCCAATGTACCCCATAAAATGATATCTGATAGCTTTCTTTCTGACATGCCACATATCATATTCAAAAATATCCCCATGATTCAAATAATAATAATGTTTGGAAATTTATTATTTGCTAGGCATTTGACATAATGCATTTCAGAGGCTGTAACTTGATTTTGAATAACAGGGTCAGGAAGCAAAGCCAAGGGCATGGGATCTGGACTCAGTGGCTAACTCATAGCACTGCTCTTTGTGCTACTCAGCCTATAATGAAAGGGATCCAACATTATGCTTCCAGGCATGTATCTCTAATCACAGATCCTCTCTAGTACAATCCCGTTTCACACCCACTTGTCCCTGTTTCCTGAACTCACCCTGCACAGTTCTCTCCTTCCTTCATTTTCCCCTCTGCGTCCTTCAGGACCTCTCTCAGAGTCCCAGGAACAAGGGCCCCTTCCCTACTGTCTGAGAAAATTTAGCTCACCCTTTGGCCTTTCACCTTACACTACCTTCCATGCCAATTTATTCATATATATGTGTTTTGTCTCTTCAGTTCAATTACAGATGCCTGAAGGGTTCCCACTGGGACTGCGTTTCTTTTATGATTCCACCTATCTCCGCAGCAATACTAACAAAAGAGTGTCATATACATATGCACAGAGTAGGAGTCAAACACGTCAAAGAAATGCAAATATGTGTTAAAGCAATTAAAGACACTAAGGTTTGTTTCTCAGAAATAAGCAACTACAGAAAACATTATAAATCAAAACTGCTTGGTCCAATGGAAACAGAACAAACAGAATGGAAATAATGAGAACGTTGACCAAACCAAAACCAAACCCATGGCTGTCCGGTTGATTCCAACTCATAGCAACCCTATAGGACAGAGTAGAACTGCCCCATGGGGTTTCTGAGGCTGTAATCTTTATGGACACAAATTGCCACAATGTTCTTCCTTGGAGCAGCTGGTGGGTTCAAAATGTCGACCTTTTGGGGAGCAGCCAAGCACTTAACCACGGCACCACCAGGGATTCTTAGAATGCTGACATGTTGTGAAAATTGTAAACAATGTCACAGAACAATTCATGCAAACATTGTTAAATGGGAACTTAATATGCTTTGTAAACTTTCACCTAAAGCACAGTATTTAAAAAAAAAAAACATTGCACAGGGAATATATTTATATACCTCAAAAGAATTAAAAAATACGTAAAAGTTTTAGCCAGAAATTTTATATTGAGTCTCAAATTATTACTGTCATACTCTCATAACCTCTACATTCTACCTTCAGTTTGCTTTAGTTCCCACCTGGAGCATCACATGAGTACCCCACCCCAGCCACCATGGCACTCATCATGAACACTAATGACTTTGTAAAATTTGACGGAGCCATCTAAATCCCCTTCCACAAGTTTAAAAGTGTTTTTAATGAGATAACTCTCGATGCACATCCTATGATGTTACCCTGAATACTACAGTGGCAGCTTCAGAAAAGCTCCATTATAACATAATTGGGTGCCCTTGGATCCTCCAGGGGGCACATGGGGCCTGGATTCCTTCTATAGCAACTTCTGATGACTTGTGTGGCCTCCAATTCGCCACACTGGGCCTTCCTTTCAAGTGAAGCAGGAATATTATCTAAGGATCAGGCAATATAACTTGGGAGGGAAATTCAATAGCTTTGACAGGATGCATTTAGGAGGAAATAATCTATTCTTTTCCACTATGACATAAACCTTCGTGAACCAGGGGATTGTTATGTTTGGGGAATCACGGTTACTTTGTACTGGGACTGCTGGACAAGAGCATACCACTGTGAACAGCTGGGGTATCCCCTGAAGCTGATGGGGATTCCTGACGGCCCTTGCTCCCAGGGCAGGTCCTCAAAACTAAGAGGCAGGCTTCATTCTCAGCTGCCTCCCTTTGCCGGCTGTCAGCATGCTGCAGCCACTCTGTCTCTGCCCAGTGGCCTCTTTCTCCTATTCTTTGAATGGCTGGCTCCTTCTTTTCCTTCACATCTTGACACAAACATCAACTCTACACCAGGCCACTAGCTGATCTTCCCCCTCCACGCCACAACCTTTTCTTACACCCCCTTGTTTATTTTCTAACTTGCTCTTACTACAATACAAAGTTGCCTATTTTCCTCGTTTGCTATCTAACTTCCTAAATCAGAAACTCAGGTGCTTAATAAACACTAAACAAATGAGTAAACAGGAGAGGCAGATCAGTGCCTTTCTTGATAGAATTTGAGACAACAGCTATACATTCTTGATGGTAGGGTAAAAGAGAGTGCCCATAATAAAGAATTATTGCCATAAGCTATGAGTCAGAACTGACTCGACAGCACCTAAAAAATAGGGCTTGGTGCCATCCTGTTAGCAGATGGCTAAAAACACAAGCTCTGGAGCCAGACTACTGGGTTTGCAGTCAGACTCTGGTCTAGTTATTTAATCACTCTGTGCCTCAGTGGCACCTAACAACAAATATAGATAAACTGATTAAATTGGCTTGACATACCCACAAGTGCTCCCATTAAAGGAAAAATAAACTAACACTGTAGAATCAAATACATTTTCGAGAATTCATCCACAAAAAAAAAAAAAAACACTTTATTTCCCCCTTAAAATCAGAATAAATTGGTCTAAACCAAATTAGATATAAAAAGCCCATTGCCATCGAGTCAATTTCAACTCACAGTGACCCTGTAGGACAGAGTAGAACTGCCTCATAGGGTTTCCAAGGCTGTAATCTTTGAGAAAGCAGACCGCCACATCTTTATCCGGGGAAGCTGCTGGTGGGTCAGAACCACCAACCTTTCGGTTAGCAGCCAAGCACTTAACCACCGTGCCACCAGGGTTCCAATTTTCAATCAGCTGCTCAAGTTTTGTATCTCCCTACGTAGTCAGGAAGTTCCTTAGGCAAAGATTAATTCTAAAACTGACCATTATTTTGAATGGTTGAATCAAACCTAAAAAGTAATAACTTTCCTTAGTTATTCTGCATTTAACTCAATCTAAAATGCATAGGATGATGCAGCACCTCCAAGCTTTTGCTACTTATTCACACACAACAATCCCTCCATCTTTTTTTGATACTAATGGCTGCTTCTGACTTCAAAGAAGTCAGGGGATTAGTCCATGTCGATCACCCTGTATTGTTGTCCAGTCCCATGGTGTAAAGAACAAGTCACTCCAAGATGAGTCCAGTGCTCAGAGAAGTCCAAACCTCAGCAACCAGGAGTGAGACCCTTCGCCTTGGTCAAGGACAGCATCATGATCTTAACGTCTGGGCAGACTGACCCAGGGCAGCTTTAGATACAAAAGGATAAATCAACACATCAAGTCATGCAAGTAGGCTATAACACTGAGACTTACCATTCTCCCTGATATTCTAATAAGAACATTAAATATTCTATTACAAAGGCACAGAAATACATTAATCCAAAGTGTGATTTGCATACAAAAGCCAGTTCTACCCATGCCTGCCCAAGAGAACAATCTGTTCCACTAAGTAAGCTCATTAAGGAAGACGATATTGGATGAACATCCAGATCCTACGCTCTGTGTTGTCTGTGTGTGTGGATTTTATTTTTTGCATCATTGATTTAGTCTTCAAAAATCCCTTCACAGAAGGTGCCAGGTCAAGTGAGCTTTTACTTTCTTCCAATTTGCATAATTAAAAACTGTTCCTATCAGGAGTTAATGGCAATGAAGTACTTCAAAATAAGTCAGAAGTAATAGAAAAGTTACCAGGTCATCTAACATTCCAGCGGGAGAAAACAAAACCAATCCAGGGACCAGAAGTATTAGACTTCACAACTTATAAGGAACTACTTTCATTTTCCAAAATGCTTTAAATCCTTGTTTCCTACTGAGCCTCCTCTTCAACCACTTGAACTGCATACAATCACTAATTGTAGGATTGATCTTTAACAATAAAACTTAAGAAAATAGTCTAGTAAAAAATTAAAATCAACGCTCTCATTCCCTCTGTATGGCAGCACTCTAAAAAAAAATCAAACATACAGCTAGATTAACCTGCAATGATTCACAGAGCACTATTCGGTGCTGGGAACAATGAATCTGACTATTCGTGTGCATGAGTCCCAGTTAAGAAAGTTCTGCTAGGTAAACTGTTCAATTTTATTTCCTACGTGAAAGTGGACAAGGAAGAGTCATGTTCTCTGTGTTCAAAGGGTTTAAATCTAGACAGCCAATGTGTATTCAAATCAAGAAAAGCTTGAATTGTGCAACTCAAATCAAATTATAGCAAATATGAAACTATATTAGGACTTGGATATGGGGAAGCAATAGCCAATGAAAACCCTATGAATCACAACAGAATATTGTTTGATATAGTGCTGGAAGATGAGCCCCCTAGGTTGAAAGCCACACAAAATACACAGTGGCTACAACAATGGACTCAAGCATCCCAATGATCATGAAGTTGGCACAGGAACGGGCAATGTTTCATTTGGTTGTACATAGAGTCACTATGATTCAGAGCCAACCCAATGGCAAAAATAACAAGAAGAAGCAAAACAAAAGTGATTTCAAGAAATAAAAACAGACGAGGTGGGAAGATGGGAAAGAAGGGAGGAGACAAGAAAAAGGGTGATGTCAGCTTCCATATGTGGTTCCCATCTCTTCCACACACAGAGATTCAGGAACCCAAACAGATGGCATCACCTTCTTCTGCCTTCCACAACCAATCCCAAGGTCACTTAAAACTAATTCTAACACATTTTCAATGCTTTAAACTGATGCCATTTCTAAAGTAATGACATAATTACCAAAAGAAAGATGCGGTAGGTAAAGCTAGATGAACCCCACCCTCAAGGGCCAAAGAGGACAGCTCTGATTGGAACATCATCAACTTCTCATTCTTGTTTTATTTGCACACATCCGTTCCTCACATCCATTAAGAACAATACCCAGGGCAGGTTCACAAAGGTGTTAGGTTTGGGAAGAGTTAGCCAAAGGGGAATCTGAGCAGACATCTAACACACACAGTTCCAGAACCGTGCCATTACACAGCAAAGAAGGAGCCCTGATGGTACGCTGGTTAACTGCTGTGGTTAGAACCCACCAACTGCTGGTCAGGAAAAAGATGTGGCAGTCTGCTTCCATGAAGATTACAGCCTTGGAAACCCTATGGGTCAGATCTACTCTATACTATAAGACGGATCGCTATAGGGTTGCTATGAGTCAGAATCAACTCAGCAGCAGCGGGCTTGGTTTGGTTGGTTTAGATAGCAAAGTGTCACCAGGAGCCAGAAAAGCATGGTTGTAGCCTGTGTGCTAAACCCTTAGGTCTGTGTGGGTTTGCTGACATCACTGTGACAAAAGAAAGAATTAGTGTCAGGCTCACTCAGTGTTATAAGGATTCAGACAGAAGGTGTCATGGATTGAATTGTGTCCCCCATAAATATCTGTCAACTTGGCTAGGTCATGATTCCCAGTATTGTATGACTGTCTATCATTTTATCATCTGATGTGATTTCCCTATGTGCTGTAAATCCTATCACTATGATGTAAAGAGATGGATTAGTGAGAGTCGTATTGATGAGATCTATAAGATTAGATAGGGCCTTAAACTAACCTCTTTTGAGATATAAAATAGAGAAGCAAGCAGAGAGAGTTGGGGACCTCATAACACCAAGAAAGCAGTGCTGGAAGCAGAGCATGTCCTTTGGACCTGAAGTTCCTGCATGGAGAAACTCCTAGACCCAGGGAAGATTGATGACACAGACCTTCCTCCAGAACCAACAGAGAAGGCCTTGCTCTGGAGCTGAACTGGGACTTGTAGCCTACTAGACTGTGAGAGAATAAATTTCTCTTTGTTAAAGCAATCCACTTGTGGTATTTATGTCATAGCAGTATTAGATGACTAAGACAGAATTTGGTACCGAGAGAGTAGGGTGTTGCTCTAACAGATACCTAAAATGTAGAAGTGCTTTTGAAACTGTGAATGGATAGAAGACTCAGAAGGGAGTGAGGAGAACCGTTAACACCAGAGAAGGTGCAAGTGGTGAGTAACAGTAGCAGAGGACTTGCAGCAGCAGGGAACTGGCAGCAGCAGAACCAGGAGACCAATGCCAGACAGCACAGGAGCCAAACTCGAAGTGAGAGACCCGAGTGCCTGTGCATAGGAGGCTTCCTGGCAGAGTGGGGTGCCTCCAGGCACTTATTGGTGGAGCTACTAAGCTTTGGAACACTTGCCCCAGCAAGTGGCAGGGCAGATGCAAGCATGAGGTCCAAAGGCCGAGATGCCAAGGAACACAGGAAGCCAAGCTGTCTCAATCTCAAAAGGTATAACCACAACCTCTGGTTTCAAAGGGTGGAGCCATGGCCTCTGGTGTTTCTAAGGGTGGAGTTGCCACTCAGGTGGACCAGAAGAATGGTGCACCTAAAGCCAAGGGAGCAGAGTTGCTGTCCCGGTGGGCCTGGAAGGCAGAGCTGAAGCCCAAGGCTGAGGGACCTCCACTCAAAATCCAGAGAGTGTGGCCAATACCTAGAGGCTGGACGGCAGGGCTACTGTGTAAATGGCCTCAGAGAACACAGGATTATTTTCAAAGCCTTGAGGGCTAATGTAATGTGTTCTGATGACTTGCTCGGTGTCTGTTATGCTTTCTTTCCCTACAGTTTCTTCTATTTGTAATGGAAATGTCTAGATTTTACCTGCTCTGCCATTGTACTTTGGAAACAGATAACTTGTTTTCTAGATTTCACAGACAAACAGGAAGTTTTTAATTTTGGACTTGGAGTTGATTTAAGACTTGATTTATGATAGGGTGAATATGTTTAACAAGTGGCAAGGACATGAATTTTGGGTGGCCGAAGGTTGGAATGTCATGGTTTGAATTGTGTCCCCCCAAATATCTGTCAACTTGGCTAGGTCATGATTCCCAGTATTGTATGGTTGTCTACCATTTTGTCATCTGATGTCATTTCCCTATGTGTTGTAAATCCTATCACTATGACGTAATGAGGTGGATTAGTGGCAGTTATATTTATGAGATACAAGATTAGATAGTGTCTTAAGCCAATGTCTTTTCACATATAAAAGAGAGAAGCAAACAGAAAGACATGGGGACCTCATATTACCAAGAAAGCAGTGCCAGAAGCACAGCATGTCCTTTGGACCTGAGGTTCTTGCAAAGAGGAGCTCCTAGAGCCAGGGGGGATTGATGACACAGACCTTCCTCCAGAGCCAACAGAGAAAGCCTTGCCCTGGAGATGAAATTGGACTTGTAGACTACTAGACTGTGAGAGAATAAGTTCCTCTTCATTAGAGCCATCCACTTGTGATATTTCTGTTACAGCAGCACTAGATGACTAATACAGAAGGTGTCCAAGAGAATAAATAGGGAGATAAAGTTAACTGTGTTCTAAAACAAGTACCAAAAATGTCAAAAATTTAAAATTTCTTATTAAGTTTTCATCCGTATGTTTTCAGTTTTATAACACACATGAAAGTCCTGAAAATATCAGAACAGCAAAGCTACTCCCAAGTATAGATGTGGATTCCAAAAGAACAAGACAAAGTGTGGCTGTTGCCTCAGAAAACCAAAACAAACAAAAAACAGGCTATGTTCCCTGTATTCTCCTCCCTTATCATATAATGCCTCTTACATTCATCCCTACCAAATAAGCTTTCGTACTCTCTGAAGCATGGTTGTGCTCCCAGGAAACTTCATGAAATATGTATCACTGCTTTCATACTGGCAGTGAGAATCCTCTGCAGTGGCAGAGAAGTCACTCACCTCCCTTCCCCACCCCCTCCACCTGGAGAGTACCCGCTACCCACAGAAGTTACAGTAGGCACACAGGAGACCCAGACTAACCCTGTCTCATTTGCCTAAACTATATTCTTCAACACAGCAAACTTAAGTGCATCCCTCGATACACACTAACCCACGTGTGTTTTCCACTAGCAGCCAGGCTCTTCGTGCCTCTTACCAGACCCTGGACAGCTCCTGCCCCAATCACGACACTGCTGTCAACATTTCACTCACCTCAACGTCTATCCTGCCCCACTCCCTCCACTGTGAGTGCTGTGTCTCCACCCTCTAGATTCATGGGGTAAGCAGAAGCTTTCAGTTGGACTTGATTCACCATACCACCGACAACCTATAAACTGTCTCCTCTCATCAGCCCTAGCTCTTTCCATCCTGTTTGGGAAAGGAAGTAAGTCTCTCTTCTTCCCATCAAAGATGTAGTCTGCACTTGGGTTTGGGAATCCCCTCTACTATCTTGTGCCCAGTATCTTCAACCTAGCCCTCCTTCCTTCCCCACTGCTTACCCTGTAGCCTATGAACATGCTCAGGAGTCTTTTTAATAAGAGACTTTTTAAATAAAATCCCTCGCTACTCTTTCTCCTCTTCTACATAGCTATACCACCACCTGTCTATCAGTTTGTCATACTGTGGTGGCTTGTGTGTTGCTGTGATGCTGGAAGCTATGCCACCAGTATTTCAAATACCAGCAAGCTCACCCATGATGGACAGGTTTCAACAGAGCTTCCAAACTAAGACAGACTAGGAAGAAAGGCCTGGAGGTCTATGGCTGAAAATGAGCCAGTGAAAATCCTATGGATCACAACAGATTATTTTCCAATATAGTTCCGGAGAGATGAGCTCCCTAGGTTGGAAGACACTCATAAATACACAGTGGCCACAACAATGGACCCAAGCATACCAACTATCGTGAAGACGGTTCAGGACCAGGCAACTGTCCGTGGGGCTGCCATGAGCTGGAGCTAACTCAATAGTAATTAACAACAACACATAGCTTTAAGCCCCTCTTCATTTTCCTTCACTGAAGAAGGCAACCTTATCCTACTATTCTCATCTCTTTTACACCTTTTAACCTCCTGCTACCTGGCTTTCAATGCTCTTAATAATTAAAATTTCCCAGTGACCTAACTGCCACAGCAGAAGGATTTCTGTCCACATTTGATACCACTTACCACTTTCCTCGATATGCTCTCCTTGGCTTCTGTAGCTCTCCTTTCCTGGTCACCAGCATCTTCCTCTGACAGCTCCTTTGCAAGCCCATCTGCAGACTTGTTTTCCTTCACTGACAGGCCCCTTAAACAGTGATGTTCCCTAAGCGTCTGTCTTTGGCCTTTATTCAACTTTCCGAACCATCTTTTTCACTCCTGTGGCTCAAACTACCACCAATATACTCATGGTCACCAGCCTTGACCTCCACCACAAGCTCTGGGTACATCCACCTGAATGTCCCACACATTCTCAAGGGTCAACATGACCAAAGTTGATCGCTCCACCTCCATCTTCTCCCATTTGTCTAGTAATCCCACAGTGCCATCATCCAAGCCAGAGTCAAGAAAAGGGCAAGGACAGAAAAATAAAACACATAAAACAAAATGAATGCATTATTGAAAAGTTGTAACAACATATAGGGTAAGTGCCCTTACTGAAAAAAAAAAGGGGGGGATCCCTGTGGGGATTTTGTTATTTAATTCAGAAAAATTTCAAAACAAATTTATGAGCAAAGTCATACAACACAAAAATGAACAAAAAGAAAGCAAAGGCTGTAATATGAACATCAAAATCAAGTTTAAAACCTGTCTTAGTTAGCTAGTGCTGCTATAACAGAAATGCCGCAAGTGGATGGTTTTGGCAAACAAATTTATTCTCTCACAGTTTAGGAGGCTGTAAGTCTGAAATTAGGGTGCTGGCCCTAGGGGAAGGCTCTCCCTCCATTGTTATGGGGGAAGACCCTTGTCATCAATCTCCCCCTGGTCCAGGACCCCGGGTCCAAAGGACATGCTCTGCTCCCATTGCTTCTTTCTTGATGGCATGAGGTCCCACTCTCTCTGCTGGATTCTCTCTTTTATATCTCAAAAGAGATTGACTCAAAATACAATCTAATCCTGTAGATTGAGTCCTGCCTTATTAACATAACTGCCTCTAATTCTGCCTCATTAACATCATAGAGGTTAGGATTTACAACACATAGGAAAATCACATCAGATCACAAAATGGTGGACAACCACACAATACTGGGAACCACAGCCTAGCGAAGTTGATGCATATTTTGGGGGGATACGATTCAATCCATGACAAGAACTAAATAACTAATAATAATAACCAAAACCAAACCCAGCGCCATCGAGTCGATTCCGACTCATAGCAACCCTATAGGACACAGTAGAACTGCTCTGCAGAGTTTCCAAGGAGCGCCTGGCAGGTTTGAACTGCTGACCCTTGGGTTAGCAGCTGTAGCACTTAACCACTACACCACCAGGGTTTCCAACTAATAATAATAAGACCAAAATAATAATTATAGCTAACATCGCCACCTGTGTGGTAATTTCTATGTATCAAATAACATAACATGAAAATAGAGAAAACAAAAATTATGAGGAAGTTGACCAAAAAAAAAAAAAAAAGCTATAATAGGAAATTAATGCTATTATCAAACTGACTAATTGGATAGGCTAAAAATACAGATTCAAAATCTGAAGAAATGAACTATGGACCCTATAGAGAATACACCTTCCTTCCAAGCACAAGTGGAAACCTCATGTCATGGATTGAATTTTGTCCCGCCAAAAATCTGTGTACCAACTTGATTAGGCCATGGGTAGTTGTCCTCCATTTTGTGACTGCAGTTTTATGTTGAGAGGATTAGGGTGGGATTGTAACACCACCCTTACTCAGGTCACCTCCCTGACCCAAGGTAAAGGGAATTTCCCTGGGTGGGGGGTGGCATGCACCACCTTTTATCTCTTAAAGAGATAAAAGGAAAAGGAAGCAAGCAGAAAGTTGGGGACCTCACACCACCAAGAATGCAGCACCAGGAGCAGAGCACTTCCTTTGGACACAGGGTCCCTGCACCTGAGAAGTTTCTCAACCAGGAGAAGCATTTCTCCAGAGCCAACAGAGAGAGAAAGCCTTCCCCGGGAGCCAATGCCCTGAATTTAGACTTGTAACCTACTGGACTGTGAGAAAATAAATTTCTCTTTGTTAAACCCATCCTCTTTTGGTATTTCTGTTGTGGCAGCACTAAATGACTAAGACACCTTGAATTGGCCCCTCACTCCTAGTCACAGGGACTAAAACAACAGCGAAGAGATGACTGTATCCACTGACCACTTCCAACTCTTGTCAATGGGCAAGAGACCTGGGTCCCACCACTCAGGCCTGTAGGAGTGGCAGTCCCAGCAATAACTGACCAATAGGTCAACATAAACAACTTCTCTGCCATTGCTACGTCATGGACCTATGATCCATTCAACCGCAGGATTTTAAAACTAGAAAAGACCCTGAAAAATCCAGTCCAAGCCCTTCATTTTACACATGGAGAATTGAGGTCTTGAAGATAAAATGCTACATCTTCAGAGATGGATTCGCCTACGGCCGGAGGAGTTGCAGCTTAGTGGTTAGGAATGTGAATTTGAGAGCTCAGAACTGGGTCAAGCCTTGGCTCCATCACTAAGTTAGCCATGGGTAGTGGCGTAATTAGGGGGTTTGACAACCAGAGCAGATTTTTTTTAATAATTTTTTAACAGTCTCCTCTTTAATATGGAAAAATTATTTTCAGTAATAACTACTAAACTAACTAACCCATTGCCATCGAGTCCATTCCGACTCACCGCGACCCTATAGGACAAAGTAGAATTGCCCCATAGGGTTTCCAAGGAGTGGCTGGTGGATTTGAACATCCGACCTTCTGGTTAACAGCCGAGCTCTTAACCACCGCACCACCTGGGCTCCATTTTTAATACTAATCATGAAATAAAAACACATATAAAACTGACCAGAAAAGAAACACAGCATCAATCTATGGACCAAAGTTTTTTAGTGGTTATCCTGGGGTGGGGAGGAGAGGTATTCAAAAGGACGGGGAGATGGGGAGCCATTGTTTGGGAAGCAGTAAGATTCTGTTTATGGTGATTAGAAACTGGGCAATGATTAAGGGAAATGGTTGCACAACATGATTAATGTCATTGATATCAATAAGTTGTACATTTGAAAAAGGTTGAATTGGCAAATGTTACGCTATATATATCTTTATAACAACAAACCAAGGCTATAATCTTTACGAAAGCAGATTGTCACTTCTTTCTCCTGCAGAGTGGATGGTGGGTTCGAACCACCAACCTTTCAGCTAGTAGCCAAGCACTTTAACCATTGCACCACTAGGGGTCCTTATAACAAAAACAACAAAAAAAAAGTAGCTTCTGAGGCTGCTTAAGTACAATCAAACACCTCATGGGATTTGGTTCCTTGGCTTGGAGGTTTAGGGTCATGGTTTTATGGGACATCCCAGTCAATTGGCCAAATATTGTTTGTAGTGTTTCTGTTCTACCTCCTAGTTCATTGCATAGCATCTGGGGTCTTAAAACCCTGCTAGAAGCCATTCCAGGTATAGTAATTTGTCTCTATTGGCCTAGAGCAACAGAGGAAGAAGAAAAGTCAAGTCAGGAATAGGAGGAGGAAATAGAACGTGTGTCAAATTGCCTTCATGAACAACTGCCTCCTTTGCCATGAGACCAGAAGAACTGGATGGTGCCCAGCTACTATTACTGATTGTTTTGATCAAAGATTCCAAAAAAGTATCCTGATCAAAAGGGGTATAAATTTGGAACAGAATTTCAATTTTTTTATGGAATCCAGACTTTCTAGAGCCACTGAAGCTAGCCAAAAACCTCAGTGCCGTATGACTCCCTATATCTATTGCCCTGAGATAATCTTTAAACCTTAAAGCGAAACTATCCCCTGAAGTCATCTTTAATCAAACAGTAGTTTAGCCAAATTAGAGTAAACAATGTCTGCCTTAAATATTGTGCTTTTTTAAAGAATTATCTATATATTGTCCATTGACAACAACTCAAAATGTTAGATGAAAAGTCTAAGGGGCAGGACAATGAGTTTATGTTAATGGTGGTGGAACAATTTGGAAAAGGATAGCAAGAATGGTTGCACAGCTTGAAGAATGTAATCAGTATCACTGAGCTGTACATGTAAAAGTCGTTGAATTGGTGTATGTTTTGCAGTATATATTTTCACCAAAAAAAAAGAAACACAGCAAAAATTATTTTTATTAAACTTCATGTAATCATGCCAGTAAATAAAATAATTATTATAATAAAAAAAGGAAAAAAGACTATTTATTCAATAGTTTTTGCATCTACATAACTACATAAAAGCTTGAACTTTGATCCTTTGGTTACAGGCTGATATAACATGTGTCAATAATTGCGGAGTAACTAATAAGTGAAATTTAGCAAAACCAAAATGTTTGCAAAAGGTATAGTTTAGGCAACTACTGAATTACACTATTACTATTACATGTTATTTTCTTGATTTGGTCTTCAATTTTAAAACAATGAATAATTAAGAATAAATTTCAACTTTAAGGATATTATTAAATTTAGTAAAATCTTATATAAACTAAATTTTACACTTACCAGACAAAAATATTACACCTGCCAGTTCATATTCTCTTTCACCGTTTCAAATTTTAAACACAAAACTCCAAGTGGTCACACAAAATGACAGAATTGAAGTAACTCAAGTTCTATTTCTTATTGATTACCAACTCTGCCCATGGCAGTATATTTCATATCTATTTCTTACACTCTGGAATGTGCAACACCACAAGGGTTACAGAGATGCAGGGCTACATGCCAAGAGAGCTTAAGCAACTCCAATCCCTTGGGGCCTTAATCTCCAAATGAATGTATACAGCTGAGTCAGTGAGCAGTTGCGTGCAAGGAGTAACCAGAGTTCTCCTGATTTCCATGTAGAATACAAACTTACTAAAGTACTGTGCTAGTTTGCAACATATATATGTACATGCATATATATAAAACCCATTGCTGGTGACTCGATTCAGGCTTATAACAGCCCTACAGGACAGAGTAGAACTGCCCTATGGGGTTTCCAAGGAGAAGCTGGTAGATTCAAACTGTCGACCTTTTGGTTAGCAGTCATAGGTGTAAACCACTGCACCACCAGGGTTCTGTACAAGTATGTATGTGGGTGTGTGTGTATATATATATGTGTGTATGTGTGTGTATATAAATGTGTGTATATGTAAGTATGTCTGTTTGTGTGTGCATATATATATAGATATAAAAATTCACTACCCATCTGTCAGTTTGTAGTACTATGGTGGCTTGCATGTTGCTATGGCACGGGAAGCTACTCAACCAGTATTTCAAATACCAGCAGGGTCACCCATGGTGGACAGGTTTCAACAGAGCTTCCAGACTTAGACTAGGAAGAAAGGCCTGGCCACCTATTTCCAAAAATTAGGGAATGATAAGGGTTACAACAGAACACTGCCCAATTTGCTTGCTTTGGACAAATCATTAGGAGGGATCAGTCCCTGGAGGAGGACATCGTGTTGAGTTAAGTAGAGGACCAATGAGGGCAAGACAGACCCTTGATAAGATAGATTGGCACAACGATGGACTCAAAGATGTCTGCGATCATTAAGATGATATAGGACCAGGCAATGTTTCATTCTGTTGGCCTGGGATTGCCTGAGTTGGAGCCAACTCAATGGCATCCAACATCAACAATGAAAAAAAAAATGCATAAAGTAATAAAACACCTAGGAATAAATCTAACCAGGGATGTGAAGGACTTATACAATGAAAACTATAAGACACTACTGAAAGAGATTAAAGAAGGCATAAATAAATGGAAAGATGTTCCATGTTCATGAACTCGAAGACTTAGTATTTTTAAGATGTCAATACCACCCGAAACGATCTATAGATTCAAAGCAATCCCAATCAAAATTCCAACAGCCTTCCTTACAGAAATAGATAAACCAATCCTCAACTTTATATGGAATGGCAAAAGGCCCCAAATAGCAAAAGCAATGTTAAAAGAGAAGAATAAAGTAGGAGAACTCACACTTCTTGATTTTAAAACATACTATACAGCTAGAGTAATCAAAACAGCCTGGTACTGGTATAGCAATAGACACATAGACCAATGGAATAGAACTGAAAGTTCAGAAATAAACCCACACATCTATGGTCAACTGATTTTTTACACAGGAGCTAAATTCATTCAACAAGGAAAGAAGAGCCTCTTCAATAAATGGTGCTGGGAAATTGTATTTCCACATGCAGAAAAATGAAACAGGATCTAGGTCTGACACCATATACAAATTCAAATGGATTAAAGACTTAAATGAACAAACTAAAACCATAAAATTCTTAGAAGAAAATGCAGGGGCAATGTTGTCAGGCTTAGCTTTCAACAATAAATTACCAAATTAGTAACAAAAGTACAAATAGCAAAAGACAAAATAAATAAATTGGACCTCATAAAAATTAAAAACTTTTGTTCATTAAAAGACTTTACCAAAAAAGTAAAAAGATAAGCTACTGACTAGGAGAATATCTTTAGAAATTATACACATGACGAGAATATAATAACCAAAATATACATAAATCTTTAACAACATAACAATAAAAAGAGAAATAACCCAATTAAAAAATGGGCAAAGGACTTGAATAGACATTTCACCAAAGAGAATATTCAAATGGCCACCAAACACATGAAAAGATGCTCAGTGTCATTAGCCGTCAGAGAGATGGAAATCAAAATCATAATGATATCATTTCACTCCCACTAGGATAGCTAAGCAGCCCTGGTAGAGTAGTAGTTAAGATCTCTACTGTTAACAGAAAGGTTGGCGGTTCAAATCCACCAGCTGCTCCTTGGAAACCCTATGGGGCAGTTCTACTCTGTCCTATAGGGTTGCTGTGAGTTGGAATTGACTTGACAGCAACCGGTTTGGATTTTTTATTTGTTTGTTTTTAAGGATGGCAAGGAAAAAAAAAAAAAAACAGAAAATAACAAATATTGGTGAGGATGTGGGGAAACTAGGACCTTTATTGTGGAAAATAGTGTGGCAGTTCCTCAAAAAACTAAAAAAGAACTATCATATGACCCAGCAATTCAACTCCTAGAAATATACCCAAAAGACTTTAAAGCAGAGACTTGTAAACCAATGTTCATTGCAGCACTATTCATAATAGCCAAAAAGTGGGAACAACCTAAATGCCTGTCAACAGATGAATGAATAAACAAAATGTGGTACATACATACAAGGGAATACTACTCAGCCAGTAGGAGAAATGAAATCTTGATACATGCTACAATATGGATACAGCTAGAAGATATTATGCTGAGCAAATAAGTCAATCACAAAGGGACAAATACTGTATGAACTTGCCTATATAAAAAGACAAGAGGAGCAGGAGGGGGAAAGGTGCCGATAATGGTGATGGAAAAATCTCATTGATTAAGGGCAGGGTTGCACAGCTGATTATTGTAATTGCTGTTAATAAGTTGTATGCTGTAAAAAGGTGAAATGGCAAAAGCTGTGTGATAGATGTATTTACAACAAAGGCTAAAAAAAAAAAAAGAGTAGCTGGTAAGGCTGCTTATGTACAACTAAAAACCTTATGAGATTTGCTATCTTGGTTTGGAGGTTTAAGGTCATCCCAGTTAACTGGCCTAATAACACGTTTAGTGCTTCTGTTCTGCCTCTTAGTTTGATGCTACCACCTGGGGTCTTAAAGCTTCAAAGCAGCCAACCAAGGCAAAACAATTGGTCATTACCTGGGACAACAGAGGAAGAAGAAGAGTAAGGACTAGGAGGAAGATATGGAATGTGTAGCTAATTGCCTCCATGAAAACTGCCTCCTTCGCCTAAGACTTTAAGAACTGGGTGGTGCCTGGCTACCATTACTGAACATTTTGATCAAAAATTCCATAGAATAATCCTGACCAAAAAAGGAAAATGCCGAACAGAATCTCAAATTCTCAAGGACTCCAGACTTTCTGGAGCCATGAAAGTTGGATGAACCTCTGAAGCTACTGCCCTGAGATAACCTTTAATAGCCCTTTCTTGAGTAACGGGTTATACGTTTGCCTGCCTACATTTTCTCTTTTCAGATTTCTTGGGAAGTTGCTTTCCCACTTTCAGTGTATGCTGCTGCCAGGTGGGGACCTGTATAACTGTTTGAAATGGAAGAAATGGACATGTGGCACAAATTACTGTTTTTACAGGGCTTGTAGTAGGTGTTGCATCCTGGAGGTGTGATTGTGGAAAACTTGTGTCTCTTTTGGCTTCTGTACAGCAACATAAGTCTTTAAAGTATATAGTGTGTTATTTGGAAGCTGCATTTCTTGCAATGATTCCAAGTTCACATGAATACCTATTTTCAGGTGCCATACATTGTACACACCTGTCAAGAGATCTAGAAGGTAATGGGACATATGTGTCCTACATAATATGTATCAAAATCCATATTTCACAATCAAATTTTAGAAATGCTCCTTGATTCAGCATGCCTTCCATTAATGAAAACAGATGGTATCAGCAAAAATATATATAGTTTTTTAATTTAATTCATACATGGAAGGATTAAGCCTTAAACCAAAAATATCCCCTGAAATCTTCTTAAAATGGAACAATAGTTAAAAATGTCTGCTTTGAGCTTTATGCTCTTTTAAGAACTATCTATATGGGATCACACTGACAACAGCAACTGGAAAGATCAGATAGAAACCTTAGGGGGCAGTGAGTTTATGTTAATGAGGAAGGGGCAACTCAGAAAAAGGGGGTGAGAATGGTTACATAGCTTGAAGAATGTAATCATTGTCATTAAATGATACATGTATAAACTGCTCAGTGGGTATATGTTTTGCTGTGAATACTCTCAACAATAACAACAAAATAAAATTATATAAAAATAAAAAAATCTTAAAAGAAATACGTAAAGTACTAAAATGGTGCCTGGCACATAATAAATGTTAATTGGCTATTCTAATTACTAATATTTATATCCTTCACAAGCTCAGAATCTCTTTTCCATTGTATCCAGGACACTGGCTTACTTAATGACTGCCCTGTCTTTTTTATGGGTTCAGTCCATGATGTTACTGTCCATATTACCCAAGGCTCTACCTTCAGCCTTCTGCCCTCTGCCCTTTCTCATCCACAGCCATGGCTGCAACTCCACCTGCATTTTAAGCATGCATCAGGTCTCCCAGTGAGGAGCCACCATCTCACTTGACAAAGCTGCCCACAGGGCTGCCCTAGAGTCGTTCAGTTAATTGCATATGATTATCTCCCCCCTTGGTATCTGACACCAGGACCAGTAGAACCTTGCATCCTTGGCTATGATCTCACAAAAGAAGTTTCTTTGGTGATTCATCAGCTGCTGATCCAGAAATTCCTCCCTTTTGAGCTAACTTCATCCAGGACAGAATATTGTCCCACCTTATAACTTTAATTTCCAGGGCACTTTAGTCTTAACCTCACCTTGGTGAACAGGCCACACATAGCCCAAAGTCAGGCCCTTTGCCTGAACCTATAACACATGAGCATTCCTGCCTCTCAAAGCCAGGTGAGAAGTGAGGGATGGGCAGGACAGAGCCACTTCCAGCCCTGGGAGGCATGCTGATTGCCCACCATGGCTAAGAAAGAACACAAGGGAAGTCAGCTTCTGAATCTTGCTCTCCTCCAGCTCGTCTTGTACAAGGCAGAGGATGCAGGCCAAACAGGAGAGAGGGGAAAAAAAGGGAGCAACTAACTTAGCCACATAGAGTCCCTGGGTGGTGCAATGGTTAATGCACTTGGCCTCTACAAAAAAGCTGGAAATCCAAGTCCACCCAGAGATGCCTCAGAAGAAAAGCCTGGTGATCTACTTTTGAAAAATCAGCCACTGACACCCCCTATGGAACACAGTTCTACCCTGACACACACGGGTCACCATGAGTCGGAGTCCATTGGATGGAAACTCTTTTTAGCTTAACAATGAAAATGGATAATTCAACACGTGTGTTTTCTATGTCATCTTTCTTACTTAAACCTACCCAAAAAGCTAAAGAGAAATATGTTAAAAAAGAATAAAAAGATCAGAACCACAAACGCAGAGACCTTCTCTTTTTCTGCTGCTGTATCCCCTACACCAAGCACAGTGATTTGTGTGTACTAAGTTCTAAAAATAAATATGTTGAATGAACACATTTTAAACTTCAACTGACATAACTGACTGTGAGTGCCAGCTACCACATTAAATCCCAAATGTGCCCGCATTTGAGGATAGATATCAATCTGTTAAATTTGAAGAACTGACAATAAAAGCATTAAATTTGGTGGCTCCATTTCAAGAGTGGTTCATATATAAAAGAGTAACATCAAAACCACACATTACATCAGTTTTTGAGGCTGGACTAACCTGCATAACTGCTCTGTTCAATAAGCAATTAAGTGTGAAGGAAATTCGTAGGACAGTGTATTAAGCCAACTCCTATCTTCAGCACAATTCCAACCTTCACCTATACAGCGGTGTTATTCAGCAGCTTTTCTGCTTCCTAGGGCCAGGAAAGGGGCCCTGGTGGTGCAAATGGTTAAGTGCTGAGCTGTTAACCGAAAGGTTGTTGGTTCAAACCCACCTAGATGCACCAAGGGAGAGAGACCTGGCGATCTGCTCCTGTAAAGATTATAGCCTAGAAAACCCTGTGGGGCAGTTCTACTCTCTAACACATGGCATCGCCATGAGCCAGAATCAATTTGCCAGCACCCCATAACAACAACAACAAGGGCTAGGAACTGTGCTGTGTGCTGGGGAAAATACAAGGCAAGGAGTCCAGTTAGGGGTTGAGAAGTCAGGTAATGAGCAGCAGAAAGCATCTACTTGATCAAAAGCAGATACAATGTAAAACTCGGTGCCCAATCCCACCAAGCCTCTTCCTCAGTCTTCTCATTCTCCACTGGGGTCCTGGTATATCCCAACTCACCTGGGATCATCAGGGAAAAATGGGTATAGTAAAGTCAACCCACTGCAGAAATGAGAGAAAAAAAGGAACTCTTCTGAATTTCCTCTAAACTTTTATACCTATTTTTTTTAAAAACAGCACTTAAACTTGGTATACAGTAAGACAAGAAAACTTGATAGGGTACTGAAACACCCTATTGTGTTGTTAGGTGCCATCAAGTCAATTCCGATGCATAGCGACCCCATGTGACAGAGTAATACTACTCCACAGGGTTTCCTAGGCTATAATATTTATGGATGAGCCCTGAAGGCTCAGTGGTTAAACACTCAGCTCCTAACCAAAAGGCTGGTGGTGCAAAACCACCATCCACTCCTGGAGAAAAATATAGCAATCTGCTTCCATACAGATTTACAGCCTTGGAAACCCTATGGGGCAGTTCTACTCTGTCTTACAGAGTCGCTATGAGTCAGAATTGACGTCACAGCAATGGGTTTCATTTTTTTTGTTTTTGTTCTTAATTTTTATGGGAGCAAATTGCCAGGTCATTCTCTCACAGAGCTGCTGGGTAGGATCAAACACCAACCTTTCAATTAGCAGCTGAGCATTTAACCATTGTGCCCCCAGAGCTCCTTCAAAACACCTTATGGTGGTAAAGAATTAACAATTTCAAAGAGCAATAAGCCTATCCGACACGTCATGGAGGATGCGATATATGATATTCACTATGCATTACATCCTGGATATTTTCACATCAGCAACCTTTATTTCCACAAGTCTTCAAGGGCAGTATGTCCCCATCTGACAAATGATGAAACTGAAGCTCACAGAAATTATGTCATTGACAAAAGGTCATTCGGCTCGTGACTGATAGAATAAAAACTTCTACACCAAGTGTATGGTGCCTCTTCTACTATACCTAACTTCCTTCCCTCTCTGGCTATTCTAAAACAGATAGTTTACACTGGTAGATGGTTTTCCACCATCATTTTTTCAAGAAATACGTAATTGAGGAGGCAGGGCCATGATAGCAGAATAGACAGATGCTTCCGGCAAGCCCTCTTACAACAAAGACCCAAAAAAACAAGTAAAACGAGTATATTTATGACAAGCTAGGAGCCCTGAACATCAAAGGCA
Organism: Elephas maximus indicus; assembly: GCF_024166365.1. Lineage (NCBI taxonomy): Eukaryota > Metazoa > Chordata > Mammalia > Proboscidea > Elephantidae > Elephas > Elephas maximus. The sequence continues at coordinate 56,859,202 of NC_064841.1, read as the reverse complement.
AGCTTAGAAAATGAACTAAGGGGTATGGGGAGAAAGAAACAGTTCAGAAGCGAAGAGGAGTCACAGGACCTGAATCACCGGAAGCCCTCAGGCATCATTCCCAGGAGCAGCTGTGACAGGCTGGTACTAGTCTTCGGCCACAGTTTCCTCAGGGAAAGCAGCCAGCCACACAGCCTAGTCACACCTCCAGAACCAGAAAAGAACAGCGCTCCCAGCAAAAGCTAAGTATTTGCATATATTTTACCGCGCCCTCCCCCCTCAGGCACCCAAGCTGTCTTCAGCAGCTGATTTCCCTGGGCCTGAGATAGGCCCTGTTGAGCACCTAGAGCCATCCTTCCAGCATTGGAGAAGGAATCAATTTGCAACTGGGGGGAAAGATAATTTGTAAGCTCCACTAACCAGGGGAGCTCAGGTCAAAAGTGGCTCCTGTCCAGGCATAAATGGTCTATGGCCTCTGAGTACCTTTCCCCTCTGCATGGACATGTGTGGGCCTATTTCAGGAGAATAGGCCCTTGTTGACAGACTACAACTGTTTCAGCTGTGCGGTGGAGAGGTGGGTGTTTGATGTTTGACATTGCTTTGCCTATTAAACAGGGTCCACACCTACCCACATCAGGGGCCTAAGGACTGGTGGCTCCACTCAGGTCACCGAGCCACCCTCAACAGGGGTCCAAAGATAACTGGTACCTCCCAGTCCTTACAACCAAAAACATTGGGTGCCCATGGCCCGTCTGCAGAACACACCCACCTGTACATTCCAGGGAAGAGGGACACGCTTTCCTCAGACACACTTGGGGACGATTCTCAGCCCTCTGCCTTGTTCAGAGTGTGACACCCTGCTGCAAACAGATACCAGTACCCACACCAAGCACCCCTGACCCTCTAAGACTGTAGGACAGACCTTGTACCTCACACTTGATAATCAGCTACCTGGACACCTGAGCTGAATTCATACAAGAAAAGTGAATGGACTCTTAGACTGATATACCTGATAACAGCTCTAGCCATCTGGGGACAGGACATCAGAGCTCCAAAGGCAAAAATAATCAAGCTAGCTAACTCAAGCAACACTTTTGGGCATATCAAAACAAAAAAAAAGCAGGACATGGTAAGCAAACATAAAATAAACCAATACAATAACTTATAGATGGTTCGGAGACAACAGTCAATATCAAGTCACATAAGGAAACAGAGAATGATTGCCTCAACAAGCTCTCAAAACAAATAATCAAGGGATCCTCTAGATGAAAGTGCATTCCTGGAATTACCAGAGGCAGAATACAAAAGATTAATATACAGAACCCTTCAAGACATCAGGAAGGAAATGAGGCAATATGCAGAACAAGCCAAGGAGCACACAGATAAAGCAGTTGAAGAAATTAAAAAGATTATTCAGGAACATAATGAAAAATTTAATAAGCTGGAAAAATCCATAGGCAGACAGTAATCAGAAATTCAGAAGATTAACAATAAAATTACAGAAGTAGACAACTCGAAAGAAAGTCAGAGAAGCAGAATTGAGAAAGTGGAAGGCAGAATTTCTGAACTTCAAGATAAAGCACTTGGCACCAATATATTTGAAGAAAAATCAGATAAAAGAATTTTTAAAAATTGAAGAAACCTTAAGAATCATGTGGGGCTCTATGAAGAGAAATAACCTACGAGTGATTGGAGTACCAGAACAGGGAGGGATAACAGAAAATACAGAGAGAATTGTTGAAGATTTGTTGGCAGAAAACTTCCTTGATATCGTGAAAGATGAGAAGATATCTATCCAAGATGCTCATCGAACTCCACATAAGGTAGATGTTAAATGAAAGTCACCAAGACATATTATAATCAAACTTGTCAAAATCAAAGATAAACAGAGAATTTTAAGAGCAGCTAGGGATATACAAAAAGTCACCTACAAAGGAGAGTCAATAAGAATAAGCTCGGACTACTCGGCAGAAACCATGCAGGCAAGAAGGCAATGGAATGACTGACATAAAGCACTGAAGGAAAAAAATTGTCAGCCAAGAACCATATATCCAGCAAAACTGTCTCTCAAAAATGAAGGTGAAATGAGGACATTTCCAGATAAACAGAAGTTTAGGGATTTCATAAAAACCAAACCAAATCTACAAGAAATACTAAAGGGAGTTCTTTGGTTAGAAAATCAATAATATCAGGTATCAACCCAAGAATAGAGCACTGGGCAGAGCAATCAGAAGTCAACCCAGGCAGGGAAATCAAACAAAACAAAGCAAGGTTAAAAAAAAAAAAAAAGCTCAAAACAGGGTACCAGCAGTGTTATTATAAAAGAGAAGACAACATTAAAACAATAAAGAGGGACTAAGAAATGTAATCATAGATCTTCTACATGAAGAGGAAGATACAGTGATACAAAGAAATAAAAGTTAGGTTTAAATTTAGAAAAATAGGGGTAAATAATAAGGTAACCACAAAGGAGACAAACTATCCTACTCATCAAAATAAAATATGAGAAAAAAAACAGACTCAGCAGAAACAAAATCAACAACAATGAATATGAGGAAAAGACAATATATAAAGAAAATCTACTCAGCACAAAAGAAACTGTCAACAACGCACCAAAGAAGACATCAAAATGACAGCACTAAATTCATACCTATACATAATTACACTGAATGTAAATGGACTAAATGCACCAATAAAGAGACAGAGTGTGGCAGAATGGATTAAAAAACACAATCCGTCTATATGCTGCCTACAAGAGACACACCTTAGACTTAGAGACACAAACTAACTAAAACTCGAAGGATGGAAAAAAATATATCAAGCAAACAACAATCAAAAAAGAGCAGGAGTGGCAATATTAATTTCTGACAAAATAGATTTTAAAGTTAAATCCATCATACAGGATAAGGAAGGATACTATATAATGATTAAAGGGACAATATACCGAGAAGATATAACCATATTAAATATTTATGCACCCAACGACAGGGCTGCAAGATACATAAAACAAACTCTATCAGCATTGAAAGGTGAGATAGCTCCACAATAATAGCAGAAGACTTCAACACACCACTTTTGGTAAAGGACAGGACATGCAGAAAGAAGCTCGATAAAGACACAGAAGATCTAAATGCCACAATCAACCAACTTGACCCCGTAGACATATGCAGAACACTCCACCCAACAGGAGCCAAGTACACTTTCTTTTCTAGTGCGCATGGAACATTCTCTAGAATAGAGCACATATTAGGGCATAAAGCAAGCCTTAGCAGAATCCAAAACATTGAAATATTACAAAGCATCTTCTCTGACCATAAGGCCATAGAAGTGGAAATCAATAACAGGAAAAGCAGGGAAAAGAAATCAAACATTTGGAAACTGAACAATATCCTGCTCAAAAAAGACTGGGTTATAGAAGACATTAAGGATGGAATAAAGAAATTCAGAGAACCCAATGAGAATGAAAACACTTCCTATCAGAACGTTTGGGGCACAGCAAAAGCAATGCTCAGAGGTCAAATTTATATCAATCAATGCATACATACAAAAAAAAAAGGCCCGAAATCAAAGACTTATCCCTACGACTTGAACAAATAGAAAGAGAGCAACAAAAGAACCCCTCAGGCACAAGAACAAAACAAATAATCAAAATTAGAGTAGAACTAAATGAAATAGAAAACAGAAACACAACTGAAAGGATCAACAAGACCAAAAGCTGGTTCTTTGAAAAAACTAACAAAATTGATAAACCACTGGCCAAACTGACCAAAGAAAAACAGGAGAGAAAGCAAATAACCCAAATAAGAAATGAGATGGGCGATATTACAACAGACCCAACTGAAATTAAAAGAATTACATCAGATTACTACGAAAAATTGTACTCTAACAAATTTGAAAACCAGAAGAAATGGATGAATTCCTAGAAACATACTACCTACCTCAACTAACACAAACAGAGGTAGAACAACTAAATAGACCCATAACAAAAGAAGAGACTGAAAAGGTAATAAAAAAACTCCCACCAAAAAAAAGCCCTGGCCCGGACAGCTTCACTGCAGAGTTCTACCAAAGTTGCAGAGAACAGTTAACACCACTACTACTCAAGGTATTTCAGAGCATAGAAGAAGACAGAATACTCCCACACTCCTTCTATGAAGCCAGCGTATGTATGCCTGATACCAAAACCAGGTAAAGACACCTCAAAAAAAAAGAAATACGTAATCATTAAAAGTTCTCCTTGACACCCTCAGGCAAATACTAGAAGTAATCTTAAAAGTCAGATTCACTGCAAAAAGAAAATGTTTCTTGTTTGTTCCTTAAATAAACTCATCCTCCTCAATTTGCACCTCACCTGTAATCTCTACCATGACATGTAGAGGGGCCCTGGTGGCGCAGTGGTTAAGATCTAAAAAGCAAGCAACAGCAATATCAAAACTTATAAAGTACTCAGTATGTGCCAGGTTCTGTTTAAAGTTCTTTACCCATGTTAACACTCTTAATGCCCATAACAACCCTAAGAAATATGTGCTGTAGGATGCAGATGGCAATGGATGAGGGCCACCTTCAACATAATCACCCACAGTGCTCCTTCAGACAGACTTCAGAGCCCTGCCCCACACCAAAGGAATTTTGGGTAAAAGGAGAAAGCATGGATCTACCTTTTTAACAAGCACCCTAGATTTTCTTATGCAATGTAACGTTTTTTAAAAAAAAATACCTGATGTATGCAGCATGGTCTCACCAACCAGACTGCCTTTATGTGCATGTAACACGACATGAAGGGCCCATTTCAGCTGGCAGAGTACGAATCACTCTTCTTAAAACAAGCATTCCAAGAATGAGGAACTGAGGGCAAAAATCAATTCCCAGCACTGTTGTAAAGATTCCGTAACAATGCATTTGCTCATTTTATGGGGAACACGTGGCTGTTGTTAGATGCTGTCAAGTCAATTCCAACTCACAGTGAGCCCATGTGACAGAGTTTTCTAGGCTGTAATCCTCACGGAAGCAGGTCACCAGGTTTTTCTCCCACAGAGCCAATGCATGGGTTTGAACTACCAACCTTTCAGTTAGCAGCCTAGCACTTAACCATTGCACCACCAGGGCTCTTTTATGGGAGACATTTTAGTGGGAGATTTTCTTTAAAGTCCTACTAAGCAGAGACAACATCTTAGAAGTAACTGCATAGCTATCAACTCTGCAGAACCACACCACAGCTCTATTCATTATGTATGGGGACATTATTTCATGGATGTATGGGGACCTGTTTTATGCTGTTTAAAATGTTCTTAGTTGCCATCAAGTCTGCCCCAACTCATGGTACTTCATGTACAACAGAAGGAAACGTTGCCCAGTCCTACACCATCCCCAATTTTTAAATATTCAGTGTATTTCAAAAAGTAAACAGCACATGAGTTTCTTTAAAAGCTAGATGCTCTCACTGAATTCATTTTTACTAATGGTGCTATCTCAAAATTCATGAAGTCCCTTGGCACAATGGTCCAAAAAAATATGATGAATAATCAGTTTATCTTCAACTGCTATGTGAAAAAAAAATGTGCTTGGCTCTAAAGAATGTCAAACTAGTATTTTCAAAGTATTCATATAGAAAATACTATGATATAAAATGGAGATCGTTTAACTTTCTTACAAGTTACCCTGTCATCCCAAAATCCTTAAAAATCATGGGTCGGCTTCACAAAATACTTATTTACTAAATACCAAATGCCAGCACTGTACTGAAAATAATTTTTTGTCTAGTTAAGTATATGATATACAAAAAAAAATTTTTTTTGGAATGCTGTATTGTGCCCCGAAGCAACCAAAGAAAATAAATAACAAATGGATCACAAAACTAGAAATACACAGTCCTCAGAAAGTGAACTAGAAAACACATGAAAAGATTATCAGAAGTTGACTGACAGCCTCCAGCTCTGTCAGCATCTCCTCAAACTTCATACCTATTAATATGGAGTTTAAGATTTTTCAGGTTCTAAAGCGGGAAAAAATGGAAATGCTTTCCAACCCTTGTTTCCATTTTTGTTTCATATAGGAACCCTGGTGGCACAGTGGTTAAGAGCTACAGCTGCTAACCAAAAGATCGGCAGCTTGAATCCACCAACCACTCCTTATAAACCCTATGGGGCAGTTCTACTCTGTCCTATAGGGTCACTATGAGTTGGAATCGACTCAACAGCATTGGGTTTGGTTTTTGGTTTACAAGAGCCATGTAAATCAAACCGGTTGTCAACTTCATGACATAAAAATATTCTTTGCCAAAGGTATGATAGAAGAGCTAACATAGGAGGAAACCACAAATACTCTTTGGGACAATTCTGAAAAGCACGTCTCTATGAATGTACACGTGGCTGTTATGCTAAACATTAGGAGTGCTATAAATTTGAATGTGTGTCAAAAACAAGATTTTGTCATAGTGACTAAGAATGTCTACCATTGCTTAAGGACCAAGTGCTGCTTTTCATATGCAACCTACAACCTATGATCAACATCTGGAAGTCAGAGAAGCCTCAGTGTAAGAACTTGAACATCACCTCACCGTGGGCTAGAATGATTGACAGGTGAATTCATATGTTCCCACTGGAGACAAACACTTATAAATATGTGCAACGAATTGACTGCTTTTGAAAAAACAAAAGACTGTAACACCTAAAATTAAATTGTTTTGTGTTACTTAAATATATACAAACACAAATCTAGCTACATGAACCTTATGTTTTTAGCTCTTACGCAACTATAAATACAACATAAATTTACAAAATAAATAAAGTATAAGAGTTAAGAGATTGGATACTAGAATTGGAATGTATGAGTTCAAGCTCTAGTTCCACCATTTATTAATTACGTGTCTTTTTAAACATTAATTAATCTCTCCAGGCCTCGGTTTCCTCATCTGTAAAACAGGAATGATAATTCATATTACATAGATAGCTTGATAATTCCATGAAATAATCCATATAAACCAGTAATAAGTGCTCAGGAAATGTTAACCATAATTTTATTGCTTTCATTATTGCACCAGGCAAATCTGCTGCAAAAGACCTCTTCAAAGTGTTGAAAAGCAAATAGGTCACTTTGAGGACTAAGGTGCGCCTGACCCAAGCCATGACATTTTCAGTCACCTCATATGCATGCAAAAGCTGGACAATGAATGAGGAAGACCAAAGAGGAATTGATTTCTTTGAATTATGGTGTTGGCAAAGAATACTGAATATACTATGGACTGCCAGAAGAACGAACGAGTCTCCCTTGGTAGAGGTACAGCCAGAGGGCTCCCTGGAAGCTAGGATAGCTAGATTTCATCTCACGTACTTTGGACATGTTATCAGGAGGGACCAGTCCCTGGAGAAGGACATCACGCTTGTTAAGGTAGAGGGCCAGCCAAAAAAAGAGGAAGGCCCACAACAAGATGAACTGACACAGTGGCTGCCACACTGGGCTTAAACATAGCAACAAATGTGAGAATGGCGCAGGATTGCAGTGTTTCATTCGGAACCAACTGAACTACACCTAACAACAATTATTACAAAACCAAGTAAAATGCAAATTCAACTGAGAAATAAAAAGTTTGTATAGAAGCCAGATAAATTAAAAATATTAAATAAGACTGAAGGTGTATGTATGTATATGTGTGTATATTTATGCAAAATGGTGGAAGGAGGTTGGTAGCTGTATCAATAAAAATCTTTATTATATTGTTTTATGCTGCAGATTTCTCTGACTTCACAGTACCCACAACGTTGGGCTTACACACACAGCTAAGACCTCCATCCACATAGAGAAAAACTGGTTCCACGTACACACATACTTCTCCCTCCGGTACTTAAAATTAATCGTTTTTCCGTGGAGTTGATTCCAACTCATAGTGATGCTGTAGGACAGAGTAGAACCACCCCATAGGGCTTCCAAGGCTGTACCATATTTTTACCCAAATAACACACTCCTTCTATGTTTGTTTGCCAACTGTGCCCTCCTCACTGCAAAGTATTTTTGTAACTGCACTATGTTAATGTTTTTACAGTAACATGTAAAACAAATAGGCATAGTGGCACTTATGAAAATACCTCACGGGGGAGGGAGTGGTTGGCAAACAAATGTAGAAGGTGTGTGTTATTTGCATCAAAATACGGTAATCTTTACAGAAGCAGGCTGCCATAACTTTCTCCCAAGTTGCAGCTGGTGAGTTTGAACCACCAACCTCTCAGCTAGGCCAGGCACTTAACCACTTCACCACCTGGGCTCCTTGTACTTAAAATTACTTCTCCTGAAATGTCTAAGTGTGTACAAGTAGTCCCCGACTTATGACATATTCAAGTTACGATGAACTGCGTTTAAGACTTTTCTTTTTTCTTTTTTTTTATGGACCACGTACAATGTTGTGGTGCATTATTTGTTGATGTTATCATTCCCAGATGTTCACTCACAGATGTTCAAAGATCGAACTTATAAAGATACTGATAATAAAAGGTAATAATAATGAAAACTTGAAAAAAAAAAAAAGAGGTATTTGACTTACGTCAGAACCAACTTATGATGCAGTTATCAGAAAGGGATCCCATCGTAAATCGGGGACTACCTATACAGTGAAAAAAACTTAATCAAAATACGCATGGTGATGGAAATGTGACAGCTAGGAGGGGAAAACTGTCATATGGAAGGAAGTTCATGATTCTACTTCTCCTTGGCATAGTCATTATCTAAAATAATTTATTCTGCTACATCAGCCCTGGAATGATTAATGAACTCTAATTTGTAAAGGTAGCATTAAAAATTAATATGAGGCAATTTTAACAACACTGGAATACTGGGGAGTAATTATGATCCCACTCAGCAAATAGCTGTACTCTTTTAAAATATAGAGCTCTATTTTAAAAATTGTCCAAGTTTGATAACACATTTCATGCACTAGACAGTACTATTTTCAAAACCTCCACCCTTTACTGGAGTAAAGATAAAAGAGTAATTCTTTGATGGGATAATTTAAAGATTTCTCTATATAATTAGATCTACAATTAAGAATTCAGATTAATTATTTTGCCATCATGACAAATTCCCTTAGGATATTCAAAGCAGAGTCCTAGTGCTGAAAAGCTGACAGCACGAAACATGGAAAACAGATTAAAAAAAGAGGGGAGAGAGAAAAAACACAGGCTTCATACTCACAATTCAATTCAATCTAGTTATCCATCTGGACAAAGTTTAAGGTTTTTATCATTCTGTAGTAAAGAATCTTGATTGGTGTTTCATTGCGGGGTGGAAATTTGTGGGAAGGGATAGGAAATAATGGACTTATTGTGAATTTATGCCCAACTTTGTTTTCTCAGTCCCCCAAAAGGAGAAGTTGACTTCTCAATTTAACAATACATACACACACGTGCGCAGTCAAACATATCCCAGCCCTGTCTTATGCTCTTAGCACAACTGGCTTGCTTGTAGCAGTTGCAGGCAAGAGACCACACCCATTGCTGTTGAGTCTATTCTGAGAGCAGCCCTACAGGACAGAGTAGAACTGCCCCACAGGGTTTCCAAGTAGCGGTTGGTGGATTTGAACTGCCAACATTTTGGTTAGCAACGGAGCTCTTAACCACTGTACCACCAAGGCTATGCAACAAATAATGATGAAATAGAAAATCCTTCAAAATAACAGTAACAACATCCCAACTCAACTCCAAATCATTTTTAGCTTCGTCTACCATAAAATTAACAACAATAACAACAAAAAAAAAAATTGCCATCAAGTCAATTTCATCTCATACAGAGCCTATATAGGACAGAGTACAGCTTTCCCATAGTGCTTCCAAGGTTATAAATCTTTACAAAAGCAGACTGCCGCATCTTTCTCCCACAAAGTGGCTCCGGGTTTTAAGAGCTGTGCCACTAACCAAGTGGTCAGGGGTTTGAACTCACCAGCAGCAACAGGGGAGAAAGATGTGGCAGTCAGCTTCTGTAAAGATTACAGCCTTGGAAATCCTGTCGGGCAGTTCTACTCTGTCCTATAAGGTAGCTATGAGTCGAAATCAACTCAACAGCAATGGATTTACAATAAAACAATAATGATTAATCAAAGTCCATTATTTCAGTTTTAAAGAGCTACTTTCATTTAAAGGGTAGATCAGTGTTTAAGTGATCAAAACGAACCTCATAGATTTCAGAGTTCAGGAAATTTCTCTGTAAAGCACCTCTGCATCCCAACAAAGGTCAGGCCTCTCCTTTTGTTCTAAGCATTGTCCCTCTTAAAAGGCTTGCTGATGAGCATTTCTTACAGAAGGCTGTTGCTGTCTGTTTAGTGGCTCAGCTGTAAGTAGTAGAATAAACACTTAGAATCAACTTTCTATATAACCACGTGAAGACCCACATGGCTAAACTATGAGCACAGAACCTTCCGCAGTCCACTTTGCTACCTGCTTTTTCTTTTTTTTTAATTTTTTATTGTGGTTTAGGTGGAAGTTTACAGAGCAGATTAGTTTCCCATTTGACAGTTTGTACATAAAGGGTCCCATGACATTGGTTGCATTCCCCTCAATGTGTCAGCACTCTCCTCTCCCCATCTCTGCCCTGGGTTCCCTGTTTCCTTTTGTCCTGATTTTCTACCGCTTCCTGCCTTCTCATCTTTGCTTTTGGGCAATTGTCCTTTTGATCTCATATAATCGATTGTTCTGAGGAACAATTTCCTCTCAGGTGTTATTGTTTATTTTACACCACCCACCTTTTTCAACCTCTACACAGATTAAGGAGCCCTGGTGGTACAACGGTTAAGCACCGGGCTGCTAAATGAAAAGTTGGTGGTTCGAACCCACGCAGGGACTCAGTGGGGGGAAGACCTGGTGATTTGATCCCATAAAGATTACAGCCTATAAAACGCTATGGGGCAGCTTGCGTGAGGTCGCTATGAGTAAAAAATGGAATCCACGGCACCTAACAACAACATACAACTAGACTGGATGTCATGTAAACCCTTAGTGTCATCATCCAGGGGAATGCTGTGTAACTCCCAGAAAGTGCGTGTTTTCTTATCTTGCCAGCACAACAGAGAAGTGAAGATTGCCCGTCCCTTCCAGACCATCTCCTACTCAAAATCACGTCTGTTACCAATAAAGGCTCCCAAACCTTTTCCAAACTATCTGACACAGAGACGAGAATTTAGCACTTAGTTCCCACCCTCCCGGATACTTCTGGTAAAACTCTTTCATCTTTTTATTTTGAGATAATTTTATACTTACAGAAGAGTTGCAAAAAGAGTGCCAAGCAGTTCCCATGTACCCTTCACCCCCGCCCACGTGTTAACATTTTATATCACCACAGTACGATTACCAAAACTAAGAAAATAACATTGGCACAATACTAATTAAACTACAGGTTTTATTTGAATTTCACCATTATTCTACCACTGTCTGCTTTTCTGTTCCAGGATCTGATTCAGGAATCTACATGGCATTTGGTTGTAATGTCTCCTTAAAAAAAAAAAAGCAGTTACCCTCAAGTCCATTCCAACTCATGGCAAGGCCATGTATATCAGTAAAACTGTGCTCCGTGGGGTTCTCAATGGCCATGACTTTTTGGATGTAGATCACCAGGCCTTTTTTCTGAGGTGACACTGGGTGGATTTGAATGATCAGCCTTTCAGTTACTAGCCAAGTGTTTAACCCAGGAACTCCTTAGTATCTTCAAGTTCAGATTCAGTGCTAACTCGTTTTTCACAAATCCTGATGCTTAATTCTTTTTATCAGTAAGAATCAGAAATGCTTCCAAGTTCACAAGGGACAATAAGAGTTAACAGAATTTAGGGATGGGAGAGAGGAGAAATAGGTACTGACCAAATTGCCCAAACTAAATGCTTTAATCTGTTTTTATGAATGGGAGAATGGCGTAGATGTTTCTTTGGTCAAATTCAATCCATGCTTCTTATCATCCTCACAGGATCAGCTTGATAAAGAAATCACCGTGCAAGTCTGTTCTCCTAGACATTTGCTGTTTCCTTAGAAACATCAAATACAAAACTGGCCCCTGGCTAGCATGCTTTGCTGTTTCTAAAAATACAATTGAAGAAAGCTCACTCAGTCACCCTGGTATGTACAATGCCAAAGGTCCTTTAATTTGAATACTTTCATCTGCAGGTTGCCTTAATATTCTCGTACAGGGGCTAAACACAATAAAAGTTCTAACTACTAGACTTTTTAATGGCATTAATTATTGCTGGTATAGATAAATTAAGCACTCACAGTGCCTGGTTTGCAGATTAACCAAGTATAACCAAATTAACCCAGTTGCCATCGAGTTGATTCCAAGTCATAAGGACCCTATAGGACAAAGCAGAGCTGCCCCATAGGGTTTTCTAGGTTTTAATCTTTATGGAAACAGACTGCCACATCTTTCTCCCACAGGGCGCCTTGTGGGTTTGAACTGCTGACCTTTTGGTTAGAAGTCGAGCACTTAACCACTGTGTCACCAGGGCTCCTTAACCAAGTAAATCTGACTCTAAAATAAAAACAGCACACACAGAAAGAACATCTTATGGGTGCTTTTTTTTATATATATAATTGTACTTTAGATGAAGGTTTACAGAGCAAACTGCTTGTCATTAAATAATTAGTATACACATTGTTTTGTGACATTGGTTACCAACCCCACATGTCAACGCTCTCCCTTCTCGACCTTGTGTTCCCTGTTACCAGCTTTCCTGTCCCTTTCTGCCTTCTAGTCCTTGACCCAGGGCTGGTGGTGCCCCTTTGGTCTCCTTTTGTTTTATGGGCCTGTCTAACCTTCGGATGAAGGGTAAACCTCAGGAGTGACTTCATTACTGAGGTAAAACGGTGTCCGGGGGCCATACTCTCAGAGTTTCTCCAGTCTCTGCCAGGTCAGTAAGACTGGTCTTTTTTTGCAAGTTAGAATTTTGTTCTACATTTTTCTCCAGCTCTGTCCAGGACCCTCTATTGTGATCCCTGTCAGAGCAGTCAGTGGTGGTAGCCGGGCAGCACCTAGTAGTACTGGCCTCAGTCTGGTGGAGGCCGTAGCAGTTGTGGTCCATTAGTTCTTTGGACTAAACTTTCCCTTGTATGTTTAGTTTTCTTCTCTCTCCCTTGCTCCCAAAGGGGTGAGACCAGTGGAGTATCCTAGATGGCTACTCAGGCTTTTAAGAACCCGGACACTACTCACCAAAGTAGAATGTAGAACATTTTCTTTATAAACTATGTTATACCAATTGAGCTAGGTGTTCCCCGAGACCATGATCCCCACAGCCCTCAGCCCAGCAATTCAGTCCCTCATGGAGCTTGGATATATCTATGTACAAGCAATTACTTTTGATGAGGATTTTTAATACTTTCAAAGCTTGTCGAACTTGATAAGATTATCTGTGTAAACACTGGTTCTTTAAAAGAATAATCTGTACTTAAAAGGAAGTTATGATTCTTACTATGATATTGATACAGTTTCTTTGTTAAAATGAAAGAAGCTCGAGTGTGAAGACCAGCTCTTACCTAAATTCCATAGCTTTAAAATGTTTAGCGGAGAATCATTCGTCCTCTCAGTACTCAACATTAGATCTGTTTTTGTTGTTAGCTGCCATCAAGTCAGCCCACAACTCATGGCAACCCCATGCACAACGGAAGGAAATGTTCCTGGTCCTGCAGCATCCCGTGATCGAGTGCATATCAGACCATTGTGATCCACGCGGTTTTCACTGGCTGGTTTTCAGAAATACATCACCAGGCTTTTCTTCCTAGTCTGTCTTAGTCTGGAAGCTCCACTGAAGTCAGAAAATGCTGTTCTAGAGACATCCAGCCTCCTGAGCCATATAGCCTTCAACAAAGTCAGACACCACCGATTCCATAACTTGGCATGAGCCCCACTGCCCCCATGTGGTCCCTCCTTTCCAGAAATTCCGATTTAGAAGCAAACAATCCGGGATAGATACCCCATACCACTGCCTCTAAAATAAACCATTAACCTATTCTCAAGAAAAAATACATTAAAACAACAAATCTGTTTCAACTCTGTTTTTAAAAAATATTCCTTTGACTATCCTTATCAACTTTCAGCAAACATTCATGGCCAAGATAAAAAAGCCTTATAAAATATCTTTTTTCTAAAACTTGACTTCAGTAACATTAAAGTACTAAAATAATGTGCTCAACATTTTGTAAAATCCTTAAATTATAATCCTAATAAGTTTTATAATAAATTATTTTATGAACTACAAGTCACTGGTAACCATTAGTAATTCCTATTAAAATACACAGTCAAGGTAAACCAACTACTCACAAGGCCATTTTATAGTACATCAAGGGCCACGTTTTAATTTCTAAGACCTTATCCACCATATTCTGAAACTTATGCTCATTGTACAAGCCATGAACTCAAAAACTTTACAAATTTTAGTATCTAATATAATTCACTAATTAAACTACCAGTATACACTTATGTTATTGTTAGTTGTGGTCAAGTTGGGTCTGACTCATAGCGACTCTATGTATAGCAGACCTATTATATGTATTTAAAATAGTTGCCTGGTCCTGTGCCATCTTCATGATCATTGGTAATACACTTATTTAAAGAAGAAGAAAAAAAAAAACCCACTCCCATGGAGTCGATTTCAGCTCATAGTGACCCTATAGGACAGAGCAGAACTACCCCATAGGGTTTCCAAGGCTATAATCTTTACAGGAGCAGACTGCCATAGCTTTCTCGTGCTGTGCGGCTGATGAATTCATACTGCTGACCTTTCATTTAGCAGCCGAGTGCTTAACCACTGTGCAACCAGGCTCCAATACACTTAGATAAAGCTTTAAATAGAGGGCATAGGTGGTATCTGCCTGCTTCATTCCTAGCCAACTCACTGTGCATCTCTACTTCCCAAGGAAAGTACAAATGAAAGTCTACAAGAGGTAGCCACTTGAAATCTAGCTGGCAGATAACACAATCAGTCTCAAAAGTCAGCTTTGACTCATGACTACAGAATAGGTAGTAAGGCCCATTACCATGGCTCTTAAAAATCTGTACCTTCCACAGAAACTAGAGAATTTAGAGAAAAACAAAAGACCCCTATTTCATTCTTCAGGCTTTACGCATGCCTGAATGGTACCAACATGAAAGGAACTAACAGGAACTAGGCAAAAATACTACTTGAAAACATATTAAAGTTTAGAAAGAAAAGTAACTCTTCAATTCCTGTTACCTTATAATTTTTACCTTTTTTAAAAAATTCAACAGAAACACATATGAGGAGGTATGGATAATGGAACCGTATTAGCATTGCAGGACTCCAGAGGTGCTCTGTATTTTTTTAAATGACAGCTTGATAGAGATACAATTCACAAACCACACAATTCATTCATTTAAAGTTTACAATTCAATGGTTGTTAGTACATTCACAGAATCGTGCAATCACCACCATCAATCAATTTTAGAACATTTTCCATCACCCCAAAAACAAACCTCATATACATTAACAGTCAAGCCCCATTTCCCACCCCCCCTCCCCACCACCACCACAATCACTAATCTACTTTCTGTCTCAATAGATGTGCCTGTTCTGGACATTTCATATAGATGGAATCATAATGTATGTGATCTTTTGTATCTGTCTTCTTTTACTTATCAGAATGTTTTCATGTTGTTGAAGCGTGTACCAGGACTTCATTACTTTTAATGGCCAAGCAATATTTATTTATCCATTCACTTGGTGGACATTTGGGTTGTTTCCACTTTTTTACTATTATGAATAATGCTGGTATGAACATCCTTCCATCTCTCTTGGGCATATACCCAGGAGTGGATCCTGGGTCATATGGTAACTCTGTGTTTAACCTTCTGAGGAACTGCCAGGCTGTTTCCACAGCAGCTGGACCATTTTACATTCCCACCAACAGCATATGAGGGTTCTGATTTCTCCACACTCTCACCACCACTTGTCTTTTGATCAGAGCCATTCTAGTCAGTGTGAAGTGGTAATTCCTCGTGGTGATGAATATCTTAAAACGGGGTCACTCCCTCTGGAATGGCCCCAGCTATCCTTATTCCCAGATGGTCATTCTTAAAGCCCAAAATAAAGCTAGGGTAATCTAACAGTCCCTGAATAAATGAAGGTATCACCTCCACATAACACACACTGTTGTTCTACCCTAAATTCTATCAAACTGCAATACAACAGTCAGAGCCCTTTCTAAATAAAGATGCCAGGCTCAGCAGCCTGCACAAATGCTAATGCTGTAGTGGAATACTGAAATATACAACAACTACAAAGTTTTGGCCAGAGCTTGCAAGACAGAGCCCTGCCTCAGAATCCAGGTTTGCCCATAACCACTAACCAGTGTCACCTGGCCAACCACTTAACCGCTCTGCACCTCGGCAGTGTTCTCTGCAGCTCCCGGCACTACATCACCTGAAGACACTCCCAGACAGAAAGTTGTCCAAGCCTGAAAGTTTAATGAAATTTGAAAACGTCCTAATAACAACACTTAAAGAGCTAGTGTTGCACGGCAGAGAATTTGGGCTTAATACAATAGTCAGACTGGCCTGGGTCCACTTCTGGTTCAGCCATTTATCGCTTATAGGTACATTCCTCAACAGCTTTGTATCTCCATTTCCTGATTTGGAGGCAACATTGCTTTCTCCAGGAAAAAGAGCTTATGAAAATTCATTAAGCTAGCAGAGTAAAAGCATCTGTCATAGTGGCCAGCAAAAAGAAGACACTTAAATGTTCGCTCCGGTCCATCTTTCTGCTAACTCCGTTTCTACAGAGGCAAAGTTTCCCAGCAAATAAAGACCTCTTAACAAAAGCTGTGGGCCACTCAGAGCTCTGATCTGTGGGATTTGGTATAAAGCACTTCCCTACATTACACTCTACAAATTGCTAAGGAGTGTTATCAATTTGGGCTTAAACCAGACTAAAGGGAATTTCTGGCAGTGAGCCAAGGCATGAAACGATAAGAGACTTGACTTTTGTCAGTGAACATAAGGGTTAGGGGACAGGCTGGGCAGTGAACAGGTAAGAGGGAAAGAAAGGTGAAGGCTGTATTCGCTTGACCCCATTGGAAGCCGAGGAAACACTGGAAGGCTTTAAAGGAGAGAAGGCGGGGAGGAGGGGCTGGAGGATGTAGATGGGCGCGGGCTGGATAGATACGTGGGAAGATGACAACTGGAAACGCACTACCATCCCAACTGTGACTCCCCTGCTTCCGCCCTCTCTCCGCCGCCTTCCCCTACCTGATCCGGTTGTCACGGAATTTGTTGAGATGCGCTTGGTTGAGGTAAATGGTGCGGGCTGGTGTGTCCAGCTGGTCTGCAGCAGACGTGGCCCGGGACATCTCATCATCTGCCTTCTTGTAGCCCGAAGAAGAACAGACAGGTCCTGCAGAGACCAGGCGCGGGGCAGAAAACAACACACAAAAGAAGTCAGCCGCTAGCTGGAGGCAGCGGCGCGCTCTCGGGCGGAGCCCCGCTAGGGAGGATGCTTGGGCACCCGCACGGTCCCGCCTTAGTACCTTCGCTCCCCTGAGACTTGGTGGCAGCGCCCGGCCCCGCCCCGTCCCGCCCCGTCCCGCCCCGTCCCCGGGCACCTCCCTGCGCGCCCACGAGCCTGGCCGCGGCTCCCCACCTGGGAGGCTGCGTGCGCACGCGCGAGGGGCGGGCAGGGTGCGGAGGAGCAGCTCGTGCAGGGCGGAGGGGCAGAGGGACCGTGCTCGGGAAGCAGGTCCGCTCGGCTTCCTCGATGGTTCTCAGGAGCAGACCGATGATAGTGGCGGGAATGCGCCCTGGTTCACGCACTGCAGAAAGGGATGCTGGGCGCACATCTTGTGCTCGGCTTCACGAATTAACGCTCTAAAGCCACAATGCCAAAGCTTGAACAGACTTCCCTAATGTGCCTGGCAACCTGAAGTGAAATTCCAATTTATGGCCAATGCATGCTCTTTCCTGTCACTGCTGAAGTTACTGAGGTTACCACACAAACCTCTCTCCGTGAGCTAACCCTCCCCATAACCTTTGCTGATGGAGGTGTCCTCATGGACACTGATATACCCAGTACAGAAACTGTTACACTCAGAGAGAGAGAAAGAGACAGAGTCGTGCAGGGGTGCGGAACCACGTCACCAACTACAAGGCAGCATTCCTCATTAGATCAGGGACACCCTCTTTGAGAACTGACCTTGCAGAGGGGCTTCTGAGGTAAAGGATCACAAAAAATTGAACGTCCTACAGATGAAACTCACCTTTTCTCCTTAAATATACATTTGCTCCAATATGTTATGCTTTTTTCCACCCATCCAAGAAATGCAAGCCCTGTGGCATGTCATTTAAGAAACAGATTCTCCTCGAAGCAAGCATCCAGCTCCCAGCTGCAAAGAACACTGCTTGCTGACACAGAGAAACATTTGGAAGGAGGACATTCTGGCTATGTAAGTATGCCATCTTTTTAAAGTGATGGGAAGGCTCATAATCCTCATCCTAAGTGGTGGACTACAACCAAAACCGAAATTAGTACTTTAGAGCGGACAAGCCACTCTGAACCTGAGGGAAGGATGAAGCCTCCATGGGCTAAGGCCTCACATCTTACTCAGATGAGGGCACCCAGATGGGTGCAGGCATAGGAGCCCTCAGCTGGTCCCTGCCCTCCCTGCGCCCTCCGGCCTCCTGTTCTCTGGGATCCCTCTTGCTCCACAGGATATGGTTCTGTCTCACTCTCTCTTTTTCTTTTTAATTTTATTTACTTTGTTGTTGAGAATATGCACAGCAAAACATACACCCATCCAAGTTTATACACGTACAATTTAGCGACACTGATTACCTTCTTCAAGTTGTGTACCCATTTTCGCCCGCCTTTTCTGCGTTGTTCCTCCCTTATTAACATAATCTCACTGCTCCCTAAGGCTCCTATCTAACCTTTCGAGTTGCCCTTGTCAACGTGATCCCATATAGACAGTACTTAAAAGAGCATAATGCTCCAGGCAGACATTTTTACTAATTATGCTAAACTCTTATTTGGCTTTAAGAAGCCTTCAGGGGTTATTTTTCATTTAAGGTTTAAAGATTACCTCAGGGCAATAGTTTCAGGGGTTCATCTGCCCTCTGTGGTTCCAGAAAAGTCTAGAGGTCATGAAGATTTGAAATTCTGCTCTGCATTTTCCCCTTTTGATTGGGATTGATCAGGATTCATCTGTGGAATCTCTGAGCAGAATGTCAAGTAATGGTAGCCAGGCACCATCCAGCTCTCCGGGTCTGGTGCAAAGGAGAATGTTGTTCATGGAGGCGGTTAGCCACACATTCTATATCCTCCTCCTATTCCTGACTCTCCTTCTTCCACTGATGCTCCAGGTGAATGAAGAACAATTGTTGTGCCTTGGGTGGCCACTTGCAAGTTTTTAAGACCCCAGGACTACGCAATGAACTAGAAGGTAGAACAGAAGAACTAAACACGGTATTAGGCCAATTAAGCTCTGTTCTCTCTTTATCAGTAAGAGGCAGTAGAGAACAAGAAACTCGACTGCAAGTCTTGCTAGCCAGCAAGCTCGGGCGCCCTGACTTTGGTCACATAGGACTAGATTTAAAAAGCACATACTGAGTTAAGGCAGAGAAAAAATATGTTGTAAAGAAGCATAGATAAAAGAACTGCTTTTCTTTCTGCCCTCTTACCTGCCTTTGCCTTTTTCATCCTTACCTGGCAGTATTTGCTTATTCTCTGTGCTCCTGCACCCAAGCCCTGGGACAGCAGGGCTCCCTGGTCCCTGTAGTGACCTCACCCCCTGGAACAGTGCCTGGCACGTCACTGGCAGTCATATTTGCTGGTCGAACTAGTCATTTTTACTCAAGTCTTATAAAAGGACTCTTTGAATTCTCTCAGCAGAAAGGTAATGATATGCACAAAGGGCTCAAAGTACACACACTATGCAGTCAGAAATACTTCATTGCCTGTGTTGTGTTCAGTGAGTAGTTCTCCACTCCGGCTGTGCATTATCATCACCAAGGGAGCTTTCAGCCTCAGCCCCATCCTCACAGATTCTCGCTTCTTTTTCTTTTTTAAAGCTCCTTAAGGCAACAGTGGTTCAGTGGTAGAATTCTCGCCATCCATGTGGGAGACCCAGGTTCAATGCCCGGCCAGTGCGCCTCATGTGCTACCACCACCTATCTGTCAGTGGAGGTTTGCGTGTTGCTATGATGCGGAACAGGTTTCAGCAGGAGCTTCCAGACTAAGATGGACTAGGAAGAAAGGCCTGGTAATCTACTTCCAAGAATCAGCACATACGAACCCCGTGGATCACAGTGGTCTGCTATTTAACCAATCATGGAGATGGCTTAGGACCAGGAAGCATCTCGTTCCATTGGGCATGGGGTAGCCGTAAGTTGGGACAGACTCAGCGGCAGCTAACAACAACAGGAAGTGATACTACTGGGCAGCCAGAGTTGAGAAACACTTGTTAGATACTGCCGGGAAGACGAAAATAAAAGATATGGCTACTGCCCTCAAAAATGTTGATTAGTTTAAGGGGCTAAGGCAGAACCACAATTACATACCAGTGGGTGACAGCTGTGACTAAGTGATAAAGAATAGCTTGAAGACACTAAGCAAGGCCCGGGGCCAACAGTCTCTTTGTTCTTGGGGTGGGACATGGACAGAACAAACTTTGAGAACAGGCATAAAGCAGGAAGAAAGGGAAGTATGTTCTAGGTAAGGGCGAGAACTTAAGCAAAGTTCCAAACAGACAAAATTGTATCAGGGGCCAAATTAAAAAAAAAAAAAAAAAAAATTGGCAGTGAGGGTCCAAATTGAGGAAGGGTAGAAATGAAGCTCAGAAAGGTAACTTGTGGCCAGACCGTGAATGACTTTAAAGCCAGGCAAAGAAGCTTGCCCTTCGTCCTGAAGGTCACAGGGACCACAGAAGGTGTCCTCCAGGCAAGAGAGAAGTGGGGCTGGCAGTAACGTTCAAGTAGGAACAAGAAGAGGAAAGATCTGAAGATAAGCAGACCAGGGAGGACATTAATTCTACAATGTAGTAGTGGGTAGAAAAGCATGAATTCAGAGGAGAATGGAGAAAAGCACAAATGTGAGAAACATCTCAAAAGAAAACTCTGCAAGACTTTTTCCAGGTTGAACAGGCAGGCCAGGAAAGGCTGGGTAACTAGAGTTAGAAGACGAGCAGACTGAGACCAAAAAGAAAGCATCACTGATACAAGTGAGGGAAAACAACAATTTTTCCAAAGAAGAATTTAAATGTTAGATAACAAATATTGGGGAAAAATATAATTGACACAAACAAGTAGTGAGAGAGATGTTATTTCACTTAATTCAGTCAAGAACTTGGCCTTCATCAGACCAGCTCATCTTTCTATACAACAGGACCAGACCTGGAAACTTCCTACTAGGTCGAAGTAGTTACCGTTTCCCCCTAAGACTCAAATAACTTCCTCCTACCTCAGTGACCTCATCCTAACATAACACTGCTTAGCAGAAAAAAGTATATATAATATTTTCCAAATAACAAACATTTGTTGAAAATGGATTGCCTTAGGAAATCACACTACCATATATAGCAAAACACATTATGACTAAGGCTTCAATTTCAGGCTCATGAGACAAATCCTGAGTTAATGCATTTTGCAAATACCACTACACAAAATGAGAGCATATGCTTACAACTTCCCATGAAACCCAGCAGTGTCAGCAGATAGTGTGAGTTCAATAAAAATATGTTAGTTGAGAAAGAAACCGAAGCAAAAGGAGAGAATAAAGAGAAGCAAGAATAGGCAAATTGACAAGCACTAGATCTGCCCACTCTGATGTGAAAATGCAGACAAGGCATCTGACGGCCAAGGCCATTAGGGCAGGGACTTAGTCACTGCTCCACCCCAGCACACTGAGTAGTGCCTAGCACACAGTAGGCAGTCTGTAAATATATGGCGGTGCAATGGTTAAGTGCTCAGCTGTTAACTGAAAGGTTCAAACCATCCAGCTGCATTGTGAGAGAAAGGCCTGGTGATATGCTTCCACGAAGATCGCAGCCTAGGAAACCCTATGGGGCAGTTCTGTTCTGTCCTATAGGGTCACTATGAGTTGGAATCGACTTGATGGCACACAACAACAATATAGTGGGTATCTTTTGAAGGTGCCCACCCAGTCAAGGAACCAATGACTTTTCCTTTCTCTGGATATGGACTCCTTCCCCTCCCACATAAGGGCAGCATGCATGTCTGTGCTATGTGATCCCAACACTGGTCATAGCTGTTTGGACCAGAGATGGTTACTTGATTGATGTTGGGCCACTCAAAACCTCTCATATGGGAATTTTGACATGGCACCTAGAGAGGACAGTCTCCACATGTGGCTAGACTGCTAACATACATACCCAGGTCTATGGGATGGCCATCTTCCATCTACCAGGTGTACTGGAAAGCTGACAGCTGACAATGAAGGTCTTTTGAGATAAGAATGAAGCAGGCAATTGGAGAGCAACAGAGACTGTCCTGACAGGTGTTTTAGTCCTAGATCTAGCCCCCTCTTAGATCCCAGCTACTTCGGGGTCTTTGGGTTCCATGGCCACGAATCCCAACCAGTACAGTATGGGATCACACAGAGGGTCTATTTTACCCTCTAAAATCGACGAGCAGGTCAGCTTAAAGAGGAGGGGCAGATACCTGTTCACTTATAGACCACACTGAGGAGCCCCAGGGGTCGGCCACAGCCAGACAGAGGAAGGCCACGTGGAACTGAAGAAACCGTGCATGGCAGCATCTGGGCCATTGGTTTAGAAGAAACACAGGAACTAGAAGGTGGTTGGTGAAAGAAATAAGCAGCCCTGTCTTCTTCCTCCCTTAGGGTTTCACCCCGGATTGGAGAAAGAACGGAATTAAGAAACAGAGAAAGATGGCTGAGAATGCCCAGGAGGAACTGTCATGAGAGGAAAAGTGAAGAGCTGGGGAAGGGGCAGAAGAGGGGCAGACTAATTACAGTATCTATGCCCGTGCCCCCCAGAGGGATGAGAGGAGTTTAAAGGAGAGGAACACATGCGCAAGCTGTCCCAGCACCGTCAGCAACTCCCACCTCCCAGCACGACCTCCATCCCACCTCTCCCCCGGGCCTCAGCCACCCGTGGCTCCAGCCCTCCTGCTAATCTCTTCTCCACTCACTTTGTTCCAGTCGCTGCTACTGCAGGATTTTCACCTTACTGAGTGGCCCATACTCCTCTCATTTCCCTCACACGCCCTGGCCTGTGGTGACAAGAATGTGGCAGCCATGGGTTAGGAAGCAGAGACAATGACAGATGGACACTGACCCCCGCCCCCCCACTGGCAGGAGAACTGATAGCAATGAGGACAACACTTCATTTCCATTCATTCCATTAAATAATTCCATGGAGTTCATTTTTGGAAAGAAAATGAAAAACCCAAATAATTTTTTAAAATAAAATAATGAATATTATTTTAGTTTAGAATAAACTAAATAGGTCCAGGGAGTTAAGAACGTCAAACAAGGAATTAAACACAAAAGGAGAGTTAGCGTAAAGCATATTATGAAGCCAGTTGCTGTTCGAGTCAGCTCCAACTCATGGCGACCCCACGTGTGTCAGAGTAGAACTGTGCTCCATGTGGTATTCAATGGCTGATTTTTCAGAAGAGATTGCCAGGTCTCTCTTCTGAGGTACTTCTGAGAGGACTTGAACCTCCAAACTTTTGGTTAGCAGCCCAGTGAGTTAACTGTCCCACCCAGGGGCTATAAAGCATGGTATTACTACACATTTTATTGTCTTATCACAGAAACAAAATGATGTTGTCTTATGACTTTGAACTGCAGTACTTTTGCCCTTAAGTCAAATCAAACGTTCAAAACTCCAGCAGATACTCATGACCCATCTAATCAATTTCCCTTACAAAGAAGTTTGGCTATCTTAGACTACAGGCTCTTGGGAAAGAAACGCCCTAAGTCAGAAGCCCAGTAAGGTTGTTAACCTTTATGGCTGTGCCCCTCTTAGTAGCTCTTTGCTAGTTACATAGAGAAAAGAGAAGTAGCGGTAGAGTCAGACTGGCTTGGACATTGTGGTGTGAACTCTAGAATGGCAGAGCCAAAAGGGAAACCTATAGAGAATCACAAAACCACACTGGCTCCAATGGAAGATAGGATTGGAAGCCAGATACACCAAAACTCGAATCCAGTTCTTCCAATTCTGCGACAAGTCAGGCTATCCGCTGAACCTTAGTTTCTCCATCTGTGAAACAGAAATTGTTTATTTAAACCATGTCCCAGCAAACTTTTTAGATAAAGGGACAGATAGTACACATTTTAGGCTTGTGTACCACATATGGTTTCTGTTATATATTGATCTTTTTTTTTTTTTAACACAAAATTGTTTAAAATGTAAAAAACACTCAGTTCACAAACCAGATCTGACCCATAGGCCATAGTTTGCTGACCCCTTATATAAATTAAGTTCTTTGACAGTTAACAACCTGATTATATCCCAGCTCCCACCTCGGGGATACAAACTAATGAGTTTAAGTTTTTTCTATGCACCTCAAGCACAGCCACCACCCATCTGTCATTGAAGGCTTGTGTGTCCTTATGATGCTGAACAAGTTTCAGCAGAGCTTCCAGACTAAGATGGACTAGGAAGAAAGGCCTGGCAATCTGCTTGTGAAAATCAGCCAGTGAAAACCCTATGGACCAAAATGGTCCAATCTCGTTGTAGAGGCGGTCATTATGAGTCAGGGGCCGACTCGATGGTAGCTTACAACAACAACATGTCAACATGACCTGGCATAAAATTCCCAGCAAACCTAGCTCTTCAAATTTCTATTACATACGATAAGAAGTTAGTTTTTGTCTTTTTCATAATGGTTTATGAGCTTGAAAAGCATGTAAGGGGAGTTTGCTCTTTGCTTCCAGATAAATTTCTAGGAAAAGAGTGCAGTCATCATAGAACTCTTTCACGAGACACACACACACACACACACACACACACACACGTGCACAACCCTTCCCAAGAGTTTCAACTTCACTCGCCATATTTACAGAGATATCCCTAATCCTCAGAACATGGACACAGCAAAGCAGCCCAGCAACAGGGAAACACTTGGGCTGATTATTTCTCTTAATCAAGCAAACACAATGAAAATGCTGTGCAAATGCAAAACGTGATTATTCCAGCCTTGGCAGACACACTGTGGAGGCCTTTTCAAGACCCCACTTTGCACAAACCATATCTCTTCCAAATATAGCATCTGTGATACATTTCTACCCAAGAATTCAAAAGAAATAAACACAAAGCAAAGTGACATTGACAGATCGGAAATTTTTACTCCTGCAAATACTAACTGGATTCTCTTTTTTGCAGAGATAGAGACAATGGGAAGGGAAATAATAGGCCGTGGGATATTCATAACTTAAAATATTGTTGGGTGCTGAAGTCATTCAAATACTTTTTGAGCACCTCCTACTATAATAGAAGGCATTTTCTTAGGCACTGGGAAGGGAGAGGTACAAAGTTTAAGACAGGAGCTTACGTTCCAGTAGAGGCAATAGAAAGAACAATGATATGTTCAAGAGGCCAAGAAATGTGGGAATTCAGAGGACAAAGATGGCTTCCAGCCTCAAATAGGGCCAAAAAAACCAACAGTGGAAACTCATTAAGGAAGTATTTGAACTAGACCTTCAAGAATGAGTATGATTTTGTTTGCGCAGAAAGAACAGAACGGTAAAAGCTATGAGCAGAGGGAGGCGCATGCTGGTGATACCTTATTTACAACTTCGTTGGCTCCCAAGTGATGGTTCAAAGTTGAGCCACAGTAATTTGAAGACCTGTTTCCAGTAAGTACAGCAATACAAATTGGGCTTCTGTTCCTCGAAACCCATTTTATACCTTACATATATTAAGAAAGATCATGCAAATTAAGTCAAGACAAAATAAATGTGCTCTTAAGGAAATATGTGTCATATATAAAAATAAAAAAAGAAGAGTTATGTTGCACAAACCCAGTTCAGAGGATTGTTCTAAATTAGCTAGATTGGCTGAGGCTGAAAGTACAAATCCAATGACTTTTCTATAGCAAATCCCTATGTTACTAGGAAAGGTATTCTTCGTTGCTCCTAGGACCTCAAACTGGGTTCAAGTTAGGGACACCAACTTTAAAATCCCATTGCCAGCTCAATGCACATGAAAGCAGTTTTTGAGCAGTTAATCCTAGGGAGGTGCGGACTCTGTGTAGCGTTGGTTTGCCTGTCCTAAGCATTTTGAAGACCCACAGTGCCTTGGCCAAAGGTGTATGGATTCATGGCGTCTGGTCAGCCCATCTCTCTAGCATCATTGTATCCCCTGACCTTTGCTCATGAAGCCCCACCCAAAGAGGCCTTCTCACCATTCCTCAACAAAGACATCAACTTTGTTCCCTCTCCAGAGACTTGGTACACGTCTTTTCTTCTGCCTAGAATGTCACTCCCTAGACTTTGCTTGGAATCCCTGGGTGGTTTGCAGCCAGTTAACGCACTTGACTGCTAACTGAAAGGTTGGAGGTTCAAGTCTACCCAGAGGTGCCGATGAAGAAAGTCCTGGTAATCTACTTCCAAAACATCAGTCACTGAAAGCCCTATGGAACATAGTTCTACTCTGACACATGTGGGGCCACCGGGAGTTGGACTAAAAGGACGACTGGAGTTTATTTTTTCTATTAGATAAACATTTTCAAGTGCTTGGGTGGGTTTGAACTGTCACTGTCAAGCACTTAACCGTTTGCACCACCCAGGAACTCCACGACAGAGGACAGAGCACCAGAAGTGAAAAGGCCATAGAATTTACCTCAAAGTAACACATTGCACTAAGTGTGCAGCCCAAGAAACACAAAGGTAAAGGCACCAGCAAAGTCTTCGAATGCCATGGTTGTTAACCACCACTGGGGCAGCTCCATTTCCTGGCGACCCCAGGTACAACCAAACAAAATGTCATACCATCCCCGATCAGCTGTGGATTGGGCCATTGTGATCTGTAGTATTTTCACTGGCCGATTTCAAAAGTAGACCACCAGGCGTTTCTTCCTGGTCTGTCTTAGTCTGAAAGCGCCATTGAAATCTGTTCAACATCGTAGTGACACAGAAGTCTCCGCTGACAGACAGGTGCATTGGCCGGGAATCGAACCCAGTCTCCTGAATGAAAGGTAAGGATTCTACCACCAAAACACCACTGCTCCTTATTCAAATGCTCAGTGAGACCTGTATTAGAAATACACGTCCCTGGAAGAAATAATTTAATTATTGATCTTTTAGGCCTTAGCCACATGGAAAGCACTCACGTTAGATCCAAATGCAAAAGCAGGTTGGGGGAGTGGGCAATGAGATTATTTGAATTCATTTGAAGACTCATTTCTTAAGAAAATGGCAAATAAAGCACAAATGCTTTTCAAACGCATAGTTTTTTATGTATTAACTCTAAACTTCATGAGTAGAGGTATTTGACTTAAAAATCATGCAGTACCTTTTACCCAGGATGTATAAGGTTGTCGCTCAGATTCAAATGCCTCCTTTTTCTGCCTCATCTCTTACTGCTTTTACCATCACTCAAATGTCTGGGCTACGGGACCACTTGCAGTTCCTAAATGAACTAAGTTCTGTTTCTCTGCAGTTCTTTTTCTCTGCATTTGGCCCCTATTTCTTTCTTCACCTGGCTAACTCATCTATCTTTCACAGCTCCACTGAAGCACCCCTTCCAGCCTCACTTACACCGGGGTGGATACCCTCTTAAATAGCACTTTACCCTACTGTGACTGTAGTCCTTGTAGAAAGGTGTCACCTGTCTGTACCCCTTCTACATACACATCTGTTGAGTCAACACCGACTCATGGCAACCCTGGGTAGTGCAAACCCTGAATGCAAACACACTCAGCTCTTAACCAAAAGGTTGGAGGTTCAAGTTCACCCAGAGGTGCCTTGGAAGAAAGGCCTGGTGATCTGCTTCTGAAAAATCAACCACTGAAAACCTTGTGGAGCACAATTCTACGCTGACACACATGGGGTCACCATACACATCCTTACTCCAATATAAAAGCACGTTCCTGTCACCAGAGAGTTTCCAGTTCCCATCTGGAGCCAAAGACAGCAGGAGACAGCAGACACAGAAGGCCCCAGCTGGGACCCTGGCCCCCTACACTTTCCATCGCTCATGTACTAGTAGTTATCTCTGCCAAGAAGGATCCATAGCTGATTGCTACGCTTACTTGCCCCGCTTTGTTTTCTCTTCCTCATTGGTAACACAACCTCTCAACAGACTCCCTCACACTTGTGCGAAGTTCAGAGTTCCAGCCAATGAACAACTTAAAAGTCCCACACCTCTCACACAAGAAAACTGAGTTGCAGTAAACTTTGGAGTCACTTAGTGGAACAGAGAGCCTCGTACTGCTTTGCTGGGTCGACCTTGGACTGTCTGCTGGGAAGACAGGCAAGCCTGGACCCAGGGACAGAGAACAAACCCCTGAGGCAGGGAGTAAGGCTGAAGACTGGAAACATCATCTTGACTATCGCATTGTTGCTGTTGTGTGCCGTCAAGTCAATTTTCAACTTATAACAACCCCATGTGAAAGAATAAAACTGCCCAATAGGTTTTCTAGGCTGTAACCTTTACAGGAGCTGATCATCAGTTCTTTCTTCTGCAGAGCCACTGGGTGGGTTTGAACAGCCAACGGTTAGCAGCCAAGCACTTAACCATTTTGCCACCAGGGCTCACCTGACCATAGCATATACAAGTATTCCCAACTTATGACATATTCAAGTAACAATGAACCAGACTTACAACCATCTGATTTTTAGGAGTTTTTTTTTTTTTTTTTTGTACATATTATAGTTAGTAATATGTATATATATATGTATTAAAATATATCTATAAGTTTATATGTAATACACAGTTCTGCTCTGACACACGTGGGGTCACCGTAAGTCGGAGGCAACTCAGTGGAAAATATTTTTTGGTTACCCCCCTACAATGTAAGCTCCATGAGCTGAGTTCTTCTTCTCTGCTCTCCTTCTCGGACCTGGTATATGGCAGATACCTGAATGATTCAATGAATGAATCTTCACAAGAATCAACAAAGTCTTCATAAAAAAACCACTCAGTTGTGTTGCTAAGATCTGCTATTCACGTGGTATATACCAGACATTTTATACATATTAACCTTTTTTTTTTTTTAACCTTTCTCAAAGAGGCAGTGGTGGTTCAGTGGTAGAACTCTTGCCTTCCACATGGGAGGCCCAGGTTCAATTCCCGGCCAATGCACCTCATGCAGAGCCACCACCTGTCTGTCAGTGGAGGCTTGCATGTTACTATGATGCTGAACAGATTTTAGCAGAGCTTCCAGGCTAAGATGGACTAGAAAGAAAAGCCCGGTTGACCTACTTTCGAAAATCAGCCAATGGAAACCCTGTGGATCACAACAGCTGACCTGCAACCAATCAGGGCAATGGCACAGGACCAGACAGCGTGTGGTTTGGTCATGCGTGAGGCTGCCATGAGTCGGGGGGCGGGGGGGTGGGCCACTCAACAGCAGCTAACAATAACAACCCTTGTCAAAACAGCAATAAGTAGATATCTTGCCCTTTTTTCACTAGAGTCAGGATTTGAGGCTAATTTTTCTAATTTCCTCAAACCCAGGATGTTCTACCTACAATTTAAAGCTTAACCTCTGGGATATGTCTTCTTCACATGAGAAATGAAAGATAATACTACTTTGCCTAACAAGAGTTTCATTAATACTTAAGTGAGACTTTGAGTTTGTAAAAGCTAACTGTAAAATTCTATAATAAAGGATTACTGTAAAATTGCCAGCTAGAGACGTTAGTTAGTGGCTGTATACTAATAAACTAACATTTCCTAGGCCTACCCCCTGCCAGGTGCTCTCTACACAAAATATTTAATTCACACAACCACCTTGTGAGAGAGGTGTCATCACCCTTTTGCAGATGGTACTTTTGTACTTTACCAGTCGTGATGTCCTTTTCTAGTGACTAGTCTTTCTTGATGATGTGTCCAAAGTAAGTGTCATGGATTAAATTATGTTCCCCAAAAAATGCATGTATCAATTTGGCTGGGCCATGATTCCTAGCATTGTGTGATTTTCCTGTATATTGTAAATCCTGCATCTATGATGTTAATGAGGGAGAATGGACAGCAGTTGTGTTAATGAGACAGGACTCAATCTACAAGACTGGATTGTGTCTTGAGGCAATCTCTTGAGATATGAAAGGAGAAGCGAGCAGAGAGACAGGGGACCTCATACAACCAAGAAAGCAGCACTGGGAGCAGCGCATTTCCTTTGGACCTGGGTTTCCTGCACCTGAGAAGCTCCTTGACCAGGGGTAGACTGATGACAAGGAATCTTCTTCCAGAGATGACAGACAGAGAAAGCCTTCCCCTGGAGCTGATACCCTGAATTTGGACTTGTAACCTACTAGACTACGAGAGAATAAATTTCTCTTTGTTATAGCCATCCACTTGTGGTATTTCTGTTACAGTAGCACTAGATAACCAAGAGAGTAAGTGAGCGAAAGTCTCAACCTGTCATCAGGAAAGACTAATCACTAGAAAAGGACCTCAGGTTGGTAAAGTAGAGGGTCAACAAAAAAGAATATGCTCAATGATATGGATTGATACAAAAGCCACAACGATGGCTCAAAACAAACCAACAATCATGATGACAGCACAGGAAAGGTAAAACTTCATTCTGTTATACGTACGGTCTCCAAGAGTTGGAACTGATTCGATGGCCACTAACAACAACAAAAATGGAAGCGAAAAGTGAGGATTTATGAGTTAAATAACTTGCCCAATGTCCTTTAACTTGTAGGCAATACATCTAGGTTTGTTAAGAGTTTACATAACATTACTGGGATGATTAAGTGGAGGAATTTTAGAACGTGAGTACAACTACCCAGTCAAAAGGGTCACACAAAAGAAGGCCAGGGGAGATCTTCTGACACTTCTGAGCAGTAACTGTGGTGTTTCTGGAATAGACAGAAGACCATATATTACCCAGCAAAGCCTTAAAGACCATAAGACAAATACCATTGTCTAGAATGTGGTCAAAAGCAAGAAAATGGGACAAGAGAAGACTCTGGCAAAGCAAGGGAACACATGCTGGAATAAGAAGATAGAAAAAGAAATCAAAGAATGGATAGAAAAAGGCAGCCAGTGAACTAAAGCTGCACATGTGTCAAGTTACCTGGTCACCTAGGTCAAACAACTTACCAGAAGAACAAATTTGAAAACCTGTAATATCTGAAGCTAACTGTGCTGAAAGAATGCAAGGTGGCATTTTGTTTACAATGTATACAAGTATATTATCTTCTCCCTAAGTAATGTGAGTGGCATGTTCATTTTCTGCTCCGAACCTTACTATCATCTTCTAAGAATAACAACTTTAAATCAGAGATTTGGAAAAACGAAAACATGCAAAGTCTTAAAGTCAAAAGCCAATGATCTAAACACTTAATTTGTTTTATATTAGGGAAAAATTACTAAAGCTAATACCCCAAAAAGGAATTCCTTCAAGGGACTTTAAGATGTAACCACAAGAAACATATAATAACTCTTCATCAATAGAGTATCGCTCTAGGTAATACATTTGCCTAATTCAGTTAGCACCACCATCCCCTTCGATATAAAGCACACATCTGTTCCTTAGGTTAAAAATTCAACCTTACAATAAATACAAAGCTATGGAATGCTCAAGTACCTGATCTTGACAGGGTTAACATATTGATTTCATCATACCTGCTACACCAGATGTTATAACTCAAGTCGAGTCCACGGTCATTATCCCGGCTCAAATAACAGAAACTAAGACAGAGTGTTTTCATCTTCCTGACCCCAAACACAGCTATTCTCCTGAGAGACATCAGAAATAGCTAACATAGATGTTATAATTTTCTAAGTACAAGATTGTTTGTTAAAGATTCTACTTAATTGTCAAACAGAAAGTTATAATACCATAAGAGCACTTGTTAAATATCTTTTAAATATCAGTTGTGATAATTGACTTAAAAGTTTATACAGAGGTGGAGCCAAGATGGCGGAATAGACAGACGCTTCCTCGAGCCCTGTTTACAACAAAGACCTGAAAAAACAAGTGAAACAAGTACATTTGTGACATGCTGGGAGCCCTGAATATCAAAGGCAAGCTTAGACAACAAACTGAGGGGAAGGGAAGGAAGAGACCATTCAGAAGTGGAGAGGAGTTGCCGGACCTGAATCGCAGGAAGCCCTCAGGCACCATTCCAGGAGCGGCGGTGGAGATGGGCTGGCACTAGCATTGGGCCACAGATTCCTCAGGGAGAAGCAGCCAGCCACACAGCCCACTCACACCTCCAGAACCTGAGAAGGGCACTCTCGGCAAAAGCTAAGTACCTGTGTATATTTTACCGTGCCCGCCCCCCGCCCCCCCCCACCCCCGCCAGCTTCAGCGGCTGAATTCCTGGGCCTAAGATAGACCGTGGTGAGCACCTGGAGCTGTCCTCCCGGCCTTGGGGAAGGAAAAAATTTGCAACGGGGTGGGGGAGATAATTTTCTAGCTCCATTAACTAGGGGAGCTCAGGACAGAAGCAGCTCCTGTCCAGGCATAAACCATCTGTGGACCTTGAGCACCTTTCCCTTCTGCATGGACCTGTGTGGGCCTATTTTGGGAGAATAGGCCCTTGTTGGCAAACTCCAACCATTTCAGCTGTGCGGTGGAGAGGTGGGTGTTTGACATTTGACATTGCCTATTAAATAAGGTCCTCACTTATGCACAACAGGGACCTAAGGACTGGTAGCTCCACTCAGTCACCCAGCCACACGTGACACAGGTCCAAAGATAACTGGTACCTCCCAGTCCTTACAAACAAAAACATTGGGTGCCCATGGTCCCTCTGCAGAACCCACCCACCAGCACAATCTAGGGAACAGAGACGCATTTTCCTCAGAGACACTTGGGAGTCGGTTCTCAGCCCCTTGCCTTGATGAAAGCGTGACCCCCCTGCTGCAATCAGATACCGGTATATACGCCAATCAACCCTGCCCCTCTAAGACCGTAGGACAGAGCCTATACCACACACTTGATATCAGCTACCTGAAGCATGAGCTGAATTCATGCAAGAAAACTGAATGGACTCCTAGACTGATATACCTGATAACAGCTCTAGCCAGCTGGGGACAAGACACTAGAGCTCCAAAGGTGAAAATAATCAAACTAGCTCACTCAAGCAACCCATAAGAGTATACCAAAACAAAACAAAGCAAGCAACTATGACACAGTAAGCAAGCATAAACTAAATACAATAACTTACAGATGGCTTGGAGACAACAGTCAATATCGAGTCACATAAAGAAACAGACCCTGATCACCTCAACAGGCTCTAAAAACAAAGAATCCAGGGATCTTTTAGATGAAAGTGCATCCCTGGAATTACCAGATGCAGAATACAAAAGTTTAATATACAGAACCCTTTAAGACATCAGGAAGGAAATGAGGCAATATGCAGAACAAGCCAAGGAACACACAGATAAAGCAACTGAAGAAATCAGAAAGATTATTCAGGAACATAACGAAAAGTTTAATAAGCTGGAAAAATCCATAAACAGATAGCAATCAGAAATTCAGAAGATTAACAATAAAATTACAGAATTAGATAATGCAATAGAAAGTCAGAGGAGCAGAATTGAGCAAGTAGAAGCTAGAATTTCTAAACTCGAAGATAAATCACTTGGCACTAATATATTTGAAGAAAAATCAGATAAAAGAATTTTAAAATATGAAGAAACCTTAAGAATCATGTGGCACTCTATCAAGAGAAATAACCTACAAGTGAATGGAGTACCAGAACAGGGAGGGATAACAGAAAATACAGAGAAAATTGCTGAAGATTTGTTAGCAGAAAACTTCCCTGATATTGTGAAAGATGAGAGGATATCTATCCAAGATGCTCATCGAACGCCACATAAGGTAGATCTTAAAAGAAAGTCACCAAGACATGTTATAATCAAGCTTGCCAAAACCAAAGATAAAGAGACAACTATAGGAGTAGCGAGGGATAAAAGAAAAGTCACCTACAAAGGAGAACCAATAAGAATAAGCTCGGACTACTCGGCACAAACCATGCAGGCAAGAAGTCAATGGGATGACATATTTAAAAAATTGCCTGCCAAGAATCATATATCCATCAAAACTGTCTCTTAAATATGAAGATGAAATTAAGACATTTCCGGATAAACACAAGTTGAGGGAATTCGTAAAAAGCAAATGAAAACTACAGGAAATACTGAAGGGAGTTCTTTGGTTAGAAAATCAATAATATCAGGTATCAACCCAAGACTAGAACACTGGGCAGAGCAACCAGAAGTCAACCCAGACTGGGAAATCCGAAAAAACAAAGCAAGATTAAAAAATAAATAACAAAGCCCAACACAGGGTAATGGCAATGTCATTATATAAAACAAGACAACGTTAAAATAATAAACCGGGACTAAGAAATGTAATCATACACCTTCCATATGGAGAGGAAGATACGGTGATACAAAGAAATAAAAGTTGGTTATAAATTTAGAAAAATCGGGGTAGATAATAAGGTAACCACAAAGGAGACAAAGTATCCTATTCATCAAAATAAAATACAAGGGAAAAATACAGACTCAGCAGAAACAAAATCAACAACAACAAATATGAGGAAACGACAATATACAAAGAAAATCTACTCAGCACATAAAATCAAGTGGGAAAAAGAAGCTGTCAACACACAAAAAAAGACATCAAAATGATAGCACTAAATTCATACCTATACATAATTACACTGAATGTAAATGGACTAAATGCACCAATAAAGAGACAGAGAGTGGCAGAATGGATTAAAAAACAAGATCCGTCTATATGCTGCCTACAAGAGAGACACCTTAGGCTTAGAGACAGAAACCAACTAAAACTCAAAGGATGGAAAAAAATATATCAAGCAAACAACAATCAAAAAAGAGCAGGAGTGGCAATATTAATTTCTGACAAAATAGACTTTAAAGTTATATCCATCAGAAAGGATAAGGAAGGACACTATATAATGATTAAAGGGACAATACACCAAGAAGATACAACCATATTAAATATTTATGCACCTAATGACAGGGCTGCAAGATACATAAAACAAACTCCATCAGCATTGAAATGTGAGATAGACAGCTCCACAATAATAGTAGGAGACTTCCACATGCCCGATGAAGGACAGGACATCCAGAAAGAAGCTCAATAAAGATACGGAAGATCTAAATGCCACAATCAACCAACTTGACCTCGCAGACATATACAGAACACTCCACCCAACAGCAACCAACGATACTTTCTTTTCTAGTGCACATGGAACATTTTCTAGAATAGACCACATATTAGGTCATAAAGCAAACCTTAGCAGAATCCAAAACACTGAAATATTACAAAGCATCTTCTCTGACCATAAGGCCATAAAAGTGGAAATCAATAACAGGAAAAGCAGGAAAAGAAATCAAACACTTGGAAACTGAACAATACTCTGCTCAAAAAAGACTGGATTAGAGAAGACATTAAGGATGGAATAAAGAAATTCAGAGAATCCAATGAGAATGAAAACACTTCCTATCAGAACCTTTGGGACACAGCAAAAGTGTGCTCAGAGGCCAATTTATCTCAATAAATGCACAAATCCAAAAAGAAGAAAGGACCAAAATCAAAGAATTATCCCTACAACTTGAACAAATAGAAAGAGAGCAACAAAAGAAACCCACAGGCACCAGAAGAAAACAAGTAATAAAAATTAGAGCTGAACTAAATGAAACAGAAAAACAATTGAAAGAACTAACAAGACCAAAAGCTGTTTTTTTGAAAAAATCAACAAAATTGATAAACCACTGGCCAAACTGACAAAAGAAAAACAGGAGAAGAAGCAAATAACCTGAATAAGAAATGAGATGGGTGACATTGCAACAGACCCAACTGAAATTAAAAGAATCATATCAGATTACTATGAAAAACTATACTCAAACAGTTTTGAAAACCTAGAAGAAATGGATGAATTCCTAGAAACACACTACCTACCTATCTAACACAAACAGAGGTAGAACAACTAAATAGACCCATAACACGAGATCGAAAAGGTAATCAAAAGACTCCAACAACAACAACAAAAAAATGCCCTGCTCTGGATGGCTTCGCTGCAGAGTTCTACCAAACATTCAGAGAAGAGTTAACACCACTACTACTAAAGGTACTTCAGAGCATAGAAAAATGCTCTGAAGTACCTTTAGTAGTAGTGGTGTTAACTCTACCAAACTCATTCTATGAAGTCACCATATCTCTGATACCAAAACCAGGTAAAGACACCACAAGAAAAGAAAATTATAGACCTATATCCCTCATGAATGTAGATGCAAAAATCCTCAACAAAATTCTAGCCAATAGAATTCAACAACATATCAAAAAAATAATTTACCATGACCAAGTGGGATTCATACCAGGTATGCAGGGATGGTTCAACATTAGAAAAACAATTAATGAAATCCACCACATAAATAAAAGACAAGAATCACATGATTTTATCAAGTGATGCAGAAAAGGCATTTGACAAAGTTCAACACTCATTCATGATAAAAACTCCCAGCAAAATAGCAATAGAAGGAAAATTTCTCAACATAATAAAGGGCATTTATACAAAGCCAACAGCCATCATCACCCTAAATGGAGAGAGCCTGAAAACATTCTCACTGAGATCGGGAACTAGACAAGGATGCCCTTTATCACCACTCTTATTCAACATTGTGCTGGAAGTCCTAGCCAGAGCAATTAGGCTAGATAAAGAAATAAAGCGCATCCAGACTGGCAAGGAAGAAGTAAAAGTATCTCTATTTGCAGATGACATGATCTTATACACAGAAAACCCCAAGGAATCCTCCAGAAAACTACTGAAACTAATAGAAGAGTTCAGCAGAGTATCGGGATACAAGATAAACATACAAAAATCACTTGGATTCCTCTACACCAACAAAAAGAACATTGAAGAGGAAATCACCAAATAAATGGCATTTACAGTAGCCCCCAAGAAGATAAAATACTTAGGAATAAATCTTACCAGAGATGTAAAAGACTTATACAAAGAAAACTACAGTACACTTCTGCAGGAAACCAAAAGAGACTTACATAAGTGGAAGAACATAACTTGCTTGTGGATAGGAAAACTTAACGTTATAAAAATGTCTATTCTACCAAAAGCGATCCATACATTTAACGCAATTCCGATCCAAATCCCAAGGACATTCTTTAATGAGATGGAGAAACAAATCACCAACTTCATATGGAAGGGAAAGAGGCCCCAGGTAAATAAGGCATTACTGAAAAAGATGAATAAAGTGGGAGGCCTTACTTTACCTGATTTTAGAACCTATTATACCACCACAGTGCTCAAAACAGCCTGGTACTGGTACAACAACAGATACATGGACCAATGGAACAGAATTGAGAATCCAGACAGAAATCCATCTGCATATGAGCAGCTGATATTTGACAAAGGCCCAGTGTCAGTTAATTGGGGAAAAGATAGTCTTTTTAACAAATGGTGCTGGCGTAACTGGATATCCATCTGCAAAAAAATGAAACAAGACCCATACCTCACGCCATGCACAAAAGCTAACTCAAAATGGATCAAAGACCTAAATATAATATCTAAAACGATAAAGATCATGGAAAAAAAATAGGTACAATGTTAGGAGCCCTAATACATGGCATAAACAGTATATAAAACATTAAAAAGAATGTAGAAGAAAAACTAGATAACTGGGAGCTCCTAAAAATCAAACACCTATGCTCATCAAAAGACTTCACCAAAAGAGTAAAAAGACTACCTACAGACTGGGAAAAAGTTTTTAGCTATGACATGTCTGATCAGTGCCTGATCTCTAAAATCTACATGATACTGCAAAAAACTCAACTGCAAAAAGACCAAAAAAACAATTAAAAAAATGGGCAAAAGATATGAATAGACACTACACTAAAGAAGACATTCAGGTAGCTAACAGATATATGAGGAAATGTTCAGGGTCATTAGCCATTAGAGAAATGCAGATCAAAACTACAATGAGATTTCATCTCACTCCAACAAGGCTGGCATTAATCCAAAAAAACACAAAATAATAAATGTTGGAGAGGCCGTGGTGAGATTGGAACACTTCTACACTGCTGGTGGGAATGTCAAATGGTACAAGCACTTTCGAAATCGATTTGGTACTTCCTTAAAAAGCTAGAAATAGAACTACCGTACGATCCAGTAATCCCACTCCTTGGAATATATCCTAGAGAAATAAGAGCCTTTACACGAACAGATATATGCATACCCATGTTTATTGCAGCACTGTTTACAACAGCAAAAAATGGAAGCAACCAAGGTGCCCATCAACAAATTAATGGATAAATAAATTATGGTATATTCACACAATGGAATACTACGCATTGATAAAGAACAGTGAGGAATCTGTGAAACATTTCATAACATGGAGGAACCTGGAAGGCATTATGCTGAGTGAAGTTAGTCAGTTGCAAAAGGACAAATATTGTATAAGACCGCTATTATAATAACTTGAGAAATAGTTTAAACTGAGAAGAAAACATTCTTTTGTGGTTACAAGAGGGAGGAGAGAGGGAGGGTGGGAGAGGGGTATTCACTAATTAGATAGTAGATAAGAACTGCTTTAGGTGAAGGGAAAGACAGCACACAATACAGGGGAGGTCAGCACAATGGGGCTAAAGCAAATGCAAAGAAGTTTCCTGAATAAACTGAATGCTTCAAAGGCCAGTGTAGCAGGGGCAGGGGCCTGGGGACCGTGGTTTCAGGGGACATCTAAGTCAATTGGCATAATAAAATCTATTGAGAAAACATTCTGCATCCCACTTTGAAGACT
Source organism: Elephas maximus indicus (assembly GCF_024166365.1). NCBI lineage: Eukaryota > Metazoa > Chordata > Mammalia > Proboscidea > Elephantidae > Elephas > Elephas maximus. The sequence continues at coordinate 56,820,308 of NC_064841.1, read as the reverse complement.
GGCATCTAGGGTCTTAAACTCTAGCAAGCAGCCATCTAAGATGCATCCATTGGTCTCAACCCACCTGGATCAAAGGAGAATGAAGAATACCAAGGACAAAAGGTGATTAGGAGCCCAAGAGACAGAAAGGGCCACATGAACCAGAGACTACATCATCCTGAGACCAGAAGAACTAGATGGTGCCCGGCTACAACCAATGATTGCCCTGACAGGGAACACAACAGAGAACCCCTGAGCGAGCAGGAGAGCAGTGGGATGCAGACCCCAAATTCTCATAAAAAGACCAGAATTAATGGTCTGACCAAGACTAGAAGGACCCCAGTGGTCACGGCCCCCAGACCTTCTGTTGGCCCAGGACAGGAACCATTCCTGAAGCCAACTCTTCAGACATGGATTGAACTGGACAATGGGTTGGAGAGGGATGCTGGTGAGGAGTGAGCTTCTTGGATCATGTGGACACTTGAGACTATGTTGGCATCTCCTGCCTGGAGGGGAGGTGAGAGGGTGGAGGAGGTTAGAAGCTGGTGAAATGGACATGAAAAGAGAGAGTGGAGGGAAAGAGCGCGCTGTCTCATTAAAATAGGGGGAGAGTAATTGGGAGTGTGTAGCAAGGTGTATATGGGTTTTTGTGTGAGAGACTGACTTGATTTGTAAACTTTCACTTAAAGCACAATAAAAACTATTTAAAAAAAAAAAGTTCATATAGAACCCTCTTCAGGCATCATTTTCCCTAGAATTTCCTTTATACACTTACTTTATACTCTACCCCGGATTCTTTCATTTGGCTTACTAATGAACCTCCATTCTGTGTTTCAGAAATTGCAAGGGCTGTCCTTATATCCACCTTCCCCTTCTAGCCATACTATGCCTGTACCTTAGAATTTTAAATTGAATCCATAAAACTTCTCTTGTACAAAAAATTATTTGCATATTGCATTGCCCGATCCAGTGAACTCATCTTTTCCTACTGTGTAGATACACTTCATGTTTACCTATGTACACTTCCACATTTTAAGTGTAATGTATTAGCAAACAAGAGCTACAGTGTTGCCACCAACACAAAAGTCTTGGAAAAAACTGACTGTATTTAAGGATGCACTCCAATTTGTATCAGCCTGAGGCACTGCATCCTAAAGATCCTCTGTCAATTACCCAAACAGGTATAAACACTCAGACTAGAGTACCAGTAAGTATAGTTATGAACAACCAAAAGACCAAAACACGCACAATATTATTTCATTACAGCTGTCTAAACTGCTGGTCTTAAAATCTTGCAAGCAGCTGTCCAAGGCATGTTAAACGGTCTCTATTCACCTGGAACAACACAGCAAGGAGAGCCAGGAATAAGTGGAGGAAACAGAATGTGTGGCTAATTGCCTCCATGAACAACTGCCTCCTTTGCCATGAGACCAGAAGAATTGGATGGTGCCTGGCTACCATTACTGAACATTTTGATCAAAGATCCTATAAAAGAATCATGGAAAATACAGAACAGAATTTCAAATTCTCATGGACTCCAGACTTCCTGGAGCCATGAAAGTTGGATGAACCCCTGAAACTATTCCCCTGAGGTAATCATTAAAACTTAAACCAAAAATATCCCCTGACATCTTCTTAAAACCAAACAATAGTTTAGCTAAACTAGTAAAAAAAAAAAAAATGTCTGCCTTGAGCATTATACTGTTTTAAAAACTATTTATATGGGATCAAAGTGACAAAAGCAACTCAAAAGATAAGATAGGAAACTCAGGGGGCAGTGAGTTTATGTTAATGGGATAGGAAACAGTCAGGAAAGGACAGTGAGAATGGTTGTACAACTCGAAGAATGTAATCAATGTTACTGAACTATACATGTAAAAACAGTGGAACTGGTGTATCTTTTGTTGTGTATATTCTCAACAACAAAATTAATTTTTTTAAAAAAAGGGTATTTCTAAACTATCAACACTTAATCTCACTTATACTGTAATTTGTGTTTGCATGTGTACCTTGTGAATAGTAAGAACACTGTTGATCAGATTAACGATCAGAGACTAGCACTGTGCTGTCCAATGTGGGTCGCTATAAGTCAGAATTGACTCAGTGGCAGCAGATATGGGTTTTGGTAGTCACAGGTGGCTATGGAACATTTGAAATGTGGCTTTTCTGAATTGAGATGTGCCAAAGTGTAAAATATATACTGGATTTCAAAGCCTTAGTATGAAAAAAATTAAAATATCTTATTAATAATTTTTACATTAATTACATGCTGAAATAATATTTACAATATACTTGGTTAAATGAGATATATAATACTATTAAGTTACAAATATGCTTACATTATATTCGTATTAGCACTGGTGTAACAGGTACAACTTCACTATTGATGTTACCTCTCACCTGCTTCTTACCTCTCAACTACCAAACCAGCTCTCTCCCTCCACCCGTAGTCTCTCCAATCCTCAACTAAATTGACAGTTTGAATTTAAGGGAGAAAAAGTAATTTCAATACCAGCTAAAGGAAAATCTTATAGGGAAGATAGCTCTGGACACAGAGTTATCAAACTCTAAAGCTGAGTACTAATACTTCACCTATCTAGAAACTTAGTTCTCTGGTAAACTCCACTTTAGGCTGTGATTTGGGGATCAAAAAGCCCTCTAAAGAAATATAAATCAATGTGAAGAAAGTTTTTCACTAAAATTCAAACACTTTTCTTATATGGATAACTTTAGGCCTGCCTTAGAGATGAACACATATTTAGTTTAATCTTGTTTCTAATACGATTAACAAACTAGTTCCAACCCTACCTCAGATTAGAGAAAGTGAGGGAAAAAAGACTGCTAAGGGCAGGCACACTAGTCTCTAGTCAGAAATGACACTTCACAGCAAGAATGGCACAGAATGGTAAAAGCTCATTGGTAAATGAGTTTACCAAGCACAGCAACCCCTGAGGCCACAAAGACAACCCTAATTTGGTAGTAGGGTAGTATTCACAAATAACACTTTGAATTCTTAAGAAATATTAGTATAAAACTTTCCTAGGGGTCCCAATGCTTTGTCCTAATTTATTTTTGATTCAGAAGTTTTCTATTATATTTTGATAAACTGAATATTTAATTTAAATCAAAGATTTAATTTATTAGCACTACATTTCCCAACCAACCTAAAATACTTCATCCTGTATCTATTATTCAAGCTAAAAGATGATATTTGATCCATTAAATACTTGAGATCTTACTGGAAATATAAAATGTCTAAAACAATATACAGTAATGTATCTTAAAGATGCACCTATAAATTCTTTAATAGCCAGTGAATTACTGGTATTATACTTAACACAGAATTAAACAGGGTATCACCGTTTAATAGCACCTTTTTGGAAACATAATAAATTGGTATTTGATTTATACAAAAATATCATAGCCAAGTGGATAAAAAAACAGTCATAAGTTTATAAGCAGATAAGAGCACCTAAACAGAACTGAATTATTTTAATGAAAAGATCAAGACAATACACTTGTAGCACATAAACAATAGAATATAATGTCTTTTTCATGTACTTTTAGCCCTCAGTGGTAGAAAAGACACCAAGGGCATATGTGCAGTAGTCACCACTTTGCCATTCTCCGTGTCTGCAGTGTGGTGAATTACTTAGCATGGCCTTTCTCACCATGGTCTTGTAACGCCCACCCAGGTGATTAAGTGTAGCTGTGCAAATGGCCCACCAAGGTCAGTTTGCCTTAAAAGAGAGCCAATTCCAGAGGAGAGAGAAGAGCCCACTACCATCAAGGAAGGAGAGATTAGTGGCAGAGACCCAGCAGCAGGAGACAGCAAGATAGGACTCCCAGTCCACAGAGAAAGCTAGAGGTAGAGGCTGAGGGCCAGGGAGAGGCATGCCTGTGAGCACAGCCAGGAAGAGGCCATCCTGATGGAAAAATTGTATCCTGAGTATTCCTGAGCCTGAGTTGTAACTTTTACTTCCCTAATAAACCCTATAATCGTGAGTATGGTCCGTGAGTTCTGTGTGGCCATTGCAATGAATCATCGAACCCCACAGAGAAGTAAGAGAGTGCTGCGCAAGGGACAGTTGGTGTCAGAATTAGGAAAGATGGTGGAGAGAGGAGGCTTGTGTGGCCTCCACGTCATAGGAGTCAGCCTTGCACTGTTGATCTTGGTTCTCCTTCCCCCTCGTGGGACTAGAGAAGGTCAGACACTGCCCCTACACCATTTTTACAACATGATAGCAGTCTCTTGTGTGACTAACATCTGAACTGGGTTGTAAACTTCTGTTCTCTAAATTCTCTAAAACTAGTGGACTTCCTTAAATTCATGAAGATATATTTGCTTACAGAAAAGGATACTCCTTCCCCTTTTGAACTCTACATCAAGATTTTGAAAACTGTACCCAACATGATACCCATGTTTTTGGTATGGGGTGACTTTCCACTACTGTAATAATAACCCAAGTTAGATGATACCCAAGTAACTGGCTCCCTCAAACAAACTGTACTATGGTAATCCTAAAAAGTCCAAGCTAATCTAGAAGACAAGAAGTTGCACATCAGTAACCAAGAAAGATAAATTAAAATGAGTATATATAACCTCACAAATTGACAAAGTTTGAAATATATTCATTGGGATTTCTGCTTCTGATCATGAGTATGTAACGAGGTCCAGACTAACCCTTCTGTTGTAACAACTTGAAAAATGGAAAAAATATAGGGAACAACTCTTTTCAGGTATCAAACAACAGGCAATATAAAAAAGTAACCCTTGAGAGAAGAGGAACAAGCAAGGTAAGCCCTATGATCACACCAGCCTGGTGTGGAAGCAATTTCTGGACCACAGTGACTGCACTGTGGATAGGAGAATCCCAAACAAAAGCCTGCCAGACAGAGATCACTGTTTGAGTAAGCTGAAGTGCTAAGAACTTACAGGGCAGAAAACTGGAGAGGAGGGAGCTATGCAAACTAGAAGCCTAAAAAATCAGCATAGGGGTTGGCTTAAATCTTTGATCTGTGTAAATATAGAGCAAAATTTATTAAAATTAGGCAAAGAACAATGACCATGGAAAGCACAATGACCGGAGAGCTATAAGAGCAACAATTCCAGAACTCACACAAGACCAGGAGATTTTTAGAGTTCCCAGGAGCCAAAGTGGAAAGACCTCTCTGAATGATGGAGCTATCGGCAGAAACCTCAAAAGAATCCTGGCTTAGTTGAGGAGCTAAAATAGACCTATAAGAAAGGCTACTTTAGAACCTCCAAAATAGCTTAAAAATGAGTCTCAATAGGATCAAACTGACCTAAAAGTAACTAAGCCAGAACAAAGTCCAACACTCCTGATGGGATTCAAAAATCCAGCTCTCAATTCACAATGTCTGGCATTCAATCAAATATTACTGGACATACAAAGAAGCAGAAAACCCATATGAAGCAGGCGATCCACAACCAGGAGAAAAGTCAGTAATAGAAACAGACCCAGATATGAAAGAGGTGTCTAACTGCCAGACAAGGAAGCAAAAACTGATATAAGTAGGTTCAATATGCTTAAGGATTTAGAGGGGGGAAAAAAAGAACATAATAATGAAGAAATGGAAGATAGATAAAAGAAAAAAAAAACTTCTACAGATGGAAAATAGAGTATCTGAAATGAAAATTTCACTTGATGGGATTAACAGAAGATTTGATACTGCAAATTAAAGGATCCTTGAATCTGAAGACAATATAACTAAAATGAAGCACAGGGAGAAAAAATATGCAGAGAGCATTAGTGGCTGCTATAGATTGAATTGTGTCCCCTAAAAAGATATGTTCAAGTCCTCACCCCTGGTACCTGTGGACATGACCTTGTTTGGAAATAGGGTCTTTAAGAATGTTATCAGTTAGTTAACATGAGTTCATATTGGAGTAGATTGAGTCCTAATCCAGTCTGAGTGGTGTCCCTATAAAAGAGGAGAATAGACACAAAGAGACAGAGGAAGGATGCCCATGTAGAGGTACATCCATAAGCCAAGAAACACCTGGGGCTACCAAAACCTGGGAGGGACAAAAAAAGGCCTTCATCTAGAGCCTTAAGAGGGAGAATGGTCCAGCTGACAGGTTGACTTGGACTTCTAGGTTTGAACTTCTAGATTCCGGAAGGGTGAAGCAATAAATTTCTGTTCTGATAAAACACCCAGTTTGTGGTATTCTGTTATGTCAGCCCAAGGAAACTAATACAGTAACCTATGGGTGGTACAAACAGTTAACACATTTGTCTGCTAACTGAAAGTCTGGAGGTTTGAGCCCACCCAGAGATACTTCTGAAGAAATGCCTGGTGATACACTTCTGAAAAATCAGCCATTGAGACCCTCTGGAGTGCAGTTCTGCACTGACACATATGGAGTCACCATGAGTAGAAGTCAATTCTGTGGCAACTGGTTATGACACAATATTGAGGGATCTAACATACATATAATTGGAGTTCTGGGGAGGAAATGATGGCGATAAAAGACAGAAATGTTTGAAGAAGTAATGTGCAAAAATATCTCCTAACATGATGAAAATAATGAGCTCAAAGGTCCAAGAACTCAGTGAACAACAAGCAGGATAAACATAAAGAAAATATCTTGAGGCACATTATATTCAAATGGACAAATACCATCAATAAAAAAAAAAATCTTAGCAGTAGCTAGAGAAGACAGATTACAGACTGAAGAACAAAGATAAGAACTAGTCTGAAGACAATACAGCAACATCTTTGAAGAGCTTAAAAAGAAAACCCATCAATTTAGAATTATGTACCAAGCAATAACATCTTTCAAATATGAAGACTAAATAAGATTTATTTTCAGACAAACAAAAGCTAACAGAATCTATGCACTATAAGATAAAAGAAGTTCTTTAGGCTGAAGGAAAAGAATGGCAGATTGAAACTTGGATTGTACATAAAAAATAAAGAGAAGACAAAATTGGAAATATATAAGTAAATGAGATTCCCTTTGCAGATTTTTATCAAAATTTACTAAACTGATAATTCAATACAATATTGTATTTGGGGACTTAAAGAGCCCTGGTAGTACAGTGGTTAAGCTCTCAGCTGCTAACCAAAAGGTTGGTGGTTTGAACCCACAAGCTGCTCCATGGGAGAGATGTAGTAGTCTCCTTCTGTAAAGATTATAGCCTTGGAAACACTATGGGACAGTTCTACTCTGTCCTACAGGGTCACTATGAGTTGGAATCCACGGCAATGGGTTTCAGACTTACTGGATTTTAATGCAAATAATCCCTGCCTTCTGCATTTGTTTGCCTTCTGTGCCCTCCCCCAACAAGGTGTTTTCACAGGCACCACTATCCCAGCTTTTTTTTTTTAACATGTTGCTGTGAAGAAAAGTGCGTGTCACAGCGGGAGAGTGCGGCCAGCACACAAACACAGAAGGTACACAATATTTGTGTAAAAATATGGTATACCTAGAAATAAGATGCCCAAGTGGTGCAGTGGTCAAGCACTCGGCTGCTAACCAAAAGTTCAGTGGTTTGAACCCACAAGCTGTTCCAGGGGGGAAAGATGTAGCAGTCTGCTTCCACAAAGATTATAGCCTAGGAAATCCTATGGGGTCAATTGTGCTCTGCCTGATGTATACATTTCTTTTTTAACCTATTTATATCTTCATAATCACAGTACGTTTCTTATAGACTACCCTTACCCCCCAAAAAAGTTGGAGTATAATAATACCAGACAAAGCAGATTTGGGAATAAGAACTATTACCAGGATAAAAGGCATATTTCATAATGATAAAGGGGTCAATGCATCAAGAGGACATATCAATGCCAATCGTTTATACGTCTAATAACAGATACTTGAAGTAAAACTGATAGATCTGCAAGGAGAAATAGATAAATTCAAAAACTATACTTGGAGACTTCAATACTTCTTTCTCAAAATTGACACAACCAGTAGAAAGGAAATCAGTAGCAATATACAAGATGTGAACAACACAATAATGCAACTCGATATATCTGACATGTATAGAACACTCTACCCAACAAATGAAGAATACACATGGACCATTCAACAAGACAAACTACAGTGTCATAAGGCAAGTGTCAAGACATTTCAAAGGACTGAAATTATAGAAAGTATTTTCCCTGGCTACAAAGGAATTAAACCAGAAATTAATCATGGAAAGCTCTGCAAAAAATCCCCAAATATTTGAAAACTAAGCACCATACTCTAAATCCTGAGATAAAAGAAGACATCAATAGGGACATTAGAAAATATTTTGAACTGAATAAAAATAAGCAAATATCAAAATTGATGTGGTGTGGTTTACAGGGAAATTTATACCTTTAAGAGCCTATATTAGAAAAGAAGACGGGTTTAAAATAAATGAGCTAAGCTTTTACCTTAAAAAATTAGGAAAAAGAAGACCAAATTAAACACAAAGTAAAGGGACAGAAATAAAGACAAGAAGAAAAACCAATGAAATAAAAAAGGGATAAACAACAGAGAAAATTTAACAAAGTTGAAATTGGTTCTTTGAAAAGATCACCTTTCTCTTTCTAGAGACTTATCCTATGGAACTAAAAATAGATGTAGTCAAAGATTTAGCTATAATGATCACTTGTATAGTGTTGCTTATAACTGCAAAAAGTTAGAAACTCAGCTGTTATATTGAGACAATGTCATTAAATTATGTCCTGTCCATATGAGACTACTATGCAACTATTTTAAAGAAGGATAGACAAGGCAGCCCAGGAGGAAAAACAGCGTATACAAATCTGAAGTGTCTTACAACCCATGTGAAGTAATCTAGACTTCATAAACCTTTTCAGATATATTGAAGGGAGAAAAAAAATGATGTGATAAGAATTCATTCACACTGAGAAAAGTCTTCCTGGTTGGGTTAGACAGGGAGAAGAGTAAAGTCTGTTAAATGCTGTTAACAAACCAGGTGAGAGATACTGGCCTAAATTAAGGTGGTAACAGAAATGAAAGCAGCAGAAATTTTTGGAAAAGCATTAAGGCACTAGAATCAACAGAGCGATCACCAGAGAGAGAAGCCAAGAATGATGTTATAATCTTGGGCTTCAGCAAGAAGATAGTGGTACCATAAACTACAACAGAACTATGTTTGTGTGGTCTGAGAGGAGGAAAGAGATGGAAAAGAAGGGATGTATGAGAGAGATCTTTTTTCAGACATTTCAAATTTGTGGTTGCCATGAAACCTTCAAGAGTATGTATTTTGTATTTGTGCATAGAGGTTGAAGAATGATCTGGGCTGGAGACTAAGGAACTATGACCACAGAAACAATATCTGAAGCCAGACAGTAGATGAGATTGTCCAAAGAGAGCTTGTTAAATACGAAAAACAGGACGGACGCTGGAACTATCACAGAGACTACAAGAAAATTTATTTGCAATACATATAACTAAAAATTTACAGCCAGAATAAAAAATACCTACAAACCAATAAAAAAAGGAAGGGGGGTGAGCATTTGTTTCTGAGGAGAACTTGGTCTTCTTATGTACTTCAGCATGATAAATAAAGTAAGTGTGGCCTTGGAAGAAAGAAAGCCTTCCTAGACTTTCCCACAAAAGCTCAGCATGCTAGGTGACTGATTTATGTATGATACAATAAAAGGAGAAAAATGGGCTCCAGAAAGGGCACTGCCTAACTGCAAGGCAAGCTTCTCCGCAAGACATCATTTTAAGATAGAACTCCACGGCTAAAGAAAGTTAGAAAACCATTTTAATAGAACATAACTCCAATATGCAGTAACCTCACATTTCACGATTTATCAAAGCTGCACAAAAGTTATTAATTCAAATATTGTCATCCCTACTGATAAACCACCAACTTTAGCTGTGAAGTTATCATACCAGGAAAAGTACATAATAAAATCTTGTAACAGAAAGCTCACAAAGGAAAGAGAAGGGGCAAATAGGGAAGTTATGTACAACGAATTGTTAAGGAGAAAGGTAAAAGGTTCTGTGTCCAGGCTAAACAATCCATTCACTCTCAGATCAGTACTGTGTCATTACTGTGGCCAATAGTCTATACTCTATCTTAACACCGAGAAAAAAAAATTATAAAAAAAAATCTGTGTATGATAAAAAGCGTGTTTATGTGAAAAACTCAAAAACCAAACTCATCGTCATCAAGTCAGTTCCGATCCATGGTGACCCCATGTGTAACAGAATAGAACTGCACCACAGAGTCTTCTAAGCTATAATCTTTACAGAACCAGATTGTTGGGCCTTTTGTCTATGGTACTGCTGGGTAAGTTTGAACTGCCAACCTTATGTAAACCATTTGTGCCACCCAGGGACCTTGTCTTTGTGAAAGGCTGTAGAAAGAAAGACCTTCTGTCTTTTTTTTTAATCCTTAATAAAAGAGGGATGTTTGAATTTTGAGGGAGCTCTTGTAGCGCAGTGGTTAAGCACTTGGCTGCTAACCAAAAGGTCAGTGGTTTAAACCCACCAGCTGCTTCGTGGGAGAAAGACATGGCAGTCCTCTTCCATCAAGATTACAACCTTGGAAACCCTGTGTGGCAGTATTACCCTCTCCTATAGGGTTGCTGTGAGTAGGAATTGACACAATGACAACAGGTTTGGTTTGGGTTTGCTTTGGATTTTGTGGTTGTTTAAATATAATTCCTTTCCTTTCTCAAATGAGAGTGTCTATTTCAATCTCGTTTTTTCGTGCTAACTGCACTGATGACTTTAAAATCATTCCAGGCTAGGCAAAGTTTTCTTAAACAGAACACAAAAAAGCAATAACCATTAAAGAAAAATTGGTTAATTTAAACTGGCTAAAATTAAGAGCTTCCATTCACCAAGATATCATTAGGAAAGGGAACAGGTAAATCACAGCTGAAAAGCATGTTTCACTGTGTGTAGATTTGTACCCAGAATGAAAAATGCATACAAAACAGTAACAAAAGGTAAAAACAAAATGAGCAAAAGGCTTGAACAGGTACTTTACAGGAGGATACCCAATTGGGCAATAAACACATGAAAAGCTGCTCAGCATCATTAGTCATTACCCTGTTGCTGTTGAGTCAGTTCTGACTCATAGCAACCTTATAGGACGGAGTAGAACTGCCCAATAGGGCTTCCTATAGGCAGTTATCTTTACAGAAGTAGACTGACACATCTTTTTCCCACAGAACGCCTAGTGGGTTCAAACCACTGACCTTTCAGTTCGCAGTTGAGCACTTAACCACTGTGCCACCACAGTGCTCCATTAGTCATTAGGGAAATGAAAATTAAAGCTATAAGAAGAGGGAAGCAGAGCCAAGATGGTAGACCAGTCAGACGCACTAAGCCACAGCAATGCAATTTTATTGTTTTCTTCTGGATTTCTAATTGTTCTTTTTTGTATGATTTCCTATTATTTATTTCAACATTTTGTTCTAGTATTATTTTCCCGAATTCTTCTAATGCTTTGTCTGTGTTTTCATTGATTTTGGCTGTGTTTTCCTTGATCTCATTCCTGATCTGTTGGAGAGTCCTGAATATTAGACTTTTAAATGCCCTTTTAAGTAGTTTCAGTTCCTTTTCTTCTGCTGGAAGGTCATCTAGTGCTTTATTCTGGTCATTTACTGGAGCCATAGTGTCCTGTTTTTTTAAATATGTTTTCATATTGTGGCTGTCTCATAGACATTCAGTAAGTATTTTTCTTTATTTATTGATTGTAGGTTTGTTTGCTTCATCCTGCTTTTTTATTTTGTTATATCTGGGCAGGCGGGCCAGGCATGCTTTGCTGCTTCCTTGTCTGTGGGAAAAATAGTTCTTGCTACCATATCCGGGAGTGCAGCACTGGTCACTCAGCTATAGTACAGCTTGGCAGGTCCAGCAGAGTGGCGGGAGGGGTGGAGATGAGTCATTTTTCTTCTGCAGCATGAACCAGGCTGGGGAAGGAGCTGGGCTGTGGTGTTCTGTCAGGGGAGTGTCCTGAGCTGATGGTTAGGGGTCTTGGGTCCAGGTTGGGTCCCCTTGGGGCCTCAGCAGGTGGCAGGGGGATAGCCCAGAGCTGGTGGGGAGGAGCCTGGAGTTTGGGAGAGTCCCCTTGGTGGGCAGTGAGGCAGTTTGGTGTGGGCAGGGAGTAGTCTGGGGTCCAGGCTGGGTCCCTTTGGTGCATGGCAAATGCTGGGAGGGGTCTGGAGCCAGCAGTGGGGGCTGGGGTCTGGGCCGGGTCCCTTTGAGGCTGCAGCAGCAGCCTTTGGGGCTAAGAAAGAGGTAGGAGGTGAAGAGAATGCAAGCGCAGAGTGGGCTAGATGGAGGAGGGCAATAAGATGGGTCAGTATTGTGGTTCTCGGCAGTTGGGGTTGCCAGGATGGGGTGGTTATAGCTGCTGTTCACTAGAGGTGTGGGGGTTGTAGGAGTGCACTCCTGTGGTTACCAGGTGAGAGTCTGGGCTCCTCCTTGAATTGCAGTCAGCAAACATGGTCTTACTTAGCCCTGGGTATGTCCATGTTGTACCACTGTCTCCTATTGGGAATTCACGGAGGTGCCTTTCTGCATGCAGGGTTGTTGGTTTTATTCCAAGATGGCCACACTGGGTCATGTCATTTGGCCAAGAACCTTCACCTGTATCTGCATTTCTTCCCCATTTTCTATCAGTTTTTTCTTCTCCTCAGTGACTTCTGAGCTAACACTTTATCCCTTTATTTAAGGTTTGGGGTTCCAGGATTGAAGTCTGTATCTGTTTTACTTGTTTTTTTTTTTTTTTTGAGTCTTTGTGGAGGTATAGAACTTTCAAATAGAGAGGAAATCAAGGTGATATCAAGTAATAAAAACTGGCTTAACCTTAGGAAGATAAGCGTAAATTTCAAGATAACCACAAAGAAAGTTAATAAAACTACTAATCAAAATAAAGAAAAACATAAACTCTCAGTAAACACAAAATCTGCTATAATGAAAGAAATTTTGCAAATGAAAGGAACTCAGCAAGGAGAGTAAGAGGAACAAAGAAAACCTCAGCACCACAAAAAAAAAAAAACTACAAAATGATAGCAATAAGATCACACCTATGGATAGTCACACCAAATGTAAATGGCTTAAATGAACTCATAAAGAGACAGGGAGTGATGGAATGGATCAAAAAATAAAAATAAAAGACCCATCAATAGGCTGTTTACAAGAGACACACCTTAGACACAAAGATATATTAGAAATCAAAGGATGGAAAAAAATGTATCAAGCAAACAGTGACCGGAAAAGGACAGGAGTGGGAATATTAATCTCAGATAAAATAGACTTTAAGGCAAAATCTACCATTAAAGACAAGGAAGGACATTATACAATGATTAAAGTGACAATTCACCATGATGACATAACCATAATAAATATCTACACACCCGAAGACAGGGCTCCAAAATACATAAAAGGACTCTAACAGCACTAAAAAGAGAAATTGACAGTTCCACTGTAATAGTAGGAGACTTCAACACACCACTCTTGATAAAGTACAGAATATCTAGAAAGAAACTCAGCAAAGATACAGAGGATCTAAAGGCCACAGTCAACCATCCTGACCTCATAGACATATACAGAATACTCCACCCAACAGTAGGAAAGTATACATTCTTCTCCAACACACATGGAAATTTTTCAGTATAAACATTTTGGGCCATAAAGCAACTCTCAACAAAATCTAAAACACTGAGATAATACAAAGCATCTTCTCTGATCATAATACCATAAAGGTAGAAATGAATAACAGGAAGAGCAAGGGAAAAAATCAAATACATGGAAACCAAATAACACCTTGCTTAAAAACCACTGGAAGAAAAGGGAAATAATAATCAGAGCAGACATAAACGAAACAGAAAAGAAAAACAACAGAAAGAATTAATAAAACCAAAAGTTATTTCTTTGAAAAGATCAACAAAATTTACAAACCATTGTCCAAACTGACAACGGAAAAACAGGAAAAGAAGCAAATAACCCAAATAAGAAATGAGATGGGGAACATTATAACAGACCCAACTAAAATAAAAAAGGGTTATTTCACAGTACCATGAAAAATTGTACTGAAACACATTTGAGAACCTAAAGGAAATGGACAAATTTCTAGAAACACACTACCTACCTAAACTAACACAGAAGTAGAAAATCTGAGCAAACCCAAAACAAGAGACTGAAAAGGTAAAAAAAAAAAAAAAAGTCCTGGCGCAGATGGCTTCACTGGCAAATTCTACCAAACATTCAGAGAAGAGCTCACACCAGTACTACTCAAACTATTTCAGACATAGAAAAGGAAGGAATATTTCCAAATTCATTCTATGAAGCCAGCATAACCCTAATACCAAAACCAGGCAAAAACACCACAAGAAAAGAAAATTACAGACCAATATCTCTCATGAATATTGATGCAAAACTTTTCAACAAAATTCAAGCCAATAGAATTCAGCATCATATTACCAAAAAAAAAATACACCCTGACCAAGTGGGATTCACACCAGGTATGCAAGGATGGTTCAACATTTAAAAAATCAGTGTAATCGACCAGATAGATAAAACAAAAGAAAGGAATCACATGATCATCTCCATCAAGACAGAAAAGGCATTCAATAAAGTCCAACTTAACACCCATTCCTGATAAAAACTCTCAATAAAATAGGTATACCCGTTGCCCGTTACCTGTTGCCGTCAAGTCAATTCCGAGTCATAGCGACCCTATAGGACAGAGTAGAACTGCCCCATACAGTTTCCAAGGAGCACCTGGTGGATTCGAACCACTAACCTTTTGGCTAGCAGCCATAGCTCTTAACCAGTATGCTACCAGGGTTTCCAAAATAGGTATAGAAGGGAAATTCATCAACATAATAAAGGACATCTATACAAAACCAACAGCCAACATCATTCTCAACAGGGAGAGGCTGAAGACATTCCCCCTGAGAACAGGAACAAGACAAGGATGCCCTTTATCACCAGTCATATGTAACATTGAGCTAGAAGTCCTAGCTAGAGCAATAAGGCAAGAAAAGGAAATAAAGGGCATCCAAACAGGTAATAAAGAAGTAAAACTGTCCCTCTTTTGGATGATATGATACTATACATACAGAACCCAAAAGACTCCACAAGAAAACTGCTGAAACTAATAGAAATATTCAGCAGAATATTGATACAAGATAAACATACAAAAATGAATTGGATTCCTATATAACGATGAAGAGAACAATGAAAAAGAAATCAAGAAAGCAATACCATTTATACAGCCACTAAAAAAATAAAATACTTAGGAATAAATCTAACTAGGGAGGTAAAAAACCTAACAAAGAAAACTACAAAACACTACTGCAAGAAACCAAAAGAGGCCTACATAAATGGAAAAACATACCATGCTCATGGATAGGTAGACTCAACATTATGAAAATGTCAGTTCTACCCAAAGCAATCTGTAAGTACAATGCAATCCCGATTCAAATATCAACAGCATTATTTAACAAGACAGAAAAACTAATCATTAACTTTATGTGGAAAGGAAAGAAGACCCGGATAAGTAAAGCATGAATGAAGAAGAACAAAGTAGGAGGCTTCACACTACCTGACCTCAGAACCTACTGTACAACTACAGTAATCAAAACAACCTGGTACAGGTACAATGACAGACACATTGACCAAAGGAACAAAATTGAGAACCCAAATGTAAATCCATCTACCTGTGGCCACCTGACCTTTGACAAAGACTCAAAGTCTATTAAATGAGGAAAAGACAGTCTTTTTAACAAATGGTGCTGGCAAAACTGGATGTCCATCTGTAAAATAATGAAACACAACCCATACTTCACACCATACACAAAAACTAATTCAAAATGGATCAAAGGCCTAAATATTAAATATAAAACCAAAAATTATAAAGATCATGGAGGAAAAAATAGGGTCAACACTAGGGGCCGTAACATATGGCATAAACAGGATACAAATCATAATTAACAATATACAAACTCAGTAGATAAGCTAGATAAACGGGATCTTCTAAAAATTAAAGACTTATGCTCATCAAAAGACCACCAAAAATGTAAAAACAGAATCTACACACTGGGAAAACTTTTTTGGCTATGACATATCCAACAAAGGTGTAATTTCTAAAATCTATAGGAAAATGCAACACCTCTACAATAAAAAGACAAATAATCCAATTAAAAAATAGGCAAAGGATATAACGGACACTTGACCAAAGAAGACATTCAGGTGGCTAACAGACACATGAGGAAATGCTTGCTATCTATCACTAGCTATTGGAGAAAGTGGAAACCCCGGTGGCATGGTGGTTAAGTTCTACGGCTGCTAACCAAGAGATCAGCAGTTCAAATCCACCACGTGTTCCTTGGAAACTCTATGGGGCAGTTCAACCCTGTCCTATAGGGTCGCTATGAGCCGATATCGACTCAACGGCAGTGGGTTTGGGTTTGGGTTTTTTAATTGAGAAATGTAAATCAACCCAACATTACTGACACAAATCAAAAAAATAGAAAATAACAAATGTTGAAGAGATTGCAGGGAGATTGGAACTCTGATGCCCTGCTGGTGGGACTGGAAAATGGTGCAACCATTTTGGAAAACAATATGGCACTTCCTTAAAAAGCTAGAAAAAGAAATGCCATATGATCCAGCAATCCCACCCCAGGAATATATCCTAGAGAAATAAACACCATCACACAAATAGATGTATGCATAGCCATGTTCATTGCAGCATTGTTCAGAATAGCAAAAAGATGGAAACAACCTAAGTGCCCATCAACAGACAAATGGATAAACAAACTATAATACATACACACAATGGAATACTACAAAACGATAAAGAACAATGATGAATCTGAGAAACATCTCACAACATGGATGAATCTGGAGGGCATTATGCTGAGTGAAATTAAAAAAAAAAAAAAACCTGTGGCCATCAAGTTGATTCCGACTCATAGTGACCCCAGAGGACAGAGTAGAACCGTCCCATAGGGTTCCCAAGGAGGGGCTGGTGGATTCCAACTGCCAACCTTTTGGTTAGCAGCCAAACGCTTAACCACTGTGCCACCATGGCTCCTGAGTGAAATAAGTCAATCACAAAAGGACAAATACTGCATGAGACCACTATTATAAAAAGACATGAGAACTTTCCACACAGAAAGAAACAATTTTTGATGGCTACAAGGGAGGGGAGGGTGTGGGAGGGAAAAACAATAACTAGATAGTAGATAACATGTAGCTTTGGAGAAGGGTAATACAGTACACAATACTGAGAAAGTCAGCAAAACTTGACCAGGGCAAAGTCACAGAAACTTCACAGACATTCAATCACCCTGAGGGACCAAGCTACTGAGCTGAGGGCTGGGAATCATAGTCTCGGGGGACATCCAGCTCAATTGGCATAACATAGTCTGTAAAGAAAATGTTCTACATCCAACTGTGGTGAGTAGCGTCTGGGGTCTTAAAAGGCTTTGAGTGGTCACCTAAAATACATCTACTGGTTCCATCCCATCTGGAGCAAAGGAGAATCAAGAAAAACAAAGACATAAGGGAAGGATTAGTCCAAAGAACTAAAGGACCACAACTATCACAGCCTCCACCAGACTGAGCCCAGAACAACTAGATGGTGCCCAGTTACCACCACCAACTGCTCTGGCAGGATCACGATGGAGGGTCCTGGACAGAGCAGGGGAAAAATGTAGAACAAAATTCAAATTCACAAAAAAAAAAAAAAAAAAAAGACCAGACTTGCTGGTCTGACAGAGACTAGAGAAACCCCGAGAGTATGGTCCTCGGACACCCTTTTAACTCAGTACTGAAGTCACTCTCGAGGTTCACCCTTCAGCCAAAGATTAGACAGGTCTATGGGGCCAACAACACATGAGGAACGTGCTTTATAGTTCAATCACGTATATGAGACTAATGGGCACGCCAGCCCAAAAGCAAATACGAGATGGCAGGAAGGGACAGGAAAACTGGATGAATGGAAACAGGGAATTGGATAGACAAGGGGGAAGTGTTGACACATAGTGGCATTAGCATCCAATGTTACAAAACAATTTGTGTATTAACTGTTTAATAAGAAATTAATTTGCTCTGTAAACTTTCATCTAAAGCACAATAAAATAAATAAATAAGAAGATACTACTATACATCAATCAGCGTGGCATCCATCATGTTTGGCAGAATGTGGAAAATCGCCGGCTGGAATATAAACTAGTTTAACCACTTTTGAAAACTGTGTCGCAGTTTCTAGAAGTTAAATATACATCTACCCTGTGATCACGTGGAGCCCTGGTGGCACAGTGGTTAAAAGCTCAGCTGCTAACCAAAAGGTCGGCAGCTGGAATCCACCAGCCATTTCTTGGAAACCCTATGGGGCAGTTCTACTAGATCCTATAGTACCGCTATGAGTCGAAACTGACTCAACGGCAACAGGTTCAGTTTATTTTTTATGATCAAGTAATTCTACTCCTAGGTACTTTATCCGAGAGAAACAAAGAGTTATATCCTCAAAAATATGTACAAGAAGTATATTCATAGCAACAAAAATATAAATACGCCCAGATGTCCATCAGTTGGGGAATGAATAAACTATGATATATCACACAATGGAATACTGCTCAGCACAACGAAATACTACTCAGCAAGAAAAGGGAAGGTTACACCCAACATAGATAAATATTCAAAATAAGTATACTGTATACTATAGACATTATGTCAAGTGAAAGAAGCCAGACACAACTATATAACATATTGTATAATTCCATTTATACGAAGTTCAAAGGCAAACTAATCTATGGGTGATAGAAATCAGAACAGTGATTGCATCTGGCAAGGAAGGGATGTCTGGGGAGGCATACAAGGAATCTCCTAGGGGTAATGAAAATATTCTATATTGATTTGAGTAGTGGTCACAGGTATCCATCAAGCTATATTCTTAAGATTTGTATAATTCATTTCATATGAGTTAAATCTCAAAAATAAAAGTTGCAAACATTAAAATATTACAAATGCAGTTACTGTTCAAGGGATTTATTTTACTTACAAGAAGCACTGATGGTTCAGTGGTTAAGTGTTCAGCCCAACCCAGTGCCATCGAGTTGATTCCAACTCTTAGCGACCCTATAGGACAGAGCAGAACTGCCCCATAGAGTTTCCAAGGAGCGCCTGGCAGATTCGAACTGCCGACCCTTTGGTTAGCAGCTGTGGCACTTAAACACTACGCTACCAGGGTTTCCAAAAGTGTTCAGTTGCTAACCAAAAAGTCAGTGGTTCAAACCCACTAGCTGCTCCACAAGAGAAAAATGTGGTAGCCTGCTTCAATAGAGATTACAGCCTTGGAAACCCTTTGGGGCGGTTCTACTCTGCACTATAGGATCACTCTGAGTTGGAATTGATTCAATGGCAACAGGTATTATTATTTCACTTACAGTATTCTTTCATTCAATAGATATTTACTGAACACCCTTTTAGGCACTAGAGCTACAGCAATGAACAAAACAGAAGTTCCTGCCTTCACGGAGCTTATGTTCTAGTGGGGAAAGAGAAATAGTATGCAAAATAATCATATTATATAGTGTTTTATAAGGAGAAAGGCAAAATAGTGAAAAATAAAAAAGAAATGGATATAGGGAAAGTGGATGGGGGTTGGATTGCAATTTTGGCATTGACCCCATAAAATGCTGTTGGATATAATGAGGGATAGGCACATAAAATGAATTCCATGTGGAGCTTTGTTTTTTTAATTATGCTTTCATTTGACCAGTGTGAAACGGTAACTTATTCACAACACACACTTAAAACAACAGTTAGCTCTACTTCCAAATTACCTTTGCCTGAAATTAATTCACTTTACAAGGAAGAGTTTTCTTTCTTCCAAATTGCTGAAAGGGGGAGAAATTCAATAAAGCCCATATAGTGCTTCAATATATCTCCAAGAAATGGTATTATTTCTGCCTAAGAGACTTCTAACATTAAAATAAATATAAAATCCCATCAGAAGTTAAGATTGATCATCATCTTTATTGCTTGAAGCTCTAAATTTATATTCAGTTCAAAAACGGCTGCAGCAGCGTATCGGCACAGAACTGCCAGAAATTCAGGCTGGTTTCAGAAGAAGACGTGGAACCAGGGATATCATTGCTGATGTCAGATGGATCCTGGCTGAAAGCAGAGAATACCAGAAGGATGTTTACCTATATGATATTGACTATACAAAGGCATCCGACTGTGTGGATCATAACAAGCTATGGATAACACTGCAAAGAATGGGAATTCCAGAACACTTAATTGTGCTCATGAGGAAACTTTACATAGATCAAGAGGCAGTCGTTTGGAACATATCAAAAAAATAATCCACCACGACCAAGTGGGATTTATACCAGGTATGCAAGGATGGTTTAATATTAGAAAAACCATTAATGTAATCCACCATATAAATAAAACAAAAACCACACGATCTTATCAACTGATGCAGAAAAGGCATTTGACAAAGTCCAACACCCATTTATGATAAAAACTCTCAGCAAAATAGGAATGGAAGGAAAATTCCTCAACATAATAAAGGGCATCTATACAAAGCCAACAACCAACATCACTCTAAATGGAGAGAGCCTGAAAGCATTTCCCTTGAGAACGGGAACCAGACAAGGATGCCCTTTATCACCGGTCTTATTCAACATTGTGCTAGATGTCCTAGCCAGAGCAATTAGGCTAGACAAAGAAATAAAGGGCATCCGGATTGGCAAGGAGGAAGTAAAATTATCTCTATTTGCAGATGACATGATCTTATACACAGAAAACCCTAAGGAATCCTCCAGAAAACTACTGAAACTAATAGAAGAGTTCGGCAGAGTCTCAGGTTATAAGATAAACATACAAAAATCACTTGGATTCCTCTACATCAACAAAAAGAACATTGAAGAGGAAATAACCAAATCAATACCATTCACAGTAGCCCCCAAGAAGATAAAATACTTAGGAATAAATCTTACCAAGGATGTAAAAGACCTATACAAAGAAAACTACAAAGTACTACTGCAAGAAACTAAACAGGACCTACTTAAGTGGAAAAACATACCTTGCTCATGGATAGGAAGACTTAACATAGTAAAAATGTCTATTCTACCAAAAGCCATCTATACATACAATGCACTTCCGATCCAAATTCCAATGACATTTTTTAATGTGATGGAGAAACAAATCACCAACTTCATATGAAAGGGAAAGAAGCCTCGGATAAGTAAAGCATTACTGAAAAAGAAGAACAAAGTGGGAGGCCTCACTCTACTTGATTTTAGAACCTATTATACAGCCACAGTAGTCAAAACAGCCTGGTACTGGTACAACAACAGGCACATAAACCAATGGAACAGAATTGAGAACCCAGATATAAATCCATCCACATATGAGCAGCTGATATTTGACAAAGGCCCAGTGTCAGTTAATTGGGGAAAAGACAGTCTTTTTAACAAACGGTGCTGGCATAACTCGATATCCATTCGCAAAAAAATGAAAGAGGACCCATACCTCACACCATGTACAAAAACTAACACCAAGTGGATCAAAGACCTAAACATGAAGACTAAAACGATAAAGATCATGGAAGAAAAAATAGGGACAACCCTAGGAGCCCTAATACAAGGCATAAACAGAATACAAAACATTACCAAAAAACCAGATAACTAGGAGCTCCTAAAAATCAAACACCTATGCTCATCTAAAGACTTCACCAAAAGAGTAAAAAGACCACCTACAGACTGGGAAAGAATTTTCAGCTATGACATCTCCGACCAGCGCCTGATCTCTAAAATCTATATGATTCTGTCAAAACTCAACCACAAAAAGACAAACAACCCAATCAAGAAGTGGGCAAAGGATATGAACACACACTTCACTAAAGAAGATATTCAGGCAGCTAACAGATACATGAGAAAATGCTCTCGATCATTAGCCATTAGAGAAATGCAAATTAAAACTACGATGAGATTCCATCTCACTCCAACAAGGCTGGCATTAATCCAAAAACCACAAAATAATAAATGTTGGAGAGGCTGCGGAGAGATTGGAACTCTTATACACTGCCAGTGGGAATGTAAAATGCTACAACCACTTTGGAAATCTATCTGGCGTTTTCTTAAAAAGTTAGAAATAGAACTACCATATAACCCAGAAATCCCACTCCTCGGAATATACCCTAGAGAAATAAGAGCCTTTACACGAACAGATATATACACACGCATGTTTATTGCAGCTCTGTTTACAATAGCAAAAAGCTGGAAGCAACCAAGGTGTCCATCAATGGATGAATGGGTAAATAAATTGTGGTATATTCACACAATGGAATACTACGCATCGATAAAGAACAGTGACGAATCTGTGAAACATTTCATAACATGGAGAAACCTGGAAGACATTATGCTGAGTGAAATTAGTCAGAGGCAAAAGGACAAATATTGTATAAGACCACTATTATAAGATCTTGAGAAATAGTATAAACTGAGAAGAACACATACTTTTGTGGTTACGGGAAGGGAGGGTGGGAGAGGGTTATTTACTGATTAGTAGATAAGAACTACTTTAGGTGAAGGGAAGGACAATACTCAATACATGGAAGGTCAGCTCATCTGGACTGGACCAAAAGCAAAGAAGTTTCCGGGATAAACTGAATGCTTCAAAGGTCAGCGGGGGTTTGGGGACTATGGCTTAAGGGGACTTCTAAGTCAATTGGCAAAATAATTCTATTAGGAAAACATTCTGCATCCCACTTTGAAATGTGGTGTCTGCTAACAAGCGGCCATCTAAGATGCATCAATTGGTCTCAGCCCATCTGGATCAAAGGAGAATGAAGAACACCAAGGTCACACGATAACTATGAGCCCAAGAGACAAAAAGGGCCACATGAACCACGACTTACATCATCCTGAGACCAGAAGAACTAGATGGTGCCCGGCCACAACCAATGACTGCCCTGACAGGGAGCACAACAGAGAACCCCTGAGGGAGCAGGAGAACAGTGGGATGCAGACCCCAAATTCTCATAAAAAGACCAGACTTAATGGTCTGACTGAGACTAGAGGAATCCCGACAGTCATGGTCCCCAAATCTTCTGTTGGCCCAGGACAGGAACCATTCCCAAAGACAACTCATCAGACATGGAAGGGACTGGACAATGGGTGGGAGAGAGATGCTGATGAAGAGTAAGCTACTTGTATCAGGTGGACACTTGAGACTGTGTTGGCATCCCCTGTCTGGAGGGGAGATATGAGGGTAGAGAGGGTTAGAAACTGACAAAATCGTCACGAAAGGAGAGACTGGAAGGAGGGAGCGGGCTGACTCATTAGGAGGAGAGTAAGTGGGAGTATGTAGTAAGGTGTATATAAGCTTATATGTGACAGACTGACTTGATTTGTAAACTTTCACTTAAAGCACAATAAAAATTATAAAAAAAAAAAAAAAAGAGGCAGTTGTTCGGACAGAACAAGGGGATACTGATTGGTTTAAAGTCAGGAAAGGTATGCGTCAGGGTTGTATTCTTTCACCATATCTATTCCATCTGTATGCTGAGCAAATAATACGAGAATCTGGACTATATGAAGAAGAACAGGGCATCAGGATTGCAGGAAGACTCATTAACAACCTGCATTATGCAGATGACACAACCTTGCTTGCTGAAAGTGAAGAGGACTTGAAGCACTTACTAATGAAGATAAAAAACCACAGCCTTCGGTATGGATTACACCTCAACATAAAGAAAACAAAAATCCTCACAACTGGACCAATGAGCCACATCATGATAAACGGATAAAAGATTGAAGTTGTCAAGGATTTCATTTTACTTGGATCCACAATCAAGAGCCATGGAAGCAGCAGTCAAGAAATCAAAAGACGTGTTGCATTGGGCAAATCTGCTGCAAAGGACCTCTTCAAAGTGTTGAAGAGCAAAGACGTCACCCTGAAGACTAAGATGCGCCTGACCCAAGCCATGGTATTTTCAATCACATCATATGCCTGTGAAAGCTGGACAACGAATAAGGAAGACTGAAGAAGAGTTGACGCCTTTGAATTGTGTTGTTGGCGAAGAATATCGAATATACCATGGACTGCCAAAAGAACGAACAAATCTGTCTTGGAAAAAGTGTGGCCAGAATGCTCCTTAGAGGCAAGGATGGCAAGACTGCATCTTACATACTTTGGACATGTTGTCAGGAGGGATCAGTCCCTGGAGAAGGACATCATGCTTGGCAGAGTACAGGGTCAGCGGAAAAGAGGAAGACCCTCAACGAGGTGGATTGACACAGTGGCTGTAACAATGAGCTGAAGCATAACGACGATTATAAGGATGGCTCAGGACCAGGCAGTGTTTCGTTCTGTTGTGCATAGGGTCCCTATGAGTCAGAACTGACTCAACGGCACCTAACAACAACAACAACTGTTGAAAAACTTATATATACTTATATAAAGTATGTCTGAAAGAATCGTTATTTGTATCTAGCTTGTAACAACCTGCATCACAAGTTGTATCTAAACCAAACCCGTTGCTATCAAGTCAATTCCAACCCATGGAGACCCTATAGGGCACAGTAGAACTGCCCCATAGGGTTTCCAAGGCTGTAATCTTTACAGAAGCAGACTACCTTATCTTTCTCCCATGGAGCAGCTGGTGGGTTTGAACTATGGGCCTTTCAGTTAGCAGCTGCACACTTAACCACTGTGCTACCAGGGCTCCTAAATTGTATCTCCAACCACTATCCCACCAGGGTTTCCAAATTGTATCTAGGTTGATAAAATGAACGAATGAATGAAGAGGCCAAAAGAAGACAAAAAAATAAAACAGTTGCTGTGAGTCAATTCCAACTCATGGCAACCCCGTGTGTGTCAGAGAAGAACTGTGCTCAACAGAGTTTTCAATGGCTGAGTTTTCAGCAGCCAATCACCAGGCCTTTCTCCCCAGGCACCTTTGGGAGCAGCCGAGCATGCTAACTGTTTCCAACACCCAGGGACTCCAAGGAAAGACCAGACAGGTTAAAAAAGGAGACCTTCTAGAATACTGAACAGTATACCCTGTACTGACTTCCTCATAGCATTGGGTTGGGCATAAATTACTCTCAATTCTTCTGTGCTTAAGTCCTTAACATTGTTCCAATTTTAAGATAAGTACAAAAATATTCAACTTCTGAAAGCAATACATCTTGACAAAGAGTGTTCTAGATTTTTCTTCCAACTACCGTTTTTGGCAGTCATAACTTTTACATATTAAAAGAAGTTGCCCAGAAATTCAAAATTCAATTCATGTTCTTTGGATTGCTATATCTTATCAGCCATTACACTACTGTTCTAAACCACAAGAGCAAATTAAAGACCTAACAATAATTTGGCATGATATTTCAACTAAAAGAAATATTCGGAGAGAAAAATCGACGGAGAAAAAGTGGTTCTAAAGTGGTGTGAACATCCCGATCCCCAGTCAGGAGCGTATAGCTTTCCTGTAGGGGAACACTAGGCGAACAACCCCTTCTAAGGCTACATAATATTAGTAGACCATTTTTATGCATGTAACTGCTGGGTTTCTTGCTATCTACATGCCATTTAATTTGCCTTAAGGTTTCATCTAAATATTTTCAAGGCAAAAAGCTATTTCAGGGAT
The DNA here is from genome assembly GCF_024166365.1 of Elephas maximus indicus. Taxonomy (NCBI): domain Eukaryota; kingdom Metazoa; phylum Chordata; class Mammalia; order Proboscidea; family Elephantidae; genus Elephas; species Elephas maximus. The sequence continues at coordinate 56,794,722 of NC_064841.1, read as the reverse complement.
CACAACATGTTTAAAAACTGCCTAACATTTACACAAAGAAAAAAAATTCTCTAAATAACCATCTGGGCCATTTTTGGCTGCATTTTAAGCCACAGAACCTATAAATCTTATCTAGAATGCATAGGATTGGGGAATTGCTAGCTATGGGCTAAGCATTTGCTCAAAAATGGCTGCTCTTATTATTGCCTCCTTCGCTCATACCATGTGTACGTTACACCTCTATTTTCCCAGTGTCTGGATGCTATCTGTTACCTATGGAGCAGAATCTTCTCCAGCCAAGAGTCAGAGGCATGGTGCTCAGTCCTGTATGCTGGTTGCATGAAGACAAAGACAGCAGTCACCTTTCATAGGTTTCTGAGTATTAAGAAAGCTCAAGGCTGATCCCCGTGATAATCTGGGAGAATTATAGTTTACCCTGAAGCTGTCCCGTTCTAATTCACCGGGCACAAAACATAGCTTGAGTACAAGAAACTTAGGATGGAGAGTACAGCATTATATTAAAAAAAAAAAAATGGAGGGGGGGAAAAGAACTTTCTCTAAAAAAATTAGCCCAAAAAGGGGGTGGAGGGATAACACTCAGTGGTATACTAAAATAAACTTCCTAAATGGAGAGGACACCTTCTTGGCTTGCTTTATTTCCCAGCAGCATCTGAGGAAAGAAGAGGCCTGGTGGCACAGTGGTTAAATGCATGCCTGCTAACCAAAAGGTTGGCAGTTCAAACCCACCCAGTGACTTCATGAGAGAAAGACCTGGCAATCTTCTCCCATAAAGATTAAACCAAAAAAAAAAAGGGAAAAAAAACCAAGCCCATTGCCCTCTAGTCAATTCTGATTTATAGCTATCCTATAGGACAGAGTAGAACTGCCCCATAGCCTTTCCAAGGCTGGAATCTTTATGAAAGGAGCAGCTAGGGGGGTACAGACCACCAACCTTTCTGCTAGAAGCCAAGCGCTTGACCATTGCATCACAAAGTCTTCTTCCCCATAAAGATTACAGCCTAGAAAACCCTGTGGGGCAGTTCTGTTCCATCACATGAGGTTGCTATGAGTCGAAATCAACTCAAGGGCACCTAACAACACAACAACAGCATCTAAGGATTCATTCCTAGAGTTACAGGGAGAGCCAAGCACAAGCCCGGCTCTCACGCCTGCCTCGGGGCTCTTTCCCTTTAACTGCACCTTCATGCAGGATAAGTTACACCAGTGCAGGAGCCATTGCCATGACATTTAAGACAAAGGGGCACATGGGGTGACATGCACCGTACACAATTTCTCCCTGGTTAACCCTCTCCCACAAAATGTCTCTTGGATTTTAACTCTTCAACTTCGTAGACTGTAAAGATCTCTCGGTATGTTGCCTTTTGGCTGACATTTATATAGAAAAACATATATAAGTCCCAAAACTCCATATGCTTAACAAAACCATATATGGGAAACATCTTTACTTAAAAATCCGAAAGCAAGTGGTAGCAAGTTAGAATCATGTGACATTTTAAAAGCCTGCCACTCATGGAAGGGATGTGGAGAGACAATACAAACATTATCCTTGAACATGATGGAAAAATAGCAAAGAATCTGTCTTACATAAAATAGATTGATAGAGTCTCACAAAACTCATAGCACCCCCATGTGTGTCAAAGTAGAACCGTGCTTCATAGGGTTTTCAGTGGCTGATTTTTTGGAAGTAGATCCCCAGGCCTTTCTTCCTAAGTCTCACTTACTGTTGTTGTTGTTGTTGTGTGCCGTCCAGTTGACCCTAACTCACAGCAAACCTATAGGGCAGAGTAGAACTGCTCCATAGGGTTTCCTAGGCTCACATTTTTATGAGAGCTGATCGCCAGGTCTTTCTCCCAGAGTAGCTGGTGGGTTTGAACTGCTGACCTTTTGTTAGCAGCCAAGCTCTTCATCATTGCACCACCAGGACTCCTTAAGATACTCACTAACCTCATACAAAGATATTTACAAAGAGCAACAGGAGTGTGACATCACAGCTCTGTTTTGTTGTTTGTTCATCCTGAGGCATCTCCTGCCTCCTCTGAAGAGTTAGCATCACCTCTCTGTAACAGGTAGGCTCTTCTGCAGCACCAGCACTACAGAGTAGGTCTACCAGTACTCCCGAGTCTGACCCTCTGCCTGATCAGCCTCTGCACAGATCCAGGTAGCATAGCATTGCGTTTTCTTTAGGGACGTTGTGGAAGATGTGGTTCTTTGTCAGAGCACCTTTTTTAATTCCTCAGGGAGGAATTTAATTCTGGACTCAGTATCAGAAACAGCTGGGTGTCTCGTAAGCAGAATGTTTTTCCTCTAATGGACACTTGCTATTATGACTAGTCATGTATCATTGCTGCCTTGGCTGCTTAAAAGCCTTGAGGCGAGTGTATTTTCTTCTCTGACCTTTGATTTCATCTTATTTTTCCTTACTCTTTATAAAAATGGCATGGGGGCGGCATCTGACCTCCTCTAACTTCATGACGGGGAAGGAAAATCAAGATCAACAGCCCAAGGCTGATTCCTATGAGAGAGAGGTCAGACCTGCCTCCTCTCCCCGCCATCTTTACCAATTCTGACACCAACCGTCCCGCCGACGGCACTCTCTACTCTTCTGCTGAGTTCAATAATTCATTTCAATGGCCACACAGAACTCACAGACAATACTCACGATTATGGGGTTTATTAGCAAAGTAACAGGTTACAATTCAGGATTAGGAACTCTCAGGATAAGTTCTTCCATCAGGACAGCCTCTTCTCACCCATGCCCACAGGCACAGCGCTCTGGACAGCTGGCCTCTGCCCTGCTCAGGCTAGTGTTAAAAAGCTCTTTTAGCTCTGCCAATAAGTGCCCCGAGGCACCCCTCTCTGACGGTAAGCCACTGCCCAAAGGCACTCAGCTCTAGCTCCATGGTGCCTGGAGGCATCCTACTCTATTAGCAAGGCATCCTACTCCATCCCTGCCCAAAGGCACTCAGCTTTTTTGCTCCATGGGCTCCGGCCCATTGCACTGTCTCCTGCTAGTCTCTCCAGCTTCTCCTGCACTGTTTCTCTGCCATCACTTTTCACTGTCTTTGGTGTTACAGCTCTCTCTCTCTCTCTCATTCTCTGTCTCCTGGTTCCAGGAGCTTTTTAGCACAAGGATTCTGGGTCCAAAGGACATGCTCCACTTGTGGCTCTTCTTCCTTGGTGGTGGTGAGATCCTCTCCTCCCACTTCTGGGATGGCTCATTTTAAGCCTAGTGATGGGAAACCAATCCCCTTGGTGGGCCACAATTACTTTATTTCTATAGTCCCACCCAATCACTTGGGTGGGAGTTACAAGACCACGGCGAGAACGGCCACACAAAAGCAATCCATTGCACTGTACTCTTATTTTCTCTTAAGGAGCCCTGGTGGCACAGTAGTTAAGTGCTCGGCTGCTAACCACAAAGTTGGTTGTTCGAACCCACCAGCTGCTCCATGGGAGAAAGATGTGACAGTCTTCTTCTGAAAAGATCACAGCCTTGGAAACCCTACTGAACAACAGTTCTACTCTGTCCTATGAGGTCACTATGAGTTAGAATCAACTCCATGGCACCCAACAACATTTTCTCTTAGCCCCTATATTCTTGCTTATTTTCAATTGTGCTATAGTGTCCGTAATTTTGTAAGTCACCTCTAAAGTTACTGGAGTTAAAAGGATTGTGGAGAAATAAAGAGCTATTTCTACCCACAGTGTCTGAATAGTGGTATCTATAAGATAGACACTAAATACTTGACAAATGGACCTATATTTCAAAAGTAGTCAATAATTTTTTTTAATTTAGAAAATTCAATTTTTCTTAATTTCTGTAATTAACATACTTGGCATATTGTTATGTGGAATAATTCTTCCATAAGAGGACTATAGTGAAATAAAATTAGAAACATAAAAGTAAAAACCGTGTAAACTAGGCTGAGTCTGCTAACAAACTTAGTTAAAAGTTGGGAGATAGAGATTGTATTTTCTAATTCATCTCTTACAGCCTTTGGTTATTTGTAAAAAGTTAAAATCCTTCTATAGAAATAATCACGAAAAGTTGATAACTGACTTAAAAGCTCTTTCAGAAACAACAGGAGCTGGTTTTAAGAGGTCAACTCCTTTCTTTTACATTCACTGGACTTCTCTTAGTTGTAAACCTCCTACCCAGACCCTCCCTCATTTCTCATCTGTCCTTAGGCTTAACTGTCCCACAGTTAAAAGTCAGTTAAGGATTACAGAATGCCCTAGAGAAATTTGCTGATTTAAGATTTGAAAACAATATTTTGAGTCTGAAAAATGACAAATATAGCAAACTGATGAAAAGAAAGAATTAAGACTCGTATTTCTTTTTAGAAGAAAATGAACCAAAATGTTAATAACAGTTATCTTCTCTGGGCTTTAAGCTTATAGATGACATATTCTTTTTTTCCTATTCCTGCCCTCATATTTTCTAAAATTAACACACTGGATTTTAGAAAAAGATTAAAATGGAAGAATGTTTTTTCCTATTAAATCTTATTTTAACCAAAATGCCTTCCTAATAGTGGATTAATAAGTTAAGGCTGCCTTACCTCGCTATCAGCATATAGTATTCTATATGTAAAATGTAAGTCTACATGGACAAAGCCCAGGGGTGAGAAATCCTTTGGGGAAATGTAAAGATTCCAGAATATCAACTTATTTAAAATATGTCTGACTTTGTCTTTAAAGCAAAGTACACATCCCTCAGCCTCTCTCCCTACCAATTCTTTGAACTTCGGATAAAGAAGAACTTCCCAATCTACTTCTGCAAAGTAAGTCAGGGAAACCCTGTGGAACAGTGTTCTACTCCGACACACACGGGGCGCCGTGAGTTGTAACGGACTCCACAACAACTGACTTTTGGTTCCTTAATATATTTTCTTTATATATATAAGAAGAGAGAGAAATAAATATGTTTTCTTTAAGATCTATTTGTTTAACTCTGACTTAAAAAGATACGTGGCTCTCTAATCATGTTTGATGGGGGTTTCTACTATCTAGAATGTCTTAAAAATGTTAAACACAATCTCTGTCAATACCAGGAAAAGCTTTGTTTTTTAACAGTCACATCACGGTGGTTCAGTGTAGAACTCTTGCTTTGTATGAGGGAGAACCGAGCTCCATTCCCAACCAATGCACCTCACGCACAGCCACCACCTGTCTGTCAGCAGGTGCTTGCATGTTGCTATAACGCTGACCAGGTTTCAGCAGAGCTTCCAGACTAAGACAGACTAGAAAGAAACCTGACAATCTACTTCTGAAAAAGCAGTCAGGGAAAACCCTAGGGATCACCATGGCCTGATCCACAGCCGATCGTGGGGATGGCATAGTACCAGGCAGCATTTCTGTCCACTGTGCATGGGGTCAACTTGAGTTGAGCGGACTCAATGACAGCTAACAACAATTATATACACTCATTTCTTGAAAGTACCGCAGCTTCTAAAGCTTTGACAGCTGATTTGATAGGGCTATGATCTGCTGAAAAGCCAAATTCCTTAGCATAAATATTCCCTGCAGGGGAAAAAAATGCAAAATATGTAAACACCTGAGTTTTTATTTAAGGTTAAGGCGGCTATTAGAAGCAATGTCAAGACTATGAAAATATTGTTCTGGATTCACCCATCAACTGCTCTGGATCCTGATTAGGAAGGTCCTGGGAACCTCTAGGGCAGAGCCCTCTCCAGAGTCGTTTTATCACAACTCTACTTCAACCAAATTTGAAACCTCCAGTGTTAAGATAAAGGTTTATGGCCATGAACCAATAAACAGGTAGCCAATAGCTGAAATTTAGTCAGAAAAGTCACGTACAGAGATATTGGCAGTTTTTTTTTCCCCCCAACAGTGCAAGACTTTTAATGAGATCATTTTAGCCTACAACTAAAGATAAACTTGTGTGAAGAATAAATAAGATTCTGGTCTGATGGTGGTTCCTAAACTTAATAATCTATATCATATTTCCCTTACTCAGGTCTCTTAAAGAAAAACAGAAACACAATTCAATATAACATTCAAATACTTTCAGTGTTGGGGGGGGGACCCATAAGATCCATCAACTGCGCAAATAAGGCTCAAAAGGAACAGAAAGTCCAACCCAACAAAAAACAAGCAGTATACTACACCATCAATTTTGGTGGCATGCCCACCAGAGAAGGATGACATCAACTTTAAGGTTAGATAGTTCCAAAAGAAAAAAATCTCACAAAGATCATGTTGGTAAAAAACAAAACTTAAACTTGACTGGTTTTCTCTTCCCCTAGATACAGCACACACAACTTAATTAATGACACAAAGAAAGAGCTCCGGTAGCCAGAAAAGCCCATGGTTCAGAAGTCCTCTGCTGTTTGCACTTTCCTGTAATAAATTTCTACCAGGCTTCAACAGATTAACCCACAAGAATTCCAAGGTTTCCCAGCTTGGAGCAGGTTTGCAGGTCCCAAGAAAAGCATCTAAGACCCAAGAAAGAGATGGTTCCGTGGCTGCTTCCCCACAAAGGCCCACCATCGACACTTAGGGATGAGAGCAGGTAACAAGCTAAATGTTCCCCGAACCATGCTAGCGTCAACCTTTCATGGTGGGGTCCATCCCATTATAACACACCCCTGCAGGAGAAAACCACACCCGCATGCAGAGGCCAATTGGTCTTTCTTGCTTTCTATGCTACGTACAGCATTTTGATTCAGGAAGAAAAAGATAAAAATAAGAGAGGGCCATTAACAGACTGAATGGGGCTGGGTGCTGGGTAATGTTGGAGGCAGTAACAAAGGACAGTTATTTTAACTCTGTGGTGAGCCAGCTGCTGTGCTTAAAAAGAAAATTTTTTTTAAGCACTGCATGGTTCCCATCCCTCCTAGGTTGGCGAGCCCAGGGGCTTACCTCCTGAATGACACGTTTTGGGTAAATGTCCTGAATTACAGCCTCATAGGCACAACTGGAAACCCTGGTGGTGTAGTAGTTAAGTGCAATGGCTGCTAACCAAAGGGTCTGCAGTTCAAATCTGCCAGGTGCTCCTTGGAAACTCTATGGGGCAGTTCTACTCTGTCCTATAGGGTCACTATGAGTCGGAATTGACTCAACAACACTGGGTTTGGTTTTCGGGTTTTTTTTAGGCACAACTAGCAATCTGAGCCATGTCTGATGAAGTCCTTCTAGCTTGACAAAGGAAAGTGCCTTCACACAGAAGGAGCTGAGCACGTCCACACCTCCACCACTGTCCAGCACACAATTTCTTTTTTTCTTATTTTGTTTTTTTTACCGTGCTTTAGATAAAGGTTTACAGAGCAAATTCATTTCTCATTAAACAATTGATACACATATTGTCTTGTGACATTGGTTGCCAACCCCACGACATGTCAACACTATTCCCTATTCAATCTTGGGTTCCCCATTACCAGCTTTCCTGTCCCCTCCTGCCTTCTAGTCCTGGCACCTGGGCTAGTGTGCCCATTTAGTCTTGTTTTGTTTTATGGGCCTGTCTAATCTTTGGCTCAGGGATGAACCTCAGGAGTGACCTTCAGTACTGAGTTAAAAAGGTGCCTGGGGACATACTCTTGGGGTCTCTCCAGTCTCTGTCAGACCAACGAGTACACAATTTCTAATGACTTATAGCTCATTGTGCAACTAAACATTTCAGCCCAAACACAAGAACCAAGTATACACACTTTACTTCCCCAGATGCAAGCAGAGCTTTAAAGATGGATTGGAAACAATCTGAACTATAGGATGCCTTGGGGATATTCCAAGAAAGTCCACGATACCCTTTTTCCTCCCCTTGCCCACCATCTATGTCCAGCTTAAGTGATAAACATATTGGAACATGCCTTTTCATGTCATCATCAAAAGACCTATTGCCAAAGCTTAGCAACTTAGGCCCTGCAGTAACTCAACTCCCACAGATTAAAAGGAAAAGAGAATCTGACTTCAGTTTCCACACTAATGTAGATTTCTCCCAAACTGTGAAAACCTACAGAAGGAGCCTCACGAAAGCTGACTGCTCCCAATACCACCCAGAGCCAAGAAAAAACAATGTTTGGCTGTGTCTCTTTAGATAACATGGGTACAGGATAACCTCGATCACAGATTGTTCGTGTAACATTTACTTTGCCCTAACAGAAACAAAAGGAGTCCTGGTGGCGCTGTGGTTAAGTGCTCAGCAGTTCAAATTACCAGCCACTCCGTGAGAAAAAGATGTAGCAGTCTACTTCCATAAAGATTACAGCCTTGGAAACCCTATAGGACAGTTCTACCCTGTTCTATAGGGTCGCTATGAGTCGGAATCAACCCAACGGCAATAGGTGGGGAGTAGAAATATAATGTGTACATTGAAAAAAAAAATCAAGAACATTAAACCAACCTTTTGGTTAGCAGCCAAACACTTTACCGCTACACCACCAGGGCCCGTATCAAGAACATTAGGCTCCATGAAAGAACTCCTACCACTTAAGAACACGTAAATACCAGAATTACACTTAATTTGCCGCCTACAATGTGATCTTTCTGAGAGCGCATCCTTTCGAGAAGTGTGTTGTTGTTGTTATTAGTTGCCATCAAGTCAGCTCCTACTCATGGCGAGCTTATGTACAACAGAACAAAACTGCCCAGTCCTGTGCCATCTTCACAATCATTGCTATGTTTGAGCCCACTGTTGCAGCCATTGTGTCAACCCATCTCATGGAGGGTCTTCCTCTTTTTCTCTGACGCTTTACTCTATCAAGCATGATGTCCTTCTCCAGAGTCTGGAGGAGTGTAAACATGGTCATTTCATCCACAGGAACACTTTACAGGAAGCAAGCAAACAGGCTGCATTGCTTGCTGTGATTCCTGGGGACCGCACCTTGGGTCACCAACAGTGGGGTGTCCCTGCCTATGAACTCCCCTCAGGCCTCTGAGAGCCCCTGGCCAGCTTTCAAACACATGACAAAGTGATTCCTTAGGACTGAGCTGGGAACCACAAAAGTCCCATAAACAAATAGTCAGTGTTCACCAGGAAAAAGAGCTCCCTCTGTGTTCATGTAGATCTAGGAGTGCCTGGGTGGGACAAATGGTTAACACACTTGGCTGCTGATCTACTTCTGAAAAATTAGTCCTTGAAAACTCTAAGGAGAGCAGTCCTACTCTGACTGACACACATGGGGTCCCCATGAGTTGGGGCAACTTGATGGCCACTTTTTTTTTCTTTAAAATAAAAATCCCCAAGGAAAGAATGTGGTTTGCACTTTCTGGTAATAAATTTCTACCAGGCTCCAACAGAGAATGTCTGCATATTTTGCAAAATATATTTTAGGAAGGAACATACACTTAAGTAAGGAACCCAACTCAAACCAAACCCATTGCCGTCAAGTCGATTCTGAGTCATAGCAACCCTGTAGGACAGAGTAGAACTGACCCATAGGGTTTCCAAGGCAGTGGAGCCCTGGTGGTGCAGCGGTTAAGAGCTCGGCTGCTAACCAAAAGGCCAGCAATTCGCATCCACCAGCTGCCCCTTGGAAACCCTATGGGGCAGTTCTACTCTGTCCTGTAGGGTCACTATGAGTCAGAATTGACTCAATAGCAATAGACGTGGATTTTTTGGTTGAATCTTTATGGAAGCAGACTGCCATATCTTTCTCCTGCGGAGCAGCTAGTGGGTTCAAACCACCGGCCTTTCTGTTAGCAGCTGAGTATTTAACCACTGAGCCACCAGGTCTCCTTTAAGTAAGGAAACCAAAAAACCAAACCCGTTGCCATCGAGTCAATTTAACTCATAGCAACGCTATAGGACAGAGTAGAACTGCCCCATAGGGTTTCCAAGAAGCTGCTGATGGACTCGAACTGCCAATCTTTTGGTTAACAGCTCTAGGTCTTAAACACTGTGCCACTGGGGCTCCTTAAGTAAAGAAAATGATATTAACTAGTCCCTTTTCCTTTGACCTATAATCATGCTCAAGTCTCCTCCCTAAGCTACTGCCCTATTTGTCTCTCAGAACATCTGAAACTGTCATCTCTAACCATCAGTTCTCAAGGTCCTAAGGTTCCCCAAAACCCACTATTCCCTAGGAGAGCACTGCAGATAAGACACCAGAGCTGCCTCCAGGCACCTCACCCCCAACCCTGTGAGCCCTTGCCCAAAGCAGCACCAAGGGCCATCTGTACACACTAAGGGGTGTGAGCTGGGCCAGTGTTCTGGGCTTGCTGCAGGTTTCTGTGGAGTTCCACAGCACAAAACCAAGGTCCAACACTTTAAAGTGAAAACATTAAAAAGCAATCACCGTCATCAGTTGATGCATGGGTAAACAAAACATAACATACAGGCAGTCCCCTTTAATGTTATGTAAATTTGCCTTCACTTTGAAAAGGTTGAACCAGGCCCTACTTGAAACAATCTTCATCACAATCACCTTTCACTTGCTGCACCTACACCTTGTCAATCATCAAAAAGGCTTCTAGTCTCTTCTTGCATTAAAGTGCATGTAAGGCTAAATAAGAACCATATGTACCTGTTCCTATGTACCTACAAGTTCGACTTAAAGGCATCATTAGGAACAGATCACGTTCCTAACCAGGGATTGTCTGTATTCATGTAACAAAATATTACTCAGCCATAAAGAGAAATGCTACAACATGAGTGATGCTTGAGAACATCATACTGAGTAAAAGAAGACAGACACAAAGGCTGCATATTACAGGATACCATTTAGAGGAGATAGCCAGGCTCGACAAACCCACAGATACAGAAAGTAGATCAGGGATTCAAGGGAGGGGAGAAGGAGGGGTGACTGCTTCACAGGCATGTGGTTTCCTTTTAGGGTGAGGAAAACATCTGGAATGAGACAGTGATGCCTATCACAAGACTTTGTTAATATACTCAAACTACTGAATTGTACATTTTTCAAGGGTGGATTTTATGTATGTGAATTATATCTCAATAAAAAATTTAAATATTTTTAAAGCAATCATGTACTTTTCTGCATGTAGATTATATTTAGTTAATTTTTTTTTTTGAGCAACAAGCTCACATTTTACTAGCAAGCATTTCTTATTAAAGCAAGATTATTGCTTAATTAGAAAAAATCAGGCTTATGCTAAAACTGGATCTCAGATAACCACAGGATGTTTTGTAGAGCTCAGGGGAAAAAATCAATTCCCATTCCATTGTGACTGTATGAGATTTGTTCAAAGTAAAGGTCGCCATTACACTCATCAATTAAAATCTGTTTACAGAAAGCATATTAATAACACTGAGGTTTTCTTGTCCATTCAAAGGTTCCAAAAACCAAACCCACTGCCGTCAAGTTGATACCGACTCATAGCGACCCTATAGGACAGAGTAGAACTGCCCCACAGAGTTTCCAAGGAGCACCTGGGGGATTCAAACTGCCGACCCTTTGATTAGCAGCTGTAGCACTTAACCACTACGCCACCAGCGTTTCCAGTCAAAGGTTATATTATCAAAATAACCAGGGGACAGACTTAATTTTATATATATATATACATACATACACACTATTGTTTTTGTTGGAAACCCTGGTGGCGTAGTGGTTGAGAGCTACAGCTGCTAACCAAGAGGTCAGCAGTTCAAATCTGCCAGGCACTCCTTGGAAACTCTATGGGGCAGTTCTACTCTGTCCTGTAGGGTCCCTATGAGTCAGAATCGACTCGACGGCAGTGGATTTGGTTTTGGTTTTGGTTGTTGTTGTTAGTTGCTTCTGAGTCAATTCCAACTCATGGTGACCTCATGTGTACTGAGTAGAACTGTGCTCCATAGGGTTTTCAAGGCTGTGATCTTTCAGAAACAGACAGCCAGGCCTGTTTTTTGAGGGGCTTCTAGGTAGGTTCCAACTGCCAACCTTCTGGCTAGTAGTTGAACACCTTAACTGTTTGTGCTATGTTACCAGTATTTCAGATACCAGTAGGGTCAGCCATAGTGGACAGGTTTCAGGAGAGCTTCCAGACTCAGACAGACTACGAAGAAAGGCCTGGTGACCCACTTCCAAAAATTAGCTGGTGAAAGCCGTATGGAGCACAACAGAACACGGTCCAATATGTATCTTCCCAACCTGGGAGATGAGCCAGGTTGGGGGACACTCAAAATACACAGTGACCACGAAAATGAATTTGAACATACCAAACTACTGAATTTTACATTTTTCAAGGGCAGATTTTATGTATGTGAATTATATCTCAGTAAAAAATTTAAAAAAATTTTAAAAGCAATCATGTACTTTTCTGTATGTAAAAACCAACCAAAAAAACCAGTGCTTCTGTATGTAGACTATAGTTAAATAAAGAGTTAAAGAAGAAGGTGTTAAAGAGTTAAAGAGTTTGTGAAGAAGGTGTAGGACCAGGCAATGTTTCATTCTGTTGTACATGGGGTCACCATGAGTTGCAGCTGACTTGACAGCAACTGTGGTGCAGTGGCTAAGCACTCAGCGGCTAACCAAAAGGTCAGAGGTTCAAACCTATCAGCTACTCTGTAGGAAAAAGATATGGCACTCTGCTTCCATATTTACAGCCTTGGAGGCGGGGCCAAGACGGTGGGATAGCCAGATGCTTCCGGCGATCCCTCTTATAACAAAGACCTGAAAAATCAAGTGAAACAATTATATTTATGACAAGCTAGGAGCCCTGAACATCAAAGGCAAAGTTAGAAAATGGACTAAGTGGCAGGGCGAGAATGAGACCGTTCAGAAGCAGAAAGGAGTTGCCGCACCTGAATCACAGAGGTCCCGGTCAGGCACCATTCCCAGAAGCTGCTTCGGCAGGCTGGTGGTAGCATTCAGCCGCAGTTTTCTCAGGGAGAAGCAGCCAGCCACACAGCCTATTCACACCTCCAGAACCAGTGAAAAATGGTTCTCTCGGCAAAACTAAGTACTTGCGTATATTTTACTGCACCCCCCACTCCCAAGCCAGCTTCAGTGGCTGTTGATTTCCCTGGGCCTGAGATAGGCCCATTTGAGCATGCTGAGCCATGCTCCTGGACTTGGAGAAGGAGTAAATTCAAAACAGGGGGAAAAGATAATTTACCAGCTAACCTGGGGAGCTCAGGACAGAAGCAGCTCCTGTCCAGGCATATACGATTCGTGGACTTTCAAAACCTTTCCCCCCTGCATGGACCTGTTTGGGCCTATTCCAGGAGAATAGGCCCTTGCTGGCAGACTGTGACTGTTTAAGCTGTGCAGCGGAGAAGTGCGTGTTTGATATTTGACCCAGCCTTGACTATTAAACAGGGTCCTCACCTACCCACATCAGAGGACTAAGGACTAGTGGCTCCTCTCAGGTCACCCAGCCCCCACGACAGGGGTCCAAGAATAACTGGTACCTCCCAGTCCTTACAACCAAAAGCATTGGGTTCCCATGGTCCATCTGCAGAACCAACCCACCTGCACGCTCTAGGGAAGAGGGATGTGCTTTCCTCAGAGACATTCGGGGGATGGTTCTTAACCACCTGACCTGTTCAGAGTGTGACCCCCTGCTGGAACTAGATACTGGTACCTACACCAAATACCCCTGCCCCTCTAAGACTGTAAGACAGAGCCTCTACCACTCACTTGAAGACCAGCTACCTGGACACCTGAACGGAATCCACACAAGAAAAGGAAATGGACTCATAAGCTCATATACCTGATAACAGCTCTAGCCATCTGGTGACAGGATGTCAGAGCCCCAAAGGTGAAAATAATCAAGCTAGCTCACTCAAGCAACCCACTTGGGCATAAGAAAACAAAACAAAAGCGAGAAACTAGGATAGAGTAAGCAAATATAAAATAAACTAATACATTAACCTACAGATGGTTCAGAGACAACAGTCAATATCAAACCACATAAAGAAACAGACCATGATTGCTTCAACAAGCTCTCAAAACAGAGAATCAAAGGATCATCTGGATGAAGGTGACTTCCTGGAATTACCAGAGGTAGAATTCAAAAGACTGATATACAGAACTCTTCAAGAAATAAGGAAGGAGATCAGACAATATACAGAAAAAGCCAATGAACACACAGATAAAATAGCTGAAGAAATTAAAAAGGTTCTTCAAGAACATAATGAAAAACTTAATAAGCTGCAAGAATCCATAGAGAGACAGCAATTAGAAATTCAGAAGTTTAACAATAAAATTACAGAATTAGACAACTTAATAGAAAGTCAGAGGAGCAGAATTGAGCAAGTGGAAAGTACAATTGGGGACCTTGAAGATACAGCATTGGCACCAATATATTTGAAAAAAAATCAGATAAAAGAATTTTAAAAAATGAAAAAAACTTAAGAATCATGTGAGACTCTATGAAGAGAAATAACCTACGAGTGATTGGAGTACCAGAACAGGGAGGGATAACAGAAAATACCGAGAGAATTGCTGAAGATTTGTTGGCAGAAAACTTCCCTGATATCGTGAAAGATGAGAAAGTATCTATCTAAGATGCTCATTGAACTCCACATAAGGTGGATTTTAAAAGAAAGTCACCAAGACATATTATAATCAAACTTGCCAAAGCCAAAGATAAAGAGAGAATTTTAAGAGCAGCTAAGGATAAATGAAATAAATGAAAAGTCACCTACAAAGGAGAGTCAATAAGAATAAGCTCTGACTACTTGACAGAAACCACGCAGGCAAGAGGGCAATGGGATGACCTATATAAAGTATTGAAAGAGAAGAATTGCCAGCCAAGAATCCTATACACAGCAAAACTGTCTCTCAAATATGAAGGTGAAATTAAGACATTTCCAGATAAACAGAAGTTTAGGGATTTGGTAAAAACCAAACCAGAACTACAAGAAATACTAAAAGGAGTTCTTTGATTAGAAAATCAATAATATCAGGTATCCACCCAAGAGTAGAACACTGGACAGAGCAATCAGATGTTAACCCAGACAGGGAAATCACAAAAATAAATCAAGATTAAAAAATGCTCAAAACAGGGAAATAGCAATGTCATTATGTAAAAGAAGACCACATTAAAATAATAAAGAGGGACTAAGAAATGTAGTCATAGATCTTTCATATAGAGAGGAAGACAAGGCAATATAAAGTCAAGGCGATATAAAAGTTAGGTTTAAACTTAGAAAAGTAGGAGTAAATATTAAGGTAACCACAAAGGAGACTATCCTACTCGTCAAAATAAAATACAAGAAAAAAATAAAGACTCAGCAGAAACAAAATCAACAAAAATGAATAAGAGAAAAAGACAACATACAAAGATGAACTACTCAGCACAAAAAATTAAGTGGGAAAAAGAAACTGTCAACAACATACAAAAAAAGACATCAAAATGACAGTACTAAACATACCTACCCATAATTATGCTGAATGTTAATGGACTAAATGCACCGAAAAAGAGACAGAGAGTGGCAGAATGGATAAAAAAAAAACCACAGTCTGTCCATATGCTGCCTACAAGAGATACACCTTAGACTAAGAGACACAAATAAACTAAAACTCAAAGGGTGGGAAAAAATACATCAAGTAAAAAATCAAAAAAGAGCGGGAGTGGCAATATTAATTTCTGACAAAATAGACCTCAAAGTTAAATCCACCACAAAGAATGAGGGAGGACACATACCTTGCTCATGGGTAGGAAGGCTGAACATTGTAAAAATATCTGTTCTACCAAAAGCCATCTATAGATACAGTGTAACTCCCATCCAAACTCCAAAGACATTTTTTAACAAGATGGAGAAACAAATCAACTTCATGTGGAAGGGAAAGAGGCCCCAGATAAGTAAAGCATTACTGAAAAAGAAGAACAAAGTGGGAGACCTCACTCTACCTGATTTTAGAACCTATTATACCGCCACAGTAGTCAAAACAGCCTGATACTGGTACAACGACAGATACATAGTCCAACGGAACAGAATTGAGAATCCAGACATAAATCCATCCACATGTGAGCAGTTGATATTTGACAAAGCCCCAAAGTCAGTTAAATGGGGAAAAGACAGTCTTTTTTAACAAATGGTGCTGGCATAACTGGATATCCTCTGCAAAAAAATGAAACAAGACCCATACCTCACGCCATGCACAAAAACTAACTCAAAATGGATCAAAGACCTAAATATAAAATCTAAAACAATGAAGATCATGGAAGAAAAAACAGGGACAACCCTAGGAGCTTTAATACATGGCATAAATAGTGTATAAAATATTACTAACAATGCAGAAGAGAAACTAGATAACTGGGAGCTCCTAAAAATCAAACACCTATGCTCATCTAAAGACTTCACCAAAAGAGTAAAAAGATTACCTACAGACTGGGAAAAAGGTTTTAGCTATGCCATTTCCGATCAGCGTCTGATCTCTAAAATCTACATGATGCTGCAAAAACTCAACTACAAAAAGACAAATAACCCAATTAAAAAATGGGCAAAGGATATGAACAGACACTTCACTAAAGAAGATATTCAGGCGGCTAACAGATACATGAGGAAATGCTGACGATCATTAGCCATTAGAGAAACGGAAATCAAAACTACTATGAGATTCCATCTCACTCCAACAAGGCTGGCATTAATCCAAAAAACACAAAATAATCAATGTTGGAGAGGTTGTGGAGAGACTGGAACACTTATACACTCCTGGTGGGAATGTAAAATGGTACAACCTCTTTGGAAATCGATTTGGCGCTTCATTAAAAAACTAGAAATAGAACTACCATACGATCCAGCAATCCCACTCCTCAGAATATATCCTAGAGAAATAAAAGCCTTTACAAGAACAGACTTATGCACACCCATGTTCATTGCAGCACTGTTTACAACAGCAAAAAGATGGAAGCAAGCAAGGTGCCCATCAGTGGATGAATGGATAAATAATTTATGGTATATTCACACAATGGAATACTACACATCAATAAAGAACAGTGATGAATCTGTGAAACATTTCATAACACGGAGGAATCTGGAAGGCATTATGCTAAGTGAAATTAGTCAGCTGGAAAAGGGCAAATACTGTATAAGACCACTATTATAAGAACTTGAGAAATAGTTTAAACAGAGAAGAAAATATTCTTTGATGGTTACAAGAGCGGGGAGGGAGGAAGAGGGTATCCACTAATTAGATGGTAGATAAAAACTGTTTTAGGTGAAGGGAAAGACAACACACAGTACAGGAGAGGTCAGCACAACTGGACTAAACGAGAAGCAAAAAGTTTCCTGAAGAAACTGAATGCTTCAAAGGCCAGTGTAGCAGAGGTGGGGTTTTGGGGACCATGGTCTCAGGGGACATCTAAGTCAATTGGCATAATAAAATCTATTAAGAACCATTCTGCATCCCACTTTGGAGACTGGCGTCTGGGGTCTTAAACGCTAGCAAGCGGCCATCTAAGATGCATCAATTGGTCTCAACCCACCTGGAGCAAAGAATAAAGAACACCAAAGACACAGGGTAATTATGAGCCTAAGAGACAGAAAGGGCCACATAAACAAGAGACTACATCAGCCTGAGACCAGAAGAACTAAATGGTGCCCAGCTACAACCGATGACTGGCCTGACAGGGAACACAACAAAGGACCCCTGAGGGAGAAGGAGAGCAGTGGGATGCAGACCCCAAATTCTCAAAAAAAGACCAGACTTAATGGTCTGACTGAGACTAGAACGACCCCGGAGGTCATGGCCCCCAAACCTTCTGTTAGTCCCAGACAGGAACCGTTCCTAAAGCTAACTCTTCAGACAGGGATTGGACCACACCATGGGATAGACAATGATACTGGTGAAAAATGAGCTTCTTGGATCAAGTAGACACATGAGACTATGTTGGCATATCCTGTCTAAAGGGGAGAGGAGAGGGTAGAGACGGTCAGAAGCTGGTCAAATAGACTCAAAAAGAAGTAGGAGGGAAGGAGAGTGCTGTCTCATTAGGGGGAGAGCAATTAGGAGTATACAGCAAGGTTTATTAGCAAGGTGTTAATAAATTTTTGTATGAGAGTCTGACTTGATTTGTAAACTTTCACTTAGAGCACAATAAAAATTAAAAAAAAAATTTATAGCCTTGGAAACCCTATGGGGTGGGGGGGGCAGTTCCATTCTGTTCTATAGGGTCATTGTAAGTCAAAATCGACTCAATGGCAAAGGATTGGGTTGGGTTTGGTTTTTGAACAACAATAACACATATATGTATACACACACTGAATGTCTATTTTGTGAAATACGTTTTAGGAAGGAATATACACTCAAGTAAGGAAAGCCAATATTAACTAGTCTCTTCCTCTTTGGCTTATAAGCATACTCAAGTCTCCTTCATAAGCTACTGCCCTATTTGTCTCTCAGAACATCTCAAACTGTCCTCACCTCTAGCCACCAGTCTTAACCTAGTACAGTGACCTCTAGATACCATCTTCTGAAATTTCTGTCCCCAAGATCAATGACAATGCCTTTCCTACCAAATGCAGTTGTAAATGACTACTCCTTTTCCTATAAACCCTCCGCAGCATTTGGCCTTCTAAACATGCCTCACTTGCAACAATTTCTAGTTTCGGCTTCTAGAAATTCTTGGCCCTAGGCCCCCTCTTACAGCTGACGTTTTCCATTCCCTTTCACGTGCACCCCTCTGTCATCAGAGTCCCCCACAGTTCTGTTTTCAGCTACCATGTGCCCTTGGTTGGGGCACCCTTTCCCAAGCTAGTCTTGGGCCCAGACCTCTCTCATGAGCATGAGCCCACGTTCTAGCTGCTTACTAGACACCTCCGTCTGGAAATCCCACGTGCTGCTCCAACTCTCCAAATCCACAATGGAATTCTTTCCCTTTCCTCATCAGATCTGCTATTTATCTAAGCTCTCAAACCACAGACATCGCAGTCATCACAAGTTTCTGCCTCTAAGGCAGTTGGTTACTGAACCTGGTTAGTTTCACTTCAAAACTCTCTCAAAGCTCACCCCTTCCTCCCAGTGCCCACAGCTGTCTTCTACTCCAGGTCCTCATCTTCTCAGCCTGGTCCATGACAGCCTGCTAATTCCTGCCCAGTCGGTTTCCTGATCCATCAACACGTGACCCACTGCCTTACTCAGTCATAACACCCTTACCAACATCTTGGGACTCTTGGCTACAAAAGGTTTAGATTCCTTGGCAAATCTGACAAGGCCCTTCCCAGTCTGGCTCTAAGCGACTTCTCCTGCCTCATCTATTATATCACCCAAGCATAAGAAGAATGCTTGCATCCCTAAATGGACCAATTTCTTTCCTTGTAGTTGTTGTTGTTGTTGTTGTTAGCTGCCATCAAGTCTGTCCCCAGCTCATGGGAACCTCATGCACAATGGGATCAAACCATTGTGGTCCATAGGGTTTTCACTGGCTGATTTTTCAAAAGCAGATCACAAGGCCTTTCTCCCTAGTCTGTCTAGTCTAGAAGCTCTACTGAAACCTTCTCAGTATCATAGCAACACGCAAGCCTCCAGTGATGGACGGGTAACAGCTGCACATGACGTGCGTTGGATAGGAATTAAACCGGGTCTCCTGCACGGAAGGTAAGAATTGTACCACTGAACCACCACTGCCCCTCAAAACTGTTGTGTTGTTGTTGTTGTTGTTGCTCTGTGCTGTCTAGTCAATGTAGACACTTACAAATAAGGTAAGACCCCCGGACACCCCTTCAGCTCAGTGATGAGGCCACTCCTGAGGTTCACCCCTCAGCCAAAGATTGAACAGGCCCATGGAACAAAACAAGACTAGAGGAGTGCACCAGCCCTGGGGCTGGTACTGGAAGGTAGGAGGGAACAGGAAAGCTGGTGATAGGGAACCCAGGGTTGAGAAGGCAGAGTGTTGACATGTCGAGGGGTTGTTAATGAATGGCATACAACAAAGTGTGTATTGTCTGATGAGAAACTAGTTTGTTCTGCAAACCTTTATCTAAAGTTCAATAAAAAAAAAATTTTAATAACAAGGTAAGAGATCAAGGATAAATTAAGAGGGAAAGAAAGTTGCAAAAATATGTGTACCTAATCCAATTAATGTTTAAAAAGAAACATAAGGCTGTGTGTATAGATCAAGGCACAGAAAGAGTTCTGAGAGAGTACACATGGAACTGAGTGACAGTGCTCACCTGCACAGAGTCAGAAGACAGTTCAACCAAGTATATGAGCTACCAAGCTGGAGGCAGAGAAGTGAAAGAAGAAGAGCAAAGATAAATGCCATAATTTTATTAAATTCCAGAATGTTAGTGGGAATGTCATATGAGAATATATTCAAGTATCTTCTGGTAATTAGAAAAAAAAAGTTGGACCAAGAGCAAAACAGAGAAGGCACAGTTGTTTATTGACAGAAGTTCTAAAATGACAATGAAGTTTTTAATTCATTGGTCTAATAGTGACTTTTTCTTTTAAACCTCTTTGTGTGGTCTACTAAAGTGTGTGCACTATCACACCTCACCTGTCCCCCAATGTCAGGCATTAAAAATGTCAATCCATTTAAAATAAAAACCTCTTGACCAGATATTTATATCAGTATACAACATTGTTTGTTATTGTTGTTAGGTGCCGTCCCACTCTACGGGATACTACGAACAACAGAACAAAACACTGCCTGGTCCTGCACCCTACTCACAGTCATTGCTATGTTGGAGCCCATTGTTGTAGCTACTGTGTCAATGCATCTCAGTGAGGGCCTTCCTTTTTTTGGTGACCCCCTACTTTACCAAGTATGATGTCCTTTTCTAGGGACTGGTCCTTCCTGATAACATGTCCAAAGTGCGTGAGATGAAGTCTCACCATCCTTGCTTCTAAGAAGCATTCTGGCTGTACTTCTTCCAAGACAGATTTGTTTGTTTTTCTGGCAGTCCATGGTATATTCAATATTCTTCTCCAACACCATAATTCAAATGCATCAATTCTTCTTTTGGTCTTCCTCATTCATTGTCCAGCTTTCACATGCACATGAGGCAACTGAAAATATCATGGCTTGGGTCAGGTGTGCCTTAGTCCTCAAAGTGATATCTTTGCTTTTCAACACTTTAAAGAGGTCCTTCGCAGCAGATTTACCCAATGCAATACATGGTTTGATTTCTTGACTGCTGCTTCCATGGGCATTGATTGTGGATCCAAGTAAAATGAAATCCTTGACAACTTCAATCTTTTCTCCATTTATCATTATGCTGGTTATTGGTCCAGTTGTCAAGATTTTTGTTTTCTTTATGTTGAGGTGTAATCCATACTGAAGGCTGTAGTCTTTGATCTTCATCAATAAGTGCTTCAACTCCTCTTTGTTTTCAGCAAACAAGATTGTGTCACCTGCATATTGCAGGCTGTTAAATGAGTCTTCCTCCAATCCCGATGCTGTGTTCTTCTTCATATAGTCCAGCTTCTCAGATTATTTGCTCACCATACAGATTGGATAACTATGGTGAAAGGATACAACCCTGATGCACACCTTTCCTGATTTTAAACCACACAGTATCCCCCTTGTTCTGTTTGAACAATTGCCTCTTGGTCTATGTACAGGTTCCACGTGGGTACGGTTAAGTGTTCTGAAATTCTCATTCTTCGCAATGTTACCCATAATTTATGATCCACAGAGTTGAATGCCTTTGCATAGTCAATAAAACACATGTAAAAAAAAATTTTTTTTGGTATTCTCTCCTTTCAGCCAAGATCCATCTGACATTAGCAATGTTATCCTTTCTTCCATGTCCTCTTCTGAATCTGGCCTGAATTTCTGGCAGTTGCCCATCAGTGTGATGCTGCAACTGTTTTTGAATTATCTTCTACAAAATTTTCCTTGAATGTGATATCAACGATATTGTTCAATAATTTCCTCATTCTGTTGGATCACCTTTCTTTGCAATAGGCACAAATATGGATCTCTTCCAGTCAGTTGGCCAGGTAGCTGTCTCCCAGTTTTCTTGGCATAGATGAACAAGCACTTTACTGAGATAAATAATACATGCTTTCAAGTATACCTCTCTATGTATTTATTAAGTCCTTAAGGGATTCTTTATATTACTCTTCTCAATTCCTAAGTGTTTCATCTGTTTAAGTAATGGTCCAGTTAAGGAACAAGCCAGAAAAGTAATGGCAACTAGATTGTTGTCTATCCTGAAACTCTGAAATCAATATTTGGGCCCTACGCCTTTTTTAGTTACCTTCCAGTATTTGCTCATTCTCACCATTTTATAACTGGTGGGATCTAGGGTGGGGGCATAAGATGTGAGGATCTGTTTTAGGTATTATATGATGTCGGAAATGGTGCTAAATAAGAAGAGCAAAGAAAGAGTGATTCAAATATCTATAGAGGGAACTTTAGACAGATGTTGCCTTTGTCAGGACTGCCAGGCCTCTGAGTTTAGCAAATATATACATGTTTTAGCTCCAGAAATAACAATGGCACCAAACAGAGCCAGTATAAGGTTATAGATCAACTCCATGTTTATTTTCTTTGCCTGCTGTTTAATTCCAGTTCTGTGCAAGTATAAAGTAATAAATTACATGTGTAATTTTCAGTTGCCCTATAGTTTATTCTTTCTTTTAATAAGAAAAGGAGAGAGGCCAAAATTTATGAGGAAACATACTTTAAAAATGTAAAAACTGTACAGTTGCTATATCTCACGTAATGGTAAAGAAGAGGACTCTGCAAGGACCTAGAAAACAAAATTGATTACTAAGTAGCTGTCCTCTCATCCATTCCAATGCCTGAACCAGTAAAGGAATATTGTCTGTAATATGGATTCTGACCTGTGTATTCTATGCCCTGGTGTCATAGAGGTTAAAAGCTCGGCTGCTAGCCAAAAGGTCCGCAGTTCAAATCCACGGCCACTCCTTGGAAACCCTGTGGGGCAGTTCTACTGTGTCCTACAGAGTCGCTATGAGTAGGAATCGACTCAACGGCAATGGGTTTGGTTTTTTTGTTTTTGTTTTTATTTTTTTTCAGTTTATTCTATGCCAAAGAAGCCCTAATGGCACAGTTTTTAAGCACTCAGCTGCTAACCAAAAGGTTGGCAGTTCAAACCCACCAGTTGCTGTGTGAGATAAAGATGTGGCAGTCTACGTCCATAAAGACTACAGCCTAGAATTTCTTATGGGACAGTTCAACACTGTCCTACAGGGTTGCGATGAGTCAGAATCAACTTGACAGCAGTGGGATTCTATGCCAAGATGATTGTTATTGTTGTTGTTATTAGTTGCCATCAAGTTGATTCCAAAATAAAAAAGATGTGAGCTCTCTGTCAATCTAAGTTTGTACCACACTTTTCACAATAGATGAAACCCTAAATATTCATATACAGTCTTTATAACTTGAATCAAAGCTTTAGAAATAAAGGGAAGGCATAGTTTCAGTTAGACACCGTTTGGGAGACATCTCAAGGGAACAATTAAAAAATAAAAGGCATTTGAGCATAAATGATTATAGCTATACCAGCTAAACCTTAAAATAGTCTGGGAGTGGGAGGGGGTGGAGAATGAGCCTGAATGCCTGTCAGAGCTAGCAGGCTACCCACCAGTTGATTTCCACTCATGGCAACCCCACATGTGTCAGAGTAGAACTGTGCTCCATAGGATTTTCAATGGCTGGTTTTTCAGAAAGAGATTACCAGGCCTTTCTTCTGAGGCACATCTATGTGGATTCCAACCTCTAACCTTTTGGTTAGCAGCTGAGAGTGCCTTAACTTTTGCACCACCCAGGACTCCAGATAACTGATAGCAATGTGAAATAATTCTTGTCTATAAACATGTAAATTCCATCAGCTGTTGCCCTCCACACTATGAAAGATGCTAGTTTTGCCTGTATTTACACATTCCTTTTAATCTTCCAATCTATAAATGTGTCTGTTCTTTGGATTCTCCTTTGCACTGATTGTAACATCTTACCAGTTCTCTCTTTAATAATGAGTTAAATAAAATCTTTAACACTATCTGTATGAGAGTCATGATATTTAACTTTAAACATATATATGTCTATATGTATGTATCCCCCACATGTCTGTTAGTTTGTCATACTGTGGGGGCTTGTGTATTGCTGTGATGCTGGAAACTAAGCTATTGGTATTAAATATCAGCACGGTCACCCATGGCAGAAGGGTTTCAGCTGAGCTTCCAGACTAAGACACGCTAGGAAGAAGGACCCAGCAGTCTACTTCTGAAAAGTTTTAGCCAGTGAAAACCTTATGAACAGCAGCAGAACATTGTTTGATATAGTGCCAGAAGATGAGCCCCTCAGGTTGGAAGGCACTCAAAAGACAACTAGGGAAGAGCTGCCTCCTCAAAGTAGAGTTGACCTTAATGATGTAAATGGAGTCAGGTTTTCAGGACCTTCATCTGCTGCTGTGGCATGACTCAAATGAGAAGAAACAGCTGCAAACATCTATTAATAATTAGAACCTGGAATGTATGAACTATGAATCCAGGAAAATTGGAAGTTGTCAAAAATGAAATGGAACACATAAACATTGATATCCTAGACATTAGTGAGCTGAAATGGACTGGTATTGGCCATTTTGAATCGGACAATCATATGGTCTGCTATGCTGGGAATGACAACTTGAAGGGGAATGGCATTGCATTCATCGTCAAAAAGAACAGTTCAAGATATACACTGAAGTACAACGCTGTCAGTGATAGGATAATATCCATACGCCTACAGGGAAGACCAGTTAATACTACTATTATTCAAATTTACACACCAACCACTAAGGCCAAAGGTGAAGAAATTGAAGATTTTTACCAACTTCTGCAGTCTAAAATTGATCAAACATAAAATCAAGAACAAAAAAACCAAAATCAAACCCAGTGCTGTTGAGTTGATTCTGGCTCATAGCGACCCTATACGACAGAGTGGAACTGCCCCATAGAGTTTCCAAGGAGCACCTGGCAGATTTGAACTGCCAGCCTTTTGGTTAGCAGCTGTAGCACTTAACCACTATGCCACCAGGGTTTCCACAATCAAGATGCATTGATAATTACTGGAAATTGGCATGCAAAAGTTGGAAACAAAGAAAAAGGAGAAGTAGTTGGAAAATATGGTCTTGGTGATAGAAATGATGCCAGAGATTACACGATAGAATTTTGCAAGACCAACGACTTCTTCATTGCAAATACATTTTTTTCACCAACACGAACAGCAACTATACACATGGACCTTATCAAATGGAATACACAGGAATCAAATTGACTACATCTGTGGGAAGAGACGATGAAAAGCTCAATATCATCAATCAGAACAAGGCCAGGGGCCGACTGTGAAACAGTCCATCAATTGCTCGTATGCAAGTTCAAGTTGAAAATGAAGAAAATTAGAACAAGTCAATGAGACCCAAAGTACAACCTTGAGTATATCGCACCTGAATTTAGAGACTGTCTCAACTTGGGTTCTCAACTTGCTTGAATACTAATGACCGAAGACCAGGGGAGTTGTGGAATAACATCAAGGACGTGATACATGAAGAAAACAAGAGGTCATTAAAAAGGCAGGGAAGAAAGAAAAGACTAAAATGGATGTCAGAAGAGACTCTGAAACTTGAACGTTGAGTAGCTAAAGCAAAAGGAAGAAATGATGAAGTAAAAGAGTTGAACAGAAGATTTCAAAGGGCAGCTCGAGAAGGCAAAGGAAAGTATTATAATGACATGTGCAAAGACCTGGAAATAGAAAACCAAAAGGGAAGAACACACTCGGCATTTCTCAAGCTGAAAGAACTGAAGAACAGATTCGAGCCTCGAGCTGCAGTATTGAAGGCTTCTGCGGGGAAAATATTAAATGACACAGGAAGCATCAAAAGAAGATGGAAGGAATACACAGAGTCACTATACCAAAAAGAATTGGTCGACGTTCAACCATTTCAGGAGGTAATATAAGAGCAGGAACCAATGGAACTGAAGGAAAAGGTGCAAGCTGTACTGATGGCATTGGTGAAAAACAAGGCTTCAGGAACTGACAGAATATCAATTGAGATGTTTCAAAAAGCAAACGCAGCACTGGAAGTACTCACTCATCTATGCCAAGAAATTTGGAAGACAGCTACCTGGTCAACTGACTAGAAGAGATCTATGTTTATGCCTATTCCCAAGAAAGGTGATCCCACTGAATGCAGAAATTATTAAACAATATTATTAATATCACACACAAGTAAAATTTTGCTGAAGATTATTCAAAAGCAGCTGCAGCAGTATATCAACAGGGAACTGCCAGAAATTCAAGTCCGATTCAGAAGAGGATGTTGAATCAGGGATATCATTGCTGATGTCAGATGGATCCTGGCTGAAAACAGAGAATACCAGAAATATGTTTACCTGTGTTTTATTGACTATGCTAAGGCATTTGACTTTGTGGATCATAACAAATTATGGATAACATTGTGAAGAATGGAAATTCCAGAACACTTAGTTGTGCTCATGAGGAATCTGTGCATAGATCAAGAGGCAGTTGTCCAGACAAAACAAGGGGATACTGCGTTGTTTAAAGTCAGGAAAGGTGTGCATCAGGGTTGTATCCTTTCACCATACCTATTCAATCTGTATGCTGAGCAAATAATTCGAGAAGCTGGACTATGTGAAGAAGAATGGGGCATCAGGATTGGAGGAAGACTCATTAAAAATCTGCATTATGCAGATGACACAGCCTTGCTTGCTGAAAGTGAAGAGGACTTGAAGCACTTACTGATGAAGATCAAAGACTACAGCTTTCAGTATGGATTACACCTCAACAAAAAGAAAACAAAAATCCTCACAACTGGACCAATAAGCAACATCATGATAAACGGGCAAAAGATTAAAGCTGTCAAGGACTTCAGTTTACTTGGATCCACAAGCAACTCCCATGGAAGCAGTAGTCAAGAAATCAAATGATGTATTGCATAAATAAATCTGCTGCAAAAGACCTCTTTAAAGTGTTGAAAAGCAAAGATGTCACCTTGAAGACTAAGGTACACCTGACCCAAGCCATGGTGTTTTCAATCACCTCCTATCCATGTGAAAGCTGGATAATGAATAAGGAAGACTGAAGAAAAACTGACACTTGAATTGTGGTGTTGGTGAAGAATATTGAATATACCATGGACTGTCAAAAGAATGAACAAATCTGTCTTGGAAGAACTACAACCAGAATGCTACGTCTTACATACTTTGGACATGTTGTCGGGAGGAATCAGTCCCCGGAAAAGTACATCATGCTTTGTAGAGGGTCAGCGAAAAACAGGAAGACCCTCAATGAGATGGACTGACACAGTGGCTGCAACAATGGGCTTAAGCATAAAAACGGTTGTGAGGATAGTGCAGGACGGGGCAATGTTTCGTTCTCTTGTACGTAGGGTCACTATGAATCGGAACCAACTCGATGGCACATAACAACAACATATTTATGTATGTATATCTTTTAACAAAAAATATGGTAGTAGATCAAGAGGCCAGCAGAGAAGCCTGGCCCCTGTGGAGCCCACGGATCCTCGCTGGAGCTTGGGTGAATGCAAGGCTAAAACACTGCTCACTAACTTCTGTGGGCACAGCCATTCACTCACAATCTACAACCAAGCTCCAGCTAATGCCTTTTTAATACCAAGTTCCCCTTGGTTCTCTGCAAAGGTCAGTAGGTACTATTATTACAGGGTAGGGAGGGGGTGTTGGGATCTTTTTATTCAATGCCCCATTCTACCATGTGTGAGGGTTTGTATTCATTGGGAGATATATTCCAGCCAGGGAGATCTTCACTGATAGGAGAATCCATGAGCTGACCAAACCAGGCCATTTAAGGAAAAAGGGGTGAGAGCAGGGATGGGTACTCAATAGAAAAGGTACGCATGGGCTTAATTATGCTTATTTACTAATCTGTAGTGAATAATTTCACTTGTTTTTTTAAGCCCATGCATATCTTGTTTACTGTAAGCTGGTACATACTGTGTTTACTGGTTACTCTGGCCCTGGCTGAGAGAGTCTGTTTACAGGGGAGGAAAGACAGTGTATTAGTGGTATGGGTGGGACTAGAAGTGTGTGAGGTAAGTCTAAAGGTCTAGGTTATTAGAGGACCCCTGGGTGGTACAAATGGTTAAGCACTTGGCTGTTAATCAAAAGGTTGGCGGTTCGAATCCACCCAGAGGCACCTAAGAGGAAAGGCTTTGCGATATACTTCTCAAAAATCAGCCATTGAAAACCCCATGGAGCACAGTTCTACTCTAATATACATGGAGTCACCACGAGTCAGAGTCCACGTGACAGCAACTGGTTTTTGTTGCTGTTATTTCTTAGGGTATTAGAAAGATAGCCAGGTAGCACAGCACACGGAGCACAAATTAATTTTACCTTCAGACATTGACGTGCCAAATATTGGTGCCACAAAACAACTGGGTTGCGCACTGTGTCCATCTCATAAGCTGTCACCTATTTACCTATGCTTAAGAGTTTTAGATGTTTATTTCCATTGGTTAACACTGACTTGATATCTGTTACCCATAAACTAGGTCAATAAACTTCTGATGTGCCAGGTGCCATGTTAGGTAAGAAAATCTCAAAGTGCAGTTAGCAGGCACCTGCTGATCAGTTGCCTGTCACTGCTTGTTAGAAATGCTGACTCCTGGACTCCACTCCAATACAACAAATCAGAAACCTCCATTTTTGAACACATGTCTTACTTACGCACATGAAAGTTTGAGAACCACTGAAATAGAAAAATTACACTAATTAATTGAAGTTGAACAACTGGACTGTGTTGTTTTTGTTGTGTCATCAAGTCTATTTTGACTCATATCAACACCATGTGACAGAGGAGAACTGCCCCATAGGGTTTCCTAGGCTGTAATCTTTATGGGAACAGACTGCCAGGTCTTCCTCCCAAGGAGCCAGTGGATGGATTTGAACTACCAATCTTTTGGTTAGCAACAGAGCAGTTAACCATTGTGCCACCAGGGCTTCTTACATACTATTGTCATGTTGATAGGTGCCATGAAGTCTATTTCGACTCATAGTTACCAGAACTGCCCCATAGGGCTTTGTAGCCTGTAATCTTTACAGGAGCAGATAGCCAGGTGGTTTTCCCAAGGTGCCGATGCATAGGTTCAAACTACCAACTTTTCGGTTAGCAGCCAAGTGTTTAACCATTGCACCACCAGGGCCCCTTAATTGAACTATACAAAACCAAAAAACCAAACCCATTGCCATCGAGTTGATTCTGACTCATAGCAACCCTATAGGACAGAGCAGAATGCTCCATAGGGTTTCCAAGGCCGCAAGTCTTTACAGAAGCAGATTGCCACATCTTTCTCCCTGGAGTGGCTGGTGGGTTTGAACCTCCAACCTTTCAGTTAACAGCTGGGTGCTTAACCACTGTGCCACCAGGGCTCCTTAACTGGACTATATTGTTGTACTGTGTGCCATCGAGTCAATTCCAACTCACAGCAACCCTATAGGACAGAGTGGAACTGCCCCATAGGGTTTTCCAAGAAGTTGCCAGTGGATTCGAACTGCTGACCTTTTGGTTAGCAGTGAAGCTCTTAACCACTTTGCCACCAGGGCCCCAATAATTGGACTACAGAATCATCAAATCTGGGGCGTTGGAAGGGCCTTTTATCGCATCTATACATGGAGACAGTAAGCACTATGTTCTCTCCCTCACAGGACTAGTGTAATAATCTAACGGGAAAATACACGTGAAAGTGCTTTGTACGCAACTGTTAATTATTACTCAGCTGCCTTAAATTCTTTGTGAAACAAATTAGAACACAATGAAAAGTTATCCAGTCTCTGACAAGATGATGGTCCATAGATATTTGTTGGTAAATGGATGCACTTACAGATTTTTTTTTATAATTTTTATTGTGCTTTAAGTGAAAGTTTACAAACCAAGTCAGTCTCTCACACAAAAACCCATATACAACTTGCTACATACTCCCAATTAATTTCCCCCCCATGAGACACTCTCTTTTTGTGACCATTTTGCCAGCTTCTAAGCCCCTCTGGCCTCGCATCTCCCCTCCAGGCAGGAGATGCCAACATTGTCTCAACTAAGTAGTTCGCGCCTCACCAGCAGCCCTCTCCAACCCACCGTCCAGTCCAACCCATCTCTGAAAAGCTGCCTTCGGGGATGGTTCCTCTTCTGGGCCAACAGAAGATCTGGGGGCCATGATCACCGGGGTCCTTCCAGTCTCAGTCAGACCATTAAGTCTGAACTTTTATGAGAATTTGGGGTCTGCATCCCACTCTTCTGCCCCCTCAGGGGCTCTCTGCTGTGTTCCGTTAGGGCAGTCATCTGTTGTGGCCGGGCACCATCCAGTTATTCTGGTCTCAGGATGATGTAGTCTCTGGTTCATGTAGCCCTTTCTGTCTCTTGGGCTCGTTATTATCCTGTGTTCCTGGTGTTCTTCATTCTCCTTTGATCCAGGTGGGTTGAGAATCATTGATGAATCTTAGATGGCTGCTTGCTAGCATTTAAGACCTCAGACACCACTCTTATAAGTGGGATGCAGAATGTTTTCTTAATAGATTTTATTATGCCAATCAACTTAGATGTCCCCTGAAACTATGGTCCCCAAACCCCTTCCCCTGGTTCGCAGACCTTCGAAGCATTCAGTTTACTCAGGAAACTTCTTTGCTTTGGTTTAGTCCAGTTGTGCTGACCTCCACTGTGTTGAGTGTCTTCCTTCCCTTCACCCAAAGTACTTCTTGTCTACTATCTATTTAGTAAATACCCCTCTCCCACTCTCCCTCCCTCCCCCCTCTTATAACCACAAAAGAGTATGCTCTTCTCAGTTTAAACTATTTCTCAAGATCTTATAATAGTGGTCTTATACAATATTTGTCCTTTTGCAACTGACTAATTTCACTAGCATAATGCCTTCCAGGTTTCTCCATGTTGTGAAATCTTTCACCAATTCATCACTGTTCCTTATCGATGTGTAGTATTCCATTGTGTGGATATACCATAATTTATCCATTCTGTAATGGCTAATGATTGAGAGCATTTTATCACATATCTGTTAGCCACCTGAATGTCTTCAGTGAAGTGCCTGTTCATATCCTTTGCCCATTTTTTAAATGGGCTGTTTGTCTTTTTGTGGTTGAGTTTTAGCAGAGTCATGTAGATTTTAGAGATCAGGCGCTGGTGGGAGATGTCATAGCTGAAAATTTTTTCCCAGTCTGTAGGTGGTCTTTTTACTCTTTTGGTGAAGTCTTTAGATGAGCATAGGTGTTTGATTTTTAGGAGCTCCCAGTTATCTGGTTTCTCCTTGGCATTTTTAGCAATGTTTTGTATTCTGTTTATGCCTTGTATTAGGGCTCCTAACATTGTCCCTATTTTTTCTTCCATGATCTTTATCGTTTTAGATTTTACATTTAGGTCTTTGATCCATTTCGAGTTAGCTTTTGTGCATGGGGTGAGGTATGGGTCCTGTTTCATTTTTTTGCAGATGGATATCCAGTTATGCCAGCAACATTTGTTAAAAAGACTATCTTTTCCCCAATTAACTGACACTGGGCCTTTGTCAAATATCAGCTGCTCATATGTGGATTGATTTATATCTGGATTCTCAATTCTGTTCCATTGGTCTATGTGTCTGTTGTTGTACCAGTACCAGGCTATTTTGACTACTGTGGCGGTATAACAGGTTCTAAAATCAGGTAGGTTGAGTCCTCCCACTCTGTTCTTTTTTAGTAATGCTTTACTTATCCGGGACTTCTTTCCCTTCCATAAGAAGTTGGTGATTTGTTTCTCCATCACATTAAAAAATGTCATTGGAATTTGGATCAGAAGTGCATTGTATATATTGATGGCTTTTTTTTTTTTTTTTTGGTAGAATAGACATTTTTACAATTTAAGTCTTCCTATCTTTTTTTTTTTTTTTTTCTATCCATGAGCATCCATGAGCAAAGTATGTTTTTCCACTTATGTAGGTCCCTTTTGGTTTCCTTGTAGTTTTCTTTGTACAGGTCTTTTATATCTTCGGTAAGGTTTATTCCTAAGTATTTTATCTTCCTGGGGGCCACTGTGAATGGTATTGATTTGGTGATTTCCTCTTCAATGTTCCTTTTGTTGATGTAGAGGAATCCAACTGATATTTGTATGTTTATCTTGTAACCTGATACACTGCTGAACTCTTCTATTAGTTTCAGTAGTTTTCTGGAGGATTCCTTAGGGTTTTCTGTGTATAAGATCATGTCATCTGCAAATAGAGATAATTTTACTTCTTCCTTACCAATCCGGATGGCCTTCATTTCTTGGTCTAGCCTAATTGCTCTGGCTAGGACCTCCAGCACAATGTTGAATAAGAGTGGTGATAAAGGGCATCCTTGTCTGGTTCTGGTTCTCAAGGGGAATGTTTTCAGGCTCTCTCCATTTAGGATGATGTTGGCTGTTGGCTTTGTATAGACACCCTTTATTATGTTGAGGAATTTTCCTTCTACTCCTGTTTTGCTGAGTTTTTATCATGAATGGGTGTTGGACTTTGTCAAATGCCTTTTCTGTATCAATTGATAAAATCATGTGGTTCTTGTCTTTTGTTTTATTTATGTGGTGGATTACATTAATTGTTTTTCTAATGTTGAACCATCCTTGCATACCTGGTATAAATCCCACTTGGTCGTGGTGGATTATTTTTTTGATATGTTGTTGAATTCTATTGGCTAGAATTTTGTTGAGGATTTTTGCATCTATGTTCATGAGGGATATAGGTCTGTAATTTTCTTTTTTTGTGTTGTCTTTAGCTGGTTTTGGTATCAGGGTTATGCTGGCTTCATAGAATGAGTTAGATAGTATTCCGTCCTTTTCTATGCTTTGAAATACCTTCAGTAGTAGTGGTGTTAACTCTTCTTTGAAAGGTTGGTAGAACTCTACAATGAAGCTGTAACGACCAGGGCTTTTTTCTGTTGGGAGTTTTTTATTACCTGTTCAATCTCTTCCTTTGTTATGGGTCTATTTAGCTGTTCTACTTCTGTTTGTGTTAGTTTAGGTAGGTAGTGTGTTTCTAGGAATTCATCCATTTCTTCTAGGTTTTCAAATTTGTTAGAGTACAATTTTTCGTAGTAATCTGATATTATTCTTTTAATTTCAGTTGGGTCTGTTGTGATATGGCCCATCTCATTTCTTATTCGGGTTATTTGTTTCTTTTCCTGTATTTCTTTAGTTAGTCTGGCCAATGGTTTATCAATTTTGTTAATGTTTTCAACAAATCAGCTTTTGGCCTTGTTAACCCTTTCAATTGTTTTTGTGCTCTCTAATTCATTTAATTTTGCTCTAATTTTTATTATTTGCTTTCTTCTGGTGCCTGATGGTTTCTTTTGTTGCTCTCTTTCTATTTTTTCAAGTTGCAGGGACAGTTCTTTGATTTTAACTCTTTCTTCTTTATGTATGAGTGCATTTATTGATAGAAATTGACCTCTGAGCACTGCTTTTGCTGTGTCCCAAAGGTTTTGATAGGAAGTGTTTTCAGCCTCGTTGAATTCCATGAATTTCCTTATTCCCTCCTTTATGTCTTCTATAACCCAGTCTTTTTTCAGCAGGGTGTTGTTTAGTTTCCAAGTATTTGGTTTCTTTTCCCTGGTTTTTCTGTTATTGATTTCTACTTTTATGGCCTTATAGTCTGAGAAGATGCTTTGTAATATTTCAATGTTTTGGATTCTGCAAAGGCTTGTTTTATGACCTAATATGTGATCTATTCTAGAGAATGTTCCATGTGCACTAGAAAAAAAAGTATACTTTGCAGCTGTTGGGTGGAGTGTTCTGTATAAGTCTATGAGGTCATGTTGATTGATTGTAGCAATTAGATCTTCCATGTCTCTATTTAGCTTCTTACTGGATGTCCTATCCTTCACCAAAAGTGGTGTGTTGAAGTTTCCTACTATTATTGTGGAGGTGTCTATCTCACTTTTCAATTCTGTTAGAGTTTGTTTTATGTATCTTGCAGCCCTATCACTGGGTACATAAATATTTAATATGGTTATATCTTCCTGGTAAATTGTCTCTTTAATCATTATGTAGTGGCCTTCTTTATCATTTGTGGTGGATTTAACTTTAAAGTCTATTTTGTCAGAACTTAATATTGCCACTCCTACTCTTTTTTGATTGTTGTTTGCTTGATAAATTTTTTTCCATCCTTTGAATTTTAGTCTCTAAGTCTAAGGTGTGTCTCTTGTAGGCAGCATATAGACGGATTGTGTTTTTTAATCCAGTCTGCAACTCTCTGTCTCTTTATGGTGCATTTAGTCCATTTACATTCAGCGTAGTTATAGATAAGTATGAGTTTAATGCTGTCATTTTGATGCCTTTTTTGTGTGTGTTGTTGACACTTTCATTTTTCCACTTACTTTTTTGTGCTGAGAAGTTTTTCTTTGTAGAATGTGTGTTCCTCATTTTCACAGTAGTTGAATTTATTTTTGCTGAGTTGCTATGTTTTTCTTGGTTTTTATTTTGAAGTATGGAATTGTTAGACCTCTTTGTGGTTACCTTAATATTTACCCCTACTTGACTAAGTAAAAACCTAACTTGTGTCATCCTATATCGCCTTGGTTTCCTCTTCATATGTAAGATCTATGCCTTCTGTATTTAGTCCCTCTTTTTTGGCTATTGTAATCTTTTAAGCAATAACATCAATGATTCCCCGTTTTGAGCAATTTTTTTAATCTTATTTTGTTTTTGCGATTTCCCTATCTGAGTTGATATCAGGATGTTTTGTTCCGTGACCTTGTGTTGTGTTGGTATCTGATATTATTGATTTTCTGGCCAAAGAACTTCCTTTAGTAATTCTTGCAGTTTTGGTTTGGTTTTTGCAAATTCTCTAAGCTTGTGTTTATCTGTAAATGTCTTAATTTCATCTTCATATTTGAGAGAGAGTTTTGCTGGACATATGATTCTTGGCTGACAGTTTTTCTCTTTCAGTGCTCTGTATATGTCATCCCATTGGCTTCTGGCCTGCATGGTTTCTGCCGAGTAGTCTCAACTTATTCCTATTGATTCTCCTTTGTAGGTGACTTTTCATTTATCCTTGGCTGCTTTTAAAATTTTCTCTTTATCTTTGGTTTTGGCAAGTTTGATGATAATATGTCTTGGTGATTTTCTTTTGGGATCTATCTTGTATGGGGTTCAATAAGCATCTTGGATAGATATCTTTTCACCTTTCATGATGCCAGGGAAGTTTTCTGCCAACAGATCTTCAACTATTCTCTCTGTATATTCTGTTATCCCTCCCTGTTCTGGAACTCCAATCACATGCAGGTTATTCTTCTTGATAGAGTCCCACAGGATTCTTAGGGTTTCTTCATTTTTTTTAATTCTTTTATTTGATTTTTCTTCAACTATATTGGTGTCAAATGCCTTATCCTCTAGCTCCCCCACTCTGCCTTCCAATTCTTTGATTCTGCTCCTCTGACTTCCTATTGAGTTGTCTAATTCTGTAATTTTATTGTTAATCTTTTGGATTTCTGAATGCTGTCCCTCTATGGATTCTGGCAGTGTATTAATTTTTTCACTATGTTCTTGAATAATCTTTTTGATTTCTTCAACTGCTTTATCAGTGTGTGTCTTGGCTTTTTCTGTAGATTGCCTTATTTCATTTCTGAGGTCATCCCTGATGTCTTGAAGCATTCTGTAAATTAGTTTTTTATATTCTACATCTGGCAATTCCAGGAATGTATCCACATCTGGGAATGATTTTGATTCTTTGGTTTGGGGGTTTGTAGAATTTTTTTTTAGAAGCAATCATGGTCTGCTTCTTTATGTGATTTGATATCCACTGCTGTCTCCAAGCCATCTATAAGATATTGTAATGTTTTCTTTTATATTTGCTCACTGAGTCTTATCTTCTTGTTTTGTTTTGTTACAATACACCCAGATGGGCTACTAGATTGTGCTATCTTGATCGCTGTAGCTTTTGAATCACTTATGTCCTGTTACCAGCTGGTTAGAGCTGTTACCAGGTATATAAGCCTATGAGTCCATTCGCTATTCTTGAATAGAATCAGCTCAGGTGTCCTGATAGCTGGTCACCTAGTATGTGGTGCTCCGCTAAAATACTTATAGTCAGATCTCTATCAGAATTGCCTTTACATTATAATAGCCACCTGGTTACCTGTAAGGATGAAAGCCAAAGACTGTGGGTCTCTTACTCCTGGATAGAGCTGGTTCTGTATTTTTAATCCAGTTTAGGGAAGTCAGAAAAGGATTTTTGCTTTGATTGTTAAGTGCTGTTTTTCTCAGGCCAGGAGAATGGGTTAGAAAAGAAAGAAGAAAAAAAAAACCAGCAGTGCACTTCACTCTCTGGCCCCAGGAATTCCAATGTTAATGAAGCTGGCTGGGGCAGGGATGGGAGGGATCAGATAGTTAGTAGACAGTAGGTGGCAAGATAGACAAAGTTACTTATCTTGTTTGGTGAGGACTGTTTTTCCTGAGATTCCAGAGGGGTGTGTAGCTTGTTTGCACTGGCTGGTTCCCCTCTGAGACTGCCCCAGAGGTTTAGGGCTGCATCTGGTGCTTGTGCCATCTCAGAAAGCTGCAATCAGCTCCTCCATGCTTAGTCCAAAGCCCAGCACCAAGGTTTCCTGTCTGGGACACTGCGCTACAGGCTCTAAAAGCAGTCGCTGCTTCCCCGTGGTTTTTAATTTGCATGTCAGCCGCGTCGGTGTGTAGCCTGCATGCCCTGGCTGGGTCCCAAGGGTTAGGCCTGCATCCGTGCTTGCCCCATCTCAGTAAGCCACAATCAGCCCCACCACTCTGGCACCAGGGAACCGCAAAGGCTCAAGGCTACGGCGTAGCACACTAGCTCTGAAAGCAGTCGCTGCTTCGGCATGTGGCTTTTTGCTCCACTGTCACACAGGTCAACTCCTTAGTTCTGTGTTTGATGTTCAAGGTTCATAGATTGTCCTGTATGTAATCAATTCACTTGTTTTTTCAAGTCTTTGTTGCTAGAGGGATAAGCGGAAGCATCTACCTAGTCAGCCATCTTGGTCCCCGCACTTACAGATTTTTAAAGACAATCCTCTTATTCTGTAGATGAAGAAACTGAGCACAAAAATGTTCAAGTAACTTGGCCAAGACTGCATAGCTAGACTACAACGAACTCTTGAGTAGACCAAGAAGGCAGGACACAGGAGCCAGGTATCAGGAAGAAAGGAGACAATGAAGTAAAATAAGAGTAAAGGTTTCTAGATTGTTAGGACACAGCTTTAGAACACAAGAGAAGTCTCCACCTTCTGGAACAGGCTGAACATGAGAAGAAATGCCTGGTGCTCCTCAACTAAGAAAACCGAACAACATCCACCTCCACAAATGGTCAAGAATTCATGGAAAACCGGGCCTGCACAGAAGTCCCAAGGGGCAAAGACAGGCTTTTCAGACAAGTGAGAAGAAACCAAATACCTTAACATTTCATAATTAAAATACAAATCAATGGCTTTAGTTCATCTGGAATCCAGTTTCCTAAACTATCTCCTTTGATGGACCAAGTTTTAAACTACAAGGCAAGCAAATGTGCTCAAGACCTCACACCACTTACCAAGAAACTAATGTTATGTTTACAAAATATTGTTTAATTTATTGCCTCATTTAAATGTCTTTCATTTGTGTATGCCTCCACATTTTCAACTGAAAACAAAAAAAGAGAGTTTGCTTTTAGCATCTCCCAAGAAAGTAGAAAAGCTAAAAGAAATCTTTCAGAGATGAATAATTAATACTAATAAAGTTAGTCATTCTGGAAGGATTGTTGACAATATGATTCTTCTGGGCAATTTATAATTCTTCCAATACCATGAATTAACCAAATGATGACAGCAATGACCCAAAGCTAATGTTTCCTGGTAGGTTTAGAATCTGTTCATTTGAGAGGATTGGGGGAGGCTAATACAGGTTCCAAATTTTCTTTGAAGGAAATAAACACTTCGACATCAAACCTGCCCAGAATCAATGCTCACTGTCTACACTTGCTGTCTGATGGATGTTAGAAAAAAGAAAAACACCTAGCACTCTCACTTTCTGACTCTGGTGCCAGGACTTATACTGGAGTCTTCCAAGTCTTTCACATAAAATCTATAGAAAAACTTTTCAAAAATAAATGGGAGTGACATAGGAAGGAATGGCAACACAAGCAAACCCAATGACAATGGGGGAGGGGAATGGTGGTTCAGCAGAAGAATTCTTACCTTCCATGCAGGAGACTCAGGTCTGATGCCCAGTCAAGGAACCTCATATGCAACCACCACCCTTCTGTCAGTGAGGGCTTGCATGTTACTATGATTCTAAACAGGTTTCAGTGGAGCTTCCAGACTGAGGCAGACTAGGAAGAAAGTCCTGGTTATCTACTTCTGAAAATCAGCCAGTGAAAGCCCCAAGGATCACAACGATCCAGTCTGCAACCAGTCATGAGGACGGTGTAGTTTCCTTCCGCTATGCATGGGGTCGCACGAGTCAGGAGCCAACCTGATGACAGCTAATAACAACAACGTGATCTGACTAATCATAAAAGCATCAATCTGGCTGTAGGCTGGAGAATAGATGGCTGGGGAAGGGAGTGAGTTAGGAGAACAATGCAGACCTAAACTTCATGGTATCTGGTATAATGTTCAGTCCCTTTTTGAAGCTCATGATTAATTACAAGAAACTGAAATAAGACATTATCATGCATTTGAATCACTTTTTCCATTTACTCTTCCAGTTTATCTACTTCATCTCTTTCTTATTTTAGTTCGGCTATTCACTCTGGTATTTGGAATTTTAAATCTGAGATCTTGAGTGCTGGACGTCCGGGATCTTGTCCTTTGGTTTTATGCTTTCCATGCTTTACAATGATCACTCTCTGGGACATATACAAATGTCAGTAACCATCCCCTGCCTCCCTAAAAGGAAATGAGACCCCAACAAATTCTTTCTGTGTAAATAGACATTCTTATAAGCCTGCAGATTTCCAGTCAATACTTGAGTAGACAGAGTATATTGTGGAAGAGAAGTGATGACAGCTGGAGAGTTTAGCCTGCTGGTCTAGCCAATAATGTTATTTCCAGAAACTGTTGTGTA
This sequence comes from Elephas maximus indicus, assembly GCF_024166365.1. Lineage (NCBI taxonomy): Eukaryota > Metazoa > Chordata > Mammalia > Proboscidea > Elephantidae > Elephas > Elephas maximus. The sequence continues at coordinate 56,755,845 of NC_064841.1, read as the reverse complement.
CAGAAAAAGAGCTTTACAGGAAGATCAAAATAGAAGAGAGCGACACAAGTACAGGCAGGGTATAGAAAAATAAAGAAGAAAAATTTTAGAACAATTCTATGAAACAATGTATAAATTTGCAAACTATAATTACTCCCGTTGCCCTCAAGCTGATTCCAACTCAGGGCAACCCTATAGGTCAGAAAAGGACTTCCCCATAGGGTTTCCAAGGCTGTAATCTTTACAGAAGCAGATTGCCACATCTTTCTCCCCTGGAGCGGCTGGTGGGTTCAAACCAGGGAGCTTTCAGTTAGCAGCTGAGCACTTAACCACTGCATCACGAGGGCTCCATCAAATCAAGCATCACAACAATGCCTCATTTCTTGAAACGTTATTATAATTCTTTGCATGTTTACAGAAAATCCATTATGTATACATTTAAGATGTTTCTTTTGAAGCATTCCAAGAGTATCATCATATTGTCCTGCATCTGTAATCAGAAATCAAAATTTGTTAAATGTAAAATTAGTTTCCTTGAACTATCCAATCAAGGAACCATGAGAGCTATCCCAAAGCATAAGAGTTATGAGATTTCCTAACTAAAGTCCTTTAAAATAAGGCCAAGAATATTTCTGGAGGGAGAAGAGTTTAAGGTAATGGCTTAGTATAGATAACTCATCAATAGAAGTCATTAATGAGACACTAATAAAAGACTTAACAAACTTTTACTTTGCTATAATACAAATTTAGTTACCAAGAAAATTACCCCCCGACAGAAGACTGGAGAAAAGTTTCTTTCAGCAAGATTGACATGTCAAACTTCAAAGTTCTAAAAAGCAAACATGTCACTTGGACGAGTAAGGTATGCTGGACCCAAGCCATGGTCTTTTCAATTGCATCATTTGCATTCGAAAGCTAGACAATAAAAAAAGAAGATAGCGGAAAAATCAATGCATTCGAATTATGGTTTTGCAAAGAATACTGAATATACCTTGGACTGCCAGAAGAATGAACAAATCAAATACAGTCAGGATGCTCTTTAGAAAAGACAAATCAAATACAACCGGAATGCTCTTTAGAAAAGAGGGTGGAGAAACTTCCCCGTCTTACATTGGACATGTCATCAGGAAAGATCAATCCCTAGGAAAGAACACCATGTTGGGTAGAGGGTCAAGGAAAACCCTCAGTGAAATGGGTTAACACAGAAGCCACACACTGGGCTTGAATATCTCAAAGATGATGAAGATGGCAAAGACTGGGTAATTTTTTTTTCTGTTATGCATACGTCGCCATGAGTCAGAGCCAACTTGGCGGCAACCGTCTTAGTTACCTATTGCTACTGTAACAGAAATACCACAAGCAGGTGGCTTTAAAGAACAGAAACTTATGTTCTTGAAGTTTGGGAAGCTAGAAATCCGAATTCAGGTCACTGGCTCTAGGGGAAGGCTCTTTCTGTCTGCTCTAGGGGAAAATTCTCGTCTCTTTCCACTTCTCTTCCTCGGTCTTCGGTGATCTCCAAGTGGCATCAATCTTTCTCCATTTGTGCTTGTTTTTCTGTGCCAAATCTGCTCTTTCATATATCAAAAGCGATTGGCGTAAGACACACCTTATACTAATCCAGCCTCATTGCCATAGCAAAGAAAACCCTATTCCCAAATGGGATTATATCCACAGGTATAAAATTAGGATTTACAAAACATATTTGGGGGGAATACAATTCAATCCATAGCAGCAAGAACAGCAACACCTCGAAGTGTATGACAAGAAACTGTGTTGGTGTCATCTCTGCTCTCCATCCCATTCCACTAGCAACTGGGAGGGCAAGGCCCCCTTATCTATCAGGGATCTAATGAAATGTCTTCAGACAGGAAGAGAGGACTTTTTGCAGCTTCTGTGGGAACATATCTTTGACCATGAGAAACACTAGTCCCATGTAAATAGAAATTAGACCAATTACACCAACTCTTTAGCGACACTGCCAGCGTACACCCAGGCCAGCCCTCATCATCCTAAGCAAGAACATCAGGAACAGAGGCTACAAAGTGTCAGGGTGCTGTGACATCAGCAGCAACAACTGGAGACCCTGAATAGCCAGTACAGAAAGGTTCTGAATGGGGTGAGGGATGGGCTTGTGGGGCAGGGCGCCAGTGGGGGCAGAGTTTCAGTCCTAATTCCACTCATTCTGTAGGTGGAAGTGCTGAGCCTGGAACTAGGAAACTGTCTCAGGTTGCTGCAAAAGCAGAACAATACAATCATACAACATTTCCATGAAACACTGTATGAAATAAATTAGGAGTCAATCTACCAATTAAAACACAAAGAAAAAAGTCTCCAAACTTTCATAATAGGGCAGAGCTTTAAGGGGATGAACCATTTCTCTCCATGAATCACCCTCCAACTCAGTGTCCGAGGGGATACTGACCCTCTGGACATCCATCATTCCTTCCCTCTGTCTTGGGCCCAGGAGGCAGTGAAGAAAGCTGAGAGGTGTCTAAACAAAAGGCTAGGATTAGGGCCAGACAGAGAGCCCAGAGCCTTCAGAAGAAAGTTGTAGAGATGATAGGGATGAAAGGATGCTGATGCTGGTGAAGGTGGAACAATCACAAACGATGAAGGCAATCACTCTTTACCGTATTGAATTTTGAAATGATTAGCAAGAGTAATTCATTATCTCAAGTGAATGACTGAGAAGTTATGTAGTCTATTCTCCTGAACTCAAACCATTCCACAAAGCCCGCTTTGTAAGTTCCCAAAGGTCAGAGTCCACGTTTCCTATCCCTCAGTAGCCCCACATATCTGATATATAATGCCTTCTACACATTCAGTGGTGCTCTGGTGGGCGCAGTTGTTAAGCACTCGGCTACTAACCAAAAGGTTGGTGGCTCAAAGTCCCCTAGCAGCTCCACAGGACAATGACCAGGCAATCTGCTCCCATAAAGATTATAACCTAGGATACCCTACGGAGCAGTTGTAGTCTGTCATATGGGGTCACTATGAACCAAAATCAACTCAATGGCACCTAACAACAACAGCAATACATTCAACATATATCTCTGTTGATTTATTTAAATTATTCACAGAAGAGGAGATTGTAGTCTTCTTTGGCAACCCATCATGAGCTCCCAGCAAAACACAGGCAGGAAGTTTTCCCTAAGGGCAAACATCCTCTTCAATTTTAATCCGCTTTCTTCCAGGCCTTTTGAATGTTGCCCTCTGTGAAATTTGTTCATAGCTGCTTACCACTTTTTCTCATAATAGCCTAGTATAATCCTCCTCTAAATTAAATTTTCCAATCTCTTCATCATTTTCCTAGACCTCACTGAAGCTAACTTGTCCAAAATACGGTCTAGAAACAAAGCCTTTGGTCAGAATTCAAATACATCCTCCCTTTTATCTGAAAGGGCCTTTCAGAAAAAATTTCCAACTTTTGTTTTCTCTTTAAATTACCTCCTGAAGTTAGACTCAGGATTACAGGACACCTGTTCTCTTCTGGAGCCATTTAGATTAACTATAGAATCTTCCATACAGAGACACCTTGCATTGATCCTGAGAATTGAGCATGGCATTGGAGACCTGGGCAGTCATGTCTTCAGTTCTTAATTCAACCCAAACACAGCATTCGTGAGTGCCCCACCCCTGCCAGGCAATGCCCCCTTCTCAACAATGCCGTAGCTTGTGTCCAACATCTGGAACAATGGTAACAGGTTTAAGCAAATCGCCTGCTAGGGTTGAGGTATTAGCTATAAAAATGGCATTGTTAAAGATACAACTACTGGTTTTTATTCATCTTAAATAAAAAAGAAAGAAGGAAACCCAATAATCAGAGAAGGAACTGGACTACAGCACTAATTGTGTACATGAACCACTGCTACCTCTGCCTTGAGACCAGAAGAATAGATGGTGCCCGGCTACCACTACTGAACATTTTGATCAGGAACACAATAGATGAGTCCTGATAAAAAGGGAGAAAAATGTAAAACAGAACTTCAAATTTTTTAAGAATCCAAACTTACTGGACCTATTGAGGCTGGAGGAGTCCCCAAGTTGCTCTTTAAACCTTGAACTGAAATTATCCCCTGAAGTCACCTTTAAACTAAGTAATAGTTTAGTCCAAAGAGTACAGACTTTCACCTTCGAGTTTCTTTATTTAAAAAAAAAAAAAAATTATATAAGACCAAAGGACCAACAGCTATTTTAAAGCATAAATGAGAAGTTTAGGGGGCAGAGAGATTTTATAAAGGAAGCCAAACAAGTAGAAGAGAAATAACAAGAACGTTGACACAAGGTGAAGAATGTAACCTATGTCACTGATCTTTACATCTAGAAATGGTGGAATGCGAGCAGGTTTTGCTATCTATATTTCCACCAAAAATAAAATTAAAGAAAAAAATAGCATTGTTAAAATAAATACCACTTACTTTATGGAAGGATTACTACATTTTTCAAGAAATGGCGGCAAAGACACTTTGTCAATTTCTTAACCCAGAACACACCCTTGAAGGAGGTGATGAGTACAGAGCAGGGAGGCTGATAGGGAAAAGCAGACCACACATGCATCATCACCTGAAAAAAGCCAACTCTTCCTTCGAGGCGAAGTCCACATGTTGCCTCCTCTGTGAGGACTTCCAGCCCTCTCTCCACTCCCAGACAGGCTTACAAGCTCCTTTCTTGCTGCTCCCACTGCCCGAGATTACCGACAAGGAAGAAATCAACACAGACAAGACCCTGACTTGGACTTTTAGCCTCCAGAGCTGTGAGAAAATACATTTCCATTCTTTAAAACCACCCACTTGTGGTACTACTGTGACAGCAGCATTAGGTCATAAGGCAGTGTATAAGGGTGTAATTAACCCTTATGTTATAAATATCATTTCTCTTCAGGACTCCATTCTGTGTACTTTCACTCATGTTTCAACAGCTTCCTCACATTCCACTCCCCACCCTCCCTTCAAAGCTGAGCTTTCTGAAAGTATCATCAACATTTGCCCAAGGGCTCCTTCACCTCCTGTTGCCTCTTGGCACTGCTATCTGCCTCTGTTCCTAGCAACTAGGTCCACTGATCTCATCAAGGTCTCCAAGAGTGTCTTGCTGGCAAATCTGGAGACCCTTCTGCAGCCTTTCCTCTTGACCCGCCAGCAGCATTTGACCTGCTGACCACTTTCACTCTTTACTTCTTCAAGACCACACTCTCCTGGTTACCTCCAAAGTCTCCAGCCACCTCTTCTCTATGTAATGAATTGTTTTCTCTTCTTCTGCCTGTTCCTTAAATGTTGCTGCCTATGATAATTCTGTTCAGGGCACTTTTTTCCCTCACTTGACCCACCTTCCCTGGGCTCCTCGTCCATTCCTAGAGCATCAGTTCCCATGAGTACCCACTGAAGATCTTCAAACCCCTGATCTCTCAACCCCACACCTCACATCCTACTATACGTCTGCTCTTGGCTTTCTTACAGGTAACTCAAGACAACATGTCCAAAAACTAATTATGCCCCTCAAAACCCTGCTCCTCCTCTTAGGCTCCTTGCCAACCCCATTGCCCAAATCAGAAATCCGAGCAGACAAGATTCCTCTTCCCTCATTCCATTTAACCAATCTCCCAACTTTCTCATGGGGGCATCCACTTCCCTCTACCCTCACTGCCACTGCCCTGGGCTTGGTCTTCTATTATCCCTCCTCCAGTAATGCTCTGAGGAGCCCTGGTGGTGCAGTGGTTAAAAGCACTTGGCTGCTAACCAAAAGGTCAGCAGTTCAAACTCACCAGCCCCTCCAGGGGAGGATGTGGTAATCTGCTTCTGTAAAGATTTACAGCCTCAGAAACCCTATGGGGCAGTTCTACTCTATCCTATAGGGTCACTATGAGTCATAATCAACTCGACAGCAGTGGGTTTGGTTTTAGTTTTGATAATGCTTTCCCTGTCTTCATAGTTGTCTTCCCCAAGCCAGTTTCCAGAGTGAAACCAGAGTAGAAGTTCTCAAATGCAAATCTCATTTAAAAAATTACGCCACTTTAAAACCCTTCAAATGTTCCTCTACTGCCTTGAGGTCGAAGTTCAAATTCTTCTCCCTCCACAAGTTCCAGCAAGACTGAAGTACTTTCAGCTCTCATAGCAGACTTTCACACATCTCCAGGCTTCTGCTCCTGCTGTGTCCTTTGCCTTGAATGCTCTCACCACTGTGGAGTCCTTCTCCGCATGTCTCTATCTTCCGTCTCAGGTGTCACTTCCTCCAGGAAGCCTTCTCCAGCCACCAAGTCTGGGAGCTTTTCCTATGTACTTCCCTCCACTTTCCCTGTGGTATAACTTACCCAGTGTACTGCATCTCCCACTGGACCGTAAGTTCTGAGAGAGCAGGGACTACATCCTCCTCATCAGTATACCCTCAGCACTTAGCATCATGCCTGGCACATGGCAGGTAACCCATAAATATCTGAATGGAAGGAGGAGTGAATGAAAGGATTCCATTCAGCAGCCCCTCTCCATCCTTTGTGATTTCAGGCTTTATCTCACTTCTGCCAGATAAAGCAAACCAGTGACTCTCCATATATGTGGGACTTTCTTGGGCAGTCCCAACTTCAAATCCTCTACCCTTCTAAACCCCCGGTCTTCAAAAGTGGCATGGCTGCAACCAGCTCCTGAATGAACTAACTCAGTAGGCAACATTCTATTAAAAAGAAACATATGTTGGAAAAAAATTTTGCCAGACTGTGTATCCCTACTGGGTTTTGAAAAAGTACAGTTGCCACATATAACCATCTAGTTGCCCTGTGTAGAAAGCTGGCCCAGAGAGAAAATTCTAGATACAGAGGAGGTGAAAAGCTTCTTCAATGTCACTCAAGGAGTCCCTGGCACACCTGGAGACAGGTTTCACAGCTCAACCTGAATTTTCTGTTTAGAGGTGTTTTTCTGTACCTTTCTCCAACTCACAGCCTGGTTCCACAAGTCTGTTTTAACTCAACATTATTAGCCAGAGTTGGACTGGTATATGGAATTAGGGCCATTTTCCCAAAGAAGCACCTCTGAGTGGGTATACCCACTCACTCATTGCCATTGAGTCAATCCTGACTCATAGAGAATCTGCAGGACAGAGTAGAACTGCTTCATAGGGTTTCCGAGGTTGTAATCTTTACTGAAGCAGACTGCCACATATTTCTCTCGGAGAGTGGCTGGTGGGTTTGAACCGCCAATTTTTTGGTTAGCAGCTGAGCACTTAACCAGAGCACCACCAGGTAGGTATGGGGAAGTTTAAATTCAGAGGGCCATATTTCCCCTCAACTCTTTTTAAATGGTGCCCAGCATGACTCAGGAGACCCTGGGTGGTATAAGCGGTTAACTTGCTCAGTGGCAAACAGAAAGGTAGGCGGTAAGAATCTACCCAGAGGCTCCTTGGAAGAAAAGCCTGGTGATCTGCTTCCTTAAAAATTACCCTGAAACCCTGTTGCCATTGAGTCGATTCCAACTCATAGCAACCCTAAAGGACAGAGCAGAACTGCCCCACAGAGTTTCCAAGGAGCGCCTGGTGGATTTGAACTGCTGACCAAAATTTTGGTTAGCAGCTGTAGCTCTTAACCACTATGCCACCAGGGTTTCCCTTCAAAAATTAGCCATTGAAAACCTTGTGTTTCACAGTTCCACTCTGACACACATGTGGTTGCTATGAGTTGGAGTCAACTCCAGGGTGTCCCTGACGAAAACGAAAAGAAAAAGACTGAACTATAAGTCATAAGCTTGCTTAGATGTAGACACAGAAGCCTTGCAAACCAGAATGGAAAAAGAGGAAAGAAACCATTTTCAAAAGACACTGTCTGCTTCCATCCTGCCCCTTCATTCATGCAGACAGACACACTTGCCCAACACACAGAGGGGCAGTGGCCCTGAAGCCTGTTTGCAGCTGATAGCTCTCATACAAATGTCTACTTCTTTTCTCTCCTCAGCCAACAAGCACTTATCTTTGTCACTCACAATTGAACCTAAATTGTATTCATGGCTAAAGAAAGAACAGCTTGAAAACTAGTTATTTTGGGAGAAAAAAGCTTTGGACTGCTATTTAAAGGAAACAAGAGCCTCTTTACTACATAACCTACATAGCAGGCATTTATTAAATGATATTGCTGCTAGCCCTTTTGTTCAGATTCCGTTCATAACTTGATGGATATAAGCATTTGCAAGGCTGAAAATGTTTGATAAAATGCTACTTCTGTTATAGCATCCTGCCACTTATCTAGAAATCATTTTTAACACTTTCAGTAAAAAAGAATAATGATCCCTTTCGCTGGTACAAAAACCACCCTAAAGAGCTTTCAAGTACATTTTCATTTTATCCTTACTACCCTGCAATATCTACCACCTATCTGTCAGAATCTTGTATTGCTATGATGCTAGAAACTATGCCACTGGTATTTCAAGTACCAGCAGGGTCACCCATGGTGGACACGTTTCAGTGCAGCGTCCAGAATAAGACAGGCTAGGAAGAAAGGCTCGGTGATCTACTTCCCAAAAACCAGCCACTGAAACCCTATGGGTCACAACACGGTGTTGCTTGATACAGCACGAGAAGATGAGCCCCCAGGTTGGAAGGCTCTGAGAATATACAGTGGCCCCAACAATAAACTTGAGGAGACCAATGGCGGTGAAGATGGTACAAGACCGGGGAACGTTTTGTTCTGTTGTACATTGGGCCGCCACAAGTTAGAGCCAACTAGACAGCAACAAGAAACCTTCAATATTGGAAGGGCAAGAATGTGTTCAGTTTTTACCAAGAGAGAAATGAGTCTCAGAGAAATTAAGAAATGAGTCTCAGTCCAATTTCCCAACTGGGCAGCAGGCTTGTTCTATGTCTGATTCATCTTTGTAGACACCCATCATGCTCAGCATCGTTGTTCAATGAATGAGTAAAAGTCAACAATAAATGATTGATAGCTGAGGGCCTGATAACAAGAACACTGAACAATAAATACAATCCACTGTTGATCTGGGCAGCCCGAGAGCTGATGTGGCCTCGGGGTGAATAAGCACTAGCACAGCTTATTGTTGCTGAGATATTGAGATGCTCTGTACCAGCTGGCAAATAACCACTCTCCCTAGCCCCTGAGTGGTCCCAATAGGCAAGGTAAGCATCATGTTTACCTTGTTTGCTTACCAGATCATCTATAGTGAACAATTTCACATGGGTTTCACCACTTGAATATTAAGTAAGCCACGCTTACCTCACTTACTGGGTCACCACCTCTGACAGGGATTGTAAATTTTAAAAGAGGCTTTTTTGTGTGTAGGAAGGTGCAGTGGAGCTGGGAGAGAGACAGATGCCAGCCATGCCTAGCAGCAAAACTTTTGAAGTGGTGAAATTGTTCGCAACAGATGATCAAGGTAAGCATAGTGCTTACCTTGCCTATTGGATAATCTGCCCCTGAGTGGTCCCCTAAGGCCTGTCTCCTTGGATCCTCTCCCAGGATCCCAGGGCCTCCCCATGACCCAGCAGTTGAAAGGTTAGCCTGCCAAAGCAGAGGAAGGCCCGGGATCTTTCTGCAGTGCTCTGAGAAGAGGCTGTTGTGATTGGCGTGGCCCCAAGCTGGACTGGTGGTTAAACAGCTGGACTATCACCCTGCGTACATTGATGCCCAGAACAATAGTGGGTGGTGTTCATTGTGATAATCCTGAGTCATCACAAAACCGTTAGACGGTGGGCCGTGTCCTCTGGTTAAAAAAGCAAAGAAATGCAGAATCTATTTTAAAAAGTGCCCTCCTAATATGGTGAAAAGAAACAAAGTCTTGGCATTGGGAGAGATAAGCATTAGTTATCTGGACAAGTCATTTAGGTGCAACGCTGTGCTCCTCAGAAGTGCCCAGGATTCAGGACCTTACTATACTCCGGTGATTCTCAAAGCCTGGTGCCACCAGCAGCATGCGGCATCCACATCATCTGCAAGCTTGTCAGAAATGCAAATTCTCAGCCTCACTCCACGCTTACCTAAGCACAGCCTCTGGGGGTGGGACCCAGCAATCAGTGTTTTAACAAGCTTCCAGGTGATTCTGAGAACCACTGCTATTCACCTGTGGCCCCATACCTCATGGTACAACAGAATCACCTGGGGAGCTTGTTAAACATACAGGTTAGATACCAGGCCCCACCTCCTGTGGTTTTGCTTCAGCCAGTCTACAGATTGGTAATCACTGCTATAAATGACAGCAAGCCTCCCAAGCGGAGGTAAAGAATCAAAATATACATATCTTCCTATCCATATCTGTACAGGAGTATAAAGTCTGGGGTTTATAATGTATGTTTGCCTGTATTCTTTCTTTTCACATACATTACTTCAGTAAAATCGGGACTCTTTTATTATAGAATTAAGGAGCCTTGCTGCTCAATGGTTAAGTGCTCGGCTGCTAACTGAAAGGTTGGCAGTTCAAACCCACCCAGTGGCTCCAGGGGAGAAACCAAAAAAAAAAAAAAAAACCAAACCCACTGCTGTCGAGTCGATTCCGATTCATAGCGACCCTACAGGACAGAGTAGAACGGCCCCATAGAGTTTCCAAGGAGCGCCTGGCGGATTCGAACTGCTGACCCACTGGTTAGCAGCGGTAGCACTTAACCACTACACCACCAGGGTTTCCCAGGGGGAGAAAAGACCTGGCAAACTCCTTCCGTAAAGATTACAGCCAAGAAAACCCTATGGGGCAGTTCTACTCTGTCATGTGGGGTATCTATTAGTCCGAATCAACTGGACTGCACCCAACAACATGATAGGATTACTTTCTCTTGTAAAGCTGCTCTTGATCACCTCCACCCCAAGTGAACCTCTCCTCTGTCACCTCTTAACCTCATCCACATCTCGTTAATAGAATTTATCAAATGTATTGAGAACATTCTATAAACCCCCTAACCCCAAGCTTCCCAAGGACAGGGACCAAGTCTCATTCAAATTTGTATTTCCAGGATGTTAGCACAGGACTTTTAGAAAACTCAGTCAACAATGTTTTTTGAGCACCTACCGTACACCAGGCACTGAGAAACAACCGTGAAGCAAAAGAGACAAAGCCTGCCCTCATGAACCTTATGGCTTCCAGTCATGACAATCAGAAAATCACACAAATGGATGTATAATGACTAATTATAATGGAAAGTTCTAGAAGGCTATAAAAAGATTCCTGATGAAGAGAGAAATTGATTCCTCTAATGAGATATTGGAGCCCTGGTGTCACAGTGGTTAAAAGTTTGGCTGCTAACCGAAAGGTAAGCCGTTTAAATCCACCAGCCATTCCTTGGAAACCCTATGGGGCAGTTCTACTCTGTCCTATAGGGTAGATGTGATTCAGAATCAACTCAACAGCAATGGGTTTTGGAATGGGATATTGCTGTGGAATTGACCCTAACTCGTGGCAACCCCATGTCTGTCGAAATACAGCTGTGTTCCATACGGTTTTCAATGGCCAACTTTCAGAAGTAGATTGCCAGGCCTTTCTTCCAAGGTGCCTCTGGGTAGACTTGAACTGACAACCTTTTGGTTAGCAGCCAAGGACATTAACCATTTGCGCCACCCAAGGACCTCCTTCCATCCCCCACCAGGAAGTTCCAATAAGCATTTTTGACAAAAATGATGTAGGGTTGTAAAGCTTTAGTCTGATTTTCTTATGATTTATAAGCTCATCCCTGAAGGCAGCTTCTAAAAGAGAACCCCAAAAATGTTTCCAACAAAATTCATTTGAATGTGTAAATTCTAATATGTTTCTAATATGTTAGAAGGTAGCAAAACAAACAGGTGCCTGTGCACCTTGAGGGTTCAACCACTTGGCCCTAGAACCTGGCGCTTTGGGACTTGATAGAAAAATGCCAGAATGTCAGCGAGTGTTGGCTACGTTGTGTGGGCTTCAGTAAGTCAATAAGAGACAGCTTTTTTTACTCTCAGCAGGTCCGGAAGCAGAAAGTGAAGGAAATGCAGTCTTGTCAGAGGCGGTGTTCCAGCTGCTGCTGAGTCTGTACGGACAAAGCCAAGTCCTCAGCCTCAAGATAACATTTGTAAGAGCAAAGACTGGAAACACAAAGTTGACAATGGGTCCAAGAGCACCCTCATACTCAAGGCTGCCTGGGGTCAAGGGCACATTCACCCCTGTACCTGGACAGAGGCCAAGGTGGAAGCCAGAAAGTGAGGTGAGGATGGTAAGCAGAGTACCCAGGCCTGTTTCTAGAAGACAGAACCCCTTAAGCTAGAGGCAGGATCTGGCTTTAGATACTAGCTTCTGGAGCGGACAGAATGCAGATGGACTAGCAGCGTATGGAGGGTTGGCCAGGAAAAAATGTCAGGCCTGGTGAGCCTAGACTCTGAACTCTTCATCAGCAGCCAGCAATTGGTCTCTCTACCCTTTCACTTATCTGGCTGTTCTGATAACATCTCCCCTCAAGGGTGGGAAGTGAGGCCTGGGCCTGAGGTCAACATGCTATATTCTGATCAGGCTTGGGGTTTTCGTTTAGGTTTGTTTTTTTTATTAACTTCATTTTTCAGTTTATATTTTCTTTTGTAAACTAAAACACAGATACAGAAAACTACACAAAGCAACGTAAGGCTTAATGAATTATCCTAAGGCTGATTCCGGCCTAAGCCCAATTTCCCTGCATCCCAGTAAGCTCTGCTTCTGTCCGAACCGGCTCCGCCTCACACTCTCAGCCTGCCTGTGGACAGACCTGGTGATCACAGGTAAGGACAAGCCCGGACCACCTGCAGCTAGTTATCTGGAAAGCTGACACAGTCCATTAGAATCTTTGCAACCTGTTTTTAAGGTGATAGGGGTCCCTGGGTGGTGCAAATCATTAACGCGGTTGATTGCTAACTGAAAGGCTGGAAGTTCAAGTCCACCCACAGGCACCTCAGAAAAGTCCTGGCAATCTACTTACAAAAAATCAGCCATTGAAAACCCTACAGAGCACAGTTTTACTCTGACACACATGGGGTCATCATGAGTCAGGGTTGACTTGACGGCAACTGTTCTTTTTTAAGGTGATAACAGCTATATTGATCATTTACATCAATATTTGACAACAACAACAAAAATAATTTTAAAAAAACAGTACTTATTGAATAACTATCAAAAGCCAGGCAATTGCACATTATCTAATTCCTCTCAATGCTTATCAGATACTATCCATGTTTTATAGGTTGGTAGGCTGAGCCTTTGAAAAATTTTATAACTTTCCCAAGGCATCAAGAGCTTGATCTCTTCCCAACTTACCTCACTGCCTTAGATTAGATGTGCACTGAGCTACACGCAAAAAACCAACCAACCAACCAACCCATTGCCATCAAGTCGATTCCAACTCATAGCGACCCTATAGCACAGAGTAGAACTGACCCATAGAGTTTCCAAGGAGCGTCTGGTGAATTTGAACTGCACCCATAGCTCTTAACCACTACGCCACCAGGGTTCAAGCAGGTACAAAATAAAATGAATCCCATTTTTTTTCCCTAAAGAAGATGAAAGTCAAACTGAGTTGGCAAAACAGTATATAAATAATTCTCAGCAGGTTAAGAGAAAAAACTATACATGAAGTAAAAAGTGGTCCAGCGAAAGTACTCATCCATCTGTTCTCTCGTGAAAGGTTCCTTGGAGGAGAGGACATTGGAGCCTGCAAGGACACGTGCAGGTGAGCGCAGGAAAGGCTCGGCATGCGTACAAGAAACAAGTTTTTTCTGGCTAGAGGACATTAGAGACTTGATGGTTTGGTGCTCAGTATCAATTACTAAGCACCATACCGCTTGCATTCTACCACTGCTCTTCTGGGGCAGACAGTGAGGGCTCCGTCCACAGAAGTGGGCCTAAACCTGACTGCACTCTCTCATTGAAAGCGGGAGCCCAGGGCATCGTGGCTGCCTTTGCCCGTCCATCTCTGGGCAGTTGAATTTAGTAGTTCTATTTTTTATTCATATTCTTACATATTGTACATTATGATTGGTATTTTTCAAATCATTTTCTCAACCATAAATATGAGAAGCCCCGTGTTGAGGGCTATGACTCTGTGGACAAAGAGGAAGTATCACCAGCTAGCATGAAAACAAAGCAGACCTGAGATGCGAAGACAAAACAGAACTGAGATGCCCACATATACCTTAACCAGTTTCCCTTGGGTCATTCCAACTCATGGTGACGTCATGTGAGTCAGATAGAACTGTGTTCCATAGGGTTTTCAATGGCTGATTTTTTCAGAAGTAGACTGCCAAGCCTTTCTTCTGAGGCACCTCTGGGTGCACTTGAACTGCCAACCTTTCACTTACCAGATGAGCATGTTAACCCTTTGCACCACTGGAGGACTCCACGTATACCTAAAAACTCGTTGACCTCAAGTTGATTCTGACTTATAGCAACCTTATAGGAAAGAGTAGAACTGCCCCATAGAGTTTCCAAGGAGTGCCTGGTGGATTCAAACTATCGACCCTTTGGTTAGCAGCTGTAACTCTTAACCACTATGCCACCAGGGTTTCCCCATGTATACCTACTTGCACATAAATTCCTTCAGTCGTACAGCACCTTCTTCCACATAAATCCCTCAGGCTGTACAATACACTTGTGTGCATTTCCTTTCTTTGGTTCCCCTTCAAGAATGCCCCGAGCAACCATTTAACCAGTGTCCAAATGTCTACTCATGTTCAGGGAAGAAAAAGTTACACACTGTGATTTCCCCTGAGTCGTATACTCAACCAGGGCAGCCTGCTAAAAGGTCCCCAGTAAAGCCAAAATTTCTTCTGTGTGGCTTTGATTGAGGACAAAAACATCAACATTCATATAAATACGTTTCTTTGCTTTTCCGAAAACCAAAACTAATCTAAAAGGCTTCAACTCTAACTATTTTTTGTACCTCTTAAACTCTTATATTTGAGGCACTGAAGTAAACAGCAATGTAAGCTTCCTGCCTTCAAGGACCCATAAGGAAAGTTAAATAGTCAGGCACAGCATTCTGTGATAACTGTTTGTGTTAACTGTTGATTTTCTTGCTAGTTCCACTACTAGACTAAGAACTATTTGGGGCAGGGGTCACGATTTTTAATTTGTACAAACTGATCATAGCTCAATTGCTGGTGCATTGGAGGTATTCAACCAACGTTTGCTACATGATGAATAATTAAATAGATGATGGAAGAATGGATAATAATAAATGGATGGCTAGATGGAAGAAGGGTGGCCAGATGAATAGTATTTTGGAATTCAGGATAGGGAGATATTACTGCTAGCAGGATTTATCCATAATAAAAAAGTCTTGTGTCCAGAACCCTTCCTCTTTGATGTACTGGAAATACTCAGTGACTCATTTTATTCTATTCCATGTGACTTAACCTCCAAATTCCCCTGTCCCTACCACCACCACCATCAGCTCCATCTAAATCTACTCACCCTTCAACATTTAAGGAAATTGGTGAAGATATAAACAAACTGAGTGGCACATCCACACAAGAGAATACTACTTAGCAATAAAAAGGAATGAAACCATCAGTACTGTATTTTTATGCAAATAACACACGCCTTCTATATTTGTTTGCCAACCACTCCTTCTCACCTCCGTGGGGTATTTTCGAAAGCGCGTTAAGCTATTGTTTTTACAGCAACATGTAAAAAAAAATTTTTTTTGACATAGTTGCGCTCACGAAAATACCTTGCCAGGGAGGGCATGGTTGGCAAACAAACGTAGAAGGCATGCCGCATTTGTGTAAAAGTAAGGCACATGCTACAACATGGATGAGTCTCAAAAGCATTAGGTAAAAGACACCAGACAGAAAAGGCTACACACTGTATGGGTCCATTTGTGTGATGTTCTGGAAAAGGCAAAACTGTAGGGACAGAAATCAGATAAAGGGTTTCAGGGCTGGAAAAGGGTAAAGGGATTGACTTCAAAGGGGCATGGGAGACCGTTCTGAGTGATGGAAGTATTCTATAGCCTGATGATGGCGATGTTCAGTTACACAGCTGTATATATTTATCAAAATCATCAAGCTATACCATATACCTAAAAAGGGTGAATTGCACTGTATGTAAATTATACCTTAATAACAGACCTGAAAAAAAGCCTCCGAAATTAAAACCTAACTCAAATCCTTCCTTAAAAGCCTACTGGGCCACTCTCTCCTTGAAGTGTTCATTGATTATCCTCATAACTCATGCAGCAATCAATGATGCCTTGTGGGCACCTCTTCTATTACTGTCTGGAAACATTACTGATTTTGTATGACTTCCTTTTTACATGTTCAGGTCTTATCTCCCCCAATCAGATCACAAATTCCTTGGAAACAGGTATTACGCACCCTTTTCCCACAACTATGAATTCAGTCACTGCCTAACACGTTGTACATGAGATGTTCAATAAATATTTGTTGATTTGAGTACAAATCATCTAATAGAGGCTATTTCCTGGTACTACTTCTTCAGTCCAAAGTTGAACATGATAAATGGGTTCACAAACGCACTTCCCCATTAACTGACAACCACAACTTTACTAGAAGCCCTCAGGTGGTCTAAATTGACCATCCTCTGTTTTACCCTCAGTTAGCTCTCTAATTGTTATCACTGACGTAAGGTAAGGGGCTGAAGATTTCCAAGTGAACCTAAACCAAGTTAATGATGCACGTACAGAAAGTACTTAGACTATATCTGGACTGATAACTCCTTTCTCAACCTATTATCCTATTTCCTTTGATGAAGATTTGTTATTATTGTTGTTGTTAGCTGCCACGGAGTCACGGTGACCCTGTGCACAATGGAAAGAAACACTGCCCAATCCTGCATCATCCCCGTGATCACTTGCAGATTGGACCGCTGTGAACCACAGGGTTTTTATTGGCTGAGTTTCCAAAGTAGATCTCCTGGCCTTTCTTCCTAGTCCATCTCAGTCTGGAAGCTCTGCTGAAACCCATTCAGCATCATAGCAACACACAAGCTTCCACTGACAGATGGTGGCATCTGTGCATGTTGGTGCATCGAACCCAGGTGTCCCTCATGGGTGGCAAGAGTTCTACCACTGAACCACCACTGCCTCACAGATAAAAATTCCTGACCTCATTACCCCAGATTTTTAGTACTTTAGAGGAGAAAAAAAGACATGACAGAAATAACTTCTCAGAATCAACTAAATCATGTTCCTGCTTTAATATTACAAAATCCAACCATTTGCTTGATTCTTCTTACATCTAAAATGTTGGGATTTCCTGTTTCCAAACTCACTGATGCTCAATTCCTGAAAATAAAACAATGGCTACTTTCCTCCCTGTATTCCCCAAAATTCGATTAAGTGGCACTATCTGAATTAAGTAATTGCTTTGTCTTACCCAATCCTCTTAAAAGGCAATGTTATGTTTGTTATTCTGTGATAAGTGGCAGGAAGTTGGCGCTACGCTAATGTAATCTCCAGCGGCTGCTGAACACCGGTACCTCCTCATTTCAGAGCTTTACTTTTGACCCTTTAATTGGTTTTGTATTGGATTTCTTTTAGCTGTCTTGGTGAATCTATTTTCCATCAAACAGGTGGAGACACCATTTCCTTTAAGCACACTTATAAGCACACTTACCCTCACAAAAGGAGTCCCTAGGTGGTGCAAACTGTTAACAAGCTCGGCTGCTAACTAAAAGGTTGGAGGTTCAAGCCCACCCACAGACACCTCAGAAGAAAGGCCTAGAAATCTACTTATGAAAAAATCAGCCACTGAAAATCCTGTGGAGCGTAATTCTGCTCTGAAACACGAGTCAGAACTGACTTGACAGCAACTGGTCGTGGTGGTATCGGAAACCCTGGTGGCGTGGCGGTTAAGTGCTACAGCTGCTAACCAAGAGGTCGGCAGTTCAAATCCACCAGGCGCTCCTTGGAAACTGTATGGGGCAGTTCTGCTCTGTCCTATAGGGTCGCTATGAGTCAGAATCGACTCGACGGCAGTGGGTTTGTTGTTTGGGTATGGTGGTTAGCACCTTTAACTCTTCCTTCTTCCTTTCTCCCTTTTTTTTTTTCTTTTCATTTTGACAGGAAATAATAAAGATAATATGACATCGCCGCCACCAAAATGACGACTACAAAACATCTGAAAACATTAGTAAAGAGGACAGTGTTTCAACGGATGTATAAAGGCGTACTTAAAAATTAAAGAATAATCCAATTTAAAAATGAACAGATACTTCACTAAAAAAGACACTCAAGCAGCCAACAGACATTTGAGGAAATGCTCACCATCATGAGCCATCAGACAAATGCAAATCGAAACCACAATGAGATACCATCTTACCCTGGCATTAATTGCACAAAACAATAAAACAGGAAATAACAAATGTTGGAGAGGCTGCGGGGAGATCAAAACTCTTATGCACTGCTTGTGGGAATGCAAAATGATACAAGCATTTTGGAAAACAATATGGTACTTCCTTAGAAAGCTGGAAATAGAAATACCATATGATCCAGCAATCCCACTCCTAGGAATATATCCTAGAAAATGAGTCTTCACACGAAAAGACATATGCACACCCATGTTTATTGTAGCATTGTTGACAATAGCAAAAATGTGGAAACGACATATATGCCCATCAACAGATGACTGGATAAACAAACTGTGGTACTTACACACAATGGAGTATACGCAATGACAAAGAATAATGACGAATCTGTGAAGCACCTCATAACTTGGATGAATCTGGAGGGCATTACGCTGAGTGAAATAAGTCAATCATAAAAGGACAAATATTATATGAGACTACTGTAAAAACTCATGAAAAGGTTTACTTACAAAAAGAAGCTATCTTTGATGGTTACAATGGAGGGGAGGGGTGGGGACAGCAAAACACTACAACAACAATGGATAAGTGGTAACTTTGGTAAAGGGTAAAACAGTACACAACACTGGAGAAGCCAGGACAACCTGTACAAGGCAAGGCAGCTCCACAGACACATCCAGACTCCTTGGGGGACCACATTGCTGGGCTGAGGGCTGGGGACCATGGTCTTAGGGAACATCTAGCTCAATTGGCATAACATAGTTTATAAAGAAAATGTTCCACATGCTACTTTGGTGGGTAGCATCTGGGTCTTAAAAGCCTCTAAGTGGCCAGGTAGGATACCCCACTGGTCTCACCCCTTTGGGAGCAAGGAAGAATCTAGAAAACTAAAGACATAAGGGAAAGATTAGTCCAAAGAACTAATGGGCCACATCTACCACAGCCTCCACAAGACTGAGTCCAGTACAACTAGATGGTGCCTGCCTACCACCACTGACTATTCTGATAGGGATCACAATACAGGGTCCCACAGAGAGCTGAAGAAAAATGTAGAACAAAATTCTAACTCAAAAACAAAGTTCGGACTTGCTGGCCTGACAGAAACTGGAGAAACCCTGAGTGTATGGCCCCTGAACTCCCTTCCAGCTCAGTAATGAGGTCACTCCTGAGGTTCACCCTTCAGCCAAAGATTGAACAGACTCATGGAAAAAAATAAGACTAAAGGGGTACACCAGCCCTGGGGCAGGGACTGGAAGGCAGGAGGCAACAGGAAAGCTGGTAGTAAGGAACCCAGGGTGGAGAAGGGAGAATGTTGACACGTTGTGGGGTTGTGAACCAATGTCATACAACAATGTGTGTACTGTTTGATGAAATACTAGCTTGTTCTGTAAACCTTCAACTAAAGTAAAAAAAAAAAAAAGAAGATTTAAATTAAAAAAATATTTTAAAATATTAAAGCAAAGAAAGAAACTATCTTTAGCTTTTCTTGTTTACAAAAATTCTTCTAATTACAAAAGTATCATTATTGTTTTAAGAAGTTATAGCTCTAAATAAGTTTTTAGTAACTTCAATAGTTCTGTTTTTCTAGAGGTGCCCTGGGGTAAGCCGATAGAGGGGATTATTATTTACACCAATTTTATAGGCCAATGAAGTCTCTGAGGCAGAGAAGCTGTGCATCACCAAAGAATGATGCGAGGACAGCACTAAACTCCAGTCCCTGGGTGATGCAAATAGTGATGTGCTCGACTGCTAACCAAAAGGTTGGTGGTTCAAGCCCACCCAGCAGCACCTCAGAAGAAACGCCTGGCTATCTACTTCCAAAAAGCCAGCCATTGAAAACTCTAGGGAGCACAGTTCTACTCTGACACACATGGGGGCACCATGAGTTGGAGTCGACTAGATAGCAACTGGATTTTTTGTTCATTTTTCTACTAGATAAATACCTTCAAGTGCTTGGCCCAACGCCCTACCTCTCTGAGGTGGGAAAAATGAAGATAACCTAGGGTGTGAGTCTGACTCACAGCCCACCTCACAGTGACATAAATAAGCAGAAGCAAGTGTTTAGAAAAGAATGTGTACAAATGAGTGAGTGAAAAGAAAAAATACAAGTAGTGGAAACAACACATTCACTTTGTCACTGCCAGTCAGCACTATGCCTGCAACTTTAATGTCCGCGGGAATGCTCCTTGCTTCTACCTGGGGAAATCCTCCACGGTTTCCTAGACACAGCCACCTCAGGCAGGGGCAGATTAACCAGTAAGCAACGTCCATACCACTTACAGTAAGCAAAGTAATGATTAGTAAATAAACACAAGTAAGCCCATGCGTACCTTACTTATTTGGTAATCTGGCCCTGCACCTAAGCAACGGTCTTTCAGGCTATTTAGTGCCTTGGTCTCAAGCATGAAATGACTTATTCTCTTCATTTCTAAGGTGAAAGAAGTGGGAAAACTATTCCCATCACACTCCAGACTGGCTTTTTTGGTTAACAATCTCTGCATAATCACTGCTCTCCTTTCAGTTTCACGAAGCACCATCTCATAAAAAAATAAAAAATACATTGCTGGTCGAGTCGATTCTGACTCATAGTGACCCTATAGGACACAGGAGAACTACCCCATAGGGTTTCCAAGGCTCTAAATCTTTACGGAGGCAGACTGCTACATCTGTCTAATACAGAACAGCTAGGGGGTTCAAACTGCCAACCCTTCAGTTAGCAGCCGAGTGCTAAACCACTGCACCACCAGAGCTCTTTCAAAGCACCAAAGTCACATAAAAAACTGTTCTCTTGTAACTTAATTGGCATAACATAGTTTATAAAGAAAATGTTTTACATCCAACTGTGGTAAGTAGCGTCTGGCATCTTAAAAGCCTGTGAACAGCCATTTAAGATATATCTACTGGTCCCACCCCATCTGAGGCAAGGGAGAATGAAGATAACCAAAGACACAAGGAAAAGATTAGTCCAAAGGAGTAGTGGGCCACAACTACCACAGCCTCCACCAGACTGAGTCCAGCACAACTAGATGGTGCCTGGCTACCACCACAAACTGCTCTGACAGGGATCATAATAGGGCTCCCAGACAGTGCAGGACAAAAATGTAGAACAAAATTTGAATTCACAAAAAAAGGCCAGACTTACTGGTCTGACAGAGACTGGAGAAACCCGAGAGTATGACCCCCGAATATCCTTTAACTCAGTACTGAAGTCACTCCTGAGGTTCACCCTTCAAAAAGATTAGACAGGTCTATAGGGCAAACAACAATACACATGAGGAACATGCTTCATAGTTTAGTCATATATACAAGACTAAATGGGCACACCAGCCCCAAAGCAAAGATGAGAGGGTAGGAAGGGACAGGAAAACTGAACAAATGGAAATGGGGAATCAGAGAAGGAGTAGGGGAAAGTGTTGACACATCACAGGATTCGCAATCAATGTTACAAAGTAATTTTTGTGTTAACTGTTTAATGAGAAACTAGTATGATCTGTAAACTTTCACCTAAAGAACAATTTTTTTTTTTTTAAATTGTTCCATTTCACAGACAGGCAAATTCCCATCTACTCACTGACATGAGCAGGATTTTATAATGCTTTTAAAAAATTGAGACCACTGTGATTAAGGAACCCTGGTGGTGCAGTGGTTAAGCACTTAGCTGCAAACTGAAAGATCAGAGGTTTCAACCCACCAGTGGTGTCACAGGAGAAAAGGCTTGGCAATCTGCTTCGGTAAAGATTACAGCCTAGAAAACCCTATGGGGCAGTTCTACTCTGTCACATAGGGTCACTGGGAGTTGGAATCAACTCAACGGCACATAATAACAACAACATGGCAGTCATGAGACCTTCTAAAGTAGTTTCTGTCCATATAGATGGAGTTCATATCATAGAGAGAAAAGTTGGCAATCTAGTAATACACAGATAAAATGAAGGCGGGTCCAGGGCCCTGTACCCTCAGTATGTTATTCTTAAAATAATTACAGTATCAGAGGTGGGGCCAAGATGACAGAGTAGTCAGATGCTGCCTGTGCTCCTTCTTACAACAAAGACCTGAAAAAACAAGTGAATCAATTATGTACAACAATCTAGGAGCCCTGAAAATCAAAGACAAGGTTGAGGAATCGAACTGAGTGGCGGGGTGAGGGAGACACAGTTCAGAACCAGTAAGGCGTTGCCAGAACTGACCTGGCCAACACCGGCACCCTGCAGCCTAGATTTGCTGTTGCGTGTAGGATGAGGCAAGCATTGGCACTTGGGACACATTTTCCACACTGAGAGAGACCAAGAGGCAGAGAGTCTGTTCAAGTCTCCAGAACCACCGAGAAGCACTGCTCAATCAGCAAAAGATAAGTACAAGTGTCTAACCTACCACGCAGACCAAAAACTCCCTCATTTGAGAAGTACCTCTCTGCCATTTACCTGCCCCTTCACCACTGTGCTCCAGGTCCTGGTCCAGCTTCAGTGATTGCTGCACCCCCTGGGCCAGAAGTAAGACCCTTCTCGCACCCTGAGCCATTCTCACAGCTTTGGAAAGGGAACAAATTAACAAACAGGAAAAAATAATCTGACAGCTTCTCTAAGCTGGGAACTCAGGGCAGGCACAGCTCCTTTGTCTAGGCATAGGCATAAGGGGTCCATATACTTTGAATGCCTTTTACCTCTGCATAGACCCGTGTGGCCCCATTTCAACAGCACAGGCCTACATCAGGGGCCTGAGGACTGGTGGCTCCACCCATGCCACCTAGCCACCCATGATAGGGGTCCAAGAATAAGTTGTGCCTCCCAGTCCTTACAGCCAACAGTATTGGATACCCATAGTCTGGCTGTAAAACCCACCCACCTACACGCTCTAGGGAACAGAGACATGCCTTCTACCCAGACACTCAGGGACAACCGTGAATCCCCTACCTTGCTCAGCACATGACCCCCTACTACAGCTCAATACCTGTGCCTACTCCAATCACCCTTGCCCATCTAGTACTGTAGGTGAGAGCCTGCACCACACACTCAGTGATCGATGATGTGGATACCTGAGCCGAATCCACACAAGAAAAGTAAACAGACTCCTGGGCTCACATACCCAGCAACAGCTCTAACCACTTGGTGACAGCTTCAAAGATGCCGATAATCAAAGTAGCTCACATGACCAGCCTATTTGGGCATATCAAAACAAAACAAGAAGTGAGGACACAGTAAGCAAACTAAAAATAAATGAATATAATAATTTATTGATGGCTCGGAGAAAATAGTGAATATCAAAGCACATAAAGAGGCAGACCGTGATGGCTTCAGCGCGCCACCAAAATAAAGAACCAAGAAGCCTTCCAAAGGAAAATAACTTCTTGGAATTACCAGAGGTAGAATTCAAAAGATTAATAGACAGAGCTCTTCAAGAGACTGGAAAAGCTCAGAACAAGCCAAGGAACACAGAGATAAAGCAATGGAGGAACTTAGGAAGGTTATACAAGAGGATAATGATAAATTTAACAGGCTGCAGAATCCACAGACAGCAAAAAGAAATTCAAAAGATTAACAAAAAATTTTCAGAATTAGAGAACTCAATAAAAAGTCATAGGAGTAGCGCTGAGGCAATGGAAGTCAAAGTTAGTGAGATTGAAGATAAAGCACCTGACACCAACTTATTTCAGGAAAAATCAGATAAAAGAATTTAAAAAAATGAACAAACCCTAAGAATTATGTGTAACTCTATCAAGAGGAATAACCTACCAGTGACTGGAGTACCAGAATCGGGGGGGGGGGGAGGGGGCGGTGGATAACAGAAAATACAGAGAGAATTGTTGAAGACTTTTTGGCAGAAAACTTCCCTGATATTATAAAAGATGAGAAGATATCTATCCAAGAAGCTCATCACACACCACACATGGTAGACCCCAAAAGAAAGTCACCAAGACATATTATAATCAAACTTGCCAAAACCAAAGATAAAGAGAGACTTTTAAGAGTGGCTAGGGATAAACAAAAAGTCATCTACAAAGGAGAGTCAGTAAGACTAGCTTTGACCACTCAGCAGAAACCATGCAGGCAAGAAGGCAATGGGGTGACATATGTAAAGCCTTGAAGGGAAAAATTGCCAGCCAGCAAAACTGTCTCTCAAATATGATGGTGAAATTCAGGCATTTCCAGATAAACAGAAGTTTAGGGAATTTGTAAAAATGAAATCAAAATTACAAGAAATACTAAAGGGAGTCCTATAGTTAGAAAATCAATAACATCAGATAACAACCCAAGACTAGAACACAGGACAGAACAACCAGATATCAACCCAGATAGGAAAGTCACGAAAATAAATTAAAGCTAAAACACTGAAAACAGGGAAACAAACACATCAATGTGTAAAAGATGACAACATTAAAACAAAAAACAGGGACTAAATAATGTAGTCATAGATCTTTCATATGGCGAGGACATCAAGGCGATATAAAGATATAAAAGATTGGTTTAAACCTAGAAAAATAGAGGTAAATATTAAGGTAACCACAAATGAAAGTAACAATCCTACACATCAAAATAAAAAACAAGAAAAAGATAGACTCAGCAAATACCAAATCAACAATGATGAAAATATATAGAAAAAAATGATGCAGCACAGACAATTAAGGGAAACAAAGTAACTGTCAACAACACACACACACACACACACAAAAATACATCAAAATGACAGCACTAAACCCATACCTATTAATAATTACACTGAATGTAAATGGAATAAATGCACCAATAAAAAGACAGAGAGTGGCAGAATGGATTAAGAAAAAAAAAAAAAACACTATTCAGCTATATGCTGCCTACAAGAGACACACCTTAGACTTAAAGGCACAAAATAGAACTCAACTGATGGAAAAAAAAAAAAGAAAACAACAATCAAAAAAGAGCAGGAGTGGCAATATCAATTTCTGACAAAATACACTTTAAAACAAAATCTACCACAAAGGAAAAGGAAGGACACTATATAATGATTAAAGGGTCAATACACCAGGAGGACATAACCGTAATAAATATTTATGCACCCAATGACAGGGCTTCAAAATACATAAAACAAACTCAAACAGCATTGAAAAGAGAAATAGACTGCTCCACAATAAAAGTAGGAGACTTTAACACACCACTTTCGGTGAAGGACGGAACATCCAGAAAGAAGCTCAGTAAAGACATGGAAGATCTAAATACCACAATCAACCAACTTGATCTCATACACATATACAGAACATTCCACCCAAGAGCAGCCAAGTATACTTTCTTTTCCAATGCACATGGAGCATTCTCCAGAATAGACCACATATTAGGCCACAAAGCAAGCCTTAACAGAATTCAGAACATCGAAATACTACAAAGCATCTTTTCTGACCATAAAGCCATAAAAGTAGAAATCAATAACAGAAAAAGCAAGGAAAAAAATAATAAAACACATGGAAACCGAACAACACCTTGCTCAAAAACAGAAGAAGTTAAGGACAGAATAAACAAATTCACAGGATCAAATGAGAATGAAAACACATCTGTCATGGACTGAACTATGTCCCCCAAAAAATACAGGTATCATCTTGGTTAGGCCATGATTCCCAGTATTCTGTGGCTGTTCTCCATTTTGTGATTGTGATTTTATGTTAGAGAGGATTAGGGTGGGATTGTTAACACCCTTACCAGGTCTTATCCCTGATCTAATGTAAAGGGAGTTTCCCTGGAGTGTGGCCTGCACCAACTTTTATCTCTCAAGAGATAAAAGGAAAGGGAAGCTAGCAGAGAGTTGGGGGCCTCATAGCATCAGAAATGCAGCACCAGGAACAGAGCACATTATTTGGACCTGAAGTTCCTGCACTGAGATGCTCCCAGACCATGGCAAGACTGATGACAAGGACCTTCCTCCAGAGTCAACAGAGATAAAGCCTTCCCCTGGAGCCAGCATCCTGAATTGGACTTCTAGCCTACCAGACCATGAGAGAATAAAGTTCTCTTTGTTAAAGCCATTCACTTGTGGTATTTCTGTTATAGCAGCAGTAGATGACTAAGACAACATCCTACCAGAACCTTTGGGACAGCAAAAGCACTGCTCAGAGATCAATTTATCGTAATAAACACACACATCCAAACACAAGAAAGGGCAAAAATCTAAACATAAACCCTACAACTTGCACAAATAGAAAGAAGCAGCAAAAGAAACCCTTGGGCACCAAAAGAAAGCAAATAATAAAAAATAGAGCAGAATTAAATGAAATAGAAAAACAATTGAAAGAGTTAACAAAACCAAAGATGATTCTTTGAAAAGATCAACAAAATGGATAAACCACTGGCCAAACTGACAAAAGAAAAACAGGAGAGGAACCAAATAACCAGAATAAGAAATGAGATGGGCAATACCACAACAGACCCAACTGAAAATAAAAGAATCATAGCATAATACCATGAAAAATTGTACTCTAACAAACTTGAAAACCTAGAGGAAATGAACAAATTTCTAGAAACACACTACCTACCTAAACGAACACAAACAGAAGTAGAACAACTAAATAAACCTATATAAAAAAGAAAAGATTGAAGAAGTAATTAAAACACTCTCAGCAAAAAAAAAAAAGCCTTCACCCTGACGGCTTCACTAGAGAGTTCTACCAAACTTTCAGAGAAGAGTTAACACCACCACTACTAAAAATATTTCAGGGCATAGAAAAGGATGGAATACTCCCAAACTCATTCTATAAAGCCAGCATAACCCTGATACCAAAATCAGGTAAAGACACCAAAAAAAAAAAGAAAGAAAATTACATGCCAGTATCCCTCATGAACTTAGATGCAAAAATCCTCAACAAATTCTAGCCAATAGATTTCAACAACATATCAAAAAAAATAATTCACCACGACCAAGTGGGATTCATACCAGATATGCAGGGATGGTCCAACATTAGAAAAACAATCAATGTAATCCATCACATAAATAAAACAAAAGACAAGAACCACATGATTTTATCAACTGATGCAGAAAAGGCATCTGACAAAGTCCAACAGTCACTCATGATAAAAACTCTCAGCAAAATAGGAATAGAAGAGAAATTCCTCCACATAATAAACGGCATTTATAGAAAGCCAACAACCACCATTATCCTAAATGGAGAGAGTCTGAAAGCATTCCCCATGAGAACGGGAACCAGACAAGGATGCCCTTTATCACCACTCTTATTCGACATTGTGCTGGAGGTCTTAGCCAGAGCAAGTAGGCTATAAAAAGAAATAAAGGGCATCCAGATTGGTAAGGAAGGAGTAAAGTATCCCAACTGCAGATGATATGATCTTATACACAGAAAACCCTAAAGAGTCCACAAGAAAACTACTGGAACTAATAGAAGATTTCAGCAAAGTATCAGTATACAAGATAAACATACAAAAATCAGCTGGATTCCTCTACACCAATGAAGAGAACTTCAAAGAGGAAATCACCAAACCAATACCATTTAGAAAATAAAATACTTAGGAATAAATCTAACCAGAGACATAAAAGACCTATACAAAGAAAACCAAAAGACACCACTGCAAGAAACCAAAAGAGAACTACATAAGTGGAAAAACATACCTTGCTCATGGATAAGAAGACTCAACATTGTGAAAACATCAATTCTACCCAAAGTGATCTACAGAGACAATGCAATTCCAATCCAAATTCCAATGACATGTTTTAATGAGATGGTGAAACAAATCACCAACTTCATATCAAAGGGGAAGAGGCCCTGGATAAGTGAAGCATTACTGAAGAAGAACAAAGTAGGAGGTCTCACACTACCTGATTTTGGAACCCATTATACTGCCACAGTAGTCAAAACAGCCTGGCTCTGATTCAACAACAGATACATAGACAAATGGAACAGAATTGAGAATCCAGATGTAAATTCATCCACCCATGAGCAGCTGATATTTCATAAAGGTCCAAAGTCTATTAAATGGGGAAAAGACAGTCTTTTTAACAAATGGTGCTGGCATAACTGGATATCCATCTGCAAAAAATGAAACAACACCCATGCCTCACACCATGCAAAAAACTAACTCAAAATGGATGAAAGACCTAAATATAAAATCTAAAACAATAAAGATCATGGAAGAAAAATTAGAGACAACACTAGGAGCCCTAATAGATGGCATAAACAGAAAACAAAACATAACTAACAATGCAGAAACACCAGAAGAGAAGTTAGATAACTGGGAGCTCCTAAAAATCAAACACTTATGCTCATCAAAAGACTTCACCGAAAGAGTAAAAAGACAACCTACAGAGTGGGAAAAAAATTTTTCGCTATGACATATTCCATCAGGGTCTAATCTCTAAAATCTACAAGATACCACAAAATCTCAACAACAAAAAGACTAACGATATGAACAGGCACTTTACCAAAGAAGACATTCAGGCAGCCAACAGATACATGAGGAAATGTTCATGATCACTAGCCATTAGAGAAAGGAAATCAAAACTACAATAAGATACCATCTCACCCCAACAAGGCTAGCATTAATCCAAAAAACACGAAATAATAAATGTTGGAGAGGTTATGGAGAGACTGGAATACTTATACACTGCTGGTAGGAATGTAAAATGTTATAACCACTTTGGAAATCAATTTGGTGCTTTCTTAAAAAGCTAGAAATAGAAATACCATTAAAAAAAAAAAAAAGAAATACCATAGGATCCAGCAATTCTGCTCCTTTGAACACATCCTGGAGAAATAAGAGTAATCACACGAGTAGATATATGTACACCCCATGTTCACTGCAGCACTGTTCACAATAGCAAAAATGTGGAAACAACCTAGGTGCCCATCGACAGATGAATGGACAAACAAATTACAGTATATTCACACAATGGGATACTACACAAAGATAAAGAACAAACATCTGATAACATGGGTGAATCTGGAAGGCATTATGCTGAGTGAAATTAGTCGCAAAAGGACAAATATTGTACGAGGCCACTGTTATAAGAACTCAAGAAAAGGTTTAAACACAGAGGAAAATATTCTCTGATGGTTATGAGGGTGGGGAGGGAAGGAGAGAGGTATTCACTAACTAGATACAACAACAAAGTAATTAGATAGCGGACAAGAATTATCTTAGGTGAAGGGAAGGACAACACACAATACAGAGGAAGTCACCACAACTGGACTAAACCAAAAGAAAAGAAGTTACCTGAACACAACCAAACACTTCAAGGGACTGAGTAGTGGGGGCAGGGGTCTGGGGACCGTGCTTTCAGGGGACATCTACGTCAATTGGCATTAACAAAGTTTGTTAAGAAAATGTTCTGCATCCCACTTTGGTGAATGGCATCTGAAGTCTTAAAAGCTAGTGAGCGGCCATCTAAGATGCGTCAATTGGTCCCAGCCCACCTGGAGCAAAAAAGAATGAAGAGCACCAAAGACACAAGGAAAATATTGGCCCAAGAGACAAAAAGGGCCACATAAACCAGAGACTCCATCAGCCTTAACTAGATAGTGCCCAGCTACCACCAATGACCGCCCTGACAGGGAAGACAACAGAGAGTCCCGGATGGAGCAGGAGAAAAGTAGAGCGCAGAACTCAAATCCTAGTAAAAAAAACAGACTTTATGGTCTGACTGAGACTGGAGCAACCCCAGAAGACATGGACCCCTGACTATCTTTTAACCGAGAACTAAAGCCATTCCCAAAGCCAACTCTTCAGACAAACATTAGACTGCACTATAAGACATAAAATGATACTAATGGAGCATGTGCTTCTTAGTTCAAATAGGTACACAAGGCTAAATGGGTAGCTCCTGTTCCAAAGAGAGATGAGAAGGCAGAAAAGGATAAGAGCTTGTTAAATGGACACAGAAAATCCGTGGTGGAAAGGAGTGTGCTGTCACATTATAGGGATAGCAACTATGGTCACATAACAATGTGTGTATAAATTTTTGCATGAGAAACTAACTTCAGCTGTAAACCTTCACCTCAAGCACAATAATAATAATAATTACAGTATCATACTAATGATCACTGTTTTAATTATTAATTTTACATTAACAAAAAGTAATACTAAGAGTGTCAGGTAAAGGGTTTCATACATGTTACCTTGTTTAAGCCTGTGAGAAATTTGATGAGGTAGGTATTATTACTACCTACATTGTACAGATGAGGAACCTGAGGCAGAGAATGAGGTAACTTTTCCAAGGACACCCAGCGAGTAAAGGTTGGTGTCAAACCCAAAAGCAGGTCTGACTGGAAGCCAGTTAGGCTATACCCTTGCCTAAAGAAAAGGCTGCATTCAGCCTAAACTACAGAGCAAACCGAGTGAAAACATACGGTGTGGTCAGCCTCCCTTCCTCAACCAACACGCGCTCATTTAAGCAAAAGAAAGGACTGAGCGGGATCAGCTCTTTCACCCCTACGCCCATTCCCAACCTGTTCCATGGCCAATGTGGTCCTGTGTGAAGTGGGGTAAGGGTTAGGCCCCTGAAACACTTGCCCAGAGCTGACCAGCCCCCAAGGTGCCCCACCGGTGGCACATCCTACCTGCCCCATCCCCCTGAGGACAGTGTGGACGGTCCCTGCAGTTTTTCTTTGTCTGTTCCAGAGAATCTCAACTGCAAAAACTGAGTTCTGGAACCACAAGGCATTTAAGAAGCATGAAAACCACAAAAAAAGAGAAAGCAAACAGAACTCACGCTCAAATAATAAAGCACTCAGAAAAAGACTTTTAAATAATTGCAATTCATATTATCTGGGAAACAGAAGTGCATATTCGGTACATAAAGCAATGCTAGTAGGCTGTTGTAAAAGAAAGAATCTATTAGACACCTTGGAAATAAAAAATACATAATTGTTTAACTAAAAACTATGAACCAGTTGCCATTGAGTCAACTCCGACTCATGACGGCCCCAGGGTATCAGGATAGAACTGCGCTCCAAAGGCTTTTCAGTGGCTGAGTTTTTGGAAGCAGATCACCAGGGCTTTCTTCTGAGGTGCCTCTAAGTGTACTTGAACCTACAACCTTTTGATTAGCAGCCAAGCACATTAACCATTTGTACCGCCCAGGGATTCCATAGATATGTTAAAGACAGGGAAGGAGGAGAGGGGAAGTTGAACAGTAAACTAAGTCCTGAGCTGGAAGATAAAGCCAAGCAAGACTCCTAAAATGGGCATAAAGAGATGGAAGTATAAAAAGGAAGTGCAGAAACCTGGGAACAGAGACAGCAGAAGAGCTAACAGTAGTCTAACTGGGGTTGCAGGAAAGAATACAGAGAACATGAGAAAAATACCAAACCCACTACTGTCCCCTATAGAAGAGAGTAGAACTGTCCAATAGGGTGTCAAAGGCTGTAATCTTTACGGATGTAGACTGCCACATCTTTCTCTCGCGGAGCAGCTTATGGGTTCGAAACTTCAACCTTTCCATTACCAGCCAACTAACCACTGCACCAAGGCTCCTCAGGGAGAATGCGGGGGAGGTAATACTTGAAGAAATAAAAATCTAAGAATTTCCCAGACACAACCCTCAGACTGAAAGGGCTTTCCAGTGTTGAGAAGGTAATTAAAGGAGAAAAAAACAGACCATCAGAGTAAAATTTCAGAATGTCAAGGATAAACATACTATTTAAAAACTGTCAAAGAGCTTACCTGCAAAGAAACAAGAATCAGACTGACATAGATTCTTATCAGCAAATTTGGATACAGGAAGATAATGAAGTCGCATCTTTAAAGTGCTGAAGAAGCAGGATTTTCAATCTAGAATTCTATATTCAGCAAAATTATCACTTAACTGTGATGATGACATAAAAGCACTTTCAGGCATACAAAGAAACTGAAAGTTTGCCACTCACAAATGCTTACTGAAAGATCCTAGGGGATCTACTTCAGCAAAAAGAATAAAATAACAAGAAAGCAATGGTGAGCAAAGACATCAGTAAGTAACTGTTGATTGGAAAGTAATTAATAACTCTCTAGAACCAACTCAGGTGATTTCAACATACAAGGGAATAGAGGAGAGTGGGGAAGCACACTGTGCCAAGGTTTTTGTCTTCTTTTCTTTGGGTGTGGGGAGGTCAATCCAATTACAAAATGGGCAAAAGATCTGAACAGACATTTAACCAAAGAAGATACTAAGATGACAAGCACATGAAAAGATGCACAGCATCACATATCATTAGAAAGTTGCAAACTAAAGCAACAATGAGATACCACTTCTTGTAGTTGTGTGCTATCAAGTCAATTCTGACTCACAGTGACCCTATAAGACGGAGTTGAATTGCTCCATAGGGTTTACAGGAGCAGATCACCAGGTCTTTCTCCTGCGGAGTAGCTGGTGGATTCCAACCACTGACCTTTCAGTTAGCAGCTGAGCGCTTAACCATTGGGCAACCAGGGTTCCTTGAGATACGACTACACATCTATTATTTCCAAGAAAATCTTTCCCTTATAAGTGTGTGTTTGGCATATGATATAAACATTGGTATCACATAAATATTCCTATAGCCCTTGAGCCCTGGTGGTACCTCTAAAACAAAGGTCAGCAGTTTCAACCCACCAGCAGCTCCCCGGGAGAAAAATGTGGCAGTCTGCTTCCATAAAGATTATAGCCTTGGCATTAACAGGATACAAACCATAACCAACAACACACAAACTCCACAACATAAGCTAGATAACTGGGATCTTCTAAAAACTAAACTCGTGTGCTCAGCAAAAGACTTCACCCAAGGAGTAAGAAGAGAACCTACAGACTGGGGAAAAAAAATTTGACTATTACAACTCAGACAAAGGTCTAATCTCTAAAATCTACAAGAAAACTCAACACTTCTACAACAAAAAGACAAATAATCCAATTTAAAAATGGGCAAAGGAAATGAGCAGACACTTCACCGGAGAAGATATTCAAGCAGCCAACAGACACAAGAGGAAACGCTCTCGATCACCAGTCATTAGAGAAATGCAAATCAAAACCACAATGAGATACCATCTCACCCCGGCATTACTGGGATGAATCAAAAAAACAGGAAATAACAAATGTTGGAGAGGCTGGGGGAGATCTGAACTCTTACGCACTGCTGGGGGGAATGCAAAATGATGCAACCATTTTGGAAAACGATATGGCACTTCCTTAGAAAGCTAGAAATAGAAATACCATATGATCCAGCAATCCCACTCCTGGAATATATCCTAGAGAAATAAGAGTGATCACACGAATAGACGTATGCACACCTATGTTCATTGCAGCATTGTTCACAAAAGCAAAAAGATAGAAACAACTTAGATGCCCATCAACAGATGAATAGGTAAACAAGCTGTGGTACATACACACAGTGGAGTATTACACAATGATAAAGAACAACGAACCTGTGAAGCATCTCATAACAGGGATGAATCTGCAGGACATTATAGTGAGTGAAATAAGTCAATCACAAAAGGACAAATATTGTATGAGACCACTACTATACTTAAAAGGTTTACACACAAAAAGAAACAATCTTTGATGGTTACAAGGGAGGGGAAAGGAGGGGCTGGAAAAACACTAAATAGACAATAGATAAGTGTTAACTTTGGTGAAGGGTAAGACAGTACACAATACTGGGGATGCCAGCACAACTTGTTCAAGGCAAGGTCATGGAAGCTCCATTGATACATCCAAACTCCCTGAGGGAATGAATTACTGGGCTGAGGGCCGTGGGGACCATGGTCTCGGGGAACATCTAGCTCAATTGGCATAACGTAGTTTATAAACACAATCTTCCATATTCTACTTTGGTGAGTAGCGTCTGGGGTCTTAAAACCCTGTAAGCGGCCATCTAGGAAACTCCCCTGGTCTCACCCCTTTGGGAGCAAGGAAGAATGAAGAAACCTAAAGATACAAGGGAAAGATTAGTCCAGAGAACTAATGGACCACATCTACCATGGCCTCCACCAGACTGAGTCCAGTACAACTAGATGGTGCCCGGCTACCACCACTGACTGCTCTGACAGGGATCACAACAGAGGGTCCCAGACAGAGCTGGAGAAAAAATGTAGAACAAAATTGTAACTCAAAAAGAAAGACCAGACTTCCTGGCCTGACAAAGACCAGAGAAACCCTGAGAGTATGGCCCCCAGACACCCTTTCAGCTCAGTGATGAGGTCACTCCTGACATTTACCCTTCAGCCAAAGATTGGACAGGCCCATATGAAGAAAGAAAGAAAGAAAAGATTACAGCCTTGGAAACCCTATGGGGCAGTTCTGCTCTGTCCTACAGGGTCGCTATAAGTCAGAATCGACTTGATGGCAATGAGTTTGTTTTTTGTTGTTGTTGTTGCTATTGTTTTGTTTTTTGTGTTTTTGTTGTTGTTTGTTTTTTTAGTATAGCACCTGGTCAATTCCTGTAGATCTGGAGCTATTTGCTTAGCAGTTTAGTTTACATCAGGGAAAAGGGTATCCAGAAAGGGATTCATTTGTTCCATTCACACACATTTTGAATTAAACCCAGATCTCATGTTTATGGAGAGCTAGAGTGGGCACTTAATTTTATCAATTTTATCAATTAATTTTGATCCCATCTGTCCATAGGTACCTGAGGCTGATGTTGGAACTAACAACACAGTATTGACACAACGGTGCCGATATCACAGTGTTAACATAGGCATCATCACATCCAAGATGTCATTTCCCTGGCCTCAGCATAATGCTGTTGGCACTGCCCTGGTATATCTTGTTAACATGTCATCCTGCATAAGAGGGCCTGGATGACAGAGCTATAGCATAACTATCCTAATCTGGGTATGTTAAGTCATTCTTTATAACTACACTCAGAAAGTCAAGGTCTCCACTGAAAAATACAATAGAGTACATAAAACACACCTCTTCGTTATACAGATTCACAGATTGTGAGTCAAAACATACCTATAAAACAAAATAACCACACACTACTGATAAAAGCCACCACCTGTCTGTCAGTTTGTTGTGCTGTGGTGGCTTGTGCGTCGCTGTGATGCTCGAAGCTATGCCACCGATATTTCAAATACTAGCAGGGTCACCCATGGTGGATATGTTTAAGCAGAGCTTCCAGACTAAGAGAGTCTAGAAAGAAAAGCCTGGAGATCTACTTCTGAAAATTAGCCAAGGGAAGCTCTATGGATCACAGCAGAATATCCAATATAGTGTTGGGAGATGAGCCCCCTAGGTTAGAAGGCACTCAAAATACACAGTGGCCACAACAACGGGCTCAAGCAGACCAGCCATCATGGGGATGATGCAGAACCTAGCAACTTTTCGTTCTGTTGTACATGGGATCACCATGAGTCAGAGCCAACTTAACAGCAACTAACAACAACAAACACTAATGAAAGATTTCAGACTACTTGAAAAAGAACGAACCTAGATCCATACCTCACACCATATACAAAAACTAACTCATAATAGATCAGAGCCCTAAATGTAAGAACTGGAACCATAAAACTTTTAGAAGAAAACATAAGGGTAATGCTTTGGGACCCAGCTTTTAAAAACAAATTCTTAATATGACACCAAAAACACAAGCAGTGAAAGGCAAAAAAAGATAAATGGAATGTCATCAAAATTTAAAATTTTTGTTCATCAAAGGACTTCATCAACAAAGTAAAGAAACAATCTACAGATTGAGATAAAATTTGGAAGAACCATGTATCTTGTAAGGGTTTAATACCCAAAATATATTTTTTAAAAAACCTCTCTCTTATTACTTAACAAAAAGACAAACAACCAAAGAATGGGCAAAGGACTTGAATCAGCATTTCACCAAAGAAGAACAAAAGGCCAATAAGCACATGAAAAGATGCTCAACGTCACTAACCATTAAACCAAAACCAAACCCATTGTCGTCAAGTAGATTCTGACTTGTTGTGACCCTACAGGCTAGAGTAGAACAGCCCCATAGGGTTTCCAAGGACCAGCTGGTGGATTGGAACTACCGACGTTTTAGTTAGCTATTAACCACTATGCCGCCTGGGCTCCCCTTAGCCATTATACCCATTATACCCATTGCCATTTAGTCAATTCCGACTCAAAGCAACCCTATAGGGCAGAGTAGTACTGCCCCACAGGGTTTCCAAGGAGCACCTGGTAGGTTCAAACTGCCGATCTTTTGGTTAGCATCTGTAGGTCTTAACCACTACACCACCAGAGTTTCCCCATTAGCCATTTAAGGAGATGCAAATCAAAACCACAATGGATATCACTTTACAACCACCAAAATTTCTATAATTAAAAAAAAAAAAAACAGGTGTTGGCAAGAATGCAGAGAAAATGGAACCCTCATCCATTGCTGGTGGGACTGTAAAATGGTGTAATCACTATGGAAAACAGTATGGCAGTTCCTGAAAAAGTTAAACAGAATTGCCATAGAGGCAGCAAAGAATCGAACGCAGGAATGGAAACAGATACTTCTATGCCAATGTTCATTGCAGCACTACTTAAAATAGACAAAAGGTGGAAACAACCTAAATGTCCATCAACAGATGAATGGGTAAACAAAATATGGTACATACCTAGAATGGAATATTATTCAGCCATTAAGAGAAATGAAGTCCTGACACATGCTACAACATGGACCTTGAAAGCATTGTGCTGAGTGAAATAAGTCAGTTACAAAAGGACAAACACTGTATGATCTCACTTATATGAAATATCTAGAATAGGCAAGTATATAGAGACCAAAATTTACTAGTGGTTATCAGCTGTGGGCCAAAGGGAGGAAAAAAGGCACTGAGCTTCTGTTAAAAGTGATGGGAAAATTTAGAAATGGATAATGGTGATGGCTGAGCAACATGATAAACATAACTAATGTCACTGAACTGTACATGCGGAGAATGTTGAAAAGGCAAAAGATCTGCTACATGTATATTCGCCACAATAAAAATGTACACATGTGTATATATGCCAAAAAAAAAAAAAAACCCGTTGCCGTTGAATCGATTCCGACTCAGAGCGACCCTATAGGACAGAGTAGAACTGCCCCAAAGAGTTTCCAAGGAGCACTTGGTGGATTCGAACCGCTGACCTTTTGGTTAGCAGCCATAGCACTAAACCACTACGCCACCAGGGCTTCTATGTGTATATATATATCAGGCTACTAAAAACAGCACAAGTATTATCTTTGTTACCAACAAGGTATTCATTATCACAGCCCACAATCTCATCTATGTAGCTTAAAAAAAAAAGAAATTTCTAAAAACTCAAAGTAGTCAACAATCTAAGGAGTCTGCCATTATCCTCTGGTAATAAAACCTACCTCTGTCTTCTCGATGGGACTCAAGCCACTAACAGCCTAATGATGTTTGAATACCATTTTCATGAATTTTTTCTGTTGCACTTATTTCCTCCATTCCTCTGGGATACTTACTTGAGAAAGTAATGAATTATAAAGAAAATACACATGAAAATGTAATCATTTAAAAAATATGTTGCTTAGGAAAACAGTTCAATTAATGGCTGGCTGCCTGGAAGAGAAAAACTGCTGCTGAGATACCCACTGGTGTTTAACAGCGTGGTTTCAGGGGCCACTAAGACTTGCCGGAATCAACTAGATGGCAACAGGTTTATATATTCAGTAAGACTTGCTGGCACCTCGCCCTCAACGGTGCAGTACATGGTCAAAATTTCACTTAATCGTGAAGTGTGGGTGCATAATATTTGAAGATCCTCTCTTCAAATATTGACTGATGATATCAGACAATAGTCAAAGACTCGACCGAGCAACTAGATTTTATCAGATATTCGGTTCAAAGAAACAGAATTTCACTATAGCACGACCCAGTTCATTTTCAAAATTAATTTAAGGCGGATCTCTTAGATTGTGCCCAAGGGAGATATTTACTTAATGTAAAAAAAAAAATCAAACCCTGTGCCGGCAGTCGATTCTGACTCATAGCGACCCTATAGAACAGAGCAGAACTGCCCCATAAGGCTTCCAAGGCTGTGGCACAGTAGTTAAGGGCTCAGCTGCTTAACCAAAAGGTCGGAAGTTCAAATCCACCAGCTGATCCTTGGCAACTCTATAGGGCAGTTTTACTCTGTCCTGTAGGGTCACTATGAGTTGGAATCGACCTGAAGGCAATGGATTTGGTTTGGTTTAATCTTTGTGGAAGCCGACAGACACATCTTCCTCCCATCGAGTGGCTTGTGGGTGCAAACCACCAACCTTCCAGTTAGCAGCCAAGCACTAAACCACTGCACCACCACGGCCTGTTTTTACTCAATGTAAGAGGAAAGCAAAATGACAGAAAAGAATACTGGAGGAATCTAAGGACACAGGTTCTTGTCCTAACTCTGTCACTGTCCCTAGAACCTCTGGCATATCACTTAACCCTTCATGGTCTTGGTTTCCTCACCAGAAATGAGGGAGTTAAATTGTCAGATATTTTTATTTCTGTTGAGTCTGCATTTCTATGCACAGTCAATCAAAGATGTTTGGACTGGATGATCTGGCCATCTGCTCCTGTAAAGATTACAGCCTATGGTACATACACACAATGGAGTACTATGCAACGATGAAGAACAATGACGAATCTGCAAAGCATCTCACAACATGGGTGAATCTAGGGGGCATTACACTGAGTGAAATAAGTCAATCAGAAAAGGATATATATTGTATGAGACCACTACTATAAAAATTCATGAAAAGGTTTACACATAAGAAACTATCTTCGATGGTTATGAGGGAGCAAAAGGGTGAGGCAGGAAAAAAGCTAAATAGATATGTGGTGTGATGGTTTAGATTGTGTGTCAACTTGGCTGGGCCATGATTCTTAGAGTTTCGGGAGTCGTATAATGTTGGGATCCCTTCCTTGTTCAGATCTGATATGTAATCACCCCCGTGATGGGATCTGCTGTGAGTAGCCAATCACCTGAAACAGAGTTTCCTTGGGTGTGTGGCCTGCATCCAAATGTACGTAGACGTTCTGGCTTTTGTCTGTTCTGGATCCTGCAGCTGGCTCCTGTTCATCTGACCTCTGGTTCTTGGGACTTGAGCTAGCAGCTTAGCTGCCAATCTTGGGTTCACCAGCCCCTACAGCTACTACATGAATCAAGAGAAGGCTTGCAGTCTTGCCTGCCGATCTTGGGATTCATCGATCTTCACAGCCTGTGAGCAAGAGCCCTGCTCTCCGACCTGCCAATCTTGGGTTCACCAGCCCCTTTGGCTACATGAATCAGGAGGAGCCTCTATTCCGATCCACAGATTTGGGATGTTCCAGCATCTACAATCCCGTGACCCATTTCCTTTATATATATATACGTGTGTGTGTGTGTGTGTGTGTGTGTGTGTATTCTTTACTGGTTTTGCTTCTCTAGAGAACCCAGCCTAAGACAAGTGGTAACTTTGGAGAACGGTAAGACAGTGCACAATACTGGGGAAGCCAGCACAACTTGTCCAAGGCAAGGTCATGGAAGCTCCAAAGACACATCCAGGCTGTCTGAGGAACCAAATTACTGGGCTGAAGGCTGTAGGGACCATGGTCTCGGGGAACATCTAGCTCAATTGGCATAACATAGTTCATAAAGAAAATGTTCTACATTTTACTTTGGTTAGTATCGTCTGGGGTCTTAAAACCTTGTGAGCAGCCATCTGAGATACTCCACTGGTCTCACCCCATCTGCAGCAAGGGAGGATGAAGAAAACCCAAGACAAAAGGGAAAGGTTAGTTCAAAGGACTAATGGGCCACAAGTACCACAGCCTCCACCAGACCAAGCCCAGCACAACTAGATGGTGCCTGGCTACCACCACCGACTGCTCTAACAGATCACAATACAGGATACTGGACAGAGCTGGAGAAAAGTGTAGAACAAAATTCTAACTCACCAAAAAAAAAAAAAACACCAGACTTACTGGTCTGACAGAGACTGGAGAAACCCCGAGAGTATGGCCCTGGACATTCTTTTAGCTCAGTAATAAAATCACTCCTGGGGTTCACCCTTCAGCCAAAGATTAGACAGGCCCACAAAACAAAACAAGACTAGAGGGGCACACCATCCCAGGGGCAAGGACAAGAAGGCAAGAAGGGACAGGGAAGCTGGTAACAGGAAAGAGAAGTGGACAGTGTTGACCTGTCATGGGGTTGGCAACCAATGTCACAAGGCAACATGTATATTAATTGCTTGATGAGAAGCGAGTTTGCTCTGTAAACCTTCATCTAAAGTAGAATAAAAAAATAGATGAGGTCTCTGGAACACAGAATGGAGAAAGATCCCAAAAAAAAAAAAAGGCAATAGAACCTTGGAGAAACACCCACAAGTAACCACTGAAGAAGACAGAAAAAGTATAGGCAGAGAAATGGGGAGGTCAGATTGGGCAGAAGCACCACAACCAAGAGAAGGCGGTTTTCACAAGGGAGGAGACTACCAGTAATCAAATGTCACAAGGGCTGATGAGAGGTTATTTGTTCTTGATGACCTTTGAGAGAGCAACGCCAGCCACGTGACTAGAGTGTAGAACAGAAACCCAGACAGCAAAGGTCAAGGGGGAAGGGTGGTAAGGAAGTAGACTTGGTGAGATGACACAAATAGCTTGCCGTAAAACGGCAGAAAGAAATAAATTGTTGTTTATCCCTGGGTGGTGCAAATAGTGAACAGGTTTAGCTTCTAACTAAAAGGATGGAGGGGCAAGTCCACCCAAAGGCACCTCAGAAGAAAGTCCTGGCAAGCAACTTCCAAAAAGTCAGCCATTGAAAACCCTGTGGAGCACAATTCTAACTCAACATACGCGGGGTCACCACGAGTTGGAGTCCACTCAACGGCAACTGGTTCATGGGCTAACTGGATCAAGGGAAAACTCTGTTCAGGAGACAGAAGCCCAAAACCTGATAATGTGAAGGTGGAAGGAGCTAGGGAGAGAGAGAGCTACAGAGCGGTGCTG
This sequence comes from Elephas maximus indicus, assembly GCF_024166365.1. Taxonomy (NCBI): domain Eukaryota; kingdom Metazoa; phylum Chordata; class Mammalia; order Proboscidea; family Elephantidae; genus Elephas; species Elephas maximus. The sequence goes on along the minus strand of NC_064841.1, from coordinate 56,714,777 downwards.
TCGGACAGAAATATAATGCAAGCCACAGAGGCAAACCACATATGGAACTTTAAAGTTTCTCATTAAACAAGAAAAATCAGGAGAAATTAATTTTAATAATCTATTTTATTTATCCCAATATATCCAATATATTATCATTTCAACATGTGACCAAAAAAAAATTGAGATCGTTTACCCTTTTTGTATTCTCTTCAAAATCTGAAGTGTATTTTACACCTCTATCACCTTTCAATTTGGGCTAGACACTTTTCAAGCTCTCAAAAGTCACATGTGGCTAGTAGCTATGGCAACTACAGCCACCAAGAATAACTGAGGGCATCAATAACGGAAAGTCCTGTAGGCAGAAATTCGAATGATGGGCTCAAAGCCACCAGTAGTGGTATTCACTTAGTACGAAGAATTTCTCCCCCTCAAGACAGTAAGACAGTAGAGGAGAAAAGGCAGGGTGATGGCAAGGAGAAAATCAGAGGTAGTGGGAGCATGTATGAGACACCGGCGGTTCAGTGGTAGAATTCTTGCCTTCCAGGCGAGAGACCCAGGTGTGTTTCCTGGCCGATGCACCTCGTGTGCATCCACCACCTGTCTGTCAGTGGAGACTTCTGCTATGATGCAGAATGGAAACCCTGGTGGCATAGTGGTTAAGAGCTACAGCTGTTAATCCACCAGGGGCTCCTTGAAAACCCTGTGAGGCAGTTCTACTCCGTCCTGTAGGGAAGCTATGAGTTGGAATTGACTCAACGGCAACAGGTTTGGTTTGGTTTTATGATGCAGAACAGGTTTCAGTGGAGCTTCCAGACTAAGACAGGCTGGGAAGAAAGGCCTGGTGATCTTCTTCTGAAAGGAAAACCCTGTGGACCACGACAGTTCGATCTTGTTGTGCATGAGTCACATGCATAGGGGGCCAACTTGGTGGCAGCTAACAACAAAAAAGGAGCATGTGGGGGTCCGAAGAAAGGAACACTTGTCAGCTTCTATCTGCTCAGGAAATTAGAAGACAAAGTTATCAGTTAAAAGAATGAGGAACTGAAATTTGGAGCTTGAAGAGCATCTAAAAGGCTTGGAATTGCCTTCCTGGGTGTCTGGCTGGTCCCATACTTTTATTCGAGCCACCTGTCCTACTAACATATACCCAGCACTTAATCAAATCAGGCCTTTGGCCACCTGGTCCCAGTCACAACCTTGAGCTTGAACCCATCTGCTTTCATATCCCTGGCCCTTCCTGGCTCTTTTTTCTCCTCCTGACTGTTCTACCAGCTCCCATCACGCTACCAGCACAGCTCTGCTCCCATTGCCCCCGACCTGTACTTCATGAACAATTCATACTCATCCCTTGTGGTCTCTATCCAGACCAATTTATCCTGTCCTGAGAACTCTTCTTTGTTGACAGTCCACACTGCTGCCTTTCCTTCCAGAAAATTCACCCAAACACTGTTGTTGTTAGCTGCATGGAGTCAGCCCCCAACTCGTGGTGGCCTCATGTACAACACAACGGAACTCTGCCCAGTCCTGCACCATCACCCTGACCAGGTGCAGATTGAACCGTTGTGATCCACAGGGTTTAGCTGGCTCGTTTTCAAAGTAGATCAACAGGCCTTTCTTCCCAGTCTGTCTTAGTCTAATAGTGCCACTGAAACCTGTTCAGCATCATACCAACACACAAGCCACCACTGACAGGTGGTGGCTGCGCACGAAATACATTGGCTTAGAACCGAACCTGAGTCTCCTGAACAAAAGGGGAGAATTCTACCGCGAACCACCACTGCCCACTTTCCTGAATACTAACATCAGAAAGCCAAACAGTGGAAAAGTTAAATTCAGTTGATAAATGTATTTTTTAGCGTCACAAAGGGTCAATATGAACATGAACTTACAGTGGACCCAGAAAATCTATTTCTATTATTCTCTCCAGCACAAATTAAGAGCTTGAGGTAATTTGGGAAGTGGCAAACTGAACAGGGCAGGGAGGCAGCAGAAACAGCGCGTGATCTTACACTCTCAGCGACTGGGTCCAGCTAAAGCTGTGGGACAGCCAGCTGCTGTGTGAGACTCTGAATTTCCAGGATAGGAAAATGGTTTGGTTTTTCTTTGTCAGAAATACTATAACTACCTCTTTTGAGGCTTAAAGATAAGAACTCTGTAGTTTTAATACCAAAGTCATCCTTCATAGTGCATTACAGTAAAAAAAAAAAAAAAAAAGAATCAAAGAGTCTTAAATAGGGATAATCATTGTGTTGCTAAAAATAGTTGGTAAGAGGCTTGATCCTGTGGACCAATATCCTGAACATATCAGACAGGACCCTGTTTGCCCACCTTGAATATGAATGAACTTCACTATGATATCAAGGTATCATTTAAGTGGGATGATAAAAAGCATGGAAAAAGCAACCGTCTTTGAACTTAGGGCGTTCCAAATATCAGAATAGAGAAGTACTTACTCCCTGTAGTAGTTTGCTGACCCTAGCTTCCCATATAATCAGTTTCAGTAATGTGCTTAAAACATTACAGTAATCCTAGGATCTTCAGTGCTACATATGGCTAACACAGTATTTCTAAAGAAAGAGAAGTGAAACGTAGCACCCAAATGCTTCACTCAAAAGATGAAATGTACAGTTGTTTATTATTTGGCATAAGATACATAAGGATGGGAAACTTACTTCTAAATGCATAACCTCTAAATCAAAGTTAATCAGGATTACATCACTTTTTAGGATGAAATATAATGATATCCCAGATTGTGATTCTTACAGAAAGGCAGTGTGGGAGGTAAGAGATAAACTATCAGAGCAAGAGACATACACATAGATCACACACACACACACACACACACACACAACAGATGACCTTGAGCCGACTCTGACTCATGGTGACCTCATGTATATCAGAGTAGAACTGCACTCCATAGGGTTTCCAATGGCTGATTTTTCAGAAGATCACCAGGCCTTTCTTCCAAGGTACCTCTGGGTGGATTCAGACTTTCAACTGAGATTATTAACCATTTGTACCACTCAAGGGCTCCAAATCACACACGTACACACAACACCAGGGTAATATGCTGAGACAGTGAGCCCTACGTAATTATCACTGGATAAATGAACAAGTGGACACATGCACTCTTACAGGCTATTTTGCATTGCAACTAACCACCCCATCTGGGCACAGCCCTAACCAGCCAAGGGCTCTCTCCTGGTCTGTAGCAGGTCCTACTTCTCTGTTTGCCCTTGACCATGATGGAGAAAAACTCCCAGGGCACAGCAATGAGATCACTGTTATTTTTAGCCTTTCCTAATGGTTGTTAACATTTGTTCCGGGCACTTTAAGGGGCCTAAATGGATGCAAATAACATCTTGTATCCAGTGTGGTATTGACCAGAGGTTATTCTTAGTAAATGTAAAGATCCAAGGCAGAAAGGGCCATCTTTGAAGGTGCCAAGCACATATATTCCCATAAATGTTTGAGAATTTTTTAGAAAATAATTTTAATTTAATCCATTTGTCTAGCTGGCACCTCTGTGAGATGAGGGTTTAAGATAAAACATCCTTTGTACAAGTAACATCCACCAATTATTAAAAAGGGAGGCCACCAAAGGAGGTGATTATTGGCCACCCCTGGAAGGGAGAGCTGGTTTTCACGGCAGGATTGCTCTAGAACAGCCAGCGGGAACCTTTGGAGGCAGGCAGTAAAGGAGGAGCTCTCTCCACAATCGGAGGGCTGGGGGGCGGGGGGAGTCTTTATTGCTGTAATCATATACACCTGGAAGCAAATTAAACACCTTCTCCAAAACTGAACCTATGCCATCACCTTCTAGGTAGGCTTCCATCGTTGGATTTAGAGGGAAGAATACTGACAACTGAGTACAAACAAGTAAAAAAACAAACCTGTTGCCATCGAATCCATTCCGACTCATAGTGACCCTATAGGACAGAGTAGGACTGCCCCATAAGGTTTCCAAGGAGTCACTGGTGGATCTGAACTGCCGACCTTTTGGTTAGCAGCCAAGCTCTTAACCACTGTGCTACCAGGGCTCCGTGACAACTGAAGTGTTTGCCAGTTCTGCTCTGGGTGGGGAGTTTACCTTGGATGATGACAGGGCACCATGAGAGAGATCTGACACATTACCAGTATAAGCTTGGTTGCCATCACCAAAACCAAACCAAACTCATAGTGACCCTATAGGCGGGATGGATTATCCAATAGGCAAGGTAAGCACGGTGCTTACCTTGCTTACCAGATCATCTGTAGTGAACAATTTCACATTTTTTCACCACATCAAAGATTCTGCCTCTGACTCTCCTGACCCGGTAAGCAAGGTAAGCACGGACTTGTGTTACTTACCAATCTGTAGCGAACCACTTCACATGGGTTTCGCCACATCTCTGATTCACATGTGAAATTGTTCACTATGGATGATATGGTAAACAAGGTAAGCACCTCGCATATCTCGCCTATGGCATAATCCGCCCTTGCCTACAGGACAGAGTAGAAGTGCCCCACAGGGTTTCCAAGGCTGCGGCGCAGTGGTTAAACATTCAGCTGCTAACCAAAAGGTTGGCAGTTCGAGTCCACCAGCCACTCCTTGGAAATCCTACGGGGCAGTTCTACTTTGTCCTATAGGATTGCTATGAGTCAGAATCGACTGAACAGCAACAGGTTTTGTTTTTTGTTGTTTGGTTTAATCTTTATGGAAGCAGACTGCTACATCTTTCTCCTGCGGAGCAGCTGGTGGGTTCAAACTACCGACCATTTGGTTACTAGCCGAGTGTTTAACCACTGCACCTGATTGTCAGCCAGAATTCTCCCAACGTATTGGCTAGTTAATGCTCACACTGGTGTACACCTTACCTCACTTGCCACAACCACCCCAGGAAGAGCAAACTACTACTTTACATTCTCATCTGAATAGGAATCGGCCTAATGTCACATAGGTAGCAAATACCACTGTCAGAATCTGAGCCCAATTCTTTCTAACCCAAAGGCCTAATGTTTTTGCCCATATAGATACTGCTTCTGAGAAACTTTCAAAAATAATCTAGTACAAAGCAAAAATAATCCATGACAAACTCAGCCGAATCTTCATGTCTTGAGTATCCACATAGACAGCACGAAAAAGTGGAAGTGGGAATTAGACCCATTTCTTTATTTCTGATCAAGTAACAGGAAACAATGTAGAATGAATGAATTTGTTCTAGTCAACTTAGGTCTGATACTGAAATAGGCAGGTTGGAGTTGGCAGCTGGCACCCTGGGTTGGAAATTAGCTGGTTCTTTTTGTGGGTTATAGGAAATAAGGAGTACTTGGGTGGTGCAAATGGTTATACTGCTTGGCTGCTAACCAAAAGGTTGGAGATTGGTGCCCACCCAGGGGTGCCTCAGAAGAAAGACCTGGTGATCTAAAAATCAGCTACTGAAAATCCTATGGAGCACAGTTCTACTCTGACACACATGGGGTCAAGATGAGTTGAAATTGAATTCACAGCAACGGTTTTTTACTGGTAGGAATTTAACCAGCAAGCAAGTAATTTAACCTTCCTGAATTTGTTTTTTCAGTCTGTGAATGAAAGGATTAAAGTCTCTGAGACCTCTTCTAGATCTTACATTCTAACATTAGAGCTCCTTGTGTTTTCAGCTGTCCTCATTCTCCCCCAGAAACCTGGAGCCAGGGTGTTACAGGAAAGCTAGGCCCACTTAAGAAGTCCCTGGGTCGTGCAAATGGTTAAGCGCTCCAGTGCTAGCCAAACATTGGTGGTTCAGATCCACCCAGAGGCTCCTGGATCTGTTCCCAAAAGGTCACAGCCTTGAAAACTCTAAGGAGCAGTTCTACTCTGCACATATGGGGTCACCACGAATCAGAATTGGCTCAATGGCAACTAACAATAGGCCCGCACAGAAACCCTTTAAAACAAACCTTTGATGATCGGGAGGGGGCAGGACAGATGGATGGGTCTTGAGTGTGGGATTTGGTGAAGACCCCAGGGATGGTTTCTAGAAGATTTGTAGTCCTCTGGATTCTGTATTTAAGTCCTCGCACTTACCACCTGTCTGCTTTTCATTACTGATCATTCGTCATTTAGCTGAACTGAGAAATTCAGTAAGATCGGGAGGAAGCTTCTGCCATAGAGAGTGCTATTGTTGCCATCCACAGAAAACAAGCCCCTTTCCTTTCTGTCCTCAGTACTCACTCCCACCCATGCACACACTCACCCCCATGACTGCCCCGCGCTCACCTCTGTGCAGTCTGTGAGTGTTACTAAGGCTGGATAAGCGACGAAGAGCATTTACTCCATGTGCTGTAACAGCCAAGAAAACATAAGTTCCTTGAGGGCCTGTCCACTGCCTGGCACATAGTAGGTGTTCAATATGTATCTGCTGAATGAATGACTCTGTTTCCACTTGTCTCTTTACTAGACTAAAAGGCTCCACCTTGAGCAGGCTACAAGCTCCATGAGAACAGTCTTTGTGTCCTCATCACCTGGCAAAATGTCTGAGACACACAGCATTCAGTATTTTGGGGGGAAAGTACCAGTAAAAACTAGTTGCCGTGGAGTCGAGTCCAGCTGATAACAACCCCATGCGTGTCAGAGTAGAACTGTGCTCCACAGGGTTTTCAGTGGCTGATTTTTCAGATTACCAGGCCTTTCTTCCAAGCCACCACTGAGTAGATTCGAACCCCCAGCCTTTGGTTAGTGGCCGAATGTGTTAACCATTTGCACCACCCATGGACTTGGGGAAAGGCAGAACTGGCAAAAGTACAACTGAATATCCAGATTAGGACAGGAATCAAAGATGTCTCATAGGCACATTCTGCATCCCACTTTGAAGATTGGCGTCTGGGGTCTTAAACGCTAGCAAGCAGCCATCTAAGATGCATCAATAGGTCTCAACCCACCGGGATCAAAGGAGAATGAAGAACACCAAGGGCACAAGGCAATTACGAGCCCAAGAGACAGAAAGGGCCACATGAACCAGAGACTACATCATCCTGAGACCAGAAGAACTAGATGGTACCCAGCCACAACTGATGACTGCCCTGACAGGGAACACCACAGAGAACCCCTGAGGGAGCAGGAGAACAGTGGGATGCAGACCCCAAATTCTCATAAAAAGACTAGACTTAATGGTCTGACTGAGACTAGAAGGACCCTGGTGGTCATGGCTCCCAGACCTTCTGTTGGCCCAGGACAGGAGCCATTCCCGAAGCCAACTCTTCGGACAGGAATTGGACTGGACAATGGGTTGGAGAGGGATGCTGGTGAGGAGCGAGCTTCTTGGATCAGGTGGACGCTTGAGACTATGTTGGCATCTCCTGCCTGGAGGAGAGATGAGAGGGTAGAGGGGGTTAGAAGCTGGCGAAATGGACACGAAAAGAGAGAGTGGAGGGAGAGAGCGGGCTGTCTCATTAGGCAGAGAGTAACTGGGAGTACGTAGCAAGGTATATATAAGTTTTTGTGTAAGAGACTGACTTGTAAACTTTCAATTAAAGCACAATAAAAATTATTTAAAAAAAAAAGATGTCTCATAGGCAAGAAATAATAGTCCCAGAATTATTTTATTAAATGTCATGAAGCTAAATACATAATCTTAGGTAGACTCTGATCTGTGAAGCTGCTTTTACAAACAGTTTGTAAAGGATGAGAAGCAGCAGGCTTCACTAAAAATGCACACATCTTTCTTTCATGTTTTTAGGGGAGTGCACAATTGTCTAAACTCCATCCCACCTCAAACCCTACCCAGATATACCAGCACAAAGCTGGTCAAACACAGTTCTGTTAAATGTTTTAGAAATAGTTGGTGTGCGATCTAATTGCCCTGAGGGTACACCCTACCAATGAAATCATAATAATATAATTCAAATGTCTTTAGTGGGAATAAATCATAAAACCTAAAACATGACTATCAGTTAACTAATTATATTCTTTCTGATGAAAAAGAACTATGGTTTACTTTTTTTTTAATTACACTTTTTATTTTGAGATCATTGTAGATTCACAGGCAGCTGTAAGAAATAACACAGAGAGCTCCTATGTGCTCTTTGCCCAGTTTTCCCCAATGGTACCAACCTGTAAAACTGTAACACAACATCACAACCAGAATGTTGGCATTGATGCAGTCCATCTTCACAAGCATCCCTCATCCTGCCATTTCCCTCTCACCTTGCCTGTTTTCCCCAACCCCTGGCAACCACTAACCTGTTCTCCATTTCTGTAATTTTGTCCTTTTGTGAGTGTTATATAAATGGATTGGACAGTGTATAACCTTTTGGAACTGGCTTTTTTCACTCAGCATAATTCCCTGTAGATCTATCCAAGTTTTGTGTGCCAATGATTCGTTTCTTTTTATTGCTGAGTAGTATTTCATGGTACGAATGTATGTACGACAGTTTAATCATTCACCCATTGAAGCACGTCTAGATTTGGGCTATTAGGAATAAAACTGCTATGGACACTCATGTGCAGGGTTTTGTGTGGACATAAGTTTCCATTTCTCTAGAATAAATGCTCAAGAGTGCACCTGCTGTATCACATGGTAATTGTATGTTTGGTTTTATAAGAAACTGCCACATTCTCTTCTGTAGAAGCTGTAGTATTTTACACGTCCACCAGCAATGTGTGAGTGACCCGGTTTCTCTGCATCCTTGCCCACATTTGGTGTTGTCATTATTTTTTATTGTAGCCATTCTGGCAGGTGTGCCATGATTTATTTTTGATGAACACAAATATCCAGAGAAGAAAGGCAGAGGCCTCACAACCACTCAGAAATCTTTCAGTATTTTCCTGGTCCACTGTGGTTATCTTATGGTGCACAGTGAATCTGCCTCTGCTCTTGCTGAAGTTCTGGGTGAGTATAGAAGAGTACTTCATAAGTGTAACACAGAGTAACTACAGAAAACCAACAATGAATATCATACTCAGAATGGAATTCTTTAATCTTCTAAGAACAAAACAAGAATGGCTCTTCTAATCAACCTTTTGTTGGCAGTTCTAGCAAATATAATCAAATGCGAAAAAAATAAAGGTTAAAACAATTACAAAGGAAGAAACCACATTGATATTTTCAGATAATAAGACTGTCCACACACACACACAGAGGAAAAAAAAACCAAGAGACTCTACAAATTATCAGAATTTATAAGAAAGTTCACCAGGCTGCTGGAAACCAGATCAATATAAAAACCCAATAGCTTACCTACAGACTTTAACAAAGGGCATAAAAGGAGACATACATAAATGATGAGACAGATCATATTTTGGGGTTTAGAAGACTCAGTATTGTAACAAAGTCTACTCTAGCCTATTTAATCTATAAATTTAATCCAAATCTTATCAGAATCCTAACAGCATGTTTTTTCTGTTTTGTTTTAGAAAACGCTCTTTTAAAAATACTTATGGAGGAATACGGGACCAGAAAGAGCCAAGACGTTTTTGAAGACTGAGTGAGGAAGGGTCCCAAAGCTTTGAGTTTGAGTTCTGCAGCTGGCATTGTCCATCGGCCAGCTTCCACGGCTCTATCACCTGAAGAGAAGACAGGGTCTCAGAGCTCAGGTTCCTCCTGGTGGAACCCTCCAGCATTCAGCCCACCCTCCCCTTCCAACACTCACAGCCTCAACAACTCAATCTGTCTCGGTCGCCATCGAAACTAATCCCTTCTGGCCCTTTACCCAAGTTTACATAAGTCACCCCAAAGTACTCACGCTCCCCAGGCCCTCTCTCATTCCCATGATACTACGATATGCTCTAACTACACTCATCCTTTAAAAACCTTCCACTATGTCTTCTGGAACATGCAGCCTACCATCAGCAAGATCCCCCTCTATCCTCCACCTCTCTATTCCTGAACCTTCTGGGCCTTAATTGCTCTAGCTGCCAACCCTGTTCCCAGTTCAAAGATCATCGCCCCTTCTTCCTCCCTACAAACCCCTGACTTGCAGCTCATGCTGTCAGACTACACCACTTTAACGTCTGTCTAAACAAAACCAAATAACCTTTCTTGAACTCCTATCCTCCTCAATTAGCTTCTTCCCTCCTTTTCTACAAATATCCCGAGTTGTCATTACTTGCTGTCTCCCATTCCTGTCCTGAGTCACTCTTAAGCCCACTGTGTCAGGCCTCCTTCGCTATAATCAACAGCAACCCTTCTCAAGGTCGCCAATGACCTCCACATTGCTAAATCAAGCCTTGTCTTTGTTGAGCTCTCAGTAGCACTTGGCACAGCCAAACACTCCCAGTCCCTTCTTCCTGAACATGTGCCTCGCTTGGCTTCTGAGCACCCTCTCTGGGTTCTCCACTGGCTTCACTGGTCAGCCCCTCAGTCCCTTTTGCTGTTCTCCAATCTCCCTGACCTTTAAATGCTGGAATAACCAGGGATCCATCCTAAAACCCTGCTCTTTCTGGCTATATCTATGCACACTGACAACCAGGGCCAGCTACAAATTTGTGAGGCCGGTGTAAAGTGAAAAGGCAGGGCCCCTTGTTCAAAAATTGTTATAAAAAAAACATCAGTATGGCAACAGCAAAGCATTACAGCAAGCACAGGGCTCTTCTAAGACGGGGACCCTGCGCAGCTGCACACGTCACACACCACGGAGCAGGTCCTGCTGAAGGCTCTGGGATGCATACCTCTGGCCTAGACACTCCCCTGAAAGCCAAGCTCCGAAATCCAACTCTCCGCAAAACATCTCCGTTTGGTTCTCTGGTGGGCACCTCAGGTTAACAGGTTCAAAACCAAATTCCTCACGCCCCCTCCCCAAAAGAAAGCCCTGTTGTTTCTGCAGCTGTCCTCATCTCAGAAAATGGTACATTCTTCCAGTTTCTTGGGCCAGAAACCTTGGAGCCACCGTTGATTCTCCTCTTTAACTTAAGCCTCACACGCAAATCGTGAGCCTACGCTGGTGGCTCTCCCATTTGACCACTGCAGAATGTTCCCACTTCTCCCCAGCCCTTTGCCGCAACCTGGAACAAGCCCCCATCTCTCTCACCTGGGTTGTCCCAGTGGCCTCGCGCTGGCCCCCTTGCCTCAGCCCTTTCTCCCCTGCCTGTCCCCAACCCTGCAGCCGCAGCCCTTCTTGTAAGCCAGTTTTCTTCTCAAAATGAATTGTGAAGGTGCCCTTCTATTACTCAAGTTGGCAAGACATGGTCTAAATTACCTGAGAGGCTACTTTCCCTCTCACCTTACTCAACTACAGAAATACCAAAGTCAGCTATTTTTATATCATATGGCTATTTTCTCAAAACACAACTAGTACCAGTGACCCTACCTCCAAACTGCAAACCCTGTACCTTCCTCATAACTGAGATCTGCCTACAAACTTGGAAAAAGTCCTAAAATGGTGGGAGATCTAATCATTTTTGAGGCTTCCCTTTCAATTTTTTTATTATCTAAGGGTGTAGGAAACCAACCATTGTGTCATAGCCACCTACACATCGAGCTCAACAAGATTTCGGTTTCTAAATATGTTATATAAGGGAACCAACAAAGCACAGGCTTTTAAGGACGTGAGCAGCTGGAGCTGCTGCCTCCGAAGCGCCAGGATGCACCGCTTTAAATAGTTCAGAGCCCCGCGCTTTGGCGCCTGCACGCAGGGGGTGTCTGGGCCCTGTTTCGCTACGGGGCTTGGGGGGCTGCGCGGGTGGTCGTGAGCCAGTGCGTCGCAGCTGTGTGTGCGTGAGGGCCAAGGGCCCCAAGGGCTGAGAAACACCAGTGTGACCCTTGGCTCCCTTTGAGCTCTGCAGCAAATACCGCACATGGCGAGGCCAGCTAGCAGAAGAGGACGAGACGTTCCGGTAATGGTGGCCGCCGGGAGCGCGGCTGGGGACATGGATCCGCTGGGGTCGCCTCCACCCGCCCCCCCATCACCACGCAGCGGACTGGCGGGCATGCGCATATGTAGACACACGCCAGCACGCTCAGTCTCTCAAGCGCACACACACACATACAACCACACACGCACACCCCTGAACCAGAACCTCTCCGGGGGTCTCTGCTCCCCCGCCCGGGAATCGGGGCCTGTTGGCACGGCAGGTGCAGGAGCGCGCGGCCCGGGTGAGGGCGGCGCGCGCCGCTGGGCTGCTCGGCCCCAGGACCCGGGGGAGGGGGAGGGCGGGTGTCAGGTAACCGCCGGCGCCGCCCGCCACCGCCCCGCGCGGACCCTCCGGCCGCCCCGCCCCGCCCCGCGCGCCTCCCCTCTCACCCACGGACGAGCGGATCCTCGACCTTCGGGGCACGGACATCTTCAGAGCCTTGTCCAGGCCGGACCCGTTCAGCATCGCGGCCCTCCCGGGTGGTCGGCGGGGACTGTGCGAGGGGGTAGGGTGCAGGGGCTGCAGTCGAGGGCCATGGAGCGGCCCGCGCCTCTGCCGGTGCCGGCGAGGGCTCGGACTGCGAGCGCCTGGCTGCCTGTGCTGCGGCTGTCACCGGAGGCTGCGCCCTGGGTGCCGCAGCAGCCAATGCAGCAGCGCCCGCGAACGCCACCGCTGCGGGCACCGCGGCCGGGCTGCGGCGCAGGGGGCGGGGAGCGGCCCTCGGCGGGGAACCCGGCGGGAGGGAGGAGGCGGGGAAGGATCTGGAACGTTAAGCAGGACAGAGGACTCAGGTGGCGGAGAAGGCTATGGGATGGGATTGCTGGGAGGTAGGGATTCGGTACTTTAGGGAACCCTTCTAGGACATGCACGCCCCTCGGGGTACCGTTTTCTGTCTTTCGTGCCTGTCTGCTACCTATTCTGCTGGTCTGTCACTTGTCGTTTGGACAGAGTGGAGGGATTGTGTCTGGTGAGTAGCCCAGGACTCATAACTTCGCTTCCTCCTAGAGTTCCCATCCACTTCCTTACATTCCACTTCGGGGGTCTCAGTTTCTGCTCTTCATGTACAAACTGGTGGGTGAAATCTGTTCTAATGAGACCCAGGGTCCGTGTGGCTTGGAACGCAGAGGAGTTCTGGGCCTCCGGATCCCTCCTTTCCCCACTCCTTCATCCCAGCTAGACTCCAGCCTGCTTGGAAGTCTAACTGGTAGAATGTTACACCCCAGCGAATATTTAGTGCCCCCTCCCCCCGCGCGCGCTCACGCTCCCACACACGCACACCTTCTTCCACTGAAAGTGTCATTGGAGGTAAAGTGACTTGTCCAAGGTCACTTGATCTATTTTTTTTTTTTTTTTTTTTTACTTATCAGTTGATGTTTAAACTGTGCTTGGTCCTTCTGGGCACAGTTCCAAATAGAAAAAGAAAAAACTGAACCTTTAGAATATTTGATGAAAGTCTGACCTCAGAGTTAAAAAATAATAACAATAAAGCAGAGAAGAGCCTGGCCCTGCATTTACTGATGTGATCATTATGTTCCATTTAACATAAATTAGACATGAGAGACTGGCAAAGAGAAGAATAGAGCTGAGTTGAAGGAATGAATGCCAGGGAGGACAGCCTGAGCTGTGGCTATTTCTAGGAAAGTCCAGAAGGGATGAGCAACTTGCTTTGAAACTAGGCTGGCCAGAGTCTACGCAAAATTCTGCTTCAAGTGGAATCCCTTGCCTTTCTGTTCTGGGGCCCTCTTAATAAAAAAAAAAAAAAAGTGTTTCTGATGAGAAATGGGTCTTGTTTTTTTTTTTTTTTTTTTTTTTTCTCAGTGGGACTTAGAGCTGGTGAGGGTGAACTTAAAGCAAGGGTTAACCCTAGCTATGACTTTGTCAAAAATTTGTCACTAGTGACCCAGTAAATCTTCTGTTGACAGTAACTCCTTGAGGACCTAACAAACTTGAAAGGGGCTGGAGGAGAAAATATGACTTTTAAACCCCAAACGTTGAGATAAATAGAAAACTTTTATTTATTTATTTATTTGGCCATAGCTAGATGAGAACAGAAAGTCTAGAGAAAGATTATTTTTCATTTTTAGAAAGCAGCAGAATCCGTTAAGTATAGAACTTTTGCCTTGATCTCCTCAGATTCACCCCATGTCCTACCCTGACTTCATGCAACCCCATCAGACAACATAGACTGTTATTGCTTCTATTTCTATGTTTGTCTTTCAGTAACCAAAATAATCCTGACACCTTTGTAAGAGTGTTGAGATAATTCAGTTGGCACCCCTTGAAGATCATAGCATAGATTACAAGGAGCCATAGATGCATATTTCATTTGAGCTTGTGTTATCTCATTGATGGCCATGGCCAATTCCCCTAATCTCATGGTTTGTTGGGTATCTGTTGGGAACCTTGGAGAGATTAGATAGCTTTGGCCCACAGAATCCAGAACTCAGTCCTATCTTCGAGGCCTTCAAGGAAAATATATGCACAAAGGACAAAAGCTAGCAAATGACCAGTATTTATTGGTAGGCTTAGAATCCAAACGCCAGTTGGAGCCCCCAGTGATCTATACTTGACCTTGCAGGGAATTCCCTTCACCCTTGCTAGGGGAAACCTGGGGTTAGAATCAAAGAAGGCCTCTGAGAAAATGGAAGAGCAAATCTAAAATACAGAGCAACAGGGGGGAATATCCAGAGACATGTGTTTTGCCTCTACCCTTATGAAAGCAAGAACTTCTCAAGAACAAGAGTTTGCCTAAATTCCTAGAGCCACTGTCTCAGGCATTCACAAGTTGGATAACAGAAGCAGACTGCAGAAGGAAGAAATAAACCTTCAAGAGACAGTTCCAAGAAAGAGTCATACCGATCCCCTAGCACTGTGGGTTTATGAATATCAATGAACTTAACTAAGCCAGAGCAACCCTTTTCCTCCTTGGGGATAAAATCGAAGGAAAAAGGGAATAAAGAAACACTAGTTTTCTTTCCCTGAAAGCCAACAGTGTCCATTCTCTTTCCCTGTTCTGTGTGCCCCTTCCTAAGCAAGGAGTTCAGCCAAGACAGATCCATCTCCAGGAGCGAGGACTCAAACCCTCGGGCCAGTAACTGCAGAGAGGCTGACTCCACTTCTCTCCAAGACTACTAAGGAAGGAGACGGCGTAGTCTTTCTTGATAGCCCATCCAGAGTTCAAGAACTAGGGTTTTCAAGCAGTTCTTCCTATGGCCATCTTCAATTTCTTCTACTTTGACTTAAGCCCATTCTTCCTTATTTAATCTTTGTGGTCCTAAAGATTAGCTAGCTTCCTTCTCAAGAAGTTTTTTCATATAATTGAAGACTTTAATTCGGCCATCTCTTAAACCCTTGTTTTTTATCAGAAAGAAAAAGCCACATTTTCTTTTTTAGGTATGTGTGTGTATGTACCATATTCTTCTATATCCAGTTTGGGATAAAAGACTTTAATTAAGCCATTTAATTAAGTAACGTTTAATAAGAAAACACACACGTAAATATATACATATAAAAAGTTACATGTAAACAGACAGCAATCACCCATGCACCTACCTACCCCCAGTTTCAGAAACAAAACAATATAGACACAGCGGAAACCACCTGCGTACCCAACTCTAATTCCATTCCTTTCCCTCTGCCCCAAGAGCAATATCCTTTTAGGCTTTCTTGATAGGGCTTCTTTCCTATTTCTCTATGATTATTTACAAACAAACAAGCTAAAAAGCAATCCTGATAGTATTGGACAAAAAGATCCAAAAAAGAAGATCATTTAATGGAACTCTTTATTGTACTAGGGATTCTTATTAAGCATTATGTAAATACATTGTGATGACTCTTGACTCTTCTCTGAATTCTTCTCTTTTTTATACATTGCTTTTATCCCAAACTGGATACAGAAGACTAAGGAGTAGTAGTCCCAGACCCTTCTTCTCAAGTATTTCATTCATTCATTAACATTTGTGTCTGGCATTTGATGCTGGCTGTCAACTGCAATTGTGGCTGAGACTGTCAGCTTGTGATTTACCTGTAAGTGGCCTCCCTGTATCCTGGGCTTCCTCAACACCTGGTGGCTGAATTTCAAAGGCAATGTCCTGATACAGAAAGCCAGGTGGACTGGCATCACCCTTCCTAACCTAACCTTGGACGTTATGCAGCGTCACTTCCACCACATTCTGTTTGTTAAGTCACAAAGGCCCAGCCAGTCCAAGGGAAGAAAATGGACTCCAACTCGTAATGAGAAAGTGGCAAATTTCTGGAAAAGCATGAACATTGGAAATACTGTTTCAGCCATTTTTGGAAATACAATCTATCAGAACTAGTAACAAGATTCTTTTTTTTTTTTTTTAATAAATGATTTATAATTGTACCCATCTTAAAATATTTGTGGAAAAGTTGGTGAAAAATGTGCAAGACCTCTATACTGAAAACAAGTCACTTGGGCTCCTAAAGAACAAAGCTAGTAGACTTACAGTGCCTGATTTCAAGTCTAACTACAGTACTAACACTAATGAAGACAGTGTGGTACTGGCATCAGAATACACAAATGGATTATTGAAACAGAATACAGAGTTTAGAAATAGATCCATGCACTTTTCTTTAGTTGATTTTGACAAAGCACTAAAGCAATTCCACAGAGAAATGGTGCTGAAACAACTTGATATCCATGTGAAAAATAAATAAACCTTGACCCCTCCTGCTTAACTATATACAAAAATTAACTCAAAATGAATCATAGGCTTAAATGTAAAAAATTAAGCATATAAAGCTTCTAGAAGAAAACAGTTTTTTTTATACAGAACGAGGAAACCACTAACCATAAAATAAAAAAATTGATAAATTGAATGTCACAAACTACTCATCAAAAGACACGCTAAGAAAATGAATAGGCAAGCCACAGACTAGAAAATATCCACAATAAAAACATCTGGCCATAGACTTGCATCTTGAATATATAAATAACTCCTACAACTCGATACTAAAAAGGAAAAATTTAATGCTTTTTTAAATGCACGAAAGACTTGAACAGACCATTCACAACTGAAGATGTACGACAGGTCAATGTCATTGTTAGGTGCCCTCGAGTCGGCTCCAATTCAGGGTGACATTATGTGTAACGGAGCAAAACGTGGCCCAGTCCTGCACCATCTTCATGGTCATGGGTCTCTTTGAGTCCATCGTTGTGGCCATCATGTTAATCCACCTCACTGAAGGTTTCCTTCGTTTTTGCTGACCTTCTAGTTTACCAAACATAATATCCTTTTCTAGTAAATCCAAAGGTCAATAGGCACATGAAAAAGTGTTCAAAATCATTAGTCACCAGGAAAGTGCAAATTAAAATACCTTGGTGATCCAGTACACACCCACCGGGATGACTGAAATAGAAAGCCTGACAACTGCAAACGTTGCAGAGGATGCGGAGCAACCAGAACGCTCATACGTTGCCCGTGGGAGTGAAGAGCTCACGGTTTCCTATAAAGTCAGATGTTCACCTTCCCTATGACCCAGAAATTTCACTTCTAAGTATTTACCCAAGAGAAATGAACACGTATGTCTGCAAAAAGATTTATAAAAGTATGTCAGTACCACCTTTATTCATAATAACCCCACACTGGAGGAACAGAAGGGATTCATAATAACATAGTATACTGGAATGTGACTCAGTGATAAAAAGGAACAAATTACCGATGCATGCAACAACATAGATGAATCTCTAAAACACTATGCTGACAGAAAGCAAGACAGAAAAGAGTATATACAGTACGATTCCATTTCCATGACATTTAAGAAAAAGCAAAACTAAACTCTAAATGGCAAGTTGCAGAGATTCCTGGGGAAGGGACTCAAGAGAATTTTCTGGAGTGATAGAAAGATTCTGTTTTTTCATAAAGGTTCTAGTGTTGGGTGTGTGCATTTGTCAAAACTCATTAAACTGTGTGGTTAATACCTATACAATTCCCTGTAAAGTATACCACAATTAAAAAAAAAAAAACTAATAAAAGAAATGAAATTTTTAAGTGGAGCCCTGGTGGTGCACTGGTTAAGAACTTGTCTGCTAACCAAAAAGTTCAGCAGTTTGAATCCACAAGCCACTCCCTGGAAACCCCATGGGGCAGTTCTACTTTGACCTATAGGGTCCCTAATAGTCAGAATCGACACAATGGCAATGGTTTTTGTTTTGTTTTGTTTTTTAATCCTTTTATAGCTATATATGGAAAACCTGGTGGCATAGAGGTTAAGAGTTTGGCTGCTAACCAAAAGGTCGAAGTTCAAATCCACCAGGCGCTCCTTGTAAACCCTATGGGGCAGTTCTACTCTGTCCTATAGGGTCGACATGAGTTGGAATCAACTCAACAGCTATGCGTTGTTTTTTTTTTTAATATAGCTATATATAGATGTATTATATATCTGTATCCATATCTAGAGACAGAGAGTTTGGGGGAGAAGAGAGTTGTACTAAAGTGTTAACAGTGATTATCTGTGGATAGTGATTTTTATTTCCTTCTTTATACTTCTTGGTATCTGCTACAGATTGAATTGTGTCTCTGAGAAATATGCGATGTAAATCTTAACCCCTATACCTCTGGTTATAATCCCATTTGGGAATGGGTTTTCTTTGTTATGTTAATGAGGCAGCATTAGTGTAGGGTGTGTATTAAATCGATCTCTTTTGACGTATAAAAAAAGCAGTTGAGCAAGCACCAGGCAAACTAGCAGAGATGGGGAAGGTTAGAGGCCACACCACATGAAGATCACCAAGGAGCCAAGGAATAGAAGCTGAAAAGAGACAAGGACCTTCCCCAATAGCTGACAGAGTCTTCCCCTAGAACCAGCATCCTGATTTCAGACTTTCAGCCTCCTAAGCTATAAAGGAAGCAAGTATCTGTCAGTTAAAGCCACCCACTTGTGGTATTTCTGTTATAGCAGCACTAGATAACTAAGACAATATCTTTCACTTTTTTTTTTTTAACAACAGAATAAGAAAAAGTGTCTCTTAAATGAAGTCTAGGAAACTAGTCCATCGGCATAGAGACGTTGCTTTGGTGTAACTCCACTTGGCTAAACACATGCTAAGGACAAGTTATCAAAGCAACAGCTGGTTGCCAAACTGAACTGGAGGAACAGAAGGGGCGTCATAAGTAAAGCATCTCTCCAAGAACTGCAACACAGCTGCAGAATATTGGGAAGTTAAGAGCTGACGCAGCAACTTGATGACAAATGAATAAGTCTAAAGCAGATTAACTAGCTTTATGGTAATGGTGATAATGGCTGGCATTTCAAGTGCTTATTTTGGGTCAGGAAATAAGCTATGTGCCTTAGTTGCATTTTCTCATTTAATTCTCAAAGCATTATACAAAGATAAGTACATTATTATCTCTATTTTGCAGATGAGGAAGCTCAGGTTTAGAGTTTAATAATTTGCCCAAGCTCACCCAGTTGTGTGGTTCATGGAGCTGAATGTGAGCATTTGTCTGTCTGTCTCCAGTGACCACAATCATAATAATCATACTGACCACATCTCCAAAGGTATCTTTCAACATAGAAGTACAGGTAAAAGGAAGGAAGGAAGGAAGGAAGGAAGGAAGGAAGGAAGGAAGGAAGGAAGGAAGGAAGGAAGGAAGGAAGGAAGGAAGGAAGGAAGGAAGGAAGGAAGGAGGGAGGGAGGGAGGGAGGGAGGGAGGGAGGGAGGGAGGGAGGGAGGGAGGGAGGGGGGAGGGAGGGAGGGGGGAGGGAGGGGGGAGGGAGGGAGGAAAGAAAGAATATTTCTAGACATTTATAACAGCACAAACCAAAAGACTTCTTTTTTTTTAGTAAATGTATATGGAACAAAGTATTTGCCATTTCAACATTCTTCACATGTCCAAGTTAGTGACACTAATTATGTTTATCATGTTATTCAACCATCACCATTATCTGTTCCAAAGACATCTTTTTATATAAACAGAACAAAAAGCTTTAATCAGGCATTTGTATTTTCTATAAGTCTGCTGACCAAAGACCAGCAAAGGTTAACTACAACTTTGAGCACATATGCACTCTCATATACAATATTGGTACAAATTCACATTTTAATACTCTCTAAAGTTGCTTTTCTGTCCATCTGGAATCTTTTCCTTTTACAAACTCCTCTCTGCACTCCAGGTCATTTGGAGGAAGGTACCCACACTATCATGGCTCCAATTCTCCTACCACAGCTATGGCCATGGGCCCTATACTGGCCAGTCAGAGTAAATCTCTCCCTAGAAACAGGGTTTATCTAGAGAAGAATACAATACCCAACACGGGACCAACCAGAGTGCTTTTCCAAAGACGGATATAGACTCTTGAAGACAGAAGGTCTTGAGCTGTAAGGATGATGTAAGTTTCGGGCTCCCAGAAGCCATATGGCACCATCCGGAAAGACCTCGTCCAGCTAGCCAAGACAGAGATTTGCTTTCCGATAATATTGTTTGACCTGATCAATCCAGATCTTTTCTGAAGTCCAGGCCCCTAATTGGACTTCCCAATTATTACGATGGAAAAAAATTCCCTTTTTACTTGAGATAATGTGCAACTCTAGAATATATATATGGGAAGGAGTTAGGGGAGGAAGGAGCTAGAGAACCTATTTTCATGCTGAGACAAACACGGCACTACTTTTACTTCCGGTGTAGATTTTTGGAGGGCTACTGGAGATTTACGGGGGCAGTGGTAGTTCCGTGCCAAAATCCTTGCCTTCCATGCAGGAGACCTGGGTTCGAGTCCCAGACAATTCACCTCACGCACAGCCACCACGCGTCCTTCGGCGGAGGCTTGGGTGCTGCTATGATGCTGAACAGGTTTTAGCGCAGCTTCTGGACTAAAACAGACTGGGAAGAAAGGTTGGCAATCTGCTTCGGAAAACCAGCCCATGAAAACCCTGTGGATTATGAGGATCCAATCCGCAACCGATCATGGGGATATTGCAGAACTGGGGAGCATTTTGTTCTGTTGGCATGGGGTCGCCATGAATCAGGGGCCACTTGATGGCAGCTAACAACAAGTGGTTGAGTATGCAGTGGAAGAACAGGTAGAGAACTGTGAAATGTGTTTTGCCTACACCAAAGTAAAAGTAGTCACAAGGCCTACTTACTGTCTTTGGTTAATTACACTACTATAGTATTCTGTTATGTAAACTATAATTATTACCCTATTCTTAATCAGGGAGAGACTGAACTTGTCTGAATCGCAGCTTGGGGCATTCCCAGCTTGTGTTGTTCACGAAGCTTGGTCATCCACCCAGAGAATATGTGATTTCCTCCCCACTTATAAAAGTTGGACGAGCCTTATTGGTGTGCTCACAATTTCGCTCCTACCAATGTTTTGAGAATCATGTTTATGTGTTCTCTCTCTACGTACCCTAAAAGCTGGGGAAAAGTAGATTTCTTCCAGGATGAGAGAGAACAAGCTGTCTGTAAACTGGTGATGCTGGAAAGGGTCTCGGTGTCCTTAGTCTCCTTTGGTCTCAATCCCTGTTGCTGTGCCACACTCTTAAGTGGACACTACCAGAGAAGCCACGAGCTTAAGTTCCTCCCGCTCAGACGGTGGGGTGCCATGGACACTGAAAGAACACAGGTGGTTGGGTCTTCGGCCCAAGGGAGGGAGGGTTCAGTTATGCGGTGGTTACAACATAGCTGATCTATGTTCACGCCTGTGAGAATCATTTATCAAATCATCTCACTTATTATGGATGACAGACCTCATGCCTTATGACTGATAGATTATATATTAAATCACTGGAAACTTTTTAAAAATGATTTTAAATGAGTTTATTTTTGTTTACATGTTCAGAGATACGTTGTTGCTGTTGTTAGGTGCCACCAAGTCAGTTCTGACTAATAGTAACTCCATGCACAACAGAAGGAAACACTGCCTGGTCCTGCACCATCCTTATAACCATTGTCATGCTTAAATCCATTTTTGCAGCCATGCTGTCAGTCCATCTCATTGAGAGTCTTCCTCTTTTTCACTGACCCTCAACTTTACCAAGCATGATGTCCTTCTCCAGGGACTGATTCCTCCTGACCACATGTCCAAGGTATGTGAAGCATAGTCTCGTCATGTTTGCTTCCAAGGAGCACTCTGGTTGTACTTCTTCCAAAACAGATTTATTTGTTCTTTTACCAGTCCACGGTATAGTCAATATTCTTCGCCAACACCACAATTCAAAGGCGTCAATTCTTTGGTCTTCCTTATTCATCGTCCAGTTTTCCTATGCATATGAGGTGATTGAAAACACCACGGCTTGGGTCAGGCGCACCTTAGTCTTCAACACTCTAAAGACGTCTCTTGCAGCAGATTTGCCCAATGCAATATGTCTCTTGGTTTCCTGACCGCTGCTTCCAAGGGTGTTGATTGTGGATCCAAGTAAAATGAAATCTTTGACGACTTCAAACTTTTCTCCGTTTATCATAATGTTGTTTACTGGTCCAGTTATGGAGATTTTTGTTTTCTTTATGTTGAGGTATAATCTATACTGAAGGCTGTGGTCTTTGATCTTCATCAGTAAGTGCTTCAAGCCCTCTTCACTTTCAGCAAGCAAGGTTGTGTCGTCTGCATAACGCAGGCTGTTAATGAGTCTTCCTGCAATCCCGACGCCCCGTTCTTCTTCATATAGTCCAGCTTCTAATTCTAACTCTCTGTTATTTGCATTTCTAAGAAACAGAAACAGCATTCCTGAAATCTACAATTTTCAAAAGACTCCATTTTATTTAAAAAAAAAAAAAATTTCCTAACCCCTAATACCATTCCCTAATTGGGCAACTTTTACAGAAACAAAAATGTTGTGAAAATATAAAGGCTGGGTGTTCACATTCTCCCTTATTCCTCACTGGCCCTCACAAAGGGAATGGAGGTAAAATCGAAGCCAAAAAGTCAGCCTCTTGGCAAGCTAGCTCCTGAATATTGGAGAGTTAATTACAGGGACATAACTCGAAAACACTGTTTTGAATTTATTTTGCTTGTTTTTATCGGCTTCGTCGGAGCCCTGGTGCTGGAGTGGTTAAGAGCTTGGCTGCTAACCAAAAGGTAAGCAGTACGAATCCACTAGCTGCTCCTTGGAAACGCTAAGAGACAGTTTCACTCGGTCCTATAGGGTCACTATGAGTTGGAATCAACCCGACGACAACAGGTTTGGTTTGGGGTTTGTTATCTGCTTCATTGTTTCTATGCATTAAAAATATTCTAGAAATAATAAAGCTCATATGACATTCATCTTAAACATTTTCTTCTCACTACTCTCTACTCTCTTGCTCTGAGTTTCAGGAGGAGCAGCAAAGACAGAGGAACATTTCAACCGAGGTGACTTCTGAATTATTGAACAACCAAAATGCTTTAGGTTGCATTTTGGCAGAATAACAAGAGTACACTCAACTTCTTGGCTCAGGCAGACATATGAGACTATGTCGGCAACCCCTGTCTGGAGGCAAGATGAGAAGGCTGAAGGGACGGGAACTGACTGGATGCAGGAAATACAGGGTGGAGAGGAGGAGCGTGCTGTCTCATTAGGGGGAGAGCAGCTAGGACTACATAGCAAGGTATGTATAAGTTTTATATGAGAGGCTGACTTGAACTGTAAACTTCCACAATAAATAAATAAAGAGTACACTCAAGATACTCTATCCACTTCCCTGTCGGGAGAGGAACCAGCTCAGTTGAGACCTGCTCTAGACAGGAGGCAAGGAGCAAAGCTGGTGGGAGAGAAGGCCTTCAGGTTGCAGCCAGCCCTGAGCCAGGTGGCCTGGGCCGCTGGAGGCCAGGCAGGCTCCTGACCGTGATGCAGCCTTCCTGTATCCACTTCTGTGATTTCTGAGCAGCATTTTTTATACAGCAGATTTTATTATTTGCCAGTATGAATCCATCTGTGTTACCCTAAAGGACAGTGGCAATACACACCATTTCATGCATGACTGAATTTTTACAAAGAAGCTGTTATAGATTGAATTGTGTCCCCCCAAAACATGTGTCAACTTGGTTAGGCCATGTTTCCCAGTATTGTGTGGTTGATCACCATTTTGTGGTCTGATGTGATTATCCTACGTGTTGTAAAGCCTAACCTCTATGATGTTAATGAGGCAGGATTAGAGGCAATTATATTAATGAGACAGGGCTCAATCTACAGGATTAGGTTCTGTCTTGAGTAAGTCTCTTTGAAGATATAAAAGAAAGAATCCAGCAGAGACGAGAGGGACTTCATGACACCAAAAAAGAAGTGCCAAGAGTGGAGTGCATCCTTTGGACCCCGGGGTCCCTAAGCTGAGAATCCTAGACCAGGAGAACATTGATGACAAGGACCTTCCCCCAGAACTGACAGAGAGAGAAAGCCTTCCCTGGGACTGGTGCCCTGAATTCAACTTCTAGCCTCCTAGAGTGTGAGAGGATAAACTGATATTTGTTAAGGCCATCTACTTGTGGTATTTCTGTTGTAGCAGCACTAGCTAAATAAGACACAAGGCTATCAAATATGACTAGTGAAACTCAGATTAGGAATGGAGAAGCTTAATTCAGAGCATTAAAAAAAGGATGGGGTACTCATTTTATGACTAAAACCTGGAGAAACACACTGCCATCAAGTCCATTCGACTCAGAGCAACCCTACAGGACAGAGGAGAACTGCCCCATAGAGTTTCCGAGGCTATAATCTTTACAGAAGCAGACTGCCACACCTTTCTCTGTGGAGTGGCTGGTGGGTTCAAACTGCCAACTTTTTGGTTAGCAGTTTGAAAGCTTTAACCACAGTGCTGCCAGGGCTCCTAAAACCTGGAGACTGACTGCTAAATAGCTAGATAGTAGCTAGATGTCTGTCGTTTGTCATACTGTGGTGGCTTGTGTGTTCCTACCAGTATTTCAAATACCAGCAGGGTCACTAATGGTGGACAGGTTTCAGTGGAGCTTCCAGACTAAGACTAGGAAGAAAAGCCTGGTGATCTACTTCTGAATATTGTTGTTGTTGTTGTTAGGTACCCTCAAGTCAGATCCGACCCATAGCAATCCTATGCAAAACAGAACGAAACACTGCCCAGTCCCGTGCCATCCTTACAATCGTTGTTATGCTTGAGCTCATTGTTGCAGCCACTGTGTCAATCCACCTCATTGAGGGTCTTCCTCTTTTCCACTGACCCTGTACTCTGCCAAGCATGATGTCCTTCTCCAGGGACTGATCCCTCCTGACAACATGTCCAAAGTGTGTAAGACGCAGTCTCGCCATCCTTGCCTCTAAGGAGCACTCTGGTTGTGCTTCTTCTCAGATGGATTTGTTCGTTCTTTTGGCAGTCCACAGTATATTCAATATTCTTCGCCAACACCACAGTTCAAATCCGTAACTCTTCTTCTTCCGTCTTCCTTGTTCATTGTCCAGCTTTCACATGTATATGATGTGACTAAAAATACCATGGCTTGGGTCAGGCTCATCTTAGTCTTCAGGGTGACATTTTTGCTCTTCAACACTTTGAAGAGGTCCTTTGCAGCAGATTTGCCCAATGCAATGCATCTTTTGATTTCTTGACTGCTGCTTCCATGGCTGTTGATTGTGGATCCAAGTAAAACGAAATCCTTGACAACATCAATCTTTTCTCCGTTTATCATGATGTTGCTCATTGGACCAGTTGTGAGGATTTTTGTTTTCCTTATGTTGAGGTGTGATCCATACTGAAGGCTGTGGTCTTTGAGCTTCATTAGTAAGTGCTTCAAGCCCTCTTCACTTTCAGCAAGCAAGGTTGTGTCATCTGCATAACGCAGGTTGTTAATGAGTCTTCCTCCAATCTTGATGCCCCGTTTTTCATATAGTCCGGCTTCTCCTATTATTTGTTCAGCATACAGATTAAAAAGGTATGGTGAAAGAATACAACCCTGATGCACACCTTTCCTGACTTTAAACCAATCAGTATCCCCTTGTTCTGTCTGAACAACTGCCTCTTGACCTATGTAAAGGTTCCTCAAGAGCACAATTAAGTGTTCTGGAATTCTCATTCTTCGCAGTGTTATCCATAGTTTGTTATGATCCACACAGTCAAATGCCTTTGCATAGTCAATAAAACACAGGTAAACATCCTTCTGGTATTCTCTGCTTTCAACCAGGATCCATCTGACATCAGCAATGATATCCCTGGTTCCACATACTCTTCTGAAACCGGCCTGAATTTCTGGCAGTTCCCTGTCGATATACTGCTGCAGCCATTTTTGAAGGATCTTCAGCAGAATTTTGCATGCGTATGATATTAATGATCTTGTTCTATAATTTCCACATTCAGTTGGATCACCTTTCTTGGGAATAGGCATAAATATGGATCTCTTCCAATCAGTTGGCCAGGAAGCTGTCTTCCATATTTCTTGGCATAGATGAGTGAGCACCTCCAGCACAGCATCTGTTTGTTGAAACATCTCAATTGATATTCCATCAATTCCTGGAGCCTTGTTTTTCACCAATGCCTTCAGAGCAGCTTGGACTTCTTCCTTCAGTACTATCGGTTCCTGATCATATGCCACCTCTTGAAATGGTTGAATATCAACGAATTCTTTTTGGTATAATGACTCTGTATTCACTCCATCTTCTTTTGATGCTTCCTGCGTCATTTAATATTTTCCCCATGGAATCCTTTACTATTGCAACTCGAGGCTTGAATTTTTTCTTCAGTTCTTTCAGCTTGAAAAACGTCGAGCGTGTTCTTCCCTTTTGGTTTTCCGTCTCCAGCTCTTTGCACGTGTCATTATAATACTTTATTTTGTCTTCTCGAGAGGCCCTTTGAAATCTTCTGTTCAGTTCTTTTACTTCGTGAATTCTTCCTTTTGCTTTAGTTGCTGTACGCTCAAGAACAAGTTTCAGAGTCTCCTCTGACATCCATCTTGGTCTTTTCTTTCTTTCCTGTCTTTTCAGTGACCTCTTGCTTTCTTCATGGATGATGTCCTTGATGTCACTCCACAACTCATCTGGTCTTCGGTCACTAGTGTTCAATGCGTCAAATCTATTCTTGAGATGGTCTCTAAATTCAGGTGGGATATACTCAAGGTCATATTTTGGCTCTCGTGGACTTGCTCTGGTTTTCTTGAGTTTCAGCTTGAACTTGCATATGGGCAATTGATGGTCTCTTCCACAGTCGGCCCCTGGCCTTGTTCTGACTGATGAGATTGAGCTTTTCCACTGTCTCTTTCCACAGATGTAGTCAATTTGATTTCTGTGTGTTCCATCTGGCGAGGTCCATGTGTATAGACGCCGTTTATGTTGGTAAAAGAAGGTATTTGCAATGAGGAAGTTGTTGGTCTTACAAAATTCTATCATTCGATCTCCGGCATTGTTTCTATCAGCAAGGCCATATTTTCCAACTACTGATCCTTCTTCTTTGTTTCCAACTTTTGCATTCCAATCGCTGGTAATTATCAATGCATCTTGATTGCATGTTCGATCAATTTCAGACTGCAGCAGCTGATAAAAATCTTCTATTTCTTCATGTTTGGCCCTAGTGGTTGGTGCGTTAATGTGAATAATAGTCATATTGACTGGTCTTCCTTGTAGGCGTATGGATATTATCCTGTCACTGACAGCATTGTACTTCAGGATAGATCTTGAAATGTTCTTTTTGACAATGAACGCAACACCATTCCTCATCAAGTTGTCATTCCCAGCATAGTAGACTATATGATTGTCCCATTCAAAATGACCAATACCAGTCCATTTCAGCTCACTAATGCCTAGGGTATTGATGTTTATGCGTTCCATTTCATTTTTACCATTACCAATTTTCCTAGATTCATACTTCGTACATTCCAGGTTCCAATTATTAATGGATGGTTGCAACTCTTTCTTCTCATTTAGAGTCATGCCGCATCAGCAAATGAAGGTCCCGAAAGCTTTACTCCATGCACGTCATTAAGGTCGACTCTACTTTGAGGAGGCAGCTCTTCCCCAGTCGTCTTTTGAATGCCTTCCAACCTGGGGGGCTTATCTTCCAGCACTATACCAGACAATATTCTGCTGCTATTCATAAGGTTTTCACTGGCTAATGCTTTTTGGAAGTAGACTGCTGGGTCCTTCTTCCTAGTCTGTTTTAGTCTGGAAGCTCAGCTGAAACCTGTCCTCCACGGGTGACCCTGCTGGTATCTGAATACCGGTGGCATAGCTTCCAGCATCACAGCAACACACAAGCCCCCACAGTACGACAAACTGACAGACATGTGGGTGTTTTGAATATTACTCAATGAAAACCCTATGGATTACAACAGAACATTGTCTGATAGAGTGCTGGAAGATGAGCCCCCTAGGTTGGAAGTCACTAAACAATAGTCGCAACAGTAGACTCGAGCATACCAATGATCGTGATGATGGCAGGGAATTGGGCGATGTTTGGCTCTGTTGTACATGGGGTCACCATGAGCTGGAGCCAACTTAATGCAACTAACAACAACAGATGAGCACAGACTCATGCAGGGCACTGTATGTGTGCCCTCACCCTCTCTCTCTCTCTTTCTCTCTCTCTCTCACACACACACATGCCTCATATCCTCACCAGGTGACTCTCAGAAGCAGCCCCTGGTGTTTAAGGGCATAATCATCTTGGTGGCCCCTTTGGAAGTCCATATCAGTGACCCCACAGTCTCCTGCCTCCACTTACAGATCTGACTACTTGAGTCAGGAGGGAAAATGAAGACATCGAGGGTAGATGGGGAAGAGAAAGAATAGGCAAAGGAGGGAAGGAAAGACAGAGAAATGGCAGAAGATAGGGCAAAGGGAGCCAGCACTTTCCCTTCTCCCACCTGCCTGCAGAACCTTGGATCCCACCTCCTGGCTGGAGCTGCTGCCCTTCCCTCACGCACCTCAACAGCAATCCCAGCCTAGCCACCAAGCCAAAGACACTCCCATGCAGGCCTCCTCAGCCCCTATGGAGAAATCCTCCTGTGGGCACTCATGCAGGAGTTTAGAAAGTCTGATGCATGCACACATATCTCCACACTTCTCCTTGCATATTTAAAAGTGTGTGTACAAGGATGTATGCCATCACCTGGATAGGGACGCTTTCCTTCCCTTAACCTGCCCTTTGCATGGCCCCACCACCTATTGGCTACATTTCTCTGACGCTCTCTTTCTCTTTCCTTTCCTTCCCTTTTCTCTTTCCCTCTCATGAAGTTATCAGGCCCAATTTCCCAGACTCTGGGTCTCCATCACACCTTGCTGTCCATGCCTTCCTTACCCACGGCATCCCAGCGGTGCTGGCTATTGTTTCAGAGGTGGACAGAGGTTTGGTTGTAATGATCCCAGAAGCAAGGCCACGAGTCAGCCGCACCATGGCAGAGATTGGAGTCATAGACTGCAGTTGGTCAGTATGGCCTCAGATGAGGCATGGAGCGAAGTGAAAGGGCAACATGCAATGGGGAGCAATGGGGACGAAGACTGGTTTTCTGCACTGTGGGCCCAGAGAGAAAAACACACTGTTCCTTCCTAACACTTTAGCTAGATCCTTTCAGAAAATCCTCTCCTCTGTGAAGACCAGGGGAAAGTTTGGAGAGGGGTCAGAAGTACTAACAAACATTATAAGGAGCTGAAAAATTAGAACCATGTCAGAAAGGCAAAAGGAATAGAGATTTTCAGTCAAGCAAAGATTCCTCTGAGAGGCACCAGCTCTGCTGTCAAATACAGCCTGCCTTGTCAAATATGGCCTGTGGGTTCCTCTACAATAGGTGCTAAATATCTGATTTGTAAAAGTTTCCATAGCTTTGCTTACTAGAAAATTAAATACCTTTTCATATATTTGTTGGTAATTAGTATTTTTCTTCTGCAAATTGGCTGTAATAATTCTTTATCTTTCTCTAATCTCCCATTTTGTTATTTGTCTTTCAACATGTTTAGAATATTGTGGTTTTTGTTGTTGTTGTTTTGGGAGGGAACAAGGGATGTTTTCCCCTATACAGACCTATATTAGTTAGAATTCTTTTAGTTGTTAAAGAAAATGCCACCCCCATCTCCTATTTAAACTTAATTCTTAAACCTCCCCAGAAACTAAAAACCTGTGATAAGGACTGGTCTGGGAAAAGTTTAAATAACTAACCTATAGAACGCAGACATGCAAACTAAAGAAACCAGTCCAAGCCACCTCCTGCCAATTAAGTGAATGCCAACCAATCATTTCAAGTTTCTCCCTTGGAACACCCCCTAACAGTCTGTACTGTCTATAAGCTGACCACAATCATAATGTGATGAGCTTATCTCTCCAGAGGCATTTTTTTCTGCCCAGTGAAACCTCTGAACTCTGAATTATTGTTCAGATTTTTCTTTCAACAGAGTGCAAGCAATAGGCAAAGGCAAAGCAGAACAGCCCAGCCTCGGGAAGGGCAAGCATAGGGTGTTCCCAGACCCAGGTAACGGTCATGCTCCACAGGGTATCACCACTTTGAGTCCCTGTGTCCCTCAGCTCAAGATTCACATTCCTCATTTCGGGGACAAAGAGTCTGAGTGGCCAAGCAGGAGCCTGGATTGGAAGGGACAGGCCCAAAAAGGACGATCACGGTGCGGTTTGCGTTCCAAGACAGAAAGGGTGCTGGGAGCAGAGACAACTGAGGCTTTAATACACATTGTTTAATGTTTCGGTAGTCAGGTTATTTATAATATTTGCCTTAAGCTGTCTGGCTTTTATGATATTTTTAAAAAGCATTCTTCATCTCAAGATCGTACTTTTTGAAAATGATCCACTTATTGTAGTACTTCTGAGTTTTTTTTTTATTTGATTCTTCATCCCATCTGGATTTTATTTTGATTTATAGAAAGTGGTAGGGGGGTCCAGTTTTTTTTTTTTTCCTCAATCTCAAGCATGAAAGCCCACACCATGTATTAAATATCCAGTTTTTCTTTACTTATCGAAATTGCCACCTTCCACTTGTTTCTCCCTTATATATTGGTTCCTTTTATAAAGACCTAAGTCATTTTCTGATCATAAGCTGTTACTCTATGGATGAGTCTCTGTTACAGGAGGCAGCTGCAGCTTATGTTTGAGCACAGAAGGGGATAGAGTCAAGGGCAGAGCCTGTCTGCCCACTGGAACCCAGGGAAGGTCCAGAGCTCAGAAACAAATAGAAACATGAGGCAGGGATAAAAGAAGAACTGAAAACAAGAAATTTAGTGAAACCCTGTAGAGCCAAACCCAAACACATGCGCACACACAAATGTGTACACATATACGCACATGCCTGGTACATAAGCTCACACAGACACACAAGCACACGCATGCATGCAAGCACACATCCATGCACGCGCACACACACACACAAACCCAGACACAAACCTCGACACACGTACAGATACACCTGCCCCACTGCACAGAACTTCCAGCAGCCAGGCATTCAGGGAAATAGGACAGAAAAGATAAAAGAAATTTAAAAATTAACCCTATTATTAATAGAGGTTCTAGGAAGAGAGAACTTAGAAAATTAATAGGTGAAAAATATTTTTTTTAATTTAAAAAGTAAAGTTTCCAGGGTTGTGTTCAGAAGTTTCCTAGCGAAAAGGGCCAGCCAAGGGTCTAAAAAAGCAAATAAAAATTGAGACAAAATACTGGGAAATTTCAGAACATCAGGAACAAAGGAAAGATCCTCAGACTTCCAGCAAGAAATAAACAAGTTACTCTCAAAGAAATGAGAATCAGACAGAGATAACTTTGCTCTTCATTAACATGACGCTAGAAAACAAAAGAATGATGGCTTTAAATTTCTGAGGCACAATATCCTTAACCTGAAATTTTATACCAAACCAAGTTTTGAAAGGTGAGGGTAAAACAATGCCATGTTCAGACTTAAAATGACTCATAAAGCTTATGTAGGAACATAGCCACTCTTAGGAAATTAGTAAAGGATGCACTCTAGAAAAACAAGAGTAGATCCTACCCAGGAGAATAAGGAATCAGAGTCCCAACATGACAATCATATGTGGGTATGAAGATTAATCTAGATTGTCACAGCAGGGTGGATACTTTAAAAAGGAAGCATGTGAAAGAAAATGGGAATTTGAGACATCTGATTCTATTTTTGAGAATTTGGAGGAAACATAAGGCTGCACTAAAGGCAGACAGTTTAAGGGGGAAAAAAACAATCAGGATGCAAGAACTAAGCAACATAGTACTTATAGACGCTTCTGGAAAAAATTCTGGAGATGAAATGCAACCAACAAATACCAAACCAAACCCGTTGCCATCAAGGAGATTCCAACTCAATAGCAACCCTATAGGACACAGTAGAACTCCCCCATAGGGTTTCCAAGGAGTGCATGGTGGATTCGAACTGCCGACCTTTTGGTTAGCGGCTGTAACTGCTATGCCACCAGGGTTTCCAACCAACCAGTAGAGAAGTTAAAATGGAGTGCATACCACAAAGACAAGTGATAAGACTGAAATCCATACGATTTTAGAATTATGGAATCCATGCTGAAGGCTGTGGTCTTTGATCTTCATCAGTAAATACTTTAAGTCCTCTTCACTTTCAGCAAGCAAGGTTGTGTCATCTGCATAATGCAAGTTGTTAATGAGTCTTTCTCCAATCCTGATGCCCCATTCTTCTTCACATAGTCCAGCTTTTCGAATTATTTGCTCTGCACACAGATTAAATAAGCATGGTGAAAGGATACAACCCTGATGCACACTTTTCCTGACTTTAAACCATGCAGTATCCCCTTGTTCTGTTTGAACTACTGCCTCTTGATCCATGTACAGGTTCCTCATGAGCACAATTAAGTGTTCTGGAATTCCTATTCTTCACAATGCTATCCATTTGTTATGATCTACACAGTTGAACACATTTGCATAGTCAATAAAACACAGGTAAACATCTTTCTGGTATTCTCTGCTTTCAGCCAGGATCCATCTGACATCAGTAATGATATCCGTGGTTCCATGTTCTTTTTTGAATCCGGCCTGAATTTCTGGCAGTTCCCTGTCCATATACTGCTGCAGCTCCTTTTGAATGATCTTCAGTGAAATTTTACTTACATGTAATATTAATGATATTATTTGATAATTTCTGCATTTGGTGGGATCACCTTTCTTGGTAATAGGCATAAATATAGATCTCTTCTAGTTAGTTGACCACGTACCCGTCTTCCAAATTTCTTGGCATAGACTAGTGAGTACTTCCAGTGCTGCATCCGTTGTTGAAACATCTCAGTACGTATTCTGTCAATTCCTAGAGTCTTGTTTTTTGCCAATGCCTTCATTGCAGCTCAGAGTTCTTCCTTCAGCACCATTGATTCCTGCTCATATGGTACCTCCTGAAATGGTTGAACATCAACCAATTCCTTTTGCTATAGTGACTCTATGTATTCCTTCCATCTTCTTTTGATGCTTCGTGCATTATTTAATATTTTCCCCATAAAATCCTTCAGTATTGCAACTCGAGGCTTGAAATTTTTCTTCATTTCTTTCAGCTTGAGAAATGCTGAGTGTGTTCTTCCCTTTAGGTTTTCTATCTCCAGGTCTTTGCACATGTCATCACACTTCACTTTGTCTTCTTGAGCCACCATTTGAAATCTTCTGTTTAGCTCTTTTAATGCATCATTTTTCCCTTTTGCTTTAGCTACTCAACATTCAAGAGCAAGTTTCAGAGTCTCTCCTGATATCCATTTTGGTCTTTTCTTAATGGCCTCTTGCTTTCCTCATGTATGATGTCCTTGATATAATTCCACAACTCATCTGGCCTTCAGTCATTAGTATTCAATGCGTCAAGTCTATTCTTGAGATGGTCTCTAAATTCAGGTGGGATGTACTCAAGGCCATACTTTGGCTCTCATGGACTTGTTCTAATTTTCTTCAGTTTCAGCTTGAACTTCCATACGAGCAATTGATGGTCTGTTCCACAGTTGGCCCGGCCTCTTTCTGACTGATGATATCAAGCTTTTCTGTAGTCTCTTTCTGCAGATGTAGTCATGATAAATGGAGAAAAGGCTGAAGTTGTCAAGGACTTCATTTTACTTGGATTCACAATCAACACTCATGGAAACAGCAGTCAAAAAATCAAAAGACACATTGCATTGGGCAAATCTGCTGCAAAAGATCTCTTTAAAGTGTTGAAAAGCAAAGATGTCACCTTGAAGACAAGGTGCATCTGACCCAAACCATGGTGTTTTCAATTGCCTCATATGCATGTGAAAGCTGGACAATGAATAAGGAAGACCGAAGAAGAATTGATGCCTTTGAATTGTGGTGTTGGAGAAGAATGTTGAGTATACCATCAACTGCCAAAAGAAAGAAAAAATCTGTCCTATAAGAAGTACAACCAGAATGCTCCTCAGAAGCAAGGATGGCAAAACTGCGTTTTACATACTTTGGACATGTTATCAGGAGGGATCGGTCCCTGGAGAAGGACATCATGCTTGGTAAGGTAGAAGGTCAGCAAAAAGGCGAAGACCTTCCATGAGATGGATTGACATAGTGGCTGCAACAATGGGCTCAAGCATAGCAACAAGTGTGAGGATGGTGCAGGACCAGGCAGTGTTTCTTTTTTTTGTGCATGGGGTCGCTATGAATTGGAACCGACTTGATGGCACCTAACAACAACAACTATGGAAATATTGTTCATAAAAGTAAGAAGTCATATAAGCCATATTTCAGTAAAAAAAAACAAAAAAAAACACTATAACAGAAAGTAGGAATGGAAAGTTAGAGAATGAGATGAGAGTTACTGGTTTTTTATTATTGTTCACAATAGGAAGTTAGTAATAGCAGCTTAAAATAGGAGCTTGCAGTGAGAAACCATCTAAGATGCTCCACTGGTCTCACCCTATCTGCAGCAAGGGAGAATGAAGAAAACCAAGACACAAAGGAAAGATTAGTCCAAAGGACTAATGGACCACAACTACCACAGCCTCCACCAGACTGAGTCTAGCACAACTAGATGGTGTCTGGCTACCACCACTGACTGCTCTGACAGGGATCACAATAGAGGATCTCAGACAGAGCTGGAGAAAAATGTAGAACAAAACTCTAGCTCACAAAAAAAGACCAGGCTTACTGGCCTGACAGAGACTGGAAAAACTCTAACAGTATGGGCCCTGGACACACTTTTACCTCAGTAATGAAGTCACTCCTGGGGTTTACCCTTCAGCCAAAGAGTAGAAGGGCCCATAAAACAAAATGAGACTAAAGGGGCACACCAGCCCAGGGTAAGGACTAGAAGACAGGAGGGGCAGGAAAGCTGGTAATAGGGAGCCCAAGGTTAACAAATCATGGGGTGGGTGACCAAAGTCACAAAACAGTATGTATACTAGTTGTTTAATGAGAAGCTAGTTTGTTCTCTAAACCTTCACCTACAGTACAATTAAAAAAAAAACAAAAAACTCAGAGAACACAGCCACAGTGGAAAATAGTTTGAAGATTCCTCAAAAAGTTAAACATAGAACTACCATACCCAAAAACCCAGTGCCCTCAAACTGGGCACTACCGAACTACCATAAAAAAAAAAAACCATACAGCCCAGAAATTCCACTCATGGGTATATACCCAAAATACTTGTAAACAAGGACTCAAATACATGCTTGTACACCAGTGTTCATTACAGCACTATTACAATGGCCAGAGGGAGGAAACAACCCAAGTGCCCATCAACAGAGGAATGGATAAAAAAAACGTGGTACACACAATGGAATATTACTCAGCCGTAAAGAGAAATAAAGTCCTGATGCACGCAACCACATGGATGAAGATTGAAAACATTATGCTGAGTGAGTAAGTAGGACACAAAAGGACAAATATTGTATAATGTCACTCATTTGAAATATCTAGAATAGGCAAATGCCTAGAGACAAAAGTTTATTAGTGGTTACCAGGGGCTGGGGGAGAAGGGAATTGGAGTTATTGCTGAAGGAGTGTTGAGTTTCTGTTTGAAGTGATGAAAAACTTGTGGAAACGGATAGTGTAGATAGTGGTAATGGCAGCACAACACAGTGAATGTAATTAATGTCACTGAATTGTACACTCAAACGTTAAGACGGAAATATTTTTGTTGTGTATATTTCAATGAAAAAAATGTTTTTAAGTTTTTAATAATTGGAGCATGCAAGAAGTTCAAACCACCAACCTTTTGGCTAGTAGTCAAGTACTTACCCATTTGCGCCACCTAATTTTTTTTTTTAAGGAGATATGTGTATATATATATATTTGTATGTACCTCGATTTTTTTAAATGCCCTTACCTTCATCTTAAATAAGATATTAAAGAAATTGTTTTAAAACTAATAGCTGCTGTGGTCAAGAAATATTTATCTGAGTTCAGTATTTCTATTAGCTTTTACTTTGTTTTTTTTTTCTATTAAACTCAAACTAAGTCAAACAGTTTTCTTTTTTAAAGTATGCATTGTATGATCTTATTTTTATAAAAACTGTTTCTTCTATCCAACAATTTTTTCTACCTACCTACGTATTTATGGAGCCCTGGTGGCACAGTGGTTAAGAGCTATCTTGAGCTACAGCTGCTAACCAAAAGGTCTGCAGTTCGAATCCACCAGCCGCTCCTTGGAAACCCTATGGGGCAGTTCTGCTCTATCCTATAGGGTCGCCATGAGTAGGAATTGACTGGACAGCAATGGGGTTTTACCTATTTACATGTTAGAGACCTGTTTGGATTTATGTATATCTAATATTAATCAATGGTTACTTATAAGCAATAAGATTGAGAGTAAGTTTTGACTTGCTTCTTTATAATTTCCCACATTAAAAAACAGTAAGCATATGCTATTTTTATAAAGCAATAAAGTCATTAAAACGAAATGCAAGTGCTAACAAAAAGGAATGGGTCTAGATGAAATTGAATTCAAGGCAAAACAACATTAAATTGGACAAGGAGTTATTTTCTACTGATAAAAGATTATAATCCTCTGAGAAAAAAGAACAGTAATTTTTATGCACATAACAACATGATTTTTGTCTATTTTTTTCAGGTAAGTTAGGCTGTAAGATGATCTAAGTAACACATAAACATTTATTCTCTGATACATATAGAACTCACTAAGGAGTCCTGGTGACTCAATGGTTAAGCATTCAACTGCTCAGGAAAGGTTAGCAGTTCGAATCCACCCAGTGGCTCCATGGGACAAAAACCTGAAGATCTGCTTCTATAATTATTACAGCCTAGAAAACTCTACGGGGCAGTTCTGCTCTGTCACATGGGGTCATTCTGAGTCAAAATTGACTCCACAACACCTAACAACAACAACATAGAACTCGCTGACTCGCTACAACTCCTATCCCCAAAATAGTTTTCAAACACTCCTGGAGCTTTTAGAAATTTTACCATTTATTTGGCCACAGAGCTAATCCCAATATATTCCAAGTGTGTTTCTATATAACTGTAAAAAACAAATCTGAGAAGATATTCATCAAAGAGGTTACTTCTGGGGAGGAAAGAGGAATTAATATGGGAAGAGATGGAGGAACACAGTTTTTCATTTTTATTCCATATACTTTTTACATTAAATTGTTTACCCTAGAATTTTGTCCATATTACTGGAGAAATTATTAAATAAGCAATAACATTTATGTTTTTATCATTTGACTTAATAGTGGGGTAAAAACTTTAAATAGATTTCCTAACAATGACTAATCCTCCCTTCTTAGAATAATTCCATCTGCTCGAGTTGCACTCTTCACTTAATGGTCCCACTAAATTCTATTTGCTAATATTTTACTAGGATTTTTGCATCAATATTATGCACTGGGTTTTTTTTTATTACGGTTGAGATTGGTCTGTTGTTCTCTTTTTACGTGCTATTTCCATTAGATCTTTGTCTTTAAAAAAGAATTGAACACGTTTCACTTTCCATTATAATCTGGAATAGTCCAGACAGCATCGGGATGAGGCAGTGCTTGATAGTGATTGAG
The DNA here is from genome assembly GCF_024166365.1 of Elephas maximus indicus. Classification (NCBI taxonomy): domain Eukaryota; kingdom Metazoa; phylum Chordata; class Mammalia; order Proboscidea; family Elephantidae; genus Elephas; species Elephas maximus. The sequence goes on along the minus strand of NC_064841.1, from coordinate 56,677,131 downwards.
TGCCGCCTTTGGAGGCAGACTGCCTGGATTTGCGTTTGACTTGATCTGTCACTTTTTAGCCATATGACATTGGGAAGTTATTTAACCATTTTGTACAACAGTGTCTTTATTTGTCAAAATTGGTGTGATGATGACAATATTTCATGTTACTGTAAGAATTCATACAAAGTATGTAGTAAGTTTACTTTTATTACTATACAGCCCTTAAGTCCCTATGTCCCTGAGTGACACAAATGGTTAAGCACTCGACTACTAGCCAAAAGGTTGGTGGTTCAAACCCAACCAGAGGCGACTCGGAAGACAGGCCTGGCGATCTTCCAAATGATCACAGCCTCAAAGACCCTATGGTGTACATTTCTAGTCTGACACACATGGGGTCACCATGAATCAGAATCAAATCGACAGCAACTAACCATAAGTGTTTGTAAGAATTTACATGAATTCACGTTCATGGCATTTTATGGTCCAGGTCCTTTGTTGGAGAATATCTCTTTGAAACTTTTCTATTTATCAATAGTGACACATGTAGTTTGAACTGTTACATGACATTACCTGACTACACCACTACTATAGGAGGCCTGGTTGCACAGTGGTTAGGAGCTCAACTGCTAACCAAAAGGTTAGCAGTTCAAATCCACCAGCCGCTCCTTGTAAACCCTATGGGGCAGTTCTACTCTCTCCTATAGGGTCTCTATGAGTCAGAATTGACTTGATGGCAACAGGTTCAGTTTGGTTTCATACCTAAGAGTTAAATTGCTATGTCTTAGTATATGTGTCTACCACCCATCTGTCAGTGTGTCATACCATGATGGCTTGGCGTATAACTGTGATGCTGGAAGATATAGCATCAGCATCTCAAGTTAACAGCAGGGTCACTCATGGTGGACAAGTTTCAGTGGAGTTACTAGATTAAAACAGACTAGGAAGAAAGACCTACTTTCAAAAATTAGACAATGAAAACCTTATGGATCATAGCAGAACATTGACTCCACTGCTTTGGATACATCATCAGGAAGTATCAATCACTGGAGGTGGACATCTCGTCTGGTGAAGTGGAGGGCCAGTGAGGGCAAGGGAGACCCTTGGTGAGATGGATTGGCACAGTGGTCGAAAGGACAGACTCAAGCATGTCAGCAATTGTGAGGATGATACAGAACTGAGCAACATTTCATTCTATTGTAAGTAAGGTCACCATGAGTCAGAGTCAATCCAATGGCAGCTATCTATGTCCATCCATCCATCTATCTAGCATCTGTGTATTCTCAACTTTAGGAGATGTATTTCTAAACTCTTCTCAAAGTGTTAACTCTGTTTTTCTTTTTATAGTTCTCTGTATATGCTATTATCTTTATTAATTCTTTCCTCCCTTCGTTCACTTAATTGCTCTTCTTTTTGACTTCCAGAATTTAATGTTTTAGGATTACATTCCAAGTCACATTTGTCCAGCTATTATCCACACTTTATTTCTCAGTTGATTGGATTATGTCTACAAGTAGATTTTTCAAGAAGAGAACATGGGCGATATATTTTTCTTAACTCTGGAGACCCCTCCTCTATGTTCCTGAGGTATTAGAGCAGCTGACTGTGCCCTCCTCAGAGGTCTGAGCTCCAGCTCTGTGGGACCCTCCTTCAAGTTCCTACAGTGTGATAATAGTAATCTCTTCTTTCGTCTGCCCCAATATAGGGGTGGTAGATATTTCCTAGAGTTATTACTGTCTTTTATTTTTGCTATTTCAGCCCCCCAACACCTATATAACTAATTCCCCATATTAAATTCCTTCTATTGAAATATTTTTTGTGTTTTGTATTTTTCTGACTAAACCGCGATCATGAATTGAAGAAATACTTGTGGAATACATATCCTCTTTCAATATCCATCTTGTCTGACATATTCTTTGAAATTTGTGGCATGAAATTAAAGCCTTTTCAAGTTTTGCCTGAAATAACATTTTCTTCTCTACTTCTGTTTGTTTTAAAACATATTTCAGCAAGTGGGCTCTTTAATGTAGAGAAAAAGAGAATAGAAGAAAATACACTGAAATATTAAAGGTATTATCTCTGGGTGATAGACTTTCTTTTGTGTTTTTCAGACTTTTACAATAGGCATATATTGCTTTTATAATCAAGGGCTGAGGTGTTTAAAACCCTTCCATAGTAATTTTTGGAAAAAGCTACCCAATTAAAACAATAAGCAGGTATCTGCTGGACCCTGATCACCCGCCGTACAAACCACATATAGGTCACTGCCCTTTGTGTATTCACTTTACCCATCTGCAAAAGGAAGGTGTCTCTTTCTCCCAGGGATGTTAGGAGGACAAATGTTCCAAAAAAGCAAAACATACCTGAAAGTATTTTTCACGCTGCGGAAGAAATGTGATGGTTTTATAAAAAAGAATCACAGCGGCCAGTGAGGGTATTTTAAAGTCCCTAAACAACATCCTTTCTGCAAATAGTAGGTACGAAGCCACCAAATTAACATGAGGGCAGACTTCTTCAGGACCTAATATACATGTTCACTACCGAAAAGAACTCACGAAAAAGTCACATCTGTCTCCAGAACCTGGGCTCACAACCAGCCTGACCAGCATTGCCTCGTCTCGGAACGTGAAGTGTTTGACGTTCTCTGTGATCGATGCGTTTGGCCTGCCTGGGAGGCACTCGGGCGCAGGCAGCGTTGGGCTTGGTTTTCCAAAGTTAAACTAAGATTGAGGAGGAAACCCTCAAAGAGGCTGCTGCCACAGCGACCTGAACTATTACAACTCCCTGCACAAGGAGTGCTATTTTTACACAAACATGAGCTCCTCTGGCTAGAGATTGCTCAAGCAGACAGAAGGAAGACAACATTCATTCAGTGTTTGCCTGGGGTAATATGCATGAACATGTCTCCAAACAGCTCCATAGTGCTTGTTCTGCTCTGTGAGTAGCCCGGTTTGCCTTTTTCTGGGATCATCTCTGTGATACAGAATCTATCCTGCATTTTTCAAGATTCTTACCCCTTCTCCCCCCATATCAAAGGATACTTTTACACATCTTTCGGGGATAACCGACTTATATAAAAGGGACCCTCACCCCCGCCCAAGGCATTTCTCTCACTTTTTTCAGCGCGGTAGTGCACTGAGCACAAGGATTGGGACAGTACTGTCGGAGACTGGGGCTCCCTTCGCAGTGCTACTCACTAGCTTGTGAACTGAGACCGGTGACTTCATTTCTCTCTCTGCCAAAGCGGGTATGAGAATCATCCTATCCTAAAGTGAAATTGGGAGGCTTGTTATGCATATGTGTTAAGTATTTAAAAGGCAAATTATATCAACAAAAGAGTGAGTAACTTTGGAACTAAAGGAGAGTGAAAACATGCATGAGCCCAGCTATATTCACAGAAGGAAGAATCTTATTTCACTTTGGTTTGGAAATCTGGAGTGAGAGTCAGAGGACTTAGTAAGGAGGCCAGTGAGAGAGCTGGCAGCTTGTAAATGTAACTCAGCAGAGTGGCTACACCCCAGAGAATAGTCTCTCAGGACCTGGTGGGAATATTCAAATGCAGAATTTCAAAAACTTCTTCCGCTTTGAGTCAGAACAACAAATGGCACAACCATCCCTAAATAGAAGTTATAAGCAGATAACAAGCCTTTGTCCTTGTCATCAGCCTCATTTATTGGGAAAACGAATGTATTAAAGAAAACCTTTTCTTGTTCCCAGGTGGGATCCCAATGCGCAAAATTAAGCTTTGTGGCTGCTTCCTCAGAGACCATCCCTTGTAGTGCATATTCTAGTTCTATTTTTAATCCCTATTTTAGGCTTTCTCATATACAAGGTAACACTCATATAAACAGCGGAGATATATCTACATTCAGCTATGCCTTCATTTGTTCCTATTTCAAATGTTTCTACATTTCCCAATCAATTCCTTTTGCATCTAAGGATTTCATTTTTCTTGAACCAACAATCAATGTCCATGGAAGCAGAAGTTAAGAAATCAAACGATATATTGTATTGGGCAAATCTGCTGCAAAAGACCGCTTTAAAGTGTTAAAAAGCAAAGATGTCATTTTGGTGATTAAGGTGAGTCTGGCCCAAGTCATGGTTTTTTTTAGTCAACTCATATGTATAGGAAAGCTGGATGATAAATAAGGAAGACCGAAGAAGAACTGACACATTCAAATTGTCGTATTGGTGAAAAATATTGAGTATACCATGGACTGCCAGAAGATCAAACAAATCTGTCTGAGGAAGGACAGCCAGAATGGTCCTTAGAAGCAAGGATGGAGAGATTTTGTCTTGCTCAGTTCGGACATGTAATCAGGAGGGACCAATCGCTGGAGAAAGACATCATGCTTGGTAAAGAAGAGGGTCAGCAAAAAAGAGGGAAACCCTCCATAAGATGGATTAACACAGTGGCTGCAAGAATAGGCTCAAACATAGCAATGATTGTGAGGATAGCAAAGGAGTAGGCAATATTTTGTTCTGTTATGCATGGGGTCGCCATGAGTCTGAGCCAACTCAATGGCCCCTAACAACAAATATCTTATGTGATCAGGCTAGAGAGGTGGACTTGCCTGGTGATAATGAAAACGAAGCAAGAAAAAACTAGACACTAGGGAAACTACTATCATCGTACCTTTTAAGGCATTGCTAGGTTCACAAGTAAGCATTAAAAGCCACCAAAAAAAAAAAAAAGCGTGAGCAAGGAGGTTAGGGGGAGGATGGTTAGAAAAACACAAAAAAAGAACAGTGACGTGAAATGAGAATAGTGAGCAGTAAGCAAACTTCTAAAACAGGTTTTGCTCTGGAGGTAGCATCTGCTCGTGGAGTCTACCACAAAGTAGAAGAGATGAACCTTAAACTCACCAATAAGCTAGGGCCCTCAAAGGAGAAATTAAACTTAAAATCAAGATGGCACAATCAAGATGGTCAATCCATCCCTTTTGTCTCTAAGGATTTCATTTCTCTTGGACCAACAAACAATCATAAACATTTTTCTTGGAACAAACAATCATAGTCCTATAGTATGTTCTGATCAACAGAATGCGTTGGAAGTGACACTGTGTGACCTCTTAGCCCAGGCCTCAGGTGGCCTTGCAGCTTCCATTGTTATCTTCTTGGAATGCTTCCTTGAATTAGACACAGCAGCTGAAAAAGCAATTATGAACAGATATGAAAAACATTATCCAGAATTACAGCATGGAGAGCAAGGAGTTGGAAAGAGAAGACTTCCAGGTTACTGAGGTCATGGTGCCCACCTAATTAATCTGAATCTTCCCACACTGCTCCAACAAACAATACTGTTCAATAAGAAGGGCAAATAAAACAGCACAAACTCCACACTATCAACATAATTAGAAGACAAAAAACATTACTAATTTCAAACGGCCTGTATGTGGAAGAAGAAACACCAGTTTCCAGAACAGCTATATCTCAAGTTCCTACCATAAGCCCTTGTGGAGAGTAAGGGTATCTCCACACATGAGAAAATAAAAGGAGCAGGAGGTTAAGATTTACCTAAAAGCACCCTCAGAAAGAGAAACTGCACCCCAAGAGTGAAAATACTGGAAGATTTCTAGTACATCAGAGCACTGACTTCAAGAAAGGGACTGAAAAGTGTGCAGGAACTGAGGTGGCAGTCTCAGAAAAGTACCACTTCTAGGGGAGAAGAGACTTAAGAAGAGAGGGATGTCCTTTGGAGACTTGGTGGTGAAGGGAAAAAGAAACTACAGGGGAAAATACAGGATCTTCAAAGGCAAAACAGAACCAACAGTTGAAGGACACAAAACCATAACTCCCTCAGCAAAGCCATCCGCTATTAAAGAAAAAAAGGCGGGGGGGGGGGCAGTTTCTTACATATCTAATTTGCTACATAGAAGATGGTTCTCTTGAACTAGGGATTTTCTGTAGTATGGATATAACAATTTCTCCTATCTATACACATAACCCTTTGCAATATGACTTTGCATTCTATTTCTTCTCCCCCTTGAATTTGGGGTGGTCCTATGGTATGTTTTGATGAACAGAATGCAGTAGAAGTGACACTGTGTGACTTCTCAGTCCAGGCTCAGGTGGCCTTGCAGCTTCCACTGTTACTTTCTTGGAACACTTCCTTGAGGATGAAAGGCTACATGGACAGAGACCCAGCTATCCATCCAAGTCAAGCCCAGTCACTCACCAACCCAACAGCTGCATGAATGAGCCCAGGTAAGACAGCTGAATAACCACCTAGCCAATACACACTCTGAAGCTACTAAGTTTTTGTTTTAAGCCAATAAGTTTTAGATTGATTTTTATACAGCAATAGACAACTAACACACACATAACAAATAATGAACCCTGACCCTAAAATGCATAGATATAAGCAGTCTTCATCTAAATAAAGCTACCTAAAGGGGGGAAAAGAAACCCAGAAAGAATCAAAGCATTTCACCTAATGAACAGCTCCCCTCCAAGAAGATTGTAACATAATACTCCAAACAGAAGTAAATATTCTCAGATAAGCATTTGGGGATATGAAGAACAGCTTTAATGAGTTTTTTTTTTTTTTTTAAGGACCCCAAACAGGAAGAAATAAAATGAAAGTTGATTGAACTGAAGAAAAAAACTATAGCAAAAGACAAAATCATGTCAGAAATGGAGTCCTGGTGATGTAGTAGTCAAAAGCTCAGCTGCTAACCAAAAGGTTCAGTAGTTTGAATCCACCAGCAGCTCCTTGGAAACCCTATGGGGCAGTTCTACTCTGTCTTACAGGATCACTGCGATGGTAGTGGGTTTTGTTTTGTTTTGTTTTTTTAAGGAAGAATAAACTCAATTGAAAATTTACTGAGGGGCATTAAAACAACAAAGAGAATGACAATAAGATTAAAAGAAGATGATAATGGTTGAAATGGCAGACAGGAAGAAGAAGATCCAAAATATGCAGAAATACAGTCCTTGAAGGAAGGAAAAAGAGAGAAAGAAGTAGTGAAGGACTAGAAGAAAGAGAAGGACCAGAAAAAGAAAGAGAAGTAGTTAAAAAAAAAAAAAAAAAGGAGGAGAAGTTAAACTGAAAGAGGAAAAGGAGGCAGAAGGAGGAAGTGGAAACGCAGAAGAAAACTTGAATAGAACTGATATATAAACTATAATCCAAGAAAACATTCTTGAAGTAAATGACCTGAATCTACATATTGAAAAGGTTAACCTCATACCTGGGGAAAAAATAAACAACTCAGAGCGCCATTAACCAATTGCTATGCCCTGGTGGCGTAGTGGTTAAGTGCCACAGCTGCTAACCAAAGGGTCGGCAGTTCAAATCCACCAGGCGTTCCTTGGAAACTCTGTGGGGCAGTTCTACTCTGTCCTATCAGGTCGCTATGAGTCGGAATTGACTCGACGGCACTGGGTTTGGTTTTTGTTTGATTGATGAAGTTTTAATAGTCAGTTTGAAAATTGGGCAGCACATCATTTAATGAGTAAATCAGTGCTCTGATTAATTAAAATTTTCAAAGTGCTTATATATGATTTTATCAGGGAACTTTGAAAAAAGGATTTTGTGATTGGTTCACAATTATGTCAGAATACATAAATCTTATAAGAGAGCAGTATGTGTTCAAATTATCAAAGCTTAAATAGAAACCTTGCTAAAACAATGACAAGATGGTTGAAAGACCTCTAGAGACTTGGAAACAGGACATGTTCATTAATCTTCCATTCTTTCTGAAAAAATAAATTTCAAGTGTTTCAATGAGCCTGATCACCTAAATACAATTATGTGAAACGAGGCAAGCTACTTCTAAAGGTTAGCTATAGTTTAAGGTATAGCTATAGGCATTAAAGATTATATATGTTTATGATTATACAGCACATAGGTTTCTAACATTCAATAAGATGACCTTTAGAACTCTCTCTGCTCTCATAAAGCAAAAATTATAAATTTATTTCACATTGACATACCCTAGTAAAACTATCGGACTTTAAAGATAAAGTAAACAACTCTCAGGTCCTCCAGACAAAAAGATCAAATAACTTGCAAGGGCAAGAAAATTAGATTGCTATCTAAAATGCAACATAAAAGCAAGGCAAAAATGGAGCAACGTTTTTTAAGAAATACTAGGAAAGATCTGTGAACCAAGAAATACACAGAAAAATATTGTGAACCAAGTATGATCCAGGCACACTGTCTTTTAAGATGTAGGCTATAGAAAAACCATCTTAAACATGCAAGAGCTCAAGAGATAATTTACTTAGAAGCCCTTCTTTAGGGGTGTGATAAAGGATGAACTTTTTCCAACCAAGAGATGACTGGAGAAACTTCAGCAAAAAGGCTGATGGTGAGATTGAAAGTTAGAAGCAGGAGGAGCCAGTATGGCACTGTAGACAGAAGTACTATTGCCATCCCTCTGCAACAAAGATCAGAGAAGCTAAGTAAAACAGATACAAATATCAGTCCTGGAACCCTGAGTGTCAAATGAAGGGATAAAGAACTCAACGAAGCACTGAATGGAATAGGAAAGTGAAGGAGAACAGAGAACGAGGAAGGCTGTGGCGTGGATGCCTATTAGCTAACGCAGCAGAGACTCGCCATCTTGGTCCTCAGCCACCAGGAACAGCAGACAGGTAGTATGGGAAGGCAACTTCACAGAGCTCCCAACAGGAGACAGAGCACCTGGTAACCAGGAATACACACTTTCCCACCCCCCATCCTTCTTCCCTCTGCATGGCCTCCACTGCTTTCTGGTGAGCCTCCATCACTAGGCCAGGGAGACACTCAGCCAGAGAGATGCCAGCTCCTCCCTGCTCAGATTTGCCCCACCCCCACTGGCCAGCTCTTTCAATGCCATTTTTTTGTTACTGCCATTGTTTTTTTTGGCTTCTTTTTGTTTCTTCTCTTTCCCCGCCCTCCTTCCTTTCCTTTCCTTTCTCCTGCCCACCTGGCTGCATGTGCCATCTCCGCTCCTTCTTGATGGGCTGTGCCACAATGCCCAGCGGGGGAGCTGCCGGCACATTGGTTCCCTAGTCCACGCCACCCGACTGGCAGGCTCCATCAGCACCCTTTTCTTTTTTGGTTTCTTATCTCTCCCTTCCTTTTCTTTCTCCAGCCCACTGGGCTGTGTGTGCTGTCTCCACCACTTATTGACAGGTTGTGCTACACCACTCAGCTAGAGAGCCACAAGCAGATGTCTTCTCTGGGTCTGCATCACCCCACTGGCAGGCTCCCTCAGTGCTACTTTTATTTCTTTTTTTTTTTCAGTTTCTTATCTCTCTGTCCTTTCTTCTTTCTTCTTTCTCCTTCCCACCTAGCTGCATGTGTTGTCTCCACCCCTTCTTGATGGGCTGTGCCACACCACTCAGCTAGAGAGCCACCAGCAAATGATTTCCCCGGGTTCATGCCACTGTACCAGCAGGCTCCGTAAGTGCCATACTTTATTTTTATTTGTTTGTTTATCCATTCATTCATTCATTCTTTGGCTTCTTATCCCTTTCTTCCTTTTCCTTTCTCACACCAAGCCCCGTGTGCCATCTCTGCACCATCTTGACAGGCTGTGCCAGACCGCTCAGTCACCATTTTATTCACTTTTTCTTTTTCCTTCTGTTTCTCCCTCTTTTTCTTCTTTCCCATACCCACTTAACTCCACACATCACACACACCCCCTTCCCTCCTGCCTATCTGCACAAGACTCTGAGTGCCACACCCCCAAACACCACAGGTGTGGACCACTAAACCCCACCCAGCACTGCTCCCCTAGCCCCACCTGTCAGCCCCACTACATGCCACAAAAGACTGATCCCTGCTCCCCCCCCCCGATGGGACCTGCCTTGCTGCATGCACCACAGCTGAGCAACTGGCCCTGCCCACACAGACAAGGTGGTGAGAGGTATCATGCCCACAGAAGAGCAAACAACAAAGCACACCCAGCCTGCCTGCCCAAACATAACCAAATAAAACAAAAAAGCAGGCCTAAACAAACAAACCTAGAATCAATAAATGAAGGAAATAATTTCCGAATGTTCCAAAGACAGGAGACAATATCAAAACATATTTTTTAAAAAAAGGACAGGATGGCTCCAGAAAGCATCCAAAATAAAGCACTAGACAACTTTCCAGTAGAAGAAAAGGCACTGGAACTACCTGATAAGGAACTCAAAACTCTAATATTCAGGGCTATCCAAGAGATGAAGGAAAACACAGACAAAAATAAGGAAAAAATAGACAAAATCATGGAAAAAACAGGCAAAACAATGGAAAAATTCAGGAAAATAATACAGGAACAAAATGTCAAAATACATAAACAACTACAAATCATACAAAAACAGCAATTAGAAATCCAAAAGGTAAACACACAAGATTTCAGAAACTGACAGTGCAATAGGTGTTAGGAGCAAATTTGAAAAATGGAACAGGATCAGCAAAATTGAAGACAAAAACTTGGATATCACTTTGAGGAAAAATCAGAGAAAAGAACAAAGAAAAATGAAGAAACCCAGAGAACAATGTGGGATACAATCAAAAGCAAAAGTTAATTGTGATGGGTGTTCCAGAACGGGGAAAAAATGGAAAACACAAAGAGGATCATTGAAGATTTGCTGACAGAAATATCATGAAAGATGAGAACCTGACCATCCAAGGAGCTCAACAAACCCCATATAAGATAGACCCCACAAGGCAATCACCAAGACATATCAAAATCATACTCACTAAAACCAAAGACAAAGAAAGAATCCTGAGAGCTGCTCGAGAAAAACGAAAAGTCACATACAAAGGGGAAAAAATAAGACTAAGCTCTGATTACATGACAGCGGCTATGAAGCCAAGAAGGCAATGGGTGACATATATAAAACCTTGAAAGAAAAAATTGCCAACCAGGAATACAGTATGCTGAAACTCTCGCTCAAATATGGTGGTGAAATTAGGACATTTCCAGAAAAACAGAAATTGAGGGAATATGTAAAAACAAAACCATACTTACAAGAATTATTAAAGGGAGTTCTTCAGTTAGAGAACCAATAACATCAGACAACAACCTAAATCTCGGATGCAAGACAGCATCAGCCAGATACCAACCTAGGTAATGAACTCTCAAGGATAAAACAAAACTAAAAGTTTTACAACAGGGAACCAAAGAGATCAATCTGTAAATGAGAAAAACATCAGAACAATAAAACAGGTAATAAATGGTGTAGGTATAGAACTTTCAAATGGAGAGGAAGTCAGGGCAATATCAAGTAATAAAAGACTGGTTTAAACTTAGGAAGATAGGGGTAAATTTCAAGGTAGCCACAAAGAAAATTAACATACTCATCAAAATAAAGAAGAAAAACATAAAGTTTCAGTAAACATAAAATCTACAAGAATGAAATAAATGAAAAAAAAAAAATCCACAAACAAAAGGAATGCAACACAGGGAAGTAAGAGGAACAAAGAAAACGCCAGCACCACAGAAAGAAGCACTACAAAATGACAGCAATAAACTCACACCTATCAATAATTGCACTGAACATAAATGGCTTAAATGCACTCATAAAGAGACAGAGTGACAGAATGGATGAAAATACAGGACACACATTAGAAACAAAGACAACAATATATTAAAAATCAAAGAATGGAAAAAATACATCAAGCAAACAAATAGCAACTAAAAAAAAAAAAGCAGAAGTGGCAATACTAATCTCAGCTAAAATAGACTTTTAAAAAATCCACCATAAAAGAGAAGGAAGGACATTATACAATGATTAAAGGAGCAATCTACCCGGAGGACATAACCATAATCTATATCTACACACTCAATGGCAGGCCTCCAAAATACACAAAAGAAGCTCTAACAGCACTGAAAAGAGAAATTGACAGTTCCACAGTAATAGTAGGAAACTTCAACACACCACTCTTGGTAAAGGACAGAACATCTAGAAAGAAACTTAACGAAGCTATAGAAGATCTAAAGGCCACAATCAACAAACTTGACCTCATAGACATATATAGAACACTCCACCCAACAGTTCCAAAGTACACATTATTTTCCAATGCACATGGAATATTCTCCAGAATAGGCCACAAGGCAACCCTCAATAAGATCCAAAACTTGAGATAATACAAAGTATCTTCTCTGATCACAATGCCATAAAAATAGAAATTAATAACAGGAAGAGCAAGGAAAAAAAAATCAAATACATAGAAACTGAATAATATCCTGCTTAAAAACCACTGGGTAATAGAAGAAGTCAAAGATGGAATAAAAAAAATTCCTGGAACTAAACAAGAAGAAAAACACATAAACCTTTGGAATTCAGCAATGGCAGTGCTCAGAGGTCAATTTATAGCAATAGATACACACTTCAAAAAAGAAGAAAGGTTCAAAATCAAAACATTAGCTACACAACTTGGACAAATAGAAGAACAGCAAAAGAAGCCCACAGGCACCAGAAGAAAAGCAATAATAAAGATTAGAGCAGAAATAAATGAAATAGTGAAGTTGTACAGGATTTCATTTTACTTGGATCCACAATCAACACCCATGGAAGCAGCAGTCAAGAAATCAAACAGTGCCTTGAATTGGGCAAATCTGCTGCAAAAGATCTCTTTTAAGTGTTAAAAAGAAAAGATGTCACTTTAAGAACTAAGGTGGACCTGGTCCAAGCCATGGTGTTTTCAATCACCTCATATGCATGTGAAATCTGCACAGTGAATAAGGAAGACTCAAGAAGAATTGGTGCATTTGAATTACCATGCTGGAAAAGAAGACTGAATGTACCATGAACTGCCAGAAGAATGAACAAATCTGTCTTGGAAGAAGTACAGCCGGAATGCTCCTTAGAGGCAAAGATGACAAGACTTCGTTTCACACACTTTGGACATGTTATCAGGAGGGACCAGTCCCTGGAGAAGGACATTATGCTTGGTAAAGTAGAGGGTCAGCAAAAAAGAGAAAGACCCTCGATGAGATGGATTGACACAGTGGCTGCAACAATGGGCTCAAGCATAGCATGACTGTGAGGATGCACAGCACAGAGCAGTGTTTTGCTCTTTTGTACACAGGGTTGCGATGGGTTGAAACCGACTGGATGGCACCTAACATAGAGCAACAAATGAAACAGAGAATAGGAAAACAATAGAAGGAATCAACAAGACCAAAAGTTTGTTCATTGAAAAGATCGACAAAATCAACAAACCACTGACCAAATTGACAAAGGAAAAACAGGAGAGGAAGCAAATAACCCAAACAAGAATGAGATGGGGGACATTACAACAGACCCAGCTGAAATAAAAAAGATCATAACAGAGTACTATGAAAAATTATACTTCAACAAACTTGAGAACCTAGAGGAAATGGACAAATTTCTAGAAACACACTACCTACTTAAACTAACACAAGCTGAGATAGAAAATCTGAACAGACCTATTACGAGAGAAGAGATTGAAGAGGTAATTAAAAAAAAAAAACTCCCACCAAAAAAAAGCCCTGGCCCAGATGGCTTCACTGGAGAATTCTATCATTCAGAGAAGAGCTCACACAAGTACTACCCAAACTATTTCAGAGCATAGAAAAGAAAGGAATACTTCTGAATTCATTCTATGAGGCCCACATAATCCTGACACCAAAGCCAGACAAAGACACTACAAAAAAAGAAAATTACAGACCAATATCTCTCATTAATATATATGCAACAATTCTTAACAAAATTCTGGTCAATAGAATTAAATATCATATTAAAAAAATACACCAAAACCAAGTGGGATTCATATCAGTTATGCAAGGATGATTCAACATAAGAAAATCAATCGATGTAATCTACCACATAAATAAAACAGAAGAATCACATGATCATCTTCATAAACACAGAAAAGGCATTTGATAAAGTCCAACACCCATTCCTGATAAAAACTCTCAGCAAGATAGGAATAGAAGGGAAATTCCTCAACATAATGAACAGCATCTATATAAAAGCAACAGCTAACATTATTCTCAACAGAGAAAGAGTGAAAACATTCCTCCTGAGAACAGGAACAAGACAAAGATGCCCTTTATCACCACTCCTATTTAACATTGTGCTGGAGGTCCTAGATAGAGCAATAAGACAAAATGTAGTCAAAACAGCCTAGTACTGGTACAACAGACACATTGACCAATGGAACAGAATTGAGAACTCGGACATAAATCCATCCACCTATGGCCAGCTGATCTTTGGCAAGGGCCCAAAGTCCTTTAAATGGGGAAAGACAGCCTCTTTTTAATAAAGGATGCTGGCAAAATTGGATGTCCATCTGTAAAAAAATGAAACAGGACCCATACCTCACAACATACACAAGAACTAATTCAAGATGATCAAAGACCTAAATGTAAAACCAAAAACTATAAAGATTATGGAAGAAAAAATAGGGTCAATGCTATGGGCCCTAATATATCATATAAATAGGACACAAAACATGACTAACAATGCACGTGCACCAGAAGATAAACTAGATAACCGGAAGCTCCTAAAAATTAAACACTTATGCTCTTCAAAAGACTTCACCAAAAGAATGAAAATAGAGCCTACAGACTGGAAAATTTTTTTGGCTAAAAGACTTCTGACAAGGGCCTAATCTCTAAAATCTACAAGCTACTGCAACACCTCAACAACAAAGAGACAAACAATCCAATTAAAAAATGGACAAAGTATATGAACAGACACTTCACCAAAGAAGACATTCAGGTGGCTAACAGACACATGAAGAAATACTTGCCATCATTAGCCATTAGAGAAATGCAAATAAAAACTACATTAAGATACCATCTCACACTGACAACACTGGTGCTAATGAAAAAAAGAGACGATAACAAGTGTTGGAGAGGTTGCTGGGAGATTGGAACTCTTATGCACTGCTGGTGGGAATGTAAAATAGTGCAACAATTTTGGACAACAATATGGAGCTTCCTTAAAAAGCTAGAAATAGAAATACCATATGATCCAGCAATTCCACTCCTAGGAATGTATCCTAGAGAAATAAGAGCTGTCACATGAATAGATACATGAACATCCATGTGCATTGCAGCACTATTCACAATAGCGAAAAGATGGAAACAACCTAAGTGCCCATCGACAGATGAATGGATAAACAAGCTATGGTATGTACACACAATGGAATACTACAAAATGATAAAGAACAATGATGAATCTGTGAAACATTTCACAACATGGATGAATTTGGAGGGCATTATGCTGAGTGAAATAAGTCAATCACAAAAGGACAAATACTGCATGAGATCCCTATTATAAAAATTCAATAAAAGGTTTACACAGGGAAAGAAACAATGTTTGATGGTTATGAGGGAGGAGAAAATTGGGAAGGGAAATCATTAACTAGATAGTTGGTAAGTGTTAACTTTGGTGAAGGGAAAGACAGTGTGCACAATATAGAGGAAGTCAGCACAACTTGACCAAGGCAGTCATAGAAGCTTCATAGACACATCTAAACACCCTGAGGGACTTGAGTTACTTACTGGGTCTGAGGGCCGGGGACCATGGTCACAGGAGTTATCTGTGTCAATTCACATAATAAAGTTCATAAAGAAAATGTAATACATCCAACTTTGCTGAGTAGCATCTGGGTCTTAAAAGCTTGTAAGTGGCCATCTAAGATAAATCTACTTGTCCCGTCCTGTCTGGTGCAAAGGAGAAGGGAGAAAACTAAAGACACAAGGGAAATAATAGTCCAAAGCACCACAGCCTCCACCAGCCTGAGCCCAGAAGAACTAGATGGTACCCGGCTACCACCAACTGCTTGACAGGGATCACAATAGAGGGTCCGGGACACAGCTGGAGAAAAATATAGACCAAAATTCAAATTCACCCAAACAAAAAAAAAATCAGACTTACTGGTCTGACAGAGCCTGAAAAAAACCCAAAGACTATGGTCCCCAGACACCCTTTTAATTCAGAACTGAAGCCATTCTTGAAGTTCACCCTTCAGCTAAAGCATAGATAGGTCTATTACACATGTGGGAAACATGCTTTTTACTTCAATCGTGTATATGAGACCAAAAGGGCAACACCTTCCCAAAAGCAATGACAAAAAGGCAGGAAAGGGCAAGAAAAATGGACAGATGGAAATGAGGAGTTGGGGTGTGGAAGGGGAGAGTGTCGACACAAGGTGGGGATTGCAACCAATGTCACAAAACAATTTCTGAATAAATTGTTGAATGGGAAACTAATTTGCCTTGTAAAGTTTAACCTAAAGCACAATTAAAAAAAAAAAAAAAGCCTATAGGGTCGTTATGGGTTGGAACCGACTGAACGGCAATGGGTTTTTGTACAACTCAACAATGAAAAGACAAACAACCCAATTAAAATATAGGCAAAGGACTCGAGTAGACATTTCACCAAAGATGATATACAAATGGCCAGTAAGCACATTGAGAGATGTTCAATGTCATTAGGCATTAAGGAAATACAGATCGAAACCACAGTGAGATACCACTTCACACCCACTAGGATGAATACTATCATAAAAAATGGAAAATAATAAGGGTTGGCAAGGATGTGGAGAAACTGGAAGCCCATCCATTGCTGGTGGGAACCAAAAATGGTATGGCAACTGTGGAAAAGTTTGGCAGTTCCTCAAAAAGTTAAACATACAATTATCGTATAACCCAGCAAATCCATTCCTACATATATACCGTAAAGAATCGAAAGCAGAGATGAAAACAGATACTTGTGTTCCAATATTCACAGTAACACTATTCACGATAGCTAGAAAGTAGAAACAACCTGATTGTCCATCAACAGATGAATGGATAAACAAATGTAGTATATCCACACAATGGAATATTATTCAGCTGTAGAGAGAAATGTTCCGATACGTGCTACCATGTGGAGAAAGTTAGACACAAAAGGATAAATAGTGCATAATCTCACTTATAAGAAGTATCTAGGATAGCCAAATGCCTAGAGACAAATCTTTTTAGTGGCTACCAGGGGCTGGAGAGGGGGTACTGAGTTTCTAATTAAGGTGGTGAAAATATTTGGAAGTGGATAGTGGTGATGATTCCACAACATGGTGAATATAATTAATGTCACTGAATCGTACACTAAAAAATGGTTAAAGTGGAAAATGTGTTATAAATATTTTGCAACAATAAAAAAGTCAGTTTGTGAAAAGAAAAAAAAATTAGTAACTGAAAATTAAACCTACCAAGAGATACCATTACCATTACCAATACCAATTAGACTGGCGAGCATTAAATCTCTCATTACTAATACCGGTGAGGATATAGGACAACAGGAACTCTGAAACACTGCTGGGAGAATGTAAATTTATACAACTCCCTTGGAAAACAACTGGACCATCTGCATACTCAAATATCCTAGAAGTGGCTTTTAAACCTTTTGACCACTAACCACAATAAAAAATACATTTTACATCCCAATTCAGTATACAAAGCTTCTTCCAAGTGAAATTAATTTAATAAAACAGTACTTGCTCTTACTTTCTGATACTATCTTTTCTATTTTTTTTTTTTTTTTAGTAGAAAAGTCTTTATTACTTTTATACCAATCATGCCATAAATTTGTATCAAATCATCCTGGTGGCTTAGACTCTACCTGGGTCCTTCACAGGTGTCTTCCTTTAGGTGGGGCAGGCTGGTGGTTCAGTTGAACCCTTTCTCTTCTGACTTTCAATTCGCAGTGATTGTTTTTCTTCTCATGTTTCAGGATGTTACCTTACTTCGTTAGGGTGCTTAATATGCTGAAATCACACATTAATTCTCTTGGCAAATATCTTCTTTGATCCAACAGTTTCAGAAGCACGGTGTGTGGCCCTGTAGACTCTGGTTTTGCCATGGTAACGTTTGTGAGGCCTTCCTTTAGAACAGCATCCATTCCCTTGATGTTTACATTATCAACTTGCTCCTGGATTCCCATGGTTGTAGCCAAAGGAACAACACCATGTTTTCAAAAAGGCCTAGAGAACATGTACCAAGTCCTCCCTGTTTTTCCCTTTCTATTCTTTCGGTGATTACTAAAAGATGTCATTTCTGGTTGCAACATCTCCCTCTCTCTGCTCCCCCACTTCTTATAGATGCTGGTTGCCCTTTACTAAATTTATTTTCATGACTTATTAATGGACCATGACCCACTGTTTGAAAAAACACTGCCCTGGAGCACTCCTTACATAGTGTGTCGGGAGACACAAAAATGTTCATGACAATCATTTCTTCATAGTAAAAAAAAAAGTATAGAAACAGCGAAAATGGTCACGTTCAGGAGAACGGATAGTGGACCATTCACATAATGAAGTATTAAACTGTAGTGAAATTAATGAACTACAGCTAGACACAAGGATAAATCTTAGAATGTTGGGTAGGAATAAGCAATTTGCAAAAGACTACATATAGTAAACCACCTTTATAACACTCAAAAACAAGCAAAATGAAATGGTCAGTGACATCTGCATTTAAATCTACCTTTAAAAAGTTGCAAAAATTTTTGAACACAAGTTAAGATAGTGGTTACTTGTGTGGCGAGCCCGGTAGAAGGGGTTGGGGAAGAAAACACAATTAGCTTCGACAATATCGATCATGTTCTGATTTTTTAATGGGTGGTGTTTATGATTATTCCTTACAATTTATACGTATTTTGTACTTATAATTATGTATTATACTTAATAGATGTGTTGTTGTTGTTAGGTGCCATCGAGGCAGTTCTGACTCATAGCGACCCTATGCACAACAGAGCGAAACACTGCCCGGTCCTGCGCCATCCTTACAATTGTTGTTATGCTTGAGCTCATCGTTGCAGCCGCTGTGTCAATCCACCTCATTGAGGGTCTTCCTCTTTTCTGCTGACCCTGTACTCTACTCTGCCAAGCATGATGTCCTTCTCCAGGGACTGATCCCTCCTGACAACATGTCCAAAGTGTGTAAGACGCAGTCTCGCCATCCTTGCCTCTAAGGAGCATTCTGGCCGCACTTCTTCCAAGACAGATTTGTTCGTTCTTTTGGCAGTCCATGGTATAGTCAATATTCTTCGCCAACACCACAATTCAAAGGCGTCAACTCTTCTTCGGTCTTCCTTATTCATTGTCCAGCTTTCACATGCATATGATGTGATCGAAAATACCATGGCTTGGGTCAGGCGCACCTTAGTCTTCAGGGTGACGTCTTTGCTCTTCGACACTTTGAAGAGGTCCTTTGCAGCAGATTTGCCCAATGCAATGTGTCTTTTGATTTCTTGACTGCTGCTTCCATGGCTGTTGATTGTGGATCCAAGTAAAATGAAACCCTTGACAACTTCAATCTTTTCTCCGTTGTTGCTCATTGGTCCAGTTGTGAGGATTTTTGTTTTCGACATTAATAGATGTAGCTCCTATTATATGTATCCTGTGTTTATTATATACACTGTCGGGAGCGGGGGAACTTTCAGTGCAGTCAGTGAGACAGAGGCATAACATACGGACCATGCTATTGAATTTTAATCTGGATTTCTAGTCTAACAGCTATGTTTTTGAGAAAAACATGTTTTTCCTTAGCAGTCAGAACCAGGATGTGAAGCTATATGCCCTGAGGGGTCTTAACCAAGTGGCCATCTGCACACCTCAAAATACATGAACTTGGAAGAGTGTTGTCTGGGTGCTGTTGCCAGCAAGGTATTTTTCAAAGAGAGACAAAGAAAATCCATATAAGTATCTTGTGAGTGATATCTCAGTATCCTGTGGAACTATCTGTAATCTCTAATGATAGCTATTAATAATTGGTAGCCATCAGTCTTTTGGAGCTCTTCCCTCGGAACCAATAAGGTACCTCCCCTCCAAGATCCCACCTCCCACTTCCCTAATCAGAGATGCACCAAGGAAGAATAACCTTTAACTGATGCCTGCCGTAGCAGCATAATTATCCCTGATTCAGATCCCCTCTTCGGACATCACTGTCTTATCTCCACGAATTGTGCTGTTCCCAGTTCGAACTGTAATCTTTGCTTGAAATAAACCTTTGTGACTTTACTTTAAACAGACTTAATTTTCTGTACTGCGCCAACAATACCTATGCCTCTACTAATTTTAAGGAGCTCCGGTGGCACAGTGGTTAAGCATTTGGCTGCTAACCAAAAGCTCACTGGTTGGAATTCACCAGCTGCTCCGCGAGAGAAAGATTTGGCAGTCTGCTTTCCTAAAGATTACAGCCTTGGAAATCCTGTAGGGTCGCTATGAGTCCGAATCGACTTGATGGCCACCGGTTTTGGTTTTTGTACTTATTTTATTATTTCTTCACACAATTTATATATATATATATTTTTGTATGTATCAAATATTATAGATGTTTTATTTGAAGTAAATGGGGGATTTGGCTCAATTTCCCACATGCAAGAGTCAGGAGGGAGCCCCCCACATGCTTGGAATAAGAAAAACTTTGCCCCAGGCCCCAAATCTCCCTTGGCCAGAATTTTGCATGCTCCCAACCCACCCACCATTCAGCTGCACAGCCTAGGCACCATCAGAACTAGACCCATTATGCTCTTCATGTTAAACCCAAAGAGCCCCAGCAACCTTCAGTCACCCCTCATTCCTCACACTCAGGCTCTAGAACCTCTGCACAGTCACCTCTAACTTCATCTCCCTCATTTCCCCAGTCCTTGAATCCTGTGTCCTCTGCAACACAAGGCCAGCCATTGACAAAGCCGCCTATGCCTTCAAACTCTTCTCTAAACAGTCCCTTCATCTTCTTGCTATAATGATAACCCGCCTCTCCCCCAAGGGCACTAGGTCTGGTGCTACCATCTCATGGAGTTGATGCTTTCTTTCTCATACTCTTTGGACCTCCTGCCAGGAAATGGTGTAGATGTCCTTCTTGCTCTTCGCTGACGCTTGCAGACCATTTTGCCTTCTTCCTGCAGTAAGTCCCTGAGCTGTAAAGCTCAGGCCATCAAAGATACCACTGGCTACCCTAGGTCATTCCTCCTGACTTTATTCTGCCTAAGACTTTAGCTCCTGATTTATTGTCACTGTTTCCAACACTGCTTCTGCTGTGACTCTTGGTGGCTTCAACATCCATTTAGATGATCCATCCAGCACCCTGGCCCCAGAGTTCTTTGACCGCCTCTCCTCCAATGATTTTATTTATCTTCATCCTACTTCAAAATTCTCTCCCACAGACATGCAGAGAGGTATCCAACTATCTCTGATGATAGAAATATTCTACGTCTGTGTTGTCCAATATGGTAGCCACTAGTCACATGTAATAGAGGCCTGGTGGTGCAGTGGTTAAGTGCATGGCTGCTAACCAAAAGGCTGGCAGTTCAAATCCACCCAGAGCTCCATGGAAGAAAGACCTAGTGATCTGTTCCTGTAAAGATGACAGCCTAGGAAACCCTACAGGGAAGTCCTACTCTGTCACATGGTGTTATCAAATTGACTCAACAGCAATGGGTTTGGTGGTTTTGTTTTTAGTAGTTTATGGCTTTTAAAATGTGGCTAGTGTGGGGAGGAACTAAATTATTTTTTATTTTATCTCCTTTTAATTAACTTAAATTTAAATATCCACCTGAGGCTAGTGGCTATCAATAGTATTGGGCTTCACAGCTCTAGATGCCGTCATTATCAGTAAGTGGAACTCTTCTCCACAACTTCAGTGTAAATCATCACATTCTCCTGCCAGGATCTTCCCAGCACATGCTCTTTAATATCAAATCTAATAACCCTTCCACCCCCTCGGGACCACAGATTTTGCAACTATTTCATTACCCTTTCCTTCTTCATTGCCCTCCTTTCACTCAGTTTGAACTCTATAATTGCAAATGCTTGTCTCTCTCTAGCTTCATGATACCGGCTTGACAAAACCTGAACCCTGATGTAATCCAAGTCTCTGCCTTCTCCATGCTGAAATCTGCACATCTGAATGTGGAGAAGGAAAGGTCCAGCCATACTGATGGAGCTTGTTGAATTCATGGCCGCCAACCGCAAGAGGACACTTAGCGTTGCCTGGCAATCTTACCTATTCATTCTCCCACTGCCATAGTGGGGGGCTATTGTAGATCTTCTTTCTTTCTTCTCAAGCCTCCAACACCTCCATTCGCACCCTCACTCTCAGCTTCCACAAGCTTCCACAACAACTTCTCCCTACCTTCTAGCATTTCTTCCCATAAACTCTGCCTCCCCTTCTGCTAGGTGGATCTCTGTGCTCTTCTTCTGGACCAATCCCATCTTAAAGGTCCCATCTCCCCTCACCTATCCAAGGGCATCAAGGCAACAGTTCTCCTCTCTCTCTCTTATATTACTAATTTTTCCTTCTCCACCAGATCTTTTTCTATCAGCATATAAGCATGCCATTACTGCTTGCATCTTAAAAACAGAAACTCTCCTGATCTTACTTTTCTCTCCAATTAGCATGCTACTTCTCAGCAATCTCCTCAGAGTTGCCTTTACTTGTCACCTCCAATTTCTCTCTCCCTGTCCTCTTTCATTTTTTTTAATAACACTGAGGTAAAATTAGTAAACAATAAACAACACATATTTAAAGCATAAGTTTTATAACATTTAGCATATGTATAGATTTGTGAAACCGTCACAATTAAAATAACAAAATTTCCTTCACCTCCAATGTTTTGTTCTATTCTCCTTTTCTGCCTTCTCTTAGATTATTTGAACATGTTTAGCATTCCATTTTAATTCATTTATTGGATTGTCAGCTCTATATTTTTGTATTTTTGTTATTGATGGTGGTGGTTGCTCTAGGGGTTGTAATAGACATACCTAAACTTTTAAGTCTACTTGGAGTTAGTATTCTACCACTTCACATAAACTGTAGGAACATTGCAACCATATAGGTCCCTTTACTCTTCCCCCATTGTCCTTTATATTAGAATTATCTTAAGTGTTATATTTACAAATAAATCTGTCTTGGAAGAAGTACAGTCAGAATGCTCCTTAGAAGCAAGGATGGTAAGACTTCGTTTCATGCACTTTGGACATGTTATCAGGAGGGACCAGTCCCTGGAGAAGGACATCATGCTTGGTAAAGCAGAGGGTCAGCAAAAAAGAAGACACTCAAGGAGATGGGTTGACACAGTGGCTGCAGCTAAGAATATTTTGCTGAATATAAAATTCTGGGTTGACAGGATGTTTTTTCTTTCAGCACTTTAAAGGTGTTGTTCCACTGTCTTCAGGCCTCTGTGGATTCTGATGAGAAATTTGTAGTCATTCAAATCATTTTTCCTGAGCACAATTTGTTATTTTTTTTTTTACAGCAACTTATTCTTTTTCTTTATATTTGCTTTTATGCAGCCTGATTATGATATGTCTAGGCATGATATCTTGGTTCTGTTTCAAGTTTGATTGCCTTTTTTTTTCTGTAAATGTATGTCTTTCACCAAATTTAGGAAGTTTTCTGGATGTTATTTCTTAATAACTATTGTCTCTGACACAATATTTCTCTCCTCTCCTAGGACTTATATTACATGTATTTTGAATTTTTTATATTATTCCACAGGTTCCTGAAGTTTTATTAATCTTTTTTTTAATACTTTTTTTTTCTGTTCTTCAAGTTGGATATTTTCTATTGATCTGTCTCCAACTTTACTGACTCTTTCGTCTACAATTTTTATTTTGCTATTACCTGATACAGTGATTTTTCTAAATTTCATATATTGTATTCTTCAGTTATAAAATTTTCATTTGGTTCTTCATTATAGTTTTTATTTCTCCATGGAAAGTTTCTGTCTTTTTTAGTCATCTCAATTGTTTTCTCTTACCTCATGGAGCACCTCCTGGTTGTCTTTTCTTTGGGAATGAGTCATGTTATCTTAGTTCTTTCTACATCAAGTAATTTTGTATCATGTGCTGGACACTGCCAATGCTATGTTATAACATGTCACACTCTGGGTTCTGTTGTAATCGTCTAGAGAATGCTAACATTTTTGTTTTAGCAGGTAATCAACCTGGATAAGATCAGACCATAAGTTTCGTTTTGCTTTCGGTGGTTCAAATCCAAGTTTTTGCTACCTGGTTTGGGTCTGCCTTGCAGATTAGTGGTTCAAGGTTTAGTCTGAGGCTCATGCAGATTTATACCCAGAATTAGGGAATTCCCTTCTCTGACTTTTTCCCCTCTGGGATTCCCCCCAACACTTTCCAGTCCTTAGGGGCATCTTTATCTGGTTCCTCTCACCAAAAAGACTGAAAAGTTCGTTTTGGAGTCTTGTTGTTAGCTGCTGTTGAATCACCCTGACTCATGGTGACCCCAAGCACAATAGAATCAGACCATTGTGATCCACAAGGTTTTCATTGGCTTATTTCTGGAAGCAGATCACCAGGCCTTTCTTCCTAATCCATTTTAGTCTGGAAGATCTGCTGAAACCTGTCCAGCATCACTGAACACACAAACCTCCACTGACGGATGGTGGCTGAGCATGAGGTGTATTGGCTGGGAGTCGATCGCTGGTCTCCTGCATAGAAGGCAGAAGAGAATCTGCCACTGAACTACCATTGTCCCCATTGGAGTTTTTGCCACCTGAATTGCACTACTCTGCCCCTGGGGCCTGCCTCTGGGCAACGAACTGAGAAAAAAAGGGAAAACAAAAAAATTGGGAAACTTACACTCTGTGCAGGTAGCATCTCTAAATTTTGACTCCCTTCCATAATATTCCTTCTATCTTGTATTTTTTGAAATTCTCCAGTAGTTGTTTTTGTATTTTGTTTGAGTTTATATTTGTAATCAATAGGAGGTATGGGCTATAGAAGGAATATACCACCATAGCAAAACTAGATATCCTCCGATCTCTTGAATTTGCTCCGGTTGAGTTTTTCTTCTTATCACCCCACCAAAACTCTGCTTCTCAAGGTGACCAAAGATTTCCTCTTGACAGTTAACTCATTTTTCCTCCAGCTTCACTGGGTATACTTTGTAAGTCTCCTTGGCTGGTTTCTCTTTATCACCCTAACTTTGGAGAGCCCCAGACCTCGCCTGTTCTATCTATCTCACTCTTTTGTAAATCACATCCAGTCTGATGAGATTCCTAATTTCATCTTACCAACTCAGGTCTCTCTCCTGAACCCCATATTTGTGTGGAGTAGAAGGTGCCTACTCAACACCTTCACTTGTGTGTCTAAAGGCATCTTATACTGGAAATGTTTCAGATCTTGCCGTGGTTTTCTCAATCCCCTCCCACCTTCTCCTTCCTCAGTTTTACCCTTCACAATTAATGCCACCTCCATTTTTCCCAATGTTCAGAACAAAATCCTTGAAACCACCCTTGATTCTTCTTATTCTTATCCCACATTCCACCTGTCAACAAGTCATGTCAACTCCAGCTTAAAAATACACTCAGAATCATTAAACTTCTTATCCCCACACTGCCCCACCCTGACCAAGTCACCATCATTTGTCACCTGGATGCAGTAATAGCCTCTCAACTGACTTCCCTGTTTCCTTCATTCCTCAGTGCTTCTCAGTAGGGTTTCTATTGACGTTTTGTTTAAGATAGTCCAATTTGTTGCAAAATGTTTAATACCCCTGGTCCCCAGTGTTTGTGGCAACCAATACCCCCTCACACAAGTGTGATAACACCTGCATCTCTAAACATCCTGTTAAAATGGAAGACAGTCCTGCTCTGTACACATGCCACTCCTCTGAACAAATCCTCCAAAGACTTAAGATCTCATTCATTCTGAGTGAAAGCCTTCAAGGCCCTACCACAATCTCAGCTCACTCTACATCTCTGATCTCATCTGTTCCCACTCTCCTCCCTCTCTCCATTCCAGGCACATGGATGCTCTTTGAAGTAGCCCATCCATGCTCCTGCACTAAGGCTTTTGCAGTATCTCTTCTGCTTGCTTTTCTCCTGTGTCTCTCCATGGCTCCAGTAAGGCTACATACAAATCGAAAAAAAAAAAAAAAGTGTATGAAATGGGTTGCATCTACTTGGTTATATAAAGGGCAAGATTTCTTTCTGTCTTTATAATCTCTTTAGCAGACTGCCTGTGATGCATCACGTTCTGGCTTAATGCTTATTCTGTAACAAAACTGTTCTTGTTCTACATTTGTTAGAGAGTCTTTCTAGGCTTGGGAGCAGATTTTGTTTTTAATTATATTTCCCAACATTCCCTCTCTTACCTCCTTCTGTTATTACTCAAACATCATATGAGTGAAGATTTTTCTAACTACTTTATTTTAAACTCAACTCTTACCCCTGGAAGTTTCTAGTCCTCTTCTCTATTTTTTATCCATAGCACTTATCACCACCTAACACTCTATATTTAATTTATTTATTTTGTATATCATCTATATCCCTCAAATACAATGTATGTTGCATGAGGGCTGGAATTTTTGTTTAGTGTGTTCAATGATCTATCCCAATATTTAGAAAGGTTTTTGGCACATAATAATCAACCAATAAATATTTGTCGAATAATATAACGAACATAGGAATGGTGTACACATTGTAAGAATGAGTTGCACAATATGCAAGAGGCCCATAAGGATACAAAAATATGTCCAACATTATCAGTCATTGTTGCTGTTGTTAGGTGCCATGAAGTCGGTTCTGACTCATAGTGACCCAATAAGACAGAGAAGAAGTGCCCCATAAGGTTTCCAAGGAGTGGCTGGTAGATTCAAACTGCTGACCTTTTGGTTAGCAGGCAAGCTCTTAACCACTGTGCCACAGGGCTCCACTAGTTATTAGGAAGACGTAAATCAAAACTACGGTGAGATACCACTTCATTATTGTTGCTGTTCTACGTTGTCTTTTAGCAGATTCTGACTCACAGTGACCCCATGTGATGACACTCTTAGAATGGCTACGATCAAAAACATAGACAATAACAGGATGTGAAGAAATTGGAACCTTCATCCATTGCTGGCGGAAATGTAAAATGGTTCAGCCACTTTGGAAAACAATTTGGTGGTTCCTCAAAATGTCAAATATAGAGTTGGTATATGATTCAGGAATGCCAAGAGAATTGAAAACATGTCCACACAAAACCCTCTACACGATACAGAAGTAAACCCATACATCTGTGGTTACCTGATTTTTGACAAGGGTGCTAAGACCATTCAATGAGGAAAGAAGAGTCTCTTCAATAAATGATGCTGGGAAAATTGGACTTCCACATAAATAAAAATGAACAGGATCCATGCTTCACACCATACAAAAAACAAAGTCAAAATGGATTAAAGACCTAAATGTGAAACTAAAACCATAAAATTCCTAGAAGAACATTCAGGGGCAACACTGTCAGGCCTGGCTTTTAGCAATGCATTATCTAATATAATAACAAAAGCACAAGCAACAAAAGACAAACTAAATAAATGGGCCACATAAAAATTAAAGACTTGTTCATCAAAAGACTTTACCAAAAATGTGGAAAGATAACCTGCCTACTGAAAAAGTATCTTCAGAAACCATATATCCAATAAGAATCTAAAAGCTAAAATATCGTATTTTAATGCAAATAACATGTGCCTTCTGCATTTGTTTGCCGGCCATGCCCACCCCCTGCAAGGTATTTTCATAAGCATGCTATGTTGATTTTTTTTTACAGTTACATGTGGAAGAGGACTGGCATGGCAGTGCGTGTAAGGGTGCCTTGAAGGGGGAGGGCATGGCCAGCAAACAAACACAGAAGGTGTGGGTTGTTTGTGTAAAAATATAGTATACATCAAACTTCAGCAATTTAACATCAAAAAGACATATAACCCTATCATAAAATGGGCAAAGGAATTGAATAGACATTTCACCAAAGAGGATATTCAAATGGCCACCAAACACATGAAAAGATGCTAAACATCATTAGCCATTAAGGGATGCAAATCAAAACCAGAAGGAGATAACATTTCACTAAGTGCTATCAGTAAGTTGCACACCTGTAAAAAGATGAAATGGCAAAAATTGTGTGATAGAAAAATTCACAAAAATGACCAAAAAAAAAAAAAAGAGTAGATTCTGAAGATGCTTAAGTACGACGAAACACCTCATGGGATTTGGTTCCTTGGTTGGAGGTTTAGGGTCATAGTTTCACAGGACATCCTGGTTAATTGGTCTAATGGTGTGTTTTGTGCTTCTTTTCTACCTCCTAGCTCATTGTGTAGTGTCTGGGGTCTTAAAAGCTTGCAAATGGCCATCCAAGGCATAACAATTGGTCTCTATTTGCCTGGAACAACAGAGGAAGAAAGAGAGTCAGGAGGAATAAGAGGAAGATATAGAATTTTTTTTTATAGAATGTGTGGCTAATTGCCTCCATGAATAACTGCCTCCTTTGCCATGAGACCAGAAGAACTGAATGGTTCCCAGCCACCATTACTGAACATTTTGATCAAAGATTCTATAGAAGAATCTTTGATCAAAAGGGGGAAAATGCAGAACAGAATTTCAAATTCTCATGGACACCATACTTTCTGGAGCCGTGGATGCTGGATGAACCCGTGAAACTATTGCCCTGAAATAATCCTTAAACCTCGAACCAAAAATATCTCCTGAAGTCTTCTTCAAACCACGCAATAGTTTAGCTTAACTAGTAAAAAATATCTGCCTTGAGCATTATGCTCTTTTAAGAACTGTCTGTATGGGACTGAATTGACTCCAGCATCAGGAAAGATTAAATAGGAACCTTAGGGGGCAGTGAGTGTATGTTAATGGGGTAAGAACAACTCAGAGAAGGAGAGTGAGAATGGTCACACAACTTAAAAAATGTAGTCAATGTCACTGAATTGTACAGACAGAAACTGCTGAATTAATGTATATTTTGCTGTGTATATTCTCAACAACAATAAAATAAATAAAACTAAACAAAAAACCTCTACCTGAATGTTGTCAATAGCATTGCTCACAATAGCCAAAAGGTAGAAACAACTGAAGTGTCCATCTGCTGATGAATGAAAAATCAAATGTGTTATATCCACATTTTGGTACTACAAGCTACAGCATGGATGAACCTGAAAGCATTACGCTAGGCCAGAGAAACTGGTCATATGTATAAGAAATGTCCCAGAACAGTCAAAACTATAGAGACAGAAATTAGATTAACGGTTGCTTAGGACATGGGGGAAATGATGGAGAATAGGGAGTGACTGTTAATGTGTCCAGGGTTTCTTTTTAGGATGATAAAAATGTTCTAAAATCAGATTGTGGTGAGGGTTCTACAATTTTGTGAATATATTAAAACCATTGAATTTCACACTTTAAATGAATGAATTGTATGGTATGTGAATTACACCTTAATAAAGCCATTAAAACAAAGAGGAAGCTGCACAATTAGCA
The DNA here is from genome assembly GCF_024166365.1 of Elephas maximus indicus. Taxonomy (NCBI): domain Eukaryota; kingdom Metazoa; phylum Chordata; class Mammalia; order Proboscidea; family Elephantidae; genus Elephas; species Elephas maximus. The sequence continues at coordinate 56,647,950 of NC_064841.1, read as the reverse complement.
CTAAGAAATATTTAATTCACTAGGTTAATTGCATTTGGTATCAACTTTTCCTCCTCCATCTATGAATATTCCGCAATTCCTTATATACACAGAATTAGTGGCCTACTTCCATTTCCATTTAATACTCCCAGAATCTGGTATATGATCCATCTGTCCTTAAACATCAAGGGCAGGTTTTCTTTCCTGAATTCTGAACATCTTGACTAAACTCATTCTAAGCCTGTTGGTCCGTTTCTTAAATAGCGAGATTCAGAAAATGAGAATCAGAAGTTACTTGCAAAGCAGATATTTGTTGATTCAGTGACTGCTCAGAACTGGATTTTTCTTGCTACTTCATTGGTTTCTGTAACACTGAGTTTTCGAAATCCAGTTAAAACCTGTGATTTGTTGCCTAAGAGAAAGAGAAATATTGTTTAGGTTCCAGTATGAAACTTCTAATATTTATTGCATTACCTGGATTGCGCAAGGCACATATTTAAGAATCTTACATTTGTTAACTCATGTTAATCCTCACAATCAACCTATAAAAAAAACCATTGTTGTCGAGTTGATTCCGACTCATAGCAACCCTGTAGGATAGAGTAGAACTGCCCCATAGGGTTTCCAAGGAGCAGGTAGGGGATTCAAGCTGCAGACCTTTTGGTTAGAAGCCAAGCTCTTAACCACTGCACAACCAGGGAGGGCTTCAAACTATAAAAAATATATATATATATACTAGGGTATTATTATCTCTACTCACAAGGCACGAAGGTGTTAAATAACTTGCCTAAAATGTCAAAATAAATAATTACAAATAATAGAAAAACAGCAATTAGAAATCCAGAAGATAAACAACAAAATTTCAAAATGGACAATGCAGTAGAACATTTTAGAAGCAAATTTGAAACAATGGAAGACAGAATCAGCAAAATTGAAGACAAATTCACGGATGCCACTTTGTTTGAGGAAAAATCAGAGAAAAGAATGAAGAAAGCCTAAGAACTATGTGGGATAAAACCAAGAGCAAAAATTTCTGTGTGATCAGCGTTCCAGAAAGGGGAGAAAATGGAAACCACAAACAGGATCATTGAAGATTTGCTGACAGAAAACTTCCCTAATATCATGAAAGATGAAAAGCTGACCATCTAAGAAGCTCAGCAAACCCCATATAGGATAGACCTGAAAAGAAAGTCGCCAAGACGTATCATAATCACACTTGCTAAAACCAGACAAAGAAAGGATCCTGACAGCAGCTCGAGAAAAAGGAAAAGTCACATACAAAGGGAAAATAGTGAGACTAAGCTTTCAGTACTCGGCAGAAACCAGGCAGGCAAGAAGGCAATGGGATGACATATATAAAACCTTGAAATAAAAAAATTGCCAACCAAGAATAATATATCCTGCAAAACTCTCTAAATTATGATGACAAAATTAGAACATTTCTAGATAAACAGGAGTCAAGGGAATTTGTAAAAATCAAGACAAACTTACAAGAATCATTAAAGGGAGTTCTTCTGTTAAGGGAACCAACATCAGACAACAACCTGAATCTAGGACATGGGCCATAATCAGCCAGATACCAACCTAGGTAATGAACCCTCAAGGGTAAAACAAAATTAAAGGCTTAAAACAGAGAGCTAGAAGTGTCAATCTGTAAATGACAACAACATCAAAACAATAAAAAGGGGAATACATGGTATAGGCATAGAACTTTCAAATAGAGAGGAAGTCAAGGCATTATCAAGTAATACAAGACTGGTTCAAACTTAGGAAGATAAGGGAGAATTTCAAGGTACCACAAAGAAAGTTAACAAACCTAGTCAACAAAACAAAGAAGAAAAACATAAAGTCTCAGTAAACACAAAATATACAATAATGAAAGAAATGAAAAGAAATTTTACAAATGAAAGGAACTCAGTAAGAGAGTAACAGGAACAAAGAAACCTCAGCGTCCCCCCCCCCCAAAAGGCATTACAAAGTAACAGCAATCACCTCACATCTTTTGTTAATCACACCGAATGTAAACGGCTTGAATGCACTCGTAAAGAGATGGAGAGTGACAGAATGGATAAAAAAAAAAAATGACGCATCAATATGCTGTCTACAAGAGACACACCTTAGACACAAAGACATAAATTTATTAAAAATCAAAGGATGAAAAAATATATCAAGCAAACAACAACCAAAAAAGAACAGGAGTGGCAAAACTAATCTCAGATAAAATAGACTTTAAGGCAAAATCGACAATAAAAGACAATGGAGAACATTATATAATGATGAAAAGGACAATCTACCCTGAGGACATAAACATAATAAATATCTGTGCATCCAATGACAGGTCTCCAAAATACAGAAAACAAACTCTAACAGCACTGAAAAAAGGAACTGACAGTTCCACAAGAATAGTAGGAGAATTCAACACACCTCTCGGTAAATAACAGAACATCTAGAATGAAAAGCAGTAAAGATACAGAAGATCTAAAAGCCACAATCAACCATCTTGACCTCATAGACATATATCAAACACTCCACCCAACAGCAGCAAAGTACACATTCTTTTCCAATGTACATGGAATGTTCTCCAGAATATACCACATTTTAGGCCACAAAGCAACCCTCAACAAAGTCCAAAACACTGAGATAACACAAAACATCTTCTCTGATCACAAAGCCATAAAAGTAGTAATTAATAATAGGAGGAACAAGGAAAAAATAAAAAACATGGAAACCAAATAACACCCTGCTTAAAAACCACTGGGCAATAGAAGAAATCAAAGAAAGAATTAAAAAAATTTCTAGAATCAAATAAGAATGAAAACACATCATACCAAAATTGCAGGGACAATGCAAGACGTTGCTCAGAGGTCAATTTATAACAATAGGCATACACATCAAAAAAGAAGAAAGGGACAAAATCAAAACATTAGCCCTACAACTTGAACAAATAGAGAGGAGCAAAAGAAGCCTACGGAGATAAGAAAGGAAATAATAAAGATCAGAGTAGAAAAAAATGAAATAGAGAACAGAAAAACAATGGAAAGGATCAACAAAACTAAAAGTTGGCTCTTTGAAAGGACCAACAAAATCAACACACCATTGGCCAAACTGACAAAAGAGAAACAGGAAAGGAAGCAAATAACCCAAATAAATGAAATGGGGGACTTTACAACAGACGCGACTGAAATAAAGAGGATCATAACAGACTACTATGAAAAACTATACTCCAACAAATTTGAAAACTAGAGGAAATGGACAAATTTCTAGACACACACTACCTACCTAAACTAACACAAACTGAGGTAAAAAAAAAAATCTGAACAGACCCATAATTAGAAAAGAGATTGAAAAGGTAATTAAAAAAAAAAAGTCTGGGCCCAGATGGCTTCACTGGAGAATTCCGTCAAACATTCAGAGAAGAGCTCACATCAGTACTTCTCAAATTGTTTCACAACAAAGAAAAGGAAGGGATACTTCCAGATTCATTCTATGAAGCTGGCATAACCCTGATACCAAAACCAGGCAGACACCAGTGGTAAAAAAAAGAAAATTACAGACCAATATCTCTCATGAGTATAGATGAAAAAATTCTGCACAAGATTCTAGCCAATAGAATTCAGCATCATATAAAAAAATTAATATACCATAACCAAGTGGGATTCATACCTGCATGCAAGGCTGATTCAATTAGAAAATCAATCAATGTAATCCACCACATGAATAAAAGAAAAGAATCACACGATCATCTCAATCAATGCAGAAAAGGCACTTGATAAAGTTCAACACCGATTCCTGATATAGACTCTCAATGAAACAGGAATAGAAGGGAAATTTCTCAACATAATAGAGGCCATCTATACAAAAACAACAGCCAACATTATTCTCAATGGAGAGAGGTTGAAAACATTTCCCTTGAGATCAATAAAAAGACAAGGATGCCCTTTATCACCGCTTCTATTTAACATTGTTTTGGAATTTGTACCTACAGCGATAAGGTAAGAAAAGAAATAAGATGCATCCAAACTGAAAACCACCACCCACCACTGCTTTCAAGTCAATTCTGACTCATAGCAACCCTGTGGGGTTTCAAAGGCTGTAAATCTCTGCAGAAGCAGACTGCCACATCTTTCTCCCACAGAGCCACTTGTGGTTTTGAACTGCCGACCTTTTGGTTAGCAGTCAATTGCTTTAACCACTGTGCCACCAAGGCTCCTTTCAAATTGTTAAGGAAGAAATAAAACTATCCCTATTTGTGGATGGTATGATACTATACACAGGAAACCCTAAATACTCCACAGGAAAGCTACTAGAACCAATAGAAAGTTTGAGCAGAGTAGCAGAATTCAAGATCAACATACAAAAATCAATTGGATTCCTATACACTAAAAAAAAGAACTATGAAAAGAAGATCAGGAAAGCAACACCATTTATAATAGCCCCTAAAACAAAAAACTTAGGAATAAATTTAACTGGGACATAAAAGACCTATACAAAGAACATTACAAAACACTACTACAAGAAACCAAAAGAAAAGAGACCTACATAAATGGGAAAACATACCATGTTCATCAGTACGAAGACTAGATATTGTGAAAACTTAAGCAATCTACAAATAGAACACAATCTTGATCCAAATACCAACAGCATTCTTTAATGAGATGGAAAGACTAATTATTAAGTTTATATGGAAAGGAAATAGGCCTGGATAAATAAAGGATTATTAAAGAAGAAGAACAAAGTAGGAGGCCTCGCACTACCTGACTTCGGAATGTAATATACAGCTATAGTAGTCAAAACAGCCTGGCACTGGTACAACAGACAGATCACCCAAAAGCAGCTGCAGCAAGATATTGACAGGGAACTGCCAGAAATTCAAACCGGATTCAGAAGAGGACTTGGAACCAGGAATATCATTACTGATGTCACATGGATCATGGCTGAAAGCAGAGAATACCAGAAAGATGTTTGCTTGAGTTTCATTGATTATGCAAAGGCATTTGACTATATGGACCATAACAAATTATGGATAACATTGAGAAGAATGGGAATTGTAGAACACTTAATTGTGCCCATGAGGAACCTGTACATAGATCAAGAGGCAGTTATTCCAACGGAATAAGGGGATACTGTGTGGTTTAAAGTCAGGAAAGGTGTGCATCAGGGTTGTATTCTTTCACCATACTTATTCAATCTGTATGCTGAGCAAATAATCTGAGAAGCTGGACTACAGGAAGAAGAACAGGACATCAGGATTGGAGGAAGACTCATTAACAGCTCGCATTATGCTGATGACTCAACTTTGCTTGCTGAAAGTGAAGAGGACTTGAAGCACTTACTAATGAAGATCAAAGACCACAGCCTTCAGTATGGATTACACCTCAACATAAAGAAACAAAATCCTCACAACTGGACCAATGAGCAACATCATGATAAACGGAGAAAAGATTGAAGTTGTCAAGGATTTCATTTTACTTGGATCCACAATCAACACCCGTGAAAGCAGCAGTCAAGAAATCAAAAGATGCGTTGCAGTGGGCAAATCTGCTGCAAAAGATCCCTTTAAAGTGTTGAAAAGCAAAGATGTCACCTTGATGACTAAAGTGCGCCTGACCCAAGCCATGGTGTTTTCAATCGCCTCATATGCATGGGAAAGCTGGGCAACGAATAAGGAAGACCAAAGAAGAATTGACACCTTTGAACTGTGGTGTTGGAGAAGAATATTGAATATATCATGGACTGCTAAAAGAGTGAACAAATCCGTCTTGGATTTAAGTTCAGCCAGAATGCTCCTCAGACGTAAGGATGGCGAGACTACATCTCGCATATTTTAGACATGTTATCAGGAGGGATCAGTCCCTGGAGAAGGACATCATGCTTGGTAGAGGGTCAGCAAAAAAAGGAAGACCCTCAATGACATGGATTGACACAGTGGCTATAACAATGGGCTCAAGTACAGCAACAATTGTGAGGATGGCACAGGACCAGGCAGTGTTTCATTCTGTTGTACATAGGGTCACTATGAGTCAGAACCGACTTGATGGCACCTCACAACAGCACAACAATTAGAGCCTTGGAGGTGCAGTGGTTAAGAGCTATGCCTGCAAATCAACGGTTGACAGTTCGAATCTACCAGCCACTCCTTGGCAACGCTATGGGGCAGTTCTACTCATAGGGTTGCTATGAATGGGAATCGACTTGATGGCAACGGGGCTTTTTTTTTTTTTTAATGGGGCAAAAAATAACACGTTAGGAATGTGTTTCATATTTCAATCATGTATACGATACTTAATGAGCACACCAGCTCAACAGCAAGGACGAGAGGGCAGTTTGACACATCGCAGGATTGGCAACCAATGCCACAAAACAATTAGCGCCTTAATTGTTTAATAAGAAACTAATTTGCTCTGTAAACTTACACCTAAAGTATTAAAAAAAAGTTTAAGACTAAAGAATCTAGAATTGTTAATTTTCCCAAATGTCTCTATAGGTAGAAATTGATTAGGAAGCCTCTTAGGAATAATGAAAAAGATTAAGAATATAAACAAGTGCTTTATATCCTTAAATGGCCAATGCCCACACACACAAAAAAAGTTAAAACTCATAATTAAAGAAGTGTCAAGTGAAACTAAATACTATGTTCACTTATATTAGTGGCAAAATTTCACATCTACAGTGGCAAAAAAAGAAAAAAAAGGTAGAACCTAAACATTCACTGAAAGGAGCTAAACAGAACTTGGTAACATCTGCTATGTAGACATCAAAAAGAATGAGGAAACTCGTTATGTACTGAAATGAAAAGAAACTTCTAGGAACTTCCCATGGAGAGTGAGGCATTTGCTTTTTATGTTGTTCAAATGTTTTCTGTTGCTCAAATGTGTGATAATTTTTAATGTATGTATGGTACATTACATATCATACTGAAGAATTGATGCCTTTGAATTACGGTGTTGGTGAAGAATATTGAATATACCCTTGGACTGCCAGAAGAACAAACAAATCTGTCTTGGAAGAAGCACAGCCAGAATATTCCTTAGAAGTGAGGGAGGCGAGACTTCTTCATCTTATGTACTTTGGACATGTTATCAGAAGGGATCGGTCCCTGGAGAAGGACATTAGGCTTGGTAAGGTAGGGCGTCAGCGCAAAAGAGGAAGATCCTCAATGAGATGGACCGACACTTTGGCTGCAACGATGGGCTCAAACATAGCAATGACTGTGAGGATGGCGCAGGATCAGACAGCGTTTCGTTCTGTTGTACATGGGGTCACTAAGTTGGAACCAACTCAACAGCACCTAACAATAATAACTTTAAAACAGTAAATCCTTCATTAAAAGTTAAGTCAGTCATACTCATTGCTCAAAGTCACCTATTAAAACAATTTTTTATTCCTCCAGAAAGAATTCATCTCTCTCTCTTCAGAGCACTCAAGAATTGACTTTGCATCTTTATCGTAACACTTATCATGCCCACTTTGTATTACACTTATCTGCATATCCAGTAAACCAGTTGTTAAGTGGACATCAACCTTTTGGTTAGTGGCCAAGCTGGTTGATCCTCTGCATCACCCAGGGGCTCCTATTAGCATATGTTGTTGTTAGTTGCCGTAGAGTGGATTCCGACTCTTGGCAACCCCACGCGTGCAGCGTAGACTCTGCTTCATAGGCTGTGATCTCTCGGAAGCAGATCACCAGGCGCGTCTTCCAAAGGCCCTCTGGGTAGGTTCAAATTGCCAATCTTTCAGCTAGTAGTAGTCGAGCCGCACTTAAACATTTGTGCCACCCCGGGCAGGAGTTAAAACCCTAGATTCTAGCAAGACAGCTGGGTTGAATTCTGGCTCATCCACTTACTAGTTGAGTGACCATTGGAAGTTATTTAACTTCTAGGTACCCATTTTCTCATCTAAAAAAAGCATAATAGTAACCACCTCATAGGACTGAGGATAATCTGAATTAATATACATAAAGGTCTTGATACAGGTCTTAGCTGCTACTCAGCACTCGATAAATGTTAACATTATGGAGGGTAAACAATATTCTACCCATATTTATATCCTGCTATGAGTCGGAATTGACTCTCCAGCAAAGTGTTTGGTTTTCAGCTTAAGTTCCTAGCAAAAAGCCCTGGTGGCACAGTGGTTAAATGCTGGGCTGCTAACCAAAAGGCTGGCAGTTCAAACTCATCAGCTGCCCCATGGGAGAAAGATGTGGCAGCCTGCTTCCATAGATTGCAGCCTTGGAAACTCTATGGGGCAGTTCTACTCTGTCCTATAGGCACACCATGAGTCAGAATTGACTTGACAGCAATGGGTTTTTTTGGAAGTTCCTAGCAAGGAGTCCTGGTGGCTCAACGGTTAAGTGCTCAGCTGCTAATCAAAAGGTTGGAGGTTTGAACACATCCGGCTGCTCTGCAGAAAGACCTGGTGATCTGCTCAAGTAAAGATAACAACCAGGAAAACCCTGTGGGGCAGTTCTACTCTATCACAAAGGGTCACTATGAGTCGGAATCAACTCAACGGCACCCAGCAAGTTCCTAGCAGTGACTTGCACACAGCAAATGATGAAGAAATGTTTGCTGAATTACACTGACTTGCTACCAGAGGTGGAGATGACAGTGAGTTCTCTGCACATTAAACCTACAGCAGCACATTCTAACACAGCAATTTTGTGAACCTAGCAGCTTGTTTTCATTTATTGACAGATCGATTTGGTAGAAGAGAAAAGGGTGCATCAGCTTGAGTGAGGGTCAAAAGGTAAAAAACATTCTGGGCCACGACCAATCGTTCCGGTAGTGTCCACTCTTTCCTTTGTTGGCTGCTGTCAGCACCGGAAGCTTCTTCCCTGTTTCCGTGGTTTTCTTTTGCAAGGAAAAGATCTAGAGTTTCTCTTGGTCTGAGCACAGGGTACTGTTTTGGGTTATAGTTGTCCAAGTATCCCCGGAAAAGCTTTCTCATTAAAATTGCCTTGTATAGTTCCTAAGTGAAGACTCAAATAGCCAAAATTGCTTACCCCTTCTGAAGTGGGCAGACCACTCCCCTCCCCACCCCCACCCCTACCCCCTACCTCAGGCAAGGATGACTGGCTTTTCTCCATGAATATCTTCACAGGGAAGCAGTGGAATAGGTCAGAGATGGCTGCTCTAGCCCATCCCTGGCTCCTTTCCTTTACACCCTACATCGGATTATTCTCTCTCCTTTTAAGTCCCATAGTCCTTGGTACTTACCTCAGGGTGCCCTGATCTATACAGTCTGTGTACTTGTAATTTTCCCCATGTAAATTACGTTATCGCATCATCTTCAACGCCTTTGTACAAGGTTAGGCATGGAAATCAGTGTGCTCTTTCTCTCTCTGACTGGCAGTAATAACATTGTAATCAAGTGGATGTGCTTTGGAATTAGGCAGATGTGGGTTCAAATCCCAGCTCCATGAATTAATAGCTGTGTGACCTTGACTAAGTTGTTCAACTTAAGCCTTAGTTCCTTCACCTATAAACTGTAGATTGCTGCATCATAGTGTAATATCGAGATTACACAAGGTCAAGTATATAAAGTGCTAAGCGTGGTGCCTAGAACAGAGTATGCACCCCATAAATAGGAGGGATGTGAGGACAGGCAAAGATGACTCTGTGGGTCAGATTTAGATTAGGCCCTCCAGCTCAGATGTGACAGGACACTGGCTACCGTGTTTGCAAGTCGCAGTGTCATCTTGCCTAAGTAATAACTCTGCCTTGGTGTGTGCTGTGAGAGGCACAGTGCAGCCACGTTCATTCACAGTAAGACTGCAGGGTAGGTGTCAAGGCAAGCAGACCCTGAAGCACAATATCTTATAATGGACCACCCAAATCCCAACACTGCAAAAAACAAATATTCCATTGCATTATTTCTAAAGGCACTATTCAAATCAGTAGGACATTAACGTGGACTTGTCAATATAATATCACAAAAGAGCAATTAATTTGCATTTTAATAATGCAAATGACTTCGTACCAACTATAGAAGATAAATCCACTCAAAAATCCAGAGACTGTTAGGAAAAGCAGTTAAGCAAGAATTTCTAATAAAAACTGTAAAGTTCTGCTGAAAGACACAAAGGACCTACATGAATGCATACACCATGCTCATAAGTATTAAGATGTCAAATTCTCCCTATACTATATTAACCTATTTGTGCAAATCTAGTGAAAATTCCCCCACGTGTCTGTCAGTTTGTTGTACTGTGGGGGCTTGCATGTTGCTGTGATGCTGGAAGCTATTCCATAGGTATTCAAATACCAGCAGGGTCACCCATGGAGAACAGGTTTCAGTTGAGCTTCCAGAATAAGACTAACTAGGGAGAAGGACCTGGCAGTCTACTTCTGAAAAGATTTAGCCAGTGAAAATCTTATGAATAACCATGGAACATTGTTTGATATAGTGTCAGAAGATGAGCCCCTCAAGTTGGAAGGCACTCAAAAGGTGACTGGGGAAGAGCTGCCTCCTCAAAGCAGAGTTGACCTTAATGACGTGGATGGAGTTGTATTTGGGATCTTCACTTTCTGATGTGGCACGACTCAGAATGAGAAGAAACTGCTGCAAACATCCATTAATAATCAGAACATGGAATGTATGAAGTATGAATCTAGGAAAATTGGAAATCATCAAAAATGAAATGGAACATGTAAACACTGATATCCTAGGCATTTAGTGAGCTGAAATGGACTGGTATTGGCTATTTTGAATCGGACAATCATATGCTCTACTATTCCAGGAATGACAACTTGAGGAGAAATGGCATTGCATCCATCATCAAAAAGAACATTTCAAGATCTATCCTGAAGTACAACGCTGTCAGTGATACGATAATATCAATATGCCTACAAGGAAGGCCAGTTAATGCGACTATTATTCAAATTTATGCACCAGCCACTAAGGTCAAAGATGAAGAAACTGAAGATTTTTACCAACTTCTGCAGTCTGAAATTCACTGAACATGAAATGAGGATGCACTGATAACAACTGGAAATTGAAATGTAAAAACTGGAAACAAAGAAGAGGGATCGGTAGTTGGAAAATATGGCCTTGGTGATAGAAACGATGCCGGAGATAGCATAACAGAATTTTATAAAACCAATGACTTCTTCGTTCCAAATACTTTTCAACAACATAAACGGCAACTATACACATGGACCTTACCAGATGCAAAACACAGGAATCAAATTGACTACATCTGTGGGAAGCGACGATGGAAAAGCTCAATATCATCAGTCAGAGCAAGACCAGGGGCCGGCTGCAGAACAGACGATCAATTGCTCATATGCAAGTTCAAGTTGAAACTGAAAAAAATTAGAACAAGTCCACGAAAGCCAAGGTACGACCTTGAGTATATCCCACCTGAATTTGGGGACCATCTCAAGAATAGATTTTGCCCATTGAACACTAGTGACCAAAGACCAGAGGAGTTATGGAATGACATCAAGGACATGATACATGAAGAAAGCAAGAAGTCATTAAAAAGACAGGAAAGAAAGAAAAGACCAAAATTGATGTCAGAAGAGACTCTGAAACTTTGTTCTTGAACATCGAGTAGCTAAAGTCAAGGAAATGATGAAGTAAAAGAGCTGAACAGAAGATTTCAAAGACAGGCTCAAGAAGACAAAGTATTATAATGACGTGCAAAGACCTGGAGATGGAAAACCAAAAGGGAAGAACACGCTCAGTGTTTCTCAAGCTGAAAGAACTGAAGAAAAAATTTACACCTCAAGTTGCAATACTGAAGGATTCTATGAGGAAAATATTATACAGCTGAGGAAGCACCCAAAGAAAATGGGAGGAATACACAGAGTCACTATACCAAAAAGAATTTGTCAACATTCAACTATTTCAGGAGGTAGCATATGATCAGGAACCGAGGGTACTGAAGGAAGAAGTCCAGGCTGCACTGAAGGCATTGGCAAAAAACAAGGCTCCAGGAATTGACGCAATACCAACCGAGATGTTTCAACAAACAGATGCAGAGCTGGAAGTACTCGAACACAGCTATCTGGCCAACCAACTGGAAGAGATCCATATTTACGCCTATTCCCAGAAAGGTGATTACACCAAACGTGGAAATTGTTGAACAATATTAATATCAAACACAAGTAAAATTTTGCTGAAGATCATTCAAAAGCAGCTGCAGCAGTAAATCAACAGCGAAATGCCAGAAATTCAAGCTGGGTTCAGAAGGGGACATGGAACCAAGGATATCATTGCTGATGTAAGATTGCTCTTGGCTGAAAGCAGAGAATACCAGAAAGATGTTCACCTGTGTTTTACTATCCAAAGGCATTCGACTATGTGGATCATGAAAAACTATGGATAACGTTGCAAAGAATGGGAATTCCAGAACAATTAATTGTGCTCATGAGGAACCTGTACGTAGATCAAGAGGCAGTCGTTCCAACAGAACAAGGTGATACTGATTCGTTTAAAGTCAGGGAAGGTGTGTGTCAGGGTTGTATCCTTTCACCATACCTATTCAATCTGTATGCTGAGCAAATAATCCAAGAAACTAGACTATATGAAGAACAGGACATCAGTATTAGAGGAAGACTCATTAACAGCTTGCGTTATGCAGATGACACAACCTTGCTTGCTGAAAGTGAAGAGGACTTGAAGCACTTACTGATGAAGATCAAAGACCACAGCCCTCAGTACGGATTACACCTCAGCATAAAAAAAAAAAAAAAAAAATCCTCACAACTGGACCAATGAACAACATCATGATAAACGGAGAAAAGATTGAAGTTGTCATGGATTTCTTCTTACTTTGATCTACAATCAATACCCATGGAAGCAGCAGTTGAGAAATCAAAAGATGCACCACACTGGGCAAATCTGCTGCAAAAGACCTCTTTAAAGTGTTGAAAAGCAAAGATGTCACCTTGAAGACTAAGGTGTGCCTGACCCAAGCCATGGTGTTTTCAATCACCTCCTATGCATGTGAAAGCTGGACGATAAATGAGCAAGTCCAAAGAACTGATGCCTTTGAATTTTGGTGTTGACAAAGAACATTGAGTATACCATAAACTGCCAAAAGAACGAACAAATCTGTCTTGGAAGAAGTACAACCAGAATGCTCCTTGGAAGTAAGGATGGCAAGACTATGTCTCACATCCCTTTGATATGCTGTCAGGAAGGATCGGTCCCTAGAGAAGGACATCGTGCTTGGTAAAATAGAGGGTCAGCAAAAATGAGGAAGACCCTCAGTTAGATGGATTAACACAGTGGCTTTAACAATGGGTTTAAAATTAAGCACGATTGTGAGGATGGAGCAGCACTGAGGAGCATTTTGTTCTGTTGTGCATAAATCGGAACAGAGTTGATGGCACCCAACAACAACACAATGAAAATCCCAATAGGCTTTAAAAAATCAAACCTGAGAAAACAGATACGAAAGTTCACTTTGAAGAGTAAGTGTTCTAGAATAGCCATCCCACAGAAGAACATAAACAAAAACAGAGAAAAACAAGATCGGGCATCCTCCCCACCAGGTACCAAAATAAAGCACAGGGCTACAGCAATTAAAATAACGTGGCACTGGTGCTGGGACAGCTAACACAACACATCATTGTGCTACCCAAGTGCTTTAAAGTAGACTCTCTCTCTTAGCACCACCACCCACGTATACGATCCCCATTTTTCAGATGATGAGTTTGAGCTCTATAAACAGTTAAGAAAGTTGCCCAAGATCACACAGGGTCAAGGCAGGGGTATGAACCTAGCTGACTCCAAGAGTCTAACATATCTAACAGGAAAAATGTAATATTCATTATCTAAAGAGCTCCTACAAATCTTAAGAAAAAAACCCTATATTTATATAAAAATAGCCAAAGGATATTAACATGCAATTCCCACTGATACACAAATAGCTAAGATATATATAAAAGTTCAGCCCTATAAGTTATTATTAAGATTGACAATACTCAGGGATACAGAGATTGCAAGGAAATGGGTATTCATATACTGCTAGTCAGAGTGTACATATTTTTGGAAGGCAATCTGACAGTAAGACATATAATTTATATACTTTTTTTGCAATTCTTCTTCTAGAATCAATCACAATAAATAAATAAACAAACAAATAAATAAATATAAGCCTAAAAGGTCATGTACAAGGATACTCACTGTAGCTTTTTCTGTAGAATTAAAACATTGGAAAGAACTTAACTGTCTCTCAGTAGGGAACAGTTACACAAATCACAGTCCATATGGGACAGTATGTAAAAAGGAAATCTATATAGACTGACACAGGAAGATGTCAATGATACACCATCAAAGGGGAAAAAAAGCAAGTCACAGAATATATAGAGTTTTAACTCATTTGTTAGAAAAGAGAGAAAGATAAAATGTGAGAAAAGGAGAGAAAAATGAAAGAGAACGAACATCCTATACACATGTTGGTAAAGACATTTTTAAAAGGACCTGCACAGATACATACTGAACCGTGAAGAGGGACCCTCTGGGGAAGGAAGGGGGGCTGAGGCTTTAGGACTTGAAGGGGACTTTCACGTTTTAGTAAATATTCTTCTATATAATGGAAATTTTTATTAAAAATGTTTACTGTTTTTAATTTTGAAAAGACAAAAGCAAATGATAAAGAACTTACTATCTTGCGGTCAGTCTTAGGTTTAAAAAAGAAATGTGAGATGTATAAACTAGTGAAGGGAAAAACACTAGAAACCAACCAAAGAGAATACAAGAGCAGTAATCCGCAAAATTACGTATTAAGAACAACTACTGACGCCTACAAAGAGTCAAAGCAACTGACACAATAATTTTATTGTTTACATAACGATAGGCTTTGGACAAAGTGAAGACAGTGGAGACAAAGACAACACATTTTAACTCCTATCACAGATTATTCCGTTACAAAATTTCCAGTGGTTCAACATATTAAAATGTAAAATATACAAAGAAAAAAAAAACAACAATATAAATATTCAGATTTCTGCGGCCCAATGCATGTCCCTTAAAAAAAAAAGTTTGATTTAATTGTATACTTAATTCTGACAGTAATTCAAAACACAAAATTACACCTTTCCTAACCTATTCCACAATCTGATTTGGGAATTACAATATTAGAGAAGTACACAGAAATAAAAACAAATTCAGTGCCCCAAAACAAACGATTTTCCTTATTTTAATGCATTAAGGTGCACAAATTTCAATTTAAAAAAGCCAACCATTGCTATATGCAGATAAATAATACAGATTGGACAATACTTTTATAATTAAACCCAACTAACATTATACTAAAAATATATATGTGTTTATATATATATGCAATCCTATCTTAGAAAAAAAGGTGCCTTGGTGAAAATGATTCTGAAAATATTCACTTGATGCACATTATGTACAAACCCTTCTATATAGAAAACTATTTTCAATGAAATTCCATGTTCACATTCCATCTGAAAACTGTACTTGAAAGATAAATAGGTCTACCTAATGGTTTCTCTTGGAAATCACAGCTAAGGCAGTTCTCTTTCAAAGGGCTCTCATTTCTCTGCACTCTGCTTCACTCACGAGTACTAATACACACACTATGACACAGATGCAACCTGACATTCCGATGGGCTATTATTACCTGGAGCTCTGTCACCATCCGAACAAGGGAACGTTTATAGCTGCTACAAAGAATTTGTTTTTCCTTAAAATATACTGTTTTTCTATTCCATATTAAGCACTTACTTAAGACATTAAGAGGCTGATAAGCCACTCCATTTGGTGTCAACATCGATAGCCCTCTAAGAAAGAACTCGATTGGAATAGCTAGAAAAGTTTCCACTAAATAGTGCATCCGTCACCTGCATAGAATCGATTTGGCTTAATAGCTCTTTGTCCCAGAACACCAGTCTGGAGTTCAAATATGCTCCTGAAGGCCCATCTTGGAAAGAAAAAAACACTTTATATGTGCAATATGGGAATTTATAAGATAATGAAAGTTAAAATCTGCCTGACAAATCTCACAGCGTTCCTCTTGTGGAGTAGCTGCTAAAATCCAAAGTGGAAACGAAAACGGAAAATTCCATGTTTCACATTCCATCTGAAAACTGTACTTAAAAGATAAATAGGTCTACCTAATGCTAGACTCAGTGAAGTTGAGCTGACCAAAAATTTATGCCAGAAACTATTTCAACAAGTCTTTAAGCCAACAGCTGGTAATGAACTGGTGCTCCTAGTTCATCATTCGACAAGCACTGAGGATTTGAAGCTTAAAGGGTGAGAAACTGGATACCCTTAGAAAAGGGGAACAGTCTGAGGCAAGAGTTGTAGGTCTGTAAATATATATTTTCTATGCATACACAATTGTGTGTATTCTTCTGTGTATATTTATATACATATTCACAAGACGCCCTGCAGTGTATATAGTTCAAAGGCCTTTATCAGGAAACAAACTGATGTTAGTACAGACCCTAGAGTCATACCAACTGTATACTAAACCAATGTGCATATATTCACACAGTGTAAACCTTACTGAGAAACACTGCTATCGACACTAAGTTAAACAGTGGGTTTTACTAGTCAATCAGTGATATAATCAGAACATTTTTTTTACAAATCAAAATAATGAAAAATACACAACCGGGTTGTAAATTCACAAGAAAAAGCTGTTCGGCATGGCAAGTATGAACGAAGTTCAAATTCCAGTGTAGGGAAAAATATCAAAACTTTATAAATCTCGGATGCAATTTAATTACTGCATCAATTTTAGAAAAATAGACTCAGAATGAGCGATGCTGCTATGGATTCTCTTAACACACCAACCCATATGTTTATCTTTTTCCTCTTTTGTTTCCAGCTGGCGGTTTCTTCAACTGAAGGAGTTGTCCTCCTGTTCCAAAACCTGCAGAGGCAGGATTGGACACCCCAAATGTCAAACCAGCTGACGCCGTGATGCCAGGGTTGCTGAAGTTAAACCCAGATGTACTTGAGCTGCCAAAGCCTTATGTTTAGGGAAGAAAACATTTATATCAGAAGTTAAGTCACAAAAACAAATTTAAAAAAATGGGATGAGAGGTAAATTTCTATCTGAAAGAACACATAATTGATAAGAATAGTAACTATTTTAGGGTGCTAAACTTCTAACGTAAATTTTTATAGGAAATTAATTTAGCTAACAACTCTACGTGGCACCCTGAGAGACAGAAGTTTAGTGATATAGGTCAAAAGAGAAGCTTTAGCACAAGTAACTGAAGTCCAGAGAAAATGTGAAGCTGCCAGAAACTTTTTTGTTAATTAAAATAAATCAAGATGCCTTCTTCCTCAGCCCCACCATAAACATTTTATCAAGGTGTAGAACAGACAGACCTTTGGTCCCCCAGACAATTCTAAGTCCTCCAAGGAAGCCTCAAACCCACAGTTTTCAGGACAACGAACACACTAAAGAGCAGTACTTGCTGTTCTGATTTTTATACAGGCTCTCATATAATTAAAATACTATTACTGCCTAGTTAACTAATAGCATCTTTATCTATCTCTAGATCCAGATACCACTGAATTTTACTATTATTTTACTCAGCTGGAAGTGCTGATTTTAACCACAACTTTGTATTAAACGGGATTTCTTTCAACTATGTCATTATATTAGACGTACTATCTATCCCTAAACAGTACATTAAAACAAGCCATTATTTACAAACATATAGTAAATGCAAAAGTAGATGTAATTTGGAATTTTCTTTCACCAGAGTCAAAAAGATTACACCTATTTCAAAAATGAACATGGAACCCATTAACCACCATTAAGACTGGTATTTAAACCAAAGGCATTTCTAACTGAAGACATCTCTTGGGAATACAAATCATTCTCCTAAACGAACACAGATAAAAACTGGGTTAAACTTTCACAATGATGGTTTTCATTTTTGCAATGACAGGAAAATTATTTAACCATGAAGCTAGTCACCAGGGTTCAAATGAATCTTTACTTGGTTAAGAGAGGATATAATTATTTATCAAGTCAAACTAAGAAGTCTTCTTATTAAAAATATTTTACAAACCTAACCTTTAGTTTGTGAGAAAGATAAAGCTATGTAATTAGCTAGGCTTGCACGCTTTATCCAGGGAGTAGTAACAGAATCAGTGACTTTTGGGGGGAGATTAGAAATAATAATAGCTGTACGTTTAAATAATTTGCACTTTTCAATGTGCCTGAAATTCAGGCAGAAACACAAACCTGCACTAAGACTTCCTGAGGGTTTATTTGTTGTTCCAAATCCAAATGTGGAGGCCCCTGTGGTGCTGCTTCCAAAACCAGAGCTAGTTCCAAAGCCTAGTGGAAGGGCAATAGAGAAATACACAACGGTATGTAAAACACAGGTCAACGGATACTAACAAGTAAAACCTAAAATTATCAAAGGCCTAAGAAATACAGTCTTAAAAGACATGACCTTATTAAGGAAATTGCTTTTTATTCCATTGCATAAGACTTTTGGAAGAAACAGATTAATTTTGAAATAATAATTTTATATCTATTTAGGCTAAGTTTATGACCCATCAATAATTTAAAAGAACAAGGTCATGCAAAAACCAGATCGTATTAGTATTTTCTCTCTCCCAAATGGGCTGGAAGTTTTAGTGAACACTCAAGTGTGATATTAGCCAAACGGGCATAAACATACCTACTCAAGGGTATTTCGTTTTGTAAAAAAAAAAAAAGATGGATCAAATTCACATATAAGCACGGCATGCACAACAATTTAAAACACTAAACGCCGCAAGGTAATTGTACTCTGCTCTTGGCCGAAACAGTTTCACTTAACAAAAACCGCTGAAAAACTACACAATGGTCAATCGCTTTACATCTACTCAATTAACAGTAGGTTCCTACTGTATGACCAGCTGGTACAACAGTAAGAAATGGGGGTGCAGACATCATGATTGTCCTCTTAGCAATAACTATTTTCATAATCTTAAAAAAGAAATATTTTCCCCAAAGTTTGTCAGCAGCTTCTGCTAAGTACTCTTAAAAGCCAGATGCTCCGCGAATAGAGTTAAATGACTTTTTAGGCTGCTTTGTAACAGTTTATCTAAAATACTGAGTTTAACGCTATTGCCTGTAACTCTAAGAAGTATGATGGCAAACTGGATTATAGATCAAATAAAATATGCTGTCTAAATTCTAGCAATTCCTAATAGAGTCTATTACTTTAAGCGGTCACAACAGCTTATAGGCTTTCCTTCTTATGAAGATATATTTTAGTGAGAATAAGGGTATCTTACTCATTACATTTGTCAAAATATAATCAACTTTCAATCACCCATATCCAAGAATTTTGAATGCATTTCTATTTAGCATGTTTTTGCAGAAGACTTACCTTACTGATATATAGTTAACTTATGAACTATTAAAATAAGCTTAATTCCTTACGTATACAAGTATGTATATAGGCAAATATGCGAAAAGTACTTAGGAATAGGTGAAAGTCTGGCTGTTCAATTTGTAATGAAATTATTTCCCCAGTTAAAGTGCTCACATTCAGAAAAAGAAGACTATGATTAGAGCATGTATATTCGAAATATTTCAGACTCTAGTGTTAAGAGGACTAATTTTTTAAATTTCTAATTAAAATTAAATTCATTAACTCTAAAGTTAACATTTTAGCATACCACTTTAAAAATACAAACCTCCCTACCATATAATTTTAGTAATTTTTTATTTTTCCTTTTCACAGAAGATGAAATGATTCTTTAAGCTCTAAAGCTAATACTAGAAGGCATTGATTAAGTCTGGAGAATCGTTTTTGCCAGATGGAACCTTAACTTCCAAAATAGCAGCAGATCCTCTTAGAAATTTGTTTTTACAGTCCAGTATCAATGCAAACGCTTAATAGTCCAATAAAATATTAGAAAAGTTAAAGTGTACCTCCAAGGTTTGAAGAACCTAAGCCACTTGATTGCAAGCCAGTGCCAATACCTGAGCCGAAAGGCGTTCCAAAACTAACTCCCAGAGATGGTTGTGGCCCTGGTATAAAAAAAAAAAAAAAAAAAACGGGGGGGAAAAAAAACAAATTTGCCTTACTCTTTCAAGATTAAAGCTTCTTTACGAAATTATTTTTTTAATGAACATTATTACTTTTAACAAATGCCATTTAGTTTTCTGGATGTCTTCCCAGCCTAACTTATCTATCCCCAAGAGATTAACCTATTAAAAAAAAAAAAGAAAAAAAGCCAGCCAATTTTTAAATTAACCTGTTCCACACTAAACAAATAAAATAGTCTTATGACACTGAAAGATAACTCTTAGTTAAAGCTACTATAATTTGAAATCTTTAATGTATTATAAATTACAGTTGTTTTTAGATCTACTTCTAGAATTGTTTTAGCTCTCCCCACTTGTTTTCTGGTAAAAAATAGTTGGTGTAATCAGTAAAGGTTTTTACTTTTTTAAAAACAAGCTCCTTATCATTAGAGTCAAGTCTCAAATGATCAGAAGAGACTGACGCTAACCTGGCAAAAATATCATGTTACTTCAAAACAGTGAGTACCAAAAAAACTAGGCATGATTTAGCATATGAAATATAAATGATATATGCAATAAATAGATAAAAAACAAGACAATGCTTTATTTTATTAAATTTATTGTTCATTTTAAAGCAAATCAATTACACAGTAACATGACAATTCCAACTTGTTCACAAAAAGTGATAACTGAGTTCTCTTTTTAGCTCCGCTACATGACACCACTTTTCACCTGATTAAATAAGATAGATAAATGAACATTCACAAAGGCACCGAGGTGCACCTTGACAAATCCAATACATTCAAGATTTCAATTCAGAAGTTTCCTTTCAACATTTTGGAAGATGCACTCGGACGCAGAACGATTACTTATCCTTTGCCCATTTACTTTGAAGATCTTGGCTGAGTTTGTTTGGCAAGAATTACATCAAACTTACTAGCCTCTCTTTGTAACTATTTTTTTTTTTTAACTAAGCAGAATACAAAAATCTAAAAATCTCTCCTTTGATAAATAATTTATGAAAGTTATTCAATAAATTTCATAGTATAATCTTCAATCTTATCTTTTTCAAGCACAGTGATCAGTGCATTTCAAAGTGAGGGGACTGCCAAAGTAATATGAACAGATTAAAATTTAAACTTTTCAAAGAAATCAAAGCTTTTCAGTTAATGAAGAATGAGGTTTGTCCATTCAGAAGGTAGTGTAAAACTATAAAGCATTAAAAACCAAAACAAAACTGAGAAACTACATTTTGCTACACTGGGACAGAAACTGGACTTTTCAAATAGCTTCTACCCAGAAAATAAACAGTAATTAATAGCAGCCAAAGTTCTTATACGACTATTAAAAAAATAAATTAAAAAAGGATTTACATTTTTTATATCCAGTTTGAGAATAAAATATCTGCCTAGCAGCTCTTTTGTAAAATGTTACTATAGGAAAAAGAAACTAAGCATATTACTTTCTCATTTCTAACAAAAATAATATGTAGAAAACACATGCCCAGTTTCTTTAACATTGAGAGACTTCAGTGTCACATGTTAACAGGAGGCACTGCTGGTGGAAGACCCTATAGAATGCACACCACAACCCTCAGCCCTCCGAGTCATGACAGTCACTCAAATCGCGTGCTTTCTATTGTGTGTGAGTCTGTTTTGAAAAGCACTAGAACACAGTTTCTCTAATCATCAATATTCGGGGTATAGAAAATCAAGAACTTACATGTAATAGTGACAAGACTTTTCATTGCACAACAGGTACATGGTATGTTGAGTTTTGTACCTTCACACAAATTCTGAAGGCAACATTATTTATAAAACTAGTAGGCAAATGTATAACATTTTTTAATTGTAAAAACTCATGATATTTAAATATCTCCCATGCCAAAGTATTCACATATATTACACTCTGGCCACCATATAAATTAGTTTCACTATTAGAAAGCAGAATCTAAATACCTCAGGCAAAAGTTCCGTAAACAGTTCAGTAAGTCTGCTTCAAAACCTGAATATTCAGCGAGAGACTCTTACTTCCATAAATAAAAACCAAGTTAGCAGTAATATATTCCAATGACTGCCCAAAGTGAAATCTTTACGTAGAGTAACATTTTACAAAAGTTACCACATTATATATTCAAACACAACAGAATCAGGTTCAGCACTATTAATTCATATTTTCCAGAATAAATTCTACTTTCTTAAAAGTAAAACTGCATTCACAGGAAAAGACTAAAGTGATAAAAATTCTTTAAAGTCTTCCATGATCACTCAAAATGCCTAATGTAATTAGTATGGTTATTCCCAAGTCATATTTTGAAACTAATTTTTCTTAAAAAACAAAAAACGCCTTTTCCCCAGTGTGAAAAGTTTTATTACTCTTAACTGATTTAATGGAGAATGTTCCTTTGGTTATTAAATACAAAAAAAAAAAAATCACAAAACTACAAGAAACTAAGATGAAATACTTAAAGTTTCCTATTTTAACACTACACCTTAAATTTTCAAACCTACACTAAAAGCTACAAAGTAGGAATTCCTAACAAAATGTCTCCTCTCTCCTTAAATACAGCAGCTAAGTCACATGAAGAAAGTCTTATATAAACACCAAGAACTTTTAAAATAGTCAAAACACAACAGCAAAACTCAATCCCAAAACAATACCTATAAAAAACCTATTCTAAGTTAAAATTATGCCAAGAAGCTTAATAGAACTGTCTCAGTAAGTGCTTTAAGAGGCCTGGGAAGCACTTGTGAGCAAGTGTACTCAAGATTTACCAACACGTAACATAGCCATGTACTGACGCTTATTTCATACACGGCCTGTAGGCTTTCCATCAGCTCTCTTCAAGCTTCAGGACTAGCAACCATAAATCACACATGCCTAGGCCCTATTTTATTTTTTTCATTAACAGAGCCTTAACAAAGGATCAAGCAGTCATTTGAATCCATTCCTCTATCTCCAAGAAAGGTAACATGTAAACCATCTTCAGAAGGTAGCAGTCTATAAAGCTGTCTGCTTTGTGCCTGTATTTACATTAAGGAAGTCAAGAATCAATATGCACATAAGACAAAACCCCTCTGAAGACTCAAATTTTGCACAGATCAAGAGGGACATATAAAAACAGTACACAAGCTCTGTCTAACTTCATGTATGTAGTCTTCAAAATTTGTTACTGGCTCTTAACAAAAAGATCCTATGAAAGTCACAGGACTTCAGGAATAACTAACTGGGTACAAAGCACAGTGCAAAATATAGAGAAATTTCTAAATGGGCTGTGACTCATAAAATCATTATATACCTATCTAAGATAGCTCATAAATTCCACAGCAACGGTAACATGGCTAAAATGACTAAAACTTTGACTAGGAAGGGGAATGGACTATGGAGACAGGGATACCATCAGAGACAAAAGGGAAAGATGAGACATAATACAAAATTGTCGCCACAGTTGTTTCGTTTCTCAATTCTAAAAATCCACACGATTCAATATGGAAACACTGTTAAGATTATTTAGGTTGCCAAATTACAATTCCTGCACCCTGATTAGAAAACACTTAATATGGGCTTCAAAACTGAAGACAATATTGAAAGCAGTCAGCTTCCCCAAAGCCTAGCAAAAACCACAGATGGAATTAAAGCACAACGATTACTCTAACTTAAGGTAATGTTCTCCACCACCAGAAAAAGTGTCATGGATTGAATTGTGTCCCCGCAAAAGATACGTTAAAATCTAAATCCCTGCAGCTGTCAATGTAATCTTGTTTGGAAATAGGGTCTTTCTTTTGTTATCAGTTAAGTTAAATGAGGTCAAACTGAAGTAGGGTACATCCTAATCCTAATCCCCTCAGAGTGGTGTCTTATAAAGGAGAGCACAGACAGAGTCACACGGGGAGACACCATATGACCAGAGATGCATTTATAAGCAGCACAGGAATACCAAGGACTGCGGCAGCCATCAGAAGCTAGGAGAGAGGCATGGAACAGTTCTTTCAAAGCTCCCAGGTGGAATCAACACAGCAGATAACCTGATTTGAACTTCTAGTTTCCAGGACTGTGAGAAAATGAACTTGACTTGCTTTTTAAAGCCACCCATCCTATTTTGTTATGGCAGTTCTAGGAAACCAAGGCAGATCACCTTGTTTTGCTTATCTTTGTATCCCCTGAGTCTAGCAGAGAGTAAGCTCTCATACTTACTGAAGGAATATAAATCTGCCTATGTCCATCCATGAGCCCAAAATGTTTGCGAGAAAACCTACAAACCTCTCAAGATAGGACCATCTATGTGAGTTTTTAAAAAATTCTTTTGAGAGGCGGTTTTGCTTCAATTTTAGTTGTATGCTACACACTAATTCACTTACAGCACAACATTTTAGATAACTGATTTTTCTTAAGTTTTATTTCTTAGATTGGAATTCCATTATGTTTAAAGAACACTTAACCAAACCCACACTTATCTGACTTACTTTAGTGGTTAATATTGGCTCTAAAATGTAAATTTGTACTATTGTCGGTTTGCTTAGCTGGTTAAATAATCACGAGAATGGATGGTCGTTAATTACGGGAGTGATTCCACAGAGAAATCAATCCCATAATTACTTTTTCCCTTCATAACTTGAGAATGCAATCTCACACTCCAGCCAGCTAGAGAGCCACCACACAGTATGAGCCGCCATTCACGTGGGTCCAGAGGGACTACGGAGGACCTGGCATGCTAAATCTACCACCAACCCTTGACTTATGCTATGTCTTGTCATCTCCAAATGAGAAGAACAATTTTTCAAACTGCGAATAGTGAAAATCAGAGAATGCTTTCCTAGGAGAAGCAGCCTAAATGTAATTTACCTAGATACAGATTTTCATTTCTTTGCGCTATAATTTACTACTATATTATATGGGACTCTTAGCCAACATGTCAGAAAGATACATGCTGTATAATAACTAACAGGCATCACTCAAAATTCATAAATGAACAAAGAAAAAATCAGTATCTGTTAAGATGGTATTTTTCTATGTCAAACTTCAAACCAGATAAAAGGGGTTGCAGGAATAAGCAGACAAGGGCTAACTTCAGAACAGAATTAGACCACAAAGATAAAATACTACAGAATGAGACTGCAAAATTGTTTCTCTGCTTAGAAGTGGAATTAAACCAAGTACTAAAGTTATCTGCTTTCTAATACCTCACCAATCAATTCCATCTGCTCAAGCTCTTGGTTCATATTTCTTAATAGGCAATCTTGAGCATGTCAAAATTAACTTCTTCCTGCTCTTGTTACTGTTCTGTTCATTTTGAAGGTTACAAATAATTGTAGAATGTATCATTTTCAAAATTTGGATTAGAGGACCTGTACTCTGCTTTCAATCAACACGCGTACAAACACACCTATTGAACTTCAAAGAACCGTCAATAAATAAAAATGTCCTTCATCCTGAATGTGGGTACTTTATAATCACTGCATATGAGGAGAACAAGAATATACCATCTCTCCGTATCATATAAGAAAAATAAAATATATGGCTGGATTATCTCTGACTTTAAAACAATAAATGATACAATCACAATTTTAGAATCTAATGTTATTTCTAAATTTCTAAATGTAATTCAGTAGTGAAACACCATGTCCTAAAGGGCATTTATAGCAATACAGCAAATATCATTAATTAAATTAACAATATTCAATATCTAATTGATGTATAGTTAGTTATTGCTAATTCTACCCTGCATTTTCTATCAGGTATATTTTTATAATTGTGTTCATCACAATTTTTAGATTGCATTAGAACAGCTATTCATAGAAATTTCTTCAGTGCTAACACAAAAGGAAGACTTATAAGAACGCACACAAATGCTCTGCATTTAACAGTAAGAATCTATAACTTGAATGTGTTCAGACCTGTAGCAGGCTGTTGCTGCTGTGTTAGTGTGGCAGCCATGGCAACGGCTGCTGCGTTTGGCATGTTGCTGAATGGGGTGGGTCCTGTAGTAACTCTGGGTGTGTTCTGCCACTTCTTGGCTTCTGTTCGCCTGGCTTCAAACACATCTACAGCATCACCCAAGAACATTTTTCTGTAGCCAAGGTACTGTTCTTTGAGCACCTAAACGAATGCAGAAAAAAGGCTTATCAAGTTCTGTGTTGACTTTGGTAGTATGTGAATAAATACAACTATAAAATATTTACCAAAGACAGACAGATCATAGAAGAGACACTGCCAATATTATACATTCCACCTAAACTGCAAATAAGCATGCTAGCAATGCACGCTGGCGTGGGAAGTAGCATTTGAGAGCTGTCACTCCTTTGAATATTTTCTTCCCTATTTTTGTCGCACATCTTTACAAGATACTGCCTACGATACTCCAGCTTCATCGGGCCCTGTTTAAAATGAGTTAGCTAACTTAGCTTTCAGACAAGCAGAATAATATTTAAAACAGCATTTTATACCAGGTTTTCTACGAAAGTTTTTCTCCAAATATCTAATCTTTGATAACCTTTAAACTCAAAAAGCTTAAAAAAAAAAAAAAACAAAAACCAGCACTAAATAGGTAGCTGTTAAACACATTTTTTTAAAAAGGCCTGGGTGATGCCAAAATAAGATGCTACCTCAGCAGAGGGTGTAAGAGAGCATCAGTGCCCTATAAGTTTTAGTCCTACTCCAGACACTGGGAAATAAAGACCTGCCTTAGAGACTTGAAAAATGTTAAGACAACTATTTTAAAAAACTGACATCAACCGTGATGTAGATAACTTATCATTAAAACTTCCAAGTTTGTTAATGCCTGCCTGGGTAAAGTAGCTAAGTTTGTTTCAACGGACTATCTACAAACAAACAAACAAAAGGAATAAAAAACATCTTTTGTGAGATTTCTACAAGAAATGAACAAGTCTAGTATTTATAGTTTGCTCACTAAATGCAACGGAACATAAATGTTCAGCTGATTGTGGAGAATCCTTTGGTTCTTGGGAACATCTAAAAACAGAGATCAAAATTTCATGTGATGTTTACCCAACATGATCCGGGGCTCTTTTGGGAGAATCTCTGTCTCACTGTTTATATGGTCATGTTACAGAAAAGGGTACAGTTTCCACCAGAGTGGGCCTATAGCAGAGAAAGCGCCCCTGAAAAAGCATGCATGACTAGAAATGCCATGTCTGCGATGTGCTCTAACACAGTCCACAGGGAGAAGCATCTCTGTGTGGAGAATTGATAAAACAAGATCAGCAGGATCTTCATAATAGCCGACACTGGGTGGTGAGTGCCTGGGCACTCATTGTAATAGTGGTCTACTTCTGCGTGTACTTGAAAACTTCCATGATAAAAATTAAAAAACTAAAACCAGTTGCCATGGAGTCGGAGTATTCCAACTCACTGTGACCCCGTGTGTGTCAGATTAGACCTGTGCTCCACAGGGTTTTCAATGGCTGATTTTTCTGAAGTATACTGCCAGGCCTTTCTTCTGCGGTGCCTCTGGGTGAACCCACACCATGTAACTTTTGGTTAGCAGCCACACATGTTAACCATTTGCACCACTCAGGAACTTCAGTAAAAATTAAGGGGGGGAGGAGGAACATTTGTACAACAGACCTCAAAGTGACATTGTAGAATCATCTTTATTAGCTCTTATTATACTTTGATTAATAAAAACTATAAGAAAATCTGATAAAAATTCCTCCCTTAAAATTATTCAAAGATCTGATAAAGAGTTTGAAATGTATTAAAGCTAATGGTTTGAAGTACGCTATCATTTCAAAAACGGTATAATTTAAGTGTAATTTAACTTTTTAAAAATTCCGTGGCCATCCATCAGACTAAAATTAAAATGAAACTACTGATAATCAAGATTAAATTCTACCCTACACTTAATAATTTACTTAGACTCAGATGTGGGTGCTTTAAAATTTAGTTATTTTGACCGCATATAACTCTAAAAAATTAATTACCAGATTTGTATGCAAATAACACACGCCCTCTATATTTGTTTGCTAACATGCCCTCCCCCAAGGTATTTCTGTAAACGGTAACGTGTAAAAAAGAAACCTGGCATAGTGGCACTGAGGAAAATGCTTCGCAGAGGGAGGGCATGGTCAGCAAACAAGTGTAGAAGGGCCAGTGCTATCTGCATAAAAATACGGTGCATGTGCTGGGTTAGCTGGAAAAAGTACATTCACACGTAACCCTTCACTTACATAAATTGAAAAAAAAAAAAAAAAGCACATTATTGGAGCTCTGGTGGCGTAGCGGTTAAGAACTACAGCTGCTAACCAAAAGGTCAGCAGTTTGAATCTACCAGCTGCTCCTCGGAAACCCTACGGGGCAGTTCTATTCTGTTCTATAGGGTCGCTGTAGGTCGGAATTGACTTGATGGCAACTGATCGGTCTAGCACATTATTACGTGGGTCAAGATATTCAGTGACAAATTATTTTATTTATATAATTTAGTGAACACAAACAGTTCCATGTATTTAGAAGGGAGAATGTTGGAAGTAAGTTTTTTATGCAGTGGCTGATAAACATTTAAAATACACATAAGATGAACGCAGGGAAAAATGATTTTACTGCTAAGAATGTTTATTTTCTGCAATGCTGTTTATAATGGTAAAAGGATGGAAACAATGTAAATGTTCAATGACAGAGGGTGGGTTAAACAAACCAGGACACGTACATACAATGAAACCCTAAATACTACTAAAAACGATACTGAAGAAACATGCACTAAAGTGGGAAGTTATTCACAATATACTGTTGAAAAAGGTTAAAATAGCACACTGTATATATAAAATAACACTTGAATCTTTCTTAAAAAGCATACACGTTACCAATGGTTGTGTCTGTGTCTGATTATGGACTGTATCTTTTTTATTTTTTCACTAGGATGTAATTTTAGCCATTGCTATAATAAATACTTCATTTGGGGAGACAAAAAGGTATCCAGCTAGATGAATGGGCAATGAAAACTTACCTTCACATTTTCATGAATAGACTGAAGTTGTGCAGCTAAAGCTACAAATGTTTGATAAATTTTCTGCATAGCCATTGATAAATCTATAAAAGAAAATTATATTATCACACAAATATATGTATGACACAATAAATTGTTTTTTTTTATTATTATTTATGAGTTCAATTTTTGGTACTGTGAATTTGTAAGAGAAAAAACTATATGGATGACAGAGAAGACAGCAGATGGCTAGACTGAGAGAAGGAGTCTACATTAGGAATCCAGGGGGAAGGGGAGGTGGACAAGCAGCCCTGGTTAACACAGTCAGTCCATAATAAAGCATTTTATATTCACTGGGAACAGAGGTCTAGCCAACATTTGTTATGAAAATTTTCTTACAGCAGCTTAAGACAACTAAGTTAACTGGAATATCTTCTACACAACTATAGTTTAATGTTTCTTCTACCAAAAAAAGTGTATCAAAAAATTACCACAGAAGCATGTTACCTTGAGGGGTTATATGTGAATTATTTGCTTGAGTAGCAAGATGGTTTTCTAGTTCTTCAATCTGCTGTCTGTACTGCTGAAGCTGTACCTCAAACTGCTGAACCAAGATTCTGAAATAGCTATATGAACATTTTAAAAATCAGATCAGATTTTTTAAAACATTTTCTTTATACTCTAAATGCCAAATAAATCAATAACTGCCCCATTTGAGTAGGCCCTTTGATTAGTTTGATGACATAATGTATCTTTAAGTGGCACAGATACCATTATTGAAATAAAGACTCCTAAGTCGTAAGGTATTGAAGTATCAAAAACAAATGCATACCCTTACTCAGATCACGAGTTAAAAACCCAGATTAAAGGAGATTCTAAAAAACAATTTAATACTCTTCAAAAAGTATTAAGGTCATGAAAAACAAGGAAAAACTGAATAGCTATTACACGGAGGAGACTAAAAAGAAATAACTAAATGCAATCCTGAATAGGATTCTGGAATAGAAAAAAGGACAGTAGTAGAAAAAATCAGTAAAATTTGAATACAGTCTGTAGTTTAGTTAATAATATTGTATTGATGTTAATTTCTGCTCTTGATACTTATACTGTGGTCATGTTACATGTTAACATCAGGGGAAGCAGAATAAGGGACACAAGAAAATTCTCAGTACTAATATTTTTGCAAGTCTAAAATAAGTTCAAAAAAAAAAAAAGAAGTGTAATTATCAAACAGATTTGTACAACCAGGTATTTACAGTTCGTAGTGTAGTGGTTAAGTGCTATGGCTGCTAACCAAAGGGCTGGCAGTTTGAATCTGCCAGGTGCACCTTGGAAACTCCATGGGGAAGTTCTACTCTGTCCTATAGGGTTGCTATCAGACAGAATTGACTTGACGGCAATCGGTTATATTAATAAAACTTATAATCTGAAACACTATAGTGTACAAAAGACAGAGCATGTAATTACTGCTACTATTACTATTTTATTTACATAAATTTACAGAGAATGCAAGAAAGATTTGAAAAAAAAAAAAGGACACTGAGTCGTATGCAAAGGAGTATGGACATGATTCTGTAAGAAACAGAGAACTATGGAAGCTTTTTCAAAATTAGCCCTGACTGCAACGTGAAGAACAAGACAGAGGGCTACACCATGTGAGAAAGTCCAACTAGGAAGCCAGTATGACACTATGTCACAACGTTGACGGCTACCAATAGGCTGTTACAACGTGTAAGGATAGGACACAAATCTTAGAAGACTGCAACAAAGGGTACATAAAGCTAAACATGAACCTTAAAACCGTACACATGGAATTACATTATTGTCTTAGTTTGATGTTTTCTTTATTAAAGAAAAAAAGCAAAAAGAAGCTCCTCTCATGTACCACACCCGATGCTAACAGAACATAAGGTCTGTACATTAGATATAGGAGTATCACTGTCATGTTAACTTCCTGATTTTGGATTTCAATAACTGCAAATACCCTTATGTTAAAGAAAGAGCATACCCTTATGTTAAAGAAAAACACACTAAAGTACTTAAGTGTAAAGGAGCGTCACATCTGCAAACAGCTCAAACTACTCAGGGAAAAAAATGTGTACACACACATAAACATGGAGAGAGGCACAAACAAGCGTGGTAAAAATCTTAACAGGCAGGTAACCGGGATAAAAGGTTTAGGAGAATCCTCTGTTCTAGTCTTGAAATGTCTAAGTTGGAAATTTGTGTCATAATAAAAAGTTAAAGAAAAAAAAAAGACCTCTACCAGTAGCTCACTTCACCTCTTTAAGCTTCAGGCTGCTCATCTCTAAGACTGGAATAATAACTACAGAGGTTTTGTGAAAAATATGAGATAAAATATATAAAGTGCTAAGCACACTGCTTGGCATACAGGAAGCATTTGATAAATATTAACTATTATCTCTATCAACATGGAAGGACATTAAAAAAGGGATAAGATATATCACAGGTATGAAAACTAGACATACAAACTTGGTGATGAGATTACATGTGGATTTTTCTTGTTTGATTTTACTTATTTTCTAGTTTTTCTTCCTGAGTATGTATTACCCATGTAAATAAATAAGAACTCTGCTTAGTATGTCCTTCTTAAGGATGGAACTATAAAAGAATTATTTTTAATTTAAATGTGTTAGTGAGTAAAAATATAAGCTTCCTCTACTTGCAAAATTTAATAAAGTGGAATAGACTATTCTCGGTGAATAGCATTTAAATGAAGTGTAGCTGCATGATAGTAGTTAAAAGATTAGATCTCTTAGCCTTTATTACCCTTCAGTAAAATGGGGATAACAAACTACCCTCTTAGGGTTGTTATAAGAATTAAACTTAAAAAGCTATGTAAAGTGCTTATTAACCCAGGCCTGACACACAGTAAACAACTAAAAATTCTTGGCTTGTATATTATTACTGTTCTGCTTTCTTAAAGTGAGAAACATTTGTTTAAAAAAATCTAGTAACTCACTCAGCAGGGGCTGTATTTTCATGTTGAAGTCCAGGTGGTGTTTTCTGGGTCCTTAAAGCTATTTCAGCATTTTTTAACTCCTAATATACCAGAGGTTTAAAAAAAAAAAAAAAAAAAAATCCCATTAGTAGTTAGGCTAAAATAACAACTATACCAGGACAGAAATTTCTCAAATAACGCCATTTGTGGAAGTTCATGCTATGAGAACACCTTGTAGTACATGATAGCTGCTTTATAACAAGCTGCTTTCCAGAGAAGACAAATTACATTCTTGCATTGTTATGGATTGAATTGCATCCCCCCAAAATGTGCTATAAATTCTAACCTTGTGGTTAGAATCCCATTTGGGAACACGTTTTCTCTGACATGTTAACAAGGCCAGGTCAGTGTAGGGTGTGTCTCAATATCTTCTGAGATCTTAAAGAGCAGATTAAGCAAGCAAGCACAAATAGAGGGAAAGAAACATGTTCACCAAAGAACCCAAGAATAGAAGCTAAAAAGAGACAAGGACCTTCCCCCAGAGTCAACAGAGAGAGCCAGTGCCCTGAATTCGGACTTTCAGCCTCCTAAGCTGTGAGCAAATAAATTTCTGTTCATTAGAGCCACTTAACTGTGGTATTTCTGTGACAGCAGCACTAGATAACTAAGACAACTATCCTTTATGATAAAATTATAATGAGCTGTTCATCTACTTAAGAAACTAGGTTTCTGCAGGATCCATGAAGCTAACTCATTCAGAATGAAAGATTATGCTACTATTTTTTAAATCTTTAACATACAGAAGCAGAAAACATTATTTAAAAAAAAGGAATGAATAGTGACAATAATGTTGAGGCTGATGATGGTAGCAGTTAACATCTGGATGCTTACTATGTACCAGGCACCATGATAAAGCCTTCACTTATATTTTCTTGGTTAATTCTTGATAATAACCTTATAATGTAGGCGCTGATTCCCTGGGTGGTGCAACGGTTAAGCGCTTGACTAGTAGCTGAAAGGGTGGTGGTTCGAACCCACCCAGAAGTGCCTTGGAAGACAGGCCTGGCAATCGGCTTCTGAAAGGTCACAGCCTTGAAAACCCTATGGAACACAGATCTCCTGACACACATGGGGTTGCCATGAGTCAGGATCAACAACTAACAATGACAATGCAGGTACTACTGTAGGTACTACTATAGAACTACCCTTTTTACTGATGAAGAATTTGAGTTAGAGACATTAAGTAACTCACCAATGCCATGTAGCTGGAAGAACTATGAAGTGAATCTAGGCAGTTTAATTCCTTTAAAGCTTACACACTTAACCATTCTTATATTGCCTTCTGCTGTTCCTCAGGAAACCCTGGTGGCGTAGTGGTGAAGTGCTACGGCTGCTAACCTTTTGCTAACCTTTTGGTCAGCAGTTCGAATCCGCCAGGCACTCCTTGGAAACTCTATGGGGCAGTTCTACTCTGCCCTATAGGGTTGCTATGAGTCAGAATCGACTTGACGGCAGCAGGCTTGGTTTTTTTGGGTACTGTTCCTCAACACCATTTCTGCTTTTACATACCATTCTTTTACATACCATTCTTATCATTTCACTGTTTTCCAACCACTATTTAAGCTTCTCCTATTAAAAAAAAAAAAAGGACCTTAAGTTTATATTCCCATCTAGCAACCTTTTACTGCCAAGCCTCTCAAAAAAAAAAAAAAACTAGGGATAACTGTTCTTTCGACCTCTTTTTCAGTCTTCATCTCACCCCACTCTTGCACAAAAGCTCTAGACTCTGCGGACTCTGCCCCCTGCCTCCCTCTCCAAACACTCACACTTGCCAGTCCCAGACACACACCCAGTGCTCCTATAGTACCAAACTACTCGCAGGTCCTCAAATAGGCCTACTTCATGCCTCCACACCTTTGCTCACCTAGCCCCTTTTGCTTGGAATGCCCCCTCACATTAGCCTTCCTTCCTACCAGCCTGGGAACACCTGCAAATGTTTCAAGACACAACACAAAGGTATCCTAGTTAGGACAGATGATAATAGCGCCCATTTGAGCTCTTTGTGCTCCCCACCATACCCTCTACCTGGAACACAATAACTGAACCTGACTGATATACAATACGTTCCTATATACTATAAGTCTTTTGATCTCGAATGCTTGTTAAAGTGCCTGGCACATAACAGACTCGTAAAAAACGTTCACTGAATGAATGGATGCTGCAAAACTCAGCAATATGACTTCAATACCCCATCTGGCATCATCCTTCCACCAACCTCCCAACAAAGAAAACTTTAACCACCCAACTTATCTACACTCCCAAGTTATCTACCAAAGAAACAAGGTCTATAAAAGACATTGCTTTATTTGCCATGAGGTTCTGGCTTCCTAACTGCAATACTGCTCCTCACTCCAGAATTGCCGAGTTTTATTTCTTCTCAGAAAGGCTTTCTTTGAAGAGAAGGTTTTTGGGTTATATCAATTGATACTAAGATTGAATCATTAAGGTATTAAGAATACTTTTTTTTTTTTTCAATTTTAATTCACCAGATTCTGGGTAGAAAAACAGTTCCTATATATTAGAAACAAAAGCATGTAATATTTTATTAAAGCTTATGTGGTATCTCCAATAAAATTTTCTTAAGAGCACAGATGATTTCTCCTCAAGGAAATTTTCTTTGACCCCTGCCCCCTTCTTCCTTTGCCACCTTTGTACTCTACCAAATATTTTATTATTTCACTAGACTTTTACTACCATAAGAGTTGTGTTCTCATCCTTGAAAGACTAGTGGCAAGACTTACATGTAACAGGTATTTTACAAATATTTTTGAACGGAACCATCTAGTTTTAGAGTTAAAATAGATCCTATCACACATAGCATTTACTTATTTTCAATTCAAGTTTGCCTTCTCAACCTTTGCAAATGATCTTTTTTCAGATAATTTATATAATTTCATATAGTTTATATCCAAATCAAAACAAACTCTCTGCCATCAAGTCGACTCCAACACACAGCGACTCAACAGGACAGAGTAGAACTGCCCCAGAGGGTTTCCAAGGAGTGGCTGGTGGATCAAACTGCTCACCTTTTGGTTAGCAGCTGTAGCTTGCAACCACTGCACCACCAGGCCCCTATAATTCATAATTTCATGTAATTTACAAATAATTTCATATGTTTACACAAATTCTTAACATCCTCCACAGCATAAGTGTTTAAAATTTTCTTCCTCGCAGAACATCAGTATCTGATGATATGTAAGGAAGAATAAGTGGGGAAGAAATATGGGAGGCTATTTGATTCATATTTAATCAAAGAATTTATAAGAGACTAGGAAATCCGAGTGTAAACAGCAATGTCTTTGAATTCCCTTTAAAACACTTCGTAGTTTAGTCTGCTTTACCCCCTTACAAATAGCTAGTTTAGTAACACAGTATTTTTATAAATAGATCATAAAGTATTCGCTAATAACAAACCAAACCAAACCAATTCTGACTCATATCCACCCTATAATAGTTGACTTAAAGACATATACCAAACCCGCTGCCATCGAGTTGATTCCAACTCACAGGAACACTATAGCAACCCTACAGGACAGAGTAGAACTGCCCCAAAGGGTTTCCAAACCTGTGGTCTTTATGGAAGCAGACTGTCACATCTTTCTCCCACGGAGCGGCTGGTGGGTTTGAGCTGCTGACCTTTCAGTTAGGAGCTGAGTGCTTAACCACTGTGCCACCAGGGCTCCTTTAAAGACATGAAATTGCCTTTAAAATTTTTACTTAAAATGTTATGAAGCACATAATATGAAAAGCATAGCATTCTGATGAGCCAACATTAAAAAGGCGTATTACGTGAAGTTCTTTAACACCAGGGTCAAGTTTAGGGAAATGTTTCTAGACTGCCATGATCAGATCAAGTATATTCTATAATTGTGATATATAAAACACAAGTAAATTACCTATCATTCTTCCCCAGCAGAATTTCCCTTATGTGATATTGTATTTTATACAAATATATGAAATCTACTATATAATTTTATATGTATATAAACATTTTATTTATATATATTCTACAATATAAAATAAAAATATTATTTTATATAGGGAAGAAAAACAAGTAGACATGAGTGAGAGAAGATACCAGCCTCATTACAATTTTTATTAACTATGAAATAATAAAGTCATCAACAAGTTACAATTTTTATATAACTAACGGATTTAAAAAAAGGAAAGTTTCTTCTGACAAGCTATTTTTCCTTTTGTCTAATATGGTAATTTAGCCAGGAGGCACTCTTATGAAACAAAGTGATTAAGAGCATAAGCTCTAGGTCTGGATTGCCAGGACCTGAGTCCAGATTCTTCCACTTAGTAACAAAGCACTCTGCTTGTCTTCTCACTTATTAAATGAAGATAATAATAGTACCTACCTCAATTTATACATACAACCCAGTTTAATTTTGTGAAAATTAAACTGGGTTATATATATAAATTGCTTAGGACACTATCACATACATGGTAAACACTCAATAGAAACTGTCCATTATTGTTATTATAACAATTTAAAAGTATGTGAGCTACTTGATTTCTTATAGTACATCTGTAACTTTTTATTACAAAAAAAAAAAAAAAAAGACCCCCCAAAAAATATTTCCATTAAAAAAATAATAGTAACAACCTCATGGTAAATGTCTGTAAGTTAATATACCTGAGCAGTTTCTATTTTCAATTTGTCAATATTGAGAGTATTCCTCTGTAGCCCACTGGCAGCCAATGACAGAAGCTGCTTTAGAGCTTTAATATCCTCTTGCACTTTAAGCATTGCTTTTGAAGACATTCTACTAATTTCTTCTTGGACCTGTTTTTGTTCCTTCACAAACTTCCTAAAAAAAGAAAAAAAAAAGAGCTGAGTTAAAAAAAAAAAAAAAACCTTTTTTTAAAAGTACATTTAAAATAAGTTGGTCAAAGTCTAAGTGTTTAAGAAACAAATCAATAGTTCTCATGCTTTTTTAAAGAAAGGCAGTTGCTATATTTTAATTCCTATTGTTCTGCTTTCTCTTCCATGTTCGAAGCATTCAAATTTAACCCAAGCTAGACTGTTCAGGAGGAAAAGGAGATGTTCCCCATAAAATGTACTCCAGAATTCTCCAAGGATTACTTATCTAATTGTATTTGACACTTACTGGAGGTTTTCAACATCCTGGCAGATGAGAGAAGGTAGGTTTTCCTCCTTCAGTGCTTTACTATCCCTAAGAAAAACATCACAAATGTATTAAAATTACTGAAATTAACAGAACTGACAGTTAACTTTATACTAGCGTATGTGTTAAGAAATGATAAAATAGAGCAAATGTTCCTATTTACAGCATGCTGGTATGATTTCAAAGTTCTTTATAAAGAACAATGAATTTCCTGATGTATGAAATAAAGATATTTTAACAATTCACTGACATACAGACTTCTTATCTAAGAAGGCTGGCATATACAATAAACACACTTAAAAAATCTGACTAAATGGCTAAGAAAAAAATCAGACTGGGTGAGATGCTGAACTACCCAAGTTTCCTCTGGCTTAAAGATTCAATGATTGATATTTAATTCAAAATATTAAAGCATTCATTAAAGTATGTCTACAAAGGTTTTCATAACAAGAGGTTAAAGTTACTATTTGTTCTTCACTACCCACTAGAACAGGACAACATGACCTAGGGATAGCTTAAGGAAATCACAAATATTCAGCAAGAACAAGCCGTTATATTTGGCATGCTGCGATACAATTGTGAGTTAGGTTTCAATCACAGATCTGCTGTTACTGACTTCCTTGATATCACTCTCAGCCTCCGGCTTCTTCACTTATTAACATAGCTAACATATACACAAGAGGTTTATGAGAAGTGTACTTGATAATTTATTGACAAATGCTTTAGTAACTAATGTAAATCAGGTGAGAAAACACAATGTCTACAACTTAATAAGTAAAACTCTTTAAAGCATTTTAAAGTTAAATTGTAAACTTACTCTGGTCTTGTTCCTGTTTTATCACCTAGAAAATACAAGAGGCTTCATTTAAAAATTGGTAACTCAGCAAACATTGCAAGTACGAGTTTTAAATTAATACTTTTAATTAATTTAAATTAATACAAGTTTTAAATTTATTAAATTAAGGCATAAGTAAAAGAAGCCTTGATGATGCAGTGGTTAAGCACTCGGCTGCCAACCAAAAGGTTGGAGGTTCAAACCCACCAGCTGCTCCACAGGAGAAAGATGTGGAAGCCTGCTTCTGTAAAGATTACAGCCTTGGAAACCCTATGAGACGGTTTTATTCTGCCCCATACAGTCACTATGAGTAGAAATCAACTCCATGGCAACATTTTTTTTTTTTTTTTAAGTGTAAGTACACTCAGTTAAGCATGCCTGAGATGGCCCTCAGGTCATGGCATGACTTGTCATGAACTCAGAACTGATATGTCAACCAGATATGTGACAGAGCTGGTTTTCATCTACTTCTTTCAAGGCAAAGAATCTTCCTTTCTCAACTATCTTCCATGGAAGATGTTCTATATGGATGGTTTGTATTCTTGCCTAGGAGTTTGATGCCTGGGTAGCTTTACTTGACACTTTTTCAGGCCCTATCAGTAGTTACCTATCAGTAATTACCTGAACTTCTCCAGAGATTTTACAAAAACAGCAAATTAAATTTTTTTAATGCTTGCAGACATTTCAACAGCTTCCTCAATAAAAACATCCAGTTGATAATTATTATTAGTATCTGCTCCTTCAGCAAAATAATGACACAGTGATTCACATTCTGCTTTTCTCAGTTTATTTCTGATTACTGAATAAGAGCCACTTTTTGAAGAAAATATATGAAAAACACAGAAATACAAAATTTAATTCCAGCAAACAGAGGGAACCACAATGGCTCCTGTCACTATTTTTCTGCAATTACACATACATTTTTAAAATGCCGTCAGGGTTAGTGTATGTTAGTATTTTAACATATGTTCCCTGCATGTTGTAAATATTTTCCCATGTCACCTGAACGATTAAAAAATGTCCAGAGTATTGCAGGTATATCATAATTTTTTACTAGTATTTTTTACTACACATCCTCTTTACTTACAGACCTGGTTAGGTTCCAAAGCCCAGGTTGTTATGCTAAATGGGCATTATGCGAAAATGGAAGATGACCTCGTCAGGTCACAAAAATGGAAGATGGCTACCTCACTGTGTAACTGCCAAATTACATCATTACTAACTCCCAAACTACTGAGAATCATGGCCCAGACAAGTTAACACGTATCCTTAACCATCAAACCGTGCATTACTCTCATCTCGTGCCTCGGTGTTAGTTACTGTCAGATGTATGTCGTTAATGTGCAAAATAGCTATATAGCTATATAGTAGATTCTTTACTATTGTGTAAATGTGAAATGTCAGATAACAAGATAGTCAATAAGTGAGGTTATGTAAATGATGCTGCTGCCGTGAATGCCTTTCTCCACAAATACTTGTACACTACTATATTTATATTCCTAGGACTTTGTATGTGGAAGTATGTCAGGGAAGGCCTACGACACACTAATCCCTTAGAACAGTGAGAGGAGGTTTTCCTTCATACCCTCAACAACAATAAACTTCATATATAAAAAAAAAAAAAAAAGCTTTTCCACTCATATAAATGAAAAATGCCACTTCATTATAATCTTAATTCATACTTCTGACAGTACTAGAGAGGCGAAACATTTTTTCAAATGTTCATTAGGCAAGTCTGTCTTTTGTAACCTGCCTATTCATATTATTTGCTCCTTTTTCTATTTGTCTATTTGTCTCGTATACATCATATTTCATCTGTCTACTTCTAAAATTATGGAGCCCTGGTGGCACAGCGGTTAAGCACTCGGCCGCTAACCAGAAGGCTAGTGGTTCAAACCCACCAGTCACACCATAAGAGAAAGATGTGGCAGTCTGCTTCTGGAAAGGTTTACAGCCTTGGAAATCTGATGGCGCAGTTCTCCTCTATCCTATAGGGTCACTATGAGTCAGAATCAACTTGATGGCAACGGGTTTGGTGTTTTGGGTATTTCTAAAATTAGACCCTTATCTCATAATTGTAAGACAAGTCTCGATTTCAGAGATGTCAAAATATGGAAAAAAAAAATCACCTAAAAATCAAGTAATTTACTTTTAATTTGCCATTTACCTTTTAACTTTGTATATGAGGTTTCATTTTTTTTACTTTGAACTCCTTAATCCAACTGTAATTTCTTTTTCTACAGTTTGTATTTCATTGATTCTAAGACTTTTTCTTATACATTTTAACATATCTGGAATTGGGACCCATCTTCTATAGATGTTGTCTTAGATTTGATGAGGCATTGTAATATTATTTTTTCCCCAAATAGTTCAATTTTTTTCAGTAATACATTATTTTACTTCTGACATTCCATACTTATTATAGTTTATAAGTATTTACACATATACACATACATATACACAAAAGCATTTCTATACGTGTACATGTAACTTGGGCCTGTTTCTAGATTACTATGGACCCCTGATTAGTCTTTGCCTCAGCAACATGCGTGGACTGCCACAAAAGCTTCCTAATAGCTCTCCATATCTATTCTCGCCTTTCTGCACACCACTTTCCAAATAGCTGTCAGAATGTGCTTCTTAAAATACAAATCTCATCATGTCATGCTACCTCAATGAAAACCCTTAAGTGGATCCCAACTGCCCTCAGTATAATGACAAAACTCCTTAGTGTTGCATACAAGGTCCTTCATGGTCTGGTGGCCGCCTACCTTCAGAATCTTTTTATTCTAGAGCTACATTAGCCTTCCATGAGTTCTTCAAAAGAGCCCTGGTCCTCCTTCTCTCTAAGCCTCAATACATGCTGCTCCCTGTTCTCTGAATGCTGTTTCCTGCTACTCTGCAGCCGATTAACTCCCACTGATACTTCAGGTCCCTGGCTAACTTTGAGCTCGTTGAAAAAAAGATTAATCTTTTAAATTAAATAAAGAATACCCTGACATATACCACCTATTAAAGGGAACTGGGGATGTGGTACAAGTAATTATGAGCATTTATTCATTGTATTTCCTTTGCTCAACTCTAGCCCAGGCATGATATAAGGGTAGCACAATGGTGGGCAGGGGAAAAAAGGGGAGGTTAATTTCTTACGTTTTTCTTTCTTCTTTGTCTCAATCTGCTCTTTCACATGGATTCTAAAAGCAATTATAAAGGAGAGAAGCAGTCTCCTGTTTAAAATGAAAGTGGGGGTGGGGGGAGTTCCAGTCTGCTCCACTTAAGAGGGTAAAAAATAAGCTGCTAAAACCCTGTGTGTCAGTGTTGTATCCTTTTACCATACCTATTCAATCTGTATGCTGAGCAAATAATCTGAGAAGCTGGACTATATGAAGAAGAACAGGGCATCAGGACTGGAGGAAGACTCATTAACAACCTGCATTATGCAGATGACACAACCTTGCTTGCCGAAAGTGAAGAGAACTTACTGATGAAGAGAAAAAGACCACAGCCTCTAATATGGACTACACCTCAACATAAAGAAAACAAAAATCCTCACAACTGGACCAATAAGCAACATCGTAATAAATGGAGAAAAGACTGACGTTGTCAAGGATTTCATTTTACGTGGCTCCACGATCAACACCCATGGAAGCAGCAGCCAAGAAATAAAAGATGCATTGCTTTGGGCAAATCTGCCACAAAGGACCTCTTTAAAGTGCTGAAAAGTAAAGATGCCACCTTGAAGACTAAGATGCACCTGACCCAAGCCACGGTATTTTCAATCACATCATATGCATGCGAAAGCTGGACAATGAATAAGGAAGACCAAAGAATTGACACCTTTTACTTGTGGTCTTGGCAAAGAATACTGACTATACTATGGACTGCCCAAAGAAGGAACGACTCTCTTTTGGAGGAATTACAACCAGAATGCTCCTTAGAAGCAAGGACGGCGAGACTGTGTTTCACATACTTTGGACATGTTTTCAGGAAGGATCAGTCCCTGGAGAAGGACATCATGCTTTGTACAGTGTCAGCAGAAAAGAGGAAGACCCTCAACTAGATGGATTCACATAGTGGGTGCAACAATGGACTCAAGCATAACGATTGTGAGGATGGTGCACGACTGGGCAGTGTTTCGTTCCATGGTACACAGGGTTGCTATGAGTCGGAAACAACTTGATGGCACCTAACAACAACAATCCTCAAACCAGACCCAATGAAGTCATTTTCCCCCCACTTTACAGATGAGGAAACTGAGGAACAGTGAGGATAAATAACTCAAATAAGGTCACACAGTTTATAAGTAATTGGGCCAAGATTTGAACCCAGGCAATTAAGCTATAGAGCTGTCACTCTTAATTACTGATACTCTTAACTACTACTATATCACGTTGTCTCTCTATATAAAGATGTCCAATACAGTGACAGAATGAAAGAACTGGAAACAAATACCTAACAATAAGACAATGGTCCACTAAACTGTTATCTATTCATAAAATTGATACTATCAGCATTAAAATGTTTTTAAAAATTACTGATACTGACATATACTCACACGAGAAAGACCAGATTACAAAAACAATGCATATATTATGATCCCAATTTAAAAGGATATATTAACATGCATATTAAGATAGCTGTGTAAGACATATACAAATCTAAGTATTTTCCAAAACAAAATTTTAAATGCACAATACACACACAACCTGTGAAATATTAATGACACTGCAAACAAACTAAAAGCATTAATACTGAATGTATAACTACTGATCTTCCAGACACAGGAATTTTTAGTAACCTAAAAGTTCCCTCAAAGGACCGTTAACACATAAAATTACAACATTACTTACTCTTTTTATCTGATGAGCTACTAAAATCTATGCCACCAAGGCCTTCATTCCCTGCAGTTGAAGTAGCTGCAGTAGTTCCCAAAGTCAAGCCTAAAGCATTCTGTCCAAGTCCTACAAATAAACCAAACATCGTTTACAAAGTTCATTGAAAGACTTTATAAAAATTTCCCACTGCTGACCAGGACACTCAAATGCTTTGGATCCCAGATTTTCTTCATACTCAATTTAGGAAAATGACAAGAAACAAGTCTAGAGCAGGTTTTGTACAAAAACAGACATTCTTGCTTGAATTCAATAGTACACATAGTTTGGATTATGTGATTTTTCCTTATTAAAAAGGCAGGATGTATTTGTTAATTCAATATGAAGACACTCAACTTTTATTTGGTATAATGTGTTTTAAAACCACCCTCTATAAAAGCAGTTTTAATTTGCACAGTTTCAGGTGAAAACATCTTGTCCTCCAATCATGCATTAAATTTTGCATGATTTTAAAATAATCTAGTTTGGATATTTAAGATTTTAGTACAATGTAAAGGAAATACTATCCATGAGATTTAAAGAACTGGTAATTTAGAAGTCCTACATACAGTTCAACAAATATCAAATTTCATACTCCTAGTTATTTTCAGGGAGCACTTGGCTGCTAAATGGAAGGACAGCAAGTTGAACCCATCAGCCGCGCTGTAGGAGAAAGATATGGCAGTCCGCTTCTGTAAAGATTACAGCCTAAAAAACTCTATGAGGCAGTTCTACCCTGTCCTACAGGGTTGCTATGAGTAAGGACTGACGATGGCAACGGTTATTTTCATAAAAAAAATTTTTTTTTATAAAGGAGTAAATTTCATTAATTTCTTTCAATCCCATCCCATTGCCAAAAGGAATCGAAGGGGCCACACTATAGCTAACCATAAGTCGTTAATGTATACTTATGAATCAAGTAGCGAAATTTCAAAGATCTTATGTTGACTAATCTGTATTTATGTAAGTCTATAAATTCCCAAATCAACTGTTGGTTCTTCTTGGACAAAATGATATCTATTTTAAGAACAGAGCAAACAGAAGGCTGTACTAGTTAAGAGCATGGGATAACTGAAAACTGGGTTCAAATCCTAGTAATCTGACAAAAAACTTAATAAATGACAATAAGAGCCCTGGTGGTATACTGGTTAAGCACCCAGGTGCTAACTGAAAGGTCAGCCTGCTCTGTGGGAGAAAGACGTGGTAGCCTGCTTCCATAAAGATTAAAGCTTTGGAAATACTTTGGGGGCAGTTCTACTTGTCCTATAGGGTTGCTAT
This sequence comes from Elephas maximus indicus, assembly GCF_024166365.1. NCBI lineage: Eukaryota > Metazoa > Chordata > Mammalia > Proboscidea > Elephantidae > Elephas > Elephas maximus. The sequence continues at coordinate 56,603,917 of NC_064841.1, read as the reverse complement.
GAGTTGGAACTGATTTGATGGCAGTGGGTTTGTTTGTTATTTTTTAATAACAATAAAAAGTCAATGGCACCATTAAATTAATATAACCAAAGTAAGCAATGAATATTGTCTCAGGAGTCTAACAAAACTCAAGGCATACCTAAAAAGTCAGTAAAAAGAACTTATATATAATCTTTGTGAAGTATGTTTAAATATTTATCCTGCAAAGAAATAATGTTATAGTTCTCTAGTGACTTGGTGACTAGTAGGGATTCTGAATACCTACAAAATTAGATAAGGACAAAGATAAGTATTTGAAATAATGCAAATTTTACAAATTTCTATAGGTAAAATCTACCCCCCACCACCCCACCCCCAAAAATACAAATTTCTACAGGTCTGATTATCCTGACTTATTTTCTCACCTTCCACTGATTGGAATCTTCTCTACCAAATTTAGTATCTGAATAGAAGATATAAAAGCATCCTAGCTTCTTTAAGAGAAAACATCAAGTCAGATTCTTTCATTTCCTCTCACACATCCCAGGTAGCAGACACATTTTAGGCGCTCAATAAAACTTTCAAAATTAAATACCCATTATAAATTAGCCTATGATTTCAATATGCATTCATTTTTCTAAATCTCTAAATTGTTAAACAGAAATTCTTGACATTACATTGTTGTGTGCAGTGGCTACATAATTTATTCAACTAGCAAAGGAGCTTTTCTCACTCATGAAGCCTGACTGACTCTTCAAAATACGAACGTCCCAAATGGTACAATACAGACACTGTAATTTCATTAAATTACATCTACAGTTTAGAATGCCTTTAAAACAGCCACTTGTTCTTTATATCGGCATTAGCTACAGCCACTATTCAAAACATCAGCAAAACCTTAGCATTAGGCATATTTAAAAAAAAGAAAGAAAGAAAGAAATCAAACTGAAAATACAAAATATTAATTCAGTATTCTCTGCCAAGCAAGTCAATACTGTAGTATTTTATCTAAAGACTACAATGAAATTATTTAACATCTGTGTTTTAAAATCTTGCCTTCAAAACATGCTAATACCCTTTCCTATAATGGACAGCAATTTCAAGAATTCCGGCTTAAAAGGACAAATGAGCTTAAAAAGAATTTAGGCTCTAAATGATCCAAGACTATTCAACCACCATTTATTAAAAAAGACAAGTTTCTCTAGAATATATACTGATTTCTTAAAGAGGTCCCTCTTGGTATTTCTGCATCTTGCCAATCAATATTGAGAAAAAGGAAAGCTTATTTCTAAAATACTGAGATGTCCAATTACATATGAAAAACATAATTCAGCTTTCATACTAGAAGGAAGAAGTACAGGTTAAGGCGACAAAGTGATCTGCTCAGAAGGACAAAGTAAAACTAAGTACAGATATTTATTATTTCTAGATAATAAATATAAATTACCTGGTGTTGCTGTATTTGTACTCTGGAAAAGCGAACCTCCTAAACCAGGTAAGGCCCCCCCTAAAGAAAGGCCTGTTGATGCAGTTGTAGTTGTTGTTCCACCCAAATTATTTAGAGTAAATCCTGTGGAAGCTATAAAAGACGAGATAGTTAAACCTTTACCGTGCTTCAAATGAAAGTTTACAAATCAAGTCAGACTCTCATACAAAAAATTTATACACACCTTGCTATACACTCCTAATTGCTCTCCCCCTAATGAGACAGCACACTCCTTCCCTCCACTCTCTCCTTGTGTCCATTCTGGTGGCTTCTGGTCCCTTCTGCCCTCTCATCTCCCATCCAGACAGGAGATGCCAACACAGTCTCATGTGTCTACTTAATCCAAGAAGCTCATGCTTCACCAGTTTTCATTTTCCATCCCATATTCCAGTCCAATCCCTGTCTGCAGGGCTAACAAAAGGTCTGGGGACCATGACCTTCGGGGTCCTCCTAGTCCCACTATGACCACTAAGTCTGGTCTTTTTACAAGAATTTGGGGTCTGCATCCCAATGCCCTCCTGCTCCCTCAGGGGTTCTCCGTTGTGTTTCCTGTCAGGGCAGTCATTGGTTGTGGCCGGGTCCCATCTACTTCTTCTGGTCTCAGGCTGATGTAGTCTCTGGTTTATGTGATCCTTTCTGTCTCTTAGGCTCATAGTTACCGTGTGTCTTTGGTGCTCTTCATTCTTCCTTGCTCCAGGTGAGTTGAGACCAATTGATGCATCTTAGCTGGCTGCTTGCTAGCATTTAAGACCCCAGATACCACTCTCCAAAAGTGGGATGCAGAATGTTTTAACAGGTTTTATTATGCCAATTGACTTAGACATCCTCTGAAGCCATGGCCCCCAAAGCCCCGCCCCTGCTTCACTGGCCTTCCAAGTGTTCAGTTTATTCAGGAAAACTTCTTTGCTTTTGGTTTAGTCCAGTTGTGTTGACCTCTCCTGTATTGTGTGTTGTCTTTCCCTATACCTAAAATAATACTTATCTACTATTTAATTAGTGAAAACTTTTCTCCCTCCTTCTCTCCCTCCCCCCTCTTGTAACCATCAAAGAATATTTTCTTCTCTGTTTAAACTATTTCTCCAGTTCTTATAATAGTGGTCATACAATATTTGTCCTTTTGCAACTAATTTCACTCAGCATAAAGTCTTCCAGATTTCTCCATGTTATGAAATGTTTCATGGATTCATCATTGTTCTTTATTGATGCACAGTATTCCACTGGCAACACTATTTTTAGGAATACCACAGAAAAATACAAATAACTTTAAAAAACTGATTTCCGTGGCTCTGCGGAAAAACTGCTCCTTAAAGACAAAATTATACATACCTGAAATAATCAGTGACAGAAATAAGGGCCTTGTGTAATACTAGAACCGTACCTGACAACCAATTCTGGACAGTTATAGAGTTCTCAAGGTTTACACAAAAAAAAAGAACCAATCTTTGATGGTTATGAGGGTGAGGAGGGTTAGGGATGAAAAAACACTAAAAAGGCAATAGGTAAGTGGTAATTTTGGTGAAGGGTAAGACAGTACACAATACTGGGGAAGTCAGCACAACTTGCACAAGGCAAGGTCATGGAAGCTCCATAGACACATCCAAACTCCCTGAGGGACTGAATTACTGGGCTGAGGCCTATGGGGACCATGGTCTCAGGGAACATCTAGCTCAATTGGCAGAACATAGTTTATAAAGAAAATGGCCTACATTCTACTTTGGTAGAATCTGGGGTCTTAAAAGCTTGTGAATAGACATCTAAGATACTCCACTGGTCTAACCCCATCTGAAGCAAGGAAGAATGAAGAAAACCAAAGACACAAGGGAAATGTTAGTTCAAATGACTGACGGACCTCAACTACCACAGCCTCCACCAGACAACTAGATGGTACCTGGCTACCACCACCGACTGCTCTAACAGGGATCAAAATAGAGGTCCCACATCTCCTGCCTAGAGAGGAGATGGGAGGGTAGAGGGGCTTAGAAGCTGGCAAAATGGTCAGGAAAAGAGAGAGTGGAAGGAGGGAGCGGGCTGCCTCATGGAGGGGAGGGTAATTGGGAATATGTAGCAAGGTGTATATAAAAATTTTTAGGTAAGAAACTAACTTGATTTGTAAACTTTCACTTAAAGCACAATTAAAAAAAAAAAAAAAATAGAGGTCCCAGACAGAGCTGGAGGAAAATACAGAACAAAATTCCAACTCACAAAAAAAAAAAAAAAAAAAAAAAAAAGACCGGACTTACTGCTCTGACAGAGACGGAAGAAACCAACCCTAAGAATATGGCCCCTGGACACTCTTTTAACTCAGTAATGAAGTCACTCATGAGGTTCACCCTTCAGCCAAAGATTAGACAGGCCCATAACACAAAACGAGACTAAATGGGCACACCAGCCAAGGGCAAGGCAGGAGGGTACAGGAAAACTGGTAATGGGGAACCCAAAGTCGAGAAGGGGAGAGTGTTGACATGTTGTGGGGTTGGCAACCAACATCACAAAACAACATGTGTACTAATTGTTTAATGAAAAACTAGATTCTTCTGTAAACCTTCATCTAAAGAACAATAAGTAAATTTAAAAAAAGTTTTCAACCCAAGCTACCAACTCTACTTTCAAAATTAAATGAATCCTAAGCCAGGCACGATTTATGTGAACTCTGTACCCTTCCCTGTGACTGAACTATTCCTTAAAAACAAAGATGATGTTAATAGCTGTAGATTTTACCTCTTGCACCCTCTACCCTGCTCTGCTCTGTAAATATTGACCAAATCCCCAAATGGCCTCTTAAATGCCGAATGCTGGTTTTTCTTCTTCACAAGTCAAAAATTTAGTCGTCAAAACTGTTAAATAACTGAACTAAAAATTTCCCCAAACTAAAAAAAAAAGTTATGCTTAAAAAGATAGAAAAGAGAACTTGGATACCTTTATTTACTAACCAAATGAAATAAAACTTTAACCATGAAATGCAACTTCATTTCCCATTGTGCCTCACCTGCTGGAGTTGATGTCAGAGCAGAAGAAAGAGTGAGACCACTGGCTGAGGTAGAAGCAATCGGCAGAGCAAATGGTGTGGCAGATGCTGCAGGCTTACTGAATCCTAAGCTAAAACCTGTTGTAGATGTAGATGTAGTGGCTGGTGCTCCTGTTTTAAAAAAAAAAAAATCTCATTTTACCTGAAGTATATGTATGGTCGCTATGAGTCAGAATTGACTTGATGACAATAGATTATATGTGTATTTTACCAGTTTCTATCAGGATCCTCAGAAGTTTGAGTTCTTACTTTCTATAGTAAGAGCAAGGGTATACGTACTTGTGTAGTTGTGAGGAAAAAAAATACCACAGTTGGGATTAAATCATGGTGAATATTTTAAAAAATACTGGCCTTTTAGATTTTTTTTTAAAAAAAGCAAGAAAGAATCCAGTATAGTCATATTACAATCCAACTTCAATTCCACTCCTAGATTTTCCTAGAACAGTGTTTATCCTCTCTCCTTCCCTCTTGTCTTAAGTAGAAAAATGATCCTTCTTTTCCAAGACTATTTAAATAACCATCTCTACTCCTTCACATTCTCTTCCTTCTTGGCTTTTAGGTTTCTATTAGCTCCAGTCTTTTTTCTACTCCTCCTTGTTAAGCATTTTCAGTCCCCTTTCGTAGATATTCTTCCTCTGTTCACTTCTTAGAGGTCCTGGTGGCATAGTGGTTAAGAGCTATTGCTGTTAACCAAAAAGTCAGCAGTTCGAGTCCATCAGGTGCTCCTTGGAAACTCTATGGGGCAGTTCTATTCTGTCCCATAGGGTCGCTATGAGTTGGAATCGACTCAATAGCAACAGGTTTTTCTTTTTTTTTTTTTTTCTGGTTCATTTCTTACATGATATACCCTAGTGTTCCATTCCTGCTTCTTTACTTGCGGGATGATCCACCCACTTTCGTAATTTCAACTGCAGGTCCATGAGTTTAAGTCTGTATCTATTCAAGTCCCCCAGTGGCTATCTCCACCTTGATGTCCCTTTGGACCCCTATATGTCCAGAGGTAACCTCTCATCCCACCAAAAAAAAAAAAAAAAGGAATTCCTAAATTCCTCACTGTCAATTCAGTTGCTCAAGCCAGAAGCCACAACTATCCTTGACATCTTCTCCTTCCCAGTATTCTGCTAGTCACAAATCCTGTCAGTTCTGCTTCAGAAATATCCTTGGATTCCAGGCAGCCTCAAAAATCCTAAATCAGGTTCTCCCGCTCTCAAGAACCATTTTGTAGCTCTGCCATCAGTCCTTCCAACCTCTCATCTATCCTTGGAACCATCTCAGTTATCTTGAAAAAAGGGACACCCTTTACTATCTGGTCCCAACTTGCCCCTAGAACCTCATCTCTCCCTACCATTCCCTCCCTGAATCCTAAGCTCCCGGAAGAAAACATTTTTCATATTTTGCTGACCTCTTTCATGATTGGGCCTTTGCATTTTCCACTTCTCTGTCTGGAATAATGTTTCCTACTCTCAAAATAAACTCCTGCTCTGTTCTTCCTCTGCCTTCCACAGTGTCTTTCATACATCTGTTAGGGCATTTATTGGCCAGATTACAGAGAAACATTAAAACACATGTCTGTCCCCTTTAGCTCACCACAGACTGGATCCTGTTGATGTACTTAGAAGTCTCCGACATCACCATCAGCACCATCCTTACTACCAACTCCATCCACCAGCAGCTAGTACTTAATGTCCAAGGCATTGTGCTGGGCATTTTATATGTATTTGCTCATTTACTCATCACCATTATCATTCCTATTTTATAAATGAGGAAGCTGAAGTTTAGAAAGGATATGTAACTATACCCAAGGCCACACAGCAAGAATGTAGTAGCTGCTCAAAAACTACTCAGCGAATAAATGTATGGGTGACCTCCATTTTGGATTCTCCTGAAATCACTCAAGGAAAGAAGGTAGAAATTATGCTTCTAAATTGCCCTGGCTACAACTGGAAGTTCCTGCCACAGTACGGTGCTCTGAACTCAAAAAACAAGAGGGTCAAATTCCTTGAATTTGTAGCCAATCCTGTCCAAAGGTAAACAGATTGTTTTCTGTTGGTAATGGGTGGCATACAAGTGAAAAAGTCTGTCACTCCTTAATCTGATTTAAATATAGAAGGTTCCTTAATGTCCTTTCATTTCTCATCTCCTTTCACATTTATTTACTTCTATCCTTATCCAAGACAGTTACTCCCATTTCTCTCAGCATGCCACTATGAGCAACCATGTTTCTGAGCTGGAGGAAAAGAAAAACTTTTTAGACTAACAGTCTCATTTTATAGATAACTAAAAGGCCCTAGAAATTGCATGGCTATTTAAGATCTTACAACTATTTAGTTAAAACTAGGGCTACTCTTAAGACTTCTGACTTCTAGTTTGCTGCTTTTAACACAAAAAGGACTAAAAATGACTCAAAAAAGTTAATGGTGAAATAAATATCCATATGAAAAGTCATTTCTACAGTTAAAATTTTTTTAATTAAAAAAGATCATATAGAGTTACGAACCTTTTAAAATACTCAAATACTGAAAGCCTCTTTGGTCATTCAATACCTGTGATCTATATTCAGTTCCTTATATGCTTTCTACTATACTGCTCTGTGCAATATCAGACAAAGAAAAGAGAAGGATCACTCAATTAATTTCAATTATTAGAAAATCACACATCTGGGATCTTTCCTCAAAAAGTCTTACCCAGAGTTAATCCTGTAGAAATAGTTGTTGCTATTCCTGGGGACAAAAAGAGAAAATTTAATCATCAATACAAGGCATTCTTCTGGTTTATTTATCGTAAGGGAAAGACTCAGACTTACCCTCAGGATGCAGTAACATTTCTAATAAGACCAATACGTATCACAAGTATCTTCCACCATAACCACTAAGTAATACATTTTTCCTACAGCCCAGGTTGTTTATAATTTGATTAACTACCAAATAACCCAGTGTTCCCCTAACTACCAAATAAGATTTACAAAATACAAGTAACTCTTGCTCGTAATGCCAACTTGATGGCAGCTGACAACACAATTGCTTTTAACAAAATTAAGCGGGAGGAGAAAAAGCGACTCCAAGCAAAGCAGAGGAACACAACGCTGTCTCCCGGAGCTGACTGGTTGTCCTGCTCATTATTTACCCTGCAGTTCTTTCATTTTCTATGCGTGGTTATGAAATGCGCTGCAGTCAAAGCTATATGGTCAATGCAAAAGCAAGTAACAAAGGCCAAGAGGGTTCTGGTGCTGCAGAATAAAAAGTAAATAAGGAAGCAAATTCTTAAATGGTCTATTCCAGTGAAATGTTATTTTTAGCTTATAATAACAAAATGCCTGTAGGTATTTTTAAAAAACAAACAAAAACTTTTTACTATTGAAATATATACCAGAAACCTTCAACTCCTTCACCTCTTGCCCTTTCCCATGAAAACTGTTTTTTTTTTTTTTTTAATTTTTATTGTGCTTTAAGTGAACGTTTACAAACCAAGTCAATCTCTCATACAAAAACTTATATACACCTTGCTATATACTCCTAGTTGCTCTCCCTCTAATGAGACAGTATACTCATACTCCTTCCCTCCACTCTCTAGTTTCGTGTCCATTTGGCCAGCTTCTGACCCTCTCATCTCTTCTCCAGACAGGGGCTGCCCGTAAAGTCTCATGTGTCTACTTGATCCAAGAAGCTCACTCTTCACAAGTATCATTTTCTATCCCATAGTCCAATCCAATCCCTGTCTGAAGAGTTGGCTTTGGGAATGGTTCCAGTCTTGGGCTGACAGAAGATCTGGGGACCATGACCTCTGGGGTCCTTCTAGTCTCAGTCAGACCAGTAAGTCTGGTCTTTTTATGAGAATTTGAGGTCTGCATCCCACTGCTCTCCTGCTCCCTCAGGGATTCTCTCTTGTGTTCCCTGTCAGGGCAGTCATCAGTTGCAGCCAGGCACCATCTAGTTCTTCTGGTCTCAGGCTGATATAGCCTCTGGTTTATGTGGCCCTGTCTGTCTCTTGGGCTCATAATTACCTTGTGTCTTTGGTGTTCTTCATTCTCCTTTGCTCCAGGTGGGTTGAGAGAAAACAATTGTTTTAATAACACAAAAATTTAAAACAAGTTCTCTTAGGGATGTACTATAATGTTATGGCAAAGTAGGATGCTGACTGTCCCTTATTATGTTAAATTAGTTAATGTTCCAAATTAGGAAACTTGACTTAACAATCCTCACTTACAATACTTTGTAAAATGCTACATTATGTAATCTTTAAAATTTTAAAGTACCTTAATTCATTATACTGAAAGAAAGGAGATATCGATGTGTTTGTGTTTTGTAGAGGAGATCATAGCCTATAACAGGCCATATCATTGGCCCTTATTTCCAAATCCCCATATTTCTTCTCATCTTAGTAATTACTGTTTTTTAGATTTACCACTTTTGATTCTCTACAGTGACAATCCTTGTTAAGGAAGGAGACACAGGACAGAACTTGAAAAAGAATAAATATACTAAGCCTACTTCTTAAAAATTCAACACTCCTTCTTACCTGTATTTGTTCCTCCTAGAGTGAACCCAGTGGCAGGTTTGGATCCAAAAAGTCCAGTTCCAAAACCACCTGAAGGCGCAGATGTAGTTGCAGGAGCTGTAGTGCTTCCAAGAGTTCCAAAACTGAGCCCCACGGAAGGGTTACTTGTTTATAAAAACAAAACAAAAAAGTCTACTAGAGCTAATATTTAACAAAAACAAAAATTAACTCTTCAGGGTTAATTATTTTTCTTTGTTGAACATATATAATACACCTTCATTAGATCCAAAATGAACCAACAATAAATTTACCTTTAACCAAGATCAAGTATTTTTCTGTTTTCCTTAAATATAAATGTGCATGTAAAATTATTATTTTTTTAAATAAAATTGTATTGTGTTTTCAGCAAAGGATTTACACAGCAGTTTAGGTTTCCATTCAACAATTTCTACACAAGCTGTTCAGTGGCATTGGTTACATTCTTTACAATGTATGAACATTCTCATTATTTCCATTCTGGTTGTTCCATTTACTTACATTAATCTAGTTTCCCTGCTCCCTTACATTCTCAGTTTTGTTTTACAGTAATTGTTGACTGCTTGGTCTCATAGGTAATTTTTTAAAGGAGTATGTAAAAATATTCTTAAAAAATAAAATACCAATCTTCATGAAAAGCAGTCCATAGGAATCAGAATTTCAGTCCAAGCAGTTAGGATTAGTCATAACCAGGTAAGGGTCACAGATATTCTGCTTTCACCAATTTTTTTCTGTGACTGAAACCTAGCATATTTTAAAATGGCCAGAAGGAAATCCTATGAATAGTGATCACTTTCTTTTTGAACCATTTAAGCAGTTTCTAAATTCATTTGTTCTTCCCCCGAATAACAATTAAAATAAAGTAAAACATACCCAGAAACAGAAAGTCATTCTAATTTGTCTTCCCAACCTCTCCTGCTCTATTACCGTACTCATGGGGGGAGGGGTATGGTCTGGTATCTTGCCACCAAAGAAGCAGTAAGAACTTGGGGCTTCTGACAACAACAATATATATAGGTGAGAGGGCAAATTATGAAACTAAGCAAAACATGCTGACAGCCTAACACTTTAAAAATCATGCAAGAGACTGTAACAACATGTACAACACAATGGAAAATCTCATTTACAGTATGTATTTACCTTTATTACATCTATCCTTGCCCGTCATAGTGATATAATCATCTTGAGAGAATCCAATGTCAGTTTTAAAAAAGTTTAAAAGTTCTGAGATGTTTCAATTTAAAGAGGAAGCGGTAGTGTTAAGATGATTCCAGTACCAGCTCTGCCACTTTCCATTTTGACGGCAAAATACGAAAAACAGTACCCACTTCATTGGGTTTTTAATAAAGATTAAGACATTACACAGGGTGAATTAACTTCAAATGTTGTTACTACTGTTAACATTAGGAATACTTGCAAATTCAACTAAATACATTGCAGACATGGCTCTATGCCAGGAGTAGCAAGGGGGTACAGAGAAGACTAAGATAGCCCCTGCGTGCAAGGAACGTGTTGTTTACCAGGAGGATAAGTAACACAAATAACCATAATCCAAGGTAGAACAGTTCTCCAAGTTACTTGCATCCAAATCTCATCTGTTCTGTAACTAGCCCATGGAACCATTCGGGTTTTGTATATATTGGGAGTTTGGGGGAGGGAAGCATTATGATACAAGTAGTACAAATTTATCTCTTCAACAAGCTTATAATCACTTTATGCAGATCACTGGCAAACATAAAACAGAAGTTTGAGGTGAAAAGCTACTCGCTGAGGGGAATGGAGAGGGAGCAGCTTATTAAGGAGGTAACACTTGAGATGGGTTATCAATACTGAGCAGAAAAAGGGAGTACAACTAAAGCATAGAACTTTATATATTTAATCAACTGAACAATTAAAATGGTATTTTAAGAAACATTTCAGCAAATTTCGAAATCAAATTAGAAAAACGGTTATTATGCTCCCTTTGCTCCCAAATGAATGACCCCATTTTTTAAAGCTGTGCCCTACTTGTATTCCATAAATATACCAAAAACATACAGTGAAAGGTATGTATTATTAAACAATGAATTAAAAAATTTTAAATTTCTTGACAACTTAAGATAACTGAAGGCACTGTAAGGTATTTCATAACAAAAGTTCAAAACATCCTCAAAAAATATATATATCAAAGAAAAAATCCTTCTTACTCTACCAGAGGAGCAAAAGAGAAATTTCTCTGTGGCAGTGAAATTTCTTTACTTCAAGGAAAACAAAAGCTACATTAAGCCCAACCAATTATTGCCTCGACCCAGTATTATCTGCCAGTGATTTCACTTTTTTTTTTACTGTGGAAAAGCAAAGTTGACTCCATCTAGTCAGAAATGATATTTTAACTTCTCCAGCCTGCCTTAAAGGAGTCCTAGTGGCACAGTGGTTAAAGTGCTTGGCTGCTAACCAAAAGGCTGGTGATTCAAACCCACCAGCTGCTCTGCAGGAGAAAGAGGTGATAGTCTGCTTGTATAACAAATACAGCCTCAGAAACCCCATGGGGCAGTTTTACTCATAGGGTCACTATGAGTCTGAATCAACTCAACGGCAGTAGGTTTGGGTTTTCAGTTTAGAGTACATTAACTGTGGACTTAGAAGTAAAAGCAGTAGCTAACATTTACTGAACACTTACCAAGATGCAGAGCCCTGGTGGCATAGTGGTTAAGTTTCGCTGCTAACCAAAAGGTGGACAGTTCGAATCCACCAGCCACTCCTTGAAAACCCTATGGCGCAGTTCTACTCTGTCCTATAGGGTCACTATGAGTTGGTACCGACTCCACTGCAACGGGTCTGGTTTTCTTGGTTTACCAAGATGCACGTACATGATGCTAGATACTTTACATGCTTTATCTCATTCAAAAACCCTCTGAGGTTAAGTATGTTATTATACACCTTTTCCAGGTGTGGGAACTGAGGCCAGGAGAGTAAGTCACCCAAAATGACTTACCGAAAGAGACAAAATCACCAAGCGGCACCAGGAGCTGTCAGGTCTCCAATCTAGCACTCTAACGGGCAGAGGTCTTCTGTCATTAATTTATTCAAATCCTTTTAAAGCCTGTGTAGATTTTTCTAGTTTATTACCAAATAATTCATTTATTTAGGCATTTGACAAGTATTTATTAAACCTCTTTTCATATGTTAGACACCATCATGAGAACTGAGGATGGAGTGGTAAATAAGATTAGACCCTGCCCTCAGGAAGTTTCCAGTTAGTAAAAAATAGATATTAATCATTCTTTTACTCAATAAAGAGGTTTTGGACATCAAGCACTTTCTCAGTATATACCAGCAGGGTGGTAATGTAAATGTTATTTTTTTACAGTGGTCCTGGATCAATGAATGGGAGCAAACTAAAATGAGAAGATGGGTTCAAGATGAGTAAAGGGATTCCAGATTATTCAGGCCTCGTAGACTATGGTAAAAAAAAAAAAAGAAAAAGAAAATTTAATTTCATTTTAAGGGTAATGGAAAATCACAGAAAGGTAGCAAAGCGCATTTAAAATGAAAATCTCTGGCTACATGTGGCAAAAAGGCTGATGCAGGAGATACAGGTGCAGTTTTCATCTAGCAAAAAAAAAGGTTGCTGGTTGGAAAGCTGGCAGGAATCTTAAGTAGAGCAAGAATCTTATTCATCTCACCACCTAAAACAAAGCCTGGCTCATAGAAATTTGTTCAGTAAGTATTTGTTCTATGAATGCAACACCGTGGAGCAGGACGGTGGCATTGGCAATGCACAAAAAACGGAAATCACAGAAGTAAAATCACCAGGACTTGCTGGTTAAGTGCATAGAGTGCCAGAAAAAGAGGAAAACCCCCAGATTTCTAATCTTGGCTGTGTAGTCTGGGGTGCACTCCCCCCTCCTTAAATACACGTAACCCAAAATATTTTTGCCTTTTTAACCTACAACCACATCCTTCAAGCTCCAGGAGTTATCTTGTAGCTCATGCTATGCATACTTCATTTTATGCACTCCTCTGCCTCTACCTTCAAAAGATTGAGGCCTACGGGCTAAATCTCTCATCATAAAATCATCTTTCACCGTTTTAATTGTATCTTTGCGAACCTCTGCTAGTTGTCTTTTTGTCACACCTGTCCTCGCAGGTTGCAAGAAAACGCTGAATATGTCACCTACGCTTTGCAATTTAAGTGAAAGGCAATGTGGGAAATTACAATACGTTGGTGATCGAGAGAAAATTGTTCTCAATGATGAAACGTGACAGGCCGTGATACTGTTAGTCAAATATTCCAATTTCCCCACATACCGTACAAAATTATCACCAATAAATACTGCAAAAAGCCTTAAAAAAAAAAAAAACTTAAAAAGCTCGCTAAAAATAACCACGAAATCATTAAAGCACCGTAACATCCAAAACCGTAACACTGCAGTGGAATCTGAATTATCGGAAAGACGCTTTTAATTGTTCTCCTTACCAATTTCCATTCGTTAAAGATCTTCATGTCAAACCCTACAATAAACCGTAATTTCATTCATTCATTCAACCTTCATCCCATGCCTGAAGACTGACGCCTCGTTAAGGCTCTGGGCTGTGAACCCCAGGCCCTGTCAACCAGCCAGGCCCCGCTCGGTCGGAACAAAGCCTGAACCACCCGCGATCCTGGAGACCTCACAGACCGTCCGCCCTCCTCCCTGCCAGGCCGGGGCACGGCTCGGGCTGGACCGCGAGCGGGCGGCCTACCGAGCGGGTGGCCCGGCAAGCGCATATCTGTAAGCCCACAGGGAAGGAAGCCACCGGGAAGAGAGGGTCGGGACCAACAGGGAAACCCGCCGGCGAAGACCCGGGCCCGAAAAACGAGTACACGCGGTTACCTAGCCGCCCCTGTCCCGAAGGAGAAGCCGCCCGCCGTGCCGGTCCCGCCGGCGGCCACGGTGGTGGAGCCCAGGGTCCCGGTTCCGAAGGAAAAGCCGCCGGACATGGCTGCACCCTGGGCCCGGGGCCGTTGGCAACCCGGAAGAGTCGGGACCGCTCCTCACGCCTCACCGCCGCGGCGGAGCGGAGGACATCTCTCACGCCAGCTCCAACCTGGCGGGAACCTCACCCCAACGGCGGCCAAGACAAGGCCGAAGGGGTGGAGCAACGCACGCACCAGCCCGTTGCGTCGCTCGCCGCTCGCACGCACTGCCGGGAGCGAGCCCGCGTCGCAAGGGACGCTGGGACAGCGCGCGACCGACTTCCTTAAAGGGGCAGGCGCCCACAGTAAAAACTAAAAGCCAATAATCATTTCTATTTTTTATTTAGTTCTTCTATTTTGGTATCTGTGCTGACTCAGTCTGTACTTTGTAGTTTGGCGTCTCAATTATTGCTTATGTCCTCCCTACTGGATGTGCAGAATTCCGGAGTTGGGAAGGGCGCTAAAGAGCATCTCCAAGTCCCTCCTTTTACAGAGACAAAGGCCGCGAACTGGCTGACCGCTGTCAGCGATTTCGGAAATCATAATTCACCCATCCCTTCAACGCACTGAGCTTCAACTCTGCTCAATAGCTTGCGCGGACCGTTTCGTATAGTCGGACACGGCAGTCACCAACAGGGCTTAGGACCGGCCCGATGGAGGTGTGGGCGCTGGCTCTGTTCGTGGTGCTGAGGAAACGGACTGTCCAAGGCCCTGTAGCTCATGGTTTAGCCAAGTCAACCAGTAGTGTCAGCATAGTAGGAGCTAGAGCCAACCGGGACGCCGCTTCGATATCCTCTGTGCTACCTACTAAAGGGCCTATACAGCTGCAAAGGAGAAAAACACTATACAGACAAGTATGACGTAAGGTAAAATTTAAGAGTTACGTGACCAACGTCAGAAAACTGTGGGTTCCAAGAAGATATCTCCTCTGTGGGAAAGATCAGGGAAGTCTTCAGCAATAGTACAATAGAGGTTCCGCCGTCATAATGTGGGTCTCTTTTTCCATCGCGAATTGTTACCTTCGCCTCCTCAAATGGTTTTCCTACCTAAATTCTCTTTCCATAAAATCCGTCCCATTAGCAACCACCATATTTGTTCTTCTAAAATATAATTGCCACCATGGCAGTCGCTTGATCAGAAACTCCCAGTGGCTCCTTAGTCTAATACGCAAAGTTCTCAACACGACCCAGCTGTACAACCTCCTCTCTCACAATTGCCGTGAATGCAACACTTTCTCCGGTTGAGACTGGGCACTCCCACTTCTGTTTGTAGAATTAAAAATAGATAAACACCATTTTAAACATTATGAAGGTCACATGATAAAACAGAAATGAAAGGGAAATATATTTAAACTATAGTATAAAAAAATTCACAGTGATTGAGCAATAGTAAAAATTATTATGAATTTTAGAGCTTCAGTAATCTAGATAGCGTTTTCAATGACAGATATAGGACGGCCAGTAAGAAGCCTGTAGATATAAAATTTAAATGTACTTCCTTTTGACTAAAAAAAAAAATGCAACCAGATGACATTTGAAAGAAAGCTGTTCCTTATGTCATTTCATTCCCTGGTATTTCCACAATTTTTGAAGAATATCAAAATAAAATTAGGACAAATAAAATCCCCAGCACTTAAAAAGCACTTGTTGATTAATAAGACATGTAAGATTACCTGGACGGAAACAGCATGTAAAAATATTAGAGGAGCTGTCGGAAGATATTATGGAACCCTAGCAGCACAGTGGTTAAGAGCTCAGCTACTAATCCAACACAGGCAGTTTGAACCCACCAGCCACTCTGCAGGAGAAAGATATGGTAGCCTGCTTCCATGAAGATTATAGCCTTGGAAACTCTATTGGACAGTTCTACTCTGTCTTATGGTGTCACTATGAGTCAGAACCAACTTGATGGCAATGGGTTTTTAGCTTTATTGTAACATATTAATAATTGGGCGTACAGTACAAAGGAACTGTCTGTACTATCAGTGCAAAAATTCTATAAATTAAAACTTTTGAAATACAAAGCTTATTGTAGAATTAAAATAGGGGAACCTGACTCAGACAAAGGGTGTTTATGTTTCTTTGAGCCATTCAAATTGATGCGCAAGCTATTCTTACAATTTTATTTTATAAAAATTTTAGTATGGCATTTCTGCCTTGTATCTGGCAGAGCAGTTTAAGTTCTGTTTCAGTAACAAATGATCCCAAATCCCACAGGAAGAAGTACTGCATGGTGGAAAATTGGAATATTTGACGCACAGTGTTATAATCTGTCACAGTTTACAGATGCACCAAGCATAAGACTGGACCTGAAAGACCTTTTCTCATCTTATATACCTGTGGCTGTCTGTCCTATTAGCAAAGAGAGAGGGAGAAGAAAAAAAGAAAACACTTTACATCCTCTCCAAAGAAAACAGTTTTAATAGGCCCAATTTTTTGTTACGAAACTGAAAACTTGCCAGTAAAATAGCAATAACCTCAACTTCGTGCCTATTAAACCCTATCCCCCAACCAGGGAAAAATGTGGAGCACTGTAATTTGGCTTAACATTCCTCATCTAGTGTGAGTGACAAATTTTTATTACAAACGAAGTTCCAAATATTACTCTTGGACATTATGGGACCTGACCCATGTGTCAGTTCTGTGTGAATTACTGCTTTCCAAGGAGGAAGCAAGTGATTCAGATTCTGAATTCTATAGCAAGCTACTTTATTTCCCCTCCTCTTTTATTGTGAGCATTCTGTTAAGAAACTCCATATTTTGCTGATTTGCTTGCTGGATGATAACATTGTTAATGTCATAATCAGACAATTAGCTGAAAGGCAATAGCACTGTAAAAAAAAATTCCAGTTTGTATTTGCATTAAAGAGCTAAATAGCCTTGCAGTAGTAGTGTGTTCAGATCAGGAGAGCCCTTTGAGAAGCATTATTTGAGAGGTTTTAACACAGAAAGTGTCTGGGAATCTGAAGTCTATTTAAAGTGATCTGTAATGTTTATGGTTCTGATCCTCTGAAATATTCAAGAGAGAGGTTATCTTTCAGAAACTACATGCAGCATTTGCCTCCAGACTCTGTCTTGTAAATTTTTCCAGAAGAGGTGTATTTATTTGGCTTGAAAGATTTAGATAGTATCATTCTTCTTTAAAAATCCTATTAAAGTCTCAAAAGAGTCAACGACAACCACAAAATGAATATAGAGAGATAGAGCAATAATAAAAATGTGACTAAATGTTGACAGTTGGTACCTCCACAAGCAAGGTAGATGGGTGTCCATTATACTACTCTCAACTTTTCTGTAGGTTTGGACATTTTCAAAATAAAATGTTAGAAAGGAAGAGCCTAAAGCTAGAGGAAAAGTTCACTATCACAGGTCAGAATACTAATTATCTGTTTACTAATGAAATTTTCATTCATGACTCAAGAAATGAGAAAAATAAAAGCAATAGAAGGCATTTTCCATGAAGCTAAATTAGTTCCATTCTCAGTGTAGTCATTTATTTTGAAATTATGTTTTTGCTATTGGTGGGGGCAGTGAATGGGACATGAAAAAGTTGCCTTGGCGGCCTCATGATGATAGTGGATGGTAATAATTTCTTTTCTTTTTAGAAATCTTGCTAGACAAAATAAAATGCTAGCAACCCTTATAGAATTCTATTGATAAGGTCTTGAAGGTGTGTCTCAATCTCTGTACCTATTAGGAATGCAGTGTAATAGTGGGCAGAAACATTGATAGGAAACAAAGGAATGTAGCTATAAGAAATGAAACCTGATTGTCTTAGGCTCGGTTCTCTAGAGAAGTAAAACCAGTAACCTCTATAAACATATATATAGAGAGAGAGAGATTTATATCAAGGAAATGGCTCACACGGTTGTAGATGCTGGACCATTCCAAGTCTGCAGGTCAAGATAGAGGTTTCCCCTGATTCACGTAGCCACAGGAGTTGGCAAACCTAAGATCAGCAGGTCACAGATCAGGGCTCTTTCTCACAAGCTATGGAGATCGATGAATCCCAAGATCAGCAGGTAAGACTGCAGGTAAGCTGCCAGCTCAAATCCCAGGAACCAGAGGCTAGAAGACAGAAGCCAGCTGCAGGATCCAGCATGAGCAATAAGCACCCAAGCCTTTCCAGACTATCCATTCATATTCAATGCAGGTCACATGCCTAAGGAAACTCCCCCAAATTAACAGGCTACTCACAGCAGACACCATCATGGAGGTGATCACACAATATCAAATCTTATCATGGAAGTCATCACACCATACGGCTGACAAACCACTGAGACTCACGGCCCAGCCAAGTTGACACACAATCCCAAAGGCTAGGAAGTAGGAAATACTGGGGGTTATATTTGTGTCAAGGCCCCTGGGTACTTGTGATTGACTTCTAACCTAAAGGGTGGCAGTTTGAGCCCAGCCAATGATACCACAGAAGAAAGGTCTGGTGATCGGCTTCCATTAAGATTACAGTCAAGAAAACCCTGAAGAGGCAGGGCCAAGATGGCAGAGTAGTCAGATGCTTCTGGTGGTCCCACTTACAACAAAGACTCAAAAAAACAAGTGAATCAATTATATATATGGCAAGCTAGGAGCCTGAAAATCAAAGACAAAGTTAAGAAATCGGACTAAGTGGCAGGGGGAGGGAGAGATGGATCAGAAGCAGTGAGAATTTGGTGGATCTGGCTCAGCAGGAACCAGTGCCCCTCAGCCCTGATCTGCTGGCAAGACTGTGGCAAGGCTGGTAGTAGTATTCAGGACGTGGTTTCCTTAGCCACAGGGAGCCAACGGCACAGAGTCTACTCATGCCTCTGGAATCAGCAAAGAACAGTGCTCTCAGCATAAGATAAGTGCTTGTGTCTAATTTACTGTACAGATCAAATAGCTCCCCTTTCGAAAGAACTCTCTCCCATTTATCTGATCCCTCCTCCCTCTGCCACAGGCCCTGAGGTGGCTTCAGTGATGGTCCATTTCCCTGGGCCTGAGATAGGTCCTGCTGCACACTTTGAGCCATTCTTCCAACCTTGGAGAAGGAACAAATTAACAAATGGGGAAAAAAATAATCTGCTGACTCCCCCAAGCTGGGCACTTAGGGCAGAAGTGGCTACTGTCCAGGCACAAGTGGCCCACAGACTATGAATGCCATTCACCCCTGCATGGACTTGTGTGGCCCCATTTCAGCAGCTATACCATTGTCACAGTGCAAGGGTATATGTCCCTGAGGTCTGACTTCAACAGTTCCAGCTGTGCAGTGGAGAGGCAGGTTTTTGACGTTTGACACCACTCTGCCTGTTAAGCAGGGCCCTCACCTACCCACATCAGGGGCCTGAGGACTGGAGGCTCCACCCATGCAACCTAGCCACCCATGACAGGGGTCCAAGGATAAGTGGTAACTCCTAGTCCTTACAGGTAAAAGCATTGGGTGCGTATGGTATGGTGCAGAGCCCACCCACCTGTGCGCTCTAGAGAAGAGTGACACGTCTTCTTCACAGACACTTGGGGAACAGTTGTGAGCCCCCTGTTTTGCTCAGAGTGTGACCTTTTGTTGCAACCAGAAACCTGTGCATACACCAATCACCATTGCTCCTCCAAGACCATAGGTGAGACCCTGCACCACACACTTGGTGACCAACTACCTGGATACCTGAGCCAAATCCATACAAGAAAAGTGAATAGGCTCCTAGGCTGATAGACCTGGTAACAGCTCTAGCCATCTGGTGACAGGACATTAGAGCTTCAGAGGCTACAATAATCAAGCTAGCTCACCCAAGCAGCCTATTTGGGTATATCAAAACAAAACAAAGCAAGAAGCTAGAACACAGTAAGGAAATTTAAAACAAACTAATACAATAAATTACAGATGGCTCAGAGACAACAGTTAATATCGAATCACATAAAGAAGCAGACCATGATTGCTTCAACAAACTCTCAAAATGAAGAATCAAGGAATCTTCCTGATGAAGAGGAAATCCTGGAATTACCAGAGATAGAATAAAAAAAAAAAAAAAAAAAAAAACCCAGTGCTGTCGAGTCGATTCCGACTCATACAAAATACTAGTATACAGAACTGTTCAAGAGATCAGGAAGGAGATCAGGCAATATGCAGAACAAGCCAAGGAGCACATAGATAAAGCAATGGAGAAAATTAAGGTTATTCAAGAGCATAATGAAAAATTTAATAGGCTAAAGAATCTATAGAGAGACAGCAATCAGAAATTCAGAGGATTAGCAATAAAATTTCAGAATTAGACAACTCAGTAGGAGTCAGAGGATCAGAATTGAGGAAATAGAAGTCAGAATTAGTGAAATTGAAGATAAAAACACTTGTCACCAATATATTTGAAGGAAAATCAGATAAAAGAATTTTAAAAAATGAAGAAACCCTAAGAATTATGTGGGACTCTATCAAGAGAAATAACCTAAGAGTGATTGGAGTACCAGAACAGGGAGAGCAAACAGAAAATACAGAGAGAATTGTTGAGATTTGTTGGCAGAAAACTTCCCTGATATCATGAAAGACAAGAAGATACCTATCCAAGACCCTCATCGAACTCCACACAAGGTAGACCCCAAAAGAAAGTCACCAAGACATATTACAATCAAACTTGCCAAAACCAAAGATAAAGAGAGAAATTTAAGAGCGGCTAGAGATAAACGAAAGTCACCTACAAAGGAGAGTCAATAAGAACAAACTCAAACTATTCAGCAGAAACTATGCAGGCGAGAAGACAATGAGATGACTTATACAAAGCATTGAAGGAAAAAAATTGCCAGCTGAGAAACATATACCCAGAAAAACTGCCTCTCAAATAAGAAGGCAAAATTAGGGCATTTCCAGATAAACAGAAGTTTAGGGAATTTGCAAAAACCAAACCAAAGCTATAAAAAATACAAAAGGAAGTCATCTGGCTAGAAAATCAATAATATCAGGTAACAACCCAAGACTAAAACACAAGACAGAGAAACCAGATATCAACCCAGGTAAGGAAATAACAAAAATAAATCAAGATAAAAAAACACACAAAATGGGGAAACAGACACCATTATGTAAAAGATGACAACATTAAATCAATAATGAGGGACTAAAAAATGTAGTCATAGATCTTTCATATGGAGAGGAAGTCAAGGTGATATAGAGAGATAAAAGTTTGGTTTAGACTTAGAAAAATAGGGGTAAATAATAAGGCAACCACGAAAGAAACTAACAATGATACACATCAAAATAAAATACAAGAAAAACGTAAAGACTCAGTAAAAACAAAATCAATAATGAGAAACAGAAAAAGACAATTTATAAAGAGAAACTAGCCAGCACAAAAAATTACGTGGAAAAAAGAAACTGTCAGCAACACATGAAAAAAAACATCAAAATGACAGCACCAAACTTAGCCATAATTATGCTGAATGTAAATGGACTAAACACACCAATAAAAAGACAGAGAGTGGCAGAATGGATTAAAACAAACACGATCCATCCATATGCTGCCTATAAGAGACACACCTTAGACATGGAGACACAAACAAACTAAAACTCAAAGGATTGAAAAAATTATATCAAGCAAACAACAATCAAAAAAGAACTGGAGTGGAAATACCATATTTCTGACAAAATAGACTTTAAAGTTAAATCCACCACAAAGGATAAGGAAGGACACTATGTAATGATTAAAGGGACAATATACCAGGAGGATATTACCATATTAAATATTTACGCACCCAAAGACAGGGCTTCAAGATACATGAAACAAACTCTAACAGCATTGAAAAGTGAGATAGATAGCTTCACAATAATAGTGGGAAACTTCAACACACCACTTTCAGCAAAGGACAGAACATCCAGAAAGAAGCTCAGTAAAGACATGGAAGATCTAAATGCCAAAATAAACCAACTTGACCTCTTAGACATATACAGAACACTCCACCCAACAGCAGACAAGTATACTTTCTTTTCCAATGCACATGGAACATTCTCTCGAATAGACTGCATATTAGGTCATAAAGCAAGCCTTAACAGAATTCAAAACATCGAAATGTTACAAAGCATCTTCTCTGACCATAAAGCCATAAAAGTAGAAATCGATAACAGAAAAAGCAGGGAAAAGAAATCAACCACATGGAAACTAAACAAAACCTTGATCAAAAATGACTGAAATTAAGGACCGAATAAAGAAATTCATAGAATCAAATGAGAATGAAAGCGCTTCCTTTCAGAATCTTTGGGACAGAGCTAAAGCAATCCTCAGAGGTCAATTTATATCAATAAATGGACACAGCCAAAACAAAGAAGAGCCAATATCAAAGAATTATCCCTACAACTTGAACAAATAAAATGCAACAAAAGGAACCCTCAGGCACCAGAAGAAAATAATAAAAATTAGAGCAGAATTAAAGGAAATAGAGAACAGAAAAACAATTGAAAGAGTTAATAAGACCAAAAGCTGGTTCTTTGAAAAGATTAGCAAAATCGATAAACCACTGGTCAGACTGGCAAAAGAAAAACAGAAGATGGTGCAAATAACCCGAATAAGAAATAAGATGGGCGATGTCACGACAGAACCAACTGCAATTAAAAGAATCATATCAGCTTACTACAAAAAATTGTGCTTTAACAAATTTGAAAACCTAGAAGAAATGGACAAATTTCTAGAAACAAATTACCTACCTAAACTGACAGAGGTAGAATGACTAAATAAACCCATAACAAAAAAAGATCAAAAAGGTATTTTAAAAACTCCCAACAACAACAACAACAAAAAGCCCTGGCCCTGACGGCTTCATTGGAGAATTCTACCAAACTTTCAGCGAAGACGTAACACCACTACTGCTAAAGGTATTTCAGAGCATAGAAAAGGATGGAACACTCCCAAACTCATTCTCTGATACCAAAACCAGGTAAAGACACCACAAAAAAAGGAAAATTACAGACCTGTATCTCTCATGAACTTAGATGCAAAAATCCTCAACAAAATTCTAGCCAATAGAATTCAACAACATATCAAAAAAAATAATTCACCATGACCAAGTGGGATTCATACCAGGCATGCAGGGACGGTTCAACGTTAGAAAAAAAAACAATGTAATCCACTATATAAATAAAACAAAAGACAAGAACCACATAATCTTATCAATTGATATAGAAAAGCCATTTGACAAAGTCCAACACATATTCATGATAAAAAAAAAAAAACCCTCAGCAAAATAAGAATAGAAGGAAAATTCTTCAACATAATAAAGGGCATTTATACAAAGCAAACAGCCAACATCACCCTAAATGTGAGAGTCTAAAAGCATTCCTCTTGAGAAGGGGAACCAGACAAGGATGCCCTTTATCACCACTCTTATTCAACATTATGCTGGCGGTCCTAGCCAGAGCAATTAGGCTAGATAAAGAAATAAAGGGCATCCAAATTGGCAAAGAAGTAAAAGTATCTCTGTTTGCAGATGACATGATCTTATACACAGAAAACCCTAAAGAATCCTCAAGAAAACTACTGAAACTAATAGAAGAGTTCAGTAGAGTATCAGGATACAAGATAAACATACAAAAATCAGTTGGATTCCTCTGCACCAACAAAAAGAACATTGAAGAGGAAGTCACCAAATCAATACCATTTACAAAAGCCCCCAAGAAGATAAAATACTTAGGAATAAATCTAACCAGAGACATAAAAGACCTGTACAAGGTAATCTAGAAGACACTACTGCAGGAAACCAAAAGAGACCCAAGTAAGTGGAAAAACATACCTTGCTCATGGATAGGAAGACTCAACATTGTAAAAATGTCTATTCTACTAAAAGCAATCTATAGATACAATGCAACCCTGATCCAAATACCAATGACATTTTTTATTGAGATGGAGAAACAGATCACCAACTTCCTATGGAAGGGAAAGAAGCCCCGGATAAGTAAAGCATTACTGAAAAAGAAGAACAAAGTGGGAGGCCTCACACTACCTGATTTTAGAACCTATTACACTGCCATAGTAGTCAAAACAGCCTTTTACTGGTACAACAACAGATACTTAGACCAATGGAACAGAATTGAGAATCCAGACATAAATCTATCCACATATGAGTAGCTGATATTTGACAAAGATCCCAAGTCTGTTAAATTGGGAAAAGACAGTCTCTTTAGCAAATGGTGCTCACATAACTGGATATCCATTTGCAAAAAAAAATGAAACAAGATCCATACCTCACACCATGCACAAAAACTAACTCAAAATGGATCAAAGACCTAAATATAAAAACTAAAATGATAAAGATCATGGAAAAAAATTGGGACAATGCTAGGAGCCCTAATACATGTCATAAACAGTATACAAAACATTACCAACAATGCACAGACACCAGAAGAGAAACTAGATAACTGGGAGCTCCTAAAAATCAAAGACTTATGCCCATCCAAAGACTTCACCAAAAAAGTAAAAAGATTACCTACAGACTGGGAAAATGTTTTTGGCTATGACAGTTCTGATCAGCATCTGATCTCTAAAATCTGGATGATACTGCAAAAACTCAACAACAAAAAGACAAAAAAAAAAAAAACAATTAAAAAACGGGCAAAGAATATGAACAGGCATTTCATCAAAGAAGACATTCGACCAGCTAACAGATACACGAGGAAATGCTCACAATCATTAGCCATTAGAGAAATGCAAATTAAAACTACAATGAGGTACCATCTTACCCCAACAAGGCCAGCACTAATCCAAAAAACACAAAATAATAAATGTTAGAGAGGTTGTGGGGAGACTGGAACACTTATGCACTACTGGTGGGAATATAAAATGGTACAACCACTTTGGAAATTGATTTGGCACTTTTTTTAAAAAGCTGGAAATAGAACTACCATAGATCCAGCAATCCTACTCCTTGGAATATATCCTAAAGAAATAAGAGCCCTCACAGGAACAGATATATGCACACCCATGCTCATTGCAGCACTGTTTACAATAGCAAATAATGGAAGCAACCAAGGTGCGCATCGACGGATGAATGGATAAATAAATTATGGTATATTCACATAACAGAATATCAGGCAGTGATTAAGAACAACAATGAAGCCGTGAAACATCTGATAACATGGAGGAATCTAGAAGACGTTATGCTGAGTGAAATCAGTTGCAAAAGGACAAATATTGTATGAGACCACTATTATAAGGACTCAAGAAAAAGTTTGAACACCGAAGAAAATATTCTTTGATTTTTATGAGGGTGGGGAGGGAAAGAGAGGGTATTCACTAAATATATAGTAGACAAGAACTATTTTAGGTGAAGTGAAAGACAACACACAGTACAGGACAGATCACCACTAGTGAACTAAACCAAAAGCAGTTTCCTGAATGCAACCGAAGGATTCAAAGTCCAGAGTAGTAGGGTGAGGGGTATAGGGATCATGGTTTCAGGGGACATCTAAGTCAATTGGAATAACAAAACGTTTGAGAAAATGTTCTGCATCCCACTTTGGTGAGCGGTGACTGGGGTTAAACACTAGCAAGAGGTCATCTAAGATGCATCAATTGGTCTCAACCCACCTGGAGGAAAGGAGGATAAAGAACAAAGACAAGGTAAAGATGAGCCCAAGAGACAGAAAGGACGACATAAACCAGAAACTACATCAGCCCAAGACCAGAATTAAATGGTGCCCGGCTACCACAGATGACTGGCCTGACAGGACACACAATAGAGAATCTCTGAAGGAGCAAGAGGACAGTGGGATGTGGATCTCAAATTCTTGTTAAAAGACCAGACTTACTGGTCTGACTGAGACTAGAGGGACCCCAAAGGTCATGGTCCCCATACCTTCTGTTAGCCCAAGACAGGAACCATTTCCGAAGCCAACTCTTCAGACAGGGATTGGACTGGAGTACAAGGCAGAAAATGATACTAGTAAGGAATGAGCTTCTTGAATCAAGTAGACACATGAGACTATGTGGGCAGCTCCTGTCTGGAGAGGAGATGAGAAGGCAGAGGGGGACAGGAGCTGGTTGAATGGACATGGGGAATACAGGGTGGAGAGAAGGAGTGTGCTGTCTCATTAGGGGAAGAGCAGCTAGGAGTATATAGCAAAGTGTATGTAAATTTTTGTATGAGAGACTGACTTGATTTGTAAACTTTCACTTAAAGCACAATTAAAAAAAGAAAACCCTGTGGAGCACTTCTACTCTGTAACACATGGGGTTACCATGAGTTTGGATTGACTTGATGGCAATGGGTTTTTGGTGTTTTGTTTTGTTTTTATTCATACCAGCAGAAAATTCTTGTGAGACGGGAAGAAAGACATTATGTACAGCTGTGGACAGACAGGGAAGATCAAAACTCATTATAAATTAATAATCTGGCAGTCTGTGAATATAATTTATTTAAATGGGGGAAAATGTACTTGAACTAAAGTCTAATAATAAAATAACATAAAATAAATGAATGTAGCTATCTAGTTGCCACTGATAATTATGCTTTCCTTCTTCCCTGAAATCTCAATTTCGTTCAAGGTGATTCACTAACCAGACAAATGACTATGTATTGAAATCTCCTTACAGGAAGACATGGCTGGTTTACATGATGTGAGACTTCCAGGATGAACCAGTTAGAGGTGGACAGATAGCTGGTATATATCCTTTTCGCCCTCCCCCCTTCGTCCTTCCTGCTGCCTGGAACTTAAACACAATGGCAGGATCTCCAGTAGCCATTTTGGACCTGAGGGACCTTAAGAATAGAAGCTATATGCTAAGGAGGGTGCAGCATAAAAATAGTATGAGCTTAGGTCCCTGATGATACCATAGAGCTACTGTGTCAACTCTGGACTACCTATCTTCAGACTTCTCTGAAAAATAAGCTTCTATTTTGTTTAGGCCATTATAGTTCAGTCTCTGCTATTCATAGCTAAATTTAGTATACCATCTTTAGTAGGAATCCATCCTCAAAGACAAATTTTACATGTGTTACAGAGGAAACCTAGGCAGCAATATCCAAGATGGATGGAAGTTTCCAGAATATCTACAGTACTGGAATATAGCAATAAAAACAGCAACAACAATAACCTGTTATCTAAATAACTGTCTTGAAACAGCTAGCAGAAGAACAATGATCAGCATCTAGTCTCCAAAAAAAAGGGATAGCAAGGACAAAGAAAGTATCTGCATTTATCTCAGTTTTTTTAAGGAAACAGGTCACTGTACTTGTTAAATGCACGTGTTCTGGCTGCTAGACAGTATGCTGTACTGGAGAAGGAGTACATCCATAAGTCTTTTCCACAGCACGGATAAAATTTCCCTCAAGTCTGTCCAATTCCTTTTGGTCTGATCAGTTTTCCCATAACTTAATTAGGGCTCTTTTGATTGCAAGGAATAAGCTCCCCCAAAGTAGTTCAAGCATAAGTGTGTGTATATGAGGGGGAGGCGTTGAAAGAGTGTTACTGTATAGACACTGAGAAGTTTCTAGGGAATCTAGAAAAGGATATTCAGGCCTCAGGTATATCAGAAACCAGGCAGGAGCCTGCTTGTAAGAAACGAACTGGAGGGGGAATTAAGAAGTTCTGGTGGGATGTCCTAGAGGTTGGGGAAAAGGAAAAGGCACCTGCCACACAAAGAGCTGTGATGTCAGCACTAGTCAGGTAAGACGTGATCCTCAGGGAGCCAAAACATGAGCTAGCAGGCAAGTAGGGAGGAGGAGAGGAACTAGATGGTCAAAACAGATTTCTCCCACCCCTGTCCCCACTCCCATCCCCACTGGTACCAAACCTGGAAGATAGAGGAGAAGGGTAGAATCTTTTAATTGGATAGGGGTCAAATTTTGATTTATATTGGACCGGATTCTTTGATTCCTAAGAATTAGATTGTCGTTAAACCCAAGAGTGACCGGTACTGCTGTAGATCTACTCAGCTCCTCGTGAGGTGGGAAGAACTAACAACGCAGGCTTGAAGAAGGCTGTGGTGGGACAGAACCACGTGTTCAGTACAGGGATTACACAAAATAGAGCGCAACCAACCATTGTATTGACGAATGCCAACAGCAGGTTCAAATGAACGGAAAGATCAGACACAGATACCATACAGATAAATCACTAAGATGTACTGATGTAACCTTCTTTAAGACAGAATGAGCAGCAAACTTCCAAACCCTAAAATTCTGATAGAGTGAGGATCACATTGACCTCCTGGAAACAAAATACTCTATCTCCCTCCAGCCTAGTGTAAGGCTGAGGCAGTCCTGCCTGTGGGCTAACCCAGGTAGGTACACTTTGCTGGGCTGGGTGAACCTCCTCAATGTCAGAGCTATAGAGTACAAAATATGATCAGTTGAATATGGTATCCAGCTCCTAAAGACGAGCTAACGCTTCATCCTTCACTTCCATCTTCCTAGTGAATACAGCTTGATCCAAATGCACCTCTGAACTCACGGCTGAAGAACTGGAATGAGGGTTAGCAGGTATCCGGACATTTCTGAGGGTCCGAGGATTCCTTCTGTTTCACGCACACATGCACACACACAACTATTCTTCACTGAGCATTTATTGACCTGTGCTAACTATTTTCATTCATTATTTCTTTTAATCACCTGCAAATAACTCAAGAAAACCCTGGTGGCATAGTGGTTAAGAGCTACATCTGCTAACCAAAAGGTCGGCAGTTGAAATCCACCAGGCGCTCCTTGGAAACTCTATGGGGCAGTTCTACTCTGTCGATAGGGTTGCCATGAGCTGGAAGTGAAGGCAACGAGCCTTTTAAAAATAACTCAGTGGGGTAGATAACTGTAAGTATCACTTTTTATAGATAAATTAAGTAATTTGACTAATGTCACACAGATAGTAGATGGCAGAAATGAGATCTGAATTCAGGTATCTTTGATTCCCGAGCTAGTTCTGATCATATGCCTTCACATTCTAGCATAAAATACTGAGAAATGTAATGAAGTGAAATAGTCTAGCTTTTTTAAATGATTTATGCTTATTTAAGAAGCACCAAGATTAGAAAGTATGATTGCTTTTATACCATTCCATTAGCTGGTAAACAATACACATAATCATAAAAATATCAACATTTGCTTTTTTAAATGTGAAATGTTTTCTCACATGACAATCATAGTATCAGACATCACTTCTAAAAGGGAACTTATTTTTTTTAATAGTCTAAGAATAAACACTAATCATAGGGAGAGGAGAAACTGATTCCTCATTATTTCGAACCACCGTGATTGTTTACTTGATTTTTTGTGTACTTGCTACTTTTTGATGCAAAACAAAACAAAACACTCCATCTTTAATTTAAACTCAGGGCCAATTAAGAAAATGATTTTTTATTAAATTCATCAATAACCATCACTTAATGAATTCAAGTTGTTTTTTGTGGGTACCTATACGGCAAATGTCTAGGTGTCCCCAAGAATGTGGACACTGAAGAAAATTATAATGACATGCATCAAAATGAAAATGATTCAAAGCACAGATGTGTTGAGTCTCCTTTAAAAGACAGCATGGTGTCTAGACTATGGGTGGACAGGAACTTAACTGACTGAGTGGAATATCTGAAGAAAGAAGAAGCTCTTGGAAGATGGGTTGATCAGCAATGAAGCCCAGACAGAGAAATTTGTCTTTGCTGTTGGTACATTTCAATAGTGTATACAAATACATCAAGATCTTGGCTGTTCCACCAGACTGAGTCCAGTGCAACTAGATGGTGCCTGGCTACCACCAGTGACTGTTCTGACAGTGATCACAATAGAGGGTCCTGGACAGAGCCAGAGAAAAATGTAGAACAAAATTCTAACTTACGAAAAAAGACCAGACTTACTGGCCTGATGGAGACTGGAGAAACCCTGAGTCTATGGCCCCTGGACACCCTTTTAACTCAGTACTGGAGTCAGTGACAAGGTTTACCCTTCAGCCAAAGATTACACAGGCCCATGAAACAAAATGAGACTAAAGGGGCACAACAGCCCAGGGACAAAGACTAGAGGACAAGAGGGGACAGGAAAGTTGGTAATAGGGAACCCAAGGTCAAGAAGAGTGTTGACATGTCGTGGGGTTGTTAACCAACGTCATAAAACAATATGTGTGCTGTTTAATGAGAAGCTAGTTTGTTCTATAAACCTTCATCTAAAGTACAATTTAAAAAAATAATAAAAAATAAAAAAGATCTTGGCTGAATGACAATGGCCTCACATGTCAACTAGCTAATTTCCCTTGCTCTGAATTCATGCTAACTAAGCAAACATCTTAATTGCAACTTGCCTTATAGCTTTACGGGAAGACAACACACTAATCCTCAAGCCACTTTGCTTTAAACATGCCTGTGTTTCTCATGGTAAATGATTAAGTTGGTATTCTGATATTCATTGGTCTAGTTAACCCTAAAGAACAGATCTATCCTTGGCTGCTGATATTCTTTTGATTAGTTGCAAGTCACAGTGAACTCTTCTACCATATTAAGTGTAACTATTTCAAGTGCCCTCTTTGCATAAAAGAGGTGATCAGGACAGCAGAGAATATTTAATCTGAGGTTTATTGCAAACGAAGGTTTTAAGGGAAGGCTAGGATTCAGAAACAGTGGTGCACATACAATCTGCTTAAACTGGATCATGTGCTTTATAAACATTTGTAATAAAACAAATTCCAATGAATGGACCTCTGCTCCTTTCTAACATCTCTTTATTTCACTTCAGTAAGCCCTCCCCTCTTGGGGTGACAAGGGAAATGGGGCTCTTTGTGTTTTGCAGTGATCACCAGGGGAAGAGCTAGCGACAGAGAAGCACTGCCATTTGGCCCAGATCATTTGGACCATATATGGTGCCCAACTGGGGCTTCTATTCAGGCTCTCGTACTGCTGCTGACATAAGGGCTGGTTCCAAAGCTCCTTGTTCCTGCTCACAGGCACAAGACATTCAAATACTGCCTTGGGGATCCCCAGAAAAACTGCCAAGTCCCCACTCTGTTGTTCTATAGTGAAGTTCACTATTTAGGGTTAGTTAGATGGATGATTTTCAGAATTCCAATTTAATCATTTACCAAAAGAAGCAGAAGTTGAAAGCAGACTGGACTGAAGATCAGCATGTTCTCTTCCTGCAGCTCTTAGAGAAAAAATTCTGATGGGAAAGTGAGAGAACAAAACCAATCTAAATGGAATGTGTTGTTGCTGGGTGCTGTCGAGTGGAGTCCGAATCATAGTAACCCCATGTATATCAGAGTAGAACTGTAATCCATAGCATTTGTTGGGATGAAATCATTATGGAGGAGCCCTGGTGGCACAGTGCCTAAGAGCTCAGACTGCTATCCAAAAGGTTAGCAGTTCAAATCCACCAGCCACCCCTTGGAAACCCTATGGGGCAGTTCTACTCTGTCCTATAGGGTGGCCATGAGTCAGAATTGACTGGTCATCAACAGGTTAATCTTTACAGAAGCAGATTGTCAGATCTTTCCTGTGGAGCTGCTGGGTGGGTGTGAACTGTTAACCTTTTAGTTAGCAGCTGAGCACTTATCCGTTTTGCCACCAAGTCTCCTTAGATGGAACCTAGAGAAAATAAATATAACTTAGGAAACGAAAGAAACAATAAAAACTATTGTACGCTTAGAGAGATGAGAAGATCTTACATCCACAAAATAAGAACAGGGTGCCATAAACGAAGAAAATTTATGTTTTTTTTTTTTTTAAAAAAAGAGCTCTAGGCCTAGAAGCAACAACATTCCAGTAGCAATGAGCACATCCAGCACCCAGATTTTGGTTTCTAATATCATTCTCCACTGAAAGGAACCTGGGCTCCTTAGACAATGGCTGTTCCTAGGACTGGAGCAGGAAAGATGCAAGATAAGCCTGGAGCATCTTGCAGAGCCAGAAATTTAGGAAGTGTTCCCCACCTCCTACCTCCTACCCAGATGGATGGGGCTATGTCAAAAGGCACAGAAGCCAACTGAAAGAGCTCCCAAGATCAAAGTTGGAACAATTTGAGCAAGAAATAAAGAAATGTTGGACTATAACCTAAAGTATAAAGAAAATCACTATGAGTCCACACTGGTATAAATAAGTGGATAAATACATAAATGGGAGAGAATAAACAAATCTCCCTTGCAGAATTCCAAATAATTTTTGTAGAAACTCCACTCTCAAGTAGTAGAAGCATAACTCTCTGCTCCTTGGGTGTGGGCTGTGCATAATGACCTCCTGCCAAAGAATGCAGCATGGAAATGGGAAGCTGGACTTTATGAAGAACAACACGTGATCAGGATTGGAGGAAGACCCATTAACAATCTGCAATATGCAGATGACACAACCTTGCCTGCTGAAAGTGAGGAGTACAGAAAGCATTTACTGATGAAGATCAAGCCTTCAGTATAGATTACACTCAACATAAAGAAAATAAAAATCCTCACAACTGGATCAATAAGCAACATCATGATAAACAGAGAAAAGATTGAAGTTGTCAAGGATTTCATTCTACTTGGATTCACAATCAACACCCATGGAAACAGCAGTCAAGAAATCAAACAATGTATTGCATTAGGCAAATCTGCTGAAAAAGACCTCTTTAAAGTGCTGAAAAGCAAAGATGTCACTTTGGGAATAAGGTGTGCCTGACCCAAGCCGTGGTGTTTTCAATAGCCTCATATGCATGCAAAAGCTGGACAATGAATAGGGAAGACCAGAGAAAAATTAATGCCCTTGCATTATACTGTTGGTGAAGAATATTGACTATACCATGGGCTGCTAGAAAAACAAACAAGTCTGTCTTGTACAGCTGGAGTCATGTTATCAGGAAGGCCCAGTCCCTGGAGAAGGACATCATGCTTGGTAAAGCAGAGGGTCAGTGAAAAAGAGGAAGACCCTCAACAAGCTAGATTGACAGAGCAGCTGCAACAATGGGCTCAAACACAGCAACAACATGAGGATGGTGCAGTTTTTCCTTTGGTTGTATGTAGGGTAGCTATGAGTCGGAACTGACTTGGCGGCACCTAACAACAACAACATTATTTTAGCACTTAACCATAGAAATTAAAACATGTAAACATAACTTGTTAGAGGCTCAAACTAACCAACACTCTTTTCCAGGAAAATACGGGGATTCTAGGACACTGTATCTTGCTTACTCCTGACTCAGATATTTGAATTCTTTTTTTAACCTCACAAAACTTTATTACTATTGTTTTACAGTCAATGTTTGCTTACATTTACTTATTTATATGCATTTTTACAAATCTTAAAGATAAGCTAGATAACTGGGATCGTCTAAAAATTAAACATGCTCATCAAAAGACTTCACCAAAAGACGAAAAAGAGAACCTACAGACTGGGAAAAAAAATTGGCTATGACATATCTGACAAAGGTTTAATTTCTAAAATATATAGGAAAATCCAACACTTCTACAACAAAGAGACAAATAATCCAATTAAGAAACGGGTTTTCTAGTTATGTAGAGCTACTATAACAGAAGTATCACAAGGGGATGGCTTTAACAAAAAGAAGTGTACTTTCTCACAGTAAAGTAGGCTAAAATTCTAAATTCAGGCTATCAGCTCCAGGGGAAGGCTTTCTCTCTCTCTTGGCTTTCTCATCAATCTTCCCCCAGACTAGGAGCTTCTCTGAACAAGGACCATGGGTCCAAAGGACACACTGTGCTCCCAGCACCTCTTTCCTGGTGATATAAAGTCCCCTGTCTCTCTGTTTGCTTCTTTCTTTTATATCTTTTATATCTCAAGAGGCTGCCTCAAGACACAATCCAATCTTGTAGGTTGAGTCCTGTCTCACTAACACAACTGCTGCCCATCCTCCCTCATTAACATCATAGAGGCAGGATTTACAACACATAGGAAAAACACACAATGTTGGGCATCAGGGCCTAGCCAAATTGATACACACATTTCTGGGGGGACATAATTCAATCCATGACATTGGGCAAAGGATATGAACAGACACTTCACCAAAGAAGACATTTAGGCGGCTAACAGACACATGAGGAAATGCTTTCGATTACTAGACATTAGAGAAATGAAAATCAAAACTACAATGAAACACCATCTCACCCTGACATTATTGGCACGGATCAAAAAAACATAAAATAACAAATGTTGGAGAGGCTGCAGAGAGACTGAAACTCGTATGCAGTGCTGTTGGGAATGCAAAATGGTACAACCACTCTGGAAGAGAACATGAAGCTTCCTTAAAAAGCTAGAAATAGAAACACCATATGATCCAGCAATCCCACTCCTAGGAATATATCCTAGAGAAATAAGTGCCATCATATGAATAGACATACGCACACTCCTGTTCATTGCAGCATTATTCACGATAGCAAAAAGATGGAAACAAGTGCCCATTAACAGATGAATGGATAAACAAATTATGGTACATACAAGCAATGTAATACTATGCAATGGTAAAGAACAATGATGGAGCAGCAAAACATCTCACAACATGGATGAATCTGGAGGGCATTATGCTGAGTGAAATAAGTCATTCACAAAAGGACAACTATTGTATGAGACCTTTATTATAAAAACTCATGAAAAGGTTTACACACAGAACAATCTTTGATGGTTACAAGGGAGGGGAGGGAAAAACACTAGACAATAGATAAGTGCTAACTTTGGTGAAGGGTAAGACATCACACAATACTGGGGAAGTTAGCACAACCTGACCAAGGCAAAGTCATAGAAGATTCATAGACACTTTCAGACTCCGTGATGACCGAATTACTGGGTTGGGCACGGGGACCGTGGTCTTGGGGAACATGTAGCTCAACTGGCATAACATAGTTTATAAAGGAAATGTTCTACATCCAACTGTGGTGAGTAGCATCTGGGGTCTTAAAAGCTTGGAAGCAGCCATCTATGATATGGCTGCTGATACCACCCCATCCGGAGCAAGGGAGAGTGAAGGAAACCAAAGACACAAGGGAAAGATTAGTCCAAAGGACTAATAGACCACAACTACCACAGCCTCCCAGACTGAGTCCAGTACAACAAGACGGTGCTAGCCTATCACTGCTCTGACAGGGATCACACTAGGGGATCTTGGACAGAGCTGGAGAAAACTGTGGAACAAAATTCTAACTCTTACATACACCAAAGACCAGGCTTACTGGTCTGACAGAGACTAGAGAAACCCCAAGAGTGTGGCCCCTGGACACCTTTTTAACTCAGTACTGAAGTCACTCCTGAGGTTCACCCTTCAGCCAAAGATTAGACAAGCCTATAAAACAAACAATAACACATGTAGTTTAACCATGTATACGAGATTGAATGTGTACACCAGCCCAGTGTTGAGGAGGAGAAGGCCGGGGGCGGGGGGAAGGGGACAGGAAAGCTGGACGTATGGAAATGGGGAACCCAAGGCTGAGAAGGTGAGAGTGTTGACACATCACAGTGTTGGCAACCAATACCAAAAAACAATATGTGTATTTTTTAAAAAGAAACTAATTTGCTCTGTAAACTTGCACCTAAAGCGCAACTTAAAAAAATCTTAATTTCTTTTGTATCGTAGGTCTTCC
Organism: Elephas maximus indicus; assembly: GCF_024166365.1. Classification (NCBI taxonomy): domain Eukaryota; kingdom Metazoa; phylum Chordata; class Mammalia; order Proboscidea; family Elephantidae; genus Elephas; species Elephas maximus. Next base: position 56,568,487 of record NC_064841.1, on the reverse strand, counting down.
ATCTGTGATTACGTCCCTTGTCTTGAAATATACTTCTAGGATGTTCTTTAGTATGGGTCTGCTCATAGGAAACTCCCTTTTAGCAGTATTTGTGTTTCTTCTGAGGCGTGATGCCGTACCAAGACCAGTTTCCAGTTGGCGCAATCTAATTCTTATTACATATGTACCTCACAAGAGGAAGCAATTCCATGACACAGAATGCAGTATCTATCAAGCATCTCCAGTGCTTTGGCAATTTGTCTCAAAACAAACACAAAAAGAAGATCATTTGTATAAAATGAATGAATGAACTGTAGGCAAAGTGAAATAAAATATTTAACTATAAAGGAAAATCAGAGAGGACTCTGTAACAGACACAGTAAGAAAGATATAAGAATTTCCTTCTTTGACTTTTAAAACCAACATTCCCTAATTACAAAAGTGAAACTGCTCAGTACAGAACATTCGGAAAACAGGATTCTCAACCACCGCGCTACTGACATGTTGAGCTGAGAGTTCTAGAGTCCAGTAGCACCCTCTACCCCTCACACAGCTGTACCCCCTGGGAGGCAAAATTGTTCCAGATTGAGAACCACGGACACAGAGGAATTTAAAAAATCACCTATAATCCTACCACTTAAAAATGTTAACTTTTTGTTTACAGAAATAAAAATTACAAAACACGACATTGCACTTACTGTTGTGTAGCTGGTGTTTTTGTTTTGTCTTTTTACTCAGTAATACAGCATCAACAGCTGTTTCTTCTCATTTTGGGTTGTGCCACATCAGTAAATGAAGGTCCCGAAAGCTTTACTACATCCACATCATTAAGGTCAACTCTACTTTGAGGAGGCATCTCTTCCCCAGTCATCTTTTGAGTGCCTTCCAACAACCTGGGGGGCTCATCTTCCAGCACTATATCAGACAGTGTTCCGCTGCTATTTATAAGGTTTTCACTGGCTAAGGCTTTTCAGAAGTAGACTGCCAGGTCCTTCTTCCTAGTCTGTCTTAGTCTGGAAGCTCAGCTGAAACCTGTCCTCCTTGCGTGACCCTGCTGGTGTCTGAACACCGGTGGCAGAGCTTCCAGCATCACAGCAACACACAAGCCCCCACAGTACGACAAACTGACAGACACGTAGGGGCACAACTCAAAATGAGAAGAAACAGCTGCAAACATCCATTAATAATCGGAACCTTGAATGTACGCAGTATGAATCTAGGAAAATTGGAAATCGTGAAAAATGAAACGGAACGCATAAACATCGATATCCTAGGCATTAGTGAGCTGAAATGGACTGGCATTGGCCGTTCTGAATTGGACAATCATATAGTCTACTATGCTGGGAATGACAACTCGAAGAGGAATGGTGTTGCATTCATCATCAAAAAGAAAATTTCAAGATCTATCCTGAAGTACAGTGCTGTCAGTGATAGGATAACATCCATACACCTACAAGGAAGACCAGTTAATATGACTATTATTCAAATTTACGAACCAACCAATAGGGCCAAAGATGAAGAAATAGAAGATTTTTATCAGCTGCTTCAGTCTGAAATTGATCGAACATGCAATCAAGATGCATTGATAATTACTGGTGATTGGAATGCAAAAGTTGGAAACCAAGAAGAAGGATCAGTAGATGGAAAATATGGCCTTGGTGACAGAAACAATGCTGGAGATGGAATGATAGAATTTTGCAAGACCAATGACTTATTCATCGCAAATACCTTCTTTCACCAACATAAATGGCGACTATACACATGGACCTCACCAGATGGAACACACAGAAATCAAATTGACTACATCTGTGGAAAGAGACAATGGAAAAGCTCAATCTCATCAGTCAGAACAAGGCCAGGGACCGTCTGTGGAACAGACCATCAATTGCTCATATGCAAGTTCAAGCTGAAACTGAAGAAAATCAGACGAAGTCCATGAGAGCCAAAATATGACCTTGAGTACATCCCACCTGAATTTAGAGACCATCTCAAGAAGAGATTTGATGCATTGAACACTAGTGACCGAAGACCAGATGAGCTGTGGAATGACATCAAGGACATCATCCATGAAGAAAGCAAGAGGTCATTGAAAAGACAGGAAAGAAAGAAAAGACCAAGATGGTTGTCAGAGGAGACTCTGAAACTTGCTCTTGAGCATTCTGCAGCTAAAGCAAAAGGAAGAATTGATGAGGTAAAAGAACTGAACAGAAGATTTCAAAGGGCGTCTCGAGAAGACAAAGTAAAGTATTATAATGACATGTGCGAAGAGCTGGAGATGGAAAACCAAAAGCCAAGAACACGTTCGACGTTTCTCAAGCTGAAAGAACTGAAGAAAAAATTCAAGCCTCGAGTTGCAATAGCGAAGGATTCCATGGGGAAAATATTAAATGATGCAGGAAGCATCAAAACAAGATGGAAGGAATACACAGTTATTAAACCAAAAAGAATTAGTCGATTTTCAACCATTTCAAGAGGTGGCATACGATCAGGAACCGATGGTACTGAAGGAAGACGTCCAAGCTGCTCTGAAGGCATTGCCGAAAAACAGGGCTCCAGGAGTTGATGGAATATCAATTGAGATGTTTCAACAAACAGATGCAGCGCTGGAGGTGCTCACTCATCTATGCCAAGAAATATGGAAGACAGCTTCCTGGCCAACTGACTGGAAGAGATCCATATTTATGCCTATTCCCAAGAAAGGTGATCCAACTGAACTTGGAAATTATAGAACAATATCATTAATGTCACACACAAGCAAAATTTTGCTGAAGATCATTCAAAAACAGCTGAGGCAGTATATTGACAGGGAACTGCCAGAAATTCAGGCCAGTTTCAGAAGAGGATGTGCAAACGGGGATATCATTGCTGATGTCAGATGCATCCTGGCTGAAAGCAGAGAATACCAGAAGGATGTTTACCTGTGTTTTGTTGACTATGCAAAGGCATTCAACTGTGTGAATCATAGCAAATTATGGATAACACTGCGAAGAATGGGAATTCCAGAAGACTTAATTGTGCTCATGAGGAACCTTTATGTAGATCAAGAGGCAGTTGTTCGGGCAGAACAAGGGGATACTGATTGGTTTAAAGTCAGGAAAGGTGTGTGTCAGGGTTGTATTCTTTCACCATACCTATTTAATCTGTATGTTGAACAAATAATACGAGAAGCTGGACTATATGAAGAACTGGGCATCAGGATTGGAGGAAGACTCATTAACAACCTGCGTTGTGCAGACGACACAACCTTGCTTGCTGAAAGTGAAGAGGACTTGAAGCACTTACTAATGAAGCTCAAAGACCACAGCCTTCAGTATGGATTACACCTCAACATAAAGAAAACAAAAATCCTCACAACTGGACCAATGAGGAACATCATGATAAACGGAGAAAAGACTGAAGTTGTCAAGGATTTCATTTTACTTGGATCCACAATCAACAGCCATGGAAGCAGCAGTCAAGAAATCAAAAGACGCATTGCATTGGGCAGATCTGCTGCAAAGGACCTCTTCAAACTGTTGAAGAGCAAAGATGTCACCTTGAAGACTAAGGTGTGCCTTACTCAAGCCAGGGTTATTTTCAATCACATCATATACATGTGAAAGCTGGACAATGAATAAGGAAGACCGAAGAAGAGTTGATGCCTTTGAATTGTGGTGTTGGCGAAGAACATTGAATATACCACGGACTGCCAAAAGAAGGAACAAATCTGTCTTGGATGAAGTGGGGCCAGAATGCTCCTTAGAGGCAAGGATGGCAAGACTGCGTCTTATGTACTTTGGACATGTTGTCAGGAGGGATCAGTCCCTGGAGAAGGACATCATGCTAGGCAGAGTACAGGGTAGGTAGAAAAGAGGAAGACCCTCAACAAGGTGGATTGACACAGTGACTGCAACAACGAGCTCAAGCATAACAACGATCGTAATGATGGCGGAGGACCGGGCAGTGTTTCGTTCTGTTGTGCACATGGTCGCTATAAGTTGGAACCAACTCGACGGCACCTAACAACAACAACAACACAGCATCAACATTTTTGTTATGTAATGTCCCTCTACAGTATGATTTTTCACGGATGTTAGTGCTAACACTGTATAAAGAAAAACCAAGTCCACTGCCATCGAACCAATTCCGACTCATAGCGACCCTATAGGACAGGGTAGAACTGCCCTGTAGAGTTTCCAGGGAGTGCCTGGCGGATTCAAACTGCCCACCCTTTGGTTAGCAGCTGTAGCACTTAACCACTACGCCACCAGGGTTTCCTAACATTGTATAGACATGCCATAATTCAGATAACTAATTCTCTAGTATGGGAGAATTTGTTTCAAATTTTCCTCTCACGAGTAACGCTACACTAAAAGTGCTTAAAGAGCCCTGGTGCCATAGTGGTTGGGAGCTCTGCTGCTGACCAAAAGGTCAGCAGTTCGAATCCACCAGCCGAAGGAGCCCTGGTGGCGAGGTAATTAAGTGCCAGGCTGGTAACTGAAGTCTTGGCGGTTTGAACCTACCTAGCGGGCTCAGCAGGGGAAAGACCTGTCAGCTCCCTTAAAGACTACAGCCTACGAAACTCTATGATTCTACTGTCAGGTGGGGTGACTATGAGTCGAAATAGACTTCACGGGCACACAAGAGCAACAAATGTATTTGATTATTTCTTTAGAACAAATTCTTACTCGTAGAATTGCCTCTCGAACTCGAAAGAAACTATTTAAATTTAGTGCTGTCCGCTGGAATAGTGATATTCTTCAGTGACATCCATTTTCGCCTTCCCCCTCCAATTACTCTTCACGGAAACATGATCCATTTTCGCGCGGAGAAAAGGCCTTTTCCAGACTCGCCCGGTACTCTCCCGCCCTCGGCTAGCTGGAGCACAAAACCCCACTGCTGCACCCAGCCAGTAACCCAGAGGGCGGTATTTGGACCGAGATTGGTGAAGCGTATCATTCCTCCACTAGCAGGGGGCGCTGTGGGCGCTCGCCTCAGCGAACGCCCCGCCCCGCCCTGCCCCTTCCGCGGCGGCCGGGCTTGCGGAAGTGTTTCTAGGAGACGGCGCTCGCCGGCTGCGCCTGCGCAGTGGACGTTAGCCGGGGCGGGCTGACGGGCTGAGGCGCTGGCCGGCTGAGGAGTCTTGGTCTCTGTCGCCGCTGGTTTTCTCTCGTTTCCTGGGGCGCCCGTGAGGCGGGCTGCCGGCAGACGTCTCCTCGGCATGGAGCACATCCGAACGACCAAGGTAGTCGGGCGCGGGAGAGTTGGCGGAGGCGGGGGGTGACGAAGGCTCGGCCGCCGGCCGGGGTTGGGGACGGCCGGGCGGGGCCGACTCCGGGCGGGGGCCTGGCCGGGCGGGGGCCTGGCCGGGCGCGGGTCTGGGTGGGGAGGCGCGGCGGGCCAGGGCGTGCTCGCCGCGGGCGGGCGGACGGGCGGGCGGGCGCGGAGAACGCTGTGTCGGTAGGAGCCGAGCCTCGCTGCAGCCCCCGGTGTCGGGGTGCGTACTGTTGGGGCTGCGGGGGGAAGTCGCGGGAAATTAGGCGCCGCCCTCGCAGCTCGGCACTTCGTCGACCACATTGGGGGCGGAGGCCAACATCGCGGCTCCCAGCTGTGGGCCGCCTCCGGTACAGGAAAGCCAGTAAATGATACGGTGCTGTAGAGCTTGCACGGGTTCGTGCTTTATTGTCCCGGGTCACAGATTCTTGTGGCAAGTTTGGGAGCAGCCGACATCGACAACACTCCGATGTGGGTCGCTTTCTTGTCTTTCCCCAGTCACTTAGATTTGTTTTTTCCATCTCTGCCGGACTCGTTAAGGAGCTCTGGTGGCACAGTGGTTAAGCGCTCGGCTGCTAACCGAAAGATCGGCGGTTCGAGTCCACCAGCCGCTCCTCGGGAGAACGATGTGGCAGTCTACTGCTATACAGGTTACAGCCTTGGAAACCCTATGAGGCAGTTCTCCTGTGCCCTATGGGTTCGCTAGGAGTCGGAATCGTCTGGATGGCATTGGGTTTGGCTTGACTATTCAGTCGTTGTGTTAAGTGTCAGTAAACCAAACCAGTTGCCGACCAGTCAATTCCGACTCCTGGCGACCCTGTAGGACAGAATAGAACTTTCCCATAGTGTTTCCAAGGTTGTAATCTTTACGGAAGTAACGAAAACAGATCGCCACATCTTCCTCCCGCGGAGCTGGTGGGTTCTCTAACAGCCAGCCTTTTGGTTAGCAGCCAAGTGCACAACCATTGTGCCGCCAGGACCCTTTTTAATTGTCAATAGTCAGCTTTGTAAAGGAGTTATGGAGAAGGCAGAAATATATATTCTAAATGTTACTGTTGGAATTGTTCAGTGGGATTTATTAAATTCCATGCTTAATTTTCGTGTGAAAGACATTTAATTCGAAAACAAATATTTAAAAGTAAACTGAAGGAACTGACATCAACATATTACCCAATTACTAAGAACATTTAAGTTAAACCTCAGCTTTGGGAAGGAGAAAAACATAAACCGGGACCAGAAGAATTGAATCATCTGATTTTAAGATCTCTCTGAGCCTAACAAAATCTGGAAGAGGACCCACCTGTGAAGCCTGACTTTCTTGTTTTGCTGAAACCATCAGTCAGGTAATACTCATCTTACAGGTGCCATTCATTTAGGGGAAAGTCAGACAAAAGTTTTCTTTGTAAGTTCAAAGAAGAATTTGAGATCTGTGCTGTTAAAATGTTCCAAAGATCTTATAAGGTGCACATGGAGTTTTATTAGAGCTCATTTTGACATTGTGTATACTATACTGAAAAAAATGGAAGATGTTAAAAATTGACTCCTTTTTAAAAAAATCACTTTTTTTTTTTTTTTTTAAGAAAAGGCAAAAACTAGTAGGAGGTTCAGAGGTGGAAAAGAAGACTAAAGCATGAATCAGGTCAGGTTCTTGTCCTGGTTCCATGCTTCCAAACCAAAAAAGAAACCCAGTGCCGTCAAGTCGATTCCGACTCATAGCGACCCTATAGGACAGAGTAGAACTGCCCCATAGAGTTTCCAAGGAGCGCCTGGTGGATTTGAACTGCCGACCTCTTGGTTAGCAGCCGTAGCACTTAACCACTACTCCACCAGGGTTTTGCGTATTATATAGTAGTTGTGTACACATGCTTCCTTCTGTACACATGGAACCTCGTCTTTGCACCTTTCATCATGCTTGCTAACAGTGAATACTACATGTAGAAAGCCAGTAAGAGTGAATTAAACAAAAGTTAATTGGCTGGAATAACCCTATTCCTAGGTGATTAGGATGAACAGAATTTTGGAAAATCTGTAGGAGCCTTTGCTTATTTTAAGCCCTTACTCCTTAAGTCTATGGTAAATACGTATCTTTGTTTTTACTTTTGTAGTTGTAGTCCCTCTACTTATTTCCTTGAAGATTGCTGCTGGTGACTTTCATTTCATTTTCATGTTCTTCCTCTACCTACCTATAACTTTCTTCAGTTAATCTTTGATGTAGTCTTATGTTTTCACAATGGGCCTATGCTGATTGTTTAGTAAGGTCCTTTTTTATGCCTTTTTAAAGACTAAAATATTTATGACTAATTTTAAATTAAAATTGCTTCTCAAGTGTGTGATTTTATTACTTCGGCTTATTTTTCTAGCATTTGACTACTACTATGAATAATCTTAAGTGGGTGCATGTAGATGACAGTTAAATACTTACTAGGTACCTATTACTACTAGGTTGTTAGGAGTCGGAATCAACTTGATGGCAATCGGTTTGGTTTGCTTTTGGTTACTATGTGGCAGGTACTGTACTAGACACTGGAATATAATAGTGAACAAGATACACCTCAGAATACATTCTGATAATTGTTGTACAGACTATAACATTTTCTTAAATTATTAAGAATTTATTAGGAGAATAACTTATTCTTAAGAGGCCAGTTTGGACAGCGCCAACTTTTATTTCTGTTGGGCATATCCTTCACCTGAACATAGTTAATTTGCTGCAAAAATAATTTGTAAATATTGCAAAACCAAAAATGGATTGTTTTAGGTTTATTTGCTGTTTCGAACTCTGTAGTTTATAGTCAGTGTGATCAAGAATTAACAGTAAAGTACTGTATAACAATTTGGTGATTTGTTCTATGTTGCTGACATAGCTGTACTTGAAAAGTACTAATTATCATTTATTGAGCAACTGTGTGTCAGTATAGTCAGATACAGTATTATTCTGTTAATTTCACAGTATAATGTGATATGTTAATTTATATAATATTTTAAATAATCCTGCCAGTTGGGTATTATTACATCCATTTACAACTGAGGAGTAGATGTTAGAGAGCTTAAGTAACTTGCCCAATTAGCTTATAAGGAGTAGAACCAAATAACCAAACCCGTTGATGTCGAGTGGATTCTGACTCATGGCGACCCTAAAGGATGGAGTGGAACTGCTCTGTAGGGTTTCCACAGAGCGCCTCATGGATTCAAACTGCCGACCTTTTGGTTAACAGCCCTAGCTCTTAACCACTATGTCCCAGGGTTTCCATAAGGAGTAGACTTGGGATTTGAACAGGTTGTCTAACTGTGAAGACTGTGTATACTTTTTCCATTGCCTCCCTAGTTTTAATTTAATTGTTAAATTTTTATTAATTTTCAGTCATTAATAAATCCTAATAATAGGCCTCAAAGCCTTTCCTTCCCCAAACCTCTTCTTGACAGACGTAAATAATAATTAGTATTTTTAAAATTGTTTGGGGTCACTGTTTAATCTCTTGTTAAACGCAGTGTTTAAGCTGAGTATTAGTTAAATGGCTTTATAGTTCTAAAGTTAAGGAACAGGTGTATCCTCTTGTTTTGGGCCATCAGTTAAAGGAGGAACATGAGCACAAATGAAAGAGCGTTTCCAAGATAGTCTTAGGAATTGTGTAGCTACCGCTTATCACTTGAGCTCTGGTTTTGCTATAGTGAGATAGTCCTGCCAAGAAGCAATGAGAAATATGCAGAGCCAGTTCCCCTTTATACAGCCTTCCTCCTTTCCTGCCTGGCTTTGGAATTTTGGATGACATCATATCTTGGTGTCAAATGATATTGTGCTATTTGTGAATGGAACTTTACAGAATGGAATGGAAGATTGTTTTCCTAAGCCATAGGTAAAAGAGTGCTTCCTAGAGTTTGTTACAGAATAGAATGTCCCATGAGTATCTGACTCTTCTAGGGCTCAAATTGAGTTCTTCCAAAAGTAGTGCACAATTTGTTCTTAATTTATGCCCTCTTTTTGTCATTAGTATGTGAGATCGTACATATATGTATATTATAAATATATTATCTGTTATGAAGAGGGAAGGAGACATAAAATTAAGAATGAACCAATAAGAAGAAACTGATATTATCTTGTCTATGAAATAAGAACCAGTAGGTTTTGTGGAGATCTGAATACCTCCCCAAGTAAACTACTGTTTTTGTCTGTCAGTTTTATTGTCTCCATTTTACAGATGAGAAAAGAGGTAAGGTCTTTGGCCTTATGGTGCTTATGTTCCACTTCACAAAGGGCAACTTGATGTACTCTTTCTTTTTGGTAGTTAATTCTTGGCAAGATGTCAGTGCTATAGGATGTGGAATAAAGATTCTAAGAGTCTCAAATGGGTGCCTGGCATAGGGAGGGAACACAAGCCAGAGGAGAAGAGTATTTTCACTTGATAGCCAATACATTTTTTTTTCTTTAAATAATTTTTATTGTGCTTTAAGTGAAAGTTTACAAATCAAGTCAGTCTCTCACACAAGAACCCATTTACACCTTGCTAAAAAAAAAAAAAAATTTTACACTCCCAATTACTCTCCCCCTAATGAGACAGCTCGCCCTCTCCCTCCACTCTCTCTTTTCATGTCCATTTCGCCAGCTTCTAACCCCTTCCACGCTCTCATCTCCTTTCCAGGCAGGAGATGCCAACATAGTCTCAAGTATCCACCTGATCCAAGAAACTCACTCCTCACCAGCATCCCTCTCCAACCCACTGTCCAGTCCAATCCCTGTCTGAAGAGTTGGCTTAGGGAATGGTTCCTGTCCTGGGCCAGCAGACGGTCTGGGGGCCATGACCATCGCGGTCCTTCCAGTCTCAGTCAGACCATGAAGTTTGGTCTTATGAGAATTTGGGGTCTTCATCCCACTGCTCTCCTGTTTCCTCAGGGGTTCTCTGTTGTATTCCCTGACAGGGCAGTCATCGGTTGTAGCCAGGCACCAACTAGTTCTTCTGGTCTCAGGATAATGTAGTTTCTGGTTCATTTGGCCCTTTCTGTCTCTTGGGCTTATAATTACCTTCTGTCCTTGGTGCTCTTCATTCTCCTTTGATCCAGGTGGGTTGAGACCAATGGATGCATCTTAGATGGCTGCTTGCTAGCGTTTAAGACCCCAGATGCCACTCTTCAAAGTGGGATGCAGAATGTTTTCTTAATAGATTTTATTATGCCAGTTGACTTGGATGTCCCCTGAAACCATGGTCCCCAGACCCCTGCCCCTGCTACGCTGGTCTTCGAAGCATTCAGTTTATTCAGGAATCTTCTTTACTTTTGGTTTAGTCCAATTGTGCTGACCTCCCCTGTATTGTGTGCTGTCTTTCCCTTCACCTAACCTAGTTCTTACCTAGTATCTAATTAGTGGATGCGCCTCTCCCACCCTCTCTCCCTCCCTCCTCTCTTAACCACAAAAGAATGTTTTCTTCTCAGTTTAAACTATTTCTCAAGTTCTTATAATAGTGGTCTTATACAACATTTGTCCTTTTGCAACTAATTTCACTCAGCATAATGCCCTCCAGGTTCCTCCATGTTTTGAAATGTTTCACAGGTTCCTCACTGTTCTTTATTGATGCGTAGTATTCCATTGTGTGAATATACCATAATTTATTTATCCATTCATCCATTGATGGGCACCTTGGTTGCTTCCGTCTTTTTGCTATTGTAACAGTGCTGCAGTAAACATGGGTGTGCATATATCTGTTCGTGTAAAGGCTCTTATTTCGCTAGGATCTATTCCAAGGAGTGGGATTGCTGGATTGTATGGTAGTTCTATTTCTAGCTTTTTAAGGAAGCGCCAAATCGATTTCCAAAGTGGTTGTACCATTTTACATTCCCAACAGCAGTGTAGAAGTGTTCCAGTCTCTCCACATCCTCTCGAACATTTATTATTTTATGTTTTTTGGATTAATGCCAGCCTTGTTGGGGTGAAATGAAATCTCATTGTAGTTTTGATCTGCACTTCTCTAATGGCTAATGATCGTGAACATTTCCTTGTGTATCTGTTAGCTGCCTGAATGTCTTCTTTAGTGAAGTGTCTATTCAAATCTTTAGCCCATTTTTTAATGGGGTTATTTGTCTTTTTGCAGTTGAGTTTTTGTAGTATCATGTAGACTTTAGACATCAGGCGCTGATCAGAAATGTCATAGCTAAAAACTTTTTCCAGTATGTAGGTAGTCTTTTATGAGTCGGAATAGACTCGACAGTACTGGGTTTCTGGTTAGGTAGTCTTTTTACTCTTTTGGTGAAGTCTTTGGATGAGCACAGGTGTTTCATTTTTAGGAGCTCCCAGTCATCTAGTTTTTCTTCTACATTCCTTATAATGTTTTGTATACTGTTAATGCCATGTATTAGGGCTCCTAATGTTGTCCCTATTTTTTCCTCCATGATCTTTATCGTTTTAAATTTTATATTTAGGTCTTTGATCCATTTTGAGTTAGTTTTTGTGCATGGAGTGAGGTATGGGCCTTGTTTCATTTTTTTGCAGATGGCTATCCAGTTATGCCAGCACCATTTGTTAAAGAGACTGTCTTTTCCCCATTTAACTGTTTTGGGGCCTTTGTCATATATCAACTGCTCATATGTGGATGGATTTCTGTCTGGATTCTCAATTCTGTTCCATTGGTCCATGTATCTGTTGTTGTACCAGTACCAGGCTGTTTTGACTACTGTGGTGGTATAATAGGTTCTAAAATCAGATAAAGTAAGGCCTCCCACTTTGTTCTTCTTTTTCAGTAATGTGTTATTTATCTGGGGCCTTTTGCCCTTCCATATGAAGCTGGTGATTTGTTTCTCCATCTCATTAAAGAACGTCCTTGGGATCTGGATTGGAATTGCATTAAATGTATAGATCGCTTTTGGTAGAATAGACATTTTTATAATGCTAAGTCTTCCTATCCACGAGCAAGGTATGTTCTTCCACTTATATAAGTCTCTTTTGGTTCCTTGCAGAAGTGTACTGCAGTTTTCTATGTATAAGTCTTTTACATCTGTGGTAAGATTTATTCCTAAGTATTTTATTTTCTTGGGGGCTACTGTAAATGGCATTGATTTGGTGATGTTCTTTTTTTTTGGTGTAGAGGAATCCATCTGATTTTTGTATGTTTATCTTGTATCCCGATACTCTGCTGAACTCTTCCATTAGTTTCAGTAGTTTTCTGGAGAATTCCTTAGGAATTTTCTGTGTATAAGATCATGTCATCTGTAAATGAAGATACTTTTACTTCTTCCTTGCCAATCTGGATGCCCTTTATTTCTTTATCTAGCCTAATTGCTCTGGCTAGGACTTCCAGCACAATGTTGAATAAGAGTGGTGATAAGGGGCATCCTTGTCTGGTTCCCGTTCTCAATGGGAATGTTTTCAGGCTCTCTCCATTTAGGGTGATGTTGGCTTTTGGCTTTGTATAAATGCCATTTATTTTGTTGAGAAATTTTCCTTCTAGTCCTATTTTACTGAGAGTTTTTATCATTGAATGAGTGTTGAACTTTGTCAAATGCCTTTTCTGCATCAGTTGATAAAATCATGTGATTCTTGTCTTTTGTCTTATTTATGTGGTGGATTACATTAATCGTTTTTCTAGTGTTGAACCATCCCTGCATACCTGGTATGAATCTCACTCGGTCATGGTGAATTATTTTTTTGATATGTTGTTGAATTCTGTTGGCTAGAATTTTGTTGAGTATTTTTGCATCTACATTCATGAGGGATATAGGTCCATAATTTTCTTTTCTTGTGGTGTCTTTACCTGGTTTTGGTATCAGGGATATGGTGGCTTCATTGAATGAGTTTGGTAGTATTCCATCCTTTTCTATGCTCTGAAATACCTTTAGTAGTAGTGGTGTTAACTCTTCTCTGAAAGTTTGGTAGAACTCTGCAGTGAAGCCCTCTGGACCAGGGCTTTTTTTTTGTTAGGAGTTTTTTGATTACCTTTCAATCTCTTCTTTTGTTATGGATCTATTTAGTTGTTCTACCTCTGTTTGTGTTAGTTTAGGTAGGTAGTTTGTTTCTAGGAATTTATCCATTTCTTCTAGGTTTTCAAATTTGAGTATAGTTTTTCATAGTAATCTGATATGATTCTTTTAATTTCAGTTGGGTCTGTTGTAATATCGCCCATCTCATTTCTTATTTGGGTTATTTGCTTCCTCTCCTGTTTTTCTTTTGTCAGTTTGGCCAGTGATTTATCAATTTTGTTGAGTTTTTCAAAAAACTAGCTTTTGGTCTTGTTAACTCTTTCCATTTTTTTTTTTTTTGTATTCTAATTCATTTAGTTCAGCTCTAATTTTTATTATTTGTTTTCTTCTGGTGCCTGAGGGTTTCTTTTGTTGCTCTCTTTCTGTTTGCTCAAGTTGTAGGGATAATTCTTTGATTTTGGCCCTTTCTTTTTGGATGTGTGTATTGATTGATATAAATTGGCCTGTGAGCACTGCTTTTGCTGTGTCCCAAAGGTTCTGATAGGAAGTGTTTTCATTCTCATTGGATTCTATGAGTTTCTTTATTCCATCCTTAATGTCTTCTATAATCCAGTCTTTTTTGAGCAGGCCAATACATTTTTATATGTAGGGCTACAACTGTTGATTACAGAATGTAGATTAAGGATGGCCCTTGGTCCCTGTCTGTCTCCCTGAGGCAATTTTTTCCCCTTGAAGGTAGATAGGAGTCTGGATTTTCTGAATGTGATTCTGTGTGTATGATTTCCCATCTGTTCCATCCCCAACTTTGTAATCAGATGAAATTTGAACTTCCTGCTCAGACCATTAAAGTACCTTTTAGTGCAGGCCCATACTTGGCAGTGATTCCACTAAATGACCCTTAAGGTAAAATGTGTTGGTATTTACTGTCCCTCACAATTACAACTGTGCCCTCCAATTCCTTTCTCCCTGCCCCATTTTTTTCTTCTTTGCTAATTTTTTTCTCATAACCTTCCCACCTTCCCCATTTAGACTTTGCCTGTTGGTAAAACCTGTAATTAAAGGAGCTTAACACTCTGTTAGTGCTTCAGTGATAGTGACCTGAAAGAGTTATAGCTGGTTTTTAAACATCTGACTTAAAACATTTCCAGGCAAATACTAGGGAAAATCTGTAGCAACATTTGTAAATAACTTTCAGTTCCTTGGTGAAAAGGAGAAATATAAAGAAGCAGTTATTTTTTAGAAATTGGTGAAGTCTGTGGTTTGAAATTTGTATGTTGATAATTTTAGGGAAAAAAAGATCCAATTTCTTTTGCTTTTTTTAGGATTTGTAGCAAAGAACAGTATATTTTCCCAGAAATTCTTTTATTTTCTTTAAAACTTTAATTTCAAAGTAATGGGATTATTTTAGAATGAATTTAGGTTAATTTTGTAATGTGTCACATCAGTATAGAGTGCATATTGAAAGTTATGTATAATGATTTTCTACTATTATATTTTCTTGATTTGAATGTAATTTTGCAATTACTAAGGTAACGAATAATCTTTTTTATAATCAAAATGGACTTTCTTTTCTCTCAGACTTAAAATTTTCTTTCTCTATGTTCTGTCTTAGTGGATGACAACCAGTCTGGCAAGTTTAAAACCTAAGAAATGTCTATTTCTCCTTCTTCTTTCTCACATCCAGTTTCATTATTTTCAGATGGGCTTCCTCTTTATCCTCTCCTTCAAGGCTTAGCACAGAGCCTTATCATAGCTCTCCAAGTCGCCCCTAGATTGCTTCTTAGCTTAGTTTGCTTCTTACCTGGTTATGCTGCCACCAGTTTCTTCCCAACTCAGCATTTTCTCTGCCTTGCCACTGGAATGATCTTAAAAACCATATGTGGATATTTGTACAACGTGGTGGATGTAATTGATGTCATGGAATTGTACCCACTTGCATTGAGTCGATTCCGAATTGTACCCTTAAAAAATGGCTAGAATGGAAAATGTTTTGTTATATATATTTTGCCACAATAAAATTAAAAAGAACATATCTGGTCATGGATTTAGTGTGCTTAAAAATCTCTGTAATGTTTTATCTATAGCACAGATTCTTGACTTTAACATATGTTTCTTTTTCATTAGATAAATGCTGTACTCCTTCACTATTATGGCTTCTCTTTTGAGAATTCTGCATTTTCTCTGTATTCCCATTATTCAAGAACATTTTGTTGATATTTGCTTTCAACATTTATATTAGAATGGAAATACTCTATTACAGTAGGAAAAAGGATAGCTTTTTCTAACTGTAGAGCATATTAGAATTTGAATATGCTTTTAAAATCTATGTACACACTTTTGCCTTTCTCCGTTTAAACATAACTGGACAATAGCTTAGCACAGAAAACTGTCAGGACTCAACCTTCTTTACTAGGTTAATAACAATAGGAATTTTTGCAAGTATTTATCTGAGCACCTTACTACTTACTATTTGTCAAGCAAACTGATATAAAGTAAAAAAAAAAAATGTTTTTTTCTTTTTTTTTACCTGACATTTATTATCTGACGTTAAAGGTACTACATCTCTCGAGGGAGAGGTAATTTTTATTTTACAGATGAGATGCAGACAGTTAAAGTAACTTGCTTAGGATTAATGCTTAACTTTCACTTGATAGCCAATAAATTTTTGTTGAGTGAATTAGTAAACTCCCTTGCCTGATATGGTGTATTTGTGTATCTCATGTTCTTCAAGGCTATGGGTGTGTGTATGAGGGAGAGATACAACTGCATATCTTAAACGGTCAACGTTGTAATCAGCACCTTTAAAAAGAGGGAGGATTAGATAAGCTGGGGTAGAATGAGCATCAGTTACAGAAGAATGACCTGGTGAACTCCTTAAAAGTATGAATTCTTGGTTTCTTTCTCATGAGATGATTGAGTAGACTTGAGGTGGGGCTTGGGATTTGTACTTTTGCAAAGTTTTGGAGATGATTCAGATGATTAAGCTTTGAAACTTATATATGGCTGACCAGAGTTAAAGTTCTAATGAAGGGAATTTCAGATATCTTTGAAGGTAGAAACTCAGGAGAATTGGGAAATAGACTTATGGTAAATTGCTGAGAAGAGTATTTTCAACCTCAGTTTCCCATCTTGGTAGGATCTCAGACAGAAAGAACTATGTAGTACTTTGCATCTCTAGAGAGTGATTTTGTCCTAATTGAGTGACAGGATTGGGATAGAAGACTGAGAATCCAGACATGTATAAAAAAAAAAAAAGAAAGCTGAACTATAACTGTACACTCTCCTAGTAATTTGTTTTTCATTTCTTCATAATTACTGAATGACTACTGTTCACCCACTGTGTAGAGAAAAGATAGCACAGAGAACTGAGGAAGAGGTCTGCAGGAGAATCCTGTTTAATAAATCATTGGATGATTTCAGTCCAGGAGGCCTCTGGTAAATTGTGGGTGCCTTCTGTGAAACTATGGGAAATAGTAATAAAAAGGAAAAGCTAGGGGAAACAATTTCTCTGTGGCAGTTCACCTTATTGTCAGACACTATACTAGTCATTACGTACTCAGACATAAACAAGACAGAGCTCTTGCCCTTGGATATATTATATATAGTCTTCAGTGGGAGAGACAGACACCTGAACAGATGATTTCATTGTAATGTAGAAATTACTTTAATAGTGGTGGAAGGGGCAGAATTAAAAAAATATTTAGGGGGTAGAGTTAGTAGGAATTGGCAACTAATTGAATGTTGGGGGTCAAGAAGAAGTCAGAATGAGTTTCAGATTTCCAGTATGGGTGATGTATATGGAATGAAGTAATACTAGCTTAGATCAGAAATGCAAAATAACAGATTTGTGAGGGGTGAGAGGTGAAATTCGTTCTGTTTTCAGTAGGCATTCAAGTGGAGGGAATATAACTTGGTAGAAAGATGTTCAGGCTTGGGATATAAATGTGCTATATCTTACTAGCTGTAAGACCTGGGACATTTACCTAACCTCTCTAAGTCTCCATCTATAAAATGAAGATAGTAATAGTACCTACCACACAGGAATTGTGAAAATAAAAAGAAATAATCTATGTTAAGGACTTAAAGTAAAAAATAACCAAACCAAACCAAACCTGCTGCTGTCAAGTCGATGCCAGCTCATAGTGACCCTATAGGATAGAGTAGAACTGTGCCCTGGAATTTCCAAGGAGCAGCTGGTGGGTTCAAACTGCTGACCTTTTGGGCACATAATAAGAGCTCAGTGCCATGCCGTAGATTATTGTTATTATGTGTATAGCAGATAGTCTGAACTCAAGACTGAGATCAGAGCTGGAGATAGTTTGGGAATCACTAGTGTATAGGCCAAAACAATGACAGGGGGTAAGACTGCCTATAGAGAAATCCCTGAGGAATAATGGTAGTGAATAAGGGATGGGCAGAAGAGGGTAAAAACCCACCTGAAAAGTGGTATGATTGTTTGACATGTATATAATCTTTGTAGATAATTGTGTGTCTTGTAGAGAAATCATAATTTAAGGCTTATGATTGGAGTACAACTAAAAATATTTACCACTTATTTTTAAATCCACAAATTAAAAAAAAAACTTATTGTGGACTTTTTAAAAAGCAAACTTAGTATTTAATTAAATGTTAATAAAATCAGACTTTTTTTTTTTTTTTTAACCAGATAAACTTTTTATTTTCTCTGAGTAGTTATTTAAAGTTATGCAAAGTAATGGTGGCATGGTTTGTTAGCTTGAGTAGTGATGGTACTTTATGATAACATTTATTTCCATATATATTCATTGCTTCTTTTTTTTTTTTTGGCGTCCTTAAAACTGTTTTAATTGCTTAAGGAAATACGGGAGGTGAGATTTATATTATGGTAATTACTGTTATTGGCTATAGTACTGTTAGCCAAGACTAGCACAGTTGAAGAGGAGTAAACAGTAGTTGATTCCATTTGTTTTAAACAGTGTTTAAATTTAAACTGATTTTTACTTAAGAAAGGAATGGCCCTTAACAGTGAAATGAATGTTGAACTATGTCTTAGGCTGGGTTCTCTAGAGAAGCAAAACCAGTAAAGTATATATATACAGAGAGAGAGAGAGTGAGATTTATTTCAAGGAAACAGCTCACATGGTTTTTAGAGACTGTAACATCCCAAGTTTGTGGAGCAAGAAAGAGAATTCTCCTGATTCATATAACCGCAGAGTCTGGTGAACCCAAAATCAGCTGCCGGAGAGCAGAGCCGTAGCAGGCTGTGAAGATTGACAGATCTCAAGGTCGGCATGCAGGCTGCTAGCCCAAATCCCAAGAACTGGAGGTCAGACAGATAGGAGCCAGCTGCAGAATCTAGAACAAGCGAAAGCCCCAGCAAGGTGAGCAGGAAGGAGCTAGGCAGCAGAGGGCAGAGAGATGAAAGGCTGAGGGGACGGTGAGCCGCCACAGGCCCTGCCCCTGCCTGTACCACTCACAGAAGATCCCATTGCGGGGGTAATCATGTATCAAATCTCAACAGGGAGGTGATCACAACATTGTACTACTGCCAAAACACTAAGTATCGTAGCCCAGTCAAGTTGGCACACAATCTTAACCATCACAACCCACCCCTTGTCAACTTGACACCTGTACATGTCTCCCCAAAGCATACATAATCTGTGAATAAAGACAATTACAAAGTCACACTTGGGGCCAACATGATATAAAGAACACACATACAACCGAAAATGCAATAGCCCTGTTTATCTCTTATATTTTATAAGTGAAGAAAACAAAAATATTTGATGCTTACATACAAAACAGAAATACTTATAACAATTACAGTCCTCATTTCTGCAACTGGTCACGTGGCCATAACTGGTATTTATAACTACCTTCTTCTACCACCCATTTCATATTCCCTTTGCCCTCAGCAAGCACCTCAGCTGGTCATGGTTCTTTGCCTGGTGGGGTGACCCCAACCTTCATTCCTGAAGGGTCTAGACCATTAGTAGTCATGTCAAAATTAGGTTGCCCTAGTTTTCCGTTGACTTTAATCACAGGGCATGGTAGTACTAAGAGATGCCCTAAGGGATCTCCAGCATTCCAGACATACTCTCCTTTACCTCCATTATGTTATATCAGTCTGATTTCCTCTTGGTAACCAGGATCAATCGCCAGCCAGTATGGTAACTCCCTTCTTTATCTGTTGATCCAGAGGTATAAGGAGCCCAAAGTGGCTAGGTAGCATTCTTAGCTCCCAGTTCAGTGGAATCAGTGATTTATCTCCATGTGGGAGCATTCCTTCCTTGGAACTAAGACCTCTAGATCTGCAGAGCAAAAGGTCATGGGAACGGGAAGCAAAAATCTTGGGAGTGGGTCACTAGGGGTAATAGTGAGTGGTGCCACTCCCATTTCTACCCCTTGATTCCTGGACCGATGAACCCTGGGTGTGGGAGATATAGCTCCGTATATTGGATGCTGGTCTAGACCATATACAGCCTCCCAGAGAACACTGCCGTAACCCTGCACGGTATTGCCACCTAGCAAGAGCTGTAATTGTATCTTTAGGAGGCCATTCCATCATTCTGTCAAGCCAGCTGCTTCAGGATGATGGGGAACATGGTAAGATGAGTGAATTCCATGAGCATACATCCACTGCTACACTTCATTTGCTGTGAAGTGAGTCCCTTGATCCAAGGCATTGCTGTGTGGGATACCTTGATGGTGGATAAGGCGTTCTGTAAGTCCATGGATGGCAGTTTTGGCAGAAGCATTGTGTGCAGGGAAGGCAAATACATATCCAGAGTGTTTATTGCGGTAAGAAAAAACGCTGCCTTTTCCATGATGGAAGCTGTCCAGTGTAATCAACTTGCCACCAGGTTGCTGGCTGATCACCTTGAGGGGTGGTGTCATATTGGGAACTCAGTGTTGATCTCTGCTGCTGGCAGATTGAGCACTCCACAAAGGCTGTAGCCAGGTTGGCTTTGGTGGGTGAAAGTCCACGTTGCTGGGCCCATGCATAACCTCCATTTCTGCCACCATGGCCACTTTGTTCATGAGTCCATTGAGCAATGATGTAGTAGCTGTGGAAAGAGGATGAGTGGTTCCACAGAACGCATCTTCCTATCCATTTGATTGTTAAAATCGTCCCCTGCTGAGGTCAACCTTTGGTGAACAATTCACATGAGACACAAATATCTTCACTTCTTTGACCCATTCAGAGAGGTCTATCCACATGCCTCTTCCCCATAAATCATTGTCTCCAGTTTTCCAATCATGCTCCTTCCAAGTCCCTGACCATCCAGCCAAACAATTGGCCACCGCCCACAAATCAGTATACAGTCGCATACCTGGCCATTTCTCCTTCCAAGCAAAGTGAACAACCAAGTGCACTGTCCTTCAGGGAGGTCCCAGAAAGGGGCTGTGGTGCTGCTGCTAGTCTGCTTTCAAGCAGTGCCTGCATATCATGCAGAACCACCTGTAAACCAGGCACAAGTTTTCTCTTCTTCAGTCACCTGATCATAAGGAGCTCCCCATGAGGCCATAGGTGCAGACTGGAAGATGGAAGGTAATGTGACAGGAGTGCAGAACATAGGCATTTGGGCCACTTCCTCATGCAACTTATTTGTGCCTTCAGGTCTTATTCTGAGCCTATCTCATATATACCACTTCATTTAATGGTACAGTGCTGCCGTGCACATCCAACTTAATGACTCTGTGGGTCGGATAACACCCAGTTCATGATGGGCAGCTCAGGCCACATGGTGACTTATGTCCCACGCTTAAGTGTTCCATCTCTACTAAGGCCCGGTAACAAGCCAAAAGCTCTTTCTCAAAAGGAGAGTAGTATCTGCAGAGTATAGCAGGGCTTTGCTCTAAAATTCTAAGGATTTGTGCAGCGATTGACCAGTACAGGCCTGCCGAAGACTCCCAACAGCATCTCTGCCATAGACACTTCAAGCACTGTTGAATCAGCTGGATCCTACGGCCCAAGTGACAGAGTGGCTTGTACAGCAGTCTGAACCTGTTGCAGAGCCTTATCTTGTTCTGGGCCCCACTCAAAACTAGCAGCTTTTCAAATCACTTAATAAATAGGCCAGAGTAGCACACCCAAATGAGGAATATGCTGCCTCTAGAATCCAAAGAGACTGACTAGGCCTTGTGACTCCTTTTTAGTTGTGGGGGAAGCCAGATTCAATAACGTTTCCTTCATTTTAGAAGGAATATCTCAACGTGCCCCACACCACTGGACCCCAGAAATTTCACTGAGGTGGAAGGTGCCTGAATTTTTGTGGGGTGAATTTCTCTCTAGCAGGAAAATCTTTTACCAATAAGTCCAGAGTTATTGACACTTCTTCCTTACTAGGTCAAGTCAGCACAATGTCATCAGTGTAAAGCTCCAGCGTGACGTCTTGTGGAAGAGAAAGGCGATCAAGGTCCCTGTGGACTAAATTATGACATAGGGCTAGAGAGTTGGTGTAGCCCTGAGGTAGGCAACTGAAGGTGTATTGCTGGCCAGCTGTCTTAGTCATCTAGTGCTGTTACAATAGAAATACCACAACTGGATGCCTCTGACAAAGAGAAATTTATTCTCTTGTTGTCTAGTAGGCTACAAGTCCAAATTCAGGGTGTCAGCTCCAGGGGAAGGCTTTCTCTCTCTGTTGGTTCTGGAGAAAGGTCCTTGTCATCAGTCTTCCCTTGGTCTGGGAGCATCTCAGCACAGGAACCTCAGGTCCAAAGGACACTTTTCTGCTCCTGGTGCTGCCTTCTTGTTGGTATGAGGTCTCCCTTTCTCTCTGCTCACGTCTCTCTTTTATACCTCCAAAGAGATTGGCTTCAGACAGTATCTAATCTTGTAGACCTCATCAGTGGAACTGCCACTGATCCATCTTATTATATCATAGTGATAGGATTTACAACACATAGGGAGATCACATCAGAGAATAAAATGGCAGACAGTTATGCAGTCATACAAGGGAATTATGACCTAGCCAAGTTGACAGATATTTTGGGGGGACCCAATTCAATCCATAACACCAGCTAAAGGCAAACTTCTTCTGATGGTCCTTTAAAACAAGTATGGAGAAAAAGGCATTAGCCAGATCAATAGGTGTATACCAGGTACCAGGAGATGTATTAATTTGCTCAAACGATGAAACTACGTCTGGAACAGCAGCTGCAGTTGGAGTTTCGATAATTCACTGTCATTCTCCAAGATCCATCTGTTTCTCGCACAGGCCAAATAGGCAAGTTGAATGGGGATGTGGTGGGAATCACCACCCCTGCATCTTTTAAGTCCTTAATGGTGGCAGTAATCTCTGCAGTCCCTCCAGGAATGTGGTATTGTTTTTGGTTTCCTGTTTTCCTAGGTAGGGGAAGTTCTAATGGCTTCTACTTGGCTTTTCCTACCATAATAGCCCTTACTCCATTTGTCAGGGATCAGTGTGGGGGTTCTGCCGTTTGCTGAGTGTATCCGTTCCAATTGTGCATTATAGAACTGGGGAAAATCACAACAGAATGGGTTCGGGGACCCACTGGACCTACTGTGAGACTGACATGAGCTAAGACTCCATTAATAACCTGAACTCCATTATGCCGCAGCTCTGACTAATGGGGCACGCTGACGTTTTGGGTCTCCTGGAATTAGTGCCAGGTCAGAGTAATGCCTGAAAAATCTGATAATTTCCTTTCCCCAATGAATAGTGACTTGTAAAAGGCTGTAGATCCCTTTGGGGAAGGCTGGGAGAAAGAAAGTATATTGGAGTCCTTACTCAAGGGGACCCGGTTGTGGGTCTGTAAGGTTGCTCAAGTCTGGGAGCTGATTGAGGGGCTGTTACTCTCTCTTCTGTTACAGACTTCTGCTGATTCATGTAGCCACAGGGGCTGGTGAACCCAAGATTGGCAGGCTGGAGAGCAGAGCTTTAGCAGGCTGTGAAAATTGATGAATCCCAAGATCTGCAGGCAAGCTGCTAGCTCAAGTCTCAGGAACTGGAGGTTACATGAACAGGAACCAGCTGCATGATCTCAAATAAGCAAAAGCCCCGTCAAGGCGAGCAGGAAGGAGCTAGGCGGTGGAGGGCAAAGAGATTAAGACTGACGCCCCTGCCAGTACCACTCACAGAGAATCCCGTTGTGGGGGTTATCACGTATCAGATCTCAACAGGAAAGTGATCACAGCATTATGCAACTGCTAAAACACTGAAAGCCGTGGCCCGGCCAGATTTTCACACAGTCTTAATTCTCACAACCTACAAAAGAAATCTTAATTCAGGTTTAAAAGATGGAAGCTTTTGTGGTTTTTTAAAGGACAACGTATGATGATCTAACAGTTTTTGTATGTCAAACCAACTATCAGATTTAACCTATATAAATTCAACCATGTTTCTCAGCTTCCAGAGAAAAAGTTTGTAACTGGATTCAATAGAAGATAGAATAAGTGAACTAGAAGACAGAGTAACTGAATTTACTAAGTTTCAAGAAAAACGAGAAAAGAACAGAAAAAAACAAACAAAGCGAAAGGAATTGTGAGATTCAGTTAAGAACTTTTGGAATTCTATAACAACAGGATAGTAAAAAAGACATAGAAATAATTTTCCAAGAGATTATCACAGAGAATTTCGTAGACCTGAATAAGGAGTCAAGCCTGCAAATCCAGGAAGCTAGACAAACCCAAGCATAAGGAATATAAAGAGGGCTACAGCATGACACATTGTAATAAAATTCTTGAAAACCAAAGACAAGGTAAGAATTCTGAAAGCAGTAAGAGAAAATCACAGTATAAACATATCAAGCGTCCTTCATAATAATTAGTGCAGGTTTCTCCTCAGAAACCCTGGAGGCCAGAAGGCAATGGAGTGACATAGGCACAATAATGAAGGAAAACACTTACCAACCAAGAATTCTTTATGCAGTGTTACGGATTGAATTGTGTCCCCCCAAAATGTGTGTCAACTTGGCTAGGTCATGATGTCCAGTATTGTGTGGTTGTCCTCCATTTTGTGATCTGATGTAATTTTCCTATATATTGTAAATCATACCTTTATGATGTTAATGAGACAAGATTAGACATGGTTATGTTGATGAAGTAGGACTTAATCAGCAGGATTAGATTGTATTTTGAGTCGATCTCTTTTAAGATATAAAAGAGAGAAGCAAGCAAAGAGGAGAGGGGCCTTATTACCATCAGGCAAGAAGAGCCAGGACCCTTTTGGACCTGGGGTCCCTGTGCTGAGAAGCTCCTAGACCAAAGGAAGATCGATGACAAGAACCTTCCCCCAGAGCTGAGAGAGAGAGAAAGCCTTGCCCTGGAGCTGGCACCCTGAATTCAAACTTCTAGCTTCTTAAACTAAGAGAGAATAAACTTCTGTTTGTTAAAGCCATCCACTTGTGGTATTTCTGTTACAGCAGCACTGTGTAACTAAGACACTCAGCCAAGTTATCATTCAGAATTGTGGGGGAAAATCAAAACATTCTAAAATAAACAGAAGCTCTGGAAATTTGTTACTGCCAGACTTGCTCTGCAAGTATACTCAAGGAAGTTCTTCAAATAGAAGGGAGAGAATATTAGACAATACTTGAATCTGCATATGGGAAAGGGGGGAAAAGAGAGAAATTTCCAATAACAGTAACCAAAAAACTAAACCCACTACCATTGAGTTTATTCTTAGTCATAGAGAACCCATAGGGTTTCCAAGGCTGTAAAGCTCTGTGGAAGCAGACTGCCACATCTTTCTCTTGGGGAGCCTCTGGTACTATGGAACCTCTGACCTTTCAGTTAGTAGTTGATTGCTTTAACCACTGTGCCACCAGTGCTCCTTAAAGCTAACAACATGGGCAAATACGAAGACCGAATAAACTCAGTAGTTTAGTTCCACAAGCAATGCAACATCAAGTACACAAGAAGTAAAATACAGATTAAACCTATCGGATATAGGCTCTACAATGGTGTAACCGGAGACTCAACAACAGGAAGGGGGGAGAGGCAAAACAGGAGTAAAGCTTCAGTGTGTTAATGTATGTTACTTGTTTGTATGTTAAATGTTGGCAGCAAGCTGAAATAAGTTGCTGCAATTGTATATTATTTAATGTAATATTTGTGGTAAACACCAAGAAAATAGAGAAAATATACAAAAGGGAAGAAGGAAGAAATCAAAAAACCTTAACTCAAAAAAGCTAAATACAAAAAATAACAAATATGGAAATAATGGGACAAAGAAGATAGAAGTCACACACACACACAAAAATCAGCAAAATGAATGAAGTAGATACTTCATTTTCAGTAATTACCTTAAATATTAATGGTCTAAACTCCCCATTCAAAAGACAGTGAATGACAGAATGGATTAAAAAAACCAAAAAGTTCCATCCTTATGATGCCTACAAGAGACACATTAGACACAAGGATACAAGTAGACTGAAAGTAAAAGATGGAAAAGAATATTCCATATAAATGCTGTTAGATGCCCTCAAATCGATTCCAACTCATAGCGACCCTTTGTGCAACAGAACAAAACACTGCCTGATCTTGCCCATCCCCATAAGTCATTGCTATTTTTTAACTCATTATCGCAGCCACTGTGTCAGTCCATCTCTTCGAGGACCTTCCTCTTTTTTACTGACTCTCTACTTTCCCAAACATGATGTCCATCTCCAGGGACTGCAACTAGTAAACAAAAGAGAGCAGGGGTGTCCATATTGATATCAGATAAAATAGTCTTTAAATTAGAGTCTATTATAAAGAGATAAAGAAGGACATTACATAATAAAAAAAGGGTCATTTAATCAAGTAGGCATAATAATTATATATGCACCTAACATCAGTGCTCCAGAATATATGAAACATGCTGTTAGGAAAGGAGTAATAGACAACTCCACAATAACAGTTGGGAACTTCAGCATACTACTTTCAATTCTGGACAGAACATCTGAAAAGATCAGTAAGGACATAAAGGACTTAAATAATACCATAAACCAACTAGACCCTAGTGGACATATATAGAATACTCCACCCATCATCATAACTCTACACATTTATTTCCTGTGCACATGGATCATTTTCCATAATAGACCATACGTTAGGCCGCAAAACAAGTCTCAACAAATTTGAAAAGACTGAAATTATACAAAGTATGTTCTCAGACCACAAAGGAATATTAGAAATTAACAGTGGAAGCAAAACTAGAAAAAAATAAATAAATAAATGGAAATTCAACACCGTTCTGTTAAATAACTATTGGGTCAAGAAAGAAATCAAGAGTGAAGAAGTTAAAAAAACACCTGGAGATAAATGAAAATGAAAACATATCAAACTTATGGGATGCAGCAAAGGCAGTCCTCAGAGGAAAATTGATAGCAATAAACGCCTATATTAAAAAAGAGAAAAGATCTCAAATAAATAGTCTAACTCTACAACTTGAGAAACTAGAAGAAGAGCAAACTAAACTTAAAGCTACTAGAAGGAAATAAATAAGAAAGACCAGAGCAGAAATAGAGAACAGAAAAGCAGAGACAATCAACAAATCAAGAAGTTGGTTCTTTGAAAAGTTCAATAAAATTGACCAGCCACTTGCTAGGTTGACAAACAGAGAGATGACACAACCAAAATAAGCAATGGAACCGGAGACATTACAAGGGACCCAACTGAAGTAATAAGGGCCATAACAGAATACTGTGAACAACTGTACTCAGATAAAATTTATAACTTTGATAAAATGGACAAATTCCTGGAGACACATAACCTACGTAAACTGACTCAAAAGGAAGTAGAAAACCTTGAAAGACCCATAACACGTGAAGAAATTGAATCAGTAATAAAAAGCTTCCCGATAAAGAAATGTCCAGGATCAGACAGCTTTATTAGGGAATTCCGTCAAACACTTAGGGAAGAACTGACGCCAATCCTGTTCAAACTCTTCCAGAGAATAGAAGAAGAAGGAATTCTCCCTCCTTCTTATGACACTACCATTACACTGGTACCAAAACTGGACAAAGACACTACAAGAAAAGACTACAGACCAATGTCCCTTAGGAACATAGATGCCAAAATTTTCAGCAAAATAATGAACAGAATCCAACAGCATATTAAAAAAATTATACATCATGGTCAAGTGGGATTTATTCCAGAAATGCAAGGTTGGTTCAACATTAGAAAATCAGTCAGTGTAATATGCCACGTTAGTAGAACAAAGGAAAAAAATCACATGATCGTCTAATTGATATAGAAAATGCATTTGATGAAATCCTGCACCCTTTCTTGGTAAAAGCTCTTAACATATAGAAATAAAAGGAATGTTCCTCAGCATGATAAGTGCATTTATGAAAAACCAACAGCTATTATTATTATACTCAGAGGAAAAAGATTAAGAACTTCCCCTTGAAAAAGGAAACTAGACAAGGATACCCATTCTCACCACTTCTATTCAATACTGTACTGGAAGTTCTAGCCAGAGCAATAAGGCAAGAAAAATAAGAAGTATTCAAATTGGAAAGGAAGAGGTAAAACTATCCCTATTTGTAGATGACATTATCTTACATATAGAAGACCACAAAGAATCTACTAAAAACCTTATAGAACTAGTAGAGAAATTTGTCAAAGTTGCAGGATACAAGGTCAACACACAAAAATCAGTTGGGTTTCTATACACCAGCAATGAGAAATTTGAAAGGAGATTAAGAAAACAGCTTCATTTACCATATTATCTAAGAGAATAAAGTATCTAGGAATAAATTTACCCGGGGATGTGGAAGAAAGATTATAACACACTGCTGAAAGAGACTAAAGGCGACCTAAGTAAATGGAAAGATGTTCCATGCTCATGGATTGGAAAACTTACATAGTCAAGATGTCAATACTACCCAAAGCGATCTACAGATACAATGTGATCCCAATCAAAATTCCAAGAGTATTCTTTACTGAAATGGAAATACTAATCCTCAATTTTATGTGGAAATACAAGAGACCCCAAATAGCCAAAGCAGTTTTGAAGAAGAACAAAGTAGAAGCCTCACACTTTATGAATTCAGAACATGTTACACAGCTGCAGTAATCAAAACAGCCTGGTACTGGTTTAATGATAGACACATAGACCAACGGAATAGAATTCGAAATCCAGAAATCAAACATCTATGGTCAGTTGGTTTCTGACAAGGGTGCCAAATCTGTTCAACAGGAAGGAATAGTCTCCTCAACAAATGGTGCTGGCAAAACTGGATTTCCACATACAGAAGAATGAAACAAGATCCATACCTCACACCATGCACAAAAACTACTTCAAAATGGATCAAGGACTTATATGTTAAATCTAAAACCATAACATTCTTGGAAGAAAATACAGGAGCAAAGTTTGGAACCTAACTTTTTCAGTGATAGATTATGAAACACAACAACGAATGCACGAGCAATAGAAAACAAAATAGATAAGTGGGATCTCATAAAGGTTAAAATACATTTGTCAAAAGAGTAAAGAGACAAGCTACAGACTGGGAAAAAATGTTGGGGAATGATATAACTGATAAGGTTTAATATCTAAAATATATAGAAAACTTCTACAGCTTAAGAGCAAAGAGACAAATAACACAATCAAAAACAGGGCAAAGGACATGAACATTTACTTCACCAAAGAGGATATTCAGATGACTAACAGACATATGAAAAGCTGCTCAATGATATTAGCCATCAGAAAAATGCAAATCAGAACCACAGTGAGATACCATTTCACTCCCACTAGGATGGCCAAGATTCAAAAAAAAAAGAAAAAGAAAAAACAAGTGTTGGAAGGGATGTGGAGAAACTGGAACCCTCATTCATTGCTGGTGAGCTGTACCAAAAATAGTATAGCTGTTGTGGAAAACAGTTTGGCGGTTCCTCAGAGAACTAGACATAGACCTACCATATGACCCAACAATTCTACTCCTAGGTATGTACCTTGGGAATCTGATAGAAGTGACACAGATATATGCTCATCTCTGTGCTATTCAATAGCAAAAAGATGGAAACAACCCAAGTGCCCATCAACAGATGAATGGATAAGTAAAATGTGGTACATATATACAGTGGAATACTACTCAGTGATAAAAAATGAGTTCCCAAAACATCTTGGAATGTGAATAAACCTGGAAGACATTATGTTGAGTGAAATAATTCAATCACAAAAAAAACAAATATTGTATGTTCTCACTCTTATGAAATGACATGAACAAGTAAATATACAGAAACTAGTATTCATTAGTGATTACCAGGTATGTGGGGGAGGGAGAAGGGATTCACTCTCTAGATAGTAGATACTTGTTATTTTTTGTGGTGGGAATGGTAACACCGAATGAGGGTGTAGTGTACACAGTTTGACGAAGGTAAATGATGTCACTGAAAAGTACACAAGGAAAATAGACCTGTTGGTAATTACTGTGGCATATATAATTTTGAAACAATGACAGAAACAGCCAAAAAATACATGTGCAGGTATATGTGCACGCATGTAGGCATATATGTGTGTAGGTGTCTTAGTTATCTAGTGCTGCTGTAACAGAAATAGCATAAGTGGATGGCTTCAACAAACAGAGGGTTATTCTTTCACAGCCTAGTAGGCTAGAAGTCCAAATTCAGGGTGCCAGCTCCTGGGGAAGGCTTTCTCTCTCTGTTGCCTCTGGAGGAATGTCCTTGTCATCCATCTTCCCTTGGTCCATGAGCCTCTTCACACAGGAACCTCAGATCCAAAAGATGCACTCTGCTCTTGTTACTGCTTTCTTGGTGGTATGAGGTCCCTGTTTCTCTCCGTCTCCAGTCTCTCTTTTATATCTCAAAAGAGATTGGCTTAGGACATTATCTAATCTTGTACGTGTCATCAGTATAACTGCCGCTGATCCATCTCATTAACATCATAAAAAAAAAATTTTTTTTTTGGTGATAGCATTTACAACACATAGGGAAATCACATCAGATGACAGAATGGTAGACAATCATATAATACTGAGAATTATTACCTAACCAACTTTACAGATATTTTGGGGGGACACAATTGAATCCATGACAGTAGGTATGTATATATGGGTGTATGCATATGTATATGCATCAATGTGACTGTACGCATATATTCAAACCAAACCCGTTGATTCAGACTCAGTGATTCATGTGTATAATAAAGCACATGGGGGGCACAGTTAAGGATACTTCTTAGATATAACCAAACACCTCATGGGGTTGTATTCTGGGTTTGAAGGATTAGGACCATAGTCTCATGGGACATTTGGTCAACTGACGTAATATAGTTAAGAGCTTATGTTCTACGTCCTAGCTTAGTGAGTAGTGTCTGGGGTCTTAAAAGCTTGCAAGCACCCGTCTAACATACAACTATTGGTCTCTCTGCTGTCAGAGCAAAAGAAAAGGAAACCAAAGACTCAGAGAAAACTAGTCTACAGGACAAATAGCCTACACGAACCATGGCCTCATTTACCCTGAAACCAGAGCTACATGATGCCCGGCTACCAGTACCATCCATTCTAATCAGAGCCACAATAGATGGACCCTAACAGAATGAGAGAAAAATGTGGATCAGAACCTCAAATTCCTTTAAAAAAGCCAACCAGACCTACTAGACTGGTTGAGACTGGAGGACTTCCCAAGACTTGCCCTGAGATATTCCTCAAACCTTAAACCAAAACTAACCCCTGAGGCCACCTTGTAGCTGAATAGCAGATTGGCTCACAGAACAGTGAATATCACCTGTAAGTAGTGTGCTCCTTTAAAAAAGCATCTACTGATGAAGAGTGAGCTAATTATATCAGGTGGACACTTGAGATTGTGTTGGCATCTCCTGTCTGGAGGGGGGATGGGAGGATAGAGAGAGTGGGAAGCTGGCAAAATTGTCACGAAGGGAGAGACTGGAAGGGCTGACTCTTTAGAGGGGAGAGCAAGTGGGAGTACGGAGTAAGAAGTATGTAAACTTACATGTGACAGACTGACTTGATTTGTAAACGTTCACTTGAAGCTCAATAAAAGTTAATAAAAAAAGAAAAAAAAAGCATCTATGTGAGCCCAAACGGTCAACAATTACTTTAAAACAAGGATAAGAATGTAGGGGGGTAGGGGAACTGAATTAGTGGAAATGGAACAACCAGAATGGAAATAATGAGAATGTTCATGCATTGTGACGAATGTAACCAATGTCACTGAACAACTTGTGTAGGAACTGTTGAATGGGAACCTAAACTGCTGTGTAAACTTTGACCAAAAACACAATGTTATTTAAAAAAAACAAACTCAATTCATTGTCTTACCCATGTGCAAACAGATGCTGCTGTTATAAGCATACACATAAATGTCTGAGCTGGGGAAAAGCTAACCAGCCTTTTAAGTAGTAATTATTGATTATTTTAGAAATCATAATTTCATAATGGAGGCATTTTCTTAAATTTTAATAGGGAAAAGGAAAATATGGGTAAAGAGTATAGAATAAATGAGACAATGGTTAGGTATCTGGTTTTGAAGACATACACAATTTAAAGAACTATCTGTAATCTAGTTCTGTAGCTATGAATTTTTTAAGTTCTTCATGGTTATTTAACATTTTTTAATAAGATAACACCAAATGCCATTTTTTCAAAGCAATATTCTCCTGCATATTTCAGGCCAATCCTGATCCCACTTTCCAAAGCAACCTTCTGTGTGTGTATATGTGGATCTACTACTGTTAATGAAGATGTACAGGCAGTCCCTAACTTAAAATGTATTCGAGTTATGACGAACGGTACTTAAGACTGTCTTTTTTTTTTGTACATCTTATCGTTAGTAATATGTACTATGTATAGTGTTGCAGCACGTAATTTGGTGGTGTTATTCTCATGCCAGCCCCCAAAGACAAAGATTGGATACTGATAATAAAAGAGTGGTAATGAAAATTAAAAAAAAAAAAGTATTCGACTTACATCAGAACCACCTTACAGTGGAGTCGTAGGAACAGAATTGCTTCGTAAGTCAGGGACTACCTGTTCTACGTGCCTCCACTGTCTTGATGAAGAGACTGCGTTAGGAAGGGAGAACAGTATGAGTAAAAGTGCAGAGCTGACACAAACATTCAACATTCGTTGTACTGGTATGGAGAGGAAAGGAGAATACAGAGACTAATTTGGAGTTTGCAACCCTTCTGTTTTTTGATTTAATTTTTCTAGTAGTTTACTTCCATAACTCTAAATAGTAACCTTATGTATTTTTTTTTCTTTTGTGGCCAACTTTAAGTAAAATATTTTGACTCTTGAGTATGAAAAATGTTTTTGCTTATTTGTAACACATGCCTTCATTCTGTTCTCCCTAATGTTTATGCTAATCTTTTTCTAATACAAAATTCTTATCTATTGGTTATATTTGTAACTGTAAATAGTACCTATTTTTTTGTGGTTCATGTAGTTTCCAAAAAGACATGTGAGATTTAACATTGAATATTCAATAAGCTTTTAAGTTTTTGAACAGAAGGGGGAAATAAATTGAAAATGGTGTATGTAGGTTCTGGGATAACAGAAAAATAATTTATACTACTTTTGAAATGAGAAATAATAATCTTGTTCTTTTTTAGGTTGAGCAAGTGAAAGCACTTGACCGATTCAGCACCAGCAACAAGTCATTAACAGGAACGCTGTATCTTACAGCCACCCATCTGTTATTTATAGACTCTCATCAAAAAGAAACTTGGGTAAGGAGAGCCCCACATGTATTGTTTAACAACATAATAATAACAGACTTGCAATAGGTATAAAATGTTTAATCATTGGTATCTTAGTTTCCTAGTGCTGCTGTAGCAGAAATACCACAAGTGGGTGGGTTACAAGAACTGAAACTTATTTTCTCACAGCTGTGGTGGCTAAAAGTCCAAATTAGGACGTCAACTATGTTGATTCCTTCCTTGTTGGTAGCCCTGGGTGTTCCTTGATTCCTTGGTGATTCTGATATGTCTGTCTTCCCTCTCTGTTCTTTTTTAAATCAGAAGTGATTATTTAGAGCCCACCCTACTTATGTTTGCTCTAATTAACACAGCAAAAAAAAAACTCTATTTCCAAACAGGATTACATCCACAGGTATAGGGTTTAGCATTCCAACATGTATTTGGGGCGGGGGGGGGGGGGGAGGGTTTAATCCATAACAATTGGTAATTTATCTCAACCAAATATTTTTCAAAGTAGCCAGATCACTTCTGCCTTCCCTCCTTATAAAACAGTGATATGTATTATGTGGAATTCTTTATATAATGCATTATATATATGTATAATGTAGAATACAAGAAAGACTCTTATCTCCTTAAATTATTGTAAAATACTTATTTCTTTTATTTAAAAAAAATTTAATAAGTACATGTTAGCAGATCAAATAGCATATTCCACAGTATTTTTATGCCAAATTGCAATTAGGGTATTAAAATTTTTTTTTCCTAGTACAGACAGTGTGGAAATGGGCATCTTAGATATGTTTCCTTGTGTATATGTGCTAGAATTTCTCTGGGATATTTGCCTAGGAGTAAAATTATTGGGTCTTGGATAAGTACATATTCAGCCTTACTAAATGCCACCTCTAAAATGGTGGTTCCAATGAGTATTCATATAAGAGAATATGACAGTGTTACATATCCTCAACAACCTTGGGAGTTGTCAACTTTAAAATTTTTGCATATATCTGGCGGATATGCAATTACGATTTTAATTTGCTGACTAGAAGGAAGTTATCCATTCATATATTTCAACCAGTGGTTTCCTTTTCTTTTTCTGTGGGTTGTCTTTATTGATGTTGTGAGTTCTGGTGTTTTAATGCCTTGTCGGATATGTGTGTTATATAGACAGCTTCTCTGTGTGTGGCTTGTCTTTTGTATGTATGTGTATATGTCTTTTAAGTAAAGTTTAAAATTTTAATGCCATAGATTTATCACTTTTTTATGGTTTGTACTCTTTTGTGACTTAAAAAAATCTTTCCCTATGTGAGAGGATTATAAAGACTTTTCAGTATTTTCATCTAAAGGCTTAACTTCTGCCTTCCATGTATGCACATAAGTTTATAATACAGCTAGAAAATATTTTGGTGTCTGGTAGGAATTTAGTTTCATTTTTTCCATATGGATTACCAGCACTGTTTATTGACTGTTCCAGCCCATTGACCTGAAGCACCAGCTCTGCCATAAATAAAGCTTCCATATATTTTTGGGTCTCCTTTTGAGCTCTCTACAGTGTACCAATGCCCCTACCTCCCCTGCCTGCTTAGGAGGCAGAGAAAGAAGGTTTCTGGTATTTTTAGTCTCCTGTGGGAAATTGGTGTTGCAGGTACAGGCAGTTACCGAATTACGAACCTCAAATTTATGTATAACTCATAGTTAGAAACCAACCCCCATAAAGCCTATTACGTTAAATATTCGAGGTACATACAATGGTTCATTATAACAAATGGGGGCCACCTTGTGTGCATCAAAACATTATTATTGTTACAGTATTATTAAACATGTTTTAGTGTAACTGGAAGTGTTTCTTTAATGTTTTTATGAATAGAAAGGTACACTATATAATATATACTAGGACAGATATTTGACTAACTGATGTTAGATATGAACCACACCTAACTGTTTCGATTTACATACAAGTTTGAGTTAAAGACAGACTTAGGAACAGAACTTGTTCATCATCCTCAGACTGCCCATAAGGAAGCTGGAGTGGCAGACCAACAGTGTCTGCCAAAGCGTTTAACTTTGAGACTTAGTACTGCTGTGAAATGGGTATAGCATCTGTTATCATGTAGGACTTTTGTGAATCTTAAATATTAAAAACATCTATACCTAAAACACAGTAGTGACTCAATAAATTGTGGCTGCTCTTATTTGTGTATAGTAAAATCAAGATGAGAGCTCAGTTATGACTTGCAGGTGGTCATGTTGTCCTGTGATCAACCCTTACGGAGCATGCCACATTCTTTTCTGTCTTGTCTTTTAATTGTATTCTTTGGAGTTTCACAGAAAGGCCATCCGTTTGCTGGAATTGCAATAAGTAAGCTAAGCTATTTATATGAGATGTCGATTTTGCAGTTGTGTTCCCTAGAGGCAGTTGATCTCTTCCCCATCCATTGTTTGTCCAGGAACTGTCAGGAGTTTAACCTAGCAATGGCCTGTGGAATCATATTATCATCTACTCTCCTAGCCTTCTTTTGTTCACTCCCTGACTCCCCATGTCTTCTCTGTATGTTATCCATCTCTTAGAGATACATGTGGAAGTTTTCCATATAGCTATTATTTCAGATGTTGATAACTTAGTGTTTGGAGGCCGCTAAAAGATACCTATTTATTCTCCTCTCCTATTGTTATTTTAAAAATGCCTTCTCGTCAGTATATTCCGTAATATCTCTCCTGAATGAAACCTCTTTAGTATCGACAGAAATGAGCATTTCAGATTTAGAAGGGGCCTTATCAATCTTTATTTTTTTGCATTTTACAGGTGATTATTTTTTCAAGATATGACAGCTGGTTAGTAGCAGAGCCAGGACCCTTCATCATTCTCTTTCTGCATAGAATTTTGGATCTTAATTGGAATCATAGTAGTGATACGTATAATATTACTAGCTATTATCTCTTATTCTGTAACTAGATAGTACTCTTAGATCATTTTGAGTAACTTGGCACAGGTGCGCTAAAAATGTTGCTGCTGCCTTTGTTTTTGTTGTTAGTTGCCATCAAGTTGGCCCTGACTCATGGCAGTCTCATGTATAACAGAATGAAATGTTGCCTGATCCTGAGCCATCCTTACGATCGTTAGTGTGTTTGCGACCATTGTTGCAGCTGTTGTGTAAATCAATCTCATTGAGGATTTCCCTCATTTTTGCTGACCTTCTGCTTTAACAACCATTATGTTCTTTTTTTAGTCAGTGGTCTTTCCTGATGACATGTCCAAAGTAAGCAAGCTGAAGTCTCAAGATTCTTGCTACTACAGACCATTCTGGTTGTATTTCTTCCAAGACTGATTTGTTCATTCTTTTGGCAGTCCATGG
The DNA here is from genome assembly GCF_024166365.1 of Elephas maximus indicus. NCBI lineage: Eukaryota > Metazoa > Chordata > Mammalia > Proboscidea > Elephantidae > Elephas > Elephas maximus. Next base: position 56,532,390 of record NC_064841.1, on the reverse strand, counting down.
CATAGTCAATATTCCTCCCCAGCACCACAATTCGAGCTCATCAGTTCTTCTGTTTCCTTTTTAATTGTCTAGTTTTTGCATGCATATGGGGCGATTGAAAAGACCATGGCTAGAGTCAGGCACACCTTAGGTTTTAAAGTGACACCTTTGCTTTTTAAAACTTCAGAGAGATCTTTTGCCATGGATTTTGCCTGATGCAGTACATCACTTGATTTGTTGACTGTTGCTTCCATGGACATTGATTGTTGATCAAAGTTGATTGTAATCATTGACAACTTCAGTTACTTCTCCATTTATCGTGATGTTGTTTATCAATCCGGTTGTGAGAGTTTTTGTTTTTATTCATTCAGGTGTAATCCATACTGAAAGCTGTAGCCTTTGACTTTCATCAATAAGTGATTCAGGTTGTCTTCATTTTTGGCAGGCAAGGTTGTGTCATCTGCTTATCACAGGTTGTTAATGAGTCTTCCACCAATCCTGATGCCATGTTCATCTTCATATAGTCCGGCTTCTTTATTTGTTCAGCATACAGATTGAATAAGTAAAGTGACCCACACAACCTTTCCAGTTTTGAACCAATAGAAATGTTAATGGTGCTGAATTTTAGTCTTAAATATGGGCTACGTATGTGTTAATTATCTTTGTTCTATACAGTTTTGATTTCCATAGAACAAGTTCTTTCCTCATTAGGCTTCTTTTTCAAGCTTTTATTATTTTTATGCATTTAATCTTGCATATAAATTCTAGATATATGCTTAATATATAGTACATTAATATTATAATTATTTGCATTAATATAGATCTTATATGTAATGTAATTATGTAGTACCGTGCATAATATATATAATCATATATAATCGTCCCTCACCCTTCCACAAAAAAAAAAACAAACCCAGATTGGAATTTTTTGTTGGAATTTATTCTGTATTTGTAGACTAGTTTGGGATGACTTGATGTCTTGACACAATTGAGTTTTCTCATTCGGAAACTTGCTATCACTCCAGAATTTTTTGTTCTCCAGAAGTTTCCTATAAATATTTTGAATTAACTGGAATAATATGGAGGAGAGGGAGGATTTTTTTGGTAGAAAACAGAATATTACTGGTTGGCTGAGAATGTTAATCGTATGTTTAAAATGCATCAAGTATGAGTTTATAGTGGAACTTTTTTATTCATTCATTCAGCAAACATTTATTGAGCAATTATAATGCTTCAGGTACTGTGTTAGGTTCTGACAAAGTAATGGTTATCAACTTAGCTAAAGTCTGGGTCCTTACGAAGTGCCCAAAATCTAGCTGGAAAAAGACATTTACCACACAAGTTACTCTTGTGCTAAGTTCTATGAAGGAAAAGTGTAGGTTGATATGTGATAAGAAAATGGGAGGGACCTTACTTACTTGGGAAGAGGGGTAAAGGATGTCAGGCTGTGCTTCTGGGTGGTATTATGAGTTTTAAGTAAAGACCTAAAATATGACTAGGCATGCCTAGGTGAAGAGGTGGAGTGACAGTATCCTAGTTAACGGGAGGCACTCAGAATGTGTGTTAAAGAGCTTGACAGATTTGAAGAACCAAAAGAAGGCTGTGGCAGCAAGAATGTGGTCAACGAAGGGGCTTGAAATGAGGTTGGAGAAATAGGAAGTAACATGACTAGATTGGTTTTTAGAAATAATTTGACTGTATTGTAGAGAATGGATTAGAGGGCATCAGGAGTAGATATGGAGAGAGCATTTAGGAGGTTATTTGCAGTGATTCAGGTGAGAAGCAGTGGGGACAGTACAATTAGGGATGTGACAGTAGAGATGGAGAGCACTAGACAAGTTACAGAGATCTTTAGGAGATGTGGGCCATGTTTCTGACTTGGGCATTCAGTCATTTTAAAAATTTTGAGTGTATAATGTATGTCATTTGAGACTTTTTTGATTGTAAGAGGACATCTCTAACATTTATGTACTCTGGAAGACAGTAAGATAGTGTTCTTGATAATGACAACTTCATTCTTTTCACGCTGTAGATATTACACCACCATATTGCATCAGTAGAGAAACTCGCGTTGACGACTTCTGGATGCCCACTTGTGATTCAGTGCAAGAACTTCAGAATTGTGCACTTCATTGTTCCCAGAGAAAGAGATTGCCATGATATTTACAACTCTTTGCTACAACTGTCAAAACAAGGTATTGTCCTTAGCAAAGCTTACCTGCTTAATTTTGAGTTGGGTGATCCGAGATACATTATTTAAGGTCTCATTACTGTTATTTTATACTTTAAGTTACTCTTACAGTCAGGTTCCTATGCACTCTATGCCAAAGAATATGGCCTAGAAATAACTAGAAACTATTGAGCTGAATTCTAAGGATGGTGTCCAAAAAGGGGGCCCTAAAAGAAAGGAGTAAGTGAAACATTTATAGTACAGACTTAAGAAACAATAGATTCATATTAATGTTTTCTAAGCTTGTTGATAGCCAGTAGCAGAACTTTTTTTTTTTTTTGAAAGCTTATATGCCACAACCAAGAGGAATCACTTGGAAATTGGTATTACTAAACGAAAAGTAAAGAAGGGTCAGGTACTCTGATAGCAGTGGGGCTGCTGTACTTAACTGGTTAAGGTAGATCATATGGGACAGAAGCAGAGGGAAAAGAGAGGTGAATCCTGTTTCCCCGGGTGCTGCAAACAAGATTAACAGCTTGGCTGTTAACTGAAAAGGCTGGAAGTTTGAGTCCACCCAGAGGTGCCTCCAAAGAAACACCTGGTGAGCTACACCCGTAAAATCAGCCACTGAGAACCCTGCGGAGTACAGTTCTGCTCTGACACAATGAGGTCACCGTGAAACGGAGTCAGCTAGGTGACAACTGATTTAGGACTGAGAGGGAGGTAGGCCCGAAAGAGGAATCTGCCACAACTTACGCCCTGGGGATCTAGGGGCCTTGTTCACTCAACATTATTTAAATTACATAGTTGTCTTCAGGAGACAAAACAAACTGGTTACTGAATGTTACCGAGCTTTCTTTTTTTGTGAAACAAACCTGGATTGTAGCGTTAAGGGTTGATCTAGGTGCAGGTCTGTACTTCCTCTTCTCTCCTCACACCTAAAGCCTGTAACGTATATCCCGTCATCCCATACAATGCTAGATGTTCGAGTAAAGATGGTTCCGTGGCCTTTAGGGCTTACCATTGTTCAAATATAAGTACTGTCTTCAGCTCTGTGCAACCATTGCCAGTTTTGGTCAGCACTGTCCTGTAGGAATGTATAATGCAATTTCCTGTTACTTATACCATCTCTAGTTTTCTATTTTCAGCCTTACTCTTTCCATTTTACATCTTGTTTGGGAAAAGTGGTGAGTGGGAAGTGTTTTATGTTCTAAAAATTTTAAGAAGAAGAAATTTTGCAGTAGAGAATTTAACACAGAAAGGTCTAAGTTTAGTAGCTTAACTTTTGATGATGATGTAAATTGAATCTCAGAGTGATATGTGTATACCTTTAAATATAATATTTTGCATCAGAGAATTGACAAACTATTAGGTTCAAGCAGAGCCCTGGTGGTGCAGTGGTTAAGAGCTCGGCTGCTAACCAACAGGGATGGCAGTTTGGATCTAGCAGCTGCTCCTTAGAAACCCTATAGGGCAGTTCCGCTCTGTCCTATAGGGTTGCTATGAGTTGAAGTCGACTTGACTGCAGCAGGCTTGGTTGTGGTTGGTGTGTTCAGGTCTTAGCCATCTCTTGGAAGATTTTAAAGAAGAAATGGGGATAAACCTGAAAACTTGCTCTTATCTGTATTATGTCCTGTAAGTTGCATATCAGTATTTGTGTATTTTTGTATTCCTTAGCAAAATACGAAGATCTGTATGCATTTTCTTATAATCCCAAGCAAAATGACGCAGAACGACTACAAGGTTGGCAGCTTATTGACCTTGCTGAAGAATATGAAAGAATGGGAGTGCCAAATTCACACTGGCAGTTGTCTGATGCAAACCGAGAATACAAGGTAATTTAGTGAAAAAGTTAGTACTGGGTGTTATAGCAGCAATTTGTCTATGTATTACTATGTAATTTTGGATTTAATAACTTTTAAAGTTTTTAAAGGTAATTTTCAACCTCATGGTTTTGAACTGTAAGTAGAATGGTTATATTTTATTTGATATTTACAGATCTGTGAAACTTATCCCAGAGAACTTTACGTTCCCCAAATAGCAAGCAAACCAATAATTGTTGGGAGTTCCAAGTTCCGGAGCAAGGGAAGATTCCCAGTGCTTTCATATTATCATCAAGATAAGGAGGTAGGAAAATTGTCTTTTGGTTTTATAAATGTAGTATAACCCCTATATTTGTATCCAAAAGAACACTAGTTTTTACTGCAAAAGCTCATTATTACAATGTTGGCTAATAGGAAAATGCTGGCTTTTCACTTAATTGCAATTTTGAAGATTTAAAACAAAATGACCCTGAAATACAGAACCTTACATATTTTCTTATTATATTCCCTCACCTCCCCTTCATTCCTGCTTTCCTTCTAGTAGTGACTTGAAAATAATGGGATTAGTGAAAAATAACGCTCTTTTTCCTTTCCTGTGGTTCTCTTTTTATCCTGCTCATATTTGGGGAAAGCAGATAATTTTGAGAAGCCAACCATTGAGGAAAGGGAAAGAATCAAGGCATTTCAGGTTCCCATTTTAATAGTAGGCTCTTCAAATCTGAAGGATTTTGCATTGTGAACAGATGGAGAAAGTATCTTGATCCTGAGATCCTGTAATAGGGATTGCACATTGAAGTAATAATAAGTTTACCTTTGCAGCCTACTAACCGTAGGCCAGGGTGCTATTTATTACATCCTTTACAAGCATGAAGTCCTCATAATAACTTTATGAGGTAGGTTCGGTTATTACCTATAGCTTTCAAATGGAAACTGAAGTTAAAGAGAGTAAATAATTTTCCCTGTGTCCCACAGCTAGTAGGTTGAGGAGTTGATGCCATTTCTAACTCACAGTCCTTTGTGTATGACCTGATTTTTTTCTTCACTGAAAGCTGTTAGAATCTTCTTTCTCCCCAGTGTTCTGAAAATTCACAGCGATGTGGCTTGGCATGTCTTTTAATTTAGTCTGGAAACTCAGGTCTCTCAGCTTTGGGAAGTTGCTACTCTATTTCTTTGGTAACTTCCTCTCTTGTGTTTATTTTCTTTACCTTTTTTTTTTTTTTTAATATGTGTTAGTTGGCAGTTGAACTTCCTGGCATAATCCTCCATTTTTCTTAACTTTGTCTCCTATTTTCCATCTCCATTTTCCGGAAGATTGCCTCACCTTTATCTCTATTTCATGTCTTGGATCTCTAATTTTTGCTGTGCCACGAAAAAATATTCTGAATATTTTCATTTGATTATGTGTCTTCCTAATAGTAGAGGGCCTAAACCAGGGTTTTTCAACAGTGGCACTCTTGAGATTTTGGACCAGATAATTCTAGGTTTGTTGGGGGCTGTCCTGGTGCGTTGTAGGATGTTTATCAGCGTCTTTCTTTGAGTTACACCCACTAGATGCCAGTAGCACCCCTGCCCCTAGTCGTGACAATCAAAATGTCCCCGTACATTGTCCAACATCCTCAGGAGTGTGGGGGGTGGGGGGCAAAATCACCCCTGTTGAGAACCACTAGGGTAAACTTCATATGGAAGTATTTATAAACTTGCCTGATATCAAGTTCACCCATCCACTACTTCTTAAAGATTTTTTTTTTTAATTGAGGTGAAATTCACATAACATAAAATTAATCATTTTAAAGTGAATAGGTTAGTGGGATTTTGCACATTCACAGTGTTATACAACCATCTCTATCAGGTTCTAAAACATTTTTATCACCCTAAAGTAAACCCTGTACCCGTTAAGCAGTTGGTTCCCACTCCACTCTGCACCCAGCCCCTGGTAACTGCCAAAATAAGTTCTGTTTCTATAGATTTACCTGTTCTGAAGATTTTTTAAAATGGAATCATATATCATGTGACCTTTTGTATCTGGCTTTTTAGCATGTATCAGTACTTTTATTCCTTCTTTTGCTTGAATAATATTCTGTTGTATGTATATACCACATTTTGTATGTATATACCACATTTTGTTTTTCCATTCATCTGTTGATGGACATTTGGACTGTTTATAGATAGTCTTGCCTTCTTGAATTGGCCATATTTTAAACCAAATTTGAGTGAAGCTCTTTTCTCTCATTTTATATAAAGATTGCTGATTTCTAGTCCTTTACAGTCCAATGTGAGATCTGAAAAAAGGCCCCTGGGAAGTGCAGTTTGCATTCGACCACTAACTGAAAGGTTGGCAGTTCAAACTCACCCAGTGGTGCTGTGGAAGAAAGCCCTGCCGATCTGCTTCTGTAAAGATTACAGTCCAGAAAGCCTGTGGCGCTCGGTTCCGCTCTGTGGCACATGTGGTCACCCTGAGTTGGAATTGACTCTGGCAACAGATTTGGTTTTTTGGTTTAGAGATTTGGTTTTTTGGTTTAGAAAGCATTTGGAAAGTAAAAAGGTCAAATGTTGCTATTTTAAAAATCCTGTTCTACTATATTGACTAATCTCTTGCTTGAATTTGTGTTGAAAGTACCGTGTAATCTAAATAGAGCACAAAATATGTGTATCTTAACAGTAGGTTGCTTGACCGAGAATCATCCAGGTGTTTTTTCATCAAACTAGAAAGGTGGTATTTAGGTTTCTTAGAAGAAGAGAATATTGGGAAAGCTTAGGGAACATCGAGATAATGAACTAGTGTGTAAAAGTTAATGCCTTCTAACTGTCCTACCAACTTTTAGGCAGATTGCATGATTGATTTTAATGTTTCTTTTCTGTTTAGCATTTTTGAGACACGTTTTAGAGCTCTTTGGATAATCTGTTTCCTGTCTTTTAAAAAACTCAGGCCGCCATCTGTCGCTGTAGCCAGCCGCTGTCGGGATTCAGCGCCAGGTGCCTGGAGGATGAGCATTTGCTGCAAGCCATCAGTAAAGCCAATCCTGTCAACCGCTACATGTATGTCATGGACACCAGGCCCAAAGTATGTGTCTGAGCCCTACACTGTGTGTTAGTGTAATGGTCTTTAGTATGTTAGTTAATGGGAGTTGATACATTGCCCATATTTAAAATATCTGAATCCTAATTTCAAAAAGAAGGCTAAGATATTAAGGAAATTATTGAAGTTATTTTAATTCTTTATGGAAATGTAGTGACATTCTTAACATTATTGTAAGTAACTATCTCTAGCTGACAAAATACATTATACAGGTCTTCAAACGCTTATCCAAAATTCATAATTTTTCAGATTTTAGAAGCTGATATAGTGCATACATTGTGTATTACATAAATCCACTAGTGGGTCTGGGACAACAATCCGTAATCAAACATTAATATTCTCAATTTAAACATACGAGTATTTTTACTAAGTGGGGGTAAATAAAAACTAAAGATTGCTTCACATTAGGTTTTACTCCCAAATGAGTTTTAGAGCCAAATCTAAGAAAAAGTTTTTGGGTCTTATAACTTTTTAATTTCCTTTTGATTTACAGACAGTAAAATTTCACCGTCTCTAAGTTTTGACAGACACATATAGTCATGTAACCCCCACCACCACCACAATCAAGATATTAGAACAATGCCATCACCCTCCAAAATTCCCTCTTGCACCTCCCCTACCTTACCAGCCTCTGACAACCAGTGGTCTGTTTTCTACCCTTATAGTCTGCTTAACCTTTGCCAGAGTGTCATACAAACTGAACCATATAGTAGGTAATCTTTGGAGTCTGAGTTCTTTCACCTAGCATAGTTCATTTCAGATTTGTCTGTGTTGTTGCATGTACCAGTAGTTCATATGAGCAGAGAAGTGGAAACTCTGTGAAAGAATCAAATGGAAATTCTAAAAAAAAAAAAGCATGGTTAAGAGAGGTGAAGAGTGCCTTTATCAGGTTTATCAGTAGACTCAACCCAGCTGAGGAAATGATAAATTAGCCTGAAGAGGGGTCAAGAAAAATTACTCAGCTGAAACACAAAGGGAAAAAGTAGTAAAAACAAAACAAATCAGAACATCCAAGAGATGTGGGACTAGATTAGATGGTCTATTGTATATGTTCTTGGAGCCCCAGAAGGCGAAGAAAAGAGAGAGAAATACTTGAAGAGATAGTTACTAAGAATTTTCCAAAAATAATGAAAGGCATAAAACCACACATCCAAGAAGCAAAGAGAATACAAAGCAGAAATAAAATATTCCAGAGTGTTAAAAGCCAAAGATAAAAAGAAAACCTTAAAGGCAGCCGGAGGGGGGCGGGGGGTGGTGGAAAAGACATACAGAAAAACAAAGACATGTCAGGCAATAGACTTATGTTAGAATCAAACAAGAGTAACAGGAAGCAGTAATTGCTCCTCCCCCTTCAAAATGTATTTATTCTCCAATACTTTTTTTTTTTTTTTACTGTTCTCTGTTGTCTTAGAGATGGTGAGAACCTCAGAGATTAAAGTAACACACTGGGTATGTGTGCACACGCACTGTTGTAAAATGCCAGTGTTTGTCATTTAAAGGACATTGACTTAGAAAGATCAGCTTGGGGACCTCTTACGTCCTCATATACACATGGATTTAGGCAAGCTGAGCTCTTAATTGCGTATGTGTCTTACGGTATTGTGAAGAAATATTGAATAGTATGTGTGTTGTGAAAAACTCGAAATTCTTGTTCTTTATAGAACTTTTAATTAGCACAATACTTTGTGTTAAAATAATGGACCTTCATTAGAAATACTCAAAAAAAAAAAAAAAAAAAACCAAAACAGGTAGTTAACTTAGGAAATACTGAACTAGAGAATGATAAATACTGATCTTGAAATGCTTATTTTGTTAGACATCTATTAAAAAAAAAAAAAAAAATTTTTTTTTTTGTAAGATTTAATTTTTATCATCGGGACAAATGTCAGAATCCGTTTTTCTCTTTGTAAACACAAACATTCAATTCATATAGGATCCTGAACCTAAACTAAAATTTTCCATGACAATAGCTAATGTTACTTTTAATTTTTATTATAGCATCGCATGCAGAGCTGGTGGGCTACACAAAAGGACATTGGCAGAATTATAGTGATGATTCCTTCAAAAATCTGGAATGATGAGAAAATAAGAGAAAGCCATGAGAGAAAGCGAGTGAGCGATACAGAACACGTGCAATTTTAGACAGCTTTGTGAGAGGAATGATAGCTGTTTTAGAAGTAATTCTCATCATTATACAGGCTCATGTGACAAAAATAGTGCAGAAAACAGATTGATTTCAGTGACTTAAGAAGTGTTTAAAAATTAGGAATGGTATCTATATATTCGATAATAGTTAATTATGCCAAAAATAAAGGACTTGCTTAGGAGTGAGAAGCATTGGCAACATCCCCTGTAAGAAAAATCCTTGTTTTACTTCTTTGTATAATGCGGGTGGATTAATTATTTAGAACTATCTTTAGGTAGTAGTAGATATACAAAGGAGCCCTGGTGGTGTAGTGGTTAAAGCAATCTACTGCTAACTGAAAGGTCAGTCATTCAAAACCACTAATGGCTCTGTAGGAGAAAGATGTGGCAGTCAGCTTCTGTAGGGATTTACAACCTTGGAAACCTTGTGAGTCACGATGAGTTGGAATCGACTCAATGGTGGGTGGTAGAGTAGATAGAAGGTGATTACTTTCTGAAGATGAGGTCTGAAGGGGATTTGTTTCTTAGGACCTAACACCCCTTATTTGTATAATTGTCTTCTACATGGAAAATATGTCATTCTATGGTTGTTTTAATAGTCAAGCTTAAAATCCTGTGGAAGCATTTGTAATATATAATTCTTAATTTTAGTTTAGCTGTCATACATGCTGAAAACCAGTGATGTCAGTAGATGTCACTTAACAGTACCTGTTACCAGCCTGAGACCATAATCCAGTGAATGAAAAGATACTCTTTGCTTTCAGTTTAGGTTCTATTTCATTCAAGTTCGTAAGAATGTTTAATAAATGATAATACAGTGAAACCTGTGAGAGCCAAAACTCAACGGGACTGCCTTGTCTTTCCAGGTCCTACAAGTTTTCCACCTTTGACACGGTGCAGCCTTACCACTTTTCTTTCGCTCGTTTTAGTGGAAAATATTTGCATTTTCCTTCTCTGACAGGTTTCTGCCTTACATAGGTTCTGGCTTTTTGAGGTTTCACTGTACTATATTATATGAAATCCAGTTTTGAAAGAATTAAACATGCCAAAGCCTAAGTGAACCTCTGGCAACATGGGTGTATAGGCTGATACCCAACAGGCAAGTTGTGTTCTAAAAACCAGTTTATTTTTGGCTCAGTTCTTGGAGATGTATCAGAATAGAGGATTATGTGTCATACAGCAGTCTTTACTGTGGAGGACCTCAAATAATCTGAGGCATATGGGGGTCCCTGTGGCTTTCTGAATGGTCTGGCACTTCAGGCTTATTCTGAAGTGACTCTCATAGATTGATTCTGTAAAAGTAAAGCTTCTCAAATCTGCTCATCTCTGAATCATTTAGGATTTAGATAGACATTTTTATCTTTTAAATGGTGAGATATTACAAACATGGAAAATTGGCTAAAAACATAAATGAATTAGCTTCATGAATTATTTGTGGGGAAGTTCCTGTCTAGACCTTTATATTATATAGCAATCATATTGCTACTTTGTAGTATCCTTCTTTATTATTAATGATATGTGGTGGCGCAGTGGTTAAGAGCCCGGCTGCTAACCTAAAGGTCAGCAATTCACATCTGCCAGCCACTTGTTGGAAACCGTGTGGGCAGTTCTACTCTGTGCCGTAGGGTTGCTGTGAGTCGAAATTGACTTGACGGCAGCGGGTTTATGGGTGGCATTTTTACTTATTAAAAAATAGTAACTTATTCAGTTTTGATGAGGTCTTTTAAACTCTCTGCTAAGTAAATAATGGTATATTGAATGTTTCCATGACATTTTGGAAAACTAAGTTAAAAGGTAAAAGTAATTTATCTCTAAATTTCTAAAATTTTTAATTTCAGCTAAATGCTATGGCCAACAGAGCAGCTGGAAAAGGTTATGAAAATGAAGACAATTATTCTAACATCAGATTTCAGTTTGTTGGGATTGAAAATATTCATGTCATGAGGTCCAGCCTTCAGAAATTATTGGAAGGTATGATTCCTGCTTATCTTCTCAGTAGCTTTGTCCAGTAGAAATATAATCCTAGTCACATGTAATTTTAAAATTTTCTAGTAGTTACATTCAAAAAGTAAAAAGCAACAGGTGAAATTAATTTAAATATATTTAACCTCAAAACAAAAACATTCTTTTAATGTAGTCAGTATACAAAATGAGTAATGAGATATTTTACTGTTTTAGAAAATCAAGTCTTAAAAATCCATTGTGTATTTTATGCTTTTAGCACATGTCAGTTTGGACTGGCTACGTGTTCAGTAGCTACATTAGGGTAACAGTCACTGTATTGGACAGTATAGTTACAAGGGTTTTGCAGATATTATTGTCCGATAAATATTCTACAGTGAAAATTAATTTATGGTAATGCTGTTCTATTTAAGTATTAAAGGATCTTTCCAGTCATGGTGTGACATTTAAAAAATTAAGATATCAGACTACTTGTAGTTAAATGCTTGTGCCATAATTTTTTTAAAGGAGATTATTTAAGTATAAGAAATGACAGAAAAATATACCGAAAAATTCATTATTGAGCTTCTAATGTTATCTTTTTTTATAAAGAGTCTTGCGTATTTATTTTGTCTTTCTCTTCTCTTTCCCTCCAATTTACTCACCCAGAGATATGTTGAGTAGGAGCAGTGGAGATTCTGTCTCCATTCTAATTAAAAAATTTTCCCGTTTTTTAGTCAATGGTACCAAAGGGCTGTCTGTGAATGATTTCTACTCTGGTATGGAGAGCTCCGGATGGCTTCGCCATGTCAAAGCTGTTATGGATGCTGCAATCTTCTTAGCCAAAGTAACTATTGATCTCTAATATTGGTTTTGGAATTTTTAATGTTTAGAAAGGAATGGACCTGTTTTCCTGGGTGCTGGCATCTGTTCCAGTTATAAAACTTTCATTAAGATTTACCTATCTCTTTAATGAGGCTCAGTTCAATTTGATATTTACGAATAAAGCACTTAATGTAGGCACTTCAAAAGAAATTCTCAAATACTTTGAAACAGGATTTTTGTCATTGTATTTTTTTATGTTTGCTTTGTGTTTTTGTTGTTTTATGTTTTGATTTTAGACATCATGCTGTGGCAATGTTACCTGTACAATTGTAGCTCTTCTTTCTAATGCAACACTGCTTGGTAAGGATCAGCATGAATCCAGTCACCAAAATGTGAGGATTGATCCAGTCCTCACATTGCTACTTCTCCATCTTTGTCTCCGGCCACCCCCACAGCACTCTTTCTGACCCTAGCCTCCTAGAGCTACATCATAACTTAGAAGTTGAAAGGATACTGTCCTGACTTTCTGGCCACTGATTTGGGGCTAGCTTCCCACTACCCTTTTAGGCTGCCAGCCGCAAGCTCAAGAGTCCATACAACACCCTTCCTTTCTGACCTGCTGGCTCCCACTGCCCCTTTGGGTTCTCTGGAATGACTCTCAGCACTCATGGAGTATATCATACTTACAACTATAGATTAATTGTAGCCAAAAGGGATGCAAATGAAGAGACTGACAAGGCGAGGTCTGGGAAGGTTCCCAGTGTGGAGCTTCCTTGTTCCAAGGACACACTACCCTTCTAAGAGGAGATGTTCTTGTCAACCAGGAAGCCCTCTGATCCGTCCTGTTCTGGACTTTTATTCGCTAGTCCAGCATAATAGGCTAAATCATGCCTCCTGAGGCTAGTTGATATTGGGCTCCCAGGTGAGTCTTTTTTGTTTTGGCTAGTCCCCAGCCAGCACAGATCTTTAGGTATGGCCTGGAAGTCCCAGACCAAGGCACCAAAGTTACTCCAAGGAACCAAGGACGAAAATCACCTTACTTACGGTAAAACTAGGTCCTTTACTCCACAAATACCTACTAGTATAGTTTGGAGTAACAGAATACGTCGATTTATCCAAAATGTTGTCTGTTAGAATGTAAGTATGTGATCTTTCTTTTCAGGCAATAATGGTTGAAAACGCAAGTGTACTGGTACACTGTTCTGATGGTTGGGATAGGACTTCCCAGGTCTGTTCCCTTGGCTCTCTCTTACTGGATTCCTACTATAGGACAATTAAAGGATTCATGGTAAGTGTTTATGCGGCTAGGCTGGTGGTTCTCAAATGTCACCGCCTCCCCCCAGGCAACATTTGGCAATGTTTGGAAACATTTTTGGTTGCCACAGCTGAGGGGAGTAGTGCAGCAGGATTAGTTGGTAAGGCCAGGGAGGCGCCTGGACACATCCTTTGTTACACTGGAAAGCCTCCACACCACAGAATTATCTGGCCCAAGGTGTCTGCAGTATTGAGGTTGAGAAACTGTGAGTTAGATTGATTTTCATTTGTGCCTCCTCTTTGACAAAAAGTTTTAGATTTAATTTTTTTGTGAAGTGTTAAGACAAATGTTTGGTATTTCCTCTCATTTTTATCTAAGGCACAGATAACCATACTTAAAAATTATATTCTAGAGGAAACTTTCTATTTAAAGCTCCTTCATTTGTTAAGTGTAATATGTCAGGAGGCCTATTTTATATCTGAAGATTAAATTTCTAGTTGAACAGATTCTCTGTTTTATAAAGATTGGTCTCTGGCTCCTGTTTTTTGTTTTTTAATATATAATCAAATAAATTTATATTTTCTAAATGTACATCTTCACTCATGGTAAGTAAAGGAAATGAAGACATGTCAGAAAGTTTTCATCCATCTAGAATTACTAATTATGGTGCAAAAATAAGGAACAGTTTAAAATCACCAGGGCTTCTTAGCACCATCATTTTATGGTGCTAACATTTTTAATCTGGGGCAGGTCAAATGGGAGGGCTGCTAATAAGAAAATGACACTCAACAGGATAGATTGCCTTGAGAGTGTAACATAAGGAATAGCTTTTTTTCCCATGCTTGGCTTTGTTTGCTAGACATCCAGGTGAATTCGTGTGATAAAATGACCAGGAACAATTTGAGAGCATCCCAGGCAGAAAGATTAATGTGAGTGAAAGCGTAGTTCCTTCTGGTGACTGCAAATCATTTGTTATTGAGGGATCAGGGGAGTGTTAAATTGGGGTCTTAGATGCAGAGGAATGATAGTTGGGATGAGGGCCTGAGAAAGAGAAGGCTGGCAGGCTGGAATTTGGACTTTACGCTTTTTGGTATTGAGAAGCCATTAAAACCAAACTAAACCATTGCTGTGGACTCAATTCTGACTCCTAGAGACCCTGTAGGACAGAGTAGAACTGACCTTTCAGTTAGCAGCTGAATCCTTTAACCACTGCACCACAAGGGCTCCTGAGAAGTCGGTACAGGACTTTAAATAGAGGAACCAGTAACTTGATTAGATCTGCTATTCAAAAAGATGGTTTGGGAGGAGGCGGAGCCAAGATGGTGGAATAGACAGACGGTTCTGGTGAGCCCTCTTTAGAACAAAGACCTGAAAAAACAAGTGAAACGAGTATATTTGTGACAAGCTGGGAGCCCTGAGCTTCAAAGGCAAGCTTAGACAATTAACTGAGGGGCAGGAGGAGGAAGAGACGGTTCAGAAGTGGAGAGGAGTTACGTGAATCGCGGGGAGCCCTCAGGCACCATTCCCAGAGCGGTGGCAGCGGCGGGCTGGTACTAGCGTTTGGCCACAGTTTCCTCAATGGGAAGCAGCCAGCCACATAGCCTACTCACACCTCTGGAACCTGAAAAGAACCACACTCTCGGCAAAAGCTAAGTACTTGCCTATATTTTACCGCGCCCCCCGTCACCCCCAAGCCGGCTTCAGCAGCTAATTCCCTGGGCCAGAGGTAGGCCCTGTTGACCACCTAGAGCCATCCTCCTGGCTTTGGAGAAGGAAAACATTTGCAACTGCGGGAAAACATAATGTGCCAGCTCCACTAACCGGGGGAGCTCAGGACAGAAGCAGCTCCTGTCCAGGCATAAACGGTATGGGCTTTGAGCAGCTTTCCCTTCTGCATGGACCTGTGTGGGCCTATTTTGGGAGAATAAGCCCTTGTTGGCAGACTCCAGCCGTCTCAGCTGTGCAGCGGAGAGGTGGGTGTTTGATGTTTGACATTGCCTATTAAACAAGGTCCTCACCTACACACATCAAGGACCTAAGGACTGATAGCTCCACTCAGGTCACCCAGCCACCTGCGACAGGGGTCCAAGGATAACTGGTACCTCCTAGTCCTTAAAACCAAAAAACTTTGGGTGCCTATGGTCCGTGTGCAGAACTCACCCACCTGCACGCTCTAGGGAACAGAGAACTTCGTTTTCCTCAGAGACACTCAGGGGTTGGTTCTCAGCCCCTTGCCTTGTTCAGAGCATGACCCCCTGCTGCAATCAGATAATGGTACATACACCAATCACCCCTGCCCCTCTAAGACTGTAGGAGAGAGCCTGTACCACACACTTGATGATCAGCTATCTGGACACCTGAGCTGAATTCATACAAGAAAACTGAATGGACTCCTAGACTGATATACCTGATAACAGCTCCAGTCATCTGGGGACAGGACGTCAGAGCTCCAAAGGCGAAAATAATCAAGCCAGCTCACTCAAGCAACCCATTTGGGTCTTTCAGCACAAAACAAAGCAAGAAGCTACGACACAGTAAGCAAGCATAAACTAATATAATAACTTATAAATGGCTTGGAGACAACAGTCAATATCAAGTCACATAAAGAAAGAGACCATGATCAACTCAACAAGCTCTCAAACAAAGTATCCAGGGATCTTCTAGATAAAAGTGCATTCCTGGAATTACCAGAGCCAGAATACAAAAGATTAATATATAGTAATCTTCAAGACATCAGGAAGGAAATGAGGCAATATGCAGAACAAGCCAAGGAACACACAGATAAAGCAACTGAAGAAATCAGAAAGATTATTCAGGAACATAATGAAAAATTTAATAAGCTGGAAAAATCTATAGACAGCAATCAGAAATTCAGAAGATTAAAATTACAGAAGTAGACAATAGAAAGTCAGAGGAACAGAATTGAGCAAGTAGAAGCTAGAATTTCTGAACTCGAAGATAAATCACTTGGCACTAATATATTTGAAGAAAAATCAGATAAAAGCGTTTAAAAAAATGAAGAAAACTTAAGAATCATGTGGGACTCTATCATGAGAAATAACCTATGAGGGTTTGGAGTACCAGAAGAGGGAGGGATAATAGAAAATACAGAGAGAATTGTTGTAAGATTTGTTGGCAGAAAACTTCCTCGATATCGTGAAAGATGAGAAGATACCTATCCAAGATGCTCATCGAACTCCACATAAGGGAAATGTTAAAAGAAAGTCACCAAGACATTATAACCAAGCTTGCCAAAACCAAAGATAAAGAGAGAATTATAAGAGCAGTGAGGGATAAATGAAAAGTCCCCTACAAAGGAGAGCCAATAAGAATAAGCTCAGACTACTCGTCAGAAACCGTGCAGGCAAGAAGGCAATGGGGTGACATATTTAAAAAATTGAAGGAAAAAGATTGCCTGCCAAGAATCATATATCCAGCAAAACCATCTCTTAAGTATGAAGGTGAAATTAGGTCATTTCCAGATAAACGGAAGTTCAGGGAATTCATAAAAACCAAACCAAAACTACAAGATATACTAAAGGGAGTTCTTTGGTTAGAAAATCAGTAATATCAGGTATCAACCCAAGACTAGAACACTGGGCAGAAAATCAGAAGTCAACGCAGACGGGAAATAAAAAAAAAAACAAGGTTAAAAAAAAAAAGCTCAAAACAGGGTAACAGCGATGTTATTATATAAAAGAAGACAACGTTAAAGCAATAAAAAGGCACTAAGAAATGTAATTGTAGATCTTCCATATGGAGAGGAAGACATGGCCATACAAAGAAATAAAACTTTGGTTTAAATTTAGAAAAAGAGGGGTAAATAATAAGGTAATCACAAAGGAGACAAACTATCCTACTCATCAAAATAAAATACAAGAAATAGAGATTCAGCAGAAACAAAATCAACAACAACAAATATGAGGAAAGGACAATATATAATGATGATCTACTCAGCACATAAAATTAAGTGGGAAAAAGAAACTGTCAACAACACACACAAAAAAAATCAAAATGATAGCACTAAATTCATACCTATCCATAATTATGCTGAATGTAAATGGACTAAATGCACCAATAAAGAGACAGAGAGTGGCAGAATGGATTAAAAAACAAGATCCATCTATATGCTGCCTACAAGAGACACACCTTAGACTTAAAGACAGAAACAAACTAAAACTCAAAGGATGGAAAAAAATATATCAAGCAAACAACAATCAAAAAAGAGCAGGAGTAGCAATATTAATTTCTGACAAAATAGACTTTAAAGTTAAATCCATCAGAAAGGATAAGGAAGGACAGTATATAATGATTAAAGGGACAATATACCAAGAAGATATAACCATATTAAATATGCACCCAGTGACAGGGCTGCAAGATACATAAACTCCATCAGCAGTGAAAAGTGAGACCGCTCCACAATAATAATAGGAGACTTCAACACACCACTTTTGGTGAAGGACAGGACATCCAGAAAGAAGCTCAGTAAAGACATGGAAGATCTAAATGGCACAATAAACCAAATTGACCTCATAGACATGTACAGAACACTCCACCCAAGAGCAACCAAGTATACTTTCTTTTCTAGTGCACATGGAACATTCCCTAGAATAGAACACATATTAGATCATAAAGCAAGCCTTAGCAGAATCCAAAACATTGAAATATTATAAAGCATCTTCTGTGACCATAAGGCCATAAAAGTGGAAATCAATAACGGAAAAAGCAGGGAAAAGAAATCAAACACTTGGAAACTGAACAATACCCTGCTCAAAAAAGACTGGGTTGTAGAGGACATTAAGGATGGAATAAAGAAATTCAGAGAATCCAATGAGAATGAAAACATTTCCTATCAGAACCTTTGGGACACAGCAAAAGCAGTGCTCAGAGGTCAATTTATATCAATAAATGCACACATCCAAACAGAAGAAAGTGCCAAAATCAAAGAATTATCCGTGCAACTTGAACAAATAGAGATCAACAAAAGAAAGCCTCAGGCACCAGAAGAAAACAAATAATAAAAATTAGAGCAGAGCTAAACGAAATAAAAAACAGAAAAACAATTGAAAGAATTAACAAGACCAAAAGCTGGTTCTTTGAAAAAATCAACAAAATTGATAAGTCACTGGCCAAACTGACAAAAGAAAAACAGGAGAGGAAGCACATAACCCGAATAAGAAATGAGATGGGCGATATTACAACAGACCCAACTGAAATTAAAAGAATCATATCAGATTACTGTGAAAAACTGTACTCAAACTAATTTGAAAACCTAGAAGAAGCAGGTGATTTCCTAGAAACACACTACCTACTTAAACTAACACAAACAGAAGTGGAACAACTAAATAGACCCATAACAAAAGAAGAGATTGAAAAGGTAGTCAAAGAACTCCCAACAAAAACAAAGCCTGGTCCGGATGGCTTCACTGCAGAGTTCTACCAAACTTTCAGAGAAGAGTTAACACCACTACTACTAAAGGTATTTCAGAGCATAGAAAAGGATGGAATACTACCAAACTCATTCTCTGAAGCTACCATATCCCTGATACCAAAACCAGGTAAAGACACCACAAAGAAAAAGAAAATTACAGACCTATATCCCTCGTGAACATAGATGCAAAAATCCTCACCAGAATTCTAGCCAATAGATTCAACAACATATCAAAAAAATAATTCACCATGACCAAGTGGGATTCACACCAGGTATGCAGGGATGGTTCAACATTAGAAAAACAATTAATGTAATCCACCACATAAATAAAACAGACAAGAATCACTTGATTTTATTAATTGATGCAGGAGAGGCATTTGACAAAATCTAACACCCATTCATGATAAAAACTCTCAGCAAAATAGGAATAGAAGGAAAATTCCTCAACATAATGAAGAGCATTTATACAAAACTAACAGCCAGCGTCATCCTAAATGGAGAGAGCCTGAAAGCATTTCCCTTGGGAACAGGAACTACACAAGGATGCCCTTTATTATCGCTCTTATTCAACATTGGGCTGGAGGTCCTAGCCAGAGCAATTAGGCTAGACAAAGAAATAAAGGGCTTCCAGATTGACAAGGAAAAAGTAAAATTATCTCTATTCGCAGATGACATAATCTTATACACAGAAAATCCTTAGGAATCCTCCAGAAAACTACTGAAATTAATAGAAGAGTTCAGCAGATTATCGGGGTACAAGACAAACATACAAGAATCAGTTGGATTTCTCAACACCAACAAAAAGAACATCGAAGAGGAAATCACCCATTCAATACCATTTACAGCAGCCCTCAAGAAGATAAAATACTTAGGAATAAATCTTACCAGAGATGTAAAAGACTTACACAAAGAAAACTACAATACACGTCTTCAAGAAACCAAAAAAGACCTACATAAGTGGAAAACCATACCTTGCTCATGGATAAGAAGGCTTAACATTATAAAAATGTCTATTCTACCAAAAGTGATCTATACATTTAATACAATTCCAATCCAAATTCCAACAACATTCTTTAATGAGATGGAGAAACAGATCACCAACTTCATATGGAAGGGAAAGAGGCCCCGGTTAAGTAAAGCATTACTGAAAAAGAAGAACAAAGTGGGAGCCCTTAGCCTACCTGATTTTAGAACCTGTTATACTGCCACAGTAGTCAAAACAGCCTGGTACTGGTACAACAACAGATACATAGACAAATGGAACAGAATTAAGAATCCAGACATAAATCCATCCACATATGAGCAGTTGATATTCGACAAAGACCCCAAAACAGTTAAATGGGGGGAAAAGACAGTCTTTTTAACAAATGGTGCTGGCATAACTAGATAGCCATTTGCAAAAAAATGAAACAAGACCCATAGCTTACTCCATACACAAAAACTAACTCAAAATGGTTCAAAGACCTAAATATAAAATCTAAAATGATAAAGATCATGGAAGAAAAAATAGGGACAACATTAGGAGCCCTAATACGTGGCATAAACAGTATACAAAACATTACTAACAATGTGGAAGAAAAACTAGATAACTATGAGCTCCTAAAAATCAAACACCTATGCTCATCCAAAGACTTCATCAAAAGAGTAAAAAGATTATCTACAGACTGGGAAAAAGTTTTTAGCTATGACGTTTCCGATCAGTGCCTGATCTCTAAAATCTACATGATACTGCAAAAACTCAACTAGAAAAAGACAAATAACCCAATTAAAAAATAGGCAAACGATATGAACAGACACTTCCCTAAAGAAGCCATTCAGGTAGCTAACAGATACGTGAGGAAATACAATCATTAGCCATTGGAGAAACACAGATAAAAACTGCAATGAGATTTCATCTCACTTCAACAAGGCTGGCGTTAGTCCCAAAAACACAGAATAATAAAAGTTGGAGAGGCTGTGGAGAGATTGGAACACTTACACACTGCTGGTGGAAATGTAAAATGGTACAACCACTTTGGAAATCAATTTGGCGCTTCCTTAAAAATGTAAAAATAGAACTACCATACGATCCATCAATCCCACTCCTAGAAATATATCCTAGAGAAATAAGAGCCTTTACAGGAACAGATATATGCACACCCATGTTTATTGCAGCACTCTTTACAATAGCAAAAAGATGGAAGCAACCAAGGTGCCCATCAGTGTATGAATGGATAAATAATTGTATATGCACACAGTGGAATACTATGTATCGATAAAGAACAGTGATGAATCTGTGCAACATTTCATAATATGGAGGAACCTGCAAGGTATTATGCTGAGTGAAAGTAGTCAGTTACAAAAGGACAAATATTGTATAAGACCACTATTATAAGAACTTGAGAAATAGTTTAAACTGAGAAGAAAACATTCTTTTGTGGTTACAAGAGGGAGGAGAGAGGGAGGGTGGGAGAGGGGTATTCACTAATTAGATAGTAGATAAGAACTACTTTAGGTGAAGGGAAAGACAACACACGATACAGTTGAGGTGAGCACATCTGGACTAAACCAAAAGCAAAGAAGTTTCCTGAATAAACTGAATGCTTTGAAGGCCTCCGTAGCAGGGGCAGGGGTCTGGGGACCATGGTTTCAGGGGACATCTAAGCCAGTTGGCATAATAAAATCTATTAAGAAAACATTCTGCATCCCACTTTGAAGAGTGGCGTCTGGGGTCTTCAACGTTAGCAAGCAGCCATCTAAAATGCATCAATTGGTGTCAATCCACCTGGATCAAAGGAGAATGAAGAGCACCAAGGACACAAGGCGATTAGGAGCCCAAGAGACAGAAAGGGCCACGTGAACCGGAGACTACATCATCCTGAGACCAGAAGAACTAGATGGTGCCCAGATACAACTGATGACTGCCCTGTCAGGGAACACAACAGAGAACCCCTGAGGGAGCAGGAGAGCAGTGGGATGCAGACCCCAAATTCTCATAAAAAGAGCAGACTTAATGGTTTGACTGAGACTAGAAGGACCCTGGTGGTCATGGCCCCCAGACTTTCTGCTGGCCCAGGACAGGAACCATTCCCGAAGCCAACTCTTCAGACGTGGAGTGGACTGGACAATGGGTTGGAGAGGGATGCTGGTGAGGAGAGAGCTTCTTGGATTGGGTGGACATTTGAGACTGTCTAGAGGGGAGATGAGAGGTTAAAGGGGGTTAGAAGCTGGTGAAATGGACACGAAAAGAGAGTGGAGGGAGAGAGCGGGCTGTCTCATTAGGGGGAGAGTAATTGGGATTATGTAGCAAGGTGTATATAAGTTTTTGTGTGAGTGACTGACTTGATTTGTAAACTTAAAGCACAACAAAAATTATTAAAAAAAAATGTTCTATGGACTTCAGAGAGCAGTAAGAATGGAGTTTGGGAGACAAGCTTAGAACGGTTATAATAATATAATAGAGAGGAGAGGGCCAGCACTGAAGCAGTGACAAGTAAGTGGATGCGGAGGTGATAGTTTCCAAGGCTGTTAAGAAAGTAGTCAGTAGGTGTTGGCCATGGACTGGCTGTGGGTTAGAAGAGAGGAAGGAGGAGTGCTCTGGGATGATTGCCAGGTCCTTGACTTGGTTGCCAAGGGTGCGTGTGGTGCTGTTCTGCTTTTCACGGAGATAAGCAGAGCAATATAGGTCTAGTGAGAAAGGGATTGCATTAAGTTTTTAGATATGCTTGCATATAAGAGTAGTCGAGGGCCCAGTGAAATCTGAGGCTCCGGCCTGGAGGTGATCCCTTAGCCAAGGTCACACAGATACTAAATGGTGGAGCGAGGATTTGAACCTATGCAGTATTGGCTCCAGAAACTGACTTGCTATAGAAATCAGAGAGATGTAAGACAAAATCAGAGAAGTTAAAAGTGGAAATTTTGACACTGAAAAGAATGTGGCTTGTGATTATGTCAGGAAACTATAAATGTGTATTAAATTCTAAGAAGATATGTTTAGATTAGACTGAAAAAAATTAGAAACCTGTCATTTCTGTGAAATTGGTAAATGGAGAAACTGACAGAGAAACCAGATGCTGGAGAAAGACAGTTCAGTCAGGAGGTTAGGTGACAGCATTTAGATTTGAATATAATAAGCTTTATTGTCTGCATTGCTCTCCTACATATTTTAAAGTACTGTAATTAATATACACACAAGCCAAAGATTTAAAACATTCAGTCTAATCTACCACCAAGAGTTAATCACTGCTAACATTTTGGTGTACAGTTTTCTATGTAGGTATCACGTTCATATATATAAAAAATTTATAATACTGCCTTTTCACACATTTTTTACTTAAAATATAATAAATATAACTAAAATAAGTCACAAGACCATTCTTTTTTTCCATATATCATTTTCACTCTTCAGCCATAGCTGTTATCTGGGTCTAGTCTACATTTTTTTTTTTTTTTCCTATAACTATAAATTAAAGGTGTATATAATGCTGATTTTAAGCTATAGGATCTAGTCTGTTCTAAACAAAAACACTGAAGGTTGTTATAAAATGGATTTTACTTCTTCTTAAGGTTTTAATAGAAAAGGATTGGATCTCCTTTGGACATAAATTTTCAGAGAGGTGAGTCACAGTCATACATTTATGTATTTTGTAAATTCAGTAAAACTAGATTGCTAAAACGTTACTGTTCTTTGTGAGCTTGCATATCTGGGGGAGGTGAGAATGCTGAGATTTTACACCATGTTTTATATGAAGACTGGTCTAACGTTTTCTTATGTCTTTTAAATTCTAATGTCTGTTAATTTTCATGGCTGTTAAGTGTCTTCCATTTTGATTGGATTGTAGTATTTAGAAGGTGACAAAATAAAAACCAGTGCCGTCGAGTCGATTCCGACTCATAGCGACCTTATAGGTTAGAAGGTGACAGATCCTTTAAAGTTGTGGTTGAAAAACTCACTGTAAGTTGTTTCAGTAAAACCATTCGTTTCTTTGTGATGATGTAAAGATATTTTAGGTTTTTTTGGGGGGGGGTGTGGGTATATGTGTTTAAATTTAACAATACCTGAATAATGGACTTCTTCCAGAGGCATTTTTAAAAGCTTGTACTTTTTTGTGGGGGGGCTAGGTGTGGCCATTTGGATGGTGACCCGAAGGAAATCTCACCAGTGTTTATTCAGTTTTTGGAATGTGTGTGGCATTTGACCGAACAGTTCCCACAAGCCTTTGAATTCAATGAGGCATTTCTTCTTCAGATCCATGAACATATTCATTCATGCCAATTTGGAAACTTCCTTGGAAATTGTCAGAAGGAAAGAGAAGAACTCAAGTAAGATGATTTGATTGTAATGGACTTTTTTTTTTTTTTTTTTTAAATACTACTTGAGGTCTAAGATAAATCATAGTTAAACTTCATAAAATATATTCACAGGATGAAATAGAACTGATTTTTATTATGAAGGTTTGATTAGCTATATTTCTGAAGGTTAGTACTCTCTGAGTATCCCCCAGACCCTCAGGTTAATGGTAAAATCTATTTTTAAAATTTGTTTTGGAACTGTAGCGTACATACAGAAAAGTACATATAGCACTAACTGTGAAGTTCAATAAACTTTAGCAAACTGACCCACCTCTTTAACCAGCACCCAGATCAGGAAACATTACCAACATCCTAGATGCCCCTCTTTTGCGCCTTTCATTCGGGATATATATTCTAGAACAAAGAAGTCCTTTAACTGTTTTGTTTGCCAGAAAGTACTGGTCATAAGCTTTAAAGTGCTGTAAAAGATTTTATAAGCGTTGCTCTTTTTTAAGTTAAGATGAAACCTATAGCTCTCCTCATATTTCAAAGCAGCTGGTTGGCTGCAGTGCGTCTGTCCCTGAGTTAGGTCTCAGATGAGCTCTGAGACACTGTACTTGATACTAGATCACCTGCTGTTTCCCAACTGGTCTTTATGGATAGTGGTTTCTGGCTAAATTTTGATGCAAGGGAGATCTGGAGTAAGGCTAAGGAGTCATATATATTTTTAAGTTGGGCCTATGAGCTTAGATTTCTTACAGCAAAAGTAGGCAATAAAGAGAAGTTAACAGATTCTTGAACATAGAAGTGACATGTTAGAAGCTAAATCTAGTAGCAGTTTAAAGACAGCCACATACTCTCACTTCCAGCAGAGTGCTGTGTACTACGTGCTCTTAATAATTGAAATAAAAAAGTAGTGGAGGCAGAAACTGCAGTTGGAGATAGTACTTGATAGTTACGAGGTAGTGAGCGAATAGAGTAAGGTGATGGCAGAACTGAGAGGAAGTGGAAAATCCTAAAGATGTTGTATAGGGAATGAAGAGTATAACAGAGAGGAACAAATCAAAGAACATTAAGACTTTAGCTTTGTGCTATAGTAATTCATCATAGTTTATCATAATTTGCAGCAGATGATTCTTTTCTTGTAGTACAGAGCTATTTTAGGAAAAAATAGTCTTCTCAATTAGTGCCAGACACCCTCACAAGTTGAAAGATGGTAATAAGAGCTGATATTCCTGGCAGTCTTTTTCTAAGAAGATAGTTACGGGTTATCTGAGGGGGTCACAGAAAAGTGAGGTGACGCTCCACCTCCTTCAGCCCTGGTCCGTGTGATGTTTGCTGTGTAAACGCACGGTCTCACACCATCTACGCTTTATCCACTTACTCTTAGATCTGAAATATAATTTGGCTTTTTTTTATGTTTGAATGTCCCAATTTTGTCCCAGTTTCCTTGTTGTACCCACTCGCACTTAAATTTGTTCTGCTGTGTAATACTTGGCGCTACAGGCTAGGTATGGGGTTAAGGAAACAAAGCCAAACAGGGAGATGAATTTCTTATTCCACGTATGCGTGTGGTGATTTGAAATAGGTGTAACAGAGACCGGGTTTATGAACTTGTATGAGGTAAGAGAGAAATCTCTTAAAGTACGTGGTTGTGAGAGAAAATTGTATGCCTGTGTTGTGTTTGAGAGCTGTGATTTTATTAATGACATGATTATCGGTGAAAAGGAGAAAAGAGAGAATACAGAGACGTGGTGAGGTTAGACTGAGTAAAGAAGGCCCAGACATAAATCTGCTTTGGGAACCAGTGCCTGAGTTATAAAAATGAGTATTAGTACCTGTACTTTTCATTGATAGGAAAGATCTTTATGTTCTTCTGATTACCATTAAGGTTGAAGGAGAAGACTTACTCCCTGTGGCCATTTCTTCTGGATGACCGAAAGAAGTACTTAAATCCTCTCTACAGTTCCAAAGCTCAGAGATTTACGGTCTTGGAGCCAAGTACAGTATCTTTCAGTTTTAAGTAAGTTGGCGAAATTGAAGTATTTATGTACTCGACTGTTTTGAAACACAGTTCATTGAAACTTTTCTTTTTGTCATAAAGGTTTTGGAGAAACATGTACCACCAGTTTGATCGAACATTGCATCCTAGGCAGTCTGTGTTTAACATTATTATGAATATGAATGAGCAGAATAAGCAATTAGAAAAAGAGATTAAAGACTTAGAATCTGTAAGTATTCTCAAGTATCTGATAAAATATGTATAGAATATGAAATTATTTTATTTCCTTGTGGTGCCAGTGTAAGTTACTGTATACCACAACCTGGTAAGTACACATGGTTGCTTCAAAATCAGGTCTCCTCTACTGTGATTGAGTATCTTTGTTTGAATGACTTTCTCTGTGTTTTAAAATACATTGAAATACTTGAAGTATAAAGAAAAGTATAGAGAGAGATGTAATAACCACCCAGATGGCCACCACCTAGCTTTGTGAGATTTCAACATTTACCATGGTTGCTTCAGACCTTTCTTGTTTTTGCTTTAAGAAATAAAACATTATGGATATTGTTTGAAGACCCCTGTGTACCTCCTACCTAATCCTCCTCCTCGCTTCCCCTCTTGCCTGCTTTGAGGTGGGCAGATTCACTGTGCTGAATTTGTTGTTAATTATTCCATTCATAGTTTTATATTTTTGCTACATGTTTGTATCCACAATTTTTAGTGTTGTTTTGCATCATTTGAGATAGTTTTATTATATACTGAAAAAAATGGAAAAGAATATATTATTCATGTAGGTATGAAAGGCATCAAGCAAAAGAATACCCATATACCCTCCACTCAGCTGGAGAAAACTGCATGTTTTAGAACTTTTAAAAAGGTTTTTGTACTATTGATTTGCTTCATTTTGCTCAGCGTTGTAGCTTTAATTCGTTTCATTAGTAGCTGCTGTATTAGTATCCTGTTCCGTGAATATTATAATTTATCCATTCTACTGCTAATGAACATTGAAATTGTTTTTCAGTTTGGAATCTCCATGATTACAAGTAAAGTTGAATGTCTTTTTATATGTTTGTCAGCCCTTCGTTTTTCCTTTTCTGTGAATGGCCCATTCAAACCCTGGTTCATTTTTCTGTTGGCATGTTTGCCTTTTTCTTATCTATGTAATAGTTCTTTATACAGTAAAAACCTATGAAAGCTGGAACCTGACAGTACTGCCTTGTTTTTCCTGGTCTTGCAAGTTTTACACCTTTGACAGGGTGCAGTCTTATTAAGCTTATTCCAAAAACAGTCAAAAACCAAACCCATTGCTGTTGAGTCTGTTCCAACTCTTAGCAACCCTGTTATATTAGGTTGATGTAATTTGAGTTTTCCTCCTTTTACCAATTTCTGCCTTACAGGGGTTCCAGCTTTCACAGGTTTTCTTGTATACCAGATAGTAATTCTTCATCAGTCATATATATTACAAATGACTTTGTCCCGTCATACCTGTCTTTTCCACTTTATTTATGGTATGTTCTATATAGACATTTAAAATTTTCATGTAGTGAAATTGACCAACTTTTGTTTTATGCTTTCGTTGTGTCTTGGTTAAGAAATCCCTCCCCACCTTAAGGTTTTCCCTATAATCTTTGCTTTGCCGCCATATATAACAAAAAGGGATCAGTAAGTACCTATATATTTAAAAAATCCTAGACAGTTGTTAGAGCTCAGAAAGACTTTCTTGTCTACCTTTCAGGCAGACATGTTCCTTAGCCTTCTCTTAGCTTTGGAAATAACTTATCTAAGAGACTCCCTGAGTAAAGTATAGGAGGGTCTGTGGAAACGGAGGAAAGTCTAAGATATAGGTAATGCAGATAGTCTAGAGATCAGTCCAGGGGTTTGGAGAACATGAGTCTCACCCAAAGAGCATTTTTTTCAATCTTCTACTCTTTGGGGGAAGAAAAAGTTCGGTTGTTTTCACTTAGCCAACCACTGCAGGGAAACTGTGTAAAAAAAAAAAGCTCCTTATAGTCAAAGAGACTTTTAGTTAAATTAGTTTGTGATTGATAAACCATACAGTTGTGATTTCAAAGTGAATGGCTCATATAAATCTCTTTACTAAAAAAAAATATTTACTTGTCATACTTTCTAGGGAACATATGCCTTTTTCAAATGTGAAAGCCTAGCGACCTTCCTTGAGCAAGTCTGGCTGGATTTTTTTTTTTTTTTTTTTTTAAATTAAATGCGAAAACAGTATTTTTACTTACAAGAGTTGGAAACGATAAGGATTCGCACCCGTATCTTATTCATCTGTACTAGATTTTATTAAGGTGTCATTTTGCATTGTACACAGAACACTTGCAAAATCAGATTTTATTTTTTTGACTAACATATATTGCCTGTGTAGTATGTGCAAGTAGTAATTTCTTTTGAATTTGGATTTGTTTTAGAAAATTAAGCAGCGCAAAAATAAACAAACGGATGGCGTCCCCACAAAGGAATTATTACATTCAATTCATCCTGAATCACCTAGTCTCAAAACCTCCTTGTGTTTTAAGGAGCAGACTCTGCTCCCTGTGAATGATGCTCTTCGAACTATAGAGGGCAGCAATTCAGCAGATAATCGTTACAGCGACTACGCGGAAGCGTTTTCCAAGTCAGAACCTGCTGTTGTCAGCTTAGAGTATGGCGTGGCAAGAATGACTTGCTAGAGTCTTTGGACATTTTCTGGATTGGCTGTAGTGCAAGAACTGGATTATCGTGAGGGTGGTCTGTGCCACGTGACCCAAAAGGGATTTTTCTACTAAATGATCTTACGGTTTAACAGTAGGTTAATAGTTAAAGAAAAAATAATAACTGGTCTTGTGAGAGAAACAAGTCAGTTTAATTGCTTTTTGATTAAGGAATAACATTCAGCTCTGTAAGAAATGAGTGGTATTTGGGGGGTTTCCTCAAAACACGATTTGCACTGTACACTAGTGAATTGACACTTCTGTGTGATTTATGTGTTCATTACAGCCAAACATGAATAACCTTCCTTCAAAAAAGTATAACTTAATTGCAAAAAAAGAAACTTGACAAAGTGGGCCTTTATTTAATGATTGACGTGGCATGTACTTTCAATTATGTAATGTAACTGTGAATACCTACAGACATTTTGCCAGATTGTAATGTTTAATATTGAAGTACTATGAAAAATATTTCTAAGAAGGCCTTAAAATAAATTTTCAGCTCATTCTTTACCCTTAAGTTTTATAACCTGAAGCAAAATCTTTTGATTTTGGTCAGCCTTGTTTGATTTGTAAACAAGTGTGTTCTCATTACTGCAGGAGTTGCATGCTATAATAAGAAAAATACTCCTGTGTAAACAGCTGCCAAAGTACACTGTTTAGTTGGTCCGCCTCCATATTCAAACTTAGTCAAAAACAAAAAAGGTTTTCTTATAATTACAATTTGTTTAGTGCTAATTTGATTGCTTATTCCTTACAGCATAGGTAGGTTATTGATTTCTTAAACGTGCCACATATTTGACTGTCTTTTATATACGAATTATTACATTCTGCTGATTTTAATCTTACATTGGCTTTATTCCTTTGATAAATATGTAAATTTAAAGAGATAAAGCTCTATTATGTTCTTAGAAACAAGGAATAGTACATATTTAAAAACAAACTGCTTTATCTCTCAGTGCCTAACTTTCAGTTTATCCAAACACTTCTGGTTAAAAAAAAAGCAGTTATTTCTATATGGAGCGTTTTTTCCTCTCTGTTAACTATAGAAAAGGAAGAAAAAAAGAAAATTAAGGACAGCCTAATAGAAAGTTAATGTTTAACAAAAGCAGTTTGAACCCTGGGAAGGGTTTCATTTTGCCATGCCATTTTTACTGTTTATTCTATCTACATAGTGGTACATATCTTTAGATTACCAAGAAAGAAAGAAAAAAAAATTCCTTGCAGTTGGCAGGGATTGAAATTGAAATGTATTATGCCTATGGGTGACACAAGGTACGATGCAGGGTACTAGGAATCTGCATAGGACCTCTAACGCTCTTACTACACCTGTATCTGTTATATTAGTTTTGAACATAAAGGTTTTTTTCAAATGGAAAAAGGCTTTACTGTATGAGAATTTATCTAATCCTGTTTATTTTTCCAATGCTTTTCTGTAGCACAATATGTAATAAGAAAAATGCGCTGTAAATTATAGTCAGCAATTTAGCCAAACCTGTTTCCATGTTTAAGCATTGGGAGGGGACAGTTTTAATCTCTGTGGTAACAAAGGGAAGGTTTTGTGCCTTGTTACTTGATTCCAGTCACTGGTTTTGGTTTTGGAGTCTTCCGTTGCAGACTTTTTGTATTTAACTCTTTGGTTTACTATCTTAACCTTCAACTTGAGACATACGTGTGTGTGTTTATTTGCTCACACAGAGACTGAGAAATCAGTTAACATCCTAAGTGACCTATAAAAAAAAATAGGGTGTATATATATTGGCAAAAAGCAGATTGTGTATATGTCTTATAAAATTGCAGTGTGTTTGGGAATGTATAGCATGTAAATTATTTCATATATTATTTAAAGGTAATTAAATGTCCATGTTTTACTTTGAATGCTTTTTTTTTTTTTTCCCCTGGAAAAAACAAATGGAATTAAGTTTTAGTTTGTTTTCATGTAAGCAAATGGACCTGCATGTTACATTACAGTAACTATAAGAGTATGAGATTTGAGCAGCTCATGTTCCAAAAGATTGATGTTTATATATTTAATACCTATTAACACAAAAATTTCCTAAATATTTGAAATAGGCGTAGTGGGGTAAAAATTTCAGCATATATAATTAATGACTAATTGGATTTACCTTTTTGCACCTGTCACTTCTGGCTGTTACAATCAGTATTTTATTGTGCCCTTGCCAACTTATTGAAGACAGGTCAGGTGAGCACATATATTTAAGGTAAAATTTCTGGAGGAAAATGGCTGGCAGTGAAGAGTGTAAGTTGATTTTGGAATGTTTTAAATAGATGTCATATAGTTAGGTAGGATAGAAATAATTCAGGGAATCTTGAGTAAAAGAAAAAGGTAAGTCTGTTTTTTGTTTTTGATTTGTTTGATCAGATGACAGAAAGGGGAGGGGTGTTGTCTAGCCTTTCGTGAAAAATTTTTTTGCAGGTCAGCTTGAGAATACTGAAAAATTTCCAGTTGGTATTCTAAACTGGATGAAATGCTGGTTTTCTGCAAAACTATATAGAGCAGTTGCGGACTTTATCAGTGACCTGGAGCCATTCTCATTAGCTAAATTTTAGCTATTTCATTGGCTTTTCCATGTAGCAGTCCAGTTGGCATTAGCATAACTTGATTAATTAAAGTGAAATGTTGAGCCTGTATTTAAAAATCTGTATGATTCTATATAAGCTTTAGGAAGCTATAAGTAGAAAAAGATAGCCAATAATCTAAAATGATTAATTATCTAAAAAGAATATATATATATATACCATTGTATTTGTCATTTTATAAGAAAATAAACACTAATTTTTGCCATTTTTATAATAAAAACAGTATTAATGCTATGCTAGTAATTTCTAGGACAGTAAAATATTTTTTTGCACAGCACCTTTTATATAATAGTGGAATATGTAACTGAAAGCAACTTTCAGAAGCTACTTAGTAGTAGGCTCTAAAGCTTTAGTCTTTAACTTCCTGATTTGGTAACTACAGACTGGGACTCTGGAGTATTAAAAAAAAAAAAAAAAACCCACCTGTATAGCAATAAAGTACTTTCATTTAACAATATTTTAGAGATTCTGATGCAAATGGTCGGAGAGACATACTCTGAGAAATGCTGTGTTAAACTACCCACTACGATCAGTAAGCATCTCTCTTGTTCTTAAAGGGATGCAGAATAACTCTTGTCCAAAGAGCAATACAGTGGGGAACATCGTACTTGTAAAACATTTTATACAAGTGGCAGTGAGAAATAAACGTTTATGTTAAGCTACATAGATTTTGGGCTCTTTGTTACTGTAGTATAACCAAGTCAATGCCAAAACCAGACAAAGACATTACTAGGAAGGAAAAATTTCAGACCAGTATTTCTTTGTGGGGCTGTTCTACCCTGTCCTGTAGGGTTGCTCTGAGTCAGAATCAACTCGACGGCACTGGGGTTTGGGGTTATTTCTTATTAGCATAGATGCAAAAATTCTCAGTAAAAGATTAGCAAATGTATAAAACAAATTATACACTATGACCAAGTTTGTTTTATCCCAGGTATTTAAGGGTGGTTCAACATTTGAAAATCAATGTAATTCATCACCTCAATAGACTAAAGAATAAATATGATCATTATCAATAGATGCAGAAAAAGCATTTGACAAAATTCAACACTCATGATAAAATCTCTCAGCAGATGAGAAATAGAGGGAAACTTGATAATCAAGAATGTCTACAAAAAAACCTATAGCTGTCATATTTAATGACACTAGATACTTTTGCCACTCATACTCAACATTGTACTGGAATTCCTAAGTAATGCAATAAGACAAGAAAAGAAATAAAAGGTATACAGATTAAGAAGAAAAAAATGTCTTTGTGGATGATATGATTATGTAGAAAATCCCAAAGAATCAACAAAAAACTTCCTGAAACTAATAAGTGATTACAGTAAGGTTTCAAGATACAAGATTAATATTATTATGAAAGTCAATTACATACCAGCAATGAAAAATTGGAATTTGAAATTAAAACACACAACCATTTACATTAGGACAAAAAATCAATACTTAGGTCTAAATCTAACCAAATGTATATACAATTTATATGAGGAAACTGTAAAACTGTTGGAAGGATCCTAAGGTCTAAATAAATGGAAAGATACTCCATGTTTATGGATAAGGGAAAAAAACAAACCAGTTGCTGTTGGGTTAATTCTGACTTATGGTGACTCAATGTGTGTCAGAGTAGAACTGTGCTCCATATTGTTTTTAATGACTGAGTTTTCAGAAGTAGATTTCCAGGCCCTTCTGCATGGATGAGAAGACAATATTTTCCAGATGTCAGTTCTTCCCAACTTGATCTATAGATTCAACACAATCTAAATAAAAATCTCAGCAGATTGTTTTGTGGATGTTGACAAACTGATTCTAGGATTTATGTAGAAAGGGGAAAGACCTGGCATAGCCAACACAACACTGAAGAAGAACAAAGACACTAACTGCAAAACTTATTATAACAAGACAGTGTGGTACTGGTGAAAGAACATAAGAATAGATGGTGGAACAGCATACAAGGCCAGAAATAGACCCACACAAATATAATCAACTGATCTTTGACAAAGGAGCAAAGGCAATTTAATAGAGAAAGGATGGTCTTTCAACATGTAATGCTGGAACAACTAACTGGAGATTCACATGCAGTACAAACAACAACAACAAGGATCTAGACACAAACCTTACATCTTTCACAAAAAATTAACTCAAAATGGATTATAGACCTAAATGTAAATGCAAACCTATACAGCTTCTAGAAGATAACATAAAAAATCTAGGTGATGTTGGGTTTTTCAATGAATAGATAACAACACCAAAGGCATAATCCATGAAAAAAAAAATTGACAGGTTCATTAAAATTAAAAACTTCGCTGCAGAAGACACTGATAAGAGAATGAAAAGAAAGGCACAGAAGGGGAGAAAATAGTTTCAAAACACATCTGATAAAACCCTTGTATCCCAAACAAACAAAACTTAAAACTCAACAATAAGAAACCAGACAATAAAGTGGACAAAAGATATGAACAGACTGCTCACCAAAGGAGATTTACAGATAGCAAATAAACGTGAAAAGATGCACGACGTCATATGTCGTTGTTAGGTGCCGTCTAGTAGGTTCCGACTATGTACTACTGCCTGGCCCTGCGCCATCTTCACAATCATTATGCTTGAGCCCGTTGTTGCAGCCACTGTGTCAATCCATCTCCTTGAGGGTCTTCCTCTTTTTTGCTGACCCTCTACTCTACCAAGCATGATATCCTTCTCCAGGGGCTGATCCCCTCTGACAACATGTTCAAAGTATGTAAGATGTAATCTCGCCTTCCTTGCTTCTAAGGAGCATTCTGGTTGTACTTGTTCTAAGACAGATTTGTTCTTTCTTTTGGCAGTCCATGGTATATTCAGTATTCTTCACCAACACCACAATTCAAAGGCGTCAATTCTTCGGTCTTATTCCTTGTCCAGATTTCGCATGCATATGAGGCGATTGAAAATACCATGACTTGGGTCAGGCACACCTTAGTCTTCAAGGTGACATCTTTGCTTTTCAACAATTTAAAGAGGTTCTTTTGTAGCAGATTTGCCCAATGCAATACATTGTTTGATTTCTTGACTGCTGCTTCCACGGGTGTTGATTGTGGATCCAAGTAAAATGAAATCCTTGACAACTTCAGTTTTTTCTCCATTTATCATGGTGTTGCTTATTGGTCCAGGCAATGAGTTTGGTTTCATATGTCATTAAAAGTTAGAGAATTACAAATTAAAACAACACTAAGATACCACTACAAATTAGTTGGATGCCAAACTGACAGCAGCTAACAACAACACACTTCTATCAGAATGGCTAAAATCCAAAATACTGAAAATCAGATGCTGGTAAGGATGTGGAACAACAGGAATGCTCATTTCTGGTAGGAATGCAAAATGGTACAGTCACTTTGGAAGACAGTCTGGCAGTTTCTTAAAAAGTTCAGAATAATCTTATCATACAAGTTAATAATAACACTCCTAGGTATTTACCCAAAAAGTTAAAAACTTACATCCATACAAAAACCTGCCTACAGATGTTTTTAGCAGTTTTATTCACCATTGCCAAAAAGCTAAAATCATCCTTCAATAAGGGTGAATGGATAAATTGTAGTATATCTGCACAATGGAGTATTATTTGGTGATAAAAAGAAATGAGCTATCAAGCTACAAAAAGACATGGATGAACCTTAAGTGAATATTGTTAAGTGAAAGAAGCCTACCTGAAAAATCTACATACTGTATGATTCCAACTATATGATATTCTGGAAAAGCCGAAACCATAGAGACAGTGAAAAGATCAAGGGGAAGGGGAAAGAATAAATAGGTGGAGCACAGGGCATTTTAAGGCAGTGAAATTATTCTGTATGATACTTTAATAGTGGACACAACATTATGCATTTATTAAAACCCATAGAACTGTACAACACAAAAAGTGAACCCTCATGTAAAGTATGGACTTCAGTTAATAGTAAAATGTCAGTTATTAATCGGTTGTAACAAATGCACCACAGTAATGCAAGATGTTGATAATAGGAGAAACTGTAGTAGAAAGAAGAGTATGCTAACTATTTTCTGTGCAGTTTTTCTGTAAACCTAAAAAATAAAGCCTATTAAAAATAATTATGGATCCAAACTAATGTTAGTTCAAATTATCATTAGCACAGTGTTTTTGTTCTTTGACGTGTATTTCTTTTTTTCTTAGAAAATTATGATACCCAATAGCATGAATATATTGACTTTTTTACTTTATTCAACAATGTACAAAATGTAGTTCAAAATTACAGTCTTAGATGGGGGCAAGATGGCAGCATAACCAGCCTCACCCTCACATTCCCCCACAGCAGTGCTAGGAGGAAAACAAGTAAAAATGATGGAAACGATAGTTTGGAGCTTAGAACATCAACTGAAGAGTTGGAGAACTAAAGTGAACACTGAATCAAGAATACAAAAGAATGTAACCAATGTCACTGAACAACTTGTGTAGAAATTGTTGGGTGGGAACTTAAACTGCTGTGTAAACATTCACGAAAAACACAATAATATTTATAAAAGTAACAAAAAAAATAAAAAATCACAGATGGTGGGAAAGCAGAAGTTGTCAGACTGCACTCTACCTGCTAGCCTGACTCAGCGTGGCCACCTTGGAGTGGCTGCAACTGATGCCTCTGAGCAGGGAGCTCAGGCTGGGAGCAGCGTGAAAGAAACAGACTGAGACAGAGATACTGAATAGACAGCCCAGGCACAGAGTGGCAAGGTGGACATTGTGGATACTGAGACCAGGCAGGCTTGGGAGAGAACTGCGGGGGGGCATGGCACAGGTTTGAGTCCCGGGAGGCCCAAGAAGGTGCAATCCAGGTAGAATAGTGTGAACCAGACCGTGTGAGTGCTCAAGCTGGGGACCGGAATGCCAGAACAAGCAGCCCTAGGAAAGGACTCAGGGAGAATGCAGCAGTGTGGGCTTGAGGTTTCATGTCCCAGGAATGTGCAGTACTGGGAGAACAATGTGGATCGTAATTTATAAACACCCAGGCCAGGGGCTGGAAAGACTGAAAGGATGTCCCCAGGAAAAGGACAGATACACTGAATGCAGAGGGTCCAAAAGCTAGACCCAGCAGCCCTGAAAAAGGGACAGGAGAACACAGCAGGTTGTCATTGAGTGCACAGCTCTCTGGCACAGGGGGAGGGCCTTCTTAATCTCCTGCTCCAAAACAAGAATCAGACCTCCAGGGAAAGTGGTGTGGGGAGCCCTCACCCGTCTCCTATTGGGCCAACCCACACTGTGGGGGTGCAGTGCTCCAGTGTCCTGGATCCAAGGTTATAAGAAGGTCTTCAGGACACACAGTTTGAGGGGCTTCCTCCCTCCCCTTTCCCAGTGCAGAAGAGGGAGGCACAGGACAGCCTACTAGCCCAGCTCTGGCAGCTGCCCAGCAGTCTCTGGGATTCACTCAGCAACCATGGAACCCATCCCAGCAGCTGCTGGGACTCACCCCGCTACCAGGAGACCTGTTCAGCAGCCTCTGGGACCTGGCCAGTGGCTGTGGGACTTGCCTACTTAGTAACAGTGGCACCAAAGTCAAGAGCAGATCTCCTGAGTATAACACCTAGAGTGCTGCCCCCTCTGCCCCTTCAAGCACAGCAGAGGAAAGCCTGGGAAGCACCCAACAGTTGCCTGACAGCTGACCCAGGATGCAATGCAGACCACAGTACATGAACAGGCAGCCCTGACCCAGAGAGCTGAAGTCGATGCAGTTCAGCCTAAGACACCTGAGCAGACAGACTTGGGACAGTGCTGCTACGTGAGTACTGCTTGGCTGGGAGTTCTTGTGAATATCAGGAAGTAGCAGTGAGGTGAGCATAGTACAGATTGGTGTTCATAAACAGGACGTGGTAAATCAGCAGTAATTCGTTTCCAAGGTGGAAGTCTGAGGCTGGTGTAGTGTAGCCAGTGTTCCTGGGAAAGGAGTCTTGTGGCATGTCTGTGACAGCTACAGCTCCTGGAGAGGGGAGGGGACTATTACCAGTTGTATGGCTGGTCCTCACAAGTGAGCAGTCAGAGACAGCCAGTAATCCCAAACAGGGGGCAGGTGCTGGAGGGGCATAGCTGGCATCTTTCAGGGGGGAGCCTGGTACTGAAATAATACAGTCAGTGTTCTCAATAGTTGGAGGGAAGGTGACCACAACAAGTACCACAAGTCACAGAGTTCAATGCTATAGTGACTAGACTAGTACCCCACTTAGGGAAACCAGAGGTGAAATAGTGATAGCTGAGGTCCCTGGGCAGGGAGGATAATAGGGAAGCAATAACAGCAAGTGCACCTACATGGGCAGGCTAGAGTAGAAGTAGAGAGCTACAACCTTCAATAGTATAAAGCAATAATAATAATAATAAAGAGGAAGAAGATTAACCTAGAGAAAGGGAAGAATCTAATCCTCTCAAAGAAAAATAGCTTAATGTTCTGAAGATAAAAGACAATTACAAAGCATATTAAGAGGTAGGAAAGGACAGCTTGTGCAAATGACCAAAGTAAGGTGATAGTAACTGTCTCTGAGGAAGGACAGATAATGGAATTACATGACAAAGACTTCAAAGCAAATTTGCCAAAACCAAACCCATTGCCATCAAGTCAATTCCAACTCATAGTGGCCTTATAGGACAGAGTAGAACTGCCCCATAGAGTTTCCAAGGAGCACCTGGTGGATTTGAACTGCTGACCTTTTGGTTAGCAGCTGTACCTCTTAACCATTACACCAAAGGGTTTCCTCAAAGCAAATTAAGTATGGCCAAAGAAATAAAACACAGAGATCTACAGAAAATCAGGTAAACATTACAAGAATAAAACAATTTCAACAAAGATATAGAAATTAAAAAAAAAAAAATACTGGAGCGTAAAGTAAAACAACAGAAATGAACAATTGAAATGACAGAGAGGATCAGTGAACTTGAAGACAGGGCCATTGAGATTGTTCAGTTAGAAGAGAAACAAAATAGAGTGAAGACAACTGGACTAAACTAAAAGCAAAGAAGTTTCCTGAATAAACTGAATACTTTGAAGGCCAGTGTAGCAGGGGCGGGGGTTGGGGACCGTGGTTTCGGGGGACATCTAAGTCAATTGGCATAATAAAGTCTATTAACAAAACATTCTGCATCCCATTTTGAAGAGTGGCATCTGGGGTCTTAAACGCTAGCAAGCAGCCATCTAAGATGGATCAATTAATCTCAACCCACCTAGATCAAAGGAGAATGAAGAACACCAAAGACACAAGGTAATTACGAGCCCAAGAGACAGAAAATGCCACATGAACCAGAGACTACATCATCCTGAGACCAGATGGTGCCCGCTACAACCGATGACTGCCCTGTCAGGGAACACAACAGAGAACCCCTGAGGGAGCAGGAGAGCAGTGGGATGCAGACCCCAAATTCTCATAAAAAGACCAGACTTAATGGTCTGACTGAGACTAGAAGGACCCTGGTGGTCATGGCCCCCAGACCTTCTCTTGGCCCAGGACAGGAACCATTCCCAAAGCCAACTTTTCAGACAGGGATTGGACTGGACAATGGATTGGAGAGGGATGCTGGTGAGGAGTGAGCTTCTTGGATCAGGTGGACACTTGAGACTATGTTGGCATCTCCTGCCTGGAGGGGAGATGAGAGGGTAGAGGGGATTAGAAGCTGGTGAAGTAGACACAAAAAGAGAGAGTGGAGGGAGGGAGCGGGCTGTCTCATTAAAAAAAACCCAGTGCTGTGGAGTCAATTCCGACTCATAGCAACCCTATAGGACAGAGTAGAACTGCCCCACAGAGTTTCCAAGGAGCGCCTGGTGGATTCGAACTGCCAACCCTTTGGTTAGCAGGCATAGCGCTTAACCGCTAGGCCAACAGGGTTTC
Organism: Elephas maximus indicus; assembly: GCF_024166365.1. Classification (NCBI taxonomy): domain Eukaryota; kingdom Metazoa; phylum Chordata; class Mammalia; order Proboscidea; family Elephantidae; genus Elephas; species Elephas maximus. The sequence goes on along the minus strand of NC_064841.1, from coordinate 56,493,318 downwards.
TGGCTGTCTCATTAGGGGAGAGTAATTGGGAGTATGTAGCAAGGTGTATATGGGTTTTTGTGTGAGAAACTGACGATTTGTAAACTTTCACTTAAATAAAGCACAATAAAAATTATTTTAAAAAGTGAAGAAAAATGAACAAAACCTAAGGGATATGTGGGACACTATCAAGAGGAATAATGTATGGATTATGAAAGCTCTAGAAGGAGAAGAAACGACCCAGAAAGAATTTTTGAAGAAATAATGGCAGAAAGCTTCCCAAATATGATGAAAGATGTGAATATTCATATCCGAGAAGCTCAGCAAACTCAAAATAGGATAAATCCTGAAAGAACCACAAAAAATATCATAATCAAATTCTTTAAAACCAAGGACAAAGGGAAAATTTTGAGAGTAACACTATGGAAACGAAGTATCGCATACGCGGGGTCTTCAATAAGATTAAGTGCCAATTTCTCTTCAGAAACTATGCAGGCAAGAAGGTAGTGGAATGACATATTTAAAGTGCTGAAAGAAAAGACGTGTCAGCCAAGAATATTATACTCAGCAAAACTGTCATTCAAAATGAGGGTGAAATTAAGACATCCCCTGTGTCCTAGTTATCTAATGCTGCTGTAACAGAAATGGCACAAGGAGATGGCTTTAACAGAAGTTTATTCTCTCACGGTTTAGGAGGCTAAAAGTCCAAATTCAGGGTGCCAACTCCAGGGGAGGGCTTTCTGTCTCTGTTGGCTCTGGGGGAAGGCATTGTCGTTAACCTTCCCCTGGCCTAGGAGCTTCTTAGCACAGGGACCCTGGGTCCAAAAGATGTGCTACACTCTTGGTGCTGTATTCTTGGTAGCATGAGGTCCCCTGTCTCTGCACGTTTCTGTCTTTTGGATCTCAAAAGAAATTGACTGAAGATGCAACCTAATCTTGTAGGTTGAGTCCTGCCTTAGTAACATAACTGCCTCTAATCCTGCCTCACTAACATCGTAGAGGTAGGATTTACAATGCATAGGGAAATCACATTGGATGACAAAATGGTGATCAATCACAATACTAGGAATCATGGCCTAGCCAAGTTGACACACATTTTGGGGGGACACAATTCAACCCTTAACATTCCACCCTCTAAAAAAAACTCTAGCCCCCCCAAATTCAAGTCCTTACCACATGTAAAACACATTCACCCCATCATATCACAGAAAGAGTCTTAAATCAACTCCAAGTCCAAAATCCAAAAATTCCTCTTCATCTGTGAAATCTAGAATACAAGTTATCTGCTTCCAAAGTACAATGGTGCAACAGGCAGGCACAAGCTAGACATTTCCATTACAAATGGGAGGAATTGAGGAAAAAAAGAGAGAGCAGGCACCAAACAAGTGAGCAGAATACATTAGCTCTCAAGGCTTGAAAATAATCCTGGGTTCTCTGAGACCATTTAGATAATGGCCCTGCTGTTAAGACTCTGGGTGTTAACCACACTCTGGGCATTCTGGGTGGAGGCCTTTTGGACCTGGGGTTCAGCTCCACCTTAAAGGCCCACTGGAATGGCAATTCTGCTCCCTTTGGGAAGCCCCATTCTGCTAGTCCATCTGAGTGGCAACCCTCAGCCCCAGCAGGTATTGTTCTTCTACCCCTTGGACATGGTAGCCTGGCCCCCTCAGCTTTGGGCTGCAAATCTGGCCTTATCCCACTGGCACTCGTGAAAGGCAGCCCCGCGCTCTGGAACCGATTTGGTGAAGATCTGACTCTTTGAAACCTAAGAGGTTGTGGCCCTGTTCTTTGAAACCCTGGAGACCATGGCTCTATTCTTTGAGACCTCAGAGGTCATGGCCCTACCCTTTGAGAATGAGGCAGCTCTACTTCCTGTTTTCCTTGTCTCTTCAGCTTCTGCTTCCTGGTTTCCTGGCTGCTTAGCCCCTCAGGCCCTTGGGCTGGCCTGGTGTCTGCCCTGCTCCAGCCAGTGTTCCAAAGCTCTTTAGCTCTATTGATAAATGCCTGGAGGCACCCCACTCCGCCAGTAAACGTTGACTGGAAGGCACTCAGCTCCCTTGTTCTGTGGGTCACCAAGCCCAGTTAGCCCCCAAAGGCACTCCACTCCGCCAGGAAGCCAGGAAGCCTCCTGCACAAAGACACTCAGCTCTCTCACTCCGTGGGTTGGCTCCAACACTGTCTCACACTGGTCTCCTGGTTCTGCTGCTGTTGTTTCTCTGCCACTGCTCCATCTACACTGTCTCCAGTGTTATATCTCTCCTCGCCTCTGAGCCCTCACAAGAATTGCCTTTGGTGTCCATAATTTCATCAACAGTCTCTTCAAAGCAATCTAGTCCTTTACTATTATGCATTTTAAAACTCTTCCAGCCTCTATCCATTCACAGTTTCAAAACTGTTTCCACATTGTAGGTATCTGTTAGAGCAGCACACTACTCTTCTGATACCATATTCTGTCTTAATTATCCAGTGCTGTTATAACAGAAATACCACAAGTGGATGGCCTTAACCGAAATTTATTCTCTCACAGTCTAGGAGGCTAGAAGTCTGAATTCAGGGTGCTAGCTCCAGAGGAAGACTTCCACTGTCTGTTGGTTCTGAGGAAAGGTCCTTGTCATGAATCTTCCCCTGGTCTAGGAGCTTCTCAGTGCAGGGACCACAGTCCAAAGGATGCACTCCTCTCCTGGTTCTTCATTCTTGGTGGCATGAGGCACCTCTGTCTCTCTGCTTGCTTTTCTCTTTTGTATCTCAAAAGAGATTGACTGAAGGTACAAACTAGTCTTGTATATTGAGTCCTGGGCTTGTTACCATAACTGCCTCTAGTCCTGCCTCATTAACATCCTAGAGATAGGATTTACAACACACAGGAAAATCACATCAGGTGACAAAATGGTGGGCAATCACACAATACAGGGCATCATGGCCTAGCCAAGTTGACACACATTTTTGGGGGACACAATTCAATCTGTAACACCCAAGTAAACAAAAACTAAAGGAATTTGTTACTACTACGGTGGCTCTACAAGAAATACTAAAGGGAGTCTTCCAGAAGGACAAATAACCACACTAGGCGGTAATCTGAGGTGACATATATAGGGGAAATACTTTGTTAAAGGGAAAGTCTTGATAGTAAAAAGATTAGATTTAAGATATTCCTGGTTGGTAAATACAACAGATACGTCCTTCATGTTTTACAATGACAAAATACAGGAAAAAGGGAAAATAAAAACTATATACATATTGTCTTAGTCATCTGGTGCTGCTATACCAGAAATACCACAAGTCGTTGGCTTTAACAAAGAGAAATTTATTTTCTCACTGTCTAGTAGGCTAGAAGTCCAAATTAAAGGTGTCAGGTTCAAGGGAACGTTTTCTCTCTCTGTCAGCTCTGGAGAAAGGTCCTTGTCATCAATCTTCCCTTGGAATAGGAGCTTCTCTGCGCAGGAACCCCAGGTCCAAAGAATGCACCCTGCTCCTGGCACTGCTTTCTTGGTGGTATGAGGTCCCCATGTCTCTCTGCTCGCTTTTCTCTTTTATATCTCAAAAGAGACTGGCTTAAGACACTATCTAATCTTGTAGATCTCATTAGTATAACTGCCACTAATCCATCTCATTACATCATAGTGGTAGGATTTACAACACATAGGGAAATCACATCAGATGACAAAATGGTAGGTGATCATACAATACTGGGAATAGTGACCTAGCCGAGTTGCAGATATTTTGGGGGCATACTATTCAATCCATGACACATATAATAATAAAACAAATTTAAATTTGTTACAAGGAAACCTAGATGTGAAGATATAATTGATAACATAAATGGGGGAGGGAGGTTGATGTAGGTGTAGAGTTTTGTATGTTAATGAAGTTAAGTTAGTATCAGTATAAACAAGGTTCTTATAAATGTAAGTTGTTACATATAATCCTCATGGTATCCACAAAGAAAGTAAATAAAAAATTATACACACACACACAAAAAGGAAATAAAATGGCTCAGCACGTACAAAAAGAGACAGAGAGACATGCACAGAGAGAGAGAAAAAACTATACAGAAAAAGAAACCAGCACGTGAGGAAAAGAGGAACAAAGATGCCTAAGTCACACACATGAAAAAAAGTATAACAAAATGGTTGAAGTAAATCCTCTTTTATTGGTAGTTACCCTGCGTATAAATAGATTAAATGTTTCAGTCATGAGGCAGAGAGTGGCATAATGGATAAAAAACACGACCCATCTATATGTTGTCTACAAGAGATACACTTTAGGCACAAAGGAATAAATAGGTTAAAAGTGAAAGAATGGAGAAAAAAGACATTCCAACCAAACATTAATCAAAAGAGAACAGGTGTGGCAATTTTAATATCAGACAAGTTAGACTTCAAGTCAAAATCTTGTAGAAGAGACAATGAAGGACACTGTATAATGATATAAGGGCTAATTCATCAAGAAGACATAATGATTATAAATATTGATGCACCTAACATCAGAGATCCAAAATTTATAAAACAAGTTGGCCTTCTCATTAATCTTCCCCTGATCTAGGAGCTTCTCCACACAGGAACCCCGGATCCAAAGGACACCCTCTGCTCCTGGCACTGCTTTCTTGGTGGTATGAGGTTCCCCTGTCTCCCTGCTTGCTTCTCTCTTTTACATCTCAAGAAATTGCCTCAAGACACAATCCAATCTTGTAGGTTGAGTCCTGCCTCACTAACACAACTGCGGCCCATCCTCCCTCATTAACATCATAGAGGCAGGATTTACAACATACAGGAAAATCACACAGTACTGGGAACCATGGTCCAGCCTAACTAACTGGTACACACATTTTTGGGGGGACATAATTCAGTCCATGACAGCAAGTATTAAAAAGATTGAAATCATACAGAGTATCTTTTCTGAACACAAAGGAATGAAACTATACATTAATAACAGAAGGAAAACTGGAAAAAATACAATTATGTGGAAACTAATTGACATACTACTCAACAACCAATCAAAAAAACTGTTACTGTTGAGTCAATTCCTACTCATAGCGACCCTATAGGACAGAGTAGAACTGCCCCATACGGTTTCCAAAGAGCTCCTGGTGGATTTGAACTGCTGCCCTTTTGGTTAGCAGCTGAGCTCTTAACCACTATGCCACCAGGGTTTCCAGCCACACAAATAGGTCATAGAAAAAAATCAAGAGAAAATTAAAACAAAACCTTAGAGTTGAATGAGAATGAAAGCACAACATACCAAAACCTGTGGGATGCTGTGAAAGCATTGCTTGGAGGGCCATTTTTAGAAAAAGCAAGAGCAAACCAAGCCCAAAGCTACCAGAAGATAGAAAATAATAAAGATAAGAGCAGAAATAAATGTAGAGGATAGAAAAACAATAGAATCAACCATACCAGCAGTTGGTTCTTTGAAAAGATAAAATTTACAAGCCATTGGCTAGACTGACAGAGATAAGACACATATATCTAAAATTAGAAATGAAAGTGGGAATATTACAACTGATCCTACAGAAATAAAAAGAATTTTAAGGGAATACTATAAACAATTGCATGCTAACAAATGAGATAACTTAGAAGAAATGGACAAATTCCTTGAAACTCATAAATTCCATATGCTGACTCTAGAAGAAATAATGGATCTCAACAGACCCATGACAGATTGAATCAGTAATCAGAACTTTCTGCAGAAGAGAGATGACTTCTTGGGGGAATTCTAGCAAACGTTTATAGAAGTGACTCCAATCCTGTAAATAAACTTTTCCAAAGTAATCGAAGAAGAGGGAACACTAACTCATTCTATGAGGCGAGCATTATTCTGATACCAAAACCAGACAAAGACACCACAAGAAATCTACAGATCAATATCACTAATGAATGTAGATGCAAAAATGTGCAACAAAATACTAGCAAACTAAATCCAAAAACATATTAAAATACCATGACCAAGTGAGCTTTATCCCAGGAATGAACGGCTTGGTGAACATTAGAAAATCAATCGGTATAATACATCAACTTAATAGAACTAAGGAAGGGAACCACATGGCCATCTGAATTGATGTAGAAAAGGCATTTAACATAAATCAACACTATTTCATGATAAAAACATTCAACAAGATAGGATTGTTAAGGAAATTCATCAAAATGATAAACTCTATGAAAAACCTATAGATAACATCATAGTCCATGAGGAAAGATGGAGAATATTCCCATTAAAATCAGGAACGTGACAGGGATACCCACTCTCACCACTACTACTCAGTTATCATTCTCAAACTCCTGAATTCCAGAGTATTTAGGAAAGAAAAATAAAAGTATTCAAATCAGAGAGGAGGAAGTAAAACCATCCCTTTTCACAGATGACAGGGTTCTATACATAGGACACCCCAAAGAATCCACAAGAAAGCTATTGGAACTAATAAGTGAATTCAGTAAAGTGGCGGTTTACAAGGCCAACACAAAAATCAGTATGGTTTTTAGACATTAGCAATGTATAATGTGGTAGTTTATCATACCAGCATTTGTTTTTTTCTTGGCTTATTGTTCGGCCTATTTTCCTTTGTAAAAGACTTGAGTTTTTGCCTGGAGGCACAGTAGGTTTTTTTGTTTTTTGTTTTTAAATATTTAAATTTTCATAGTTTTAGAAGGTTATGCCTTACAGTTAATTCTTCTGGGTCAGTTTTTCCAAGTACATCAGGGGCCAACTCAATGTATATACTTAGGTAGCCTTGTGTTTCAGGGAAGTTTTCTTGAATTGTACTATTAAATATTAGCTCTCGTCTGTTTCCTTTCCTTCTTCAGGGGCTCAAATTATATGAATGTTGGATCTTCCTTGTCTAATATTGCTTTCTTTCTGATTCTTTTATCATTTTTTTGGTTAATATTCTTTTTTAATTTTTGAGCAGTTTTTATTTCTTTCCTCTATGCTTCTTATTGTGTATTCAATTATTTATAGTTTTTCTTTGAAACCTTATAATTAATCTTTTTTTCTGAGAGTTTTTATTTCATTTTGCTTCAGTTTCTTTTTTGAATTCAGGAGATTCTTATTTCACATCTTTCTGTTTGTCTATTTCTAAGTTTTTGATATGGCAATTTATCATATCTGCCTTTGCTTTTTTACTTGGCTTATCACTCTGCCTCCTACAATCTCTGCCTCCATCACCACATGACCATCTTCCCTCTGTGTCTCTTCTCCTCTTTTATAAGGACACCACTTATATTGAATTAGGACCTACCCTACTCTGATATGACCTCATGCTAACTTAACTGATAACATCTTGAAAGACCCTATTTCTAAACAAGGTTATACTCACAGGTAGTGGGGATTAGGACTTTAACATACATTTTAGGAGACACAATTCAAAGGAAAGTGTTTTAACTTGATTTAATTGACTGTCATGGGATAAGACTGAAGTTTTTGGTTACTGATATTTTCGTATCAGAGACTGACCCAAGATATGGTATTGTAGAAAGAGGCCCAGGTTCCTATATGTGAACTTAATCAAGTTAACCTCTACAACATCGTGGTTTTCTATCTGCAGAAAATTCATAACTCACTGGGTTTAAATTAGTTGAAAGTTATGTGTGAAATACATAATCATGTTTAGTGCCAAGTGTTTGATGTTTTAAAAGTATAAAAGCTATTTTATGAAGAGTAGTCTTGTGTCAGTGTATTGAGTAGTTTGGAAAGGAGCTGGTAGTTCAGTGTTTTTCAAAATATGGTTCTCTGATCAACTGTGTCAGAATCAATTTAACAATTACATTGTTAAAAATGTGTGTTCCTAAGCCCAATCCCAAATCTAATGAATCTGAATATTGGAATGGGTCCTGGAGATCAATATTTTAACACCTTCTCAGGTGATTCTTATGCATATTTAGGTTTGAGAATAACTCTGACTGGTCAGCCCTAAGTAAATGTTCTTTTTTGCTGTTCTTGTTGTTATTTTTATTATATAGAGATAGGTTTGTTTGTTTGTTTTTATATAGAGAAGTCCTAACCCTACCTGGGGAGAGGTCATCAAAAACTTCTTTTGTACTGAGTTTGGATAAACCAATAGGCTTTGAATGAATGCGTAGGCTTTAGCTAGGTAAAGAAAATAGGAAAATTTTCCAGTTAGAATATGTGCAAAGGCAAACAGGTATGGGAAACCATGGCTTTAGAGGGGAACTATAATTAGTTCAGGATATAATCATAATAAAATTGTGACTAGAGAGTAGAAAGAATTGATACTGGCTGTTATATTGAAGAAGAGGGAAAGGCAATTTGAAGCTTTGGTTTTAAGTAAGAGTGATATAAGATTAGTATTTTATAGGTTGCTCTGGACTAGATGGAGTAAAAAAGAGGCTTCTGAGATAATCCAAGAGAAAAATTATGAAAGCATGCAGTAACACTTTGATGATGAAGTTGGGAGAGGAATAGGTAAAGATATAGAATTGACAGGGCTTGTGGACTAATACATTGTTGAGAGTCTGCATGTGAGCATAGACACAAATCAGTGATGACTTCCAAATTTCTTTCAAGCGTAATTGGATTGGATGGGGCTGCCATTCACCTAGATAAGGAATAGAAAAAGCAAAACAGATATGTAGGGAGAAAGATGCTTCTGGTTCTATGAGAATTCTCAGTATAAAATATAGATTCAAAAATTGGAATATGGGACTGGTTTTAAGGAAATACCACCACCAATCTGCCAGTTTGTCGTACTGTGGTGGCTTGCATGTTGCTATGATGCTAGAAGCAATGCTGTAGGTATTTCAAATACCAGCAGGGTCACCCACAGTGGACAGGTTTCAGCAGAGCTTCTAGACTAAAACAGACTAGGAGGAAAGGTCTTGTGATCTACTTTTGAAAATTAGCCAGTGAAAACCATATAGATCACAACAGAATATCGTCTGATATAATGCTGGAAGATGAAGCCCCATAGGTTGGAAGGCACTCAAAATACACAATAGCAGCCACAATGGACTCAAGCACACCAACGATTGTGAAGATGACACAGGACCTGGCAATGTTTCATTCTGTTGTACAGAAAAAGGGAAGAATCCTTAATTAGAGAGGGAGGTCTGGAAGCCATCAGCTTCTACCAAAAAAACAAAAAAAACCCCAAACCTGTTGCTATCAAGTCGATTCCGACTCATAAGGACCCTATAGGACAGAGTAGAACTGCCCCACAGGGTTTGCAAGGAACAGCTGGTGGATTCAAACTGCCTGCATTTTGGAAACCCTGGTGGCATAGTGGTTAAGTGCTATGGCTGCTAACCAAAGGGTTGGCAGTTCAAATCTGCCAGGTGCTCCTTGGAAACTCTATGGGGCAATTCTACTCTGTCTTATAGGGTCGCTATGAGTCGGAATCGACCTGACTGCACTGGGTTTGGTTTTTTTTTTTTTTAACCTTTTGGCTACCAGCTGAGCTCTTAACCACTGCGCCACCAGCTTATAGTGGTTGATTAAGCTGTGGATGTGCATGAAATTTATCAGGGGTCTTAGAGAAGTAATCTGAGAATGGAATCGTGAAAAGCAGGAGCCTGAGAAGAAACTGCAAGAGAGTATTGGAAAGCTGAAGAAAGACAAACTCCAGTGAGTTTGATTGAGAATGTTATCAACTATGTAAAATGCCACATAAAGGACATTTAATTTAAAGACTACTATAAAAATTTTTTTTTTTTTATCTCAGTCATCTAGTGCTGCTGTGACAGAAATACCACAAGTGGATGGCTTTAAGAAAGAGAAATTTATTTTCTCACAGTCTAGTAGGCTACGAGTCCAAATTCAGGGTGTCAGCTCCAGGGGAAGGCTTTCTCTCTCTGTTGGCTCTGGAGAAAGGTCCTCATCATCAGTCTTCCCTTGGTCTGGGAGCATCTCAGCCCAGGAACCTCAGGTCTAAAGGACGGGGTCTGCTCCTGGCACTGCTTTCTTGGTGGTATGAGGTCCCCAACTCTCTGCATGCTTCCCTTTCCTTTTATCTCTCGAGAGACAGAAGGTGGTGCAGGCCACACCACAGGGAAACTCCCTTTACATCGGGTCAGGGATGAGACCTGGGTAAGGGTGGTGAAACAATCTCACCCCAATCCTCTTTAACATAAGATTACAATCACAAAGTGGAGGACAACCACAGAATACTGGGAACCATGGCCCAACCAAGTTGATACACACATTTTGGGGGGGACATAATTCAACCCATGACAACTACCAATTGTCTATGTCATTGCATTTGGCCAGAGAAGCTTCAGTATTAGGTAGTAGAGGAAGAAGTAAGATTTCAGTTGCTTTATAGTTGATTGAAAGATGAGTAAGTACAGGCCATAAATGTAGACTGCACGTAAGATTAAGAAGGGGGAAAAAATCCGAATAAATACATCTTATGGACTGGCTATGGAAAAAGAAAAATATCTCATAGGGAATTGGTTGTACTTGACACTAAGCCCTTCAGTGACAAAAGTGTCTTCCTCTTTCTGTCTACAGTGCTGAAGCACAAGATCTAGCACCCTGAAGTTTCTTAGTAGACCTCAACTAGATTGGACATATGTGGGTGGATGGATGGATGGATGGATGGATGGATGGATGGATGGATGGATGGATGGATGGATGGATGGATGGATGGATGGATGGATGGATGGATGGATGGATGGATGGATGGATGGATGGTTGGATGGATGGATGATGAGTGGATGAGTGAATTGATGGATGCATGTGGATGGATAAATGAACAGATATATAGTTGGGTGGATGGATGTGGATCGATGGGTGGGTGGGTGGGTGAATAGATGGATGGGTAGGTGGGTGGATGGATGGATGGGTGGGTAGGTGGATGGATGAGTGGGTGGGTGGGTGGATGGATCAGTGGGTGAATGGGTAGATGGAATATTGGATGTCCAGGCCAAGATTTTTTAGGGTTTTTTTGTGTGTTTGTTTTAATTTCAGGTGGAATTAAAAGGGAATAAAAAAGAACCATGTTAAAACATCGCTACATACCAAAAATAATATTTTAAAATTTCAAATAGCCTATAATTTGCTGGCAATCCTCTCTTAATTTGCTTTCTCTTCCTTTCCCCACGACCTGAGACAAATACTTAATCTAAATATGTTAGCACCTTATAGAGCTTGGAGGTAAATTAAGACTTTAACATTTGAATGTTGATACTAACATAACAGGAATATAAGGCCTTACTGGGGGTGTATTTCACGCTGCTAAAAGCCTTTGTGCAGACTGACAGAGATTCTGTTTCAAAGGCCTCTTGTGCTGTGGAGCCAGCCTCCTAGCAGTGGGGTGCTTGTGTCATGGCTCCAGGAGTCAGGCCAGGTGGCTCTTTGCCAAATGGTTTCTGAAAATGGGTAATATTAATAAATATTTAATGTCACTCCTTTTTATGCAGCTGCAAGATTAGTGCTATTCTCTCCACGAAGGTCTGATATTTTCGTGCCATTTTCCTTGATTGTTCTCAGGAAACTTTCTAATCTATTTCTTGCTCTTCCTTGCCTTTCTCTGCACTGATGCTTTCCCAGTGCGTTTCACTTCAGAAACTCTGATTTAGTATCCATTTTCCAGTTCCCAGTGCTTTTGACTCGAACTAATAAAATTTACAGCAGTTGCTCTCACCGGATTATATTTTAAAGGGTAAAATATAAAAAGAAAAGAGAGAAAGCTGCTTTTTATGGCAGAGAGGAGTAAGTGGTAGAGGAATGGAACATTCAGCTATTTATATCTGACTGTTCATTTAGCCCCTTTGCTTGACCACATGTTGGTAAAAGTTTTGGTTATACTTGATTTGAACAAGTTTTTGGATCCTGCATGCATTTAATGAGACATGTATTAAATACTAAGCAAAGAGGCTGGTGCATAATAAGCAATTCATTCATGTGGTTATTCTTCAGGAAATATTTGATGAATGACCTATGGATCCAGCTTTGTTTAAGACACTGAAAATATGAAAATAAATAAGATGTAGTATTTCCTGCCCTCAACGGTTTCATAAGATAGTAAGGAGAAAACCAGGCATGTAATCCAAGAAAATTAATAGGTGGGATAGCAAAGTTATACATATTATCCCATTATAACATTTCCTTGTACTTATTTGTTATAGGGACAAAAGAGGGGAGCTTTGTAGGAGAATGTGGGAGGAGTCAGAAAGGTTCTACAGGAGAAGTGGTATTTGGGTTGAATTTTAGGTGGTGAGTAGAAGTTCACCAGGTAGAGATGGAAAGGAGGAACATTCAAGACAGAAAGATGACCAGAGAGGAATGAGAAGAGTCAGAATTGCTCAGGACGATGCAGGTGTTTAGATGGGGCTGCAGCCCAGGGTACTGGTGGGGATGGGTAGCTGGGGTACAAGGTCAGAAATGAGACAGTGGCTAGATCGTGAAGGGCTTTATGGTCTATTCTACGGGGGTAAGTATTGTGTTGTAAGCCTCGGTGAACTGGAGGATGTTAAACAGGCATGTTACATAATCAGATTTATATTATAGAAGGACATTTTGGAGGGTGGACTAGGTTGGGCAGGTCTGTGTGGCCCCATATCCCTTCACCCCTGGAAAGCCATCGCTGTGGGTGCAGTCTATGTGGCTTTGACTCATCCGACACGGATGGCTTTTGTGTCAGGTGTGTACTTCACACCTTGTGCCCTCTGTTCCAGATGTTCTCCAGTGCCATTGGCCCCAGCTAGGGCCTGCCCAGCCGTGTAGCTCAGTAAGTAGGGAGGGATTTAACAGCCTCAGGGGCTACTGCTCAACAGTGGGAAATGGGACCCAGTGAATCAAGGTTTCTTCTGGTTAAATCTCAGTGCCCAGTGTTGAAAGGTGACCCACGTGTGTCAGAGCAGAACTGTGTTCCATACGGTTTTCAGTGGTTAATTTTTTGGAAGTAGATTGCCAGGCCTTTCTTCCAAGGCACCTCTGGATGGGTTCAACTGTCCAACCTTTTGGGTATCAGAAGAGTGTTAACTGCACCACACAGAGACTCCCCTCCTCCCTTAGGTACCTCCCAAATAAACTCCTTGCTCACAGGTTCTAGTCTCAAGCTCTGTTTTAGGGCCAGGCTCTGTTTTAGGCCCAGGTTGGGACAGCAGGTACCAGTGAGGAAGCTATTCCAGTTGTCCAGGTGAAAATGCTAAAAGACCAAAGCAAAACACTGACTGCCAGGATACCAAGTTGGGGCAAGAGTTAAGAGGGTTGTAGGAACAGAATGGAAGGCTCTTGAGAGCCAATGAAATGTGAAGGGTAGAGAGGAATAAGGAACTGCTGGTATCTCCTGGATTGCTGACTTGGGTGGTGGTGTCATTAACCAAGCTGAGAAACATAGATGTCAGAGTGGGATGCATGTGATAGTGGGGAGATAGTGGGTTCCATTTCTGACATGAAGACTTTAAGGTGCCTGTAGGAAATGCAGGAGGAGATGGTGAGTGGGAAATTAGACGCAAGAGTGTGGAGCTCAGGAGAGAGGTCTGGATCTGTCAGCCTTGTTGACTCATACAAGAAAGAGAGGGTGCCTACATTTATTACCTGTTTTCGGTGAAACACAGCTCTTTTTCCAGGCTTTCAGGAAGAGGAGGGGTGGTAAGGCTGAGAGTGCTGTGAGAGTGCTCCTTATTTCCTGCACCCCTCTATTTAATTTCCCATCAGCTCTTTTTTTTTTTTTTTTATGAGAGCATTCATTCATTAACAGTTGTATTTCTGTTGCTGTTAGGTGCTATCACAAGGTTGTGTCATCTGCATATTGCTGGCTGTAAATGGGTCCTCCTCCAATCCTGATGTCACATTCTTCTTCATATAGTCCAGCTTCTCGGATTAATTGCTCAGCATGCAGATTGAATAAACATGGTGAAAGGATACAACCCTGATGTACACCTTTCTTGATTTTAAGCTGTGAAGTGTCGCTTGTTCTGTTGGAACAACTCCCTCTTGCTCTACATACAGGTTCCGCATGAGCACAATTAAGTGTTCCCATTCTCCGAAATGTTATCTGTAATTTGTTATGATCCATATAGTCGAATGTCTTTGTAGTCAATAAAACACAGGTAAGCATCTTTCTGGCAATCTCTGCTTTCAGCCAAGATCCATCTGACATCAGCAACGATATCCTTCATTCTACATCCTCTTCTGAATCTGGCCTGCATTTTTGGCAGCTCCCTGTTGATGTATGACTGTAGTCTTTTAAAAATTATATTCAGCAAGATTTTGGTTGTATGTGATATTAATGGTATTGTTCAATAATTTCCACATATTGCATCACCTATCTTTGGAATGGGCAGAAATATGGATCTCTTCTAATCGGAAGTCTAGGTACTGTCTTCCAAATTTCTTGACATAGATGAGTGAGCACTTTCAGCATTGCACATGTTTGTTGAAGCATTTCAATTGATATTTTGTCAATTCCTGGAGCCTTGTTTTTTACCAATGCCTTCAACACTTGAAGCACTTACTGATGAAGATCAAAGACTACAGCCTTCAACCCAAGGAAAACAAAAATTCTCATAATTGGACCAATAAGTGACATCATGATAATGGTATCATGGTATCGGAAACCCTGGAGGTATAGTAGTTAAGAGCTATGGCTGCTAACCGGAAGGTTAGCAGTTCAAATCCACCAGGCTTCCCTTGGAAACCTTATGTGGCAGCTCTACTCTGTTGTGTAGGTCACTATGAGTCTGTTTTTTATCATGGTATCAGAGGAAATATTGAAGCTGTCCAGAATTTTATTTTACTTGGATCAACAATCAACAACTGTGGAAGCAGCAGTCAAGAAATCAAATGACGTCTTGCACTGGGCAAATCTGCTGCAAAAGACCTCTTTAAAGTGTTGAAGAGCAAAGATGTCACTTTGATGAATAAGGTGCACTGGACAAAAGCCATGGTATTTTCAATCACCTGGTATGCATGCGAAAGCTGGACAATGAATAAGGAAGACCCCAAAAGAAATGACTCATTTGAATTATAGTGTTCACGAAAAACAGTGAATATACCATGGACTGCCAGAAGTATGAACAAGTCTATCTTTGAGGAAGTACAGCCAAAATGCTCCTTAGAAGGGAGGATGGTAAAACTTAGTCTCACTTACTTTGGACATGCTTCAGGAGGGACCAGTCCCTGGAGAAGGACATCCTGCTTTGTAAAGTAGAGATAAAGTGAGGGAAAAAGAGGAAGGCCTTCAGTGAGATGGACTGACACAGTGGCTATAACAATGGACTCGAACATACCTACTGTTGTGGAGATGACACAGGACTGAGCAGTGTTTCATTCTGATATACTTGGGGTCACTGTTAGTTGGAACTGACTCAATGGCACCTAACAACAACAACATGTGCTGTCAAGTTGGTTCTGACTCATGACAACCTTATGTATAACAACAAAACTTTGCCTGGTCCTGTGCCATCACCATGATCATTGGTATGTTTGATTCCATCGTCGTGGTTATTGTGTCAGTCTGTCTTATGGAGGGCTTCCCTTGTTTTCACTGACCCTCTACTTTACCAAATGTGATGTCCTTCACCAGTGATTGGCCTTTCCTAATGATTGCATCCAAAGTAAGCAAGATGAAGTTTCACCATCCTCACTTCTAAGGTGCATTCTGGTTGTATTACCATAGTTATTAGTGCATTTAATTTTGTCTCCCTAAAAAAAGAGGGTTAAAGATAGAGACAAAAGCCCCTTTCATTTCAGGGTAGAACATGAAGGAGGAATAGGAAGATAAGCATATTTGCAGGCTGGGAGTTTGGATTTTATCCCAACTGCAGTAGGAAGCCATTGGAAGATGTACCATTCAAGGAGGGTATGTGCTGGGGAACTTAAGGGACCTGTCTATAATTTGGGGAAAGTTTATTGTCTCTGTCAATGCACCCATGTTCTTATTCTCACCCTTGTTCTTCTTTTTGACTGGGTAACTTCTACTCATCCTTCAAGTTTCATCTTAGGCTGATTAATTCTTTAATTCATGGCCAATAAGAGGACTCCCCTTAATTCCCAGTCAGGGCCAAGTGGTCCTCTTGTGATCTCCTAGCCACCCGATGTATATTTTTATCATAGCACTTAGCATAGGACTGTGCAGTGAACTATTTTCATGACTGACTCTTCAAATACTCTGTAAATTCCTTGAGGATAGGGACCAAGGCAGGCTGATTTCATCTTTGTATCCTCGGTGTCTCTGACAGATATCAGGCACTAAATCACCATTAAGGGAACATAAGGCATGGATAGTGGAAGAGACGCTTGAGGAGACTTAGTGGTGTAGCTTTGTAGTCAAGATGAAATACTGTAGTTCGCTCTTGGAAAATATACTGGTGGTGTCTGTCTCTTCATAGGATTACAGTTCATGCATATGTGCAAATGGAATTATGGTCAAATAATCAAATGTCCTTTCTTAAAAGCTATTAGGTAAAACCCCCTCAATTTAGGATGCTAGTACGGTATTTGGCATTCACCTTCTAGGGTCAATTTATAATCAGTTGTCTGCTGTGGAGACATAACATTGTAGGGAATATGTGTGAGGAGAATCTCTTACTCTTTTAAAAGGGAAAGCTAGTCATCAGAAAGCCAAATGACAAGGTTAGCAGGGTTGCCTGGGGCTTATAGGCTAAAATGGAAGCCTTTTAACATCTGGGGTTCATTTTTAGTGGTGTTATGGATTGAATTATGTTTCCCCAAAATACATGTTGGAAGTCCTGACCTCTGTACCTGTGTTTATAATCTCATTTGGGAATGGGATTATGTTAATGAGGCAGTATTAGTGTGGGAGGTGTCTTAAATCAATCTCTTTTGAGATATAAAAGAGATTAAACAAGCAAGCGAGCAAGCAGAGATGGGGGAGGATAAATGTGACACCACCACCAAGGAACCAAGGAACAAGGACCTTCCCCCAGAGCCTAGAGCTGGTGCCCTTAATTCGGACTTCTAGCCTTGAAAACTGTGAGAAAACAAATTTCTGTTTGTTAAAGCCACCCACTTGTGGTATTTCTGTTATAGCAGCACTAGATATCTAAGACAGGCTATAAAGTACAGTCGTTTTAAGAGCGAAAGCCTGCATTTAGTTACCTCAAATACTGATGTACTTGACTTCCTTCGAACTCATCCGTAGATGAGGAGCACATTGAAAAGATAAGCATTTAAACCACAGAGGGACTTACAGACCCTGATGGAGAATGCTAAAGATGTGTACTCTTGAGTGAGAGGAAGGAGATATATTTTATTCAGTACAAGCAAAAGTGCCTCCACTAGTTTTTGCAATTATTGAGATATTTGGAAAAAATAGAAAAATATATTGAAGGTCCACATCAGTGACATTCAAGCAATTTCCAAACATTAAATGCAGTTTTCCTCACAGAAAATAGGAGGTCCTGCTGAGTGATGTGGGCAGTGTATCGTCCTCTCAACCCACTTGACCTGCTTGTTTACCTGAGGCATCCTGGATCTCCCTCTGTAGACTCTAGGGATGTGATGGCCCCTCCGGGAGCCTTCCCAGCCACTTAGGGGTTCTCTTCCCTAGTACCAGCTCTAAAATGTTGTTAGTTGGATGCAGTCAGGCCCCGATTCGTGGCAACCCCGTACACAATAAAATGAAGAGCTGCCTGGTCCTGCATTATCCCCGTGATCCAACCAATTGGACTGTTGTGGTCCAGAGGATTTTCACTGGCTGATTTTGGAAGTATATCACCAGGCCTTTCTTCGTAGTTCACCTTAGTCTGGAAAGCTCCGCTGAAACCTGTTCAGCATCAAGCAACATGCAAGCCTTCACCGACAGATGGGTGATGTGGCTATGCATGAGGTGCTCTGGCCAGCAGTTGATCCCCGGCGTACCACGTGGCGGGTGAGAATTCCACCACCAAACCACCATTGCCCCCGTGGCTCTAGAGTAGGTTGCAGTTTATCCAGCTTTTCTATTATTCTTACATTCTTTGGAACAAATCCAAGCACATGTTATAAGGATTTACTGCTAGAAACAATTTTAAATGTTAGGGAAGTTTGTAAATGCACTCAAGTGGCTGATGGTCTCCCTTTCGGTTTATGGCCAAATGCCTTTCTTCCTTAGCCACCGAGAAAGCACCGGTGCAAACAGAAAGAGGTGCCTCAGCTTCCCATAGCCACGTGCCTCCCCGTGGCCACGTGCGGTGCTCAGTTGTCTTTGCTCCTCTTGTTTGATCTTTGTATTAGTTTCCTGGAGCTGCCGTAACAAAGGACAGGCAGTCTCCGGTTATGAACATCTGGCTTGGACAACTCATGCTTGGCCTTTAATGTTATGTAAATCTGCCCTCACTTTGAAACAATTGAATCAACCTTTACTCGCAACAAAGTCTTTATCACAATCACCTTCACTTGCTGCACGCGCACCTTGTAAATCATTGAAAAGACTTCGAGCCTTTCCTTGCACTAAAGTGAGGCTAAATAAGAACAGTATGCGCTTGCTATTGACTTAGAAATTTGGCTTAAAGGCACAGTCAGGAACGGGTATCATAACACGAGGACTGCCTGTATCACCAAGTGAGTGGCTTAAAACAACAGAAATTTATTGTCTCCTAGTTCTGGAGGCAAGTAGTGTGAATTCAGGCTGTCTGCAGGAACATGTTCTCTCTGGAGACTTTAAGGGAACATGCTTCCTTGTCTCTTGGCTTCTGGTAGCCCTGGGCGTTCCTTTGCTTGCGGCTGCAGCGTAAGCCGTGGTCACATGACCGCCTTCCTGTTGTCTCTCTTTTCTCTTGTGCAGGATACCACTGTGATGGGATCAGGGCTCGTTCTACTCTGGCATGGCCTCACGTTAACTGATGACATCTTCGAAGATCCTATTTCCAAACAAGGTCACATTAACAGGTACAGGGGATTAGGACTTCAACATACCTTTTGGGAGATAACAGTCTTCTAAGGACATTTGGCACGTTTGGTCATCTTTCCTCATGAGACTTTTTCTGCAGTTGTCTTGCAGGCACTACTAGCCCTTTGCCATACTGCTTCTGGAAACTGTGTGTGGCTGTGCTCTTCTGCCTCCTGTTCCAGCACGGCTCTGGGCAGACACCAGTGCTTCCTATCACTAGTTCTGATTCAGGGTCTAGGTCCATGTACTAGTACACGAGAAGCTAGGAAAGCACCTGGGATTTTCCTTTTACATACGGCAGGCAGCCAGGTTCCAGGTAGCTGGGCAGTGCAAGTGGTTTAGCACTTGACTACTAGCTGAAAAGTTGTTGGTTCAAACCCACCCAGAAGCACTTTGGAAGACAGGCCTACTTTCAAAAGGTAACAGCCTTGGAAACCCTATGAAACAGGTTTACTCTGCACACAAGGGGTTGCCATGAGTCGGAATTAACTTGACAGCAACTAACAACAACAACAGGCGGGTTCTGCTTCTTATGGCGTGGAATTCCTAAAGCCTAAGAGGATCAGAATGAATAATGGTCCACATGAGGACTTGACGCAGTGAAATTTGTGTTATTGATATGACCTTGTTAGTTCCAGACTGGTCGTGTTTGGTGAAATTAAGGTTTTGCCACCTATCAGGTTATGGGATATACTTAAATCTCTAAATGTTTTTGTTTTTAAAGAAAGAAATAAACGAGCTAGGCATGAGAATCAGAAAAGAGCAATAAGGACAAAAATTGAAAAGTAGACAGCAAGCAGTGATAAAGGTAAAAGTATTTTATGATTAGTGAAAAGAGAAAATCAGAGAAGTAAAGAAACCCAAAAGCTGTTTCTCAGACAAAAGTAACTACAGATGCAAACTTCCAGAATATCTACTCCAAAAGAAAAAAGACAATGAAAATAAAAGTGAGAAAAGCCACATGACAACATGTTAGCAACCACCATCTCCTCGTGCGTGGGCAACCACAGAACTTCTTAACTAGTTTTCTAGCTACCACTCTGATTTGCTGTCTCAGTCTACACTCCATATATCAGAGTGATCTTTGAAATTTATAAATTGGATCATGTTGCTCCCCTCCATAAAGTCCTCCAATATCTTTCCATTGCCTTAGAATAAATCAACCTCCTTGTGATGGCCAGTGAGTCCTTTTGTGATCCCACTAGCACCTATGTCTTTGATCTCAATTATCGTGAGCTGGCTTCCTTTTTTTCCTACCCTTCCTTTTGCTCTTTAACTTACCAATCTTGAGCTGGCTTTTGCATCTTGGCATTTGCTATTCTACCAGCCTAGGAATGCTCAGGAAAGACCAATCACTAGAAAAGGACATCATCATTGGTAAAGCAGAGCGCCAGTGAAAACTAAGGAAAGGCCCGATGAGATGGATTGACACAATAGCCCAAACGATCCTACAATGGTGTAGGACTTGGCAATGTTTTGTTCTGTTGTACAAAAGGTCGCCATGAGTCTGAGTGGACTTGATGGTACCTAACAACAATAACAACAGGAATGCTCAGCCCCTAGGACTTCACTTGCCTGCTTACCATGATCTCAGCTCCTTCTCATCTCCTGAGAGATGCTCAGTCCAAAGCAACCATGCCTGCAAGTCTCTATCGCATCACCTCTTTTTGTTTTCTTTATATTGTTGTTTAAATTCTATTTTCTTGCTTCATTTATGGTTTTCCCCAACCAGAATTAAGCTCTATCAGGACAAGACTTTTCAGTCCTGTTCACAACTATATCTCCAGTAGCTAAAACAGCACCAGGTACACTGTTTAAGTCTTAAATGCTAAGTCCTTGCTGCAGACACCTAGTTATGAATTGAATCTATAAAGTCAAACACCCCCCAAAAAACTGTTGCTGTTGAGTTGATTCCGACTCATAGCAACAGGGTAGAACTATAGAACAGAGTAGACCTGCTCCATAGGGTTCCCAAAGAGTGGCTAATAGATTTGAACTGCCCACCTTTTAGTTAGCAGCTGTAGCTCTTAACCACTCCACCACCAGGGCTCAAACATACTCAGTAAATATTTGTTGACTGAAGGGATGAGTAAGTATAAAAGAGCTTTAAAAGACTATAAAACACAATAAATGCTAATAAATAGAAAAATCTTTATTAACTTGACAAAATAAGAAACTTGAATAGACCGATAATAAATAAATTCTTAAAATTTTCCCAAATTTGGGGATTAAATGATTTTACTGGTGAATTATTTCCAGCTTTCAGCTTTCAGGGACTAGATAATTCCCTGAAAACAGAAAACATTTTCTATAAATTATTCCAGAAAACAGAACATGGTTAAAGCTATTCAATATTTTTAATAAAGTTAGTACAACCTCAAAAGACAGCCCTTAATAGAAAATTGCAGACCAGCTTCACCTTTTAACATAAATGTGAAATTTTACATGAAGTACTGTCTTCATCATCTAGTGCTGCTATAACAGAAATACCACAAGTGGGTGGCTTAACAAAGAGAAATTTATTTCTTCACAGTAAAATTGGCTAAAAGTCTGAATTCAGGGTGTCAGCTCCTGGGAATCATGGCCCAGCCAAATTGATATACACATTTTTGGGTGACATAATTCAATCCATGACAAATAGCTAACTGAAATGTCAAACACTAGAAGTATTTCCTGTCAGCGTGCTCATCAATCTTCCCTCGGACTAGGAGGCTTCCTCGAGCAGGGACCCCAGGTCTAAATGACGAGCTCCGCTTCAGGCACTGCTTTCTTGGTGGTCTGAGGTCACCACTGTCTGCTAGCTTCCCTTTTCTTTTATCTCTTGAGAGATAAAAGGTAGTGCAGGCCACACTCCAGGGAAACTCCCTTTACATTGGATCAGGGATGTGACCTGGTAAGGCTGTTACAACCCCACCCCAATCTTCTTTAAAGTAAAATTACAATCACAAAATGGAGGACAACCACAGAATACTGGGAATCATGGCCTAAACAAGTTAATGCACACATTTTTGGGGGAACATAGTTCAATCCATGGCAAGTACTAGCAAAGTAAATTTAACAGTACAATTAAATAATTTACTATGATCATGTAGTATATAACTATATTAAAAATGTATTATATCAAATCAATAGCTCAAATAATGCAAAATTTATCTCATTAGATAATGAAGAGATATTTATGAAATTCAGTGCTGTTGTCCTACTGAAATAAAAAGAAAAATCCTTAAAACACTATGGATATGAAAATACACTTTTATCGTGGGGTAGAATATATAATAAACAATGACGTCTTTGTTACCTAGTGCTAAAAAAAAAACAAACCCATTGCCATCGAGTCAATTCTGACTCATATTGACCCTATCGACCCTATAGGATGGAGTAGAACTGCCCCACAGAGTTTCCAAGGAGCACCTGGTGAATTCGAACTGTCAACCTTTTGGTTAGCTGTCGTAGCTCTTAACCACTACACCACCAGGGTTTCCTGTCTAGTGGGGCTATAACAGAAATACCACAAGTGGATGGCTTTAACAAAGAGAAGTTTATTTCCTGACAGCAAAGTAGGCTATAAGTCCAAATTCAGGGCGTTAGCTCCAGGGGAAGGTTTTCTCTCTGTTGACCTTCTCATCAATCTTCCCCCCAGACTAGGAGCTTCTCTACTCATGTACCCAAGGCCCAAAGGACATGCTCTGCTCCAGGCACTGCTTCCTTGGTGGAATGAGGTCCCAAACTCTATGCTTCCTTCCCTTTCCTTTTATCTCTTGTAAGATAAAAGGTGGTGCAGGCCACACCCCAGGGAAACTCCCTTACATGGATCAAGGATGTGACCTTAGTAAGGACGTTACAATCCCACCCTAATCCTCTTTAACATAAAATTACAATCACAAAATGGAAGACAATCATGTAATACTGGGAATCATGGACCAGCCAAATTGATACACACATTTTTGGGGGACATAATTCAATTCATGACAAATAGCTAACTGAAATGTCAAACACTAGAAGTATTTCCTTTAAAATCATGGGGAAGCACCCAAGAATGGCTGCTACTACTATTATTGTTAACATCTGAATGTTCTGGGCAATGCAATTAGATATGAAATACAAATTAGAGGCAAAATTATTTAAAAGAAGAAAAATTTTGCAGCTAATATTGTTGTCTACCTAAAAACCACTAGATAATCAAATAAGAAGGAGTCAGTATCAACGGGTGCCAGCTGAATAATTCAAGACCTTTAAGTGTTTCTTTTTGGATCACTGGAAAGAAATTAATCACACAAGGCTGTGGAACTGAGTGGAAGAAAAAATGAAGAGAGATGGCACCTTGTATCTGAGCAAAGGCATCAAGGAGATTATGAGTTTAACAGTCTGTTATGTATTGAATTGTGTCCCTCAAAAATTTGCATTGATGTCCGGGCTTCTGTACATTTGAATGTGATCTTGTTTGAAATACGTTTGTTTTTATGTTAATGAGGTCATACCAGAGTAGGGTGGGTCCTAAACCTAATTACTTCTGAGTGATGAGAAAAGCAGAATAGATACCAAAAAAAACCCCAAACCAAACCCAGTGCCCTCGAGTCGATTCTGACTCATAACAACCCTACAGGACAGAGTAGAACTGCCCCATAGAGTTTCCAAGGAGCACCTGGCAGATTTGAACTGCAGACCCTTTGGTTAGCAGCTGTAGCACTTAACCACTATGCCACCAGGGTTTCCAGCAGAATAGATACAGACACATATACATGGGAAGGAGGAAGTCAGACAACAGAGACAGGTGCATCTACAAGCCCAGGAGTGCCAAGGATTGCTGGCAGTTACTAGAAGCTGAAATAGACAAGGAAAGACCTTCCTCTCAAGCCAGGCCCTGAATTTGGACTTCTAGCCTCCTGAACTGTAAGAAAATGAATTCCTGTTCTTTAAAGCCAAACATGTATATTTTATGGCTGTATCAGTCAACTGTTCGTATCAGTTAGCCAAAATTTATGTATTGTATTTCAGCAGGTTAAGTTCTCCACTGCTAGCCAAAATGTTGGTGGTTCGAGCCCACCAGTTGCTCCACGGGAGAAAAGCAGTCTGCTTCTGTAAAGATTACAGCCTTGGAAACCCTATGGGGGCAGTTCCACTGTGTTATATAGGGCCACTATGAGTCGGAATCGACTTGAAGCAGTGGGTATGGCAGCACAGTAAGTAAGACAGTCCTTGTCTTCTAGAGCAAGCATTGCAGAGCAGAGTTGTACTTTCAAGGAAAGACCAACATGCAGGCAGTGTACAAAATTCCATTACTTCCACTTCATATTTTCTGTCCCTCCAAGGCAGAGAGGAGGGTTTCTGTCGGTAGTCATCCTTTGGCCAGTGGCTCCAGACATCAGTTAGCCTGTGGGCTGGTATTGGCCTCAGACCATGACAAATTTTTGCCTACACTTTGGCAAAATGCGTAAAGGAAGGACAGTGTGGTTTGTAAATACGTGTTGGGATACAGTTGTTGACTATCCTCTCTTCGGATGATTATTCTTTTTTCTGAGAGCAGTCATTTCTACATTTTTGCTATTACAATATCCGTTGTTTGTTTCTGTTTGTTGTTTTAATGACCTTAATTGCAGTGGTGGATTGCTACTATCTGCCAACCCACTTATCCTTTTGTTCTGTTCAGTACTACCACTGCTACTTCCTTTTATTATTATTTTTTAAAAATTTATTTTATTGTTGTTTGAGTGTATTTATTTATTATTTCATTCAACCTATGTTAACTGTCTACCATGAGACTTTAGTGGAGCTTAAGCCAAAACACAAACGGGCTTTTCACTGGTTAGATAGTGGATAGGAATTATTTTGGGTGAAGGGAAGGACAATACACAATACAGGCGAGGTCAACACAAATTTTAAAACTTAAAAGAAAAAAAGAACAAAAAAATCACCCACCCAAAATACAAAAACAAAACAAAACACTTTTCTCTCCATTAAAACACACTTCTTCGAGCTTCCTCAGCTCTTTAAATCTCCATGTGATAATATCAGATGTTTCCCTGAGGGCATTGAATGGGGTAAGAGATTGGAGGATCCTAAAGGGAGTGGGAAGGGCACAGAAAGATGAATGGGAGAGCATCAGCTCTATAGACATCAGAAGGGATGCAAAGGCAAATGGCCGTTGACCACGATAAATTCATTGTGTCAACAGAAAACGTTGTTCTTAAATCACACACACTTTAAAGACGCTCGAAGGACACTTCAAAACATAAAGAGCTGCAGAACCTCACTAGGAGAAAAAGTTGGGGCATCACTCCTGCGATGTTTAAACTGAGGGTAAGTTTATAAAACTTGTAAAATCCAGATGAAATTTTGCTGTCAGGATCATCGGAACCAGTTTTTCCCAGCTGATACCCACTTAATGCTTCTCTCCAAATGTCTGAAGGGCAGGGGCTGAGCCTTCTGCATCATTATTCCTAGTGTCTAGCTCATTGCTAGTCCCGAATAAATATTTATTAATTGACTGAATGAATAAATGCAGCCTGATGGCCTTTCCCAAATTCAAACTTGATTCTTTCTAATGGTAGAATCCCATGAAAATAGCTGCTTGTATGCATTCGCCTATTCCAGAGATCTCATACAAGTGAGATCATACAGTATTTGTCCTTTTGTGGCTGACTCATTTTACTCAGCATACAGTTTTCAAGGTTCATCCGTGTTGTAGTGTGTATTAGGGCTTCATTAGAGATCAAAGGTTATTAGCCATTACCAGGGCGAGGGGAAGAGGGAGCTATTGCCTGGGGGGCACTGAGCTTCTGTTAAGGGTGATGGTTGCACAACATGATGAACATAATTAACGTCACTGAATTGCAGATGAAAAAAATGTTGAAATGGCAAATGGTTTATATATACATACACACAAAAAACATAGAGTCATCCTTTGGCCAGTGGCTCCAGACATTGGTTAGCCTGTGGACTGGTGGTGGCCTTAGACCGTGATAAATTTTTACCAGACTTTGGTAAAATGCATAAAGGAAATGTGAAACACTAGAAATATTTCCTTTAAAATCATGGGGAAGCACCCAAGAATGCCTGCTCTTGCTATTATTGTTAACATCTCCCGAATGTTCTGGGCAATGCAATTAGATATACTATGTATATGTGTTTTCTATAATTAAGAAAAAAAAAAGCTGATCATACTGATTGTGGGGAAGATACTTTCAGGGAAATTGACTTTGAGAAATTGTTTCTTTGATTCCAATTTTTTACCATGTCATTAAAATTTACGAAAGTAATGGCAGAGCAAATAAATTGTGGGCACGACTCCTGAACGCCCCAGCACGCACAGTCCTTGAATGCTGACCTTGCAGTGATTTCGAAGTGCCCTGGGAGTAAAGTCAACATCCCTTATGGAGGCAGGCATCACCTTCTGACTGTCTCCCCTGCCCCCTCCCTCTCCTGTGCTGCACTAGATTGTCATGAAAGGAACCGTTATCAACATGAATCCTTTCTTAGGAAGACAATCAAATACACTATCAAAACCATGATATTAGCACTGTTAGTGCATGAATGCCTGCTTATTGAAACAGACAGTGATGGGAAATCAAACAGTGGGGGGCAGGAAATAATGGGCACCCTCCCAGCATCCCTGCCTCACCGCCCCACCCCCAGAAGGCCTGGGAAAAGGGCAATATTTCTTTACTGCGTTGCCTTGAAGAGCAGGGGCTTCATTGTGCTGCTCCGGGCTTCCCACTGAGCTGCCACTCACAGGGCAGCATAATTGGAAGCAGACAGCCCCGTTGCCATGGCCAAATGAGCTTCCAAGTACCATCTCCACCGAGAAACAGCTGTGGGAAAATCCGGTGGCCATCACCAGCATTGCCGCCACCAACTTCATCAGCACTTTTGGAGTTAAAGGCCCAAACCCCGCTCCCGTAGCCTAGGCTGTGGGTGAAACTCCATCAGGCAGTGGCAGTGCACCAGAGATGACTAGGCATTGATTCACCATGCTTTCAGGAACCCAGTCATTGCACCAGAGCAGAATATTCTCATCCCAGTTCCTTTGCTGTCATTGCAAATGCCACTTACAGCTCAGAGATGTGTTCAACTGGGATTACATAGGAGAAGAAGCAGCAAAATTTGAAACTCATAATTTCTATGGAATCATAGTCCAGTTAATCTTTTCTAATTACTCCATGTGCAGTCGCTGATAATTTCAGAGTCTCAAATCTGAGGTAATCATAATTTGGTAAAGTCGTTATCTGCTTTTGATTCTATTTGTGTCATCGTAATTGCTGTTTTAAGTAATAATATCCGGGTGCGTTAACCTTAGGAGCGGAGCGAGTAACCGTTTCTGACACCCAAGGGCTTCCCCACCCCTCTTTTTTTGTTTTTGTTAAGCCTAGACTTTTTTTTTTTTTAATCAGCTTTCTTCTATTCCTTAGTTTTATGTAATGACCTAACATTAGTTTAGTTTGGATTCATCTAATTTTTTAGATAAACTGTTTTTTTTAAATAATATTTTATTGTCTTTTCAGTGAAGGTTTACACAGCAGTTTCGATTCCCATTCAACAATTACTACACGAGTTGTTCAGTGACATTGGTTACATTCTTCGCAATGTGTGAACAGTCTCATTATTTCCGTTCTGGTTGTTCCATTTCCATTAATCTAGTCTCCCCCGCCCCCTTACATTCTCATCTTTGTTTAAAGTAATTGCTGATCATTTAGCCTCATATAGGTGATTTTTTAAAGGAGTACAGTACTTATGGGTGATATTCATTATTTTTTTGAGCCCATTTGTTATGTAGCTACAAGGTGACCTCAGGGGTTAGTTTCGGTTCAAGGTTTGAAGACTATCTCAGGGCAATAGTCTCAGGGAGTCCTCTACTCACAACCAGTCCAGTAGGTCTCAGTTCTTTTCTTTAAGATAAACTTTTTATTTTAGAATAGTTTCAGATTTACAGAAGAGTTGAAAAGACGGTACAGAGAATTCTGTATACTCCGTACCCATTTCCCCTAATGTCTTCCATTACTGTGGTACATTTGTCACGACTGAAGAACCAACATGGGTACATTACTATGAACTAAACCCCATACTTTATTATTCAGATTTCATTAGTTTTTCCTTAATGTCCTGTTTCTATTCCAGGATCTCACCTAAGATACAGTACATTTAGAAGTCATTTGTCAATTTATTTTCCTCTTGGTTGTGACAGTTTCTCAGATTTTCCTTGTTTTTGATGACTTTGACAATTTTGAGGAGTATTGGTTAGGTATTTTGTGGGCTGTCCCTCAACTGGGATTTTTCTGTTGTTTTTCACATGGTTAGGCTAGGGTGAAGACTAGGGTGGGGGAGGACCACAGAGCTGAAATGTGGCACTCACCACACAGCATATCAAGGATGTCGTCATATTACCAGCTGTCTTAGTCATCTAGTGCTGCTATAACAGAAATACCACAAGTGAATGGCTTTAACAAAGAGAAGTCTATTCTCTCACGGTCCAGTAGGCCGGAAGTCCGAATTCTGGGTGCCAACTCCAGGGAAAGGCTTTCTCTCTCTGTCAGGTCTGAAGGAAGGTCCTTGTGATGCATCAATATTCCCTTGGTCTGGGAGCATCTCAGCACAGGAACTTCAGGTCCAAGGGACACGCTCTTCTGGTACTGCTTTCTTGGTGATATGAGGTCCCCCATGTCTCTCTGTTCACTTCTGACTTTTATATCTCAAAAGAGATTGACTTAAGACACTATCTAATCTTGCAGACCTAATCAATATAACCGCCATTAATCCATCTTATTACATCATAGTGATAGGATTTACAACACATAGGGAAATCACATCAGATGGTAAAATGGTAGACAATCATACAAGGGAATCATGACCTAGCCAAGTTGACAGGTATTTTGGGGGGACACAATTCAATCCATGACACCAGCATAACTATCACTGAGAATGTTAAAATTGGTCACCTGGCTGAGGTAGTGTTTGTCAGATTTCTCCACTGTAAAGTGTCTTTTTCCCTCCTTTTCATATTCTACTCTTTGGAAACAAGTCAGTAAGCCTAACATCTACATATATTATTTGGAATTCTTTTGTAAGAGAGATTTGTCTTTTCTCCCCCACTTATTTATTTATACAATCATTTATTTATAATGTCATGGACTCATGAATGTTTTGATATTTATTTTATGTTTTGGGTTGTAATTCAATACTACATTACTTATTTTATTGCTTAATTTGTTTCTGCTTGGCTGGAGCTCTTTCAGGTTGGAGACTCATCTATTTTTAAAAAAGTAAAATTATTTTGAAGGTTTGAACATAAATTGGAGAGCAGCCCATGGCCTCAGCGCTCATTCCTTGGGGTGGCCAACCCAACGGCATCTGACAGCAGGTGTGTAGCTTCTCTCTAAGACGGCTGCCACCCATACCTTTTCCCAGTACACACAAACCATTTTCCCTTTCAGCATGGAATCTCCTCCCTTTCCTTGAATCTGGGCTGTCTCAGGGACTTGCTGGACCAGTAGAAGGTGGCAGGGGTGACATTCTGGGACTTCCAGGTCTAGGCCATAAAATATTTTGTAGTTTGGCTGGGACTCTTGGAACACACACTCTGGAAATGCTTGCTCTGTGGGAAGCAGTCACCATGTAAAAAGTCTGACTACCCTGAGGCCACCATGCTGGAGAAGCTCATAGCACCGGGAGAGGCCTTGGAGAATGAGACACCATGGAGAGAGAGGGGAGGCCAGCGAGTGCTGAGGTGCAAACATATGAATGAGGAGCTATCTTGGAAGTGAGTCCTCCAGAGTCCAGCCCCATCTACTGCAGCGGACACCCTGTCAATCAGAGAAGGCTACTCTGCCACACTCCCTGAATGGTGAGCAAAACAAAACAGCTCTTTCAAGTGACTAAGTTTTGAGGTAGTTTTGCTATGCAGAAGAGCAGGAGTGATGGTGGGGGACTTGATCTTTGCCTTGAGCTCTGTCTCCTGGACTCAGGAATAGCAAAACTAGAGGAACTGGGTATCTTCCCTCTGACCCTGAGTGGACACTGCGCTCAAAGACATTCATAATTTCAACACATTCTCACATTTTAAAAAAGGATCAATCAATGCAAATGGCCAACGAGCACCACGGAAAAATGCTCAACATCGTTAGTCTTTAGGGAAACACAAGCCAAAACCACAATGACATACCACCTCACCCCCACGGAAATGACAATGGTCAAAAAAACTGGAAACTAACAAATGTTGTTAAGGAAAAATGTAGAGAAATTGGAACCTTCATCCATTGCTGGTGGGAATTTAAAATGGTTCAGCAGCTGTGATAAATAACAGTTCTTCAAAAACTGGACAGAGAACTATCGTATGACCCAGCTATTCCACTCTCGGGCATATACCCAAGAGACTTGAAAGCAGTGATGCAAACAGATACAGGTACACCAATGTTCATTGCAGCACTGTTCACAACTGCCAAAATGTGGAAGAAACCTAATGTTATCAACAGATGAGTGGATGAACAAAATGAGGTATACATATTCAATGGAGTATTACTCAGCCATGAAGAGGAATGAAGTTCTGATACATGTAACCACTTGCATAAACCTTAAAAACAGAGTGCTGAGTGAAGTACCTTAGTCATCTAGTACTGCTATAACAGAAATACCACAAGTGGATGGCTTTAACAAAGAGAAATTTATTCTCTCACAGTCTAGTAGGTTACAAGTCCAAATTCAGGGTGTCAGCTCCAGGGGAAGCCTTTCTCTTTGTTAGCTCTGGAGGAAGGTCCTTGTCCTCAATTTTCCCCCGGTTGAGGAGCTTCTCAGGCACAGGGACCCCAGGTCCAAAGGACACACCCTGCTCCTGGTGCTGCTTTCTTGATGGTTTTAGGTCTTCAACTTTCTGCTTGCTTCCCTTTCCTTTTATCTCTTGAGAAATAAAAGGTAGTACAGACCTCAGCCAGGGAAATTCCCTTTACCTTGGATCAGGGAGGTGACCTGAGTAAGGTGGTATTAGAATCCCACCCTAATCCTCTCAACATAAAATTACAATCACAAAATGGAAGACAACCACACAATACTGGGAACCATAGCCTAACCAAGTTGATACATATATTTTTTGGGGGGACATATTTTAATCCATGACAGTAAGTCAGACACAAAAGAACAAACATCATATAAGCCCACTTATATAAAATAAGCAAATGTATAGAGACCAAAGATTATTAGTGGTTACCAGGGGTCTGGGGAAGAAGGAATTTTTCCTTAGGAGGCCCTAAGTTTCTGTTAATGGAGGTGGAATAATTTGGAAATGGATAGTTGTGATGGTTGTACAACACGATGAATGTAACCAATGTCACGGAATTGTACTTATAAAAAGTTGCTGAATTGGCAAATGTTTTGTTATATATATTTTTAGCACATTGAAAAAAAGGACCAAGGAGGGTAAACAACAGTAACCACTTGGATAGAGACTGAGCAGCAGGTAGCTGGGGCTGAGGTGTGGACACATCAGAGATTCTGGTAGAAGGATGAACCATGTGCTGTGTGAGCAGAGAGGGGGAAGGGAACCTACCCTGCTGGCAGCTGGTGTGGTGTTTAGGAACACTGATGTCTGGAATCTTCACTTTTAATGTCTTTTTGATGGTAAATTGATTCCTCACCTCTCAGTGAGGGAAAGGGGCTAAAACTGTGACCTGGGGTAGAGTTCCCCCAACACCCATTGCTTGTCCATTGTGTGGCACTGTCCTACTTGAAAGGAGCCCTGGTGGTTCAGTGGTTAAAGTGCTCAGATGCTCACCAAAAGGTCAGCAGTTTGAACCCACCAGCTGCTCTTCAAGAGAAAGATGTAGCAGTCAGCTTCCGTAAAGACTTACAGCCTTGGAAACCCTGTGAGGCAGTTCTACTTTTTCCTACAGGATCTCTATGAGTCAGAATTGACTGGATGGCAGTGGGATTTTTTTTTTTTAGGTCCTACTTGATAAACATATACCACAGGAAGCATCATCAAGTTAATCTTCCCCTTGCCTTTGGTGAAAAACAGTTTTTCTCTGAAGGTATCTTTGTAAGTGACCCCTTCTAACATGGTGTGAGGTGACGACCAGCAGGTCCTTTGGGAATGAGGGTCCTTCAGTATGTGATGTGCCAAGGACCCAGGTGTGCCCTCATGTTGATGAGAGGCCCATGGATGGCAAGAGCCTAACACCAGGGGGTGGTATCTTAGCTACCTTGGGTTCCTGTAACACAAATACCACAAATGCGAGGCTTTAAAGAGCCGACATTTATTTTCTCACAGTTCTGGAGGCTAAAAGTCCAAATCAGGGTCACGGCTGTGTAGATTCCTTCCTTGTTGGTAGCCCTGAACATTCCTTGGTTCCTTGACTTGTAGGCGACCCTCACGTGCCATCTGTCTTCCCCCATATGTGCATGTGAGAGTTCTGCCAAATATCTATTTGTAATCTGGAGGAAGAACACACCCCTAGGAAGACTCACATTTGAACTGATCGGTTGATTACATTACATGATGGAATGTGATTACATTAGATTATGTTATCAAAGGAGATTATATTGTATCACATTGCATTAGATTTCATTATGGAAAGTGATTACATTACATTACATTGCATTACATTATGGAAGGTAATCTGCTCTACCCAAAAACCCACTGCCGTCGAGTCGATTCCAACTCATAGCGACTCTATAGGACAGAGTAGAACTGCCCCATAGAGTTTCCAAGGAGCTCCTGGCGGATTTGAACTGCCGACCTCTTAGTTAGCAGCCTTAGCACTTAACCATTACGCCACCAGGATACCCAAGGTCAACTGATTTAATCAAATATAACTATTCCATGACAGCAACTAGACTAGAGTTTGGCCAACCAACTGGGAACCACAGCCTAGCCAAGTTGACACAGAACATCAAGCGTAACAGGCAGTAACAAGGAGTCCTGTGGAGGGGTCAGCACACCCTCCTGCCAACAATCCTGACTGGCCTGTCACATTTCACACTGCCAAAACTGGTGTTAGCCCCCACTGTCACTCTGCAGTCATGACCAGGGAGTCTCCAGAGGACCCCAGAGGAAATAAGACTCCCAGCTATATGTGTGGGCATCAGCCTCCCCCACACTCGCTATCTTCGAGAAGAGCAGGAAGAGGGAAAACATATCTGAGAAACTCAACATTTTATCTTAAGAGCTCGAGCATGTGCCTTAAATTATTACATCAGACTGAACTTCCTGAACCTGGTAAATTAGTCCCTGTGCCCCTTTCCTCCAGAGCATGAAGCCCATAAGCACGCAGGTTAGACATGGAGAAAGGAAGAGGCTGTTTTCTCAGCTTTTTTGGGGGAAGGGGTAACTCTGCATACCTGCTGCACCTGCCACGTTTTCCAAATACAGTTTTTGTCCTGTGCCACAGCTACGTTTCCCAAGTTTTCATCTATCCAGTATGGGCAGTATAGATGGACTTCTTTATTGCCTAGTTATAAATGTCATCTTTAATCATCACTCCCACAAAAGACACTCAATATTGATTTCAAGATAATCACAGAATAATGTGACAAATACAGCCCAGAGTGAGAGACCTATTTAATGTGACATGGGAACCATGGCTCGCCTAATGAGTTGGAGGGTATATTTATGACTCTCATGCTTCACTACCAACCAAAAACTTAAAATATTTCAGAAATATTATTTTATCTCTAAGCTTGCAAAATCACTATTCCAGAAATATTTTATCAGTGATGTATTTTCTCTCGGAGGTTGTTCTCATGCAATCTGACTTGTGTGTGATCGCACATCCACGTGAAATTGCAAAGCTTGAAGTGTGGTCACAGAGCAGGCGTACTGGAGAGCCGCCCATGGAATAGAAGCGTGGCATTCAGTCCAGTCTATTCACATGGACCAGATGAAGTTTTCTTTAAAGTTTATTTTGTTGCCGTTGTTGAGAATATAAAAAAAAAAAAAAAAAAATTTTTAATACAAAAAAAAAATTTTTTTTTTAAATACATAGCAAAAAATACACCAATTCAACAGTCTGTGCACGTACAATTCAGTGACATTGATTACATTCTTCGAGTTGTGCAACCCGTCTCATCCTCCTTTTCTGAGTTGTTCCTTCTCCATTAACATAACCCCACTACCCCCTCCCCCGCCAATGTTCCTATCTAATCTTTCAAGTTGTTGTTGTCAATTTGATCCCATACAGATAGATATGGAAAGAGCCCAGTGCTCAGGGCAGACATCCCTCACTAATTAAGCTAAACTATTGTTTGGTTTTAAGAAGACATCAGGGCGTATTTTTTTATTTAAGGTTTCAACATGATCTTAGGGCAATAGTTTCAGGGGCTCATCCAGCCTCCATGACTGCAGAAAGCCTGGAGTCCACGAAAATTTAAAATTCTGTTCTGCATTTTCCCCCTTTTGATCAGGATTCTTCTATGGCTCTTTGATCAAAATGTTTAGTGATGGTAGCTGGACACCATCCAGTCCTTCTGGTCTCAGGACAAAGCAAGCAGTTGTTCACAGAGGCAATTTGCCACGCATTTCATCTCCTCCTCCTATTTCTGACTCTCCTTTCTCTGTTGCTCCAGGTGAATACAGACCAATGATTGTGCCTTGGATGGCTGCTTGCCAGCTTTTAAGACCCCAGGCACCATGTAACAGACTAGGAGGTAGAACAGAAGCATTAAACACGGTGTCAGGCCAATTAACTGGGATTTCCTATGAAACCATGACCCTAAACCTACAAACCAAGAAAACAAGTACTATGAGGTTTTTGGTTGTTCAGATGAACTTTAAAATATTGTTGTTAGTTGCTGCAGAGTTGGTTTCAGCTCATGGCGAATTTGCAAATAACTGTAGACTCTAAAAGTAGACCCTAGGACAGGTCCATTTCTCCCCCTGCCCTGGGGGTACACGATGAAGCGATTTACAGTGCTATGGGGGGAGGGGAGAGAGAAGCAGAAAACCCTTCCCCCCAGGAGAAAACAATAACATCTTACATCTGGGGAGGACCTTACAGTTTATAGCTCCTTCCCAATCGTTCTCGTTTTACCTGCACAATAATCCAGGGGCGCTGGTGTGTTCTCATGGATTATTCTCACTTAGGACTGAGGAAAGAGAGGCTGAGAGGATCGTGGATGTGGATTAGGGTTCCATGGCTGGTAAAACTCCTGTGCTTCTTGGTACCCCAGAGCTACCTCTAGACCACAAAAAAAAAAAACCCAGGCTTCATTTGTACAATGCTTTACAGTTTACAGGGAGTTTTACCATTTGTCCTCACATCTTATTTTCACTATAGTTCTATAAATTATGTACAACCCACTTAACAGTCAAGAAATCTGAAGGTCAGAAAGATGAGGCAACTTCCCAAAAGCCACACAGCCATAGGTGAGAGTTAGGGTTAAGATTCAGTCCATTTCCCAAGCAAGTCAGGCGCTACTGGGTTGTTGGAGATGTTGGCTGAGTGGCTGGTGATTCTGGTATTTTTTACACTCCAGTTTCTAAATGGGTTAAGGAAACACTGGGCTGGAATTTTAGAGCCAGGGCTGTTTCTATCCTCTCTTCCCATCAGAGCTGAGTGAATAAGAACATAGACTTTATGGCACACAGATCTGGGTGAGAATCCTGACTCTGACATTATCAGGGTCACTTTTGGCAGGAATTTTTTTTAGCCCCTCTCCCTCTCAGTTTCCAACTCTGTACAATGAGGATAATGGATAAATAAGCACACACACATGCACATAAGCTCTAAGTTTGTTTTGAGGAGGTATTAAGATAATTTGTTGAACAATAACAGTAGTTATCTTGTATCGAAGGCTTTAAAAAAAAAAGTGTTGTTGTCAAGTTGATCTCGACTCAAGGCGACCCCGTGTGTTACAGAGTAGAACTGCCCCATAGGGCTTTCTTGGCTGTAATCTTTACAGAAGCAGATCGCCAGGCCTTTCTTCTGCAGCATTGCTGAGTGGGTTCAAACTGCCAACCTTGGCATGTGAATGGAAAGTTCCTCGGCTTAGTCTCTTGCCAGGAATTTTTCATCCTGGATAAGTTTAAGTTTCTTCATGGATAAGTTTAAGTTGGGTAGAATGGTTCTCACTTGTACTAAGAGCTGGATTGTTGAGGGAAATGAGGAGTAAGCGCTTCATGTGCTATTACAGAGCTTCGCCACCATCTTTGAGCAGGCCTCCCCTCAGCCCCCCGACAAGTGTAGGAGCCCACAGTGTGAGACACAAATAGTCAATATGAGCACCTAATAAAGCAACATCCTCTGAGTGTCAAGTCCAGCTAGGGCAACGAGTGAGAAGAGTCATCCCTGGCTCCTTTCGCGTGTGCTGAGGATGTTTTTCTCATGTGCAGGTTTGAAGGATTCTGTGAGGACAAGTGAATTCACTGGATTTTTGAATGATGCCATTTCCTAAAAAAGATCATTTCAGAGAAGTTCAGTAGAACTAGCATCCAGCTTTGATTTTGGCCTCGAATCAGCCAGCCCATTAGCAGCAAAAGATCATTCTCAATTATCCAAAATGCAACCAGCAGATGCTTCAGTTCAATGACTCATTCCAGGAAAAGCTTTCATCTGACACAGAGGTCACATTTCCTTTCCTTGTCATGTAGCTGAAGCCCTGGTGCACACACGGTCACACATCCAGGTGGCTCGTTTGGGTACCTCAGTTACAGCACTCTTATTGGTATCTTTGGCTTCATACGCCTTTATTATTTTCCAATTTTAAAAGCCAAACACACAGACCCACCGCTGTCCGGTGTGTAGGACCTGCCCCAGCCACCCGGGGCCATTAAATGGAATGCTTAGACCCCACCTTGAGCTGGGGCTTCTTTCTCTGTCTGCAGTTGGCATCCAAATGACAGAGCATCCTACACCAGGGCCTGAGGGTGGTAGGTCTGGATAGGGGACTGCTTGGTAGGAGTTTCAAGTAGTCCCCAGAGAACAACTGCTAAAGGAGTCTCTGGGGGGTGCAAACGATGAACCCACTCGGCTGCTAACAAAAAAGTTTGTGGTTGGAGTTCACTCAGAGGTGCCTCAGAAGAAAAGCCTGGCTATCCACTTCAAAAAAATTCAACCATTTAAAACCCTCTGGTGCACAGTTCTACTCTGATATGCATGGGGTTGCCATGAGGCGGAGTCAACCTGTCGGCAACTGTTTTTTTTTTTTTTGACTGTTGTAGAGGATAAGCCTCTCCTGCCTAAAGGGGACCAAGTGGCCCTGAGGGGTAAGCACTGCCACTCTGCCCTCAGGGACCTGGACACACCTGGTGATCTCTGTAGTTCCCATCTCCTCCATCCCCACCAGGGCACAAGTGGCTGGTGTCCCTTCTCATGTCTTCTTCCTTAGGCCCGGGAACATCTTTTTAATCTCTTCCTCCCTAGTTCTCTTGCTTTCACTTTTAGTTTTTCTACACCCTTTGCTAAGGTGTAAAATGCTCTGGAGAGAACTGTAACACTTTAATGCTTTCATGTGTTTATTTGTTAGCATACCTGTCCCTGTCATGGACTGAATTGTGTCTCCCCACAATATCTGTCAACTTGGCCAGGTCATGATTGCATGACTGTGGACCTGCCATTTTATCTTCCAATGTGATTTCCCTACGTGTTGTAAACCCTATCACTATGATGTAATAGTGGCAGTTATACTGATGAGGTCTACAAGATTAGATAGTGTCTTAAGCTAATCTATTCTTAGATATAAAAGAGAGAAGCGAACAGAGAGACATGGGGACCTCTTACCACCAAGAAAACAGTACCGGGAGCAGAGCGTATCCTTTGGACCTGAGGTTCCTGCGCTAAGATGCTCACAGACCAAGGGAAGACTGATGACAAGCACCTTCCTCCAGAGCAGACAGAGACAGAAAGCCTTCCCCTGGAGCCGGCACCCTGAATTTGGACTTCTAGCCTACTGGACTGTGAGAGAATAAACTCTTTGTCAAAGCCATCAACTTGTGTTATTTTTGTTATAGCAGCACTAGGCTACTAGTCCTCTTCCCTGGACTGACAGCTCCTTGAGGGCCCAGATGCCATCTATGCATCTGTGAACTGTGGTGATTTAGGGGTACGACCCTTGCCTTCCAAGCAGGAGACCCAGGTTTAATTCCCAGCCAAGGCATCTCATGCGGAGCCACCACCCATCTGTCAGTAGAGGCTTGCATGTTACAATGATGTTGAACAGGTTCCAGACTAAGACAGACTAGGAGGAAAGGCCTGGTGATCTGAGCCTGAAAATCAACCAGTGAAAACCCTGTGAATCATGAAGGTCCCATCCTGTTGTGCATGGTGTCACGACGAGTTGGGGGCCGATTTGACGGCAGCTAACAGCACATGTTCAGTAGATGTTTGATGAATGAATTGATTTTTTTTTTGGCCACATGGGCACAAATCTCAGCAATAATGTCATTCATGAATCAGGAACTGGAACATATTTCACCATCATGAAGATCTTATTATTGATTTGGGATCAAAGTTTAGAAGCAATAAATTGAAGAAGGTTAAAATTGAAGAAGGTTAAAGCATGGTAAGTACCAACCAATGAGTGTGGTAAGGAGTTTTAGTGCTAGAAACAGGCACTGCTCTAGTCCCTTGAAGTGAGGAGGGTTTGTTAAATTATGTATGACGAAAAAGAGAGACAAGGAACCCAAGCCGTGGCCAGGCGACCTTAGGAGGACAGGGTGAGGCTTCTCTCCTGAATATAAAGCAGCTCTCACACAAGGTGGTCCGGTGCCCCCTCAGGAGCAGGAATTAACTGACTCTACATGACCACCTCCTCTCGGTCTGTGACACTAGCCCTCCCTTCTCCTCCATGGAATGACCTCTTTTCCCCTTGACTCTTTGGGCCACTGCTGGCTCCATGCTTTGTGGCTTTGCTTGCGTGGCACCCTGCTGCCTCCTGGGCTCTGCTGGCTGGCTGTTTTTCACTTGGCTTCAGCTACTATCTGTGAACCTTTTCTCTGTATTTCACGTTCAAAATCCCCAGAGGGAGAGAATCTGATTAGCTTATTACAGTGGGGAAAATTAAATTAACCCCAAACCCAGAGCATGGATATTTTAACTAATTAAAACAAGACACGCTAGAACCTGCTTAAGCGTTAATTAGCAAACAGAAACCAGTAGAAAGCGGAAATAGAAGTAAAACCTCTCAAAGTTCATTTCCAAACCTGGAGTAAACCCTCCTTTTCTCTCTCCTTCTCCTTTCTCTCATTGCCCCTCCCTTCCATCTGCTCTTCCTCACTTCCATCGAGTTTGATGTCTACCCTTCCCTCCACCTGGCCACAGTAGCAGCTGCATCTGCCTTGTGAAGGAGAACTGAAACACCCTCTTACTTGCTCCGGGCTGATTTTCACAGGACTTCCCAGCCCTCTCCCCACTTCCTGCCCTCTCCTGTACGTATTCTGAATGCGGGTTGGGTTTACATTATGGCTTCGCAGCTGTACAGCCCTTAGCAGCAACCTCCCTCCCCGCCGAAGGAACCCAGACTTGCAGCTGGGGAGACTTTGGGGGCCAGGATACTGGGGTTTCCCAGGTGAGATGGGGAGGGCACAGCCTGCTCAGCGAGCAGTTCTAGCCAGCCTGGGCACACACCTGGGCAGCCATTGTTTCCTGCTCTGAATCTGCCTGTCCAGGAAGGTCAGAAGAGCATCATGCAGGAGCAGAACTCTTTGAAGTGGAGAACACAGCTCAGTGCCTACCCCCCAAATCGCTCACTTGTGTGACTGTTATTTTTCAAGGGAGAAGGACCGATGGATGCTGCCTGTGATTTGCCCCAGGCAGTCAGGAAGTAGAAGAGGGTGATGTTCGTCTTTGGTGCCTGTGGCGGACACCTCGGTAACCTGCCAACAGCCATTTCCTACTTTTTCCTTGCTAACAAAGCCTGAATTTTGTTCTGGGAGTGGCTGGCTGAGGGAAGATGGAACCAGCTCCAGAGAATGAAACCTGACTAGCCTAAGCCTTTCATGATAGTGATGGGAGTGGGGCTGCAGGGGCTGGGGGGCAAGGGCATGTGACCCCATTCTGACCAATGAGATGAAACGGAAAGTCAGCTGGGAAATTTCAGGGAAGATTTTCCATTCTGGTAAAAACAGAGGTACATGAAGAGAATTTATTCTTTATTCCTATCTCTGCAGATGATGTGTGTGATGATGTAACGCTTGGAACTGTGGCTGCCATTTTGTGGCCATAAGGAGAAAATCTAGAGAAAGCAGAGAAGCTGACCCAGAGCCCTGATATTGTCAAGCCACTGGATCAACATGGAATTTCCTGCCTCTATACTCCCTATTATATGAAATAATAAACTTCTATTACTTAAGGCATTCATAGTCAGGTATTATGCTACTTGCCACAAGCTCCCTGACTGATGCAGTATGAGGCACTGACATGCCTCAGGACCTTCTGGGAGAGGCCGTTATGATGGATTTGGTCTGAGGAAGCTGGTTGCACACAAGGCATAGAGGAAGGATGGACAGGAGAGGATGGAACAGGCTCCTTTTTTGATAGCCTTTAGCCAAGAAAGAGCACTAGCCCCCCCAGGAAATGCCAGGATCTGCCATTGTCCCCACCTCCTACCCCAAATCACTACCTCAATCTTCTGTGAGAATTTGGAAAGGAAACAAATGAGGAGCCCTCAGGTTGAGTGATCCCCTGTAGCCTGCTGCTGGGTCATTAGGCTTGGATAAGTTGTATTGTACATGGAAGAAGAACCAGCCTGGAGCCATCTTAAAGGGAGTTTATCTGAGAGGGCCATGGGGAGGGACATCAGGGTGCCAGCAGAGGGTCTGGTAGGGGAGGTGAACTGCTGGATATCAGGAAACTATGGGGCTGGCGGTGGAGGGAAGATGACAAGTAGCAGATAGTGGAGGCACTGCCCACATTCAGGAACCTGTGAGTGAGAGCACCCCAACAAGGGAGTCGTTGTTGTGGACTGTGACTCATAGCGACACTAAAGGACAGTGTAGAACTGCCCCATAGAATCTGCTAGGCTGTAATCTTTATGGGAGCAGATCGCCAGGTCTTTTCTCTTGAGGAGCTGTTGGTGGGTTCAAACCCTGACCTTTTAGTTAGCAGCTAAGTGCTTCACCACTGCACCACCAAGGCTCCTCAACAAAGGAGAGGGTGCTAAACATAAATTAAATCCACTCCCCTTGCCCCAGTAAGAGAGTCAGTTCAGGACACCTGCCAGGCCCAGAAAACACCAGAATTCGATCACAACGGCACCTGCAGATGAGACATTTCCTGCCCCTTCTCCTGTCTCCTCCGCCCAGCCCCAGAGGGGCAGGAAGATCCTCTCAGAGGTGGAAGGATGTCTTGTGGGGAAATGGAGGAAAAGCTGATGAACTCTGCCTTTCCCGCAGCCTTCCAGCCTGAAGAAGAACCATGCTGGGGGTGGGCATTTTAACTTTATTTTAAAATATTTTAGTTTTTCCTGTACATTTTCAAATGTACACAGAAATAGAGAGAATAGTATAATAAACCTCCATTTGAGTAAATCAGTCCCTGGTTTCAATAATTATGAATAGGTGGCCTTTTATGCATTATTTTCCTAAGTATTTTAAAGCAAACCCCAGACATTGTATTGCTTTATTGATAAATACTTCATTATATGTCTCTAACTCCCCCCAAATCCATTGTCATCAAGTTGATTTTGACTCATACCGACCCTGTGGGACAGAGTAGGACTGCCCCATAGGGTTTTCAAGGAGTGGCTGATGGATTCCAACTGCTGACTTTTGGTTCTTAACCACTCAGCCAAGTTCTTAACCACTGCGCCACCAGAGCTCCTTCTAAAATATATTTTTTGACATAACCACAAAGCCATTATCACACCCAGCTGAACTAATGCAATCCCTGTAATATCTGATAGCTCGTATGTAGCCTAGGAGATTCTGGATGGTGCTAATGGCTAATGCGCTCAGCTGCTAACCAAAAGTTTAGGGATTTGAGTCCAGCCAGAGGTTCCTTGGAAGAAAGACTTGGAGATCTACTTCTGAAAAATCAGCCATTGAAAATCCTGTGGAACACAGTTTTACTCTGACACAGGAAGGGTCGCAGTGAATTATAGTTGATTTGATGGTAACTGTTTATGGGTAATATGTCGTCTATGTTCAATTTTTGCTCGTGGACTCAAAAATGAATTTTTCAATTGAGTTTTTCAAATCGAGATCCAAACAAGGCCCTCAGATTAGATTTGTTTGCTTTGTCTCTTGGGTCTTAACTTTTCTCCTGACTGTTTTTGGCAGCCATTGATGATGGTGGTCTAGCTCCACCATTTCCTTAGGAGGCTGAAAAACTCTGATTTTCTAACTATATCATTCTTTCAGAGTTAATTAACTGGGTTCTTCCATTACGAAGAATTTCTCCTTACCCACTATTTGTTTATTCTGAAATACAGTCTATACAAGAAAGGCAGAACAGATGCTTGATTCTTTCTCTTTATATATCAATTTTTCAGAGTAATGTGAAGGTGGCCTAGTGTTGTGAGTCCCTGGGTGGTGCAAATGGTTACTGCGCTTGGCTGCTCATGGGAGGGTTGGGGGATTGAGTCCACCCACAGGTGCCTTGGAAGAAAGGCCTGGTGATCTGCTTCTGACAATCAGCTGTGG
The DNA here is from genome assembly GCF_024166365.1 of Elephas maximus indicus. Classification (NCBI taxonomy): domain Eukaryota; kingdom Metazoa; phylum Chordata; class Mammalia; order Proboscidea; family Elephantidae; genus Elephas; species Elephas maximus. The sequence continues at coordinate 56,450,998 of NC_064841.1, read as the reverse complement.
AGCACAGTCCTACTCTGACACACACGGGGTCACTGTGAGTTGGAGTTGGCGCCGCAGCAACTGGTACTGGTGGTCCTAGTGTATTAGTTGCCTATGGCTGCCATAACTAATTAATACACAAACCTGGGGGCTTAAAACAACAGAAATTTATTCTCTCACAGTTCTGGAGGCCGGAAGTCCAAAATCAAGGTATGTGGGCAGGATCGTGTTCCCTCCAAAGGCTCCAGAGGAGAATCCATTCCTTGCCTCCTCAAGCTTCTGTTGGCCACAGGCATTCCTTGGCTTGTGGATGCATCACTCCAATCTCTGCCTCCATCTTCGCATGGCCTTCTCCTCTTCTTCCTGTGTATCTCCTCTGTGTGTCTCTTTTAAGGACATCATCTGGAACGATCTCATCTCGAGATTCTTAGTTACATCTGCAAAGACTTGTTTTCCAAATAAGATCACATAGCCAGCTTCTGGGATGTGGGCATTATCTTTTGGGGGTTATCATTCAAGCCACTCCACCTGGTGATCTCTGAAGGTAGGCAATAGCTTTGATTTTTGTTTGTTTTAGTATTATTATAAACCCATAGATTATTATATATTTGATTGTCGTCATCATTCTTTTTGATGTTCACGTTGTCCAGTCTTGGCTAGTGGGCACCCCTTCAAGTTGGCTCCTGTGTCAGTGGAAAATACTCTGCAGTCTTTGATGCTTTCCTGGCTTTCAGGCTCAGGATGTCTTAAGCTCATTTTGTACCTTTGCCCAAATCTGGCACCATTCATGTGTCCAAGGAGCGCTGGTTCCTTCTAGTGGAAACTGGCACTTAGAGAGCAAGTCTGTGTGGAATGCTTTTATTTTAAAATGAATTTGGAACTACAAGTATTTCATGGATTTTGACATGTTTTATTTACAGGAATGAGACTGTGACTAAAACTGACCAAAAGACCTTTATTTTCTGAGGACGATGAGAATAGTCATGAGACCTGCCCTGTCTAGCTCTGGGCAAGTACTTAGAATTTCAAACTTTAGTTTTTCTCATGTGTGAAATGGGAATAGCAGTATCTGCCTCAATGGCTATGATGAGAATGAAGAAAACATATGTATAAGGTTCTTATTCTAATAAAGGTTCGCCAAATGGTGGTAGCATTGATAATTGTTGTTATCCCTAAAACCCAGGAGTCTTAGATACCTAGTGTTGCTGTAACACAAATACCACAAGCGGGTGGCTTCAAATAACAGAAATTTATTTTCTTACAGTTTGGGAGGCTAGATGTCTGAATTCGATGGCACTAGTTTTTTTTTTTTTTTTTTTTTACTCTAGGAGAAGGCTTTCCCTCTCTGTCAGCTCTGGGGGAAGATCCTTGTCTCTTTCATTCAGCCTCTGTAGCCCCGGAGTTCCTCCGTTCCTTAGAGATCTTCACATGACAGCTATGTCTCCTCTCCCACCTCCCACCCCCATTTATGCTTCTGCATCTACTCTGCTCTATTTATAACTCAAAATTGATCAGGTCTGAATGGATAAACAAAATGTGGTATATTCATACAATGGAATACTACGCAGATGTAAGGAACAATGATGAGTCTGTGAAACGTCTTATAACATGGATGACTCTGAAGAACATTACGCTGAGTGAAATAAGTAAAGCACAAAAGGACGAATACTGTATGATTACACTTTAGAAAAAAAAGGTGTACACATAGAAATCAACATTTTTAGTGGTTACCAGGGATGGGAGGGGGGAGGAGGATTCACCGTCTAGACAGTAGACATTTGTTAGTTTTGGTGATGCACCAAATGTTGGTGAAGTGAGCACAACTTAACCAAGGTAAAGGATGACACTAAGAAATACACAAGAATAAGGGACATTATTAGTAAATGCTATAACATATTCAATTTGGCAACGACAATAGCAATAACCAAAAAATATGTGAGTGCTACATAGATAAGTATGCATATATGTGTACAGGAAGGTATATGTGTGTATATATGTGAGCATATATGGGTAGGTGTATCTGTCGGCATATATATATACACGCTTGGGAGTGCTACACATACATTCATACATATAATGAAGCACATAAGGGACACAGTCATGGTTAGCCCCCAGACATAATCAAACACCTCACAGAATTGGTTTACTAAGTTTGAAGACTTAACAACCATAGTCTTTTGGGACATCTCGGTCAATTGGCACAACATAGTCTATAAAGTTTATGTTCTACATCCTAGTTCGGTAAGTAGTGTCTGGAGTCATAAAAGCTTTAGAGCAGCCATCTAAGATACAACTACTGGTCTCTACTCATCTGGAGCAAAAGAGAAAGAAGAAAACCAAATTCTCAAAGAAGAAACGAGTGTACAGGACAAATTGCCTACACAAACGATGGCTTCCCCTATCCAGAGACCAGAAGAACTAGATGGTGCCCAGCTACCACCACCTACCATTCTGACTGGGGCAACAATAGATGGCTCTGGATAGAATGGGAGAAAATTGTAGAACAAAACTCAAAATCTAGTAAAAAGGCTAGAGTTGCTGGCCTGGCAGAGACCTGGGTCACCCTCAGGACTATAGCTCTGAGATACCCTTTAAACCTTGAACTGAAACTATTCCTGGAAGCCACCTTTTAACTAATAACAGATTGGCTTATAAAATAAACAGTATCACCTGTGAGCATTATGTTCCTTTTATATAAAGAAACAAACAAATCATTTATTTGAGACAAGTCAACATTTACCCTAAAGCAGAGAAAGTGGGGGGCGGGACAGGCAGGGGGCAGGAAAGCAAGAATAACAGAAACTGACAACTAGAATGAAAGTAATGAGAATGTTGACACAATGTGGAAAATGTAACCAATGTCACCGAACAATATGTGTAGGAATTGTTAAATGGGAACCTAACTTGCTGTGTAAACTTTCATCAAAATCTCAATAAAATATTAATAGGTTTAGGACATAGCCTACATGATATGGCCTCATTAACATAACAAAGAAAACCCTGTTCCAAATGGGATTATAGCCACAGGTATAGGGGCTACGATTCCAATAAGTTGTGGGGGAACACATTTCAACCCATAACACCAGGACCAAGGAAAATTACACAGAGGATTGAGGATTCAAAAACTACGGGCGGAACAGAGCTGACACAACCTGTCTCTCTCGGCCAAGGGCTGACCGCAGATGCACAAGGGTGCACAGACACGCTCACACGCACACAGACACCCAGCTCTGTGGCAGCGGACCCGCACTGCAGGTGGAAGGTCCTGATAAGGTTGCATGTCAGGCATTCTGAGGGGCGAGCTATCATTAATAGTAATTACAATAATCACCCACAAACCCAGTGCATGAGCTGCTACCAGCGCCCAGAGGATTGGTGGGTTAGCAGCCAGCCTTTTGGAATAATGAACACGTGATTGCTTTTGTGTGTGTCTCTGGCGGGGGGCGGGGGGGGGGGTGGGGATTGGCACTACCTCCAGTGAGAAAACAAAACAAAACAAAAAAACCCACTGCCGTTGAATCAATTCCAACTTATAGCAATCCTATAGGACAGAGTGGAACTGCCCCATAGAGTTTCCAAGGAGCCCCTGGTGGATTTGAACTGCCGACCTCTTGGTTAACAGCCATAGCACTTAACCACTATGCCACCAAGGTTTCAACTCCAGTGAGAGGAGAGGCAAAGAACGTGGGGCCACCTTTAACCACCTCAGTGTGCCTCAAACATGCTACCCTGAGGTGAGTGGCAAAAAAATTTCTGTCTCTACCATCTTGTATTTCTTTCCCAGAAACTCCTCATGGTGGTAGTTGTGTTCGAACTGGTGGCCTCATTTAGAAGTTTGTGATTTTGCCCACTGCTTCATATATATATATATATTTCATATTGTGCTGCTGAACACGGCAGGTCGGATGGCTCTCCAATCACAGTGAGGAAACACAAGACTTCAGACAAGATGAAGCCAGCTCCCTAAGGGAGTCCCCCAGGTGTGCAAAGTAGTTATAAATGCCTGGAATATTTCTCCTTGAAGAACTATAGGTTCCAGTCCTTTGGCCATTTTTTCATTGGGTTGTTTGCCTTCTTGCTGTTAACTTGTAAGAATTCTTTACATATTGTGGATATTCAACCCTTATCAGATATATGGTTGCCAAAACTTTTCTCCCAATGTATAGATTGTCTCTTTACTTTCTTGATAAGTCTTCTGATGAACAACAGTTTTTAATTTTGATGAGGCTCCACTTATCTACTTTGTCTTTTGCTGCTTGTGCTTTTGGTATCATATCTAAGAATCTTGTTAAAAATTGGGTCCCAAAGCAATACCCTTATATTTTCTTATAAGAGTTTTTATGTTTTTACTTCTCACATTTAGATCCTTGATCAGTTTTGAATCAATTTTTGTATAACGGAGTGAGGTATGGGTCCCAGTTCATTCTTTTGTTTGTGGAAATCCAGTTAACCCAGCACTATTTGTTGAAGAGACTATTCTTTCCCATTGAATGGCCTTAGCACCCTTGTTGAAAACTAGTTGTCCACAGATACATGGGTTTACTTCCAGACTCTCAGTTCTATTCCGTTGGTCTGTATGTCTACCATTATGCTAGTACCACACTGTTTAGATTACTGTAGCTTTATAATATGTTTTGAGATAGGAGAAAAAAAATTCTTTATCTACTCACACAATTTTTATCCTTTGACTTATGTGCCACACAAATAATGTCTTTTTTTTAATAATTTTTATTGTGCCTTAAGTGAAAGTTTACAAATCAAGTCAGTCTCTCACATAAAAACTTATATGCACCTTGCTACACACTCCCAATTACTCTCCCCCTAATGAGACAGTCTGCTCTCTAACTCCACTCTCTCTTTTCGGGTCCATTTTGCCAGCTTCTAAAGCCCTCCACCCTCTCATCTCCCCTCCAGGCAGGAGATACCAACATAGTCTCAAGTGTCCACCTGATCCAAGAAGCTCACTCCTCACCAGCATCCCTCTCCAACCCATTGTCCAGTCCAATCCATGTCTGAAGAGTTGGCTTTGGGAATGGTTCTTGTCCTGGGCCAACAGAAGGTCTGGGGGCCATGACCACCAGGGTCCTTCTAGTCTCTTTCAGACCATTAAGTATGGTCTTTTTATGAGAATTTGGGGTCTGCATCCCACTGTTCTCCTGCTCGCTCAGGGGTTCTCTGTTGTCTTCCCTGTCAGGGCAGTCATCGGTTGTAGCCAGGCACCATCTAGTTCTTCTGGTCTCAGGATGATGCAGTCTCTGGTTCATGTGGCCCTTTCTGTCTCCTGGGCTCATAATTACCTTGTGTCTTTGGTGTTCCTCATTCTCCTTTGATCCAGGTGGGTTGAGACCCATTGATGCATCTTAGATGGCTGCTTGCTAGCGTTTAAGACCCCAGATGCCACTCTTCAAAGTGGGATGCAGAATGTTTTGTTAATAGATTTTATTATGCCAATTGACTTAGATGTCCCCTGAAATCATGGTCCCCAGACCCCTGCCCCTGCTACGCTGACCTTTGAACCATTCAGTTTATTCAGGAAACTTCTTTGCTTTTGGTTTAGTCCAGTTATGCTGAGCTTCCCTTTATTGTTGTCCTTCCCTTCACCTAAAATAGTTCTTATCTACTATCTACAGGGTTTAACTAGTAAATACCACTCTGCCACCATCCCTCCCTCCCTCCTCTCGTAGCCACAAAAGAATGTTTTCTTCTCAGTTTAAACTATTTCTCAAGTTCTTATAATACTGGACTTATGCAATATTTGTCCTTTTGCAACTGACTAATTTCACTCAGCATGTTATGAAATGTTTCACAGATTCATCACTCTTCTTTATGGATGTGTAGTATTCCATGGTGTGAATATACCATAATTTATTTATCCATTCATCTGTTGATGGGCACCTTGGTTGCTTCCATCTTTTTGCTGTTGTAAACACTGCTGCAATAAACATGGGTGTGCATATATCTGTTTGTGTAAAGGCTCTTATTTCTCTAGGATATATTCCAAGGAGTGGGATTGCTAGATTGTATGGCAGTTCTATTTCTAGCTTTTTAAGGAGGCACCAAATAAATTTCCAAAGTGGTTGTACCATTTTGCATCCCCACCAGCAGTGTATAAGTGTTCCAATCTCTCCATAGCCTCTCCAACAATTATTATTTTGTGTTTTTTGGATTAATGCCAGCCTTGTTGGAGTGAGGTGAAATCTCATTATAGTTTGGTTTGCATTTCTCTAATGGCTAATGATCGAGAGCATTTCCTCATGTATCTGTTAGCTGCCTGAATGTCTTCTTTAGTGAAGTGCCTGTTCATATCCTTTGCGCATTTTTTTAATTGGGTTGTTTGTCTTTTTGTGGTTGAGTTTTAGCAGAATCATGTAGATTTTAGAGGTCAGGAGCTGGTTGGAGGTGTCATAGCTGAAAACTTTTTCCCAGACTGTAGGTGGTCTTTTTACTCTTTTGGTGAAGTCTTTAGATGAGCATAGGTGTTTGATTTTTAGGAGCTCCCAGTTATCTGGTTTCTCCTAGGCATTTTTAGTAATGTTTTGTATTCTGTTTATGCCATGTATTAGGGCTCCTAACATTGTGCCTATTTTTTCTTCCATGATCTTTATCGTTTTAGACTTTATGTGTAGGTCTTTGATCCATTTCGAGTTAGTTTTTGTGCATGGTGTGAGGTATGGGTCTTGTTTCCTTTTTTTGCAGATGGATATCCAGTTATGCCAGCACCACTTGTTAAAAAGAGTATCTTTTCCGCAGTTAACTGACACTGGGCCTTTGTCAAATACCAGCTGCTCATATGTGGATGGATTTATATCTGGATTCTTGATTCTGTTCCACTGGTCTAGGTGCCTGTTGTTGTACCAGTACCAGGCTGTTCTGACTACTATGGTGGTATAATAGGCTCTAAAATCAGGCAGAGCGAGGCCTCCCACTTTGTTGTTCTTTTTCAGTAATGCTTTATTCATCCGGGGCCCCTTTACCTTCCATATGAAATTGGTGATTTGTTTTTCTATCTCATTAAAGAATGTCATTGGGATTTGGATTGGAATTGCATTAAATGTATAGATGGCTTTTGGTAGAACAGACATTTTTATAATGTTAATTCTTCCTATCCATGAGCAAGGCATGTTTTTCCATGTACGTAGGTCCCTTTTGGTTTCTTGCAGTAGTACCTTGTAGTTTTCTTTGTATAGGTCTTTTATGTCTCCGGTTAGATTTATTCGTAAGTATTGTATGTTCTTGGGGGCTACTGTGAATGGTATTGATTTGGTGATTTCCTCTTTGATGTTCTTTTTGTTGGTGTAGAGGAATCCAACTAGTTTTTGTATGTTTATCTTGTAACGTGATACTCTACTGAACTCTCCTATTAGTTTCAGTAGTTTTTTTGAGGATTCTTTAGGGTTTTCTCTGTATAAGATCATGTTGTCTGCAAACAGAGATACTTTACTTTTTCCCTATCAATCTAGATGCCCTTTTTTCTTTATCTAGTCTAATTGCTCTGGCTAGGGCCTCCAGCACAATGTTGAATAAGAGTGGTGATAAGGGGCATCCTTGTCTGGTTCCTGTTCTCAAGGGGAATGCTTTCAGAATCTCTCCATCAAGGATGATGTTGGGTGTTGGTTTTGCACAAATGCCTTTTATTATGTTGAGGATTTTTCCCTCTATTCCATTTTGCTGAGAGTTTTTATCATGAATCGGTGTCGGACTTTGTCAAATGCCTTTTCTGCATCAGTTGATAAAATCATGTGGTTCTTGTCTTTTATTTAATTTATATGGTGGATTACATTAATTGTTTGGCTAATATTGAACCATCCTTGCATACCTGGTATAAATCACACTTGGTCATGGTGGATTTTTTTTTGATATGTTGTTGAATTCTATTGGCTAGAATTTTGTTGAGGATTTTTGCATCTATGTTCTTGAGGAATATAGGTCTGTAATTTTCTTTTTTCGTGGTGTGTCTACCTGGTTTTGGTGTCAGGGATATGCTGGCTTCATAGAATAAGTTTGGGAGTGTTCCATCCTTTTCTATGCTTTGAAATACCTTTAGTAGTAGTGGTGTTAACTCTTCTCTGAAACTTTGGTAGAACTCTGCAGTGAAACCTTCAGAGCCAGGGCTTTTTTTGTTGTGAGTTTTTTGATTACCTTTTCAATCTCTTTTTTTTGTTACGGGTCTATTTAGTTGTCTGCTTCTGTTTGTGTTAGTTTAGATAGGTAGTGTACTTCTAGGAATTCATCCATTTCTTCTAGGTTTGCAAATTTGAGTACAATTTTTTGTAGTAATCTGGTATGATTCTTTTAATTTCAGTTGGGTCTGTTGTGATATGGCCCGTCTCATTTCTTATTTGGGTTATTTGTTTCCTTCCTGTATTTCTTTAGTCGGTCTGGCCAATGGTTTATCAATTTTGTTAATATTTTCAAATCACCAGCTTTTGCCCATGTTAACTCTTTCAATTGTTTTTCTGTTCTCTAATTCATTTAATTCTGCTCTAATTTTTATTATTTGTTTTCTTCTGGTGCCTGAGAGTTTCTTTTGTTGCTCTCTTTCTATTTGTTCAAGTCTTAGGGACAGTTCGTTGATTTTGGCTCTTTCTTCTTTTTGTATGTGTGCATTTATTGGTATAAATTGACCTCTGAGCACTGATTTCACTGTGTCCCAAAGGTTCTGATAGGAAGTGTTTTCAGTCTCATTGCATTCTATGAATTTCTTTATTCCCTCCTTAAAGTCTTCTACAACCCAGTCTTTTATGAGCCAGGTATTGTTCAGTTTTCAAGTATTTGGTTTCTTTTCCCTAATTTTTCTGTTATTGATTTCTACTTTTATGGCCTTATCGCCTGAGAAGATGCTTTGTAATATTTCAGTGTTTTGGATTCTGCAAAGGCTTGTTTTATGACCTAATATGTGGTCTATTCTAGAGAATGTTCCATGTGCACTAGAAAAGAAAGTATACTTGGCTGCTGTTGGGTGGAGAGTTCTATGTAAATCTATCAGGTCAAGTTGGTTGATTGTAATAATTAGATCTTCTGTGTTTTTATTGAGCTTCTTATTGGATGTCCTATTCTTCCCCGAAAGTGGTGTCTTGAAGTCTCCTACTATAATTGTGGAGTTGTCTATCTCACTTTTCAATTCTGTTAGAGTTTGTTTTATGTATCTTGCAGCTCTGCCATTGGATGCATAAATATTTGATATGGTTATATCTTCCTGGTAAATTGTCCCTTTAATCATTATGTAGTGTCCTTCTTTATCCTTTGTGGTGGATTTAACTTTAAAGTCTATTTTATCAGGAATTAATATTGCCACTCCTGCTCTTTTCTGATTGTTTTTTGCTTGATATATTTTTTTTCCATCCTTTGAGTTTTAGTTTGTTTGTGTCTCTTGTAGGCAGCATATAGATGGATTGTGTTTTTTTATCCAATCTGCAACTCTCTGTCTCTTTGTTGGTGCATTTAGTCCATTTACAGTCAGCGTAATTATAGATAAGTATGAATTTAGTGCTGTCATTTTAATGACTTGTTTTGTGTGTTGTTGATAATTTCATTTTTCCACTTACTTTTTTGTGCTGAGAAGTTTTTCTTTGTAAATTATGTGTTCCTCATTTTCATAGTAGTTGAATTTATTTTTGCTGAGTTGTTTATCTTGGTTTTTATTTTGATGTATGGAATTGTTAGACCTCTTTGTGGTTACCTTAATATTTACCCCTATTTTTCTAAGTAAAAACTTAACTTATATCACTTTATATTGCCTTGGTTTCCTCTCCATATGGAAGCTCTGTGCCTTCTGTATTTAGTCCCTCTTTTTGATTATTGTAATCTTTTACATAATGACATGAATGATTCCCTGTTTTGAGCATTTTTTTAAATTAATCTTATTTTGTTTTTCTGATTTCCCTATCTGAGTTGATATCAGGATGTTTTGTTCTGATCTTGTGTTGTGTTGGTATCTGATATTATTGGTTTTCTAACCAAAGAATTTCCTTTGGTAATTCTTGTAGCTTTGGTTTGGTTTTTGCAAATTCTCTAAGCTTGTATTTATCTGTAAATGTCTTAATTTCACCTTCATATTTGAGAGAGAGTTTTACTGGATATATGATTCTTGGCTGGCAGTTTTTCTCCTTCAGTGCTTTGTATATGTCATCCCATTGGGTTCTTGCCTGCATGGTTTCTGCCAACTAGTCCGAACTTATTCTTACTGATTCTCTTTTGTATGTGACTTTTCATGTATCCCTGGCTGCTTTTAAAATTTTCTCTTTATCTTTGGTTTTGGCAAGTTTGATGATAATATGTCTTGATGATTTTCTTTTAGGATCTATCTTGTATGGGGTTCGATGAGCATCTTGGATAGATATCCTTTCATCTTTCATGATGCCAGGGAAGTTTTTTGCAACAGATCTTCCACTATTGTCTCCGTATTTTCTGTTATCCCTCCCTGTCCTGGAACTCCAATCACAAGCAAGTTATTCTTGATAGAGTCCCACATGATTCTTAGGGTTTCTTCTGTTTTTAAAATTCTTTTATCTGATTTTTCTTCAAATATATTGGTGTTAAATGCGTTATCCTCCATCTCCCCAACTCTGCATTCTAATTCCTCAATTCTGCTTCTCTGACTTCCTATTCAGTTGTCTAATTCTGTAATTATTGTTGATCTTTTTAATTTCCGAATGCTGTCTCTCTATGGATTCTTGCAACTTATTAAATTTTTCGCTCTGTTTTTGAATAATCTTTTTGATTTCTTCAACTGCTTTATCTGTGTGTTCCTTGGCTTTTTATGTAGGTTGCCTTATTTCATTTCTGAGGTCATCCCTGATGTCTTGAAGCATTCTGTATATTAGTTTTTTATATTCTACATCTGGCAATTCCAGGAATGTATCTTCATCTGGGAAAGATTTTGATTCTCTGATTTGGTGGTTTGTAGAAGCAATCATGATCTGCTTCTTTATGTGATTTGATATCGACTGCTGTCTCTGAGCCATTGTAATGATTTATTTTATCTTTGCTCACTGAGTCTTATCTTCTTGTTTTTGTTTGTTTGTTTGTTTTTTGTTTCGATACACCCAGATGGGCTACTAGAGTGCACTGACTTGATTGTTGTAGCCTTTGAATCACTTATGTACTGTTACCAGCTGGTTTGAGCTGTTACCAGGTATATGAGCCTGTGAGTCCATTCACTATTCTTGAATAGAATCAGCTCAAGTGTTCTGATAGTGGGTCACCTACTTTGTGGTGTAGGCTCTCATCTATTATCTTAGAGGAGTAGTGGTGATGGTTGTACACTCCAGTTTCTAGTAGTGGCAGAGGGCGTCACACTCTGAGGAGGGAGGGATGCTGATAGCCTTCCCCCAAGTGCCAGTGAGGTAGGAGTGTCTCTATTCTCTAGAGCACTCTGGTGGGTAGGCTCTGCCGCTGTACCTTAGGCACCCAGTGCTTGTACCTTTAAACATTGGTAGGTGTCACTATCCTCAGACCTCTTTAGTTGGTGTTGATGAAGCCTCAACCCTTAGTTCCTGCTGTGGATCAGTGAGGGCTCTGTTTAATAGGTAGAGAGGCATCAGACCTCCAAAACTTGCCTTTCCACTGCTCAGCTAAAACAATTACAGTCAGATCTCTATCAGAATTGCCTTTGCATTATAATAGCCACCTGATTCCCTGTAGGGGTGAAAGCCAAAGACTGTGGATCTCTTTATGCCTGGATGGAGCTGGTTCTGTATTGTTATTCCAGTTTAGGGAAGTCAGGAAATTGCTGCTTTTCTCAGGCCAGGACAATGGGTTAGAAGAAAGCAAAACAAAACAAAAAAACCTGCAGAGCACTTTGCTCTCTGGCCCAGGGAATTCCAATGTTAATGAAGCCAGCTGGGGCAGGGAGGGGAGGGATCAGATAGGTAGGAGAGAGTAGACAGAGTTATTTATCTTGTTTGGTGAGGACTGTTTAATCTGAGATTCTAGAGGGGTGTGTAGCCTGTGTGCACTGGCTGGGTCCCCACCAAGATTGTCCCAGAGGGTTAGGGCTGAGTCCCATGCTTGCCCCATCTCAAGAAGCCGCAATCAGCCCTGCCGGGCTTAGTCCAAAGCCCAGCATCAAGGTCTCCTGGGTGGGACGCTGCTCCCTAGGCTCCAAAACCAGTCGCTGCCTCCCTGCAGTTTCTCATTCCCCTGTCAGGCGTGTCGGTGTGCAGCCTGTGTCCGCTGGCTGTGTCCCTGCCAAGATTGCCCCAGGGCATTAGGGCTGCATCCGTGCTTGCCTTGTCTCAGGAAGCCACAATGAGCCCCACCAAGGCACCAAGGAACCGCAAGGGCTCAGGGCTGAGGTACGGCACACTGGGCTCCAGAATTGGTCATTGCTTCAGCTCGCAGCTTTTTGCTCCCCGTCACTCAGGTCAACTCCTTAGTTCTGTGTTTGATGATCAGAGTTCATAGATTGTCATGTGTGCAATCAATTCACTTGTTTCTTTGGGTCTTTGTTGCAAGAGGGATCAGCAAAAGCTTCTGCCTAGTCAGCCATCTTGGCCCCGCCTCTAATGTCCTCTTTTTATAAAAAATTCTTTACTTTAGATGATTATTAATACTTCTGGATATATAATCTGACTACATTGCAGGTGGTATGGAGGCAGAATGCTGAGGGCAGAGCACTAGAGCTCTGAAATCTCAGTCCAGACTCTCCCTCCCTCTGCGTCTCCTCATCACCTTGCCCCCAGACAGGACGTGAAATGTTTTTCACTGGGGCTGTTTTCACTCCTGCCTCTGATGTGCCTGATAGAGATTAGAAAGGACAACTTGGTGACTCTCATCTCCAGTTTAAGCTCTGTGAGCCTCCTGCTTGTCTAGTCCTTCCACCTTGGATGGGACTGCAAGAAGCCTTCCCCCAATTTAAGGAGATGGCCACCAGACTCAAAGGAAGTCTCCATAGCAAAGGCTGATGATACTGCCACCTGGAACAACTGTAAGAAATGCCAAGTCAGTGGCTCTCCAATCTAAAGATACTTTGAGCTGGAGATGAAGCTGGCTCTTATGATGGGCCAGGACCACAGATGGAATTGTCAGTTGCCCTAAGAAGCAGGTGGAACCAGCCTCACAGGACAGGGGGAGAAGTTGAGAAGCTCATTAGTAACTGAGATTCTTCTGTGGTGGAATTCTGCAAGGACTTGTTTGTTGAACTTTACTCAGGGTTCCTAAAAGTAGCCACCAGCTTGAATACAACTGCAGCTCTGAGGAGTCCCTGGGGAATAAACACAAGATGGCGGAGAGGGGACCATTTTGTTTTGCCCTCATCTCAACAAGTCTGGGGAAAGGCTGTGGCATATTGTGGTGGATTAAAGGTGGCCATAAGTTCTTTGTCCCGCCTCTTACTGAAGGTAGAGGCAATTTCCCCTCTTCTTGAATTATGTTCGCCTTTTTTTTTTTTTTTTGACTTGCTTTGGCCTATAGAAAACAACAGATATGTTGCTATGCCAGTTCTGAGCCTACGCCCTAGGAGAGCCTGGAAGCTTCTGCATCTGAGTTCTTGGAACCCTACTGCCATGCTGTATGAAAGTCCTAGCTGTCCTGCTGGAGAGAGAGGCCACTTGGAGAGGAACAGGAAGAAGAGACACAGAATTAAGAGCGAGGCCTTGGGGAAAGAACTGAGGAGCAGTCAGCATCCTAGTCTCAGACGTGCAAGAGAGACTTTCATGACCTTCCAGGCCAGCCTAACTCCTAGATGGATGCAACAGCACAAGCAACCCAAAGTAAGACCAGCAGAGGGATAGCCCAATCAGACCACAAAATCATGAGAAATAATCAAGGGTTGTCTTAAGCAACCATCTTTTGGGGTGATTTGTTATGCAGCAATCAGTAATGGAAACACATGCACAGAGCAAAAAATGGACACTGGCAAGATAAAAGAAATGTACTCAGGATAACATTCTGTCCTTAGAATCTTAGGAAAAGTAAAGATATGAGCCAATAAAAGGACCCACACCTGTGACTTAGTTTGAGATGAACTGTGCAAAGAGTGCAGAAGGGTCTAACTGTTGAGCAGGAGTGATTTGGTGGCAAAATGTTTCTGGAGGCTGGACAGAATCTCGTTTTGCCATAACTATCTTCTAGGCTTTGGACCATACACTGTACGATTTGGGGTTTGGAAGTCACCCTGGAGAAAGCCTAGTTGCAGCATTCAGAGTTGCTGAAGGAAAGAAGTCTGTCCTGCAGGAGGCACGCAGGAGGAATTGCTTTGGTGACAACCTGAAGAAATATCTAACATGAGAGCGTGGCCTCCTGAGCCCCATGGGCTGTGAGTAGAGCACGGAACTTTGGTATAATAGTAAAGGATGGAAACAATGATGTTCTAACTGATTTCCATGCTCCCTGGTGTGATGACTTTGGGAATCTTGTTCCCAAGAAAAAGTAACTCAGAAAGAAGGTAAGTCAAAATCTGATTTTGTTGCCAGAGCCAAGAGAAACCCCCAGCCAAGGATGCACCTTCCCCATATGAAGCCTGCGGCTTCCTGACTGGCTGCTTCTCTCCCATCAATAAGAAGTTAAATGCAAAGAGAGATGAAGCAAAGCAAGTAGTTTTTAGCCGCATACAGTGAGAAGCTACACCTGTCCCTGTAACTCCAAAAAGAATGCCCAGGAAGCTTGCTAAAGCCATAGCCAAAGGAACCAATTTGTAAAAGTCCCTTCTAGCAAGCATGGTGTATTGTTGTTGTTGTGTGCTGTGCAGTCAATTTTCAACTCATAGCAAATCCGTATGACAGAGTAGAACTGCCCCATGGGGTTTTCTAGGCTGTAATCTTTATGGGGAAGGAGCCCTGGTAGGACGGTGGCTAAGTGCTCAGCTTCTAACTGAAAGGCTGACTGTTACTATCCACCAGCTGCTGCACAAGAGAAGGATGTGGAAGTCTGCTTTTGTGAGGATTCCAGCCTTGGAAACTCTATGGGGCATTTTTACTCTGTCCTGTAGGGTCGCTATGAGTAGGAATTGACTTGAAAATAATTTTTTTTTTTTTTTTTTTTTAATCTTTATGGGAGAGATTGCCAAGTCTTTCATCCGTGGAGTGCCTAAGAGGGTTTGTCCTCTAAAAACCTTTTGGCCTCTTTAAACCAGGTCCACCTGGAACCTCAGAATGTAACCTTATTTGGCACAGGGCCTGTGCAGTTATAATTAGTTAAGGTGAGGTGATACTGGATTCAGATGGGCCCTAATTCAATGACTGATGTCCTTGTGAGAAGAGGGGAGAACACAGAGACACACACAGGGAAGAAGGCCTGTCCATCCATGTATTCACTCATGCAACAAGTATTTATTGAGTTGCTTTATCTGCTTGCTAGGCACCATGCAAGGCATAAAGGACCAGACAGATTTCATCCCTATTTTTGTGAAATTTGTAGCGTGGCCATTAATATAGACAATTAAATAGGAAAAATAAATAAATAAATGTGACACTGTCTTACTGGGAGATTCAGCCTTCTGCAGGATTAGCATAGCACCTGACACTCAAGTTTTAATTGAGTCCAGTGGCTCTTCATCATGAGCTCTGGTCTCCTGCTGAGAGATTATAGGGAAATTAATGTCATGCTTATTTTCACAACTGTTGCCATTGCAACCTCAAAATTAAAATATAAGTATGAAAATGTTATTCTACAGACACATTTAAACCAGGCTAATATACATCTCAAGTCAACTTAAGTGTTAATATGATGTGTGCATCTGCAGCCTCCCAGAAGACTTTGTTCTGTGAGAACTCACAACAGCAAGAGTTTGTTCTTCGCTCAGCAAATGACTCCACCAACAGGGAAGTACAGTGTCTCTCTCTGAAGTCAAACTCAGTTCATCTATCCAAACTCAACTCTTTCTCCTCTTCTCTCCCTAGAATTGCCTTTATTGAGGGTTTTCAACTCTTGAGAGAAAACTGACCATCTGGGCTATTGTGATGCTCTTGGTAAACAGCGCACAGAGCATCCCATTGTTGTGTGCCTGACTGAGGCCATCTCTCTCCAGGACCATGGCCTCACTCCAGCCTCTAGAGGCACATCTGTGCTTGACAATGAGTCTCATTTCTCTTCTAGCTACGCCATAGGCATAATTATGGGGACTGAATACAAATTCAGAGGATTATAAACAAGGGACTGTACAACAACAGATATCAAAATGAAATATAAGAAAATGTAAGTTGTTTGTCCTTTGCTGTTCTTTCTGGTTTCTAGGGCTTCGTGAAAATGCTCCAGTTCTGTCCGCCATATTGTTTTCCACCTAAATGTTCAAAGACTTCTCTGGAGGGAGACTGCAGCATCTGTCTTGGGAGAAAATGTGCTCCCTCAGTATGTCTGCTCTACTGAGCTTTGTCCAGTTGCCCCAGGCAGAGGACAACAGAATACAGGTAGTTCAAGATTACCACAGGGCTCCATTCCAAAAACTTCTTTGTAAACTGGTTCTGACATAAGTTGGATAGCTCTTTTTTTTTTAGTTTTCATTATCATTGCAATTTATTATCAGTATCTTTATAAATTCAATCTTTATTTGTCTTCGGGGGTTGGAAACATTACATATAAACTTTACAGATATATTTTAATACATCATAACATAAAAAAATACACAAATCATAAACATTTACTCTGACGATGAAGAAGAGTTGGACGACGTTGTCATTTTGTCAGTTGTGGTAATAACTCCACTTGTGGAAGGTTCTGGATCATCTGGAATATCCCTGGGAATGAGGATGGCATCTCCAGTCAGAAAATCAGTGAGAGTTGCCTGTATGGTCTTTTTCTTCATATATTTCAAGGTAACATTTCACTGCTTCCTGAATCCACCTGTCGACTTTAGCAAAGTGATCAGCGTTTGCATCCATATTTTCAAGCAAATAAAGCCCCTGATTTAGTTTGGAAAAAATTCCACCTAATCCTCTCACTGTAAATTTTTCAATAACTTCTCTTCTCCCTCTTCCTCATTGTTTCTTTCTTCTTCAGCATTCCTTTTCTCTTCAAAATTCATTAAGTCCAGATCTGTGAATTCCCCTTCATGGTCTATAAGCTGTTCCACATATGCGATATCAAGTTAAATTTCAGAGTTCTTGCCATATGGTTGATTTTGCCACTGATCTCTTCCATCATATTATCCTGATCAAATGCCTGGAGCTTGTTCACATAACTCAGCAATTTTTTCCATATTCCTTGCATGTGTTTTCCTGTAACTTCCACCAAGGAAGACGAAATGTCCCAGATAAGCTGAAGAATATTACAATTCTTCCAGAAATTGCATAATGTTACCTCCATCTGTTGGAGCTATTGGCTGAGCAAATGTAGTCTGTAGGTAGTATGCCTTGAAAGTGGAGGTTGCACCTTGATCCATAGGCTGAATCTCAGCTGTTGTATTGGGAGGTAGATATACCACTTTCACATCTTGATTTAGATCATCTCGGTGAGGAGGATTTGCTGAAGATAATTAAAAAACTTTTGCAATAGTACACTGACAGGGGGCTGCCAGAAATTCAAGCTGGATTCAAAAGAGAACGTAGGGGAGGTGGGGCCAAGATGGCGGACTAGGCAGACGCTACCTCAGATCCCTCTTGCAACAAAGACTCAGAAAAACAAGTGAATCGATCACATACTTAACAATCTACGAACCCTGAACAACAAACACAGATTTAGAGATGGAGAACGAACAAATATGGGGAAGCAGCGACTGTTTTCAGAGCCTGGAGCCAGCGTCCCAGTCAGGTAACCTTGGCGCCGGGCTTAGGTCTGGGACCAGGGAAGCTGAACTCAAAATCTTGTGACGGCGCAAACAAGGGGAGTAGCCCTACCACCTTGAACTGACCCCGGGAGGGGGCCCAGCCGGTCTGCGCAGGCGGCGTGGCGACGCAGCTGGTAGGAGAAGTCCCCAGGAGGCAGTGACTAGTTTTGGAGCCGGGAGTGCAGTGTCCCAGCCGGGGAACCTTGGCACCGGGCTTTTGACTGGGCACTGTCATTGCCCAAGCACAGGGCGCAGCCCTACTCCCCTGAACTAACCCCGGGAGGGGGCCCAGCCAGTCCGCGGGGGAGGTGCGGCGACGTGGCTGGCGGGACGAGAAGTCCCCGGGAGGCAGCGACTGATTTTGGAGCCGGGAGTGGAGCGTCCCACCAGGGGAACCTTGACGCCGGGCTTTGGACTGGCAGCGGAGGATCTGACCGTGGCTTCAGCGGGCCCGACCCTCGGGGGCAATCTCCACACAGCCAGCACACATAGGCGACACGCCCCTCGGGAATCTCAGAAACCATAGTCATTCCAAGCAAGATAAGCAACTTTGGCTATATTCTGAGGTGCTACTCTCCTATTTCTCTGAACCCTCCCCCACCCTTCCCAGGGGGCTTCATTAACATTGGAATTTCCTGAGCCAGAGGGAGAATGGCTCCGGCTCCGCGGTGGCTTTGCTTCCCCCCCCCATTTTTTTTTTTTTTTTTTTGGTCTTTTCCTAACCCATTCTTCTGGCCTGAGAGAAGGAACCACGAAAAACCCAGGGACCAAAAATCCATCCCTAATACGACTAAAAACACAGAACCAGCTACAGCCAAGCATATATGATCCAAATCTCAGACTTTCATCCTTACAGGGAACAAGGTGGCAGTTATAATCCAAAGGCAGTTCTGATAGGGATCTGACTGCATTTTTTTTTAGCGGATTTTCTGGAAAAAAAAGTTTCCCAGGTCTGATATCTCTGCTTATTCAACAGAGCCCTAACTGACCCACAACAGGGAACTGAGGGCTGAAGCTCCCCCTAGACCACCTAGCCTCTTGCCTTTGGGGTCTAAAGAGGGTGACATCTACCAATCAGTAGAGGTACTTGCATTGGGGGCCTAAGGTACAGCTGCAGTGCCCTCCCACCAAGGTGCTATAGGAATAGAGACACGCCTACCTCACTGACACTTGGGGGAAACCTGTCAGCATCCTGCCCCCCCTGGAGGGTGAACCCCAGCTGCTAATAGAATCTGGTGCACACAACTATCACCACTACTTCTCGAGGTAGATAGGTGTTAGGGTGCAGCACACACTTGATGACCCAAAATCAGATTCTACTCAATAGTGAATAGACTCAGGCATATATATCTGGCAACAGCCCAAGCCAGCTGGTAATAGGTCATAAGTAAGTCAAGGGCTACAACAAACAAGAAAGCACAATCTAGTAGCCCATCCACATATATTGAAAGAAAATAAAACAAGATAAGACTCAGTGAGCAATTATAGAATAAACCACTACTATATCTTTTTTTTTTTTATATCTTAGTGATGGCTCGGAGACAGCAGTCGATATCAAACCACATAAAGAAGCAGACCATGACAGCTTCTAAAACCCCCCAAACAAAAGAATCAAAATCTTTCCCAAATGAAGATACAATCCTGGAATTATCAGGTACAGAATATAAAAAACTAATTTACAGAATGCTTCAAGACATCACAAACGAAATAAGGCAAACGGCAGGAAAAGCCAAGGAACACACTGATAAAACAGTTGAAGAACTCAAAAAGATTATTCAAGAACATAGTGGAAAAATTAATAAGTTGCAAGAATCCATAGAGAGACAGCATGCAGAAATCCAAAAGAATAACAATAAAATTACAGAATTAGACAACGCAATAGGAAGTCAGAGGAGCAGACTCGAGCAATTAGAATGCAGAGTGGGAAATCTGGAGGACCAGGGAATTAACACCAACATAGCTGAAAAAAAATCAGATAAGAGAATTTTAAAAAAAATGAAGAAACCCTAAGAATCATGTGGGACTCTATCAAGAAGGATAACTTGCTTGTGATTGGAGTCCCAGAACAGGGAGGGAGGACAGAAAACACAGAGAAAATAGTTGAAGATCTGCTGACAGAAAACTTCCCTGACATCATGAAAGACGAAAGGATATCTATCCAAGATGCTCATCGAACCCCATTTAAGATTAATCCAAAAAGAAAATCACCAAGACATATTATCATCAAACTTGCCAAAACCAAAGATAAAGAGAAAATTTTAAAAGCAGCCAGGGAGAAAAGAAAGGTCTCCTTCAAGGGAGAATCAATAAGAATAAGTTCAGACTACTCAGCAGAAACCATGCAGGCAAGAAGGCAATGGGATGACATATACAGAGCACTGAAGGAGAAAAACTGCCTGCCAAGGATCATATATCCAACAAAACTCTCTCTGAAATATGAAGGCGAAATTAAGATATTTACAGATAAACACAAGCTTAGAGAATTTGCAAAAACCAGACCAAAGCTACAAGAAATACTAAAGGATATTGTTTGGTCAGAAAACCAATAATATCAGATACCAGCACAACCCAAGGTCACAAAACAGAACATCCTGATATCAACTCAAATAGGGAAATCACAAAAACAAATTAAGATTAATTAATTAAAAAAAATGCTCATAACAGGGAATCACTGAAGTCAATATGTAAAAGATCACAATAATCAAAAAGAGGGACTAAATACAGGTGGCATAGAACTGCCACATGGAGTGTGATACAAGGTGATATAGAACAACACAAGCTAGGTTTTTACTTAGAAAAATAGGGGTAAATAATAAGGTAACCACAAAGAGGTATAATAACTCCATAACTCAAGATAAAAGCCAAGAAAAACGTAACGACTCAACAAACATAAAGTCAAACACTACGAAAATGAGGATCTCACAATTTAATAAGAAAAACGTCTCAACACAAAAAAGTAAGTGGAAAAATGAAATTGTCAACAACACACATAAAAAGGCATCAAAATGACAACACTAAACACTTATTTATCTATAGTTACGCTGAATGTAAATGGACTAAATGCAGCAATAAAGAGACAGAGAGTCTCGGACTGGATAAAGAAACACGATCCGTCTATATGCTGCCTACAAGAGACACACCTTAGACTTAGAGACACAAACAAACTAAAACTCAAAGGATGGAAAAAATATATCAAGCAAACAATAAGCAAAAAAGAAGAGGAGTAGCAATATTAATTTCTGACAAAATAGACTTTAGACTTAAATCCACCACAAAGGATAAAGAAGGACACTACATAATGATAAAAGGGACAATTGATCAGGAAGACATAACCATATTAAATATTTATGCACCCAATGACAGGGCTGCAAGATACATAAATCAAATTTTAACAGAACTGAAAAGTGAGATAGACACCTCCACAATTATAGTAGGAGACTTCAACACACCACTTTCGGAAAAGGACAGGACACCCAGTAAGAAGCTCAATAGAGACACGGAAGACCTAATTACAACAATCAACCAACTTGACCTCATTGACTTATACAGAACTCTCCACCCAACTGCTGCAAAGTATACTTTTTTTTCTAGCCCACATGGAACATTCTCTAGAATAGACCACATATTAGGTCATAAAACAAACCTTTGCAGAGTCCAAAACATCGAAATATTACAAAGCATCTTCTCAGACCACAAGGCAATAAAAGTAGAAATCAATAACAGAAAAACTAGGGAAGAGAAATCAAATACTTGGAAACTGAACAATACCCTCCTGAAAAAAGAGTGGGTTATAGAAGATATCAAGGAGGGAATCAGGAAATTCATAGACTGCAACGAGAATGAAAATACTTCCTGTTAAAACCTCTGGGACACAGCAAAAGCAGTGCTCAGAGGCCAATTTATATCGATAAATGCACACATACAAAAAGAAGAAAGAGCCAAAATCAGAGAACTGTCCCGACAACTTGAACAAATAGAAAGTGAGCAACAAAAGAATCCATCAGGCACCAGAAGAAAACAAATAATAAAAATTAGAGCTGAACTAAATGAATTAGAGAACAGAAAAACAATTGAAAGAATTAACAAAGCCAAAAGCTGGTTCTTTGAAAAAATTAACAAAATTGATAAACCATTGGCTAGGCTGACTAAAGAAATACAGGAAAGGAAACAAATAACCTGAATAAGAAACGAGAAGGGCCACATCACAACAGACCCAACTGAAATTAAAAGAATCATATCAGATTATTATGAAAAATTGTACTCCAACAAATTTGCAAACCTAGAAGAAATGAATGAATTCCTGGAAAAACACTCCCTACCTAAACTAACACATTCAGAAGTAGAACAACTAAATAGACCCATAACAAAAAAAGAGATTGAAACGGTAATCAAAAAACTCCCAACAAAAAAAGCCCTGGCCCCGACAGCTTCACTGCAGAGTTCTACCAAACTTTCAGAGAAGAGTTAACACCACTACTACTAAAGGTATTTCAAAGCATAGAAAATGACGGAATACTACCTAACTCATTCTATGAAGCCACCATCTCCCTAATACCAAAACCAGGTAAAGACATTACAAAAAAAGAAAATTACAGACCTATAACCCTCATGAACATAGATGCAAAATTCTAGCCAATAGAATTCAACGACATATCAAAAAAATAATTCACCACGACCAAGTGGGATTTATACCAGATATGCAAAAAATTAGAAAAACCATTAATGTAATCCACCACATAAATAAAACAAAAGACAAAAACCACATGATCTTATCAATTGATTCAGAAAAGGCATTTGACAAAGTCCAACACCCATTCATGATAAAAACTCTCACCAAAATAGGAATTGAAGGAAAATTCCTCAACATAATAAAGGGCATCTATACAAAGCCAACAGCCAACATCACTCTAAATGGAGAGAACCTGAAAGCATTTCCCTTGAGAACGGGAACCAGACAAGGATGCCCTTTATCACCACTCTTATTCAACATTGTGCTAGAAGTCCTAGCCAGGGTAATTAGGCTAGACAAAGAAATAAAGGGCATCCGGATTGGCAAAGAGGAAGTAAAATTATCTCTATTTGCAGATGACATGATCTTATACACAGAAAACCCTAAGGAATCCTCCAGAAAACTACTGAAACTAATAGAAGAGTTTGGCAGAGTCTCAGGTTATAAAATAAACATACAAAAATCACTTGGATTCCTCTACATCAACAAAAAGAACATCGAAGAGGAAATAACCAAATCAATACCATTCACAGTAGCCCCCAAGAAGATAAAATACTTAGGAATAAATCTTACCAAGGATGTAAAAGACCTATACAAAGAAAACTACAAAGCTCTACTATAAGAAATTCAAAAGGACATACTTAAGTGGAAAAACATACCTTGCTCATGGATAGGAAGACTTAACATAGTAAAAATGTCTATTCTACCAAGAGCCATCTATACATACAATGCACTCCCTATCCAAATTCCAATGTCATTTTTTAATGTGATGGAGAAACAAATCACCAACTTCATATGGAAGGGAAAGAAGCCTTGGATAAGCAAAGCATTACTGAAAAAGAAGAAGAAAGTGGGAAGCCTCACTCTACCTGATTTCAGAAGCTATTATACAGCCACAGTAGTCAAAACAGCCTGGTATTGGTACAACAACAGGCACATAAACCAGTGGAACAGAATTGAGAACCCAGATATAAATCCATCCACATATGAGCAGCTGATATTTGACAAAGGCCCAGTGTCAGTTAATTGGGGAAAAGATCGTCTTTTTAACAAATGGTGCTGGCATAACTGGATATCCATTTGCAAAAAAATGAAACAGGACCCATACCTCACACCAAGCACAAAAACTAACTCCAAGTGGATCAAAGACCTAAACATAAAGACTAAAACGATAAAGATCATGGAAGAAAAAATAAGGACAACCTTAGGAGCCCTAATACAAGGCATAAAGAGAATACAAAACATTACCAAAAATGACGAAGAGAAACCAGATAACTGGGAGCTCCTAAAAATCAAACACCTATGCTCATCTAAAGACTTCACCAAAAGAGTAAAAAGACCACCTACAGACTGGGAAAGAATTTTCAGCTATGACATCTCCGACCAGCGCCTGATCTCTAAAATCTATATGATTCTGTCAAAACTCAACCACAAAAAGACAAACAACCCAATCAAGAAGTGGGCAAAGGATATGAACACACACTTCACTAAAGAAGATATTCAGGCAGCTAACAGATACATGAGAAAATGCTCTCAATCATTAGCCATTAAAGAAATGCAAATTAAAACCACGATGGGATTCCATCTCACTCCAACAAGGCTGGCATTAATCCAAAAAACACAAAATAATAAATGTTGGAGAGGCTGCGGAGAGACTGGAACTCTTATACAATGCTGGTGGGAATGTAAAATGGTACAACCACTTTGGAAATCTATCTGGCGTTATCTTAAGCAGTTAGAAATAGAACTACCATACAACCCAGAAATCCCACTCCTCAGAATATATCCTAGAGAAACAAGAGCCTTCACACAAACAGATATATGCACACCCATGTTTATTGCAGCTCTGTTTACAATAGCAAAAAGCTGGAAGCAACCAAGGTGTCCATCAATGGATGAATGGGTAAATAAATTGTGGTATATTCACACAATGGAATACTATGCATCGATAAAGAACAGTGAGGAATCTGTGAAACATTTCATAACATGGATGAACCTGGAAGGCATTATGCTGAGTGAAATTAGTCAGAGGCAAAAGGACAAATATTGTATAAGACCACTATTATAAGATCTTGAGAAATAGTATAAACTGAGAAGAACACATACTTTTGTGGTTACGAGGGGGGGAAGGGAGGGAGGGTGGGAGAGGGTTTTTTGTACTGATTAATTAGTAGATAAGAACTGCTTTAGGTGAAGGGAAGGACAATACTCAATACATGGAAGGTCAGCTCAATTGGCCTGGACCAAAAGCAAAGAAGTTTCCTTGATAAAATGAATGCTTCAAAGGTCAGCGGAGCAAGGGCGGGGGTTTGGGGACCATGGTTTAAAGGGACTTCTAAGTCAATTGGCAAAATAATTCTATTATGAAAACATTCTGCATCCCACTTTGAAATGTGGCATCTGGGGTCTTAAATGCTAACAAGCGGCCATCTAAGATGCATCAATTGGTCTCAACCCACCTGGATCAAAGGAGAATGAAGAACACCAAGGTCACACGACAACTAAGAGCCCAAGAGACAGAAAGGGCCACATGAACCAGAGACGTATATCATCCTGAGACCAGAAGAACTAGTTGGTGCCCGGCCACAATCGATGACTGCCCTGACAGGGAGCACAACAGAGAACCCCTGAGGGAGCAGGAGATCAGTGGGATGCAGACCCCAAATTCTCATAAAAAGACCAGACTTAATGGTCTGACTGAGACTAGAGGAATCCCGGCGGTCATGGTCCCCAAACCTTCTGTTGGCACAGGACAGGAACCATCCCCGAAGACAAGTCATCAGACATGAAAGGGACTGGACAGTGGGTAGGAGAGAGATGCTGATGAAGAGTGAGCTAATTATATCAGGTGGACACTTGAGACTGTGTTGGCATCTCCTGTCTGGAGGGGGGATGGGAGGATAGAGAGAGTTGGAAGCTGGCAAAATTGTCATGAAAGGAGAGACTGGAAGGGCTGACTCATTAGGGGGAGAGCAAGTGGGAGTACAGAGTAAGATGTATTTAAACTTATATGTGACAGACTGACTTGATTTGTAAACATTCACTTGAAGCTCAATAAAAGTTATTAAAAAAAAAAAAAAAGAGGAAGTAGAATGAGGGAAATCATTGCTGATGTCAGATGGATCTTGGCTGAAAGCAGAGAAAACCAGAAAGATATTTACCTTTGTTTTATTGACTATACAAAGGCATTCAACTGTGTGGATCATAAATTATAAACAACCTTTTGAAGAATGGGGATTCCAGAACACTTACTTCTGCTCATTAGGAACATGTACATAGACCAAGAGGCAGTCATTCGAATAGAACAAGGGGATGATACTGCATGGTTTAAAATCAGACAAGATGTGCGTCAGGGTTGTACCCTTTCACCATACTTATTCAATGTTTATGCTGAGTAAATAATCTGAGAAGCTGGACTATACGAAGAAGAACGCGGCATCAAGATTGGAGGAAGATTCATTAACAACCTGTAATATGCAGATGACAACATTTTTGCTGAAAGCAAGGAGGACTTGAAGCACTTACTGATGCAGATCGAAGACTACAGCCTTCAGTACGGATTAAAGAAAATAAAAATCCTCACAACTGAACTAATAAGCAACATTATAATAAACAGAAATTATTGAAGTTGTCAAGAACTTTTTACTTGGATCCACAATCAACACCCATGGAAGCAGCGGTCAAGAAATCAAACAATGTATTGCATTGGGCAAATTTGCTACAAAAGACCTCTTTCAAGTGTTGAAAAGCAAAGATATCACTTTGAAGACTAAGGTGCTCCTGACCCAAGCCATGGTGTTTTCAATCACCTCATATGCATGTGAAAGCTAGACAATGAGTAAGGAAGACTCAAGAATTGATGCCTTTGAATTATGGTGTTGGCAAAGAATATTGAATATGCAATGGACTGCCAGAAGAAAAAAACACATCTGTCTTGTGAGAAGTACAGCCAGAAAGCTCTTTAGAAGTGAGGGTGGGAAGACTTTGTCTCACATATTTGGACATGTTATCAGGAGGGACCACTCCCTGGAGAAGTACATCATTCTTGGTGGAAAGTCAGTAAAAAAGAGGAAGTGGCTCTACGAGATGGATTGACACAGTGGCTGCAACAACGGGTTCAAACATAACAATGATTGTGGAGATGGTGCAGGACCGGACAGTGTTTCATTCTGTTGTACACAGAGTGGCTTTAAGTTGGAACCAACTCAATGGCACCTAAGGACAACAACATGAGGAGGATGTCCTGGGACATTATCAAGTGGCAGCAGAATCTTGAAAGTAATGCTCTTTTCAAGGCATTAGGTGCACACTTCTGGGATGCAATACTTGAAAAAACCAGTCTTCGAATAACACAATCATCACACCCAGCTGAACTATCCTGTTGCCATCAAGTCAATTCAGACTCATAGTGCCGCTATAGGATAGAGTAGAACTA
The DNA here is from genome assembly GCF_024166365.1 of Elephas maximus indicus. NCBI lineage: Eukaryota > Metazoa > Chordata > Mammalia > Proboscidea > Elephantidae > Elephas > Elephas maximus. The sequence continues at coordinate 56,424,154 of NC_064841.1, read as the reverse complement.
CCCCACATAAGGTTTCCAAGACTGTAATCTTTGCAGAAGCTGACTGTCATATATTTCTTCTGAGGAAGGGCTGGTGGGTCTGAAGAGCCAACCTTTCAGTTAGTAGCCAAGTGCTTAACCACTGTGCCACCAGGGCTCCTGGGAAATCCCTAGTCCCAGGCAAACTGAGATGGTTGGTCACTGTAAAATTCTCTGAAGTTTGGGCCTCTCTTTCCCTGATCTTTGTACCCTCTGAATGGAGGAGCCAGACCTTGTACATAGTAGGTTGTTGCTGTCGTTAGGTGTTGTTGAGTCAATTCCTACGCCTAGCAACCCCAGGTGAATGTTGAACTGCTTCACAGGGTTTCCCTAGGCTGTAATGTTTACAAGAGGAGATTGCCAGGTCTTTCTCCCAAGCTGCCGCTGGGTGGGTTTGAACCATCAATCTCTTGGTTAGTAGCCAAGCGCTTATTAACTGCTTTTTGCCACGAGTGCTCCTTGTATAATAAGTGTGTGCTCAATAATTATTTGAGAGGTTTTCCCCCTCTGGCAGTGGAGATGGTCTGCGTTGAAGCATCCACATTTTCTCAGTAGTCTCACTGAAATGGAAGACTCACATATAGTGCTCAGATAGGCTAGAGATAGAGTAGAAGGCTCTAGGACATATTTTTCCTACATAAAAAGAACTGACCTATTCTTGGACACTCTGGGTAAGGGGCTTACCAGTTTGTGGTGCGATTTCCTCATTTATGAAGTTGGAAGCCTTACTTTATGGGAGCAGTAATAAAATACACAAAGCACTTAGCACAGTGCCTGACATGTACTAAGCCCTCAGTTATGTTCACTGTTATTACTGTTGTTATTATTAGCCAACTGGGCTATCTGTAAATGGTTCCTGTATTTCCAATAATATTTAGAAATTAAATTACAAGGTGGTAGGTCGGGGGAGGTTAAAGATTACTTTAAAACACAGATGAGAATTTAAGGGGGAGGGAAACCAGATTAACGGAAACAGAAAAATTAGAATGGAAATATTGAAAATGTTCATGCATCGTGAAAAATGTAATCAATGTCACTGAACAACTTGTGTAGAAATTGTTGAATGGGAACCTAAACTGCTGTGTAAACCTTCACCAAAAACATAATAAAATATTATTAAAACAAACAAAAAATTATAAGGGAGGAGAAACGAAGTTCTCCATGGAGAATAGATGACACTTGAAAATAGTCCAATATTTACATTAATACTTAAAAAATTTGGTAAGTGAATCAATGAACTCCAAAGCGAGGGAGATTATTTTATTTCGGCTATTTGGAAGGAAAATCAAAAAAAAAAGCAAACCAAACCCATGGCCCTCAAGTTGATTCCGACTCATAGTGACCCTATAGGACAGAGTAGAACTGCCCCAGAGTTTCCCAGGAGCACGTGGTGGATTCGAACTGCCTACCAAAAGGTTGGCAGCCATAGCTCTTAACCGCTATGCCTCCAGGGTTTCCATATGAAAGGAAGGTAGAGACATTTCGTAAAGAACAATCTTGATTGGCAGGAGGATGGGAGGATTAAGTGGGATGAGTCCTCTAGTCTCTGGATTTTACCGACTTTTCCAACATTATGAAGATGTACGTGTCTCAGAGAAATAGTCTAATATAGTTTAAAGGTTAATTAGTGAAACGTCCCTGTGTTTTCCTAATTTACAGAATGCAAGGCCAAAGGAACCTCAGCCCACTTTAGGAGACACCTGTGTGTATGGTAGCATTTATTATTCATGCGTTTCTTTAAAACAAGAAAAAATCGAGGATCTGATAGAATCTTTCAGGCATAAAGAACTATGACTTATTTATGGTAGTCAGTAAAAGGTTGTCAAACGGGAACATGGTTGATTTATTTTAAAGGCAATACAATTTTGTCTCCTTTCAATCCTTCAGTTTGGTTAAGGAAAATCCATTCCCAAATTCTCCCAAAAGTCATATAAAGTTGTTGTCTGGCTCACAAGGCAGAAAAAAACCCCACACATATGCCACAAAGTCACAATTATCAATTTATCCTGGGATTAGACATAGGGCTGGACCAAGAACAGATTAAACCTGTCTGACTTCATTAGCTTAATTAGGGAGCTCCAAATTAGATTTTTGCAGCTAAACTCTTCAGGCTAACAGGGAGAGCAGCTGCTGGCGGGGTGGTGACCTCAAAGGTAGAGGTCCCTGAGCTGTCTGCCCAGCTCCCTGCCCCTCCCAGCACTGACCTCCATGGGAATGGTTATGGAGAAAGCTAATGGGATTACATTTTGCAGTCTTTGCTGGTTTGACCCATAAAGCCCCTTCAAATATTATTTCCGGGAAAGACTCCACTGACCTTTTATTACTTGAGTTGGTATTTAGTGCTCCAGCAAGATTGGCTACATAATTTTCAGAGCCAGTGCTGTCTGTCAGCTTGTCATACTGTGGTGGCTTGCATGTCGCTATGATGCTGGGAATGATGTCACAGTATTTCAGACACCAGCAGTGCCACCCATGGTGGGCAGGTTTCAGTGGAGCTTCCAGATGAAGGCAGGCTAGGAAGAAAGGCCTGGTGATCTACTTCTGAAAATCAGCCAATGAAAATCCTACGGATTGCAACAGAATATTGTCCCATACAGAGTCGGAAGATACTTAAAACGCACAGTAGCTACAATACTGACAATCGCGAAGATGGTGCAGGACCAGGCAGTGTTTCGTTCTATTGTACATTGGGTTACCTTGGGTCAAAGCCAACTCAACAGCAAGTAACAACAACGAAAATAGTGCAAAATAAAAACACAGGGCTCCTTCTCCAAAAATTATTAAAGATTTCAAGATGCAAGGGCAGAGCGTGAACTAAGCATGGACCCCATGCGATTGCTTTTGCAGTCAGAGCCATTCACACACTTCCCATTGAAGCTGCCGTGGTTTCTGCCTCTCACCTCTCACGTTCTACCGTACCATTTTCCTACAGAGGGAATGATGGCTCAAGTTGAGAGTAAGTACATCTCGTCCATAAAGTATGTGTGATTGGATTATTTACTGGTGGTAGTCTTTTTACTTATCTTGATGTATATAAACACAGCATGATCTAATCCCTAGAAGGAGAGATTAATGAAAGAAAACATACTGACACAAACAAAAAAATACCCAAATGTCCACTAACCTAGGATCCAAACATTGTTAAATTTGTTTGAGATACTCAGCCAGAAAAAAAAAAAAAAAAACAGCAGAACTATGGTCTGATGAAAAACTTGAAGACTAACAAACTCCTGTTGACGGAGCTCTATGATAAAACCAAGTTCTATGATAGAAATTTTGTCAAAGGTCTTTCTCAACAACAGTAAATGCTCTTACCTGGGCATTGTAGTGATGAAGGAGAAACAGGATACCTAGGCAAGGGAGCTAGAGGGTCAGTTATAATGTCAGGGTGGTATCAAGTTGCAAACAAGTTAAAGGTCTATACAGCAGAGATCTCAAGCAACTCTTTATAGTTTCTTGATAACTTCCATGCCTATTCCTCTCCCTCTAGCTCCTTAAATGTGGGTTTTCTCCAAAATTAGTCCTCTGCTTCCTCTCCTTCCCTTGTCTCTTTTTTCTGCATTATCATCTCTTGGCAATTTTATCTACTCGCAATCTTTGAGCGATACCTCTAAATAGAAGGTTCACAAAGGTATCCCAGCCCGGGCCTTCCTGAACGTTATTTGCCACGTGTGTGCTGGGAACTTGACCTTCATGTGTGAGATGCACCTGAAATTCAAGTGGACAGAAATCAATAGCAACTCCCAACTCTCCTAGTTATTAAACCTCAAACCAAAACCAAACCAATTGCCATTGAGTCGATCCCAACTCATGGCGACCCCACGTGTGTCAAACTGTGCTGCCTCCATAGGGTTTTCAATGGCTGAGTTTTCGGAAGTAGGTTGCTAGAACTTCCTTTCCTTCTGAGGCACCTCTGGGTGGATTTGAACTGCCGACATTTTGCTTAGCAGCCAAATCATTAACCATTTATACCACCTAAGGACTCCTGAATTGCATATTAAGTATTAGATATTATGGAGATAGTATAGTTGAAGGAGTCCTGGTGGCACAGCAGTTAAGCACTCAACTACTAATTGAAAGGTTGGTGGTTTGAACACACAAGCTGTGCCACAGAAGAAAGATGTGGCAATTGGGTCCTGTAAAGATTATAGTCTTGGAAACCCTATGGGGAAGTTCTACTCTGTATTATAGTGTCACTAGGAGTTGGAATTGACTCGATGGCAAGGGGATAGTTTAGTTGGGTGAGATAATGGCATTGTGGTTATGTTAACTTATCCAAGCCCAATACCCCAGCAGCATTCTTTAATTTCCTTTCCCTTCTTCCTCTTGCTTTTCACGTTGAATCTGATAACAGTGTTGTTCTACATCTGCAGTGTTTCTCTAGCCCAGCCTCTCTTCCTGGCTAGTGCTGAACTTGAGGCTAATTTCCACGTCCCAGTTCTGCCCCCTTCAATCCACCTGCATACAGACAACAATAATTTCTCTTAAACTCCAATAACCTTCTGCTTACAAAAATTCAATGTTTCCTCAGCCCAGAGAATAAACTCTTTAATTTAGGATTTATATTCTGTCTTAGTCTTCTAGTGCTGCCATAATGGAAATACCACAAGTGGGTGGCTTTGACAAATAGAAATTTCTTTTCTCACAGTTCAGAAAGCTAGAAGTCCAAATTCAAGGTGCCAGCTCTAGAGGAAGGCTCTCTTTCTGTGTCAGCTCTGGGGGAAGGTCCTTGTCTCTTCAGCCTCTATTCCTTGGCTCCTTGGTGATCTTCATGTGGCATGACGTCTACCTTCCCCCATTTCTGCTTGCTTACTTGTTTAATCTGCTCTTTTATATCTTAAAAGAGATTGACTTAAAGAGATTGTTGTGTGCCATTGAGTTGATTCCAACTCATAGCAACTCCGTGTGACAGAGCGGAACTGCCCCATAGGATTTCCTAAGCTGTAATCTTTATGGTAGCAGATTGCCAGGTCTTTCTCCTGTGGAGTTGCTGGGTGGGTTCCAACCAGCAACCTTTCAGTTAGAAGCCAAGCACTTAACTGTCGTGCCACCAGGGCTCCTTAACAGCCTTCCTTAAGCAAACCTTCATATACCTTCACACTTTCTCTTCCAGTAACTACTCCTCCAGGTAACACACCCTCCAGCTCAAACCACCACTCACAGTTTTGTAGCATATTTTATACATTCCTATACTTTTTTTTATACCTTTGTAAGGAAACCCTGGTGCCATAGTGGTTAAGTGCTACAGCTGCTAACCAAGAGGCTGGCAGTTCAAATCTGCTAGGCGCTCCTTGGAAACTCAATGGGCAGCTCTAGTCTGTCCTATAGGGTTGCTATGAGTCAGAATCGACTCAACGGGAGTGGGTTTGGTTTTTATACCTTTGTCTATGCCATTGCTGTTCCTAGGAAGTCCTCCTCCCCATAGAGGCTCACCAAAGTCCTCCTCTTCCTTTGTGGCTCCAGCCGTGATCATCCCAGTCCATGGGGATGTCCCCCTTTGGGGAGTCCAAAGTCCTGTTTGTTCCTCTCTAATGTCATTTGTCACATTTTGTCTTTGCTGATATCTCCCTATGTAGAACTTTGCGTTCTAGAGTTTATAAACCACTTGAAAGTAGGGTTTGTGTCTTATTTGCCTGTATTGAGCTCCATAAATTGTTTTGAAAAGTAATGCTTAGATGCAGAAGTAACTGTCATAATGGCTATCATCAATGCGAAGTACAGCTTTGTAAGTGGCTTCATCAACATCATGCTTGCCTTTAACTTAGCAGGAATCATCACTAACAATGAGGTCTAAGAATTTGTCCTTTAGCTCAAGCCTCCATTGCTTATCACCTCTGTGCCACCACCTTCATTCAAACCACCATTAATTCTCTCTGGGTTGCTGAAATAGCCTCCAACTGGCCTCTCCAGGTCCACCTTTGTCCCCCAAATGCAATCTCCACACAGCAGCCAGATGATGTTTTTACAATGTGAATCAGTTTTCACCCACCCCTCCCTGTTTGGAAACCTCTAGAACTTCTGTAGAGGAAAGGCTTAGAGTCATAGTTTGGTTGGAAAGGAAGACTGGGAGGCTTGTCATGAGGCTGTATCTGTACATCCAGAACACTGCTTTTTATTTAGTGTGTATAAAAATTTGGAGTTTCTCTGGGAATCACTGATGGAGAAAGCTAAAGCATTCCCCAAAGCACTCTTGCTGCTACTACCTGGCTCCTGGCTGAAGTGTGAATAAGTGGGAAGAACAGGAAAGGGGGATGGAGACCCTTGCTAGTCTGGGTCCAGCCTTGGTTTGAAATGCACCAGACAGCAGGTTTGTGCTCCTTCTCCCTGCTTTTGCATACATTCTCCTCCTAACTCTTAAGCCCTCTTGGCCCTGGCCTTCCTTCCTCCTCCTTCCTAGGGGCTGCATTTTCTATGTAAAGAAGTGGCCCCTTTCTTTTAGGGGCATTTTCTTCAGTCTCTGTAACCAAGAGTTGCCTTCAAGTAGGTTCCAACTCATGGCGGTCCCATGTGTATCAGAGTACAGCTGTACTCCATGGGGTTTTCAATGGCTGATTTTGGGGAAGATCCCCAGGCCTTTCTTCCGAGGTGCCTTTGGGTGGACTTGAACCATCAACCTTTCAGCTAGCAGTCAAGCACATTAACCATTTTCGCCAATCAAGGACTCCTTCAGTCTCTGTAAGAACAGGGAATTATTGCCTGACTTCCTTGGGCTTTGTTCTTGCTCAAGAGAGGAGAGTGGAGAGAAATAGAAATATGCAAGGGGGTGTCTATAACATCCAGATTTGTATGTACAAAATTAGAGGGTCAGAGGGGCCCTACTCATTGTAAATACAATGCTTCACATACTAATGAGGGTAATTCCATTCATCCAGAATGATAGGACAATATTATTTTCACAGATGCAAGAAGAGATACCTCTCAGCTTACACAGAGAACTAACCTCTTGTAATGATTTGAAGTAATTAAAGAGTAGTGCCTGTGCACACCACCTACAAGAAATTTCATGCACATTATCAACGAGGAAAAACATTTTCTTCTAGTGCTTCCTGTTGTTGGAAGGAAGAAGAGAAGAAAGAAGCTCATTCAAGTACCACCCACCTACAAGCTCTCTGCCTAATGTAAGATGAGCTGTGTGCTTCTAAGACATTCAAGACAGTGAGATCTGGGTGTGGTTCCAAGTCATTTCTATGAAAATGCAAGGATATTTCTGCAGACTGAAAGATTAGCACCCCTCCCCAAGTCTCACTGCTCACAGTCCTCTGGAAACATGCTTGTCAGCCACACGAAGGGGTGCTGCTTACATTGGGGATGATTGTTTTGGGTTAGGGGGAAGCTAAATGTTTAAATGAGGCAGTGGTGGTTCAGTGGTCGAATTTTCACCTTCCATGCCGGAGACCCAGGTTCTATTCCCAGCCAGTATACCTCATGGGCAGCCACTACCTGTCTGTTGGTGGAGGCTGGTGTGTTTGCTATGACGCTGAACAGGTTTCAGCAGAGCTTCCAGACTAAGATGGACTAGGACGAAAGCCTTGGCGATCTACTTCCAAAAATCAACCAATGAAAACCCTGCGGATCACAATGACCCAATCTGCAACTGATCATGGGAATGGCCCATGACCTCGCAGCCTTTGTTCTGTTGTGCATGAGGTTGCCTTGAGTTGGTGCTAACTCAATGGCAGCTAACAGCAATAGATGTTTAATAGCGGTAGTGAGGAGAGCTTGCCCTGGTTCAATCTCTTTGTTTTGCTAAGCTGAGAAAAGAAGAACCCATCTATATTTTAAACTGCATTTCACTGTGCAAATACATCGTGGTGCTAAATTGCATTCATATGTGACAGGGTCATCACTGATCCCACTGCAGGGTGGCTTCGTGTCCTCCCAGAAATCCTGCAAATGTGTCACAGAAGCCATCTGGCAACAGCAAGAGGAGAAAGAAGTCAGATAACTAGATTCCACCTTTAAAAAAATTTTTTTAAACTCTCTAACTTTAACTTTGGTTACTAGTCCCAGGCAAGGAACCAGTTGGAGGTATGTGTGTCTGCACCCAGGGAGCAAAGGAACTCACATGTACCTTTGCCAAACTGGCTTCTCTTGACTCCTTGATTCTGTATTTTTCCGAATGGTAACACCATTCTTCCAGGTGCCTAGGCTCCATGGAGTACCTGGGTGGTACGAACAGTTAACACACTGGGCTGTGAAAGGTTAGAGGTTCAATTTCTCCCAAAGGAGCCTCAGAAGAAAGGCCTGGAAATCTACTTCCGAAAAATCATCCATTGAAAACCATATGAAGCTCAGTTCTACTCTGACACACGTAAGGTCTTTAAGAGTCGGAACTGACTCCATGGCAGCTGGTTTACTGGTTTGTCAGGGCCACGCAGAAAGTACTCATCTTCTGCAGCCCAGCCTACGCGTAGCATATAGCTACTCAAAACCTTCCAATGACTTTGTATTGTCTCACAAATTAAGTACAATTTCCCCAGCTCAACATTCAATGTCATCTCCCCTGCAGAGTCATACATAAGCCATTAGCCTATATGTATTCTAGACTGCAACTTGGATGACTGGCTATATCCCAGAAAATTCCTAGGTTTTCTCTCTTAGATGACATTGTGTTTGACATTTCCTTTGTCGAAAATTCCATCCTTCATCTCTTAATAGGCTACTCATTATTTAAAATATTTTTTAATTATTAAAGTAATATATGTCCATTGCCGAAGACTTGGGAAGTACAGCAATGCACATATTGTTGTAGTTGTTAGGTGCTGTTGAGTTGATTTCAACACATAGTGACCCTATGTGATAGAGTAGAACTGTTCCATAAGGTTTTCTGGGCTGTAGTCTTTACAGAAGGAGATGTGGTGACGCAGTGGTTAAGCACTTGGCTGCTAACCAAAAGGTTAGCATTTTGAACTCACCAGCTGCTCTGTGGGTGAAAGATGTGGCAGCCTGCTTCCCTAAAGATTACAGTCTTGGAAACCCTATGGAGCAGTTATACTCTGTCCTATGCGGTTGCTATGAGTCAGAATTGACTCAGTGGCAACAGTTTTGGGCAGATCTCCAGGTGTTTCTCCTGTGGAGCTGCTGGGTGGGTTCAAACTGCCAATCTTTTGGTTAGCAGCTGAGTGCTTAACTTTTGTGCCGCTTCTGTTGTTGTTAGGTGCCACAGAGTTGGTTCCGACTCATAGTGACCCTGTGCACAACAGAACAAAACACTGCCCAGCCCTGAGGCATCCTCAGAATTGTTGCTATGCTTGAGCCCATTGTTGCAGCCACTGTGTCAGTCCATCACGTTGAGGGCCTTCCTCTTTTTCGCTGACCCTCCACTTTACCAAGCTTGATGTCCTTCTCCAGGAACAGATCCCTCTTGACAACATGCCCAAAGTATGTGAGACATAGTCTCACCATCCTTGTTTCCAAAGAGCATTCTGTTTGCACTTCCTCCAAGAAAGATTTGTTCGTTCTTTTGGCAGTCCATGGTATATTCAATATTCTTCACCAACACCAAAATTCAAAGATGTCAATTCTTCTTTGGTCTTCCTTACTCATTGTCCAGCTTTCACATGCATATGAGACGATTGAAAACACCATGGCTTGGGTCAAGCGCACTTTAGTCCTCAAGGTGAAATCTTTGCTCTTCAACACTTTAAAGAAGTCTTTTGCAGCAGATTTACCCAATGCAATGCGTCTTTTGATTTCCTTACTGCTGCTTCCATGGGTGTTGATTGTGAATCCAAGTAAAATGAAATCTTTGACAACTTCAATCTTTTCTCTGTTTATCATGATGTTGCTTACTGGTCCAAAAAAAGAAAAACAATTGGTCCAGTTGTGAGGATTTTTGTTTTCTTTATGTTGAAGTATAATCCATACTGAAGGCTGTGGTTTTTGAGCTTCATCAGTAAGTGCTTCAAGTCCTCTTCAATTTCAGCAAGCAAGGTTGTGTCATCTGCATAACGCAGGTTGTTAATGAGTCTTTCTCTAATTCTGATGCCCTTTTCTTCTTCATATAGTCCAGCTTCTTGGATGATTTGCTAAGCGTATAGATTGACTAGGTATGGTGAAAGGATACAACCCTGGCACACATCTTTCCTGACTTTAAACCATGCAGTATCTCCTTGTTCTGTTTGAATGACTCCTTCTTGATCCATGTACAGATTCCTCATGAGCACAATTAAGTGTTCCAGAATTCCCATTCTCTGCAATGTTATGCATAATTTGTTATGATCCATACAGTCGAAAGTCTTTGCATAGTCAGTAAAACACAGGTAAACATATTTCTGGTACTCTCTGCTTTCAGCCAGGATCCATCTGACATCAGTAATGTTATCCATGGTTCTACGTCCTCGTCTAAACCTACCTTCAATTTCTGGCAGTCAATATACTGCTGCAACCGCCTTTGAATGATCGTCAGCAATATTTTGCTTGCATGTGATACTAATGATATTGTTCAATAATTTCCATATTCATCTGGATCACTTTTCTTGGGAATAGGCATAAATATGGAAATCCCCCAGTCAGTTGGCTAGGTAGCTGTCTTCCAAATTTCTTGGCATAGATGAGTGAGCATTTCCAGTGCTACATCTGTTTGTTGAAACATCTCAATTGGTATTCCGTCAATTCCTGGAGCCTTGTTTTTGCCAATGCTTTCAGTGCAGCTTCGACTTCTTCCTTCAGTACCATCAGTTCCTGATCATATGTTAGCTCCTGAAACAGTTAAATGTTGACCAGTTCTTTTTGGTATAGTGACTCTGTGTATTCTTTCCATCTTCTTTTGATGCTTCCTGCATCTTTCAATATTTTGCCCATAGAATCCTTCAATACTGGAACTAGAGGTTTGAATTTTTTTTTCAGTTTTTCAGCTTGAGAAATGCTGAGTATATTCTTCCCTTTTGGCTTTCTATCTCTAGGTCTTTGAACATTTCATTATAATATTTTACATTGTCTTCTCAAACTGTCCTTTAAAATCTTCTGTTCAGCTCTTTTACTTCATCATCTCGTCTTTCTTCTGACATCCATTTTGGTCTTTTCTTTTCATTTTGACCTTTTGCTTTCTTCATGTATGATGTCTTTGATGTCATCACACAACTTATCTGGTCTCCGGTCATTAGAGTTCAGTGGTCAAATCTATCCTTGAGATAATCTCTAACTTCAAGGGGATGTGCTCAGGGTTGTATTTTGTTTCTCATGGAATTCTTTTATTTTCCTTAGCTTCAACTTGAACTTGCATATAAGCAATTGATGGTCTGTTCTTCAGTTAGCCCCTGGCTTTGTTCTGATTGATGATATTGAGTTTTCCATTGTCTGTTTCTAGATGAAGATCATTGACTGCAGCCTTCAGTATGAATTACACCTCAACATAAAGAAAACAAAAATTCTCACAACTAGATCAATAAGCAACATCAAAATAAACAGAGAAAATACCAATGTTGTCAAGGATTTCATTTTACTTGGATCCACAATCAACACCCATGGAAGCAGCAGTCACAAAATCAAACAATATATAGCACTGGGTAAATCTGCTGCAAAATATCTCTTTAAAGTGTTGAAAAGCAAAGATGTCACTTTGAGGGCTAAGATGCACCTGACCCAGACCGTGGTATTTTCAATTGCCTCATATGCATGTGAAAGCTGGACGATGAATAAGGAAGATCAAAGAATTGATACCTTTGAATTATGGCATTGGTGAAGAGTACCAGGGACTACCGGAAGAACGAACAAGTCTGTCTTAGATGAAATACAGCCAGAGTTCTCCTTGGAAGTAAGGATGGTAAGACTTTGTCTCAGGTACTTTGGACATGTTATCAGGAGGGACCTGTCCCTGGAGCAGGACATCATGCTTGGTAAAGCAGAGGGTCAGTGAAAAAGAGGAAGACCCTCAATGAGATGGACTGACACAGTGGCTGCAACAATGGGCTCAAGCATAGCAATAGTTGGGAGGATAGTGCAGTTCAGAGCAGTGTTTCGTTCTGTTGTACATAGGATCACTATGAGTAGGAACCAACTTGATGTCACCTAACAACAACAACAAATCTTTGCCACATCTTTCTCCCGTGGAGCGACTGGTGGGTTCAAGTCACCAACCTTTTGGTTAGCAGCTGAGCTCTTAACCACTGTGCCAACAGGGCTGCTTCCAATGTACATAGAACAAAAATCACTCATAGTGCTATTAGTAGAGATGATCATAGCTATGTTTGATTAATTTTCCCCTTTACTGCATATTGTTTTACATACTTGAGAATATACTGGGTATAATTTTAAGATTGTATCTTACTTTGTTCATGTTATCATAAGCATTTTCCTATGTCATGAAAAATCCTTCATACAATAATAGAGGAGGAGAATGCATAATATTAGCAACTGATACAAGAATTCCTTTTAGGGAAAAATCTTGCCTTTTTTGAGGAAAAAGCTTTGGAGGAGAAGCATGGGGAAACATTCGTCTGTTGCAGGGAGTTGAGAGAGGAAGAATGTGAGAGTGAGAATCAGTGCTGAACTCATAATCTGAGCCCTGTGAAGATTTCATCAACGACAGTAAAGTTAACAAAATCCTGGAATACTGGAGACAAGTAGATTTCCTGTAGAAACTTTTGAAGGACCTGGAAGAATACAGGCTGAATGGAGGCAGCCCTTCGTAGGGAATAGCCAGAAAGAAAGCACTTGGAAGGAAGTTGTTGGTAATCTAGAAAATTAATGGGAAAGAATTCTCATCAATTGTGGAATCAAGAATCAGGGCATGTTAATCAGATGTCTGAGAGACCACGGGAAGGGGCTTTTATGTCCCTCAGCTGGTACCAGGTTTACATTCATAAATAACATTTAGATGGCTGCTTCGTGTTCCATTAAATGGTTGTGTCATTTACACAACACTTTGAACAGCTTTGTGTTTGGATCCTCTTTTTGGGTATTGAAAGCACTAGGTCAAATGGTATAAATGTGTTAAAGGAATTTGTTATAGTTTCACCTGGTTGTGGTAACAAGTGTCTGCTAATTTATAGACTAAGGAAAACGGTATGTGAGAATCTTTTCTCTGTATCCTTGATAGCATCTACCTGTTACTTATTATCGGCTTCAAATGCCACCGCCACTGTGAAACCTTTGCTGATCTGCCCAAATTGAGGGAATCTGTCTTATAAAACATGTAGTATTTCACTTTTCTCTTTCCAAAGGCAGTGATTATATTCTGTTACATATATAGTTATTAGCACATAATCTCCCCACATGGAACAGCACCTGGCCCATCAAAACTGCTCAATAGAGAAATAAAACTAGGACTATGGGACACAACCTGTGAGGACACACACACATTCAAAAAACCAAACTCAATAGAAAGAATAATCTTTAATGGAATTGTCCAGAGATGAAATGAGCTGCCCCTGGATGTAGTAAGTTCCCTTCCCTGGATGCATTCGAACAATGAAGGTTGACTGCATGTTGAATTTGGGGATCAACAACCCTTCCAACGTGAAACCATATGTTTCTGTGACTAGGGTAGTGGATTTGATAGTCTAGGTACTCAATATGTCCAATCTATCTTTCTTGAATTGACTTGAGTTCGTTATATAAGGGAAAGCTTAAATCATTACAAGTTTGAGATACCCAATGTATTTTATTTGGCCTAATATTTTCTCATCAACTATCAGCGTTCCTGAGCACACTCTTATGAGGTCAATATTGTCACTTCTGTAAGTCGAAGGACCTCATGCCAGAAGAGGTCAGTGGCTTATTAATGACTGAGTGGACTGTGTGTCTGCCTGTAAGTTCAAGGCTGAAAACACGAAGCCCAAGCCCCTTAGCCTCCTTGTCAAGCAAGGCAGTGCAAAGACTGTCTCACCCTCCCAGAAAGGCAGAGGCGAAGGCCAAAACACAGGACAGACCTCGATTCACTTCTCTCCTGCTTCTGAGAACACTTACAGCTCAGATGTAGTCCTGAATTACAGAGGACCAAGAAAGGAACAGCTGCCTTTCCTCAACAGTTAATGCAAGAAAAGGAGGTCTAGAATTATAATTTTCCTGTCCATTAAGATCTAATAAAGTATCCCCGGACCTGTTACACAGGGCATGAAGAGATCACAATCCTGAAGTTCCTTGTAAATCAGCCGAACATTTCTTCACAGGTAAATCTAGGGCAGAGCCAAGGATGGAGACAGAGAAGCAGGCAGCAGAAGATGGGGTTGGAGAGGGATGGCCCCAGCCTGCTCCTTCTGCTATTTAATTTCTCCGCATAAGGGCATTAAAGAGAGCGATCTTGGGTCTCTAAACGAGGACAGAATGACCCACAGAAACAGGGACAGGTGGTCACTTTGTGACTTACCCTGAAGCCCCACATGGGGTATTTTAATAGTGCTCTCCATCTGTCGAACCTCAGGGGTTAATCCCTTTCTAATCTGAGCTGTAATAATTGGGTAACGAGACAAGACACTTGAAAAAGCCTCAGCCATAGTTTTGCTGTTCTTTTTGGCTAGACTTTTCTTTTATTAGAGCAAAGTATTGCTGACCTAGAAATTTCCTGTTTGAGCTCCAGTCTTCTGCCAAACAAAAGTAGACACCCCTAAGAAGAATGCATGCTTACAAAGCACAACTCTCCTTCTTGGGGGTCATTTCAGTCACGCTCACTGAACATACAGGGGTGGAAGCTGCTAGGAGAAGACCACTATACCCTGCTCTTTGCTGCAGAAAAAAAAAAAAAAAAAAAAGCCCCATAGTTATCCTGGGTTAATGAGCTCACTGGTGTGTGTCCAAGAAACACCCCAGAATGAATACATTTGCTGAAATTCCTGTCCTTTGAAAACAGTAACCTTGCTGTGGCAGATGGCAAAGGAAACATAAATGAAAGCTGCATGAAGCCAGATCAGGGACTTACCCTAAAAAAAAAGCACACGAAAAAAACCCAGTAGGTGGTTGCGATCTGGGACATAACTAAGCCTGGCTATTTGGGGATTAACCCATAATGGAGGAAAACATAAATTTTTTCCAAAGGAGAAAGAAATAACACCCAAGCAGATAAGTGGTGGGCATACTTGCCCGGCACATGCACTGGAACAAAGGTATTGTCAAAGACCAATGAGTTAGAGAGTTTCACATTGAACTCAGTCTCACATTGACTAAGTCTCCTGGTCACCATCAAGGGCAGGAATCACATTTTATTCATCACAGCACCCAGCACATAGTGTTGTTGTTAGTTGCCATTGAGTGAGCTCCGACTCGTGGTAACCTCGTGTAAAACAAAAGGAAATGTTTCCTGGTCCTGAGTAACCTTCGAGATCGTTGGTATGTTTAAGTCCATTGTTTTGGCCATTGTGTCCATCCATCGCATTGAGAGTTTCCCTTACTTTCATTGGCCCTCTGCTTTACCAACCATGATGTCCATGTCTAATGATTGGTCTTTCCTGATGACATGTCAGACTAAGTGAGCCGACGTCTTGCCATCCTAGCTTCTAAGGGGCATTCTGGTTGTATTTCTTCTAAGACAGCGCACAGTAGGTACTCAATAAATGCCTATTGAATTGAATGGACAAGGCTAAAGTAACATAGAGGCACTTCCTAAGATGCTCTGGAGGTCTGCAGTAACCACCTTTGCATGTGCAATTTAGTTTATTTCAAACATTTATTAAGCACATTTGCTTTATTAATCAAGAATATGCTCCCTAAAGGAGAAGGCTAAAGGGGATGAAGAGAGTTGGGAGCAGGGTGGTAAAGACTGATATAGGAAGGTCTTGATATCTAAGACACCATTTTATTGGAGGAGGAGCGTGAAGGAAATTGACCCCTGGGAGGGATGGGATGATTTTCCCCCAGCACAGTGGCACTGCAGGTTCATTTGAGGCAGATTTTGCTTGCTGTCTACTAGAATCCGTTCTCTTATTCCATTGTCACAGGAATGTCGTCAGACATATGATCAGATCCTGTTTCCCACTCTTTCATAGTTAGATGTGGCCATGTGGTAGTTTTCACCAACAGAATATAAGTGGACATAGTATGCACCGTGTATGAACCAGCACTTTTAAGAAATGGGGATGCCTCTTCCAGGGTCTCTTCCCCCTTCTATTGGTTGATGCAGATGGCAACAAGGTCACAGAAGAACCAAAAGGAAGGGAGCCAAGAGCCTCCAGTGATCAAACGGAAGAACCCACTTCACTGACTGGAGAACCTGCCCAGGACTGGTATGGAAGCCAGGAATAGGCTCAGTTGGATTGCATCATTATATTTGGAGATCTATTTGTTACAGAGATGAGCCCTGTAACCCTAGCACAGTGGTTAGGAGTTAGGCTGCTAACGAAAAGCTTGGCAGTTGGATTCGACAAGCCACTTCTTGGAAACCCTATGGGGCAGTTCTACTCTGTCCTATAGGGTCACTATGAGTTGCAATAGATTTGATGGCAATGGTTTTTTTTGTTACAGAAGCTAGCACAATCCTAAGTAATGCATTAAAATACCAAAGGAAGTGTTCCACCTTCCATATGACTCAAAAGGGGGCAACCAGGGCCCCAGAAAACGAATCATCAACTTTTTATTGAGATGATTTAGCTATTCAGCTGCATGCAGCTCAGCTGGTTGGCAGCTATGCCCATCATCACAGAGGGGAAGAATAATACCCCTCTGATACAGATGTGTACTTCTTATCTATTCTCATCACAGCCCTTTTTCCCTAAAAATCAGTCAGTATATGAGAAGTGAGCCTGGGCCGATGTGATGATGGACAATACGGCGCAACCATATTGTGACTTAACATGGGGGATCTGCTGGGCCTCAGGGAGCTCAGGGAAGCTGGGCTTCCAGCCATTCCATGGACAGGGCAAAGACCTGAGGCCTGACTAGGAATTCATTAGCTGCTCAGGTAGGGCACTGGTATTTCAGGTGATGGATACAGTATATACAAAAGCAGGAGAATAATGGCATATTCCCACCACTTGTCTGTCAGTGTGTCACACTGTGGTGGCTTGCCTGTTGCTATGATGCTGCCACCAGTATTTCCAATACCAGCAGAATCACCCATGGTGGACAGGTTTCAGTGGAGCTTCCAGACTAAGACAGACTAGGAAGAAAGGCCTGGTGATCTACTTCAGAAAATTAGCCAGTGAAAACCCCGGGGATCATGACAGAATATTGTCTGACACAGTGCTGGAAGATGAGCCCCCTAGGTTAGAAGGCTATCAAAATACACGGTGACCACAATAATGCACTTGAGATGGGGAGATGGTGCAGGACTGTGCAAAGTTGTTCTGTTGTACATGGGTAGCCATGTGTTGGAGCCAGCTCCGTGGCAACTCACAACAACAGTGGCCTATTCAGGGAAGATGTTCGGAATTGTTGAAATATAGAGTCTGAGAGGAAGCATGTGTGTGTATTTTGTGCAGGGCTTAGGAATGGGACAGGATTTGGAAATTAGGCCAGAATAGGTAGATAAGACACAGCTTTTGAATTTTAAAATCTACTTTTGAAGCCCTTGGCAATATCTTTGAGGGAAAATATTTTGTGTTTGTTTGTTTGCAAGAGTCCTTTATAATTCAAGAGCCAAAATCCTAACCTAAGCGATAGATAGGTCTAGAACACTGTATAACTGTTCTGAATGTGTTTTTGTCTGGTGGTTCAGAGTAGTTAAGACCCCAAGATTTGGAGGATGGGAGAAAAGACATTGTACAGGAAGAAAGAGCATGAGAACCTGCTGGGGGTCTTTAAGAAGGGGCTCTTCTCCCAGCACGCCACGCCCAGGTGAGCTCCAGAGGAGCAGCGATGGGAGACAGCTCCCGCAGTGCACGTAGGCATCTGAGAGTAGAGGGGACACAGCTGCTGTCTGGACCTTGTCATGCACCCCTGTGCCATCACGGCAGAGGAGGAGATATGACAACATGGGACAAGGGTCGTCCCAGAGTGGTATGGGAAAGCAAAAGAACATTCCTGTATCTCGGAGACTGAAGTAGCAGGAGCTAAGAAAGGGGTCCTATGATTCAGAGGGGTGTTAGGTTGCAATGAGGGGATGCTGAGGCAGAAAACTGCTTGCTTATGTGGATGGAGACCAGGTGGATGTGAGGAGCCTGGCAGACAGCCTACCTTAACTACACTACTCACAACTGCACCATTAACTCTTCCCTGAGTTTCGGGCCTGACACTTGCCCTACAGATTTCAGACTTGCCAGTGCCCACAGGCATGTGAACCAGCTCTTTAAAATCAATCAATATCTATCTCTCTGTCTGTCTGTCTGTCTTAGTCTAGATTCTCTGGAGGAGCAAGACCAGTGGGAAGCGTCTCTGTGTATATATAGAGACAGATTTACTTCAAGGTAATGGCTCTTGCAATTGTGGGGGCTGGCAATTCCCAACTCTATAGGTCAGGGGGCAGGCCAGAGACTTCTGCAGGCATATGTCCCAGGGACTGAGGTCAGGCAATGAGAAGAGTGCAAGGTTGAGAGAGTGAGCCTTGGCGGAACATCCATTTATATTCTGGAGGCAGGCCACACCCCCAAGGAAACTCCCCTTCCAACTGATTGGCTGCTCACATCAGATCACATCATGGAAGGTGATTACAAGACAGCACATTATGGAAGAGCAACCAGTCCAGTGCCTGCCAAACCACCGAGAATCACGGCCTAGCCAAGCCGACACATCACCATCAACCATCACACTGTCTGTCTATCTCCTACTGGTCCTGTCTCTCAGTGACCAATGCATCATTCCCACAGCTTCCCTCTTACTCCAGAGCGAGCGCATGATTCTCTCTCCTCTTGAGATGAGCCCTTTTCACTCAGCAGCCTCAACTGTACACTAGAGGTAATATGGAGAAATGAAGAGCTCTGCTGGGCTGTTACACTAAAAAAAAAAATAGCATGTTACTAATCAGAAATGAATTTCTCCTCTGAATACACATGTACCCAGAACAGCTATTATGTCGCAGTGAAAGCTGATATTCAGGAGAAATCAGGAATCAAAATACACAGGAGAAAACCTTAGAACTTCACTCTCGCTTGAAACCTGTGCTTAGAACCCTGTAGTCCTCACCTTGTCTGCCCTGGCTGCCCTGGCCTGCTGTCCCCTAAGCTCCAAATTCACCATCACAGCTGTTAAATGGGGGGCTCAGTGGCACAGCAGCCTCCACACAGTGGCTTAGAAGGCGGCCCCTCACCCAGCCAGAAGGCCCTCCTCCCTTATGTTCCCGGTGGTTTGCTTAAGATAGAAAATTCCACTCAGTGAGCTTAGGGCACAGGCACAGACTAGGCAGGTTAGAAGATACCCTGAAAAAGGAAATTATGACCAGGATAGAGTTCAGGCTCTCAAATGATTCCTCCTTGTGTTTCTCTTGTCTTTTTCCTTGTTTTGATCCTTGTCCCCCAGCGCTCCCTCTGCACAGAGAAATGCCCTGGACTGGACGACAAATACTCCGTTGTGCCAAGAAAGAAAAGTGCACACATGCCTTCCAGCAAACCCACTTGCTGTGTGCATTTGTGAAGTATCATGCAATTTGGGGACAGTTTGTTCTTGAAATCCTTCTCCTCAACCCCTTTCTC
Source organism: Elephas maximus indicus (assembly GCF_024166365.1). NCBI lineage: Eukaryota > Metazoa > Chordata > Mammalia > Proboscidea > Elephantidae > Elephas > Elephas maximus. The sequence goes on along the minus strand of NC_064841.1, from coordinate 56,404,640 downwards.
TATTCCTTCCTGCCCTAATGTTCTCTTTACTCTCTACATGGGGACAGTGTGGGGCTGTGGCAGGGCAGGGGAGAAAGAAGAAAGTATAGACAAAAACAGGGATGCTTCTGGTAAAATTATGTTCACTGTCTGGTTTGTCTTTCAAAAAGAAAAAAGTAAGCATTTTGTGCAAATACAATCTTTGCTTCTCCATGCTTAACTGTGAAGAAAAATCTAAGGCGCGGGCAAGCCATTGCAATGGTTAATAAAAATGGCCTTTGACTTCAAGCTACTGCAGCAGCTTCACTGGGACCCAAACCCTTCCTCCCCCTCCCACTCCCCTGCAGGCTCCTGGGCCCCCAGGGGAGGGCCTCCCCTCACCTGCCTGGTTTTCTCTGTAAAGTTCCTTATAAGCTGGCCTCTCTCTTTCTTTTTCCTGAAAGCCTCTGTAACTTGGGGCACATCCGAGTGTCCTCAGTCACCCCATGGGGCTTCTGAAGCTCACCTCCAACGACGCTTTCAGATGGATTCCAGGTCTCAGGACTTTCTTCTCCCTCAGTGCCATGCCCCGCCACCCAGGGCAGCTTCCTCAAGACTGAAGGCTGCTTTGTCCCCTTCTCATTGTTTTTGTGTCTGTGTCCCAAAAGAATGCTACCTGTCCCAGAGCCCTTTGTCTTTTCTCCCTGGAGGCCCAAGGATTCTCATGTAAACGAGCCTCATATTTGGCCTGGCCTTGAGGGTAGAACAGGGAGCCCCGGTGGCAGTAGCGATTAAGGGCTATGGCTGCTAACCATAAAGGTCAGCAGCTTGAATTCACCAAACGCTCCTTGGAAACCCTATGGGGCCGTTCTACTCCAACCTATAGGGTCGTAACAAAGCAGGGGGGAGGTTAGAGCTCCGCAGTGGATTGGCAGTTCCACCTTTTCCTGAGACTCCAACTCTCAGGCTCAGGGGGAGAGGTAGGGGGGAATTTATAGCAGATTACTTAATTTTTCCCCAATTCCAGTTATACACTCTTTCAGATTTAAAAAAGAGTTATACACTCTTTCAGATTTACACAGTTTTATAGTGATCCCAGGAGACCCTGGTGCCATAGTGGTTAAGAGCTACGTCTGCTCACCAAAAGGTCAGTAGTTCGAATCCACCAGGTGCTCCTTAGAAACTCTATGGGTCAGTTCTACTCTGACTATGAGTAGAATCAACTTGATGGCAATGAGTCAGAATCAACTTGATGGCAATGGGCATGGTTTGGTTTTTTGGTATTATGATCCCAAGGAGCCCTGGTGGTGCAACACTTAAGTGGTTGACTGCTAACTGAATGGTTGGCAGTTCAAACCCACCCAGCAGCTTGAAAGGAGAAAGACCAGGCAATTTGCTTCTGTAAAGACTACAGCCGAGAAAACCCTGTGGGGCAGTTCTACTCTGTCACATAAGGTCACTACAAGTTGAAAATCTACTCAACAGCACCTAACAACAGCATAGACATTCCATATCTAAGCAATTGTGGAGGGGGGTGTGTGTGTGTGTGACACAGAGAGAAACAGAGACAGGAGAGAGAAATTGATTCTCAATTATCCTCTAAAAGCTTGTGAAGAAATAACAAACGGACAAATGGGTTTCTCTTTATAGCTCCTCCCCTGTTCTCACCCCATGGCAATGCGGATTCCAGTCATCACTTCAAGTGGTCAGTTGCAATTGTGAAAACCTCTCTGGGCTCTCAGCTTTATCCTGTTCTGGGACAGAGCTGACAGGATTAAAAATCTGCGAATGAAAACCTCTCCTGAGCCTAAACTCGGTGATTTCTTGGTTTTACGAAACAGTGTTCTTGATCCAATGACCAGACAAAAAACCAGAAAAGGACAGGAATGCCACTAATAACCTCAAAACAGAAATTGATGGTGTAGAGGTTAAGCGCTTGGCTGCTAACTGAAAGATTGGCGATTCGAACCCACCGGCTGATCTATGGGAGAAAGATGTGGCAGCCTGCTCCCGTAAAGATTAGAGCCTCAGAAACCCTATGGGGCAGTTCTTCTCTGTCCTATAGTGTCGCTATGAGTCGGAATCAATTTGATGTCAGTGGGTTTTTTGTTTGGCTTATTTATGTTTGCCATGAGTCGGAATTGACTTGACGTCAGTGGGTTTTTTGTTTGGTTTATGTTTCATGACTACAGAAGCTGCAATGGTTGGCACATGTTAGGGTCAGTAAAATTCCAACTTAAAGCGATGGGGATTTCTGAGCATAATGTAAGTAGCACATAAAAAACAAAGCTCACGATGAATAGGGAAAAGACTATTTGTGCATAGATACATATGTATCTTTTGCTTCTCCCAATCTCCCCCTGTTGTTAATAAACCTAGAGCCGAGTGATTAGATCAGGTGTCAGGATTATAATACTGGCAGCCACTTTAGATGTCAGAGCACAGAGCAGACCCCTGTGCTGGGTGGATCCCTGGGACAGGGTTTTCCTTTCTTCCCAGGCCCAGCGGATGAGAGCTGCTGCAGAGACAAGGGAATTATTCTGACACTGGGCACTCTGGCACCATCCTAGCCTCTCTCCTGCCCGACCAGAAAAGGGGGCAGTATAGCCCTGGGAGGAGAGAAGGGGGGTGTAACAGGGGTAGGAATAATGTCAGTGTCCTGTGGAAAAGCAGACTCCAGCCTTCAAGGAACCATCTGTGAGTGGGCCCTGAGAGTCCCTAGCTGTGTCCTTTAGTCCTCTCGGCCCATGCATTGTGACCCAGTGCTGGCCTGATGGTTAGAGTCTGGGGTAAAGCCCCAGACTCACGCCTCCCAAAGGGCCAGGCACCCTCCAGCCACAGCACTGCTGGACTTGCACTGCTGAGAGTGGCTAACTGATATCTGGCTCATGGTGGTGACTGTGTAGGGAGAATCACAGCTGTAATGACAAGGATTGAGCATCCACAGAGGGCTGGTGCTCAGCATGGAACAAGACCCAGATGTAAACAGACGCTGTGCCCCTTGTCTGGTGGCTTAGTATCCCAGGATGACAGCTGGGGAAAGGAATGCAGATCACCCAGTCCAGGAGAGCCCATCGAGGAATAAAACGTTTTGTGTTGGGTTGAATCGGCAGGTCCATTTGGGGGGTATTTTGTGATCCACGATGGGCTCCTGAAGAGAGCAAGTCTAGGGGAGGAGCAGGAAGGTGGGTGAGATTTGAGGGAATTTGAGTTCCACCATCACGACTCTAATTTTTGGAATCAGCTTGAGGCTCTCTTGCCTGCTCTTCCCCGACCCCCGGCCCCCACCCTCCCCCCACCCCTGACACCCCCCCCCCCCCACGTCGGATCCGAAGTCGGTTAGGGCGGTATGTGAGCTGTTTTGAAAGTGAAAGGGAGCAGCTCTGTTATGTGTGTTGCTTTTGCAACGGCGGCAGCGAGACGGGCTCAGGTGGATTTGGAATCCGGGTGACAGCGGCCTGGCGCGAGCCGGGGCTGACGACAGCGCTCAGCCCGGTTTCCATGGAGACGCGCGCAGCGGCGGCGGCGGCGAGGCTGGCCCGGCGCGGGGCCGCGCTCGCGCACCCGCGGGGGCTGCAGGAGCAGGAGCGGCGCGGCCGGGACGCGCTCGGCAGACATGGACTTGCATTGTGATTGTGCTGCCGAAACGCCGGCCGCCGAGCCGCCGGCGGGCAAGATCAATAAGACCGCCTTCAAATTGTTTAAGAAGAGGAAATCGGGGGGCACCATGCCCAGCATCTTTGGGGTCAGGAGCAAAGGGGACGGGAAAGGCTCGGGCAAACCGGGCATGGTGAGGAGCCGGACTCACGACGGCCTGGCCGAGGTGGCGGTGCTGGAGGGCGGCAGGAAGGAGGACCCGCGCGGGGGCGGCGGCGCGGGCGGCGGGGGCGGCCGCGGGGACCCGCCCCAGCCCGAGCCCCCCAGGGCGGCCGTGACCGCCGTGGGCTCGCTGGCCAGCAGCTCGGTGGCCAAGTCCCACAGTTTCTTCTCCCTCCTGAAGAAGAACGGGCGGTCGGAGAACGGCAAAGGCGAGCCGGCGGAGCCGCACAAGGCTGGCAGCAAACAAAAGCGAGGGCTGAAAGGCATCTTTAGCAGCATGCGCTGGCACAGGAAGGACAAGCGGCCCAAGGAGGAGGACAAGGAGGAGCCCCCCGGGGGCCAGGGCAGCCTGATTCTGCCGGGCTCCCTTACGGCCAGCCTGGAGTGCGTCAAAGAAGGTGCCCCCAGACCTGCAGGCGAGCCCGCACCCGCCAGCAAGGACCCTCAGAAGGCGCCACCAGGTGAGCCGCGCGGGGGAGAGCAGGTGCCCGCGGCCGCGGACCAGGCTGCAGTGAGGAGCGCCGGCGAGGCTGGGAGTCCCGGGTTACATAACGACGCGAGCGCGCGGCCGGAGCAGGCTGCTGGGCACCGGCGCGAGGAGAAGCCCCGGGGCTCCCCTGAGGTCCAGGCGGCCGAGGATGCCTCCAGAACAGGTGACGTTCTGATACAGACCGTGCCCCTTGTTGAATTTGAATGTGGCAGTGGCCCAGAGTCTGCAGTCCCTGACCCTGCCTCTATTGATCCACCCTCAGAGCCATCGATTGATCGTATTTGTTTGATGTTCTCTGACGTGACTTCACTGAAAAGCTTTGACTCTCTTACAGGCTGTGGAGATATTATTGCAGACCAAGAGGAGGAGGCAGGTCCCAGCTGTGACAAGAATGCCCCTGGGCCAGGCAAGCCAGTTCTCTCTAAAAAGAACACCAGCATGCTGGCCTACCAAGGAGGCGGGGAAGAGATGGCCAGCCCAGACGAGGTGGACAACACCTATCTCCAGGAATTCTGGGACATGCTCTCCCAGACGGAGGATCAAGTGCAAGGCTCCCAAGAGGTGGCAGTTAAGGCGACGGCGGCCGTGGAGACTAAGGTACTACCTGAGACTGCCAAAGACGCCAGGCGGGTCGAGGCGGCTAAGGATGTGTCTCTGGTCAAGCGCAGGAGGCTCAACCGGATTCCCATTGAGCCCCAGCCGAAGGAGGACACTAAGCACCCGGAGAAGGAGCAGCAGGAAGGTGTCCCCAACAGTGATGAAGGCTACTGGGACTCTACCACGCCTGGCCCGGAAGAAGACAGCACTAGCAGCGGTAAAAAGGCGGGCCTGCCCCGGGATAGCTACAGTGGGGATGCGCTCTACGATCTCTACGCGGACCCCGATGAAAGCCCCACGGTCCCTCCTGCCAACGAAGACACGTCCTGCTTGTCCCGGTTAAAGCCGGTATCACCGGTCACCATAACCTGTCCCTTGCGAACACCAGGCAGTTTGCTGAAGGACTCCAAAATCCCCATTAGCATCAAGCACCTCGCGCACCTTCCCTCCAGCCATCCTATTGTGCACCAGCAACCCACCCGGAGTGAGATGCCCAGAACGAAAATCCCCGTTTCCAAAGTGCTGGTCCGCAGGGTCAGCAGCCGGGCCTTGGCCGGGACCACCATGCGAGCAGCAGCAGCATGCCACGACGGTGCCAAAAAGTTGTGAGCTCCCAGAGACCAAGGTGGACCACATGTCAAGGAATACAACTTTCCACTGGAAACCACTCAAATCAGTTTTGCTTCTCCCGAAAGAACGAAAGAACGGCGTTAGGACTGCCCCTGCTACAGTGCCTGGACTGAGGAGGTCTGTGGGCCCCGGGCAGGGGCAGGATGCTCCAGAGAGGGCTGCTACCATGGGGTCCTGCTCTGAGACGAGTCCCTGAGAACGATTTTCAAGCACTTTTTTCTTTTTTTACCTTTTAATCTTTTTTGGTTGTTTTTATTTTTAATGCACTGAACACTCAGAAGTCACCTTTACTTGCCTTTGCAGAAAACAGGACTTAACCAAACTTAAATGAGGGTTAAACCAGGAGATTGGGCTGTGCTGAGGGTCCAGAAGGCTGGAGGAATCAGACTGTGCGAGCAGAGGAGCCCCCTTCCAGGACACGTCCTTCCTTTCTTTCCCATTTAGGAAGAAACAAAAACAAAGACCCTTTTCTGTATCACTGTGGAAAACACCTACCAAGCTGAAAGCGCCAGGTATCTACCTGATGAGCAGAGGCCATCACTGACTGGCAGCAAACTTCTATACTTGCAGTTGCTAGGTATGAAAATAGGGAAATACTTACCATTAGCAAAATGAAGGAGAGTTTTGGTTTGGTTGGTTTTGATCATTTGTTTGGGGAGAAATAAAAAGCTCAGCAGAGCAGCCTTTTGTTTTTTTGTGTTCACCCAGTGCAGAAATCAGGATCAGGGAAATATTTCACTAAATACTAATAGACACAATATTTTAGCATTTATAAGTTATGACCTTTTCATGTGTAGATAATGCATATTTTACAGTTTATTCAGCTGTTACCATTTTCTAGTCTGCCAGTAACCTACGGTTTAAAATTCTGGTTTTATAGCTAGATATGATGACTGTCCCCAGACCACTGATGTTCTTTTCTGTACTGTAACCCGAAGCAAATCTGGTTTTGTTCTTTTTATGGGTTCTCTGGCTCTCAAAGCAAAAAAAGAAAAAAAGAAACCTATTGTGTTGGTGTTACAGAGGAATGGTTTTACCTTGTCTTGGGTAAGAATCTATTTGTTTCTTAGCCCAAACTCTGATTTTCAGAAATTTTACCTGGGCTATAAAATTACGGATTCAACCATTTTTCAGTACGAGGAGTCCAAAATGAGGAACATATAACGAAAAGCAAGGGAGGAAGTATAGCTTTTCATGATACTTGGCTTTTGCTTCATAGACTTCTGACCAAGACAGGTATGTTCAGAATATGACCTTGGCAAGCTTATGTATTATAAACACTTTATGCCAAGATGTTTTGGAAAAGTGGTTTTCTCCTATGTATGTTTTCTAATATTTCAGAGGAAACATTTATATCAGAAAGGTTTACTATATGCCAAGATAGTCTGAGTGGTAAACTGAAGCAGTTCCTAGAATGCTTTTAAGAGTCTACTAATCAAATGAATACCCTCTTTGCAATGCATTTTGGTGTATTTAATCATGAGACCAGAGCTCCTGGTAGGAGGTAATCCTTCGTATCAGGATGATTGGACATATTCGAGTAAAGCTACACAGCTCTAATTGGCGTAAGCACTTCTGTACAACTTCCATTTTCCAGGGAGACCGCTGAAGTGATGAACTGATACCACTCGCTTTTCTTGGTTGTTTTCTGTCCCCTAAAGGAAAGGAGAAGGCCAGTTAGATATATGAAAACCTATTGTGATAATATTAAGGAAGTAACAAGATAAAGGGACATCAGGGAAGACAAATTTGAGCCAGCAGCGCAAGGCAGGTTGTTCCTCTTTTTGCTTTTGCAACCAACTAGAAGAGGTGGGAGAGGTTTGCTGAATCTTTTGGCTGCTGCTTTATTAGTCAGGCTGCTGGCTTTTACTGCATTGGGTCAGATCCTTAATGTTATTTCAAAGTATTGTTTTAATATTTAATTTCCTCCATGTCCATAGATGAGGCTCTGCGCTCAGACACAGCCTTAAGCGCTCTGAACACTCCACCCTAGCAGCAACGCATACACACATGCTCACGCACTCACTGAACCGTGCACAAACTAACAGACAAAAGAGGTCCGCTGTAGACCTGGAAATATTGTAGAAATTATTTCTGTCTCGATAAAGGGAGTTAGATTTGATTTGATGCTGATAGTGTTGTTTAGACTCCAAATATGTTCATTTCCCCCTAGTGAATGGTCTCCAGAACACTGGTTTTATTACTAGCTGTAAAACAAAGGATCTTTTTTCCCTTCTTGTGCATTTTCTCGCAAGGGTTATAGTCTCCTTTGCATGAGTCCGTGGCAAAGCTATGCTTGTGTAATTGTCCAGGAAAGCTGAGTGTACCTGAAGAACTGATGAGAGTATCGTAATGGTAAAGGCAGTCTATTTCATAAGCACTGGAAGAAGGGACTGTTTTGGCTTTCACAGTATCAGGACTAATTTCTGCATTCACACTACTGCACTATGTCCTCTTGAGTATAAGTGAAGGAAAACGCTGGCAAAGTTTTACCTTAATTTCCCCTGGCCTGTAAAGGAACTAGTTATACAAGATTTAAGATATTTTCTTTTTTTATTTTTTTTCTCGTTTATTTTCTGTGTGTTTTTTTTAAACATGTATTTAAAGAATTCTATCCATACCAGTCACATGAAGGATTCAGTCAACGAATTAAACAGCCTCAATAAATTGTTATGGGGAAAGCATGGGGGTAGCAAGAAGAGGGGCTCGTCAACCATTTGCAACCATAGAAAAGAGATCGCTGAACAAGGTTAGTGTTGCTTTCTTGCACCAAGGGCTACTTTCTCTCATTCACGCTCGTGGAGATGGTTTTAATGGATTTACTTTCCAAATTATTATTAATGCATTATCTAATTACCTCGTGAGGGTTAGACAGACCCCCCGTTTGCCGATGTTTTAAATTCCAGATTGGATATGGACACCTTTTGTCCTGTATGTATGTTCTGATACTTGGTAGATTAAGTCATTTTGGCTGAAGAACTGGCCAAATTAGAAGGAAAAAATCAAGTCAATTATTGGACCTGAATTTTTCAGCCAGCTGAGCAGCTCTACATAAAGACAGCCTGCCTTTAATATCTACATTATACGTACAATGATACATGAAACATTCTGGCTGGTGCTTTTTATTCTTCCATTAGCACCAACTGGGAGAAATTGTACTAACAGCATTTTAAATAATCACAATAGGAAATGGATTTTTTATTATTCCACCTAATAACAGTGAAACACAGAACATTAAGGGCTTCCTTTCCATACTCACATTTTCCAGAAATTTTCTGCCCATTGAAGAACAACATGTTTAACACCTAGGAAAGCGATGACTTACTGAGTTTAAAGGATTTATTCATTACTCAGAAGTAGTTTTCAAGTATTTACATTTAAATGAGTATGCAAATAACCCTTTGCTTGCACAGTTCCCAAGGTAAAAAGACTATATTAGGTATCAAGATTTCTTTGACTGCACTCTCTAAGAGTTTTCATTATTTACATCTTTGTTTAGATTCGTTTTCAGAGGCGACTCTGCGCTAACTTTGAAGAGATTGTTTTCGTCATATTTGCTTGGCATCCTCAGACATCAGTAATGGCACACTTTATGTGATGTTAGCATGATTTGACCATTTGCATACCGGAACCTGCTATCACGTACTCTCTAAATTTCTCACTTGAATCACAAACATAAATCTGCCTCCCCTGTGCTTGGCTTCTACTAAGACATGTGCTGGTATACTCACATATACTTTGCTGCCATTATCACTGTTAAGAAATCAGTTCAGAGAATTTTGTACTCTTAAACATAAGGAAAAAGCATCATGATTGCCCCTTACCACCACAGAGGAGAGCCACTCAAAAATACCCGGATCAAATATGAGGAGAAACTCAAATACCTAGGCCCAACCCAGTTTTCATTTCCTCTACTCCAGGTAGAGCAAGGAATGAACCACATATTTCTTATTTGTGTAAACTCAGCCTTAGCCATTTGCGATTCATTACCTAAAAATATTTGTACAAGAGTTGGAGACCAAAGCGTTAGTATGGCAGACTGGTCTCCTTTAGAACCTGGATGGCCAGCATTTACTGTGTAAAACTGAGGGAGCTGTAACCTTGTCAGTGTAATATGCAAGTGTGAGTCTCCCTCAAGGTGGCCATTGATTTTGTGACCCCATCCTGCTCTGAAGAGTTTCTGATGGCTGTCATGGGCTGCCTCTCAAAACCTTTTCACTGTGATGATGGCTTAAAGGTGACAGTGTGTTGCAACAATAGCCACTTATAAGGAGTGTCATTATCTCACTGCAGATAATGTTTTTGCAGAATGATTCAGAATGATAGCTTCAGGATTATAGAAAGGAGTTCCTTCTCAAACTGAAAAAGGAAAGATTAAAATAGTCACAAAGCCTCCGCAACTGAAATTGAGCACATTTTGTTATTGATATGTACATTAATTCAATGCGGCACGTATTTATTGGGTCTATATTGTATCTGATACTTAATAAAACCCATTAAGATTGGAGCTCACACATAGCTGTACTGTAATTGGATTTTCTTAATATTCATTAAAAATACCTTTATTTTATTTTACCTACTTTTTTGTACTTGTATTTGTTGCTTATAGTTTGTGGGGTGGAGCAGAGAGGGATGAAACTGGGGAAGGGTGGTGTGGATTAAGTCTCACAAATTCCTCTAAAGTAGTAATAGTAATTATAACAATAATTAACATTGCTTGAGCACTATGTGCCACGTACTGCTAAGAGCTTCACAAATAGCCCTTTTAACAGCCATATGTTGTTGTTGTTGTGTGCCCTTGAGTTCATTCCAACTCATTGCAACCCCATATGATAGAGGCCTCGTGGTGCAGTGGTTAAGCGCTCTTCTGCTAACCAAAATGTCGGCAGTTCAAACCCACTGGGCGCTCTGAGGGAGAAAAATCTGGCAGTCTGTTTCCGTAAAGATTACAGCCTTGGAAACCCTATGGGGGCAGTTCTACCCCGTCCTATAAGGTCGATATGAATTGGAATTGACTCGATGGCAATGGGGTTTTTTTTTTTTTTTAATCTTGAGGGAAGCAGATCGCCAGGTCTTTTCTCCTGTGGAGCCGTTGGTGGGTTCAAACTGCTGACTTTTTGGTTAATATTCTCTCCCTGGTATGATATCATGAATTCAAGTTTTATTTGTTTCCGTCCCCTTCCATCTCTCGCTCTCTCTTTAGTCTCTGGGACAGGAAGATAAACTTGTTAGTAATGTAAGGTAATGAGGAACTAAGAACTGTGTAATGTCAGCACCAGTTCCCTTTCAGTGGAAAGAATTTCGCCCATGTCCATGGAGCTGAAAACTGGTTTTACGTCAGAGATTACGGGGCTCACAGTCCCTCACAGGCAAGTCTGCCACTGTAGAACAGTTAGGAGGCAAACAGTCTGTCTTGCTTGGGAGGTGTCCTCTTCTTTGAGGGATTAACATCAAAAGTGTGGACAGAAATCTATTCCGTTGTCACGGTAATACTTCTTTCCAGAGAGAATTTCAGTCATTCCAAGCACGTTTCACTTTTTGTTTTTCTGCATTACACCCCTACTAGGCTTTTCTAGGTGTCCTGTGTTGTTTCTTTAAATGACAGCTAGCAGAATTATCCCTGGACTTGATACATCCTTAACCCAGTACCCAGTGCCATCGAGTCGATTCCGACTCATATGCCCCATTGAGTTTCCAAGGAGCGCCTGGTGGATTTGAACTGCTGACCCTGTAATTAGCAGCCATAGCCCTTAACCACTAAGCCACCAGGGTTTCCAAACTTCCAGAAATTAGCACCTGCTACTTTCCACAGCAGTCCCTCTGTGTTCTATGACCATGGAATTCTGGCCTGTATTTTCTGGCTCATTAACTCATTCAGCTAATACTTATTGGTCGTTTTCCGTGTGTCAGCCATTGTGTATTTGAAATTTTTATTATTAAAAAAAACAAACTAGCATACACCGTGTTTATTATGTACCAGGTATTACATCCTGTGCTTTGTTTGACATTATTTATTGTTCACAAGAACCATTGGCTCCGTTCTGCAGAGGAAGAAAATGATGCTCAGAAATCTTGCCCAAATTCACTCATTTAATAAGCAACAGGGACAGAATTTGAACCAGAAATCTAACTCTAAAGTTTATGCTTTAATTATACATCTTTTTAAGCCATGAGATTCAATTTTTGTATAACTTGAAACAAGTAAGTAACTAATGTCTCAATTTCAAGAGCTGAACTAGATTTTGATGATTGTGGATAGCGTTAAAATGATAACGATTTTAGTTGAAAGTAAACTTTTTTTTTTTTTAATTACTTGATGTTTTTATATAATCCAAATAACATGCAAGTCCGAAGGGTAGATCTCAGAGTGTCATGGTTTTTTTTTTTTTTCTCCTGGGCCATATACACCAACCATTTTAGAATGATGTACTAGCATGTCTACATCCAGATTTTAAAGTCTGATGACTGTTTTGTAAAAAATAAAACCAGCACAAGCAATATCAGTAGTGAATCCGGCAGATTGCAACCTGAGTTTTCCTCCCTTCTGATTCTGGAAAAATGCCACGCTCAGTGTTCAGGGAAAATCAGTCTGAGACTGCATTATGTTCCAATTGGCAAACTGATTTTACTAAAATATGGGGTGCTTACACTTGGGCAACCTCTTTTGTCTGAATTTTAAATCTCATTTTAATGAGATGTAGTGGAAGAATTCAATAACAGACAGAAGGTCTTTCTATGGAATTGAAAATGAGTAATTTTGGGGAATTACTCAAAAATTGAGTAGAGTAACTTCCTGGTCTGTATGAGAAGATATATTTTTAATAAAAGATAGCATAAGTTATTGTTTATTGGAGATATATTAAATTTTCTCAGATACCTACCTGAATCATTTAATAAACTAAGGCAGAAATACTAAAAATACATGGTCAAAAGCACAGGGGCACAGAGGAGACACACAGGAAACACTTGTTAAAACATTAGAAAATGGTCCCTTCTAGCCTGAAGGAATTAATGAAACTCCTTAAATATCTACATTACAACCATTAATTCCCTTACTACGTGTTTGTTTCTAAATAAAGGAGAAGGAGCGCTACCAAATAATCTTTAGCACTTCTATTGCTTCCAGGATAAATTTAACAGAACTTGATGGGTCTGATATGGTAGATTCATCAAGAATATCAGGGAAAATGGGTTTGATATTATAGGCAAGTAAATTCCTGTATTTTACCTGACACCAGCTACTGAACAGGCTCATGGCTAACTTCAGGTTTTGCCCAAATTATTCATGTAAAGTATCTCAATGTAATACAAGGAATTGCAGGTTATTTCAAAATAATGACAAAGAAAATCCAAATGAGAAACTTCATTTCTATAATTAGTTTTCCTGCAAGTCAGGCATATCTTTGAGGATAAGCTTTTGACTGTATTATTTTTGTGCACAGGAGGAAAACTGTTAGTAGATTTATAGATATTATTTTTATAATAGAATCTTAGACCCCTCAAAACATTAAAAATGTCTCTTAGAATTACTCTATGTTTCAAAAACTTGTTTTAAAAAAGTATTCTAAATAGCAATAGGTTCTCTTTTCTTTCTCCACACCAATGGTTTCACGGGATAGATGAATCAATGTTTATATTTTTAAACCTGTGAACATTTTATTTTGGGTATTTTGTATATTTGTTGATATAATTCCATTTTGTGCACATGTACCATTGCGCATGTTGCTGTTTTTGGTAGTCACTCTTTTAATGAATGTAAGAAGCTTGAACTAATAGCACTTTTCTTGTTTCATTCAGACATCCTGAAAGGAAAGGACGACACTGCCATTTTAACTGTTGTGTTTAATTCAGTCAATAAATTTGTCCCTTTGCATTTAAAGTGATTTCCACTGGTGGTTATTTTTCCAGGGTAAGTTTTGTTTCCAGCCTTTTCAATTTCTAGAATTTATGTCCGGGATGGTGATAATGCTGATGTGATGTGGGACGTGTGTGTGTGTGTGTATTGTGTGTAGTGTGTAGTGAAAAGACCCACGCAAGACTCAGTTTTCTTTCCACACTTTGTAAACATGTAAAAAATTATTGTTGCCTTTTGAAAAGCTGGTTCGTGCCTGTAACTTGGTTCTGGTTTTGAGCCCTTTACTCAGAAAATCTCTAATCCTTGTAATCCTTTGTGAGCCTGACTAATCTGTTATGACTGTAGCCAACATTAAGGCTATTGGAGTCTTTTTAAAGAGTTGGCTTTGTTTTTGTTTGTTTGTTGTTTTGGAAGTATGTTTTGTTTCATGTATCGAATAGGTTGAAATCCACAGTATTTTGAAATAATGTGAAGAATAATGAGGTTGTGCCATTTTATGTTTAGAAATTAAGAATTGAAGACTGCATAAATTGTTTTGAAAAATACCTCCCTTAAAATAGCCTTATTCACAGCACTCTAATTACTTACATTTCCTTTATGTACCAAGAAAAATTCACATTAACTTTATCTGTAGAAAGTGATGAAATTGAACTTCCCAAGAGGGGTCTCATTAGTCACGGTAAATAGGTTAGAGTGAATAGACATCTGTAGAACCACCAATAGTGGGAGAGGAAGTTCATAAAACCTCTACTCCCTCTCCCGCAACCCCTTCATCTTCTCTCCTTTTCTGCTCTTTTCCTGAAATTAAGCTGGAAGGCACCTTGAGGCAACTTATTCCAGCCTTCCCATAATGAGGCGGTGAGGAACTGAAGCTCGGATGCTAGGGGACTTAACCAAAGGCCTTTCAAGTATTAAGGTGTGGTAAAAAGAACCCAAGTTTGTGAATAAAACAGAATCTGGGTTTGAATCCTGGTTTGGACACTTTACCAGCTCTGTGAACCAAGAAAAATTCCCTAACTTCTGTGAGCTACAGTTTTCTATTCTTTATATGAGAATAGTAAGACATCTTATAGGGTGGCTGTACCACTTTTAACTTTCAGAAGCTGTCTTAGTAATCTGGTTCTGCTATAACAGAAATATCACCAAGAAAGTAGTGCCAGGAGCAGAGCGCGTCCTTTGGACAAGGGATTCCTGTGTGAAGAAGCTCCTAGTCCAGGGGAAGATTGATGACGAGGACCTTTCTCCAGAGCTGACAGAGAGATAAAGCCTTCCCCTGGAGCTGATGCCCTGAATTTGGACTTCTAGCCTACTAGACTGTGAGAAAATAAATTTTTCTTTATTAAAGCCGTCCTCTTGTGATATTTTTGTTATAGCAGCACTAGATGACCGAGACTGAATTTGGCACCGGAGAGTGGCGTACTGCTCTAACAGATACCTAAAATGAGGAAGTGGTTTTGAAACTGTGAATGCATAGAGAACTCACAAAGAAGTGAAGAGAATTGTTAACACTGGAGAAGGTGAAGATGGTGAGAAATGGCAGCAGATGACCAGCCACGGAAGAGGACTGGCAGCAGCAGAACCAGGAGACCAACGCCAGACAGAATGAGAGCTGAGTGCCTTTGCACAGGAGGCTTCTGGCAGAGTGGGTTGCCTCCGGGCACTTATCGGTGGAGCTACTGAGCTTTGGAACACTTGCCCCAGCAGACCAAATGCGGGTGTGAGACCCGAGGGCCAAGAGGCCAAGGAACACAGGAAGCCAAGCTGCCTCAGTCTCAAAAGATATGGTCACAACTTCTGGGGTTTCATAGGGTGAAGCCATGGCCTCTGGTGTTTCTAAGGGTGAAGTCACCACTCAGATAGACTAGGAGAACGGTGCACCTAAAGCTGAGGGACTAGAGTTGCCGTCCCAGTGGGCCTGGATGGTGGAGCTGAAGCCCAGGGCCAGGGGTCCTCCTCTCAGAATCCGGAGGGTGTAGTCAATACCTAGAGTCTGGGGGAAGGGGTATTGTGTAAATTGTCTCAGAGAAGGTTGTTTTCAAAGCTTTGAGGGCTAATGTAATGTGTTCTGCTGACTTGCTTTTGGTTCCTGTTATGCCTTCTTTCCCTCAAATTTCTCCCATTTGTGTGAAAATGTCCAGCTTGTGCCTGTTCTGCCATTGTATTTTGGAAGCAGATAACTTGTATTCTAGATTTCACAGATGAAGAGGAATTTTTTGGATTTTGAGCTTGGAGTTGATTTAATACTTTTGCTATGATACGAAGGAGTGAATGTGCCTTACATGTAGCAAGGACATGAATTTTTGGGGGTCAAAGGGTGGAATGTCATGGATTGAATTATTTCCCCCCAAATACATGTCAACTTAGTTAGGCCATGATTCCCAGTATTGTGTGGTTGTCCTCCATTTTGTGATAGTAATTTTATTTTAAAGAGGATTAGGGTGGGATTATAACACCCTTACTAAGGTCACATCCCTGATCCAATGTAAAGGGTGTTTCCCTGGAGTGTGGCCTGCACCACCTTTTATTTTACAAGAGATAAAAGGAAACGGAAGCAAGCAGAGGGGGGGACCTCATACCACCAAGAAAGAAGCACCAGGAGCAGAGCATGTCCTTTGGACCTAACAAGGACTTTCCTCGAGAGCCCACAGAGAAAGAAAACCTTGCCCTGGAGCTGACACCCTGAATTTGGACTTCTAGCTTACTAGACTGTGAGAAAATAAATTTCCTTTGTTAAAGCCATCCACTTGTATTTCTTTTATAGCAGCACTAGATGACTAAGACAGAAGCGTAGGTGCTCAACACAGAGTATGTTTTCCATATAGGTTAACTTAGCTTCTTTTATTAAAAAAAAAAAAAAAGACATTTATAAAAATTAAAGCTTCATGTGTTGGTGTTGAAGTAATCTTGAATGGAGAACTTGCTTTGATATAGAAACCTCTCTGACTTGGGCAAAGTTGTAGAGTGCTAAAATGTGATTTATAAAACCAGGGAAACAAATGAGAGTAGAGCTGTTCTGAAATGTATGAACCTGAGGCATCTCTTCTGAAATGAAAATGCCTGCATAGGATTAGGGTAAGGAGAAACTAGAGGGAAAACTGGATTCTTTGTTGAAGAAGTGACAAAGAATAGTACGGATAGTAGCTGAGTTGCTTGGAGAGTTGGCAACTAAAAGATCTGATGACCAGAAGCAATGGTGGTCCAGGTGGAATGAACATCAAACACCAAAAGATGAGCTATAAGAGAAAGCTCAACCCATAATTGAAGGCAGATAGCCAGGTGGTTTAGTACAATGGAGATAAACCATTGGTTCATTTAATAAATGTAATGATATTTAAACCAGAAGGCAATTCCTCCTGCCATTTCCAGCAACAGGTGAGCAAGGTCTAGGCTCTGTGAATCTCCTGTTGCCTTGGTTGGCCTGAGTTCCTGAATACCTCTCACAGCATGAGCTCCTCACCCTGAGTGTGATGTGTGATTCTGGAGTTTAGAGATGACACAGTTTTCTTTACTACATGCACCGAAATTAAAGGCAACTTTTTCATCTGGTGCTCAAAGAGACACAATTTGACCTGGAAGGCATTGCTGGCTGCACTGGACATACCAAAAAGTGAATTTCAATCAAATGACCAATGCCAGTCTCCAGTGGGGGGACTTCACAGGAAAATTTGAACGGTATGCACAATTTTTACCTTTTATGCTGTTTTCTCTGTATAAAGAAATTTTATCCTAATGTTCAGAGTCCTGAGGAAGTGACTGTGAACCAAAGGGGAGTGAATACATGTGTTGTCATAAACCTAACCCAAGAGAACAAAGCAATGAAACACTGTCCTTGAAGTTTTCCCCCAAAGACTCAGACTTTGTACTCAAAGATTCTTGCTCATGGACCAGGTGGGTGTGTTGGATGAATTGATGGGATTGGGGAAAGGAATAAACCAAGGAAAGAGAAGAAGCCACAGCAAAGGCAAGGAGCCAGGGGCTGCAAATAGATCACTTTCTCCTTGTTATTCCTGGGGGGTGGCAACAAAGTGTATAATTTGTGTTCTGTATCAGGAAGTAGTTTGAGCATCTCCAACTAAGATCAGCCCTTTTATGTTTTTTCTGGCTTCCATGTCTGTGACTGTGAGAGATGTGTTTCCTCCTCACCTCCCTAAGCTTTTTACTCTCCCCACGCCCTGGGTAGCTGGGAATCCTTTATAGCTGTGTGACAAAAGCTTCTTTGGTTTCAGCTTTATCGTTCAATGGACTCTGTACTTGTCTTAGTGTCCTAGTGCTGCCGTAACAAAAACAGTACCACAAAGTGAGTGGCTTTAAAGAACAGAAATTTATTTTCTCAAGTTCAAGGGGCTAGAAGTTGGAACTCAGGGTGACTCTAAGGGAAAGTCCTTCTTGTTTCAGCTTCTAGTAGCTTCCTGCATTTCTTGGTGCTCCCAGGTTTGTAGATACAACTGTTCTCCCCCTGTGTGTCTGTCTCTGTGTCTATTCTGCTCTTTTTAAAGACACCACTCAGAAGGTGTTAGGGTTTACTACCCACCCTACTCTGGTATGACCTTAGTAGCACAACAAAAGAAACTCCTATTTCCAAAGCCAAAAAAAAACCAAGCCCATTGCCATAGAGTCGATTCCAACTCATAGTGACCCTATAGAACAGAGTAGAACTGCCCCATGGGGTTTCCAAGGAGTAGCTAGTGGATTTGAACTGTGACCTTTGGGTTAGCAGCCACAGCTCTTAACCACTGTACCACCTGGGCTCTATACAGGGTCATATTTACAGGTACGGAAGTTAGTACTTCCATGTAACTTTTGGAGGACACGATTCAATCCACAGCATTGCTTCTTAGAGGGTTCTGATTTTTCTCGGCAGCTCAGAGACAGCTCTTGCCAGTTGCTCAAGTGGCCCCAGGCCCAATGTCGCATTCTCGTTATAGCGTTATATCAGACCCAAAATCATATCCGTTACATGTGACATAGTAAATAGACTGATGTTGTTTGGTCTGCTCAATGAATATTGGGTACTTCTATGCATTAGTCTCTGTGCTAGGTCTGGTGGGAGTAGTAGTGCCTGTACTAGTTGCCATCAAGGTCATTCTGACTCATGGTGACTCCCATGTGTGTCAGAGTAGAGCTCTGCTCCATAAGGTTTTCAATGGCTGATTTTTTGGAAGCAGATCACCAGGTCTTTCTTCCAAGCCATCTCCGGGTAGACTTCAATCTCCAAACTTTCAGGTAGCAGCTGAGCACGTCAACTATTTTTACCACCCAGGGACTCCCATGGTGGGAGTGGCAGAAGGTATAACACTGGCCCCTCTGCATAAAGAAAACAAAAATCCTCACAGCTGGACCAATGAGCAGCATCATGATAAATGGAGAAAATACTGAAATTGTCAAGGATTTCATTTTACTGCGTCTGCAATCAATGCCCATGGAAATAGCAGTAAAGAAATCAAATGACATATTGCATAGGGCAAATCTACTGCAAAAGACATCTTCAAAGTATTGAAAAGCAAAGATGTCACTTTGAGGACTAAGGTGCACCTGACCCAAGCCACAGTGTTTTCAATCATCTCATATGCATGCAGAAGCTGGACAAGAAATGAGGAAGACTAAGAAGAATTGATACCTTTGAATTGTGTTGGCGAAAAATATTGAATATACCATGGGCTGCCAGAAGAACGAACAAGTCTGTCTTGGAAGAATACAGCCAGAGTGCTCCCTGGAAGCAACGATGGCGAGACTTCGTCTCATGTTATCAGGAGGGATCAGTCCCTGGAGAAGGACATCATGCTTGGCAAGGCAGAGGGTCAATGAAAAAAAAGAAAGACCCTCAATGAGATGGACTGAAACAGTAGCTGCAACAATGGGCTCAAACACTTGAGGATGGTGCAGGACCAGGCAGTGTTTCCTTCTGTTGTACACAGGGTCGCTATGAGCTGGAATCAACTGGATGGCACCTAAAACACACAGATACCAAATGTCCATATATTTGAACACAATTACAGTTTAGTGAGGAACACATCAAGAAGGCACAATACAGGTCTCAGACTTTAGGAAAATGGTATATCTCTTTGGTACAGGATTATACACATGAAAGAAACATGAATTAAAATTCTTATGTATACAGGCTTATGTTACGAGCTTCTCACTTTGAATAAAATGGAGGCCTGCACACGGGAGATCCTTGCCTCTTTTCTCTCTTCACCTACCAGGCCTCCTAGGTTGGCAGGCCAGACCGTAGTGATGATGTTTTCTTCTTTCTTTGTCAGCTGCTCACACCTTAGTTTTTCCCAGAAAATGCCAGTTTCTCAGAGATCTGTGCCTCACAGTGCTTTCCAGATGATAATGTGCTTCTTCCCCAAGCTTCTCAACCTTTCTTTTGCCGTGGGAACTACATTTCAGAAGACTCCTGTCATGTCTTGTTAGCTTTGACTCCATGTGCCAGGCTTGATGCTAGATGATGCCCGCCAAGATGTGCCTGCCTGGTGGCTATCAGTCTGGTTTCTTCTCTTTTAACTGGGAGGTCCCGTTTATCTAAGTTCAAAACTTTCTTTGAGAGAGTATTGGTTTTCCATTATTTTTCAACTTGTAGGTCTTTAAGTAGCAAGTAATACCACCACCTGTCAGTTTGTCATACTGTGGTGACTTGCATGTTGCTATGATGCTGGAAGTTATGCTGCTGGTATTTCAAACACCAGCAGGGTCACCCATGGAGAACAGTTTTCATCAGAGCTTTCAGATTAAGACAGACTGGGAAGAAAGGCCCGGCCATCTACTTCTGAAAATTAGCCAGTGAAAACCTTATGGGTCACAATAAAACATTGTACAATATTGTGCTGGAAGATGAGCCCCCTAGGCTAGAAGGCACTCAAAATACACAGTGGCTGCAACAATGGACTGGAGCATACCAACGATCATGAAGGTGGCACAGGACTGGGCAGTGTTTTGTTCTATCGTACTGGGGGTTTCCATGAATCAGAGCTGACTTGACAGCAACTAACAACAAACCAAAATAGTAATAAAAGGCAAAATTCTACTTGGCCCCATGCTTTCAGTGGGTCTATAATGCCCCCTGTCCCAAGGACTTGTATCTTTTAATTGATTATCTCTTTTAGGACTACGTATTTTGTTTTCAATCTTTCCTTCTCCCTGCCATCTTTATTCTTTGCTCTCTTAGGAGCCTTTTTCCATTCCAACCTTTACCGCAGAATTATCTTCCCAACAATTCATTTCTTCTTGGGTGAAAATTCATATAATACTTGCTTTTTCTGGGAAACTTGTCCTGAGTGTCTTCTCCTGAAAAACTAATGTTATTAGGGCTATAGTGAAAAGAAAGCTTAAATTTATCAGGCTTAAATAAAACATTTTAAAAATAAAAATTGATCTTATGTTCTTATAGCTTATGCGCCCAATTATTCTATCAGCTACACTCGTTTCCTGGTTGTCAAAGAAACACAGTATTTTATGAGGCTCTTTTCCTCTGACTCGTCCCTGGGTGGTGTAAACAGTTAATACACTCAGCTGCTAACTGAAATATGAGAGGTTTGATCCTATCCAGAGGCACCTAGGAAGAAAGCCCCTGGTGATCTACTTTCTAGAAATCAGCCATTGAGAACCGTACAAAGCACAGTTCTATTCTGACACACATGAGGTTGCCGTGATTTGGAATAAACATGATGGCAACTGATTTTGTTTTCTCTGAAACTTTAGACTTCCTTTTTCCCTTCCAGCTTATACAGATATGTCTCAGTGATGTGCAATCAGGAGCTGACCTTCTCGCTCTCAGGGCAGCCTAGAAGGATCTGGAGTGGCTGGACTGCTGCCCAAATTGGGGACCCTCAGAGAGTGGCTTGGCAGGGGTAGGGGCCTGACACCTTCCATGGTACCCACAAGCCCAAGAGCTGAAGGGGAACATCTGGGACTCACACAATGCCTCGGGAGCGGTGAGCAAGGTGCTTCAGCCCCTAGAAATCAACCTCGGAGCCTGCTACCCATTTGGTGGATCAGGGGTGGAGCTGCTGGCAGAGTTTGTGCTGAAGGTATCAGGCAGGGGCAGGTCCCCACAGCCCCAGGTGTCCCCGTTTGGGGCTGTGTCGTGGGGGCGAGGGCCAGGCCCTGTCTCTGTCTTCCCATCTAGCATACTTCTGTCTGGTTCTGGCTGATGTGCCCTCTCCGTGGAGTCACTGTCCTCAGGTGCCTGCTCTGGCAACATTCGAGGTAACCAAATGAGAGCTTCATCATGCAAACTCTTCAGTGTCAAACAGTCCAATTGGGTTCAAAATCCATTTGACCCTTATTATAAGAAATTTCGTTGTGAAAGAAAAGGAAGAGTTGTTAGAGCCTTTAAAAACTAATTTCAAAGGTTATAAATGTTTGAAAGGATGGAAAATGGTTTTAAATTTTTTACCATCCATTTGTGTGAGCACGTTTTCTCCCTGATGAGGACCATCAAGAATTCGAAAAGGAAATGGGGTCCATGGAAGGCACAAAGCCTGCGGGAGAAAAACTGTCCGGGAAAGCAGGCTCTAGTTTCTCAGTCAAGTTTTGGAAGAGATTTTATTTGAAAGCTTTATAGAAAACCAATATTAACATTTTTTCTCTGATACTTTGCACTTTATTTTTTCTTAATGTAATTACAGGTAGTCCCTGACTTAACAACTGGTTCAGTTTTCTTTATTATTGCCTTTTATAAATTCCATTTTTATTTTTCTTTGGGGATTAGAAATGTTACATATAAACTTACAGATATATATTTAATACATACCTAAAAAATACACAAATCATAAAAAAAAAGGACAGTCATAAGTGCAGTTTGTTCTAACTCAAATATGTCGTAAATTGGGGACTACCTGTGTATGATGTAATATGAAGAAAATGTAATGTTTGTTACCAAGTCCCATATAAACCAGTTTTTAACAAATAGATAGCCAGGCCTTTCTTCCGAGGGGCCTCTGGATGGGCTTGAACCTTCAAACTTTGGTTAGCAGCTGAGCATATTAACTGTTTGTACCACTCAGGGACTCCAAGTCCCATAAGGTTGTCCCAAATCCCCTCCACTTTCCCCCAGTATGCTGTAGAAACATTATCACTTTCCATGAGGACCATGATAGGCTCTTCTCACAGCCATGAGGTTCCCAGACTAAAGTGACAGCTGCTCATAATTTAGGGAAACTCTAGGCTCTGGCCAGTAATTTCAATTATCCTTCCTGTTTTACATTGGAAAAATCACTTTATATTGTTCCCTCACCCAATAGCCGTTAAATAATGACAGCGGTAGCGCTAACATAATAATTCTCAGTGGATTCTAGTGTGATATGTAAATCACAGTCACAGGTAGACACACAGGTCTAGTATATTTTTTAATTTTTAGTAAGATATCAGGAAGCAATGTGTGACTAATGTCACGTGACTGCTGGGGTTACCTGGTCCTTTGAGTTTAAAACAGCAGTTTGGCTCAAAGCCACATCCCTCAAATGGTGAGAAATCTGGTTAAGGGAGGAGGTGGTGTCAGGGAGTGCTAGCCTGAGCCTAACTCCGCGGGGTGCCTGGCGCATATATTTCTGCAGAGTCTGTCCCACCTGGAGGCCAGGGGCAGGAGCCTCCTCCTCACTCAGTCATGGGCTGTGAGCCTGAGGCTCTTTTTATATATTTAGTGGCCATGTGGGTTTCTTTTTCTATGTACTGCCTGCTCTTATCTGTCCTTTCCCCCATCTCCTTCACAACCAGGCTCTCACCTTCCCCAGGTGTTTCTCTAAACAGGTGCTTCCCTAGTGGGAAATCTAGTGTCAACTATTCAAACAATGTTCACAGAATTTCAAATCCTCAGGGAATTCAGACTTCCTGGAGCGTTGAGGTTAGATGAGCCCCGGAAACCATTGCTCTGAGATAATCTTTAAACCTTAACCCAAAAACATCCCCGGAAGTCTTCTTCAAACCAAACAATAGCTTACTTAGTAAACAATGTCTGCCTTGAGCATTGTGCTTTTTTAAAAAAACTGTATGAGATGAAATTGACAACAGCAACTCGAAAGATTAGATAGGAAGCTTAGGGAGCAATGAGTTTATGTTAATGGAGGAGGAACAACTCAGAAAAGGAGGGTGTGAATGGCTGCACAACTTGAAGAATGTAATCAATGTCACCGAATTGGACCTGTAGAAATTGTTGAATTGGTTGTATGTTTTGCTGTGTATCTTTTCAGCAACAAAACATAAAATAAATTATATATTAAAAATGCAGCTTTGCTACATAAGTAATTAAACAAAAGAAAAAGCAATAGAGGCCACCTTCTTTGAAGGATTGCCTTGGATAACAGGAGCTACCTCTGCAGGCGGACCTGGGAGCTGCCCCCCACCCACCCCCAGCTGGTCCACAGCTAATGGCAGACTAGAGAGGGGATACAAAAGCTGGTCAGTTGCGTTGAAATGTGTGTTCTCAAGCTCCCCGCCGTGTCAGGATTAGGCCGGACTCACCCTGGAACCACACCCTTACCTAATTTAGTGTCTCCCTTCCCTGCTGGGTGCTGCTAGGGTAGCCCTGTAATAAAGTCCATGCACAGGAGGCCCCAGCACAGCCTATGCTTCTAGGGACAGAAGGAGAAGGGAAGAGACCATCTTCCTGAGGTCGGGATTTCCTGGACAAGATCTAGGGTGGGGAGAAGAGGAGCCATGAGTAAAGAAATGTGAGTGTGAGGGTCTAGTTGGAAGGATCCCAGTGAGCAGCGAAAGGGAAATCAGTGCATACCCTGCCTCTTGGGGGCGTGATAAAACTGCTGAGGAAGACTAGGCTTCTGTGCTGATGGGTGTGGTAGGAGAGATCCCTGGTAGGGCTGGAGATGTTCGTGGTGGTATCTCTGCCTTTGTGGGTGGGATCAGGATTCTGTGGAAACTGGTTTCTCAGTGCCACACACCGGAAGAGATGGCCTGCTCATTGTCCTGAACAGTCTGCTGTTCTGTGGCTACACTTGGAATTTCCTGAAGTTTTGCTTTCATCTGCTCTACTTGTATGGGGCAGTGGTGGTTTGATGGTAGAACTCTCACCTTCCATGCAGGAGACCTGGGTTCAATTCCCAGCCGATGCACCTGACACACAGCCACTACCCCTCTGTCGGTGGGGGCTTGCATGTTGCTATGATGCTGAACAGGTTTCAGCAGAGCTTCCAGACCAAGATAGACTAGGAAGAAAGGCCTGGCAATCTACTGCTGAAAATCAGCCAGTGAAAACCCTATGGAGTACAATGCTCTGATCCTGTTGTACATGGGGGTGCCATGTGTCAGGGTCGACTCCACAGCAGTGAACAACAACAACAGCAGCAGCAACAAGAAGAAGCTCTGCCTGTGGCCTTCCCGCCCCCACTCACCTTGAGATGTGCTTAGTGAAGTGTCGCAGCAAGTGGGGTTCATCTGATAACAGTTCGTATTCTAAGAGCTACTAATATAGACTTTATAGACTTTCCCTTTTATAACAATTAAATGAGACTATGAATAGAAAAGACTTAGCACAATACCTGGCACCTAGTAAGCACTCAGCACCATATTTTTACACAAATAACGTGCATCTTCTACTTTTGTTTGCCAACCGTGCCCTCCCCACCTCCATGAAGTATTTTCATAAGTGCCACTATGCCAATTTTTTTGTACATGTTGCTATAAAAAAATTAGCATAGAGCACTTACGAAAATACCTCACTGGCGGGGAGCGTGGTTGGCATACCTTTAGTGACAGTCAGAAGGAGCCCTGTGGTGCAATGGTGCTCGACTGCTAACCGGTGGTTCGAACCCATCAGCCCCCCGTGGGAGAAAGATGTCGTGGTCTGCTTCCATAAAGATTACAACCTTGGAAACCCTATGGGGCAAACTGTGTCCTACAGGGCTGCTATGAGTCCGAATTGACTCAAAGTTTGGGTTCTGAGTTCAGTGACAGTTGGAGGTGATGTTGATGAATTCATAGTAGTAAGTTATATGCCTTCAGATGGAAAAACTAAAAAATCAGAGATTTTCAAGCACTTTCACACATATGACCTCTTGATTTCACAATAACCCTGTGAGACAGGAGGGCAGGGCAGACTTTTTGGAAGTAGAATTCCAGAAGCATTGAATTGGAGGGGGCCTTGGAGATTATGCACTCCAGCAACTTCATTTTACAAAAGAGGAGCCTGAGGTCCAGGGAGGGGAAATGATTTTCTCAAGATCATATGTGAGAGAGGGGTCAGGTCTAAAGCTAGGGCAAAGGCCAAATCCTTGTCTGGTTCTCTTTCCAGTGAGGAGTGGAATGGACAAAAGCAAGACTGGAGATGTGAACCCATTTTGTGGCTTTTGCTATAACTCCAGGTGAGATGTCTACGATTCCTGAAATGGCCTTATTCACTAAGGAAGATGCAGGGGAGGGGAGGAGGAACGTACATATTTGAAAGATATTTAGGGAGTAAGCAACAATACTAGGTAAAGGTCCCTGAGCCATGCAAATGGCTTGCACTTGACTATTGACCCAAAGGCTGGCAGTTTTAATTCACCCAGTGGTGCCACAAAAGAAAGGCCTGGCAATCTGCTTGCATAAACATTACAGTCAAGAAAATCCTATAGAGCACAGTTCTCTGTAACACATGGGGCTGCCATAAGTAGGAATCAACTTGATGGCAATGAGTTTGGTTTGAGGAGTTTAACAGTATTTGGGAGTCCCTGAATGATACAAACAGTTAATGCACTTGGCTACTAACCAAAAGTTTGGAGTTTTGAGTCCAGCCGGAGGTACCTAGGAAGAAAGTCCTGGTGATCTACTTCCAAAAAATCAGCCATTGAAAACCCTATGAGAATAGTTCTACTTTGACACACATGCGGTCACTATGAGTCAGAATTGACTTGACGGCAACTAAAAACAATACTTGACCAACTGAGTATGAAATGAGATAGATGGTGATGCTGTTAACTGAAATAGGGAGTGTTGAATAAAATGCAAAATTTGCAAGACAAATATGTTAATTTGGGGGTTTATTGAGGCTTTCAGAGCCTTAAGATAAAAATATCCTTTGAAGATATGGAAATTTGGGTCTGAGTGGAGATAGCGTTTAGAAACAGGATATGGGCAGACATCACCAGGTATAATTGATTTTATTCTTGCCCAGGGACACGTTAATAAACTGTGGTTATTAAGAGAGCCACCCCTAGTCCTGTGTGCCTCTTTCTTAGAAGATAAACTAGGCTAAGGGAGGAGAAACTGTACCACCAAGAGAATTGCTCAAAATCACGCTTGCTTGGAACTAAGAGAATTGGAACTGGATGTGACCATTGAATCTTCTTTAGATCAGATGGAAGAGTAACTCAATATTTCCAAGGATTTGCAGTTCTGTTCCTGGGGAAGCAAGAATAAAGACTTTTTTTAATCTCCCCTTTTGTAGACATAAGGGTTGCTATGAGTCGGAATCGACTTGACGGCAACAGGTTTGTTTTTTTTTTAGGTTTTGTGAAAAAAAAAGTTTGTGCTCACCATTTCGACAATGTGAGCTGAGAGCTATTCGGGAAAAAGAGCTCTTTGTCTCCTGAGGTTGCTGTACTAGTAGCAATATAAACTTGGAATTGCCCTTGGCCATGTAGCCACAAGAAAGATCCTCCCTGAGGGAGAAGCCGTGGAAGGCAGAGCTGAGGGATGGAGAGAGAACCTGAGCGAGCAAATCCTGGTGCCTCAGCTCAGGAGCACAAGTGTGGCAAGGCTGGTGCTGGTCTTGAACTTTTCAGTTATCTGAGTAAATATATTCCTTCTCTTGCTAAAGGCAATTGGAATTGTGGTTTCCAACACTTGTAAAAAAAAAAAGTGAGACTAAAGCTCTTGAGAACATTAACATTAAAAATGTGGTTCTTAAACTTCAATATTGACTTTTGTATTTGCGTACATGGAGTGATGCAGGAGGTTGGCTAGCTTCCTACCTCCTCTAGCCCCTTTCTACTCTGCTGACTTTGGAAGGGGGCAAAACCCAATTTCCCATTGAAGCTAGGATTTCTGGTGTGATTTAGGTTCTTGTAGTGAGATGAACTTGTGGGAGACCTTGACTAGAAACTGGGTCACCTGAGAGAGTGAACCTCCTGTGAGATTTGATCTGGGCTGGAGTTACGTGAGGATAGAGAAGTGGGCTGCAGGGCCCCGATTTGTCAGCACAGATGCTGGTAGAGGTGGGGTAGCTCTTGTGCCAGTAACTGTCCATTGGCTTATTATGTGGAAACTCCCTCCCTGCAGCCGAGGCAGCCCAGTTCTGTTGTGTGGTTTTGAGTTCTTGGAAGTTTCGTCCTCCCAACCATTATGTGAACTATCTGTACCTCTTAGTAAATCCTCCTGCTTACACTAGCTAGATTGTACTCTGCAGTTTATTACTATGGATCTTGTCCGAGGCCATGTATAAGTGCATGTTTCTAGGGAAACAAGCCATAGGCTTTGTCACATTTTCAACAGGTTTTGTGATCCAAACGAGGCTAAGAGTCATTGGCTTAAGGGATGGGAAGTGGAGTCGGAACCATTCAGAAAGAGCAGTAAGATCTATGAAGGGAGAGTTCTCAAGGTTGTTCTGAGAACCAACTGTGAAAGAGGAACCAACTGTGAAAGAAGAGTTAAAAGTTGAAAGTAGGCCACTGCACTTGGCAGTTTCAGAAGAGTAGAAAGGGCGGAATCCTAATTGCAGTGGGCTGAGAGAGAAATGAATGGATGAGGGGAAAGACAGCTAGTAGGGAATATCTTTGAAGAAAACAAGCTATGAAGTAAAGGAAAGAAAAAAAAAGACATTAAATTGATTGGTTTTCAGGAAGAAGAAAAGCTGTTTTTCTTTCTCTCTCTCTCTCACACACGCACACACACACACACACACACGACGTTCTCCTTTCTTTCCTCCTTCCTTCCCTTCTTTTTTCTTCCTCTCTCCCTTTCTTTCTCTCATACACTCTTTTTCTCTCTCTTCCTCCCCCCTTCTCTCTCTCTTCATTCTTTTCTTTTTTTAGTGAAAGCATTATATGTGCTCATATGTTAAAATTGAAGAGCCGGTGGAGCAGGAGTGATTGCAGGTAAACGGGAGAGTGGGCAGTTGATAAAGCTAAGTCTGAGAGGAGGCCAGAGAAGAGAGGGTCAAGAGCAAGGGTGTCCAGGCTCCCTTCGGACAGGAGGATGCAACTTTTAGGATAGTCCAAAAATGAAGGGCTTGAAGACAGGCAAGAAGTCAAAAGAGAGAAGTGGGGGGACCTTGAGCCTGACAGTTTCTATTTTCTCTGTGTGGTGGGAGGAAGCCATCTGCTGAGTGAGGGACAGGGTCTGAGTGCAGCCCAGTGGCAGTTTTCAGAGGCTGCTTGGGGAATGAGAGGGGATTTCTTTGGGGGATGGCACTGGATTATCAGGACTTTTCCTGTAGCAGGTGACAGAAAACCCCACTCAAACTGATTTGAGCATGAAGGAAACTCCCTCGTACATATGTTGAAAAGTCCAAGGGAGTTGTTGTCATTGTTAGGTGCCGTGGAGTCAGTTCCGACTCATAGTGACCCTATGCACAACAGAACGAAACACTGCCCGGTCCTGCGCCATCCTTACAATCGTTGTTATGCTTGAACTCATTGTTGCAGCCACTGTGTCAATCCACCTCGTTGAGGGTCTTCCTTTTTTCTGCTGACCCTGTACTCTGCCAAGCATGATGTCCTTCTCCAGGGACCGATCCCTCCTGACAACATGTCCAAAGTATGTAAGACGCAGTCTCGCCATCCTTGCCTCTAAGGAACATTCTGGCCGCACTTCTTCCAAGACAGATTTGTTCGTTCTTTTGGCAGTCCATGGTATAGTCAATATTCTTCACCAACAACACAATTCAAAGGCATCAACCCTTCTTCAGTCTTCCTTATTCATTGTCCAGCTTTCACATGCATATGATGTGATACCATGGCTTGGGTCAGGCGCACCTTAGTCTGCAGGGTGACATCTTCGCTCTTCAACACTTTGAAGAGGTCCTTTGCAGCAGATTTGCCCAATGCAATGCGTCTTTTGATTTCTTGACTGCTGCTTCCATGGCTGTTGATTGTGGATCCAAGTAAAATGAAATCCTTGACAACTTCAATCTTTTCTCCATTTATCATGGTGTTGCTCATTGGTCCAGTTGTGAGGATTTTTGTTTTCTTTATGTTGAGGTGTAATCTATACAAAAGACTGTGGTCTTTGTTCTTCATTAGTAAATGCTTCAAGTCCTCTTCACTTTCAGCAAGCAAGGTTGTGTCATCTGCATAACGCAGGTAGTTAATGAGTCTTCCTTCAATCCTGATGCCCAGTTCTCCTTCATATAGTCCAGCTTCTCGTATTATTTGTTCAGCATACAGATTAAATAAGTATGGTGAAAGAATACAACCCTGATGCACACTTTTCCTGACTTTAAACCAATCAGTATCCCCTTGTTCTGTCTGAACAACTGCCTCTTGATCTATGTAAAGGTTCCTCATGAGCACAATTAAGTGTTCTGGAATTCCCATTCTTCGCAGTGTTATCCATAGGTTGTTATGATCTACATGGTCAAATGCATTTGCATAGTGAATAAAACACAGGTAAACATCCTTCTGGTATTCTCTGCTTTCAGCCAGGATCTATCTGACATCAGCAATGATATCCCTGGTTCCACGTCCTCTTCTGAAACCGGCCTGAATTTCTGGCAGTTCCCTGTCGATACACTGTTGCAGCCATTTTTGAATGATCTTCAGCAAAATTTTGCTTGTATGTGATATGAATGATATTGTTCTATAATTTCCACATTCAGTTGGATCACCTTTCTTGGGAATAGGCATAAATATGGATCTCTTCCAATCAGTTGGCCAGGAAGCTGTCCTCCATATTTCTTGGCATAGATGAGTGAGAGCTTCCAGCGCTGCATCTGTTTGTTGAAACATCTCAATTGGTATTCCATCAATTCCTGTAACCTTGTTTTTCGCCAGTGCCTTCAGAGCAGCTTGGACTTCTTCTTTCAGTACCATAGGTTCCTGATCATATGCCACCTCTTGAAATGGTTGAATATCAACTAATTCTTTTTGGTATAATGACTCTGTGTATTCCTTCCATCTTCTTTTGATGCTTCCTGTGTTGTTTAATATTTTCCCCATGGAATCCTTCACTATTGTAACTCGAGGCTTGAATTTTTTCTTCAATTCTTTCAGCTTGAGAAATGCTGAGCGTGTTCTTCCCTTTTGGTTTTCCATCTCCAGCTCTCTACACATGTCATTATAATACTTTGTCTTCTCGAGAGGCCTTTTGAAATCTTCTGTTCAGTTCTTTTACTTCATCAATTCTTCCTTTTGCTTTAGCTGCTTGACGCTCAAGAGCAAGTTTCAGAGTCTCCTCTGACCATAGAATGAAACATCATTAGGTCCTGCACCATCTTCATGATTGTTGATATGTTTATCATTGTGGCTGTTGTCAATCCATCTCATTGAAGGCTTCCCTCATTTTTTTCTGACCCTCTGCTTTACCAAGGATCCTCAGTGGCACAATGGTTAAGGGCTTGGTTGCTAACCAAAAGGTTGGCAGTTCAAACCTACCAGCCACTCCTTGGAGACCCTATGGGGCAGTTCTACTCTGTCCTATAGGGTTGCTATGAGTCAGAACTAATTTGACAGCAATGGGTTTGGTTTGATTTTGGGTACTTTACCAAACATGATGTCCTTTTTTAGCAATTGGTCTTTCCTAATGACGTGTCCAAAGTAATCGAGTCGAAGTCTTGCTATTCTCACTATCCTTGCTTCTAAGGAACATTTTGGCTTTGTTTCTTCTAAGACTGATTTGTTCATTTTTCTAGCGGTCCATGGTATATTCAATCTTCTTTGCCAACACCACAGTTCGAACTCATCAGTTTCATCTTCCGTCTTCCTTTTCCATTGTCCAGCTTTCACATGCATGTGAGAGAGAGGTTAGGTAGCACAAATACATAGCTCAATCAGCACAGTTATGAGACCTCTCTTTTAGTGGTAGCTGGTAGCCAGGCCTAGAGTTTGAGGAGAAAAAGCAGAAAGTTTTGCAGAAATAAACCCACTACAGGCTGAGTTACATCCAGGATTTAAAGTGCTCTGTGCCAATGACAGTGCACAGATGAATGGGAAATTCCTGACTTATCCCCAAAGGCAGCTTCTTTGGGACATACGGAGACCATACAGCAAATTACAGCCAAGGAGCATATGTGATCCCCAGCTTGCTAGGCAAGAAAACTTACCCTTGGCAGGAAGGTCACTGCATGCCTTTGGAATGATCCCCAAACAGGGACGAACACAGTGGGTTGCTGTGAAGGGTGACGAGTTGTGCACCTTCTTGGATCCGATATGCTCATGTTAATCACAGATGATCAAACCAGTCCTTAAAATAGATGGTTCGTACAGAATTAGCTCTCAGTTTAATTTTATGGTGCTCGCCTTAGGGTGTTCTTAATAGCAGCAGTATTTCTTTTTTTTTTTAAGGTGAAAAAATTTGAGGTACTCTATGGCAATTTTTTTTTTATAATAATATTTATTGAGCTTTAAGTGAAGCAATTTTTTTTATAATAATATTTATTGAGCTTTAAGTGAATGTTTACAAATCAAGTCAGTCTGTCACATATAAGCTTATATACACCTTACTACATACTCCCACTTACTCTCCCCCTAATGAGTCAGCCCTTCCAGTCTCTCCTTTCATGACAATTTTGCCAGTTTCTAACCCTCTCTACCCTCCTATCTCCCCTCCAGACAGGAGATGCCAACAAAGTCTCAAGTGTCCACCTGATATAATTAGCTCACTCTTCGTCAGCATCTCTCTCCTACCCACTGTCCAGTCCCTTTCATGTCTGATGAGTTGTCTTCGGGAATCGTTCCTGTCCTGGGCCAACAGAAGGTTTGGGGACCATGACTGCCGGGATTCCTCTAGTCTCAGTCACACCATTAAGTCTGGTCTTTTTATGAGAATTTGGGGTCTGCATCCCACTGATCTCCTGCTCCCTCAGGGGTTCTCTGTTGTGCTCCCTGTCAGGGCAGTCATCGGTTGTGGCCAGGCACCATCTAGTTCTTCTGGTCTCAGGCTGATGTAAGTCTCTGGTTCATGTGGCCCTTTCTGTCTCTTGGGCTCATAGTTATCGTGAGACCTTGGTGTTCTTCATTCTCCTTTGATCCAGGTGGGTTGAGACCAATTGATGCATCTTAGATGGCTGCTTGTTAGCATTTAAGACCCCAGATGCCACACTTCAAAGTGGGGTGCAGAATGTTTTCATAATAGAATTATTTTGCCAATTGACTTAGAAGTCCCCTTAAGCCATAGTCCCCAAACCCCCGCCCTTGCTCCACTGACCTTTGAGGCATTCAGTTTATCCCGGAAACTTCTTTGCTTTTGGTCCAGTCCAGTTGAGCTGACCTTCCGTGTATTGAGTATTGTCCTTCCCTTCACCTAAAGTAGTTCTTATCTACTAACTAATCAGTAAATAACCTTCTCCCACCCTCCCTCCCTCCCCCCTCCGTAACCACAAAAGTATGTGTTCTTCTCAGTTTAAACTATTTCTCAAGATCTTATAATAGTGGTCTTATACAATATTTGTCCTTTTGCCTCTGACTAATTTCGCTCAGCATAATGCCTTCCAGGTTCCTCCATGTCATGAAATGTTTCACCGATTCATCACTGTTCTTTATCGATGCGTAGTATTCCATTGTGCGAATATACCACAATTTATTTAACCATTCATCCATTGATGGACACCTTGGTTGCTTCCAGCTTTTTGCTATTGTAAACAACAACAACAAAAAAATTGTAAACAGAGCTCCAATAAACATGGGTGTGCACATATCTGTTCATGTAAAGGCTCTTATTTCTCTAGGATATATTCTGAGGAGTGGGATTTCTGGGTTGTATGGTAGTTCTATTTCTAACTTTTTGAGATAACGCCAGATAGATTTCCAAAGTGGTTGTACCATTTTACATTCCCACCAGCAGTGTATAAGAGTTCCAATCTCTCCGCAGCCTCTCCAACATTTATTATTTTGTGTTTTTTGGGTTAATGCCAGCCTTGTTGGAGTGAGATGGAATCTCAGCGTGGTTTTAATTTGCATTTCTCTAATGGCTAATGATTGAGAGCATTTTCTCATGTATCTGTTAGCTGCCTGAATATCTTCTTTAGTGAAGTGCGTGTTCATATCCTTTGCCCACTTCTTGATTGGGTTGTTTGTCTTTTTGTGGTTGAGTTTTAACAGAATCATATAGATTTTAGAAATCAGGTGCTGGTCGGACATGTCATAGCTGAAAATTCTTTCCCAATCTGTAGGTGGTCTTTTTACTCTTTTAGTGAAGTCTTTGGATGAGCATAGGTGTTTGATTTTTAGGAGCTCCCAGTTATCTGGTTTCTCTTTGTCATTTTTGGTAATGTTTTGTATTCTGTTTATGCCTTGTATTAGGGCTCCTAAGGTTGTCCCAATTTTTTCTTCCATGATCTTTATCATTTTAGTCTTTATGTTTAGGTCTTTGATCCACTTGGAGTTAGTTTTTGTGCATGGTGTGAGGTATGGGTCCTGTTTCATTTTTTGGCAACTGGATATCCAGTTATGCCAGCACCATTTGTTAAAAAGACTATCTTTTCCCCAATTAACTGACACTGGGCCTTTGTCAAATATCAGCTGCTCATATATGGATGGATTTATATCTGGGTTCTCAATTCTGTTCCATTGGTCTATGTGCCCATTGTTGTACCAGTACCAGGCTATTTTGACTACTGTGACTGTATAATAGGTTCTAAAATCAGGTAGCGTGAGGCCTCCCACTTTCTTCTTTTTCAGTGATGCTTTACTTATCCGAGGCTTCTTTCCCTTCCATATGAAGTTGGTGATTTGTTTCTCCGTCACATTAAAAAATGTCATTGGAATTTGGATCGGAAGGGCATTGTATGTACAGATGGCTTTTGGTAGAATAGACATTTTTACTATGTTAAGTCTTCCTATCCATGAGCAAGGTATGTTTTTCCACTTAAGTAGGTCCTTTTTAGTTTCTTGTAGTAGTACTTTGTAGTTTTCTTTGTATAGGTCTTTTACATCTTTGGTAAGAATTATTCCTAAGTATTTTATCTTCTTGGGGGCTACTGTGAATGGTATTGATTTGGTTATTTCCTCTTCGATGTTCTTTTTGTTGATGTAGAGGAATTCAAGTAATTTTTGTGTGTTTATCTTATAACCTCAGACTCAATAGCAGCAGTGTTTCTTGATTCCTGAACCCCTCCTCCATGCTCAGTCCCAATGATTCTCATTCATTCTCTGCAGTAACAAAAGTCTCCTCTACCACACATCTACAGTTAAGATCTAGAGAAGAAAGACTGAGCCTGGTGGTGAGGGCCCTAACAACCCCTGTGGGACAACTTGAAAATATGACCCCAGAGAATAGGCAGGGAGTTAACTATACCCACTCCTCACTTATCAACAGGGTTATGTTCCAAAGACCAGGTCGTTATGGGAAAATCAGCAGTATATGAAAATGGAGGATGACCACATCAGATCACAAAATGGAGAATGATTACATAATTACATAACTGCCAAATTGCATCATTACATAACTGCCATAACTGCCAAACCACTGAACCATGGCCCCAGCCAAGATGACACATAACCTTAACCATCATAGCCAGCGTTACTCTTGCTGATAAGTGAGGAATAGGTATATGTATAATAGGAATGGAAAAGTAAGAGAATAATGTTTAATAAGGGGTCCTTGGGTGGCACAGTTAAGGATGTTTTATATACTTTAAGCAATGTGTTACTTGTGTGTTTCTTAACTAATATGTTAGGTTGCACCGTATTTCTTGTAATCGGCATTTTATAACAACTTCCATTGAGCACATTGCTTTGCCTTGACCCCTTTCCTTCATATCATTTCTAGGTGGTTACTAGAGAAATCTTTCTACAGTCCGGCTCTGACAAGGTCGCTCCGCTCCCTGTTCAAACACTTGATGCCCAGAAAATAAAGTTCAGAACCCCAAGTATGGTATTTTAGATTCTTCAAAATCTATCCTCAAACTTTTCTTTCACTATTTTAACTTGTCATGTTTAAACATTAAATATTTCAACACAGAGGCAAGTTCAAAGAAGAATGTAATAGACATCTAAGTGCTCACAACCAAGATTAAGCTGTTAATTGGTTTGCCGTATTTTAATCGTATCTTCACTTAAAGAAAGTATTACAGATACAGGCTAAACTCCAGCCACCTACTTACTACTCCTCATCTAGAGTTCAACGTAATGGCCATCTTATCCTTCGTTGCCTTCCTAGAGGGAATCACTATCCTGAAGTCACCGTATAGCCTTCCCATCGTGTTTACGTATTTTATTAATTTTATGTATCTGCTGCTGTTGTTGTCAGCTGCTGTTGGGTCAGCCCTGGCTCATGGTGACCTCATGTGCAATGGGAAAAATTGCTTCCCAGTCCCACACCATCCCCATGATTGGTTACAGGTGGAACTATTGTAATCCATAGGGTTCTTATTGACTGATTTTTGGAAGTAGATTGCCAGGTCTTTCTTCCTAGTCTGTCTTAGTCTGGACACTCCACCAAAACCTGTTCAGCATCATAGCAGCATGCAAGCCTCCACAGACAGAGAGGTGGTAGCTGTGCATGAGGTGCGTTGGCCGGGATACGGATCTGTACAAAATACATAGTATTATTTCAGGAGCTTTAAAACTTGGTATCGATCAAATCGTACTATATGTATCACAATCCACCTTGCTTTATTTCATTCAATAGTTTTTATATTTATCCATGTTAATAATGTGGTTCTAGTTAATTCATTTTTGACCTCTATTATATTATAATGTATAGATACACCAAAATGTATTTAATCATTCTCTTGATGGTTAATATTTACTTTATTTCTAAAATAACAGCACTATAGCAGATATCCGTGTACATGCCCCTTTATTCACATATGTGAGTTTCTCTAGGGTGATTATCTCTCAAAATTTTATTCAATTAACAAATTGTGAAAACAATACAGATCAGTGCAGAAAGTAATGAAACAGAAAACACTAATGTTACTATAATTTAATAAATTCCTCAGGAAATCGCAGTCAAGAGATGCACTAGAGAATTTTCTCTCAGGTCTCAGAGTCAGGCAATGCTCTACTTCTGAACTACTATTTTTTTTTCCCCCTGTGAACCTTGTAATAATTGAGATGCCCATTTTGCTTTGGCTGCTAAGAAGCTTGGCACCAAATCTTCAGTTCACTCTGAAAAGCCTGTAGGACTGTCTGACGTGTGTTTTGCGTACTAATCTCACATCTAGTTTAGCTCTTTTTCCTCAGCTTTATCACCACAACTATTTGTGTGTGTGCGTGTGTGTTGCATGAGCATGTGTGCCCTCTGGGATCATCAGTGGAGCACAGCACCAGTGAACTGATGAAAAAACCAATAGGTCACTGCAGCAAGACTAGAGAGGGGGAGTAGGGGGGTAGGCACTACCTATTACAGAATCCTGCCTTAGAATTAATTTCTGTCGGGATGCATTTTCCTTTCATAAATAATTTAGTTTTTAATTTCAGCATTTTCTGCTAGAGACCTGAGCCCAACCCCACACTGTGTAGCAATTTAAATGTTACTTGGTCATGCTAGGTCACCTTGATCAGAAGTGTTAATATATAAATTCAAAGGGCAATTCATAAGTTTGCTAATATTCTGTGGCTAGAAGCAGGAACAACAAAAGCTGATGTAACTCTGTTATGGGTTGAATTGTGTCCCCCCAATATATGTGTTGTAAATCCTAACTTTTATGCTTATGGTTATAATCCCATTTGGGAATGAGTTGTCTTTGTTATGTTAATAAGGCAGGATTAGTGTAGGGTATATTTTGAGCCAATGTCTTTTGAGATATGAAAGAGATTGCACAAGTGAGCAGAGTGGAGGTGGGGGAAGAAAGAGGCCAAGCCACATGAAGACCGCCCAGGGGCAGAAGTTCAAAAGAGACAAGGACCTTCCTCCAGAGCTGACACAGAGGGAAAGCCTTTCCCTAGAGCCAGCCCCCCGAACTGGGACTTCTAGCCTCCTAAACTGTGAGAAAACAAATTTTTGTTTGTTAAAGCCACCCATTTGTGGTATTTCTGTTACAGCAGCACTAGACAACTAAGACAAACTCTGACACGTTAGAAAGAAATCTCCTGCAGTAGTCAATGTATCCCTCTCTTGGGAAAACGGAAAACAAAACAAAAAAAGATCCAACTGGTGAATGCTCTAATCTGTCTGCAAAAAGATTATATGTAAATCATATGCAAATGTCCCCACTGTGCTGACAGTGACTAAAAGCAGCTATTGTGTCTCACATGTTCAGCTAACAAGAAATATGGGGTGTGACTAGGTCTTTAATAGTATTTGGGGATCTGAGCCATTCTTTGGTCTCCAGTGAATAATACTCTTCTCTATCTTGCCCTGATTAACCTTTTGTGCCACGTGCTGGAGTCTTTTTCCATCCAATTTAATAAATTCTGGCCCTCAGCTACCGCATTTCATTATAGGTTTCTTGTTTGTGTCTTGTTATTACAGACGCTACCCTTTCTATAATATGGAAGCTATTTTCAGTGCCTCATTTTCCCTCTGCTCCACTCTTCTGCTTTGGCTCTGTCTATCCACACAGATTGCTTTGGCAGTTTTTAATGACTTGGCAGGTCAAGATAGTTTCTGGCAAAAAAAAAAAAGAAAGAAAAACCAGTCAAACCAGATATTTTTTGTCCTGACTGACCTGACCAGTCATGACAATCATTTTCCTTTTCTGGTTTCATGAACAATGAAGTAAAAATGAAATGAATATAAAACCCTACTTCAATTTTTTTCACCTAGATGGATTTTCTCACGCCTCCAAGTGTCGATTTTCTTAGTCTGATTCTGTTTCGAGCATTTTAAAAGCCCCTGCGGTGTGGATCAACTGCTTCATAGGGCAAAAGGGGAGCTTTGAAGGTCAGAGTCTCTAGGAGCCAGTGCGTGGGGTTTAAGGGACCAGCTCAGGCTTGTGGTGCACTCTGGAAGTGTACATGTCATCTTTGCCTAATGCCCAAAAGACATTACAGGAAAACTTAAAATGCAAGAAAAATAACTGAAATCTTACTCTCTTCATACCAACTCTAGTTCTTCTTTTCAGAGAATTTATCCACAAGTATACATTTTTTTTTTTTAAGCCCTGGTGGTGCAGTGGTTAAGCGCTTGGCTGCTAACCAAAACGTTGGCGGTTTGAACCCACCAGCTGCTCCCGTGCAGAAAGATGTGGCCGTCGGCTCTCGTCTCGTAAAGATTACAGCCCTGGCAACCCTGTGAGGCACTCCTACTCTGGTCTATAGAGTTGCTATGAGTTGGTATCGACCCAATGTCAGTGGGTTTGGCATTTTTTTTAATGAGTCGGAATCGACTTGACAGCAAAAGACAACATACTTTTTATGGAGCAGCTTCCGTGAAGAATTTTAAGCAACTATTTTTCCATTTAATGAAAAAATGCCATTTTATCTGTGAGCACACTCATTCTGAATATAAATGAACCCAAATGTCCCATTTAGTCTATTTCAGGGGTTCTCAGCTTTGGACTACTGACATTTTGGGGCCAGATGATTCTTTCTTTGCTGTGGGAGCCGTTCCTATGCATTGTAAGAAGTCCAGCAGTATCCCTAGATGCCAGTACATGCTCCCTATCTGCCCCCCTGCCCCCACTTGTGACAAGCAGAAGTGCCTCTAACCAAAAACCAAACCTATTGCTGTTGAGTTGATTCCAACTCATAACAAACCTCTGTCCCCGGGGTTGGCACAGGGTAGGAGGAAGTGGCAAAATCACCCTGGTTGAAAATCACTGCTCTACTTGTTCTTATCTGAGGAAAAACAAAGCACGAGACTAAAACACACAGGCCAGCTAGGAAGGGAGGATCGTGGCTCAAAGTGGCCGTAGAGCCAGACGTTTGGGAAAGCTCGCAGGCCTGCTGGGGCTGACCTCATAATGAAACTAATCAGACAGGGACACAAGCCCCAAACCCAGCCCCACCAAATTCAGAAACAAATCATCTCTCTCTTCTGGGAATGTATGCTTGTGCCAGGCACTGAATATTTTTTTTTTTTTTAATAATTTTTATTGTGCTTTAAGTGAAAGTTTACAAATCAAGTCAGTCTCTCACACAAAAACCCATATACACCTTGCTACACACTCCCAGTTACTCTCCCCCTAATGAGACAGCCTATTCTCTCCCTCCACTCTCTCTTTTCGTGTCCTTTTCGCCAGCTTCTAACCCCCTCCACCCTCTCATCTCCCCTCCAGGCAGGAGATGCCAACATAGTCTCAAGTGTCCACCTGATCCAAGAAGCTCACTCCTCACCAGCATCCCTCTCCAACCCATTGTCCAGTCCAAACCATACCTGAAGAGTTGGCTTTGGGAATGGTTCCTGTCCTGGGCCAACAGAAGGTCTGGGGGCCATGATCACCGGGGTCCTTCCAGTCTCA
Organism: Elephas maximus indicus; assembly: GCF_024166365.1. Taxonomy (NCBI): domain Eukaryota; kingdom Metazoa; phylum Chordata; class Mammalia; order Proboscidea; family Elephantidae; genus Elephas; species Elephas maximus. The sequence goes on along the minus strand of NC_064841.1, from coordinate 56,364,854 downwards.
GTCAGACCATTAAGTCTGGTCTTATGAGAATTTGGGATCTGCATTCCACTGTTCTCCTGCTCCCTCAGGGGTTCTCTGTTGTGCTCCCTGTCAGGGCAGTCATCGGTTGTAGCCGGGCACCATCTAGTTCTTCTGGTCTCAGGATGATGTAGTCACTGGTTCATGTGGCCCTTTCAGTCTTTTGGGCTCAAAATCACCTTGTATCCTTGGTGTTCTTCATTCTCCTTTGATCCAGGTGAGTTGAGACCAATTGATGCATCTTAGATGGCTGCTTGCTAGTGTTTAAGACCCCAGACGCCACTCTTCAAAGGGGGATGCAGAATGTTTTGTTAATAGATTTTATTATGCCAATTGACTTAGATGTCCCCTGAAACCATGGTTCCCAGACCCCTGCCCTTGCTACGCTGGCCTTCGAAGCATTCAGTTTATTTAGGAAACTTCTTTGCTTTTGGTTTAGTCCAATTGTGCTGACCTTCCCTGTACTGTGTCAGGCACTGAATATTAACCATAGTCCTCAGAGGGAGTTAATATATCCCCATTTTACAGATGGAGAAACTGAGGCTCAGAGAGGTAAATAACTTGCCACTAGCAAGAAGAGGGTCTGTCTTAGTTATCTAGTGCTGCTATAACAGAAATGCCACAAGTGGGTAGCTTTAACAAACATATTTATTTTCTCACAGTTTAGGAGGCTAGAAGTCTGAATTCAGAGTGCCGGCTCTAGGGGAAGTTTTTCTCTCTCTGTCAGCTTTGGGGGAAAGTCCTTGTCCCTTCAGCTTCTGTTTCCTGGTTCTTTGGAAAGCTCCATATGGCTTGGCATCTATTTTCCCCTAGCTCTGTTTGCTTCATCTGCTCCTTTTATAGCTTATAAAAGATTGACTCAGAACATACCTAACACTAATGCTGCCTAATTAACAAAGACAACTCATTCTCAAATGAGTGCTGCAAACAGTTAAACCCTTGGCTGCAAACAGTTAAACAGTTAACCAAAAGGTTGGAGGTTCAAGTCCACCCAGAGGTGCCTTGGAAGAAATGCCTGGTGATCCATTTCTGAAAAATCAGCTGTCGAAAACCCTATGGAGCACAGTTCTACTTTGACACACATGGGGTCACCATGAGTTGGAATCGACTCAATCGCAACTAGTTTTTTACTAGGTGACAGACACTTTACATTTATAGGCACTTATTTTTCGTGACAACTATATGAGGGAGGTGATTACTTTTACCATTTTACAGACAAGGGAACTGAAGCTCAGGGAAGTTACACAGCTTTCCCAAGATCATGCTGGTAGTAGCAGAGATTTCGATCTGTCTCTGAGTGAAAGCCAGCACTCTGACCTTCTCCACAATCCTGCCTGCTGAGAAAGAAGAAGAGAACTCAAAAGTTTCTGCTCCTCAGGCTTATTCACTGGACAAGTGTATGCTGGGTACCACGTGGGAGCAGAGAAATGAGGGTCTTTACAGGGTTGCATATAGACCAAGTCCTGTCAGCCTCACTCTGTGGGGGAACAGGGCAGACCCTGGCAGACACAAGCACGTCCATCAGCCTTTTTTGTGAAATGGAGGGTTTTGGGGGAAAAAAATTTTCTGTGGAGTTGACTCCAACTCGTGGTGACCCCATGTGTGTCACAGTAGAACTGTGCTCCACACGATTTTCAATGGCTGATTTTTCTGAATCAATCGCCAGGTCTTTTTTCTGAGGTACCTCTGGGTAGACTCAAACTTCCAACCTTTTGGCCAGCAGCCAAGTGCTTAGCCATTTGCACCACCAGGAGATTCCCTGGAGAAAACAGGCACCTGGAATAGTTACTGGTTGGAATTCCTATATCACTTCTCAACCCCCCTGCTCTAGAGACAAACAAATGATTATACTCAGGTCCTAGTAAGCTCAGGAAGCTACATGATTCTTTAAAAGAGGAAAAAGCGGGGTTTAGTGACTTCTATAGCATTCACTTCAAGGAACCTTGGTGGCACAATTCCGCGGGAGAAAGGTTGGCAGTTCAAACCCACCAGCTGCTCAGCTGGAGAAAGGACCTTGTGATTTGTTCCCATAAGGATTACAGCCTGGAAAACTCTATGGGGCAGTTCTACTCTGTCACATGGGCTGCTATGAGTCGCAACTGACTGGACAGCACACAGCAACACAGCAGTCACTTCAGGTGAAATCTGTTTGGGTGAGATCTGTTTGGACGTACCGTGTGAGTGAACCCATCCAGTTCAGTCCTCCCTCCCCCAGCTGACAGTCTTGCCTCATTGCTGCCTGTGCTTTCTTGTGAAAGGATGTACCCAGCAGCTGATTGTGTTTCCCAGGAATTATGAGTTACATATGGCCGAATATCAACCACTGACACCAAAGAGAAATTGGCAAAGATGCTGCAATGTTTGGAAGAGACCAGATGTTAATTATGTCATTTTCAGCTACTATGTGGAGGCTAAAAGAAGTAAAGCAAAGATAAGCAATGGAAGCAAAGAAGAATCAGGGCTCTTTCCAGGCCGGGCTTGAGGACACAAGATCTGGGAGAAGCAGAAGCAGCCCACATGGCCAGGCCAGGAACCTGCTCAGCCAGAGTCAAGCTGGAGAAGCTGAGCAGCAAGGATCTGGGAAACACTCACTGAGTGCAGGGAGGCAAGGAACACATGGACTGTGAGACAAGGCACCGCCTTCACAGAGAGCTGGGCAAACGCACACTCCAAAGAAGAAAACTCACAAAGATCAAAGAGCAGCTGTTTGAATTCTGAGGAGAGAGAGGGCCTTCATATTCATTCAAATACATGTGCATACACACACACACACACACACACACACACACGTACCACCCATCTGTCATTTTGCTGTACTGTGGTGGCTTGTGAGTTGCTATGATGCTGGCAGCTAGGCCACTGGTATTTCAAATACCAGCAGGGTCACCCATGGTGGACAGGTTTCAGTGGAGCTTCCAAACTAAGACCAGGAAAAAAGTCTGACAATCTATGTCTGAAAATTAGCCAATGAAAAAAATCCTATGGATCACAACAGAACATTGCCTGCCTCTCTTGCTTTGAACCCATCATCAGGAGGGACCAATCGCTAGAGGAGGACATCATGTTTGGTGAAGTAGAAGGCCAGCGAGGGACAGGAAAAACCTCAGAGAGATGGATTGGCACGGTAGCCACAACGATGAACTCAAACACACTGGGAATTGTGAGGATGATGCAGAACTGGGCAATGTTTTGTTCTGTTGTGCATAATGTTGCCATGAGTTGGCAGTGACTAACGGGCAGATCCATTTATCCATCCATCCATCCATCCATCCATCCATCCATCCATCCATCCATCCATCCATCCATCCATCCATCCATCCATCCATCCATCCATCCAGTCTTCTATGTATCAGCATTTTTCTAGGTACTTGGGATAAAATAGTGAACAACATAGACAAACCAAAAACAAAACAAAACAAAAAACTCTTGTTCTTGTGGAGATTTCATTATATCTGTATCTATATATCTACATATGTATGTGTGTAACTATCCTTCTGACTATCGAATCGTGCTCATGTGAGCCCATCCTAGTGGCTAACAGAGTGTTGATAAGTTCCTATTCTTCCTTCAAAGCCTAGATGAAGAACACGGGATCTACAGCCCTTGCATTGATTTTGCAAGAGATATTGTAAAATGCAAAAGCATGTTGCTCTTGTAATTAGCTTGAATCCCCTGCTATTATCTTCTTTGTGCCCACTGATTTAGCAGCCCTTTTATGAAGAAAAGATGCTGCAGAAGGTAAACCTCAGTTCTTTATGTGCTCACTTGATCATGACCTAGAAATCTGAGTTTTGAATGACTGAGGTTTGACTGTGTCATTTTCAGCAGAGTGGGATGGGGCCTTGGTATTGGCTAAGCTTGAATTAGAGCGTATGAAAGTAGCATGCAATGCCTTAAGGTATTGACATTCTTTAAATGGAATCAAATCTGTGCAACCGCCATTCATTCCCTCAGTCAAGACCTTCTATTTTCCTATTTCAGGGCTTGGGAAATAGTTCACTGCAGTTGAAAATAGCACTGGATGTCATTTAACCATCACACTTCCTTTCCTTGAAGTTCTTCACTGCTGTCTGTAAACAAGAAGTAACAGTGGTGGACGGTATCATATGTTGCTATAGTATACTGCATTTTCCCAAGACACTTTGCAAAAACTGACTGTGGATTTAATACAAAGAACCACGTTTGTATCATGCAGATTTTACCAATCAGACAGGTCTTGCCCTAGCATTGTTCCTGTGATTGATAACAAACTTGTGCAGAAATGGCTGTTGCTGGGACCTTTGGCTCATCCCCTGAGCATCAGTGTTTCCTTTCTGCCTGCAGCAAGATCTGCTGGTGCAGCAATGGTGTCCCCTCCATTTTTGTGCCCTGAAAGGAGCATTGTGTAAGCTCAGCCTCTGTGCGTGCCATTGGCAATTTTCACTAATTGTTTACAGTGCTCTCATTTTTACCCTCTCCTTAAAGGAGCTTTGTGCATGCTGATGGCAGAAGGTAATATTTCTGGCATCAGTAACCATGGTAATGAATCATTCTCTCTGGGAATCATTGCCAGCTGCACTCCTGTCTAGATAGGCACATCCCACTGTTGTGCTAATGAGCACTTTTCTGTTTGCTGTAGGAGGACATTTTCCCTTCTTCACGGTTTTGCTTGTGTTTTGTTAAAGGCTCTTCCTTGAGAACAACGGTTCAAAAAATAGTAATAAATCCCATTTGGGAAAACCCCGATCTCAGAAGGAAAACATCCCTACTTCCAGAAAGTCGAGCCTGCAGAATGAACTTCTTTGAAGGTTCCAGAAGGAGGCCATTCCGCGTTCCTTCCTCCAGCCTCAAACACCCACCATGTATCTCTGTCAGCCATGTGCTGAGAGCTTTCCATTAGCACTTGACTGCTCAAGAAGGGAGTTTAAATATTTTAAAGATTTATGTTATGAATAATTTAAGAGAAATAAAGGAAGCTCCTAAATTGCCTTTGAATTATGTAATGGGAGCTTGGGAATATGCTAGCACGTTGCCTTATCAGATTTAAATATTGTTTTGAGGGAGGACTGCAGTGGCAATGTGAGCCTTTGTTGCCCTTCCTTCTCCTGACTAATGGAGGAAAGCAGGAGAGACAGAGAGCTTCTTAACCTTGCGGGAGATAAGAGCCTACCGTGAAGAATGCTCTTTTCAGCTACATGGTATTTTCAAGAACAACTGACAGGATAGCCTTACCGGCTCCTTACACATTGAAGCCCAAACCACTGCTGCTTCTCCTGTCGGCTGCTGCTGCTGCTCAGCTTCCTATAGCCCGAGTGGCATGTAGGACAAAGCTAAGGAAAACTGCTATCCAGAGTAACTGCTGGTTTTTCCTAGCCATTAAGATACGGGCACCCGATTATATGACTCTGGGGTGTGGCCACTGACTTTCTTGTGCTGAACAGTCACTAACAAGAATGTGGTCCATGAGAGGCCCAGCTGAGGGATGGTGCTCCCCAACCAGTTCCACTTGCTCTGTGTATATCCATTTATTTCATCCTTGTAACAGCTCTGTGATGTAGATCTAATTTCTAGTTTTCAGATGAGAAGACAGGCACAGAAAGGAGTGAACGAACTTGTCAAAGTGAATAGGTGAAAAGCAGGGCATTTATAGGGTGGCAAAATTATTCTGCATGATGCTAGAATGGTGGATACAGGACTTTACGCCTTTGTCAAAATCCATAAGATTGTACAACACAAAGAGTTGACCTCAATGTAAACTATGGACTTTAGTTAATAATTATGTGTCAATATCAGTTCACCAATTGTATACAATGTAGCACAGGAATGCAAGATATTAATAATAGGAGAGGCAGTCTGCAGAGAGGCGAGGGGGCTCTTGGGAACTCTCTGTGCTTCCTCCATATTTTTTCTGTAAACTTAAAACTGCTCTAAGGAAAAAAAAAAAAAGATTAGTGGTTGCCAGTGGCAGGGGAGAGAGGAGCAGGGATAAGTAGAAGGAGCACAGGGGATTTTTAGAGCAGTGAAACTCTTTTGTATAATACTGTACTGGTGGACATGACACAGTTTCCTAGGCTGTAATCTTTACTGGAGCAGATCTCCAGGTCTTTTCTCCCGTGGAGATCCTGGTGGATTCAAACTGTTGACCTTTCAGTTAGCAGCTGAGTGCTTAACCGTTGTGCCACCAGACTGTACACAGTGCAAAGTAACCCCTAATGTAAACTATGGACTTCAGCTAATAATAGTGTATCTATATATTGGTTCATCAGTTGTAACAGGAATGCAAGACGGTAATAAGAGGAGAAATGGTGTGCGAGGGGTAGAAGGGAACTCTGCACTTTCTGCATAGCTTTTCTGTAAATCTAAAACTGTTCTAAAAAATAAAGCTTATTAAAACAAAACTTGCCCAGGGTCACCAAGGTGGTAAATGGCAGAGCCTGGGTTTAAATTCCAGAAGGCTGGGTGCTTCTGACTTAGCTCTGCCACTGGCTGTTTGCCCCCCAAAATTTCCTCCTCTCTCTGTATCCCAGTTGCTTTCTCTACAGAAACGGAATAATAGCACCTCCTTCCCAGACTGTCTGAGAGGATTAACTGAGATGAAGCACACAGGGGTTTTTAGAAACTCTAAGTGCCACGCCAGGGCGCATCTGAGGAGGAGGAGGAATACTGGGAAGACGGAGTAATAACGAAGGACCTAATGAAAATTAAGGTCCTTAGGTGGCGCACACGGTTAAGCACTTGACTACAAACCGAAAGGTTGACGGTTCAAACTCACTCAGAGGCTCCTCAGAAGACAGGCCCGGCAATCTGCTTCTGTAAGGTCTTGAAAACCCTATGAAGCAGTTCTACTTTGCACACATGGGGTCAGCATGAGTCACAATCAACTCAACGGCAACAATGAGTAATTAAACAGATTATTAAATTATCAAAATTTCTCAGAATTGTGTGATTAAGAACTCACTTATTTCAAAATATTGTTCTTATTGTATTAGCTTGTAAATGTAAAATTTATAGTTCCAGAAAAAGTGTGAGACAACCTAAAAATAGGGTCTTGCCCTGCAATTGTTATTGTTTGAAAATATCATTTTCAAAGGGATCAGGATCATATGCCTCACAAGAAAAACAATAAGTTACTTTATATACATGAGTCGGAATCGACTCGAAGGCAACAGTTTTTTATATGGTCAGCAAAGTGAGGCCCTTGATGGGAGCTTCAAAGGCAAGAACAGTGGCAAGTGATTAATATTTAGAATGATGGAGTCACTGGGTGATACAGATGGTTAAGCACTTGGATGCTAACCAAAAGATTGGAGGTTCCAGTCCACCCAGAGGTACCTCAGAACAAAGGCCTGGTGATCTACTTTAAAAAACACAGCCATTGAAAATCCTATGGAGCACATTCCTACTATGACACACATGGGGTCACCAGGATTCAGAGTCAACTCGATGGCAAATGGTTTTATTTAGAATGATACATAAAGGAAGTAAACATAGCCACAGCAGAAATTTTAAAGAACATTTAAAAAATAGCATAAAGACCAGACTTAATGGTCTGACTGGAACTAGAAGCACCCCAGAGGTCATGGTCTCCAGACCTTCTGTTAGCCCAAGACAGGAACCATCCCCAAAGCCAACTCTTTAGACAGGGATTAGACTGGACTAGGGGATAGAAAATGATACTGGTGAAGAGTGAGCTTCTTGGATCAAGTAGACACACGAGACTATATTGACATCTCCTGTCTGGAGGGGAGATGAGAGGGCAGAGGGGGGTCAGAAGCTGGCAGAATGGATACAAAAAGAGAGAGTGGAGGGAAAGTGTGTACTGTCTCATTAAGGGGAGAGCAACTAGGAGTATATAGCAAGGTGTATATAAATTTTTCTATGAAAGACTGACTTGATGTGTAAACTTTCACTTAAAGCACAATGAAAAAATTTTTTAAAATAGTATAAATGTTACCGAACACAAAGTTTGGAGCTTAGTTAGCAAGATATGTTTGAAAGAGAAAGTAGGGAGAGAAAGGAAGAGAGGAAAATAGAATGAGACAGAAAAATGATATGTTTTCATAATAAGGTTTAAGGCTAAATAAAGGCCCAAGTGTTCAAAAATAAGGAGATTAATTTATCTTTCATCCCAGAGATGATAACCTGATTCTGATTTTCCCCTTGGATATTTTTCCAGTACACAAAATAACCACAAAAATATAAAATATACAATTCTCTCAAGTGGACTAAAATAATAAATTGCTTTAAATAGAGATTCATTTTTAGAACGTAGCTACTACTTGCCAAAAATCTTACATCCTTTATCGTCATAACTGGATTCCGGATTCAACTGACAAGTGGAAGATATGGTCTTTCCTACCGCAGCTTTATTGATACCGTCTTTTGAGTTGGAATCGATTTGACGGCAACAGGTCTGGGTTTTGGTTTTTAAGGTACCACAACTGTGTCCCTTAAAAAAGCGTTACACCTATGAGTCATAGAAGTTTCCAGTCCTGGGAAGTAGAGAGCAGGTAAGAGCACTCTTTATTAGCGCCATTGGAGGTGGGGAACCAACAGCACAGCTGACAGGGGAGGGGATTTGTGCACGTTTATCCCACATGAAGCTCTGTGAATGCCTTGGAAGGGATCCATTAATACATCCTCCAAAGGACAGATGGCGAACGAAGGAGTGAGAACGACACAGTAGAAAAGGATGTGAATTAGCTTATTAAGAAATCAGCTCCTTGATGTAACATGGCAACTTTCCATGGAATACTACACGGGGCTTGACTCAAAGCAGAGAGGGATTTTCCAACAGCTTGCTCTGAAGCAAGGATTTGTCTTTAGATCACCATGAATTACAGTCATTTTACAAAAGCATCCTTCACAGGGTTTCCGGTCCTCTCTTTGATTCCCATGCTCTCACTCCGACCTGTCCCTGGTCACCGCTTCCCACACTGCTCTCCGTTTTACCCCTCCCAAGAAGGCACAGTCCCAGAGGCACTGGCTGAGCACCTCCTGTATTCTGCTGGGCTCTGGGAGTTACATAGTGGAACTCACAGCTTGGAGGAGGACATTTAGAGTCCATTGTTGTGGTCACTGTGTTATTCTGAGTGCCTTCAAGAGGGCTCATTTTCCAACATTATATTGAACATATTTCTGTGGTGATCCATAGGGTTTTCACTGGCTAAATTTTGGAAGTCAATTACCAGGCCTTTCTTTCTAGCTAGTCTGGAAGCTCCACTGCAACCTGTTCACCACAGGTGATCCTACAGGTATTTGAAACACCAGTGGGGTAGCTTCCAGCATCACGGCAACACCCAAGCCACTACAGTATGACAAACTGACAGGTGTGTGTATATGTGTTAACTACTATTAGAGTGAGCCTGTGAGAGCTAAAACTCAACAGGACTGCCTTGTTTTCCTGGGTCTTGCAAGTTTTCTGCCTTTTACAGGGTGTAGTCTTACCATTTTCCTATCACTCATTTTAGTGGAAAATATTTGAGTTTTCCTTCTCTGACAGGTTTCCGCCTTACACAGGTTCCGGCTTTCACAGGTTTTATTGTACATTTATCAAAACAGATCATTTCAGACTGTACAAATTACAGTAAAAGTAGTAAAAAGACTCAGACTGAGATGTCCTCACTTTCCTCACGGTCTCTTCCAACTGCACGTTCCCAGGCTCAGATTGTTTGCATCTCTCTCAGGTTCCTTTGCCTCCAACTCTCGTCTTCCATCCTGGGCTGTATTTTCCTCCAGATCTAGATCTGCACTTCTCAAGCCGTAATGTGCACAGGAATCCCCTGGAGAGCTTGTCAAAATGCAGATTCTAATTCTGCAGGCCTCAGGTGGGGCCTGGGAGTCTGCATTTCTAACAAGCTCCCAGGTTTTGCAAACTTTGAAAAGCAAGGCGCTAAAGAACATGCTCCATCAACATTCTTTTCCAAAGTGGTTTTTCTTTCTTTTTTTTTTAAACCAAATCTTGCTTTGAAACAATTTGAATCTCCTTTATGCCCTGAGGTCCAGCCATAGGAAGCCACCTTTCCTCTCCCACTTCACAGCTCCCTTGCAAATGGACTCCGCACCCACAGACCGTTCCAGCTTGTTATCTGCCTTCTTCATTCTCCATGACTCAGGCAGCACACCTCCTCTCTGTGGGAGTGTTCTGGTACGTGTCTAATATGAATAGTTTTCAAAATCGTTTTCCAATTGCACAACACCATAGATAGGCTGTGAGGAGATTCATCTTCTCCAGAAATAAACACGACACAACAAAACCTTGTGTTACAGTCTATTGTATTTGCCTGTTGATTTGTCTGCCTTTCTTTCTAGACAATCATCTCATGAAGGCAAGGACATCTTGTTCACTGTTTGACTCCCAGCACCCAGGCTCTGCTAGAAAGCTACTGTCAATCCTCAGTAAATGTTTGATGAATAAATGAATAAGAAAATTATACAACGTGTAAATGATTTGGCCACATTCCACATCAGACTTCTGCTCTAAGACGCCCAAGCCACAGAAATCACATTAAATTATGAGAGTGTCACAGTTCTTTTGGCTCAAATTCCCACCAAAACCTTCAAAAATGTAACCACTGGGCCTCTCTGTGTTGGCACCAACTCGTCAGCTTACAAGCATATCAGCTACAACATAGAAGGAAAAAAAAAAGTCCATTCTGATCCATGGTGACCCCGGGTGTGTGACAGTAGAACTACGCTCCGTAGGGCTTTCAGTGGCCGATTTTCCAGAGGTAGATTAACAGGGCTTTCTTCCAACGTGCTTCTGGGTTCGTCTTACTTCCAAGGCACCTTTCGTTTAGCAGCCGAGTGCGTTAACCGTTTGTACCACCCAGGGACTCCCAGCGTAGCAGAAGAAAGAGGAATCTGTGACTATATATACACATGTACACAAATTTTTTGAGGTGAAATTTATAAAATTATATATAAAATCATATTTTATTGAGGTGAATTTGGCATGACATAAAATAAACCATTCTGAAGTGAACAGTGCAGTGGTGGTTAGCGCATTCACAACGTTGCGCAGCCACCACCATTATTAGTTCCAAACATCCTAATTACACCAAAAGGAAACCCCATACTCAGGAAGCAGCTGCTCCCCACCTCTTTTCATTACTGTGGACCCTGACACTGTCGAATTTTACCTTAACCGTGATCCTGAAAAATAGCGATGGTCAAAGAAACCACCCCACTCTGTGTGTTCCAGAAAATGGCTTGCAGTAAAGAACAACTTTCCCCATATGACTTAGATAAGATTCACGCAAGTCCCCTTGCTTGCCTAGGACAAGGCCAGACAGACCCTCCGAATTCCCATTTCTTGCCTCGCAAATGATGAACTGAACTGTTCATCCCCACTCATCAATCAGAAACAAAGCGCTTATTAACGGCAGTTTGGTTAAGCTGCTCTCCTTTCTCAGGCCCCTGAACTCTGGCCCACACTCAGCCTGAGCGAGCATTCAGCGCCTCTTTAAGGGCCCCTCCTGGAGAACAGGCTGACCTCGGTGTAAAGCATTCTGATTTACTATCTGATGCTGTTACCCGCTCAGCTCACTTCCCAACTCCTGGCTTGTTTGTTTGTTTGTGTGTTTTTGTTTTGTTTTTTATCCTCCTTTACTCTTTCTATAAAAGAAAAACTCCTTGTGCCTAGCTTTTGAGATGCTTGCTGATGACCTGCCCAGAGCATTCCCCCTGCTCCAATAGACGCTTCCGCTATTGCAGTCGTCCCTGTTCCCTTGCAAGAGCCTTCCTTTCTGAATAAAGACTACCCTATAGAAGTGTGGATTTGTTTTTTTATTTGACTCTTACCCAGCCCCTGGCAACTACCAGTCTGCATTCTGCCTCTATGGGTTTACTTATTCTAGATATTGCCTATAAATTCAGTCATACAGTATGTGATCTTTTGTGTTCAGCTTCTTTCACTTAACAGTGTTTTCAAGGTTCATCCTCATTGTAGCATGTGTCAGTACTTCATTACTTTTTATGGCTGTACAATATCTCTTTGTATGTATATACTACAATTTGTTATCCATTTATTGATTGATGGGCATTTGGACTGTTTCCAACTTTTGGCACATTGCTATGAACCTGCATGTATATGTACTTGTTTGAGTACCTGTTTTCAAGTATTTTGGGTAGTTATCCACAAGTGGAATTGCTAATCCTTGTAATCTATAGGGTTTTCATCAGTTATTTTCAGAAGTAGATCACCAGGTGTTTCTTTTTAGTCTGTAAAGATTATAGCCTTGAAATGGAGAGAGTCTGAAAGCATTCCCCTTGAAATCGGGAACCAGACAAGGATGCCCTTTATCACCACTCTTATTCAACATTGTGCTGGAGATCTGGCCAGAGCAGTTAGGCTAGATAAAGAAATAAAGGTCATCCATATTGGCAAGGAAGAAGTAAAAGTATATCTATTTGCAGATGACATGATCTTATACACAGAAAACCCTAAAGAATCCACAAGAAAACTACTGAAACTATTAGAAGAGTTCAGCAGAGTATCAGGATACAAGATAAACATACAAAAATCGGTTGGATTCCTCTACACCAACAAAAAGAACATCAAATAGAAAATCACTAAATCAATACCATTTACAGTAGCCCCAAGAAGATAAAATACTTAGGGATAAATCTTACCAGAGATGTAAAAGACTTATACGAAGAAAACTACAAAACACTACTGCAAGAAGCCAAAAGAGACCTATATAAGTGGAAAAACATACCTTGCTCATGGATAGGAAGACTTAATATTGTAAAAATGTCTATTCTACCAAAGCCATCTATACATACAATGCAATTCTGATCCAAATTCCAATGACATTCTTTAATGAAAGGAGAAAAAAATCACCAACTTCATATGGAAGGGAAAGAGCCCTTGGATAAGCAAAGCATTACTGAAAAAGAAGAACAAAGTCGGAAGCCTCACTCTACCTGATTTTAGAACCTATTATACCGCCACAGTAGTCAAAACAGCCTGGTACTGGTACAACAGATACATAGATACATAGACCAATGGAACAGAATTGAGAATCCAGATATAAATCCATCCACATACGAGCAGTTGATATTTGACAAAGGCCCCAAAACAGTTAAATGGGGGAAAAGACAGTCTTTTTAACAAATGGTGCCAGCATAAATGGATATCCATCTGCAAAAACATGAAACAAGACCTATACCTCACACCATGCACAAAAAACTAAGTCAAAATGGATCAAAGACCTAAATATAAAATCTGAAACAATAAAGATCATGGAAGAAAAAATAGGGACAACATGAGAGCCCTAATATATGGCATAAACAGTATACAAAACATTACTAATGATGCAGAAGAAAAGCTAGATAACTGGGAGCTCCTAAAAATCAAACACCTATGCTCATCCAAAGACCTCACCAAAAGAGTAAAAATATTGCCTACGGACTGGGGAAAAGTTTTTAGCTATGACATTTCCAACCAGTGCCTGATCTCTAAAATCTTAACCACAAAAAGATAAATAGCCCAACTAAAAAACGGGCAAAAGATATGAACAAGCACTTCACCAAAGAAGACATTCAGGTAGCTAACAGATACATGAGGAAAAGCTCATGGTGATCAGCCTTTAGAGAAATGCATATCAAAACTACAATGAGATTTCATCTCACTCCAACAAGGCTGGCATTAATCCAAAAAAACACAAAATAATAATGGTTAGAGAGGTTGTGGAGAGACTGGAACACTTATACACTGCTGGTGGGAATGTAAAATGGTACAACCACTTTGGAAATCGATTTGGCACTTCCTTAAAAAGCTAGAAATAGAACTACCATATGATCCAGCAATCCTACTCTTTGGAATATATCCTAGAGAAATAAGAGCCTTTACACAAACAGATATATGCACACCCATGTTCACTGCAGCACTGTTTACAATAGTAAAAAGATGGAAGCAACCAATGCCCATCAATGGATGAATGGATAAATAAATTATGGTATATTCACACAATGGAATACTATGCGTTGATAAAGAACAGTGATGAATCTGTGAAACATTTCACAACATGGAGGAACCTGGAAGGCACTATGCTGAGTGAAATTAGTCAACTGCAAAAGGACAAATATTGTATAAGACCACTATTATAAGAACTCGAGAAATAATTTAAACAGAGAAGGAAATATTCTTTCATGGTTATGGAGCGGGGTGGGGAGGGAGCGAGAGGGGTAGTCACTAATTAGATGTAGATAAGAACCGTTTTAGGTGAAGGGAAAGACAACACACAGTACAGGAGAGGTCAGCATAACTGGATTAAACCAAAAGCAAAGAAGTTTCCTGAATAAACTGAACACTTTGAAGGCCAACGTTGCAGTGGCAGGGGTTTGGGGACCATGGTTTTGGCAAACATCTAAGGCAATTGGCATAATAAAATGTATTAAGAAAACATTCTGCATCCCACTTTGGAGAGTGGCATCTGGGGTCTTAAACGTTAGCAAGCAGCCATCTAATAAGATGCATCAATTGGTCTCAACCTACCTGGAGCAAAGGAGAATGAACATCAAAGACACAAGGTAATTATAAGCCCAAGAGACAGAAAGGGCCACATAAATCAGAGGCTACATCAGCCTGAGACCAGAAGAACTAGATAGTACCGGGCTACAGCCGATGACTTCCCTGTCAGGGAACACAACAGAGAACCCCTGAGGGAGCGGGAGAGCAGTGGGATGCAGACCCCAAATTCTCATAAAAAGACCAGACTTAATGGTCTGACTGAGACTAAAAGCACCCCAGTGGTCATGGTCCCCAGACCTTCTGTTAGCCCACGACAAGAACCATTCCCAAAGCCAACTCCTCAGACAGGGATTGGACTGGACAATGGGATAGAAAATGATACTGGTGAAGAATGAGCTTCTCGGATCAAGTAGACACATGAGACTATGTTGGCATCTCCTGTCTGGAGGGGAGATGAGAGGGCAGAGGGGGTCAGAAGCTGGCTGAATAGACACTAAAAGAGAGAGTGGAGGGAAAGAGTGTGCTGTCTCATTAGGGGGAGAGGAATCAGAAGTATATAGGAAAGTGTGTATAAATTTTTGTATGAGAGACTGACTTGATGTGCAAACTTTCACTTAAAGCACAATTAAAAAAAAAGTTTTGTACAAAAAAAAAAAAAAGATTATAGCCTTGGAAACCCCATGCGGCAGCTCTACTTTGTCCCATAGAGTTGTTGTGAGTCAGAATCAACTCGATAGTTTTAGGTTTTAACCCTTATAGAAGCAGATTGCCACATCTTTCTCCCGAAGAATGGCTGGTAGGTACAAACTGCTGACCTTTTGGTTAGCAGCTGAGTGCTTAACCACTGTATCATCAAGGCTCTTTCCCATAAAGATTACAGCCTAGGAAAAGTTATGGGGCAGTTTTACTCTGTCACATGGGGTTGTTATGGGTTGAAATTGACTTGACAACACCTAACAACAAAAACTGTCTTTTAAGAGGTGATAATGACAGAACGAATGAACGTGGAGACCTTCTAATTCTTGTAAATATAGAGTAGGAAGCAACTTTTGAGACTTTTACACTGTGCAGCGTATATATATTTAGACATGTACTTTGTTCTATTTTAAAAGTCTACCGGCAAACAGAATTCAAACACTTAAAAAATGTAAACTTACTGGACTGGTTGATAGTAGAGGAACCCGACACCCCAAGACTATTACCCTGAGATATCCTTTAAACTTTGAACCAAAACTACTCCCAGATTAGCTCATAAAATAAACAATATCACCTGAGTACTGAGCTCCCTTAAAAAATCATCTACATGGGATGAAAAGGTCAACATTCACTCTAAAGCAAAGATAGGAAGGAGGGGGTGGGGTGGGGGAGGAAACTAGATTACTGGAAACAGAATAACTAGAATGAAAATAATGAAAATGTTGACCCATTGTGAAAAATGTAACCAATGTCACTGAACCATCTGTATAGAAATTGTTAAATGGGAACCTAACTTGCTCTGCAAACTTTCGCTGAAAACACTGTATTATTATTTTTTTTAAAGTCTACTGCCAAGAAGATACTTGCCTCATATATTCTCTTTCCCTCATTTTGGTCAGTCATGGTAGTTGGTGACCTTTCCTAGCGGTCTGATTTAAACACAGAATCCTGGTGGCGTAGCGGTTAAGAGCTCGGCTGCTAACCAAAAGGTCAGCAGTTCTAATCCCTCAGCTGCTCCTTGGCAGCTCTACAGGGCAGTTCGAATGTGTCCTATAGGGTCACTATGAGTCGGAATCAACTCTACAGCAATGGTTTTTTTTTTGTTTTGTTTTGTTTATAAACCATCTATAGGTGACCTCCTTTAAGACATTCCTAAATGGAAGTACGTGTATCCATTTGAGGGTATATACACACACACAAGGACCAGGTGATTCATATGTTGGTCTCATATCCACTGCTACCACCCTCATCCATGTTCCAGCTACCCTTACCTACTAATTGGCCTCCCGGCTTCCATTCTTGCCTGACCCTCCTTGTAGTCTCTATACAGAAGCCAAAGTGATCTTAAAATGTACGTTGGATCAGGTCACTGACTTTGTTAATAATCTTCAATAGACTGACATTGTATTTATAATGAAATTCTATCTCCTTAATATGGTCTATGATATGCTAAATGATAAGATTCCTGACTACTTCTACAACTACACTCTGAATCAGTCTTTCCACTGCTCTCCATGTTCCTGCCATGCCAATTCCTTCCTCTGAGCTTTGTTCATGTGTACCCATTTCCTGAATACTCCTCTTTTTAGTGGCAGCTACTTCTCATTCACTTCCTCAAAAAGGACTTCCTGAAAAAGGCAGAGCCAACATGGTGCTATAGACAGAAGTACCATGTCACCCCTCTGCAGCAAAGACCTGAAAAACTAAGGAAAACAGATAGAAACACCAAGCCTGGAACCCTAAGCATCACATGAAGGAATAAAGAACTCGATCAAACACCAAATGGAATAAGAAACTGACAGAGAACAAGAGAGCTACAGAGTGGAGACCCCCTATTAACTAATGTGGCATGGATTTGCCAACTTGGACTGCAGCCACCAAGGACTGTGGACAGGGAGTATGGGAAGGCAACTTCACAGAGCTCCCAACTGCAGACAGAGTACCTGGTAACCAGGGATACACACTTCCCACACCTCACCCTTCTTCCCTGTACAAGGCCTTTGCTGCTATCCAATGGACCACAGTTGCTGGGCCGGAGAGACACCAGCTTGCTGCCATCAGAGTCTGCCCCACCCCACCAGCCGGCCCCTTCAATGGCATTTTTGTGTTTGTTTGTCTTTTCTTTTTCTTTTTTTGTTGTTGCTTCTCTCTCTTCCCCTTCCTTCCTTTCCTTTCTCCCATCCAGCTAGCCCTGTGTGCCACCCCACACCTTCTTGATGGGCTGTGATTTTTGGGATTGTCTGCTTTGTTCTTTTCTTTCCTCTCTCTCTCTTTTGTTTTCTGTTTCTTCTTTCTCCTTTTCTCCCTTTCCTTTTTCCCACCCACCCAGCCCTGTGCACTGCCCCTGCTCCTTCTTGAGGGGACGTACTGCACTGGTCAGCTGGAGAGCCACTGGGCATGGCCTCCTCAGGTCTGCGTCACTGTCACAGACCGGGTCCCTCAGCATCATTTTATTTATTTATCTTTCGTTCATTTGTTTGTTTTTTCTTTTTTGTTGTTGTTGTTTTTTCTTTCTCCCTTCCTTTTCTTTCTACCACCCACCTAGCCCCATACACTACCCTGCCCCCCCTTGGTGGGCTGTGCTATACTGCTTCGCTTAGAGCCTCTCGCACATGGCCTCCCCGGGTCTGTGCTGCACCCACACACCCACAGGCCAGCTCCCTCGGAACCACATTTCAAATTTTTCTTTACCTTTTCCCTTCTCTCTTTTCCTTCCCACTTAGGCCCTGTGCAGCCTCTGCCCCTTCCTGATGGGCCCTACCATGCTACCCAGAGACAGAGAGAGAGAGCAGCTCACCACCACCCCAATTCTGCCCTGCCCCCAACATCTGGCTCCCCCATCACTATATTTGCTTGTTTTGTTTTTATTTTACTTTATTTTCTTGTTTGTTGGTTCCTTTTCTCTCTTTCCCCCTTTACTTTCCTTTCTTTCACATACCTAGCCCTGTGTGATACCCACACCCCATCTCAAAAGGCCAAGCCACAATGCTCAGCTAGAGAGCCACCAGCTCATGGCTTTGCTGGGCCTTCCCCACTCCCACCTGCCAAATCCTACCGCACTGCCATTTTATTTACTTCTTTTTCCCTTCATTTTTTTTTTCTTTTTGTTTTTGTTTCTCTCTCTTCCTTCTCTTCTTCCATTCACCCACTTGGCTACACACATCACATCCTCTCCCTTCCCTCCTGCCTATCTGCACCATGTACCCAGCACTGCACCCCTGAGCAGCACTGAAGCTTTCCCTGGACCCCATCCTGCACTGCCTCCCAACTGCCATGTCAGCCCCAGTTCATGCCACACACTACCTATCCCTGCCCTCCTTCCCCACCGCACCTGCCCTGTTGTACCATAGCTGAGTGACCTGTCCTGTCCACCTGGAGAAGTTGGTAAGAACCATTGTGCCCACAGTGAAACAAACATCAAAGCATGCCCAGCCTGCCTGCCCAGACATAACCAAATAAAACAAAAAATCAGGACAAAACAAACAAATCTACAATCAATGAATGAAGAAAATAATTTCTTAATGTCCTGAGGACAGCAGGCAATATCAAAACATATTAAAAAAAAAAAAAAAAAAACAGGACATGATGGCTCCAGAAAGCACCCAAAATAAAACACCAGTTGACCTTCCAGTAGGAGAAAAAGCACTGGAACTACACGACACAGAATTCAAAACTTTCATACTCAGGGCTCTCCAAAAGATGAAGGAAAATGCAGATACAGATAAGGAAAAAATAGACGACCATGGAAAATACAGACAAAATCATGGAAAAGACAAACAAAACAATGGAAGAATTCAAGAAAATAATACAGGAAAAAAATGTCAAAATAAACTAACAACTAGCAGTCATACAAAACCAGCACTAAGAAATTCAAAAAATAAACAACAAGATTTCAGAAATGGATAGTGTCATAGAATGACTGAAGAGCAAATTTGAAACAGCGGAAGAGAAATCAGTGAAATTAATGAGAAACCCTTGGATACCACTTTGAGGAAAAATCAGAGAATAGAGGGAAGAAAAATGAAGAAACCCTGAGAATGATGATGTGGGATACAATCAAAAGCAAAAATTTTCATGTGATCGGAGTTCCAGAACAGGGGGAGAAAGCACAGAGAATCACTGAAGATTTGCTGACAGAAAATTTCCCTAATATCATGAAAGATAAAAAGCTGACCATCCAAGAAGCAAAATGAACCTCATATAGGATAGGCCCCAAAAGAAAATCACCAAGACATCATAATCACACCTGCTAAAACCAAAGACAAAGAAAGAATTCTGAGAGCAGTTCAAGAAAAATGAAAAGTCACATACGAAGGGGAAACAATAAGATTAAGCTGATTACTCAGCAGAAACCAGGCAGGCAAGAAGGCAATAGGATGACATATATAAAACCTTGAAAGAAAAAATCTGCCAACCAAGAGTACTATATCCTGCAAAACTCTCACTCAAATATGACAATGAGATTAGGACATTTCCAGATAAAGAGAAATTAAGAGACTATGTAAAAATAAAACCAATTTTACAAGAATTATTAAAGGGAGTCCTTTGGTTATAAACCAACAACATCAGACAATAACCGGAACCCAGGATGCAGGACAGCATCAGCCAGAAACCAAACTAGGTAATGAACTCTCAAGGATAAAACAAAACTAAAAGATTTACAACAGGGAGCCAGAGAGGTCAATCTGTAAATGACGACAACATCGGAACAATAAAAGAGGGAATAAAGCGTATAGTTAAGAACTTTGAAATGGAGAAGTCAAGGTGATATCAAGTAATAAAGACTGGTTTAAACTTAGGAAAATAGGGGTAAATTTCAAGGAAACCACAACAAAAGTTAACAAACCTACTCATCAAAATAAAGAAGAAAAACAAAGTCTCAGCAAACACAATGTCTACAAAGATGAAAGAAACAAACAAACCAAAAAACCCACAAACAAAAGAATTCAGCACAGGAGAGTAAGAGGAACAAAGAAAAGGATAGCACCACAAAAAAAGCACTACAAAATGAGAACAATAAACTCATACCTGTCAATAATTACACTGAATGTAAATGGCTTAAACGCACCCATAAAGAGACAGAGAGTGGCAGAATGGATTAAAAAAAGGACCCATCAATATGCCGTCTACAAGAGACCCACCTCAGAAACAAAGACATAGCCCACACACTCAGCCAGACATAAAAAAAAAAAAAAAAAAGACATAAGTATATTAAAAATCAAAGGATGGAAAAAAAATACATCAAACAAACAGCAACCAAAAAAGAGCAGGAGTGGCAGTACTAATCTCAGATAAAGACTTTAAAACAAAATCTACCACAAAAGACAAGGAAGGACAGTATAAAATGATTAAAGGAACAATCCACCATAAGGATATAACCATAATAAATATCTATGCACCTATGAGTTCCAAAATACATAAAACAAACTCTAACAGCACTGAAAAGAGAAATTGACAGTTCCACAATAATAGTAGGAGACTTCAATACACTACTCTCGGTATTAAAAAAAAAAAAAAATTATAGGACAGAACAAAGATACAGAAAATCTAAAGGCCATGATCAACCGACTTGACCTCACAGACATACATAGAACACTCCACCCAAAGGCTGCAAGGTACACATTCTTTTCCAATACATGTGGAACATTCTCCAGAATAGAACACATCTTAGGCCACAAAGAAACCCTCAAAAAAATCCAAAACTTTGAGATAATATAATGCATCTTCTCTGATCACAATACCACATAAGTAGAAATTAACAGGAAGAGGAAGGAAAAAAAAATCAATTACATGGAAACTGAATAACACCCTGCTTGAAAACCACTGGGTAATAGAAGAAATCAAAGGGGGAATCAAAAAAATTCCTAGAATCAAATGAGAATGAAAACACAGCACCAAAACCTTTGGGACACAGCAAAGACAGTCCTCAGAAGTCAATTTATAGCAATAGATGCACACATCAAAAAAGAAGAAAGGGACATTTGCAACAGAGCTGAAAAAATAGAAAGAGAAGAGCAAAATAAGCCCACAGCCACCTGAAGAATGAAATAATAAAGATCATAGCAGAAATAAGTGAAACAGAGAATAGAAAAAAAATTAAAAAGAATCAATAAGACTAGAAGTGGTTCTTTGAAAGGGTCAATACAATGGACAAATCACTGGCCAGACTGACAAGGGAAAAAATAAGAAGATACAAATAACCAAAATAGTAAAGGAGACTTTACAACAGCAACCAACTGAGATAAAAAGGATCATAACAGGATATTATGAAAAATTATACTCTAACAAATTTGAAAACCTAGAAGAAACAGATTTCTACACACTACCTATCTAAACTAACACAAACAGAGGCACACATGACAAAGAAGAAATTGAAGACGTCGTTAAAAAAAAAAAACGTCCCCAACGACAAAAATGTCCTGACCCAGATGGCTTCACTGGACAATACTACCAAACATTCAGAGGAGAGTTGACACCAATCCTACTCAAACTATTACAAAACATAGAAAAAGGAAGGATATTCCTTAACTCATTCTATGAAGCCAGCATAACCCTGATACCAAAGG
Organism: Elephas maximus indicus; assembly: GCF_024166365.1. Taxonomy (NCBI): domain Eukaryota; kingdom Metazoa; phylum Chordata; class Mammalia; order Proboscidea; family Elephantidae; genus Elephas; species Elephas maximus. The sequence continues at coordinate 56,343,119 of NC_064841.1, read as the reverse complement.
CTGGCAAAGATACAACAAAAAAAAGAAAATTTACAGACAAATATCCCTCATGAATATAAATTCAAAAATTCTCAACAAAATTCTAGCAACAATCCAACGGCATGTCAAATAATAATAATAATACATCACAATCAAGTGGGATTCATACCAGGGATGCAAGAGTGATTCAAAATCAGAAAATCAACCAACGTAACTCATCATCAGAAAATCAATCAGCATAACTCACCACATAAACAAAACAGAGTGGAAGAATCACATGATCATCTCAATTGATGCAGAAAAAGCATTTGATAAATCCAATAGGCTTTCCTCTCAGCAAAATAGGAAGAGAAGAGAAATTTCTCAACATAATGTAGGGCATCTACACAAAACCAACAGGCAACATTATTCTCAAAGAAGAGAGATTGAAAGCATTCCCCTAAGAATGGGAATGAGACAAGGATGCCCATTATCACCACTCTTATTCAATATCATACTGAAAGTCCTAGCCAGAGAAATTAGGCAAGAAAGGGAAATAAAGGGCATCCAAATTAGTAAGGAAGGAGTAAAACTATCCCTATTCACATATGATATGATCTTATACACACAGAATCCCAAAGATTCCACAAGAAAGTTATTTGAACATTATAATAGAAGGGTTCAGCAAAGTGGCAGTGTACAAGATCAACATACAAAAATCAGTTGGGTTCTTCTACACTAACAAGGAGAACTCTGAAAAGGAAATCAAGGAAACAATGCTATTTACAGTAGCCCCCAAAAGTATAAAATACCTAGGAATAAATCTAACCAGGGATGTAAAAGGCTTACACAAGGAAAACTACAAAACACTACTGCAAGAAACCAAAAGAGACCTTCATAAAGGGAAAAACATACCATTCTCATGGATTGGAAGACTTAACATTGTGCAAATGGCAATACTACCCAAAGTGATCTACAGATATAATGCAACCCTGATCCGAATCCTAACAACATTCTTTAGCAAAATGGAAAAATTAATCTCCAACTTCATATGGAAAGGAAAGAGGGCCTAAATAGCTAAAGTATTATTAAAGAAAAAAGGAGGGGTCCTCACACTTCCCAACCTCAGAACTTACTGTATTGCCAAGGTAGTCAAAACAGACAGCTACAGGTACAATAAAAGTCACATAGATTGATGGAACAGAATTGAGAACTCAGAATTAAATCTACCCAGCTATGGACAGCTGATCTTTGACAAAGAGTCAAAATCCATTAAATGTGGAAAAGATAGTCTGTTTAACAAATGGTGCTGGCAAAACTGGAGACCCATCTGCAGAAAAATGAAACAGGATCCATACCTCACACCATACACAAAAATGAACTCAAAATGGACCAAAAACCTAAATGTGAAACGTAAAACTATTAAGTTTCTGGAAGACAACATAGGGACAAAGCTATGGGTCCTAATTTATGGCATAAATACACTATCAAATATAACTAAAAATGCACAAACAACAGAAGATAAACTAGATAACTGGGATCTTCTAAAAATTAAATATGCACATCAAAACACTTTACCAAAAGAATAAAAAAAGAACCTACAGACTGGGGGAAAAAATTGGTAATGACATCTGACAAAGGTCTAATCTTTAAAATACATAGAAAACTTCAACACCTAAACGACAAAAAGACAAAGAATCCATTAAAAAATGGGCAATGGATATGAACAAAGACTTTACCAAAGAAGACGTTCAGGCAGCTAAAAAATACATGGAGATGCTCGTGATCATTAGCCATTAGAGAAATGCAAATCAAAACTACGATGAGATACCATCTCGCCCCCGCAAAATGGCACTGATTAAAAAAAAAAAAACCCAGTAAACAACATATGCTGGTGAGGTTGTGGGATGACTGGAACTCTTATACACTGCTGGTGGGATTATAAAACGGTACAGCCACTATGGAAAACCATATGGCACTTTCTCAAAAAGCTAAAAATAGAGTTACCATATGATCCAGCATTCCCACTCCTAGGTATATATCCTAGAGAAATACGAGCAATGACACGAGTAGATGTATACACACTCATGTTCATTGCAGCACTATTTGCAATAGCAAAAAGATGGAAACAACCTAAATGTCCATCAATGTATGAATGGATAAACAAAATATGGTACATAATACAATGGAATACTACGCAACGATAAAGAATAATGATGAGTCTGCGAAACATAACAGATGAATATGGAGGACATTAAGCTAAGAGAAATAAGTCAATCACAAAAGGATAAATATTATATGAGACTACTTTTATAAAATGTCAATAGGTTTACACCCAGAAAGTAAAATTCTTTGATGGTTACCAGGGATAGGAGGGGAAAGGAGGGAGAATTACTTTCTAGATAGTAGACATATGTTAATTATGGTGATAGGATAGGCAATACACGATACAGGGGAAGTCAGCACAACATGACAAAGGTAATTGAAGACACTGAGAGGCATGCAAGAATAAAGGACAACTACAGTAAATGCTATATAACATATACAACTCTGCAACAACATTAATAACAACCAACAATTTGTGAACAGTTACATGTAGACACGTACACTATATAGGTGTGGGAGGTTGTATGGGAGTACATGTGCATGCATATATATATATAGGTATAATTGTGGGCATCTGTATATACGTACTTGTATATGCTGCATATATATCCAAATATGTAATAGAGCACATAGAGGGCACAGTAAAGGAAACTTCTTAGACATATCCAAACACTTAGTGGGACTGAGCTACTGGGCTTGAAGGCTGAGAAGCATAATCTCGGGGGACATCTAGGTCAATTGGCATAACATAGTTCACAAAAATAAAGCTCTACATCTTAGTATGGTGAGTAGCATTTGGGGTTTTAAAAGCTTGTGAGTGGCTATCAAAGATACAACTAATGTCCTCTTCCCATCTGGAGCAAAGGAAAGTGAAGGAAATCAAAGACTCAAGGCAGTAATCAGCCCACTGGACTAATGGCCCGCATGAACCACAACCTCCTTTAGCCTGAGACCAAAAGAACTAGATGGTGCCTGGTTACCACTACCACCCAGTCTGTCCAGGGACACAACAGAAAGTCCCAGTTAGAACAGGAGAAAGAAGTAGAACAAAACTGAGATATTTAAAATAAAAAGAGCAAACTTGCTGAACTGATAGAGACTGGAGGAACCACCGAGACAATCACCCTAAGACACCCTTTTAACCTGGAACCGAAGCCACTCCCAGCCACCTTCCAGCCAAATAATAGTTTGGGCTATAAAAAACACAATAACACCCATGAGAAATGTGTACCTTAGAACAATCAACTCTACGAGACCAAATGTGCAACATTTTCCAAAAAGCAAAGATGAGAAGGTAAGGAGGGGCAGGGAAAATGGAGGGATGGAATTGGGGAAGGCAGGGTGGATATGGGGAGAGTACGGACACATTGTGGGGCTAGCAACCAATGTCACAGAATAATTTGTGTATGAATTATTGAATGGGAAAAGGATTTGCTGTCTAAACTTTCACCTAAAACACAATATTAAAAAAGTAAATATAAAGACGAATAGCAGGAAATAAATAGCCAACAAGGGGGATATGGTTAAATCATTCGAATATGGAATGTTGTGCAGTCATTAAAATTGTCTTTAATGTTAAATTATTCAAAAGCAGTTGCAGCAGTACATCAACAGGAAACTCCTGGAAATTCAAGCCAGATTCAGAAGAGGTGTGGAACAAGGGATATCATTGCTGATGTCAGATGGATCTTGGCTGAAAGCAGAGAATACCAGAAAGATGTTTAACTGTGTTTTATTGACTATGCAAAGGCATTTTACTGTGTGGATCATAACCAATTATGGATAATATTGTGAAGAATGGGAATTCCACAACACTTAAGTGTGCTCATGAGGAACCTGTACATAGACCAAGAGGCAGTTGTTCAAACAGAACAAAGGGATACTCAGTGGTTTAAAATCAGGAAAGGTGTGCGTAAGGGTTGTATCCTTTCACCATAATTATCCAATCTATGCTGGGCAAATAACCTGAGAAGCTGGACTATTTTAAGAAGAATGGGGCAAAAAATTTGAAGGCAGACTCATTAACAACCTTCAATATGCAGGTGACACAACTTTGGTTGCTGAAAGTGAAGAGGACTAGAAGCATTTATTGATGAAGATCGAAGACTACAGCCTTCAGTATGGATTACACCTCAACAAAAAGAAAAGAAAAATCCTCACAACTGGACCGATAAGCAACATCATGATAAATGGAGAAAAGATTGAAGTTGTCAAGGATTTCATTTAAAAAATCTTAGATCCCATGGAAGCAGGAATCAAGAAATCAAATGATGTATTGCTTTGCGAAAATCTGCGGCAAAAGAACTCTTTAAAGTGTTAAAAGCAAAGATGTCACTTTAAGGACCCAAGCCATGGTGTTTTCATCCCCCTCATATGCATGTGAAATCTGGACAATGAATAAGGAAGACTGAAGAAGAATTGATGCCTTTGAATTGTGGTTTTGTGAAGAATATTGAATATACCATGGACTGCCAAAAGAATGAACAAATCTGTCTTGGAGGAAGTACAGCCAGAATGCTTCTTAGAAGCACGGATGACGAGACTTAATCTCACATGCTTTGGACATGTTATAGAGAGATCAGTCCCTGGAGAAGGACATCATGTTTGGTAGAGGGTCAGCGAAAGTGAGGAAGACCCTCAGTGAGATGGATGGACACAGTGGTTGCAACAATGGGCTCAAGCATAACAACGATTGTGAGGATGGCACTGGACTGCCAATGTTTCATTCTCTTGTACATAGGGTCACTGTGAGTTGGAACCAACTCAATAGCATCTTAACAACAACAACAGTTATGGTCTGTATTCTACTTATGCCATGTATTAGGGGTCCTAGCATTGTCCCTATTTTTTCTTCCATGATCTTTATAATTTCAGTTAGTTGAGTTAGTTTTTGTGTATGATGTGAGGCATGGGTACTGTTCCATTTTTTTTTTTTACAAATGGTCATCCAGTTTTGTCAGCATCATTTGTTAAAAAAGGAGATTCCCTATTTAATGAAATTTGGGCCTTTGGCAAAAATCATCTGACCATAGGTAGATGGATTTATATCTGGGTTCTGGATTCTGTTCCATTGATCCATGTGTCTGTCATTGTACAAGTACCACCCTGTTTTTGACTACTGTGGCTGTATAGAAGGTTCTGAGATTAGGCAGTGTGAGGACTCCTACTTTGTTCTTTTTCTTCAATAATGCTTTATTTATCTGGGAACTCTTTCCTCTCCACATAAAGTTGGTGACAAGTTTTTCCATCTCGTTAAAGAATGCAGTTGGTATGTGGATTTGGATTGCATTATATCTTTAGATCGATTTGAGTAAAACTGACATTTTCAAAGTGTTGGGTCTTCGTATCCATGAGCATGGTATATTTTTTCATTTATGTCGGTCTTTTTTGGTTTTTTGCAAAATGTCTTGTAGTTTTCTTTATATAGGTCTTTTATATCCCTGGTAGATTTATTCCTAAGTATTTTATTTTTTTAAGGGCTACTATAAATGGTATTGTTTTTCTGATTTCCTTTTTTGAAGTTCTCTGTTGGGGTATAGATCTCCAATTGATTTTTGTGTGTTGATCTTGTGTCCTGCTACTCTGCTGAATCTATTAGTCCTAGTAGTTTTCTTGTTGAATCTTTGGGGTTCTTTAGTATCATATCATCTGCAAATAGGGATAGTTTTACTCGTTTCTTTCTAACTTGGATGCCCTGTATTTCATTTTCTTGCCTTATTGCTCTAGCTAGGACTTGCAGCACAATGTTAAATAGGAGTAGTGATAAAGGGCATCCTTGTCTTGTTCCTGTTCTTAAACAGAATGTCTTCCTACAATCCTGATGCCTCATTCTTCTTCATACAGTCCAGTTTACCAGATTATTTGCTCAACATACAGATTAAATAAGTATGGTGAAAGGATACAACCCTGACACACACCTTTCCTGACTTTAAACCGTGAAGTATCTCCTTGTTCTGTTCAAACAACTGCTTCTTGTTCTATGTACAGATTCCACATGAGCACAATTAAATGTTCTGTAATTCCCATTCTTTGCAATGTTATCCATAATTCGTTATGATCCACACCATCGAATGCCTTTGCATAGTCAATAAAACACAGGTGAACATCTTTCTGGTAGTCTCTGCTTTCAGCCAAGATCCCTCTAACATCAGCAATGATATCCCTTGTTCCTTGTCCTCTTCTGGATTTGGCTTGAATTTATGACAGTTCTCTGTCGATGTACTGCTGCAACCATTTCAGAATTATCTTCAGCAAAATATATTAAATGATATTCAATAATTTCCATACTCTGTTGAATCACCTTTCTTTTGATCAGGCACAAATATGGATCTCTTCCTGTCAGTTGGCCAAGTAGCTCTCTTCCAAATTTCTTGTAACAGACATGTGAGCACCTTCAGCGCTGCATCTGTTTGTTGAAATATCTCAACTGGTATTCTATCAGTTCCTGGAGCCTTCTTTTTCAACAACACCTTCAATGCATCTTGGACTTCTTCCTTTAATATCATTGGTTCTTGACCATGTGCTACCTCCTAAAATGGTTGCGCATCAACCAATTCTTTTTGGTACAGTAACTCTGTGTATTTTTTCTATCTGCTTTTGATGCTTCCTGGGCCATTCAATATTTTCCCCGTAGAATCTTTCAATACCGCAAATCAAGGCTTGAATTTTTTCTTCAGGTTTTTCAGCTTGAGAAATGCTCAGCATGTTATTCCCTTTTGGTTTTCTAACTCCAGGTCTTTGCACATTTATAATACTTTACTTTGTCTTCTTGAGCTGCCCTTTGAAATCTCTTTTACTTCATCATTTTTTCCATTCACTTTAGCTACTCTACGTTCAAGAACAAGTTTCAGTGTCTCTTCTGACATCCATTTTGGTCTTCTTTTCTTCTTTCCTGTCTTTTTTTTTTTTATTAACTTTTATTGAGCTTCAAGAGAACGTTTACAAAGCAAGTCAGACTGTCACATATAAGTTTATATACATCTTGCTCCGTACTCCCACTTGCTCTCCCCCTAATAAGTCAGCCCTTTCAGTCTCTCCTTTCTTGACAATTTTGCCAGCTTCCAACTCTCTCTATGCTCCCATTCCCCCTCCAGACAGGAGATGCCAACACAGTCTCAAGTGTCCACCTGATACAAATAGCTCACTCTTCATCAGCATCTCTCTCCTACCCACTGTCCAGTCCCTTTCATGTCTGATGAGTTGTCTTCGGGTATAGTTCCTGTCCTGTGCCAACAGAAGGTTTGGGGACCATGACCGCCGGGATTCCTCTAGTCTCAGTCAGACCATTAAGTCTGGTCTTTTTATGAGAATTTGGGGTCTGCATCCCACTGATCTCCTGCTCCCTCAGGGGTTCTCTGTTGTGCTCCCTGTCAGGGCAGTCTTCGGTTGTGGCCGGGCACCATCTAGTTCTTCTGGTCTCAGGATGATGTAGGTCTCCGGTTCATGTGGCCCTTTCTGTCTCTTGGGCTCTTAGTTGTCGTGTGACCTTGGTGTTCTTCATTCTCCTTTGATCCAGGTGGGTTGAGACCAATTGATGCATCTTAGATGGCCACTTGTTAGCATTTAAGACCCCAGATGCCACATTTCAAAGTGGGATGCAGAATGTTTTCATAATAGAATTATTTTGCCAATTGACTTAGAAGTCCCCTTAAACCATGGTCCCCAAACCCCCGCCCTTGCTCCACTGACCTTTGAAGCATTCATTTTATCCCAGAAACTTCTTTGCTTTTGGTCTAGTCCAATTGAGCTGACCTTCCATGGATTGAGTGTTGTCCTTCCCTTCACCTAAAGCAGTTCTTATCTACTAATTAATCAGTAAAAAAAAACCCTCTCCCACCCCCCCTCCCTCCCCCCTCATAGCCACAAAAGTATGTGTTCTTCTCAGTTTATACTATTTCTCAAGATCTTATAATAGTGGTCTTATACAATATTTGTCCTTTTGCCTCTGACTAACTTCACTCAGCATAATACCTTCCAGGTTCATCCATGTTATGAAATGTTTCACAGATTCATCACTGTTCTTTATCGATGCGTAGTATTCCATTGTGTGAATATGCCACAATTTATTTACCCATTCATCCGTTGATGGACACCTTGGTTGCTTCCAGCTTTTTGCTATTGTAAACAGAGCTGCAATAAACATGGGTGTGCATATATCTGTTTGTGTGAAGGCTCTTATTTCTCTAGGGTATATTCCGAGGAGCGGGATTTCTGGGTTGTATGGTAGTTCTATTTCTAACTGTTTAAGATAACGCCAGATAGATTTCCAAAGTGGTTGTACCATTTTACATTCCCACCAGCAGTGTATAAGAGTTCCAATCTCTCCGCAGCCTCTCCAACATTTATTATTTTGTGGTTTTTGGATTAATGCCAGCCTTGTTGGAGTGAGATGGAATCTCATCGTGGTTTTAATTTGCATTTCTTTAATGGCTAATGATCGAGAGCATTTTCTCATGTATCTGTTAGCTTCCTGAATATCTTCTTTAGTGAAATGTGTGTTCACATCCTTTGCCCACTTCTTGATTGGGTTGTTTGTCTTTTTGTGGTTGAGTTTTGACAGAATCATATAGATTCTAGTGATCAGGTGCTGGTCGGAGATGTCATAGCTGAAAATTCTTTCCCAGTCTGTAGGTGGTCTTTTTACTCTTTTGGTGAAGTCTTTAGATGAGCATAGGTGTTTGATTTTTAGGAGCTCCCAGTTATCTGGTTTTTCTTTGTCATTTTTGGTAATGTTTTGTATTCTCTTTATGCCTTGTATTAGGGCTCCTAATGTTGTCCCAATTTTTTCTTCCATGATCTTTATCGTTTTAGTCTTTATGTTTAGGTCTTTGATCCACTTGGAGTTAGTTTTTGTGCATGGTGTGAGGTATGGGTCCTGTTTCATTTTTTGGCAAATGGATATCCAGTTATGCCAGCACCATTTATTAAAAAGACTATCTTTTCCCCAATTAACTGACACTGGGCCTTTGTCAAATATCAGCTGCTCATATGTGGATGGATTTATATCTGGGTTCTCAATTCTGTTCCAATGGTCTATGTGCCCGTTGTTGTACCAGTACCAGGCTGTTTTGACTACTGTGGCTGTATAATAGCTTCTGAAATCAGGTAGCGTGAGGCCTCCCACTTTCTTCTTCTTTTTCAGTAATGCTTTGCTTATCGGAGGTTTCTTTACCTTCCATATGAAGTTGGTGATTTGTTTCTCTATCACCTTAAAAAATGACATTGGAATTTGGATCGGAAGGGCATTGTATGTATAGATGGCTTTTGGTAGAATAGACATTTTTACTATGTTAAGTCTTCCTATCCATGAGCAAGGTATGTTTTTCCCCTTATAGGTCCTTTTTAGTTTCTTGTAGTAGTACTTTGTAGTTTTCTTTATATAGGTCTTTTACATCTTTGGTAAGATTTATTCCTAAGTATTTTATCTTTTGGGGGGCTACTGTGAATGGTATTGATTTGGTAATTTCCTCTTCGATGTTCTTTTTGTTGGTGTAGAGGAATCCAAGTGATTTTTGTATGTTTATCTTATAACCTGAGACTCTGCCAAACTCTTCTATTAGTTTCAGTAGTTTTCTGGAGAATTCCTTAGGGGGTTCTGTGTATAAGATCATGTCATCTGCAAATAGTGATAATTTTACTTCCTCCTTGCCAATCCGGATGCCCTGTATTTCTTTGTCTAGCCTAATTGCTCTGGCTAGGACTTCTGGCACAATGTTGAATAAGAGCGGTGATAAAGGGCATCCTTGTATGGTTTCCGTTCTCAAGGGAAATGCTTTAAGGCTCTCTCCATTTAGAATGATGTTGGCTGTTGGCTTTGTATAGATGCCCTTTATTATGTTGAGGAATTTTCCTTCTATTCCTATTTTGCTGAGAGTTTTTATCATAAATGGGTGTTGGACTTTGTCAAATGCCTTTTCTGCATCAAATGATAAGATCATGTGGTTTTTGTCTTTTGTTTTATTTATGTGGTGGATTACATTAATGGTTTTTCTAATATTAAACCAGCCTTGCATACCTGGTATAAATCCCACTTGGTCGTGGTGGATTATTTTTTTGATATGTTGTTGAATTCTATTGGCTAGAATTTTGTTGAGGATTTTTGCATCTATGTTCATGAGGGATATAGGTCTCTAATTTTCTTTTTTTGGTAATGTCTTTACCTGGTTTTGGTATCAGGAGATGGTGGCTTCATAGAATGAGTTAGGTAGTATTCCGTCATTTTCTATGCTTTGAAATACCTTTAGTAGTAGTGGTGTTAACTCTTCTCTGAAAGTTTGGTAGAACTCTGCAGTGAAGCTGTCCGGGCCAGGGCTTTTTTTTGTTGGGAGTTTTTTGATTACCGTTTCAATCTCTTTTTTTGTTATGGGTCTATTTAGTTGTTCTACTTCTGAATGTGTTAGTTTAGGTAGGTAGTTTTTTACCAGGAATTCATTCATTTCTTCTAGGTTTGCAAATTTGTTAGAGTACAATTTTTCATAATAATCTGATATGATTCTTTTAATTTCAGTTGGGTCTGTTGTGTTGTGGCCCTTCTCGTTTCTTATTCAGGTTATTTGTTTCCTTTCCTGTATTTCTTTAGTCAGTCTAGCCAATGGTTTATCAATTTTGTTAATTTTTTCAAAGAACCAGCTTTTGGCTTTGTTAATTCTTTCAATTGTTTTTCTGTTCTCTAATTCATTTAGTTCAGCTCTAATTTTTATTATTTGTTTTCTTCTGGTGCCTGATGGATTCTTTTGTTGCTCACTTTCTATTTGTTCAAGTTGTAGGGACAGTTCTCTGATTTTGGCTCTTTCTTCTTTTTGTATGTGTGCATTTATCGATATAAATTGGCCTCTGAGCACTGCTTTTGCTGTGTCCCAGAGGTTTTGATAGGAAGTATTTTCATTCTCGTTGCAGACTATGAATTTCCTGATTCCCTCCTTGATGTCTTCTATAACCCACTCTTTTTTCAGGAGTGTATTGGTCAGTTTCCAAGTATTTGATTTCTTTTCCCTAGTTTTTCTGTTATTGATTTCTAGTTTTATTGCCTTGTGGTCTGAGAAGATGCTTTGTAATATTTCGATGTTTTGGATTCTGGAAATGTTTGTTTTATGACCTAATATGTGGTCTCTTCTAGAGAATGTTCCATGTGGGCTAGAAAAAAAAGTATACTTTGCAGCAGTTGGGTGGAGAGTTCTGTATAAGTCAATGAGGTCAAGTTGGTTGATGGTTGTAATTAGGTCTTCCATGTCTCTATTGAGCTTCTTACTGGATGTCCTGTCCTTCTCTGAAAGTGGTGTGTTGAAGTCTCCTACTATAATTGTGGAGGTGTCTATCTCACTTTTCAGTTCTGTTAAGATTTGATTTATGTATTTTGCAGCCCTTTCATTGGGTGCATAAATATTTAATATGGTTATGTCTTCCTGATCAATTGTCCCTTTTATCATTATGTTGTGTCCTTCTTTATCCTTTGTGGTGGATTTAAGTCTAAAGTCTATTTTGTCAGAAATTAATATTGCTACTCCTCTTCTTTTTTGCTTATTGTTTGCTTGATATATTTTTTCCATCCTTTGAGTTTTAGTTTGTTTGTGTCTCTAAGTCTAAGGTGTGTCTCTTGTAGGCAGCATATAGACGGATCGTGTTTCTTTATCCAGTCCGAGACTCTCTGTCTCTTTATTGGTGCATTTAGTCCATTTACATTCAGCGTAATTATAGATAAATAAGTGTTTAGTGTTGTCATTTTGATGCCTTTTTATGTGCGTTGTTGACAATTCCATTTTTCCACTTACTTTTTTGTGCTGAGACGTTTTTCTTAGTAAATTGTGAGATCCTCATTTTCGTAGTGTTTGACTTTATGTTTGTTGAGTTGTTACGTTTTTCTTGGCTTTTATCTTGAGTTATGGAGTTGTTATACCTTTTTGTGGTTACCTTATTATTTACCCGTGTTTTTCTAAGTAAAAACCTATTTTGTATTATTCTATATTGCCTTGTATCACTCTCCATATGGCAGTTCTATGCCACCTGTATTTAGTCCCTCTTTTTTATTATTGTGATCTTTTACATATTGACTTCAATGATTCCCTGTTATGAGCATTTTTTTTTAATTAATTAATCTTAATTTGTTTTTGTGATTTCCCTATTTGAGTTGATATCAGGATGTTCTGTTTTGTGACCTTGTGTTGTGCTGGTATCTGATATTATTGGTTTTCTGACCAAACAATATCCTTTAGTATTTCTTGTAGCTTTGGTTTGGTTTTTGCAAATTTTCTAAGCTTGTTTTTATCTGTAAATATCTTAATTTCGCCTTCATATTTCAGAGAGAGTTTTGCTGGATATATGATCCTTGGCTGGCAGTTTTTCTCCTTCAGTGCTCTGTATATGTCATCCCATTGCCTTCTTGCCTGCATGGTTTCTGCTGAGTAGTCTGAACTTATTCTTATTGATTCTCCCTTGAAGGAGACCTTTCTTTTCTCCCTGGCTGCTTTTAAAATTTTCTCTTTACCTTGGTTTTGGCAAGTTTGATGATAATATGTCTTGGTGATTTTCTTTTTGGATTAATCTTAAATGGGGTTCGATGAGCATCTTGGATAGATATCCTTTCATCTTTCATGATGTCAGGGAAGTTTTCTGTCAGCAGATCTTCAACTATTTTCTCTGTGTTTTCTGTCCTCCCTCCCTGTTCTGGGACTCCAATCACAAGCAAGCTATCCTTCTTGATAGAGTCCCACATGATTCTTAGGGTTTCTTCATTTTTTTTAATTCTTTTATCTGATTTTTTTTCAGCTATGTTGGTGTTAATTCCCTGGTCCTCCAGATTTCCCACTCTGCATTCTAATTGCTCGAGTCTGCTCCTCTGACTTCCTATTGCGTTGTCTAATTCTGTAATTTTATTGTTATTCTTTTGGATTTCTGCATGCTGTCTCTCTATGGATTCTTGCAACTTATTAATTTTTCCACTATGTTCTTGAATAATCTTTTTGAGTTCTTCAACTGTTTTATCAGTGTGTTCCTTGGCTTTTCCTGCCGTTTGCCTTATTTCGTTTGTGATGTCTTGAAGCATTCTGTAAATTAGTTTTTTATATTCTGTACCTGATAATTCCAGGATTGTATCTTCATTTGGGAAAGATTTTGATTCTTTTGTTTGGGGGGTTTTAGAAGCTGTCATGGTCTGCTTCTTTATGTGGTTTGATATCGACTGCTGTCTCCGAGCCATCACTAAGATATAAAAAAAAAAAAGATATAGTAGTGGTTTATTCTATAATTGCTCACTGAGTCTTATCTTGTTTTGTTTTCTTTCAATATATGTGGATGGGCTACTAGATTGTGCTGTCTTGTTTGTTGTAGCCCTTGACTTACTTATGACCTATTACCAGCTGGTTTGGGCTGTTGCCAGATATATATGCCTGAGTCTATTCACTATTGAGTAGAATCTGATTTTGGGTCATCAAGTGTGTGCTGCACCCTAACACCTATCTACCTCGAGAAGTAGTGGTGATAGTTGTGTGCACCAGATTCTATTAGCAGCTGGGGTTCACCCTCCAGGGGGGGCAGAATGCTGACAGGCTTCCCCCAAGTGTCAGTGAGGTAGGTGTGTCTTTATTCCTATAGCACCTTGGTGGGAGTGCACTGCAGCTGTACCTTCGTCCCCCAATGCAAGTACCTCTACTGATTGGTAGGTGTCACCCTCCTTAGACCCCAAAGGCAAGAGGCTAGGTGGTCTGGGGGAGCTTCATCCCTCAGTTCCCTGTTGTGGGTCAGTTAGGGCTCTGTTGAATAAGCAGAGATATCTGACCTGGGAAACTTTTTTTTCCAGAAAATCCGCTAAAAATAAAATGCAGTCAGATCCCTATCAGAACTGCCTTTGGATTATAACCGCCACCTTGTTCCCTGTGAGGATGAAAGTCCGAGATTTAGATCATATATGCTTGGCTGTAGCTGGTTCTGTGTTTTTAGTCGTATTAGGGATGGATTTTTGGTCCCTGGGTTTTTTGTGGTTCCTTCTCTCAGGCCGGAAGAATGGGTTAGGAAAAGACCAAAAAAAAAAAAAAAAAAAAGGGAAAGCAAAGCCGCCACAGAGCTGGAGCTGTTCTCCCTCTGGCTCAGGAAATTCCAATGTTAATGAAGCCCCCTGGGAAGGGTGGGGGACGTTCAGAGAAATAGGAGAGTAGCACCTCGGAATATAGCCAAAGTTGCTTATCTTGCTTGGAATGACTATTTTATCTGAGATTCCCGAGAAGCATGTTGCCTATGTGTGCTGGCTGTGTGGAGATTGCCCCCAAGGGTCTGGCCTGCTGAAGCTGCAGTCAGATCCTCCGCTGCCAGTCCAAAGCCCAGCGTCAAGGTTTCCCTGCTGGGACGCTGCACTCCTGGCTCCAAAATCAGTGGCTGCCTCCTGGGGACTTCTCGTCCCCCCAGCCGCGTCGCCGCGCCGCCCTCATGGACCGGCTGGGCTGCCTCCCGGGGTTAGTTCAGGGGAGTACGGCTGCGCCCCGTGCTTGCGCCATGACAGCACCCAGTCAAAAGCCCGGCGCCAAGGTTCCCCGGCTGGGACGTTGCACTCCCGGCTCCAAAACCAGTCACTGCCTCCCGGGGACTTCTCCCACCAGCTGCGTCGCCACGCTGCCAGCGCGGACCAGCTGGGCCCCTCCCGGGGTCAGTTCAGGGAGGTAGGGCTGCGTCCCTTGTTTGCGCCATCCCAAGATTTTGAGTTCAGCTCCCCCGGGCCCAGTCCTAAGCCCGGCGCCAAGGTTACCTGACTGGGACGCTGGCTCCAGGCTCCGAAAACAGTCGCTGCTTCCCCGTATTTGTTCCTTCTCCGTCTCTAAATCTGTGTTTGTTGTTCAGGGTTCGTAGATTGTTATGTATGTGATTGATTCTCTTGTTTTTCCGAGTCTTTGTTGCAAGAGGGATCCGAGGTAGCGTCTACCTAGTCCGCCATCTTGGCCCCGCCTCTTCTCTCCTGTCTTTTTAATGGCCTTTCCTTTCCTCACTTATGATGTCCTTGTCATTATAAATGTTCAGTGTGTTGAATCTTTTCCTGAGATGATTTCCAAATTCAGGTGGACCTACTTAAGTTTGTATTTTGGCTTTTGTGAACTTATTTTAATTTTCTTCACCTTCATCTTGAACTTGTATATGATCAATTGATGGTCTCTTCTGCAGTTGGCCCCTGACATTGTTCTGACTGATGACATTGAGCTTTTCTATCGTCTCTTTCCACAAATGTAGTCGGTTTGATTCCTGTGTTTTCCATATGGGTAGTTCCATGTGTACAGTCACCATTCATGTTGGCTAAAAATGGTATTTGCAATTAATAGTTCGTTGGTCTTGCAAAATTCTATCAGGTGATCTCTGGCATCTTTTCTATCACCAAAGTCATATTTTCCAACTACTGATCCTTCTTCTCTGTTTCCAACTTTCGCATTCCAATCACCAGTAATTATCAATGCATCTTGATTGCATGTTCGATCAATTTATGATTGTAAAGTTGGTAAAAATCTTCATTTTCTTTATCTGTGGCTTTGGTGGCTGGTTCATAAATTTGAATAATAGTTGTATTCACTGGTCTTCCTTGTAGGCATATGATTATTAACCTATCACTGACTGTGTTGTACTTTAGGATAGATCTTGAAATGTACTTTTTGATGATGAATGTGATGCCATTCCTCTTCAATTTGTCGTTCCCAGCAGAGTAGACCACCTGATCCAAAATGGCCAATAACCAGTCTATTTCAACTTAGTAATGCCTATGATATTGATCATTATGCACTCCATCTCTTTTTTGGCAACTTCCAATTTACTTAGATTCATACTTTGTACATTCCCTTTTCCAATTATTAATAGATGTTTGCAGCTGTTTATTCTCATTTCGAGTCATGCCACTTCAGCAAATGAAGGTCCTGGAAGCTTGACTCCATCCATGTCATTAAGATCGACTCTCCTTTGAGGAGGCAGCTCTTCTCCAGTCACATTTTGAGTGACTTCCAGTGTGATGAGCTCATCTTCTGGCACTATATCAGACAATGTTCATAAGGCTTTTACCAGCCAATTTTTTCAGAAGTAGACCATCAGGTCCTCCTTACTAGTCTGCCTTACTCTGAAAGCTCCACTCTCACTTGTCCACCATGGGCAACCCTGCTGGTGTTTGAAACACCAGTGGCAAAAGTTCCAGCATCACAGCAACAGCATACATCTTTCAATTTGTCATACTGTGGTGGCTTGCATGTTTTTAGAAGCTTACTAGATACATCCAAACACCTTGAGGGACTGAGTAACCAGGGCAGAGGGCTGGAGACCATGGTCTTGGGGGACATCTAGGTCAATTGGCAGAACATAGTTTATAAAGAAAATGTTCCACATCCTACTTCGATAAGTAGTATATGGGGTCTTAAAAGCTTGTGAACAGCCATCTAAAATACATCTATTGATCTCATCATGTACAGAGCAAAGGAGAATGAAGAAAATCAAAGACACAAGGAAAATATTAGACCAAAGGAGTAATGGACCACATGAACCACAATCTCCACCAGCCTGAGCCCAAAAGAACTTGACGGTGCCAGGCTACCAGCACCAATGGCTCTGACGGGGATCACAATAGAGGGTCCCAGGTAGAGGAGAAAAATATAGAATATGATTCAAATTCACAGTCTGATGGACTGGAGGAACCTGCAAGACTATGACCCCTGGACACCCTGATAACTCAGAAACTGAACCCACTCCCCAAGTCTGCTTTCTGGCCAAAGATTAGACAGGCCTATAAACAAACAATAACACAAGAAGGACGTGCTTCTTAGTTCAGTCAAATATATGAGACCAAATGGGCAATACCTGGCCAAAAGCAAAAATGAGAAGGCAGGAAGGGACAGGAAAACTGGACAGATGGCCACATGGAACCCCGGGTGTAAAGTGAGAATGCTGACACATCTCGGGGATTGCAACCAAAGTCACAAAACAACTTGTGTATACATTTTTGAATGAGAAACTAATTTGTGCTGTTAGCTTTCACCTAATACAAAATTTAAAAAAGTATCTAGGACTTGATGATTCAATTAAGCAGCCCTCTTTTTTTTTTTTATTAACTTTTATTGAGCTTCAAGTGAATGTTTACAAATCAAGTCAAATTGTCACATATAAGTTTATATACACCTTACTCCGTACTCCCACTTGCTCTCCCCCTAATGAGTCAGCCCTTCCAGTCTCTCGTGACAATTTTGCCAACTTCCAACTCTATCTTCCCATCCCCCCTCCAGACAGGAGATACCAACACAGTCTCAAGTGTCCACCTGATACAAATAGCTCACTCATCATCAGCATCTCTCTCCTACCCACTGTCCAGTCCCTTTCATGTCTGATGAGTTGTCTTCGGGTATAGTTCCTGTCCTGTGCCAACAGAAGGTTTGGGGACCATGACCGCCAGGATTCCTCTAGTCTCAGTCAGACCATTAAGTCTGGTCTTTTTATGAGAATTTGGGGTCTGCATCCCACTGATCTCCTGCTCCCTCAGGGGTTCTCTGTTGTGCTCCCTGTCAGGGCAGTCATTGGTTGTGGCCGAGCACCAACTAGTTCTTCTGGTCTCAGGATGATGTAGGTCTCTGGTTCATGTGGCCCTTTCTGTCTCTTGGGCCCTTAGTTATCGTGTGACCTTGGCGTTCTTCATTCTCCTTTGATCCAGGTGGGTTGAGACCAATTGATGCATCTTAGATGGCCGCTTGTTAGCATTTAAGACCCCAGACGCCACATTTCAAAGTGGGATGCAGAATGTTTTCATAATAGAATTATTTTGCCAATTGACTTAGAAGTCCCCTTAAACCATGGTCCCCAAACCCCTGCCCTTGCTCCGCTGACCTTTGAAGCATTCATTTTATCCCGGAAACTTCTTTGCTTTCGGCCCAGTCCAGTTGAGCTGACCTTCCATGTATTGAGTGTTGTCCTTCCCTTCAGCTAAAGTAGTTCTTATCTACTAACTAATCAGTAAAAAAAACCTCTCCCTCCCTCCCTCCCCCCCCCATAACCACAAAAGTGTGTGTTCTTCTCAGTTTATACTATTTCTCAAGATCTTATAATAGTGGTCTTATACAATATTTGTCCTTTTGCCTCTGACTAATTATGCTCAGCATAATGCCTTCCAGGTTCATCCGTGTTATGAAATGTTTCACAGATTCCTCACTGTTCTTTATATTGATGCGTAGTATTCCATTGTGTGAATATGCCACAATTTATTTAACCATTCATCCGTTGATGGACACCTTGGTTGCTTCTGGCTTTTTGCTATTGTAAACAGAGCTGCAATAAACATGGGTGAAGCAGCCCCTTTTTAAAAAAAAAAAAAAAAAACCCTGATATGGGACTTCACTAACATTTCTGTCTACAACTTAATAAAGCTACTTGATTAGAAAGTCTCATTTCTGGAACCCCTTCGATTAGTTATTTGTTCATTATTTGAGTGTCAACTCTTTGCAAGAGTAGGTTAAACCCTAAAGCAGTGTGCTCTATTTATAGCCCTCCCCTGCCAGCTCTGGCAGGACAAAGAGCTGCAGACCATCACAGCCAAGATCACTCTGATTGCCTAGAGGAAAAAAAAAAAAATCTAGAAAGCACAGGCCCTTGTCAAGAGTAGAATGAGAAGGCCATTACCACACTGTGCTAACTGTGGCCTAGAAAAGGTTTCCAGTTCATTGAACTACTGATATGATATTAATCTAGTGATAATTGTGGCTGGAAATAGAGATTAAAAACCCCAAGGGCAGCAACATTATTTTAACTTAAATACACATATATAATACATACCATACATTATAATTTATTTACATAAACTTACAATAATGATCCCCTTATCTATTTCACGCTCCTAAATGTTACCCCTAAGAAAATTTTGGTAGAGAGTCATGGCTCTAAATCTTTTGTTGTTTCAGAGATACCAGCTTAGAGCCATCAGCGGAGCATATGACTTAATCACTGTGGTGGAGAAAAGGTGACAGGGTAGGCCATTTGAGTGAAAAAAAGTTTAACCAAATGTAAGTTTCAGATTTCTGTCAGATCAGATTTGTATTGGGCATGCAAGAGATGGGAAGGCTGTGATAATTACTTTCCCTAGGCTTATGGAACATGTATCTCTCCCATAGAAACCCTGACTCAGAAATGTGGGCACATCAGAAGGCATAGCATACAGAGCAGGCATACCGGTGAGGGAGAGTTCAAAAGGTAAATCCTACATTTTCTGACCTTCTTCAGATAAATGACCAGAAAAGGTAAAAAAAAAAAAAAAATTTAAATCACATCTCATTTTTGTGTGTCCTATGCTGTGTAGCGGGCTTGGAGTGGGCATGCCGTGCAGGAGCCCTGATGGCACAATGGTTAAGAGCCCGGCTGCTAACCAAAAGGTCGGTGGTCCAAATCCACCAGATGCTCCTTGGAAACCCTATGGGGCAGTTCTAGTGTGTCCTATAGGTTAGCTATGAGTTGGAATTCACTTGATGACAATGGTTTTTTATGCTATGCATTCTAGAAAAACGCTAATTGGAACACCACAATTAGACCTGGTTTTTTAAAACATCTTCTACTTAAAAATGAGGCCTCTCTTGGCATGTCGACATGAATGTAGATGTCACACACGAATAAACCTAAGTGAAAACATGAAACATGATTGGACTGACATAAAATTAGTGCTGGAGAGTGCTTTGCAGCTGTTTTCCAAGAAATATTCCTTTTTAAACCACAGTAGCTTTACTAAGGTGGAATCTGGGTAAATTAAAGGCCCTTTGGATCAGTTGAGCATTTTGAGTTAGGATACACAAAATGGAGCTCAGTGTTGGAGGAACTGGAGAAAGCTAAAATAATGATTTAGAAGCAGGGGGAAGCGTAATTTGGGGGGTGGAGAGGAAAGGTAAAATAGGAGGAAGTAGGGCCTAAAAGGACTGGTGAGATGGCGAGAAGTTGAGGTGAGTGCCTGATGCCGCCAGGAAAACTGTGTCATGGCAAGATGGTTGAAGACTTTTGAGAAGGATTTTTTAGAGTCAAACGTGAGGTTGTCCATGTTGCTATGACGTAAACCTGCTGCTACCTCCATCTCCTGCAAACCTTCAACTGACTTAGCCTTTTTTTGAGTAAGGTGGCCATGAAAATATAAGTTCACCAGGAATTTACAGAAATCTTTAGGGAGGCTGTTGGACCTTCAACATGGAATGGACGTTTGAGCAATCCTATCTAGAGCTTCAATCTTTTCTCCGTTTATCATGGTGTTGCTCATCGGTCCAGTTGTGAGGATTTTTGTTTTATGTTGAGGTGCAGTCCATACTGAAGGCTGTGGTCTTTGATCTTCATTAGTAAGTGCTTCAGGTCCTCTTCACTTTCAGCAAGCAAGGTTGTGTCATCTGCATAACACAGGTTGTTAATGAGTCTTCCTCCAATCCTGATGCCCAGTTCTTCTTCATATAGTCCAGCTTCTCGTATTATTTGTTCAGCATACAGATTAAATAGGTATGGTGAAAGAATACAACCCGGACGCACACCTTTTCTGACTTTAAACCAATATACAGTATCCCCTTGTTCTGTCCGAATAACTGCCTCTTGATCTATGTAAAGGTTCCTCATGAGCACAATTAAGTGTTCTGAAATTCCCATTCTTCGCAATGTTATTCATAGTTTCTTATGATCCACACAGTCGAATGACTTTGCATAGTCAATAAAACACAGGTAAACATCCTTCTGGTATTCTCTGCTTTCAGCCAGGATCTATCTGACATCAGCAATGATATCCCTGGTTCCACGTCTTCTGAAACCGACCTGAATTTCTGGCAGTTCCCTGTCGATATACTGTTGCAGCCGTTTTTGAACAATCTTCAGCAAAATTTTGCTTGCTTGGGATATTAATGATATTGTTCTATAATTTCCACATTCAGTTACCCTGAAGACTAAGGTGCGCCTGACCCAAGCCATGGTATTTTCAATCACATCACATGCATGTGAAAGCTGGACAATGAATAAGGAAGACTGAAGAAGAGTTGACGCTTTTGAATTGTGGTGTTGGCGAAGAATATTGAATATACCATGGACGGCCAAAAGAACGAACAAATCTGTCTCAGAAGAAGTGCAACCAAAATGCTCCTTACAGGCAAGGATGGCAAAACTGCATCTTACATACTTTGGACATGTTGTCAGGAGGGATCAGTCCCTGGAGAAGGACATCGTGCTTAGCAAAGTACGGGGTCAGCGGAAAAGAGGAAGACCCTCAACGAGGTGGATTGACACAGTGGCTGCAACAATGAGCTCAAGCAGAACAACGATTGTAAGGATGGCGCAGGACCGGGCAGTGTTTCGTTCTGTTGTGCATAGGCTCGCTATGAGTCAGAACCGACTCGACGGCACCTAACGACAACAACATCTAGAGTTTAAGGAACAGTGAGACCCCAGTAGATATCTGGGTTTACACAAGACCTGAAATTTATGTACATATAAACATGCCCTCTTCCCTACATTATTACCTCAAAACTCACATATTTTAAAACAAGATAGAGATAAAAGTTATATACACAGTTGGATCTCAGTTTTAATAAAAGTACGAAACATCAGCTGGATATCTTTCACACAGTTTGCTTCCTTCTCTTGTATGAATTTTGATGGCGTCCCCACTGTCCAAGAGATCTTCCAGCTAGTGGCCAAAAGATGAAGAACATCATCAATCTGCAGTTGGGAGACTTGGGAAATAAGATGGCCCTTTTATTTTTTTTAACATTTTATTGTGCTGTAGGTGAAAGTTTACACAGAAAATTAGTTTCCTATTCAATAATTCATACACAAATTGCTTTGTGACAATGGTTGCAATCCCCACAATGTGTCAGCACTCAAAGATGGTCTTAGTAATACATGTTCTTATCTCACCAACCTGTAGAGGTAGGAAAAGTCTATTATAAATCAAGTCTGTTGAAGTTGGTAAAGATAGCCTCACAAATCATACTACTACTTAAAGCCCGATGAAAAGCTTTCGCACCTCATCGTATACCCAAATCATAATAGCATATGGCACAGCCACAAACCAATACTGAGCCCTGGAAGCAGAAGGGAGGAAGGTGAGTCCCAGGGCACCCCAAGGAAAGGCCCAACCCCAACCAATAGGCAGAGGGCTTCTTGTTCATTTTCCCTACCTTACTAAAAAAAAAAAAAAATTACTGGATATAACAAATTCATTGGGTCACACAATATAAATGTGAAAAGATTTTATTTGCCCTGAACTGTGGTGGTAAGAAGCAACATTTGCCTTTGAAGTGACCTATTGGATGAGAGTAGAGATGTGATAGTAAAATTTGGAAAACCATTTCCTCTCTGGAAAAACTGACAGGTCAAAGACTCTGACCAATAGAGAACTGGCTCATTTTTCTCTCTTTTGAAATACTTGGGGAGAGGAAAGAAACTTCTGAAATCCTAATGTTTTACTTTGTGATAGCTCAGAATGGGGGCGTGCTCTTTCCTTCCTACCACCACTGCAAGGTAAACTCACTGGAGCACAGTGAAGTTCAGGGCTGTGACACTCCCAAAACTGTAGGAGAGGATAAATGCTATGATGATCTGTGAGGCAATCTCTACCCAGATGACTTTATTGCTCCAAGACATGCAAAAAGCAGATTCTGAATTCACATGGGACCGTGATGCTGCCACCCAATAGACTGATACCACCCAGCAGAGTTAAAGCTTTGTGCATTAAAGGCAAGGCCATAGCTGAGCCCTTCAAACTGACAGACCTCTTAACCCTTGGCATCGCAGGCCCAGAGTTAAGCCATGAGATCAGACACTATCAATACCTGAAAAGACTCAGTTGGAAAATGGAGCTCCTCTGGGTTTTCCTGATGATCAATTTGCTATATGCTGGGCCACAATGGCAACAAAGAAAGCTGTGTAGCCTGTCCATTCTAGGTAAAGCCTCTGGTACCTCATCTCTCAGGGAAGAGAGGTGGAGGAGACCACGAGACTCACAAGGGAAAACTCTTGAGAAATTTCAAGGCAGTTCTGTAAAGCTTTATTCCCTTCCTCACTTCACCAAGACTGAGAGCAGATCCTATTCTTGTCTTTGGAATGAAACTTTTTTTTCCCCCTTAACCAGGTGAATAGGGAAAGTATGCTAATTTATTTGGTCCAACTGTGGTTGTTGCTGGACTGCTCAGTCTTCCATATCAATTGAAAATCTAATGTAAAAACGTTAGCTCTAGGGATCTAATTTGAGAGATAAGGCTGAGTCCTGGCAAAGGCCAAATAATGTGTCCCCAAGCCCTAATATCTGAGAAAAGTTTCACTCTCTGTCTCACGAAGGCAGGTCAAGAAAATGAAGTTTCAGCATCAACTGGGGCAAGGGAGTGATAGGAGGAGACAACCAATAGGATGCTCAGGGAAGAGCTTTCCCCTCTTGTGATCATTATGGTTGTGTGTCAACTTGGCTGGGCTATGAGTCACAGTGGTTTGGCAGTTATGGTGTAGTTTGGTAGTTGTATGATGATGTGATCACTTCCATGATGAGATTCCCTAGGGGGTGTGGCCTGCACTGAATATAGGTGGATGTTCTGGTGGGGCTCCTGGGCTTTTGCCTGCTCTGGATCCTGCAGCTAGCTCCTTTTTATCTGACCTCTGGTTCTTGGGACTTGAGCTAGCAGCATACCTGCTGTTCTTGGGATTCATTGATCTTCACAGCCTGTAGGCCAGAACCCTGCTGTCTGACCTGCTCACCTTGGGTTCACTAGCCCCTGCAGCTTTGTGAATTAGGAGAGGCCCCTATCCTGACCCTCAGACTTAGGATGTTCAAGCCTCTACAATTGCATGAGTCATTTCTTTGATATAAATCTCTATATGTACATTTATACACCTTAATGGTTTTGCTTCTTTAGAGAACCAGCCTAAGACACCTCCCTTACCCATTCTTGTCCATAGCTGTCTTCCAAGTCATTCACATGGTCCTTTTCCCATTCCACTCAGAGGTGAATGAGAGTGCTGGGTATAAACGCTGCCTGTGTGTAAATGGTGAAATAAACAAAAGCTCCCAGGGATTACATGAAGTCTAAAAGAATAAGAAAGATAATAGATAAGGTTCTATAATTTTCCTCAGACTCTCTCGTCATCCCAACCTCAGTCCAAAAGAAAAAACACAATTGTGGCCTGTCTCAAGGGAATTCTCTTGGGTGGACCCTCGTGTGGCAGGTAAGAGATGCCCTTATCATACCAATGTGCAGGTAAGAGTAGAGGGTGAGTGGCTTGTTCACCAGTCTGTCCTAGTGGTGAGGCTTTCTGTTCATTATGTCACTTTCAGCTTTCTCATAACCCAAGGCAACAGAGGGAATCTAGAGAGGGGAGAGAGCCTGTGAATCCTAACCTGAAACACAATCTACCTATACAACACCAATAACAGCAGTGGCATAGCAGTAGGTGGGTAGGATTGGTGGGAGGTGGTTGGGAGTGGGGGATATGGGATGGCCATCTATGGGTGCAGGGTTCATTGTCTGCACAGAGTTTTAAAACGGCCAGTTTAAAAGATCAATCTGTGTTTTATTATTATCATGTACTAGCAGTTCTAAACATACTAGTTATAAAACACTTTCCCCTGAGGGGTGGATTTCTCCCACCATCCCGCTCCCCTTTAGCATGCCCCCCAAATCACAATGCCATGTACTAGAACAGTGGTTCTCAAACTTTAGCAGGCATCAGAATCACCTGGAGGGCCTGTGAAGAACAGGTCACTGGGCCCCACCTCCAGAGTTCCTGATTCTGGAGGTCTGGGTTGGGGCCAGAGAATTTGCATTTCTCACAAGTTCCCAGGTGAGGCCTATTGCTACCAATGAGGTGATCACACTTGGAGAACCCCTGCAGTGGAGAAAAATGAGCAAGTTTAAAGGCCCAGAGAATAATCTGATTAGAAATCATAGGGCTCTCAATTCCCCTCAGAGGTAAAGACATCTCTACCAAAAAAAAAAAAAAAAAAAAACCAAACCCATTACCGTCGAGTTCGTTCTGATTCATAGCGACCCTACAGGACAGTGTAGAACTGCTCCATAGAGTTTCCAAGGAGCGCGTGGTGGATTTGTACTGCTGACATTTTGGTTAGCAGCTGTAGCACTTAACCACTACGCCACCAAGGTTTCCAAAGACATCTCTAGACCCCCTCTATTGCAAGGATTACCTAGTTGTTACCAAAAACAACAGATGAGAAAAATGAGGCAAGTTACTGTGAATTTAGCTTTCTCTCAGTTCTTTTAACATTTTACCCATGTAAGCCAGAGCCATATGAGTAACTTCCAAAGAGCTTCTTGATCTTTAAATCGATATATGTGAGAAGAGGAGAAGGTTTAGTGGAACTTATTGTAGGTTAGTGCAAAGCTTTAAAAAAACCAACAAAGCTTTATAGGGGTTTAATTACTGTTCTTACTGTAGACGAAAGGTTGGCAGTTAGAAATCACCCAGAGGTGCCTCAGAAGTCAGGCCTGACGCTCTGCTTCCAAAAGATGACAGCCTTGAAAACTTTACGGAGCACAGTTCTACTCTGTACAAATGGGGTCGCCGTGAGTCAGAATAGACTCAACAGCAACTAGCAACAAGAACTACAATTTCTCACTGTGTTTCGGGAAAAGGCTTCCAGACCACAGGTTCTTTTATATAAAACGGAAGGGCTGTGATGTTCTCCCTTTACCGCTGGGCCCCAGCATTTCAGGGACTATTTTGGTGACGCTTCATCTCCCCAAAAGAAAAGGGAGGCACAAGGGCTGAAATGACCAATGGCACATGTTTCTTTGGAGGGTGAAGAACTCATGTCTTCAAAAGTACCTATATGGAGTGAAATGGTCAGTGGACCACTTGTTAAAAACACAGAACTTCAGGCCTGAGAAGCACTGATTTAGTTCATCTCCTTATTCTTAAAAGTCTACAGACCACTGGTCTCTTTAGTGCTACTTATGATGTCTGTGCCCAAGTCAGTGAAACAGGTGGCAATGGTGCCAATAGGAAGGGGGAGCCCACCAATAATGTAGATCAAATAGGAGCAAAGCAGAGCCACTTTCTTGCTCAACATGTAAGAAATACTTTTCTTTAGGTTGTCAAAGATCAGGTGACCTAGGCAAAAAATGTTCCTTCTTGTAGGACGTGCTTTTAGTCCCCCAGGTGACCCCAGCCCTTGGTAAGATCACTAGAGACCTCGTTTACCTTCTTCCACCCTTGCGACTTTGGATGCAAAGTTGCCATCCAGTAAGACCATGTCACCTGCATTTTTGGCTGCATCAGAACCCGCTGTGCCCATGGCAATTCCAATATCTGCCTTTTTCAGAGCTGGAGAGTCGTTAACTCCATCCCCTGTCACAGCAACCACTGCACCCTGTGGGGGACATGGTGAGAGAATTAAGTGTGCGGATGCAAGGGACCACAGGTTTGGCAAGAACACCACAGTTTTGATTTTATCTTAAGGCTAGGAGGACTACTGGAGCTGAGATGAAGGGCCTATTTGGGGGGAAATATAAAGACTTTTTTTTTTTTATAAAGACAGGAAATACAAGAAGCAAGAATAATGAGCTGCATACAAGATGCAACCAAATAATAAAAACTAGTGTGTGTGGTAGGTTAAAGTGGATAGGGGCCGTGTATTATATTTTCACATTTTTAAATTCTTATGGACCCATACCTATCACAGTACCCAAATGTTTTGCTGTCAGAAGCCTGTAGCTCTAGTGATGGAGTGCAGAGGACCAGTTTGAGTTCCTCCTTTAACGTGTGGCGTGGAAGAGTCTGGCACCATTCCTTTCTTACTTGAACGAGGAGAGCAGAGTGGAGTATAAACCCAGTGAGAGGGCAGAGAGGTGAAAGGACAGTGACTAGCAAAGAGCTTTCTCTTGAGAGGTGTCAAAAGGCCCCGCAGTCCAGGTTGGAGACACAAATCTGTTCTGGCATTTTTCCACCCAATGACAGTGGCCCTGGACCCTCTGGCTGTTGTGCTGTTCACTCACCAGTCTCTGACAGCACTTCACAATAATCAGCTTCTGCTGTGGGGATGTCTGGGCAAAGACAATTTCGGAGGGGTTGGCTAGGAGCTCGTTCGTCTAGCTGTTCTGGGCTCATGTCCTTCAGCTCTATGCCGGTCACCACGGCAGCTTTAGCATCCCTAGAAGGGCCAGGAGAGATCAGGTGAGGCCACAGTCCCGACCTGAAGCTGGTGCACTGTTCTGGGCAGTACACGGAACCAAATTTCCTCAGCTCCTAATAAGTGAGATAACAGTGATTACGAGTATTGGGGACAGTCTTCAAGACAGTAAACTGAAGCGCAAAAATTAAGTCATTTCTTATTTATTTTCTTGTACTTTAGATGAAGGCTTACAGAACAAACTAGCTTCTCATTAAACAATTAGTACACATATTGTTTTGTGACATTGGTTACCAACCCCACAACATATCAACACTCTCCCCTTCTCAACATTGGATTCCCTATTACCAGCTTTCCTGTCTCCTCCTGCCTTTTCATCCTTGCCCCTGGGCTGGTGTGACCCTTTAGTCTCATTTTGTCTTATGGGCAAAAATTAAGTCATTTCTTGGTATCATATAATAATAGGAATAAAAACCCAAGCAGCCTTTTCATTACAGGAATGGGTGAGGAAGTGGTGCTTCCGGGGCAATGCTTCACTTAGCAAGTTAAAAAAAAAAAATTTTTTTAGAGAAGGGTAAAAACTGCCTTTTTGAAAAATATTAGTAGTAACATGTAAGTGATGGTCAAATGAGTGTCCACTGTAAAATATTTTGAACTTTGCTGTATGCTTGACATTTTTCATAATAAATTGCTGGGGAAAACCTGCCTGTTTTGGGTCCTAGAATTCAGTTTATCCCAAAAGCATAGGTAACAATTCTTTGTTGTTTTTGTTATTCATTTGAGACTTACAGACCATCTACCATGTGCAATGTGCTATAAAGGGAAAACTATTTGGTCTTCTTTGAGCAAAAATATTGTCTGCTGAAATATAAATGTTTGGTTCCAAGGACTTCTGATTATGCAGATCTATGTCACTCCCCTGCTAAAACTCTTCAGAAGTTTTCCAGTGTGCCTAGAACAAACCCCAGGACCACCAACCTGGTCTCCAAGGCCATGTGCAGCCTCCCAGGCCAAGTGAAGTCTGTGGTGTTGAGCTTTATCTCCTCTTAGCTCTCAGTTCAGAGACCCTCCAAGCTCTCTGCTGCCCCAAGGCCTTCCAAGCTCTTTCTCCCTTTGCAAGGAATGGACATCTTTTTCTTTTTTAGGAATCGACGGAAATTTTTTAATATGCTATTATTAGGTGCAGTTGATTTGGTTCCAACTCACAGCAACCCTAAAAGAATTAATAAATAAGTGGATGAATGGTTAGATGAAAGGATGGACAAGCTTAAAAGTATTAGGAGAAACAAGGAAAAATTGAGTCTTTCCTTAGGAAGCTTCCATTCTATTTACAACCAAATAAAAAAGAGATGGAAAATATGTTTACATAGCTGCACATTATGAAGCCAACTGAATAGCTGATACCCAAGATGCTCACTAGGAGACTGCATGAAATCCAACGGGTTCTTCACAGTCCTGATTATACAACTAGATCAATGGCAAGTAGTTTTATATAAACTCTTTGTTTCTGTTTTTCTCACTCTAAATTGGGCACACATTTTCAGATCTGCTTCACTGGATTTTGAAATTTAGACATAAGGGGTAATATTCATGAGCATCAATACAGTGATTAGGTGCTTAGTAAAGTTTTCAGTGAATGAATGGATAGTGAATTATAGATCAGTCTAGTGTCACTCTGAGAGGGTGTTTTGCCAGAAGGTGATTTGCTCCAAATAACATAGCTCTTTAATGCCAACAGGGCCCCATGTGTAAGACCTTCAGTTTCTGCTCCATTGGTTCTGTACTTACCATTTTTTAACTTGCTCCACAGCCATGTTGAGGCATTTTGCAATGTCTTCCACTGTCTTACTGTTCGTGGAAATTATACCTACACTCCTGACAACAGCTTTGGCTGTGATGAGATGATCATCTGTCACCATAGTAACCTAGAGCACAATGAGGAAGACATATGGACAATGAGGAACTAGGCCAGCTAAAGTAGGAACAGTTCAATACTGCCTACTTTACCATGACTTGGAAGAATATGGCTTGTGATTATTGTGGTTTGCCCTTGCAGGCAGTCCTTGATTTAAGACACAACTGTCTCACAAGGACACACTGATCCCATTGGATCAACCCTTGCTCCTGACCTTCTTACACTTCCTCCTCTGACATTAGAGTAAGCCCTTTCCCTTTGCTATCAGATTTTTGTGAAAGGGCTGATAGATGTCTGTTTGGAGCAGCCCCACATTCTGTCGACTGTCTTGATATTAATATGGTGACCAAATTCAATTTTTGGCTTAGATACCGTGAAGATGAAAGGATTTTGGAGGCTGGACCTCAAGACTGAACAATAAAACCTTTAATTGTCCACCACGGTCTAGAACAAGATATGGCCTCTCCATGGCACAGGGAGGTAACTTTCTTCTCACCGCAATTACTGTTGTGGTTTATTACACATAGACACAACCATTTCATTTTTATGGGACAGTTACTAAAATCCTAAGCAAGCAAAAGTAGAGATAAAAGAAGGAAATTATGATATTTACAAAAAGAGGCCTAAATACTGACCATCTTCTATGACACAAGTTCTTGGACAGAGATACAACATACATGGGGAATTTTTTGAGTCAGGAAGATGACTTTCACCTTGATCCTAGCACTGTGGCATTTGGTAACTGCATCAGGCACAGTGGACCGAAGAGGATCAATCATCAACAAGAGCCCCACAAAACAGAGGTTGGAAGTGGGAAAGTTCATGGTGTCTATGTCAAATGAGTAGGTTTCTGGAAACTCATCTGCTGGCAGGTAGAGATGACAGAAACCTGGAGTGGGCATGAATTTGAGAGTTAATGAAACTAAGATAAGGCATGACTAAAGAAAAGGGGAAACATTTTGATATACTCACAGTCCTTTAATATTTTACCATTATGGTATTAGAGCTATTATATGATATTCAGTATACCAGAATTATTTAATTCATTCAATTCTATAATGCATGGTTTTAGAAAAGACATGTTTAGTTAAAAAATCATTTACCATATGCCCATTAAGCTCCATGTTACATTCTAGGGATATAAAGACCAAGCCTTTACTTCTTGTCCCAGTTTGGTGATGTCTTAGTTATCCAGTGCTGCTATAATAGAAATACCACAAGTGGATGGCTTTAACGAACAGAAATTTATTCTTTCACAGTCCAGGAGGCTAGAAGTCTAAATTCAGGGCGCCAGCTCCAGGGGAAGGTTTTTTCTCTTGTCAGCTCTGGGGAAAGGTCCTTGTCATCAGTCTTCCTCTGGGTCTAGGAGTTTCTCAGCGCAGGGACCCTGGGTCCAGAGGATGTGTTCTGCTCCCGCCTCTTCTGTCTTGGTGATAGGGGGTCCCTCTCCTCACTGCTTGATTCTCATAAGTTGAGGTAGAAGGGATTTTTGTGTCTGATGGGACTTGTAAGACTTTGGAATCTCCTCATAAGATTTTATGTAATTAAATTTATTCTCAGCATGGCTCACTTCATTAATTTTATAAATTTTAATATAGTACAGATTTTGAGAGGTCAAATGCGAGGTTCTTAGAGTTGTAGTCAGATGGATATCAATCCTGTGTTGAAAAGGAGATTATCCAGTCTTGCACTGTATTTAGAACATTTATATAATCTACTTTACAAACTCAAGTATCCTCTAAAAACACACATTCCACAGATTCCAACATCTCTATTGACAAGAATTTTAATGTTTAATGACCTTTATTAGCAACCATTAATTTCTGTTGCCTTAAATTTATCATTCTGTTGTTCTGAGCAGGCGTTCTTTGATCAGCTCGTGATTCTTACGATGGAAGATGTTGTCCCCCAACACCTTAAATAACCACAAATGGGCTCCTCTACAATGGTTGTATTTCTAAGGTTCCTTTCAACGTTCCCTATCTCAGTTCTGGCATTACTTTTTTTCCAAATCACATAAACATTTTTTTTTTAAATGAAACTTTCTCCCCTAATTAGCTGCTAAGTCTTATCAGTCTATATCCACGCAGTCTCATGCATCTGACTCCTCCGTCACATTCCCATTGCCTTGGAGCAGATTGCCATTCCTTTTCACCTGAATGAGGGTAGCCATCTCCTACTTAGACCCATGCCTCTCCTTTCCCTCTTAACCCATCTTACATGCTACTGCCAAAAATTATCCTTAAAAACACATCAAATCTTTGATCAGCTCACTCCTGATGTGAAGCTTCAATAGCTTTCCACTAACTGCAGAGCAAAACCCCAATTCCTTACCCACCCATTCAGTCTAGCTTTCTTCTCACCTATGACTATGTTATGACCATGACTATGCTATCTCATGCCCCCTACAACACTCAGCACCAGTGTGCTGGCTCAGCTTGTCTACCTTTCCTTATCTAGTCCTGCCTTTGTGCTCTGGCTCATGCTGTTCTCTCTTCCTTTGAATACTTCTCCCAACCTCTCTTCAAAATGTTACCTGTCATTCAAGGCCCAGTTTAAAATGTAAGTCTTTCCATAAAATCTCCCCTGATTTTACTTATTGGCAGCAGCCTCACCCTTGTCTGTACTGTCATATATATTTTGGTATATGTTTACCACTATGTTCATCGTACTCTTCTTAGTATTATTCATGTGGAGGTCATATCTACTCTGCTATTCAAAGATGCCTGCCTCGTCTTGTGCCCTGACCGAGGGTCAGAACCTTGCATCTACCGTGTGATGAATAAGAGTTCTACTCCAAAAGCTCACCCGGCACATGCTCGCCCAGGCCTCTGAGCTCCAGGTACACTGTGTGGAAGGCCTGGGCTCTGCTCTCATCCAGGAGCTGCTCTGGGCATTGATCATGACGGTGTTGCACTTCTCAGATCCTCTCAGAGGCCTCTTTCATCACCATGAAGAAGCGTTTGTCATTGGGGTGATCTGTCTCATGGACGGAAAGCTGGGAAGAGAGAAATAATTGAGCAGGTTTTTTTTTTTTTTAGACACAGCATGTTATTTACTATTGATTTCATTTTCATTACTAGGGGCGTGAACTGTATAGGCCTTTTAATACTAATGTGACAGAAAGGTGAAAAAATATCCCTTATTCTTGTTGGGCCACTTGTCCTTGAAATGTAAAGAAGGAAGAGGAATAATGACAACCCTGGGCATGTTCTATCCTCTTTGTCTTGTGGCCAAGCAATATGCAGAGACCTAGACTTGGCCCCAGCCCAGGGACACACCTTGAGTTTGAAACCAAACTACACGGACCTTGTCTTCCAAAGAGAAAGTGGTTGTTTTAGGGATGGCCACAAAGGCCAGAAACAGCTGTCAGTCAAATCTTGGGCCTTGAATGAGATCTCCTGGGGTGTTCACAAAAAAGGTGGGGGCTTTGAACCTCCGCATTTCACCTCCTGTCTCTACTTCCTTATTGTGAGCAGCACTCACTCAGACACAACTACTCTGAGCTCAGGCAGGCACAAAGTCATCAGAAACTCCATGTGCCTCTTCATCTTAAAATTGAGCCAGCTTTGCCGCCTTGATGTCAGAGAAAATTGTTAGAGTGTAAGGAGGTGGACACTCTCATGCACAACCTTTCTGGGGGAGAGTTAAATAATAGGTATCACAATTTTAAAGTGAATACTACTTGACCTAGCAGTTCTACTTCTAGACTTATCCTAATAAGATAAACAAAATTGTGAAAAAAAAAAAAAGGTTAACCCTTATTCAAAAAAAAAAAAAACCTGTTGCCGTCGCGTCGGTTCCAACTCATAGTAACCCTATAGGGCAGAGCAGAACTGCCCCATAGAGTTTCCAAGAATCACCTAGTGGATTCAAACTGCCGACCTTTTGGTTAGCAGCCGTAGCCCTTTACCACTATGCCACCAGGGTTTCCAACCCTTACATAGCCCTTATTATATACCAGGTACTCTTTTAAGCACTCAACAGATATTTCAGGAAGTTGGAGTCTTTGGAAGAAAATAAGTCAATTACGAAGAAAAAAAATTCTACCATTTTGGGTCAATCGGTTAGATCAAAATCCGTATTTCTTGGACTGTTGGATTAGAGATAAGTAAAATAAAAAATTTTTTTAAAGTAGAGGGCCCACATAGTATTACCAGCTTTTTTATTGTTGCTGTTGTTGTTAGATGCCTTTGAGTCAGTTCCGGCTCATAGTGACCCTATGTACAACAGAACAAAACGCTGCCTGGTCCTGAGCCATCATCACAATCGTTGTTATGTTTGAGCCCATTGTTGCAGCCACTGTGTCAATCTATTCCTTTGAGGGTCTTCCTCGCTTTTTCTGACCCCCCACTTTACCAAGCATGACTTCCTTCTCCAGGGACTGATCCCTCCTGATAACATGTCCAAAGTATGTAAGATGTAGTCTCGCCATCCTTGCTTCTAAGGAGCATTCTGGTTGTACTTCTTCCAAGACGGATTTGTTCATTCTTTTGGCAGTCCATGGTATACTCAATATTTTTCCACAACACCACAATTCAAAGCTGTCAATTCTTCTTCGGTATTCCGTATTCATTGTCCAGCTTTCACATGCATATGAGGCGACTGAAAATACCGTGGCTTGGGTCAGGGACACCTTAGTCTTCAAGGTGGCATCTTTGCTTTTCAACACTTTAACGAGGTCTTTTGCAGCATATTTGCCCAAAGCAATGTGTCTTTTGATTTCTTGACTGCTCCTTCCATGGGTGTTGATTGTGGATCCAAGTACAATGAAATCTTTGACAACTTCAGTCTTTTCTCCATTTATCATGATGTCGCTTATTGGTCTAGTTGTGAGGATTTTTGTTTTCTTTATGTTGAGGCTGAAGGCTGTGGTGTTTGATCTTCATTAGTAAGTGCTTCAAGTTCTCTTCACTTTTAGCAAGCGAGGTTGTTAATGCATCTTCCTCCAATCTTAATGCCCCACTCTTCTTCATAGAGTCCAGCTTATCAGATTATTTGCTCAGCAAACAGATTGAATAGGTATGGTGAAAGGATACAACCCTGATGCACACTTCCTGAGTTTAAACTACACAGTATCCCCTTGTTCTATTCAAACAACTGCCTCTTGATCTGTGTACAGGTTTCTCATGAACACAATTAAGTGTTCTGAAATTCCCATTCTTCACAATGTTATCCATAATTTGTTATGATCCACACAGTCGAATGCCTTTGCATAGTCAATAAAACACAGGTAAACATCTTTCTAGTATTCTCTGCTTTCATCCAGGATCCATCTGACATCAGCAATGATATCCCTGGTTCTAAGTCCTCTTCTGAATCTGGCTTGAATTTCTGGCAGTTCCGTGTCGATACACTGCTGCAGCCACTCTTAAATGATCTTCAGCAAAATTTTACTTGCATGTGATATTAACGATATTGTTTGATAATTTCCGCATTCCGTTGGATCACCTTTCTTGGGAATAGGCATAAATATGGACCTCTTCCAGTTGGTTGGCAAGGTAGTTGTCTTCCAAATTTCTTGGTATAGATGAGTGGGCACTTCCAGCACTGCATTCATTTGTTCAAACATCTCAATGGGTAGTCCATTAATTCCTGGAGCCTTGTTTTTCGCCAATGCCTTAGTGCAGCTTGGACTTCTTCCTACACGACCATCAGTTTCTGATCATATGCTACCTCCTGAAATGGTTGAATGTTGGCCAATTCTAGCTTTTTTATGGACAAGCTAAAAATACTAAACAAAACACCTGCCATGTCATCATCACCATAACTTTCTAACATATAAATATAGTGCATTTTAAAATATAAAAAGTAGGAATACCAATAGTAGACACTTTTACAGTGTGTACTGTGTGACAGGCTCTGTTCTAAGTGCTTCTCACAGTACTCATTTAATACTCAAAACAACCCTAAGGCAGTGGGTACTATTATTGTCCCCTTTTGCAAATGAGGTAAATTGACTTGCTTAAGGACACACAATAGTAGGTGTTGAACTTGGAATTTAATCCAGGCTATCAGGCTCTACAGTCCCTGGCCTTAATCATGAATGATATAAAGGACAAACTTTTAAATTAAATAAATTGGGTTATATAAAACTTACCACATTGTCTTAATTTTCCAATTTGCCATAGACTACTGAAAGTATCTTCATAGGCTAGTCTCAGTTTGGGGACTATTACTAAAATCAGTAAGACATGGATTTTTCACCATTTTTCCTTCAGTTAAGCAACATACCAAAGAATTTATGATGATCTCAACAGCTTTGTTTAGGTTCAAGTTTTGCTCTTATGTAATGTCTTTGACTTCTTCAGCAGAAGCCCACATAGAGGCCCTCTCTCTATTTATATGCCTCACTGCTATGCCAAGTTCCAACTCTGCATGGCCCACTTTCTCCCCTAACTTTTTACACATGAAAAAGTACAGGACTCATGGAACCTGCTTTCTTTCTCATTTCTCATAGACTAGGAATGTCTTTACTATGGTAAAATGGGGCCTCCTTAGGATTCTGGACCTTGGAAGATAATTTAACATAGTCCTCAGGAGCATGGGCTACCTGGGTTTGAATCCTGGCTCTGCCCCTTACTAGCTGTGTGATATACCCTGTACTTCCATTTCCTCATCAGCAGGAGGGCAGAATAATAGTACCAACCACATAGAGCTATGAGAACTGAATGATGTAATACAGTAGAATGCTTAGCACATTATAGCTATTACCAGCTATTGCTATGTTAGGATTGCTACTCACTCTACTGGAAACCCTGGTGTTGTAGTGGCTAAGTGCTATGGCTGCTAACCAAAAGTTCGGTAGTTTGAATCTACCAGGTGCTCCTTGGGAACCCTATGGGGGCAGTTCTACTCTATCCTATAGGGTTGCTATGAGTTGGAATCAACTCGATGGCAATGGGTTTAATTTTTTTGGTACTCATTCTATTTTCTCTTTTGTTTTGAATAAGAGATCTCCTGGCTTTAATATTTCATGTCATAAATTTTTGTTAGATGACTATTTAGCTAAATGTGATTCTTTTTTGGCCCATTACCTACAAAGAAAAGAGGCCTGGTAGCACAATGGTTAAGAACTTGGGTGCTAACTGAAAGGTTGGTGATTAGAACTCACCAGTGGCTCCACAGAAGAGAGACCTGGCAATCTGCTTCTGTAAAATTATAGCCTAGAAAATCCTATAGGGTAGAGTTCTACTCTGTCACATGGGGGCACTATGAGTCAAAATTGACTCAACAGCACCTAACGACAGCAACAACAACCCACAAAAACGTTTGCAACAGTTCTTTTCCAATTCTAAATTCCATCCAAACAAAGATTGATGGATAATCACCAGAAACTTTACGAAAGCATGGTTATTCTATTTACATGTCTTACTGCTATGTCAAGCCCAGGTCATGATCCTCTACTGTCAGCTTTGGACTGCATGGAAAATCCCACTTGCACAGTATCTTGGGCTATTAGCAGTTACTTTTCCTGTTCAGAAGAGGAAGACGGGGACGGTTGTTGACCACCTCTAGAAGGGAGACCACTAGACAATGTTGGCTATATTCTTCCTGCACAGTGGGTAGAAAGGAGGTTCATATCAGCTGCTTACAGGACGGATCAGAAAGAATGTGACTGGTTATCTGAGAGACTATTCACTTGCTTTTACAAAGGGCAAGGCTTACTCACATGGAGCAAAATGAAATTGCTCTGCCTTCATGTTGTGGTAGAAAAGAATAACTGTGGAATTGAATAGACTCATGAAAATTGATTGTGCCACTTGGAGATGCAAGTCAACACTTGTTTAAGGGCCTGTTTCCTTATTTATAAATTGGGATTAATTAGTATAGTACTAGCTCACAGGTTTATGGTGAGGAATAAATAAGATAATGTAGGTAAAGTGCCTGACATACGCTAGGTGTGCAGTTCTGCCTCCTCCCCTCTCCCTTTCATTTAGGATGCTGCCTTCCACTTGTACAAAAGTTACTTTAAAGTCAGGATCTGCCACCAGCATTTTATTTACCAGAAACACACATCCTAATATAAGAAGCTGGTGTGTATGTGTGTGTATACGAGAGTCTCTGGGTAGTGCAAACAGTTAGTGTGCTTGGTTGCAAACCTAGAGGCTGGAGGCTCAAGTCCACCCAGAGGCACCTTGGAAGAAAAGCCTGGTGATCTACCTCCCAAAAAATCATCCTTTGAAAACCCTTTGGAGAACAGTTCTACTCTGACACACATGGGGTTGCCACGGAGTCAGAATTGACTCCGTGGCAACTGGTTTGCTTTCCTTATGTACGTAAGTATGTATGTACGTGTGTGTGTAATATAGAGGGATCATGCATAGGAGCAGCCAGGTCTTGACAAGTTCTTCACCTTTCTTTTCCTCTCTATTCTTCTTCAGGGAAAGGGAGGAGGCCAGTGAGGGAAAGTTGATCTCAGTTTACCAGATGCCCAGGCCCTGCATCCCTAAGGACTGTTTTTGAAGTCAGGCATCATTCAAAATATGTACTACCCAAAGGATGGGTGCAGATAGAAATA
Source organism: Elephas maximus indicus (assembly GCF_024166365.1). NCBI lineage: Eukaryota > Metazoa > Chordata > Mammalia > Proboscidea > Elephantidae > Elephas > Elephas maximus. The sequence goes on along the minus strand of NC_064841.1, from coordinate 56,305,544 downwards.
TCATTCTAGCGATAACAAAGATGGCCAGATGTTAGGAAAATTCACCTGAAATTTGTGGGTAGAGTTAAAGGGGATTTCAGCTACTTAGCTGTTTCTTTTTCTAATTTCCATCACATCATCCAGAATCACCTCTGAGAATCTCAAGAGAAAGGTTTCTGAGGCATCTCCAACCACAGTTTTCTGGGAATTAAAGGAAATAAATATTTGCACATAATCTAGCTCTTTTGTGTTCGCTTTCAATGAACCAACCTGCCTTTAGCACATGAACCAACAAGTCTTCTGCCTGAGAATTTACAATCTAGCAGGAAAGACAAGATAATTACATGACAATTAGTGAATGATTATGACAAATATGGTGCCACCTACTGGCATTAGAGAAATTCAAAGGAACTGGAGCTCAATGAGGGCTGGGATATTTCATGAAAGAAGTAGCTATTGATCTAGATCTTAAAAGATGGGTGGGTTATAGATAGGGAAGCCAGAAGAAAGCCCTACAGAAACCAGGATATCAAGAGTAAAGGTAAAAAAAAATGGATGGATTCTAGTGTGAATGCCAGAAGTAAAGATGGACACGGAGGTACGGTAAGATCATGGAGGGCTGTGAAAGGCAGGCTGAGCTCTAAGCTCAAGAAGCAAAAAATAGTACTGAAAGTTTTTCAGTAACGTTAGGTGAAGATAAAAGTGGTATTTAAGAAAAATAAGTGGCATGCAAAAAAGACTGGAAGAGGGGTAAACTGGAATCAAGAAGGCAACTAAGAAGTTGTTATAGTTATTTAGACACAATGCATTGGTGATAAATGTAAAATTAAACACATTTTGAAGCAAAAACTATAGGACTTAGTGGCTTACTAGATATAAGGAAAGGAGAGAGTCGAAGATGACTTCTAAAAGTTTTGGCCTGGATGACAAGTAGAATGGTTGTCATAGAAAAATAGAAAGTTTGGGACAAGATATTGGTTTGGAGCCAGGTTGGGTTCAAGTGGAAGGTGTTAAGTGTGATTAGTTGAGAAATTAACATCACAACAGGACTTCCCGGTGGAAATACAGTTAGATGGAGATCCAAGTTGGAGTTTGGGTGGGAAATTAGAACTGGAGAGAAAGATTTGAGAGATCTTGACAGAGAAGTGATTGGCCAAAATGGGAATCGACGAGCTGCCTCATGAAGAAGAACAAACAACTATAAGAAAGTGGAAGAGTTAATGAAAGAAATAGATGGCAAATACAAAAGCCAGGAGGGTGTAGATTCAGTGACTCACTGAGAGGAAGAAGATGAGGGAAAGAGGAAGGGAGGAAGAGGGAGAGAGGGAGACGGTTTATTTTTTATTCCACTATACCGGGACCCCTTGGAGCTCCACCTGCCATATTCTAGTCTAGAAGAATATGCCCTAAGACCAATTCCTTAATTTCCATCCAACTGTATTTTAAATTTCAGTGAATGGCAGTTATGTAATAAAGAAACCTTGATTACATCCACTTAACTGGTAAAGAAGTTAGGGAGGGAAAGTAATTTAAAGAAACATTCATTTTCTGGAATGAAACAGAATTTTCAAAATTACCTAAATTGATATTCTGAGAACCTTTAAGTGCGAATTCTCAAAGCTAGTTAGAAGGAAGGAAATTTTCTTCATATCTTGTGAGTCAAACTTGCTCTTTTTAGTACAAACTTCATTCAACTGAAGAGATTAAATCAAGCACCAAATCAGAATAGAGGAGGTGGCTTCAAACTGGCTGTGATTTAAGACCATGTAAGAAGCTTTACCTTCATGATTGAACACTTTCCTGTCTGACTTAGCTCAGTCACACAATGTTATTATCTTGGATAAAGAGGCCCAGGTTCCAGAGATTTGGTCAAAGATTTGGTCTGGAAAACAAAGAATGGACAGTGGGTGCTGGGGTGTGCTATCAAATGGTCATCCTGCCTAAATGATTCTTAGAGACTGCACACTAACACTGCCGTGTATAGTTCAATCCCCTACGCGCAGGTCCACAGCTTTGGACCATGCTGAATGTTCCACAAGACTTACTTGAACGATCTTCACTTGTGTCAGCCATGAAGATCTGATTGTCAAACCACAGATAGGCCACAGTCATCCTGTTTTGAGTCAGAGTCCCAGTCTTGTCAGAGCAGATGATAGAGGTGGCACCGAGGGTCTCTACCGCCTCCAGGTTATTTACTAGGCAGTTCTTCTTGGCCATTGTTTTACCATGTCAGTGACACCTAGACGGAAGAGAGAAAGAAGTTTTGAAAAAAACGTAGGTACACATTACTGAGCATTTTGATCACAGATTCTATAGCAGAATCCTGATCAAAAGAGGGAAAATACAGAATAGAATTTCAAATTCTCATGGACTCCAGACTTTCTGGGGCCATGGAAGCTAGATTAATCCCAGAAACTATAGCCCTGACATAATCTTTAAATCTTAAACCATAAATATTCCTTAAGGTCTTCTTAAAACCAAACAATAGTTTGGCTTAAGTAGTAAAGAATACCTGCCTTGAGCATTATGCTCTTTTAAGATCTATCTATATGGGGTCAACTTGACAAAAGTAACTTGAAAGATTAGATAGAAACCTTAGAGGGCAGTGAGTTTATGTTAGCAGGGGAGGAACAACTTGGAAAAAGAGGGTGACAATGGCTGCACAATTTGAAGAATGTAATCAGTGTCGCTGAGCTATACAAGTAGAAACTGTTGAATTGCTGTATGTTTTAACAACAACATCCTTGTTGTTGTTAGGTGCCGTCAAGTCAGTTCCGACTCATAGCAACCCTATGCACAACAGAGCAAAACACTGCCAGTCCTGCGCCATCATTACAATGGTTGTTATGCTTGAGACCATTGTTGCAGCCACTGTGTTAATCCACCTCGTTGAGGGTCTTCCTCTTTTCCGCTGACCCTGTGCTCTGCCAAGCATGACGTCCTTCCCCAGGGACTGATCCCTCCTGACAACATGTCCAAAGTATGTAAGACGCAGTCTCACCATCTTTGCTTCTAAGGAGCATTCTGGTTGTACTTCTTCCAAGACAGATTTGTTCGTTCTTTTGGCAGTCTGTGGTATAGTCAATATTCTTCGGCAATGCCACAATTCAAAGGCATCAATTCTTCTTTGGTCTTCTTTATTCATTGTCCAGCTTTCACATGTACAGGATGCAGTTGAAAATACCATGGCTTGGGTCAGGCGCACCTTAGTCTTCAGGGTGACATCTTTGCTCTTCAACACTTTAAAGAGGTCCTTTGCAGCAGATTTACCCAATGCAATGTGTCGTTTGATTTCTTGGCTGCTGCTTCTTAGCTGTTGATTGTGGATCCAAGTAAAATGAAATCCTTGACAACTTCAATCTTTTCTCCCTTTATCGTGATGTTGCTCATTGGTCCAGTTGTGAGGATTTTTACTTTCTTTATGTTGAAGTGCAATCCCTACTGAAGGCTGTGGTCTCTGATCTTCATTAGTAAGTGCTTTGAGTCCTCTCCACTTTCAGCAAGCAAGGTTGTGTCATCTGCATAACACAGGTTGTTAATGAGTCTTCCTCCAATTCTGATGCCCAGTTCTTCTTCATATAGTCCACCTTCTCAGATTATTTGCTTAGCATACAGATTAAATATGTATGGTGAAAGAATACAACCCTGACACACACCTTTCCTGACTTTAAACCAATCAGTATCCCCTTGTTCTGTCTGAACAACTGCCACTTGATCTACGTAAAGGTTCCTCATGAGCACAATTAAGTGTTCTGGAATTCCCATTCTTTGCAATGTTATCCATAATTTGTATGATCCACACAGTTGAATGCCTTTGCATAGTCAATAAAACACACGTAAACATCCTTCTGGTATTCTCTGCTTTCAGCCAGGATCCATCTGACATCAGCAATGATATCCCTGGTTCCACATCCTCTTCTGAAACCGGCCTGAATTTCTGGCAGTTCCCTGTTGATATACTGCTACAGCCGTTTTTGAATGATCTTCAGCAAAATTTTGCCTGCGTGTGATATTAATGATATTGTTCTACAATTTCCACATTCATTTGGATTACCTTTCTTGGGAATAGGCATAAATATGGATCTCTTCCAGTCAGTTGGCCAGGAAGCTGTCTTCCATATTTCTTGGCATAGATGAGTGAGCACCTCCAGTGCTGCATCCGTTTGTTGAAACATCTCAATTGATATTCCGTCAATTCCTGGAGACTTGTTTTTCACCAATGCCTTCAGAGCAGCTTGGACTTCTTTCTTCAGTACCGTCGGTTCCTGATCATTTGCTACCTCTTGAAATGGTTGAACATCAACTAATTCTTTTTGGTATAATGACTCTGTATTCATTCCATCTTCTTTTGATGCTTCCTGCGTCATTTAATATTTCCCCCCATAGAATCCTTCACTATTCCAATTCGAGGCTTGAATTTTTTCTTCAGTCCTTTCAGCTTGAGGAACACGGAGTGTGTTCTTCCCTTTTGGTTTTCCATTTCCAGCTCTTTGCACATGTCATTATAATACTTTGTCTTCTCGAGATGCCCTTTGAAATCCTTTGTTCAGTTCTTTTACTTCATCAATTCTTCCTTTTGTTTTAGCTGCTTGATGTTAGAGAAAAAGTTTCAGAGTGTCCTCCGACATCCATCTTGGTCTTCTCTTTCTTTCCTGTCTTTTCAGTGACCTCTTTCTTCATGGATGATGTTCTTGATGTCATTCCACAAATCGTCTGGTCTTCAGTCACTAGTGTTCAATGCATCAAATCTATTCTTCAGATGGTCTCTAAATTCAGATGGGATATACTCAAGGTCATATTTTGGCTCTCTTGGACTTGCTCTGATTTTCTCCAGTTTCAGCTTGAATTTGCATACGAGCAACTGATGGTCCGTTCCATAGTCGGCCCCTGGCCTTGTTCTGACTGATGATATTGAGCTTTTCCATTGTCTCTTTCCACAGATGTAGTCAGTTTGATTTCTGTGTGTCCCATCTGGTGAGGTCCATGTGTAGAGTCGCCATTTATGTTGGTGAAAGAAGATATTTGCAATGAAGAAGTCGTTGGTCTTGCAAAATTCTATCATTCGATCTCCGGCATTGTTTCTATCACCAAGGCCATATTTTCCAACTACTGATCCTTCTTCTTTGTTTCCAACTTTTGCATTAAAATCACCAGTAATTATCAATGCATCTTGATTTCATGTTCGATCAATTTCAGACTGAAGCAGCTGATAAAAATCTTCTATTTCTTCATTTTTGGCCCTAGTGGTTGGTGCATATATTTGAATAATAGTCATATTAACTGGTCTTCCTTGTAGGCGTATGGATAGTATCCTATCACTGGCAGCATTGTACTTCAGGATATATCTTGAAATGTTCTTTTTGATGATGAATGCAACACCATTCCTCTTCAAGTTGTTGTTCCCAGCATAATAGACTATATGATCGTCTGATTCAAAATGGCCAATAGCAGTCCATTTCAGCTCACTAATGCCTAGGATATCGATGTTCATGCATTCTGTTTTGTTTTTGACGATTTTCAGTTTTCCTAGATTTATGCTTTGTACACCCCAGGTTCCGATTATTAATGGATATTTGCAGCTGTTTCTTCTCATTTTGAGTCATGCCACATCAGCAAATGAAGGTCCCGAAAGCTTTACTCCATCCACGTCATTAACAACAACATAGTAAATAAAATTGTTAAAAAGCACAGGTAGAAAAATAACTACTTTAAACTCAGTTTCAATGACATATAAATAGCTAAGCTTAGCTATGACTGAATTTTAGCAGAGAGCTATACTAATTTTAAAACAGAGATATAATTACAGATATAGCAAAACAGACTTAGCGGTTTATAAGTCTTATATACCAAAATTCTTCTTTTTCTTTTCTTTTAAAGACCTTTTTTGTCCTTTCATCTTTTAAGGAAAATAATCCTGAGGGACCCACAGGTGGCAAAGAATGGCCAGGTTGCTACGACCTATAACCAAAACCCAGTGCCGCCAACTCAATTCTGACTCACAGCGATCCTAAAGGACAGAGTAGAACTGCCCTGTAGAGTTTCCAAGAGCACCTGGAGGACTTGAACTGGTGACCCTTTGGTTAGCAGCTGTAGCACTTAACCACTACACCACCAGGGTTTCCGCTATGACCTATGTGTAGTCACGCATAATTATGAAGTAAGCTTTGCCCATCCATCTGCTACGTCCTTTGTCAAGATGAATGTGTGAGGGAGATTTTCACTGGTACATGCCAAGGAGGTTATTCTAAAGGACTCGCTTGTTGCTTTAGGGAATCAAGAAGTATTTGTGTTTCATTTTCAAAGCTGCATATTTTAAAGACTCTTAGTTCTCTCTTCTAAACTCCCGGATATCACAAGGTTCTTTTGGCTCCAGTTTCTTCAAATATAATCTCATGGAGTCAGAAGAGATCTGGAGTTCAAAATATTCTTCTGTCTTTGAGCAGGGCAATATCAGATCAATGATTATGTAGGTCACCTTTACAGATAACTAGAAATATGAATCCTTTCCTCCCTCCACTGACATAGCTTTCACAGCAGAGACTAGGGAAGAGGTAGCTTTTGACTAAGGATTTAATTAGGTGGACCCTTACAAAGGGAGATCTAAAGCTAAATTTGGGGTTATTGTTGTTGTTAGGTGCCCTCAAATCAGTTCCGACTCATAGTGACCCTATGTACAACAAAACAAAAACACTGCCTGGTCCTGCTCCATCCTCACAATTGCTTTCTCTGACCCTCTCCTTTACCATGGGCTGATCCCTCCTGATAACATGTCCAAAGTATGTAAGATGTAGTCTCACCATCCTTGCTTCTAAGGAGCATTCTGGCTATACTTCTTCCAAGACAGATTTGCTCACTCTTTTGGCAGTCCATGGTATATTCAATTTTCTTCACCAACACCAGAATTCAAAGGCGTCAATTCTTCTTTGGTCTTCCTTACTCATTGCCCAGCTTTTGCATACCTCTGGGGCGACTGAAAACATCATGGGTTGGGTCAGGCACGCCTCAGTCTTCAAGGTGATATCTTTTCTTTTTAATAAACTTTAAAGAAGTCTTTTGCAGCAGATTTGCCCAGTACAATAGCCTCTTTTGATTTCTTGACTGCTGCTTCCATGGCATTGATTGTGGATCGAAGTGAAATGAAATCCTTGACAACTTCAATCTTTCCTCCATTTATCATGATGTTGCTTATTGGTCCAGTTATGAGGATTTTTGTTTTCTTTACGATGACGTGTAATCCATACTGAAGGCTGTGGTCTTTGATCTTCATCAATAAGTGCTTCAAGTCCTCTTCACTTTCAGTGAATCATTACTCACTGTCTGAATAATGCAGGTTATTAATGGGTCTTCCTCCAATCCTGATGCCCTGTTCTTCATACAGTCCGGCTTCTCAGATTATTTGCTCAGCATACAGGATGAATAAGTATGGCAAAAGGATACAACACTGACACACACCTTTCCTGACTTTAAACCATGCAGTATCCCCTTGTTACATTCGAATGACTGCCTCTTGGTCTATGTACAGGCTCCTGTGAAATTCCCATTCTTCGCAATGTTATAAATAATTTGTTATGATCCACATAGTCGAATGCCTTTGCATAGTCAATAAAACACAGGTAAACATCTTTCTGGTTTTCTCTGCTTTCAGCCAGGATCCATCTGACATCAGAAATGATATCCCTGGTTCCATGTCCTCTTAGGAAATAAATTTGAGGTAGGGACAGAAAAGAACTGAATTGCTTTGCAGAAGAAAATGGAAGGAATTTCAGTTTTTGCTGCCATGAGACAGAAGAGAATTGAGGCAAATAATGTGGCTTGAAGACTGTACCTAAGTTCCTAAGTTGAAATTGCCACGGAATTTTTTTTTAAAAGAATTGTGGGGAGAAGGTATTAGGCTCCTGGAAAAAAAAAAAATCAAAATATATCAAAAAATATATCTATCTTATCTAGATCTTAAAGAACAAAGTAACTTGCATGATTACAGGCAGATCTCCTGAAAATGAAAATGTAAAGTTTTCAAGGACAACACATTCTAATACTAAAAATATCACAATTCCTTTTGTCCCTCTAAGAAACAATTTATTCAGAATGTTCCATTGTTGGCCATGATAGGGCAGGAGTTTCACTCTAAAGGTAGAGGAGTCTTGTAGTTTGCTTGTGGGGGCTTGCGTAGCGTGGAGGTTATGTGTTAACAAAATCAGGGTATAGAAAGAGTTGGTGGCTACCTAAGAGCATGGACTTGAGGTGACAATGGCCAGGAGGCCATCAGGCACATTGACTTCCATGGTGCCAATGAGGAAGATGAAGGTGTCCACGACAGGATTCTTCACGGACACTGTGATAAAGAAGAAAATAATGCCAATAGAGATGGCCGCTCCTGCCACAACATGAACAAAATGCTCAATCTCAATGGCAATGAATGTCTTTTCATTTCCAACTCCTGAAGCCAGTGAGGCAATTCATCCAATGCTGTGCAGTAACCCGTGTTGATGACCATGTCAGGGAAAGCAGACATTCTATTCCAGGGGTCCTTGGCTAGGAGAGCAACACAATCTGCTTTGTAGTCCTCTCTTTGGTGGTTTACATGATCAATTAGTACATTACATTAAAAGACAAAAATCAGTTCTCTAGGCTTTTCAATTTCAGGTTTTCTCTGAGAAAATCTTTGTAGCAAGAGAGTAAAAAAGCAAAAACATAAGGCCTAAGGAGGAAGAAGTGTGTCTGGCGCTTAGAGCCAGCTGGACTTACCCTCCAGACAGGACGTAGAATAGAAGCCAGTGTTCTTTGCTTCCAGGGGACTGTCATCAGTGAAGTCACAGGATCAAGACCGGGTTTCAGATTCCCCAGCGAGAGAAGAGTTATCCACCTAGAAGAAATTCTGAAAAACGTTCAAAGTTAGGCTTCCTGCTTCAGTTATACTAAATCAGTAAAGCCAATAGAATGCTAACCAGTTACAAAGTAAAGTACTATAATGACATGTGCCAAGAGCTGGAAATAGAAAACCAAAAGGGAAGAACATACTTGGTGTTTCTCAAGCTGAAAGAATGGATGAAAAAATTCAAGCCTCGAGTTGCAATAGTGAAGGATTCTATGGGGGAAAATATTAAATGACACAGGAAGCATCAAAAGAAGATGGAAGGAATACACAAAGTCATTATGCCAAAAAGAATTAGCTGATGTTCAACCATTTCAAGAGGTGGCATATGATCAGGAACCGATGGTACTGAAGGAAGAAGTCCAAGCTGCTGTGAAGGCATTGGCGAAAAACGAGGCAAAGGCATTGGACTGTGTGGATCATAACAAATTATGGATAACATTGCAAAGAATGGGAATTCTAGAACACTTAATTGTGCTCATGAGGAACCTTTACATAGATCAAGTGGCAGTTGTTCAGACAGAACAAGGGAATATTGACTGGTTCAAAGTCAGGAAAGGTGTGCGCCAGGGTTGTATTCTTTCACCATACCTATTCGATCTGTATGCTATACAAATAATCCGAGAAGCTGGACTATATGAAGAAGAACTGAGCATCAGGTTTGGAGGAAGACTCATTAACAACCTGTGTTATGCAGATGACACAACCTTGCTTGCTCAAAGTGAAAAGGACTTGAAGCACTTATTAATGAAGATCAAAGACCACAGCCTTCAGTATGGATTGCACCTCAAAATAAAGAAAACAAAAATCCTCACAACTGGACTAATGAGCAACATCATGATAAACAGGGAAAAGATTGAAGTTGTCAAGGATTTCATTTTACTTGGATCCACAATCAACAACCATGGAAGCAGAAGTCAAGAAATCAAAAGACACATTGCATTGGGTAAATCTGCTGTAAAGGACCTCTTTAAAGTGTTGAAGAGCAAAGATGTCACCTTGAAGACTAAGGTGTGCCTGACCCAAGCTATGGAATTTTCAATCCCATCCTATGCATGTGAAAGCTGGACAATGAATAAGGATGACCAAAGAAGAACTGATGCCTTTGAATTGTGGTGTTGGCGAAAAATACTGAATATACCATAGACTGCCAGAAGAATGAACAAATCTGTCTTGGAAGAAGTACAACCAAAATGCTCCCTAGAAGCAAGGATGGAGAAACTGCGTCTTACATACTTTGGACATGTTGTCAGGAGAGATCAGTCCCTGGAGAAGGACCATCATGCTTGGCAAAGTACAGGGTCAGCAGAAAAGAGGAAGACCCTCAACGAGGTGGATTGACACAGTGGTTGCAACAATGGGCTCAAGCATAACAACGGTTGTAAGGATGGCACAGGTCCGGGTAGTGTTTTGTTCTGTTGTGCATAGGGTCACTATGAGTCAGAACTGACTTGATGGCACCTAACAACAACAATAAGAATAGCATAAAATAAAATGAAAGACTTTCACCTGGGGTCTGAAGACCCCCAGAACTAGTTTTTCTTGAGGAGGAGCTCATAGAGATACTCTTGGAACCAGAAAATATTGCTGTAGGTAGATATAGCAAAGCCAGAGACACAGGCCTGATGGAAAGGGAGTGACAATTAAGGATGAATGACACTGGCTGTCATGTGCAGGAAGAGCACTGAAGGTATTCTTTCTGAAGGGTTCAATGATCTTGCTAAAGTAGGGAAAACTCTAATGAGGTGGATCTCCTGCTTTTTAGCAAGGAAGGAGGTGTGCTTTGCATCCACTATCTTTCCTTCTGGCTGGCAGTTCTTTGGCCTAAGGACAACCCAGTTCTACTGTTGTGTGTCAACAGTGGTGCATGGACTCCCTAGACGATACACAGCAGAAGTCCTGTGTGAAGAGGGAAGCGCTGGTGTCCCACACTGACAGCATCTGGGCAACTTATACTGAGCTCAGGAATGGGAGCAAAATGGTCCCAGAGAAAGAATCTTAGGTTGATCTCCTTGGCTGCCAGTGAATATGCCCTGAACTTCTACAGCTTACTCCCTCAGTCACCCATATAATGATGTTGTCTGAATGGTTTACAAATCCTTCAGAGCAGTAGAAGATGTGGTGCAGTGACTAATGCTTCTGTTCCACTTTATTCTTGACAAAGCATTTTCCTGTCTCTTACTTCATTTGCATTTGATCATCTCAAAACGCTGTGAGGAAATGGGACTCAAAGAATGCAGGTAAATTGCTCAGGGTTTCTCAGACAGCAAGTGATGGGGCCAGGGCTTGAGCAAAGATGCTCTGCCACCAAAACCCCGCTTTTTTCATTAGCTGATGCTTCTTCATATGAAAGTACTGCAGAGAGTAAAAGAAAGATGGCTGCTACTCACGTGAGGAATCATTTTACTGAAGCTGGCCATGATGTTGGTGCTTTTTGCCTCTCGGTAATAAGCAAATGTGCCTGTTAAAATAACAACCAGGACAAGCACGGCACCCAAATACAACTGAGTGATGAAAAAAAAAGAGTGATGAGGAGAGGGGTTAATCAGTAAAACGAATGATAGTAATGAGCCAGACCCTAGGGCTAGATCTCTCCATGGAAAGGTGAGAAACATGGCATTTGTTACGATATAATTTACATGCCATAAAATGTAGCTGTTTTAAATGTGCAATTCAATTTATTTATTTCAGGATTATCTTTTTTTTAGTTTTTAAGCGAATTTACAGAGTTGCAGAACCATCACTACAAACAGGCCTTTGAACATTTCCATCACCCCAAAAAGCTCACTCACTCGTGCTTGTTTGCATTCAACCCCCCTGTCCTATCACCCGCCCCAAATAACCACTGATCTGCTCACTGTCCCTACAGATTTCCCTTTTCTGGATATTTCACTCTTTTGTGTCTGGCGTCTTTCTCTTAGCATAATGTGGGCCAATTCAGCTTTGAAGTTTTGCTACCCAGTTCTCAACACGCATAGAAGCTCTCCCTGATTAAAGGAGAGAATTAGGTTTGAGGAGAAAGATCTCAAAAAACACTTCATATGGGCATAGAATTTTTTTCCTCAGGGACTCATGGTGCTTTGCTTTCTCATTTTATTTTTTTAAGTCATGTCCACACTGCCTCTGAGACATTAGGAAGTCAGATATAATTCTGTTTTACACATGGGACAGTGATTCATTTTCTACAGCCCATGCAGTGCTCGGTGGCAGTCACCTGACTCCGGTCCAGCGCTCTGCCCACTACGGCCTAAATTCATGGTTTTGTTCTCCCCTATTTCCAAGTCAGCAGAGCCTTGTGGGGGATCAACCAGGGCCTTATGTTGTCTAGGGATGAGGATGGATAGTTGGAATAGTGAATCCCATATGCAATCCAGCACAGGATGGCTCCGACCCACAGGAGGATGGAGAAGCCCCCCACCATCTGCTTGAGGAACTTTATAATCTCCGGGGTCCCCTTGGGAGGGTTGAGGGCATTGGACCCATACCGAGTCAGGAGCTCTGCAGCTCTTGCACTGGAGAGACCCTGCAAAGGACAGGCAAAAACAAAACAGGAATTAGTTCTTCTCCCTCAGGGGGTTGGATCAGATTTCTGCAGGTTTGGTTAGGTGCTAATGCGCCAGCCTAAAGACGGTCCTGAGGCAAGTGGACAATTGCCTCAATTCCCCCTCTCCCCCACCTTTAAAGAATGTTTAATGCTTAATATGACCCAGGCATGATTTAAAGTGCTCTGCACATATTTATTCATTTACTCCTCAAAATAACTCTATGAGGAAGGCTCTGGTGTTATCCTTATGCTACAGATGTGGAAATTGAGGCACATAGAGATTAAGTAACCTGCCCAAGGTCACCCAGGTAGTAAATGGTGGTGCCAAGATTCAACTCCAGTAATCTGGCTCCAGAGTCCAAGCTCTTAGCCACTATGCTCTGCTAAGGAATTTTAATTTCTTAGAGATTTATCTAGAGATAGATGCATTTCTGCTAACGGAGTTTCGAAATGCAGAAGCTAGTCACCAGGCTTAAGGGTAAAGCAGTAAATCCAGAAAAGACATATCACCTATTCTGGGACTTATATATAGCACTACTGTTGCCATCGAGGCATTCTGACTCATAGCGACCCTATAGGACAGGGTAGAACTGCCCCATAGGATTTCCAAAGCTGTAGTCTTCAGAGAAGCAGACTGCCATACCTTTCTTCCATGAGTAGTTAGTGGGTTGGAACCGCCAACCTTTCAGTTAGTAAATGAGCACTTCACCACTGTGCCACCAAGGATCCTTTTCTATAGAGCACAACCCAGGTGCTTTTCTACTTTTCCACATATCCACCCTGAGTTCTTGTTCATCTCAACAGTTACAAATCCTACCCAACCTTCGAGGCCCAAACACAAAGGCACTTCTTGCCAGAGCCTTCCCTGGTGCTGCATGCTGCCCATGGGTGCACAAAGGTTCGCTCATCCTCTTCTGAAACCTTGCATTATCCATCATGGGATTTTTTCCCCATAAACTATCTTCTATTTGGAAAGTCTTGTACATACATTTTTTAATATTAGGAGCTACTTAAAGGCAAGGACTATGTCTTGTTCTTTTTTGGGTCCTCTGTGGAGCCCTGGAAACCCTGGTGGCATAGTGGTTAAGAGCTACGGCTGCTAACCAAAAAGGTCGGCAGTTCGAATCCATCAGGTACTCTTTGGAAATTCTATGGGCCAGTTCTACTCTGTCTTACAGGGTCGCTATGAGTTGGAATCAACTCAAGGACAGTGGGTTTGGTTTTGTTTTGGTTTTTATGGAGCCCTGGTGGTGTAGTGTTTAAGTGCTATGGCTGCTAACCAAAAGGTCAGCAGTTCGAATCTACCAGGCACCTCTTAGAAACTCTATGGGGCAGTTCTACTCTGTCCTATAGGGTCGCTATGAGTTGGAATCAACTAGATGGCAATAGTTTTTTTGTTTTTAACGAAGCCCTGGTGGAACTGCGATTAAGATTTCCGCTGCTAACTAACATCTCTGCAAACTGCCCCCTTGCTTCCCATCTTACTGCTGCTGTCCTGTTTCAGGTCTTATTCTCACTGTCCTAAATTATTGTCCCATTCTTCTAAAATCTCCCCCTTCCATCTCCTGCTTAAAAAAAAAAAATTCTACCAGAACTGCCTTTTGAAAACCAATCTCATCAAATCACTTCCGCATTAGAAATTGTGCCCCTTATACACTTAAGAGTCTCTATTCCTTAGTTTAATATGAAGGTGCTTGACAGTTTCACCCAGTTTACCTTTTCCCTGGCCTCATTTCTATGTCACTTCTTCCCTTTCCACACACGAGGTCCCAGTGACCCCAGACTGCTCTCAGGGTCCAAATGTGTTCTGTTCTTTTTGGCTCCCTAGGTACTCTGCCACTTTAAATTCTAATCATCCTCTTAAATCCCAGTGTAAACACGGTATCACTCAGGGAGCCTGCTCCAGTCCCTCTAGTCAGACTTCATCATTCTCTTAGGATATTGTCTAAACCTTTCATTAGTCACTGAAGTGGAATACAGTGGATGTTACAATATTCTTGTACACATCTGCCTCCCCTTTAGAACTGCTTACTCCTTAAGGTCAGAGATCATCTTGTTCCTCTTTGTATCTCTCCATCTTCAGTCCAGTGGTCTGCACATAGTAGGTATTTCTGTTGCACATTTAGTATCCAAACCTCACGGTATCAAGATACCAAGACTGGAATTTTCATTTGAACTGGAATTCACAGCAGAAAGCAGTACTTTCTGAAATGCCTATGAGCACACCAGTGTGCTCCTGGAGAGAGCCTCCCTTCTTGGAGGAGAAGGTGGGAACAAGCAGGGTCCTAGGCTGTTGCTCTTGATCCTCACTTTTTAGCACGGATTTCCCCCATTCTCTGATAAGAGCAGCATGTACCACAACACAGGGATTAAGAGCAACCTCTGACTGTGACAGCCAGGAAAGTATCAGTATCTTTCTGGGGTGTACCATAGCTTTTCTGCAGCCACAGTGAAAGGATGTGTAGGACCAAGTGGATAGCTCAGTGAAAGGGACTTGGCTTAGACACATCAGCTTCTTGAGGTTGGCCAGCTCTTCTGCCACATTCTAGGCATGTGGACCACTGGTGTTCTCAAAGTTGCTGCTATAGGTCATTCACCCTAAAGTGATGTCTACTTTTCTACACACGCTGAGTACACAACCTTTCTACTTGTATGGTCAGGGGACTTCTCTTCCTGATCCCTGGTTCCCAACGACTTACTGTAAAGATGTTTGTTCTGTTTCTTTTCTGATTCCTCAATGCTGAGTTTGTGGTCATCCTGAAATTCATGAAAAGGAGAATAGAGTGAATTAGATACTTTCAAAAATCCCAAACCCTGAGCACCCACAAGTTGCGGGGCAACTGCGGGAGACCGGGTAGTGGGTGGAAAGAGGGAGGCCCAGGGGAGGGCTCCACTGTGACATGGAGGTCAGTGGAAGGAGAAGAGGGAGAAAGGGGCCCCACGGCCAGGCAGGGGCAGACAGAGGAAGAATGGGGTCCCCGCCCAGGGTGGGCGACAGGAGGTGGGGGGCAACCCGGAACCACTACCACCACCCCAATCTCTGCGGGCTCTCTGGAGGTGCGGAAGGCATGGGAAAGAGTGACCAGCCGCGCCACACACATCCCGCGACTCGCTGTGGGCGTCAATCGGTGAGCAAGGGGGAAGGGGAGGTGGAGGAAGACACCGGCACCGAAGACAGGGCCCAGGCCCCTACCCCTCCTCCACCTCTTGGGAGCGGACGATGAGGTGGTGCAGCCTGAGGGGTTGACTGGCAGGGAGGGGGCTCACCCCCTTCCACCGTGGACTGCCCTCTCCGTGACCATGGCTGTGGACCACCCAACAAACGGACTCGCCTGAAGCCAAGGTAGGGCCCTCCCCGCCGCCACCGGACCGCATCCACACTGTCTCTCACTGTCTGGGGCTCAGCGGGCCTGGCATGCAGCAGGCTGGGGGTCGCGGTTGGGACATACACCTGTGAGCGCGCGCCTGAATCTACTTGTAGGCTACAAGATTAAGTGAATGCGCAGCACCTGGTATGCGGTATGCACCGGTAACCAAGGTAAGCGGGTGCTTACCTTGTTTATTGGGGAATCCGTCCCTGGTCCCCTTTCCTGGGCAGGAGAATGCCCACTGAGCTCATGAACCGGGACAGAGTGACACTACTGGCGCAACTTTTCTCAGAGTGCATTCCACCCATTTAACTCCCAGACCCCGGCCTCAGAGCCATTTTCGGAACAGGCGCCTCCCAGGTGCTATTCGAGCTGGCCCAGAACCTGCACATTTGGACTGAATTCTTTACCCCAGTCCGCCCTGGAAGTCGAACCATGGGTGTTTTGCGGCTAGGAAGGGTCACTCTCCAGTGTGGGGGAGATAACCCATGGTGAGGCCAGAGAATGCTCAAAAACCAGATAGCCCACAGTTTTTAAACCCACGTGGCCCCGCCCCTGCCAGGCCAGCTGCAGCCCTGGCGTGGATGGCAGGAGTGCCCACGGTACGCGGCCCTGGAAGGAAGAGACCCAGAGAGCTGGGGGCAAGGAGCTGGGAGCGCCCGTCCCCGGGCAGGGGCTCTGAGCCTGGGCGCACAACCGGCAGGCACCGGGACACAGGGCCCCGGCAGCTGAGCACAATCCTAACAGACAAGGTCCTGGCCCCAGCCAAGGGCTTCTTGGCAGCTTAACACCCAGGCTCTCCCGAAAGTCGACACTTGCTTTTCGTTTTAAAACTCTATTTGCTTACCAAATAAATGAATTTATAAACATGTATAATCACAGAAATCAAATTGACTCCATCTGTGGAAAGAGAGGATGGAAAGCTCAATATCATCAGTCAGAACAAGGCCAGGGGCCGACTGTGGAACAGACCATCAATTGCTCCTATGCAAGTTCAAGTGGAAACTGAAGCAAGTCCAGGAGAGCCAAAATATGACCTTGAGTACATCCCACCTGAATTTAGAGACCATCTGAAGAATAGATTTGACGCACTGAACACTAGTGACCAAAGACCAGACGAATTGTGGAATGACATCAAGGACATCATCCATGAAGAAAGCAAGAGGTCATTGAAAAGACAGGAAAGAAAGAAAAGACCAAGATGGATGTCAGAGGAGACTCTGAAACTTTTAGAGCGCTGAGCAGCTAAAGCAAAATGAAGAATTGATGAAGTAAAAGAACTGAACAGAAGATTTCAAAGGGCAGCTCAAGAAGACAAAGTAAAGTATTATAATGACATGTGCAAAGAGCTGGAAATGGGAAACCAAAAGGGAAGAACACGCTCAGTGTTTCTCAAGCTGAAAGAACTGAAGAAAAAATTCAGGCCTCGAGTTGCAATAGCGAAGGATTTTATGGGGGAAATATTAAACAACACAGGAAACATCAAAAGAAGATGGAAGGAATACACAGAGTCATTATACCAAAAAGAATTGGTCGATATTCAACCATTTCAAGAGGTGGCATATGATCAGGAACTGATGGTACTGAAGGAAGAAGTCCAAGCTGCTCTGAAGGCATTGGCAAAAAACAAGGCTCCAGGAGTTGGTGGAATAAATTGAGATATTTCAACAAACAGATGCATTGCTGGAGATGCTCACTCGTCTATGCCAAGAAATATGGAAGACAGCTTTGTGGCCAAATGACTGGAAGAGATCCGTATTTATGCGTATTCCCAAGAAAGGTGATCTAGCTGAATGTGGAAATTATAGAACAATATCATTAATATCACATGCAAGCAAAAATTTTGCTGAAGATCTTTCAAAAATAGCTGCAGCAGTATATCGACAAGGAACTGCCAGAAATTCAGGCTGGATTCAGAAGAGGACGTGGAACCAGGGATATCACTGCTGATATCAGATGGATCCTGGCTGAAAGCAGAGAAACCAGAAGGATGTTTACGTGTGTTTTATCGACTATGCAAAGGCATTCGACTGTGTGGATCATAACAAATTATGGATAACATTGCAAAGAATGGGAATTCCAGAACACTTAATTGTACTCATGAGGAACCTTTACATAGATCAAGAGGCAGTTGTTCGGACAGAACAAGGGGATACTGATTGGTTTAAAGTCAGGAAAGTTGTGTATCAGGGTTGTATTCTTTCACCATACCTATTCAATCTGTGTGCTGAGCAGGTAATATGAGAAGCTGGAGTATATGAAGAAAAACTGGACATAACTATGTTATGCAGATGACATAACCTTGCTTGCTGAAAGTGAAGAGGGCTTGAAGTACTTACTAATGAAGATCAAAGGCCACAGCCTTCCATATGGATTGCACCTCAACATAAAGAAAACAAAAACCCTCACAAATGGACCAATGAGCAACATTATGATAAAGGGAGAAAAGATTGAAGTTGTCAAGGATTTTGTTTTACTTGGATTCACAATCAACAGCCATGGAAGCAGCAGTCAAGAAATCAAAAGACGCATTGCATTGGGCAAATCTGCTGCAAAGGACCTCTTTAAAGTGTTAAAGAGCAAAGATGTCACCCTGAAGACTAAGGTGTGCCTGACCCAAGCCATGGTATTTTCAACCGCATCATATGCATGTGAAAGCTGGGCAATGAATAAAGAAGACTGAAGAGGAATTGACGCCTTTGAATTGTGGCATTGCCGAAGAATATTGAATATACCATGGACTGCCAGAAGAACGAACAAATCTGTCTTGGAAGAAGTACAACCAGAATGCTCCTTAGAAGCAAGGATGGCGAGACTGCGTCTTACATACTTTGGACATGTCGTCAGGAGGGATCAGTCCCTGGAGAAGGACATCATGCTTGGCAGAGTACAGGGTCAGAGGAAAAGAGGAAGACCCTCAGCGAGGTAGATTGACACAGTGGCTACCACAATGAACTCAAGCATAGCCACTACTGTAAGGATGGCTCAGGACCGGGCAGTGTTTCATTCTGTTGTGCATAGGGTCACTATGAGTAGGAACTGACTCGAGGGCAATAACAATAACAACAACAACAACATAATCAGAGGGTAGAAATGCTATTCCCAGCAGCAACTGCTTTCTAAGAAAGTATCCTGCCAGACCTATTAGACCCATAGAGGCTAGAAGAACCCCCGGACTATTGCCCTAAAGTAACCTTTGAACTTGGAATTGAAGTTATTTTCTGCAGGACACTTTTCAGCCAAATAATAAACCAGAAAAAAAACAAACCTTGTTGCCGTGGAGTCAATTTCAACTCATAGTGACCCTATTAAAAACAAAAAACTCGTTGCCATCGAGTCGATTTGGACTCATAGCAACCCTATAGAATAGAGTAGAGCTGCCTCCATAGGGTTTCCAAGGAGCGGCTGATGATTAGAACTGCCCACCTTTTGGTTAGCAGCTGAGCCCTTAACCACTGTGCTACTAGCGCTCCAGCCAAATAATAGATTGGCTTATAAAATAAACGATGTCACCTGTGAGTAATGTGCTTCCTTAAACAATTAATTGTATGAGACCACAGGCTTACTGGTGCTTACTGCATACCAAGTGCCGCCCATTCACTTAATCTTGCAGCCTACTTTTTTTTTTTTTTTACCCCAGAGGTGCGCAGGAGTTCCACGACATGTGGCACTGACCAGGCCGCTGGGTTCCATCTCCTAGCGCCACCGAACCCTGCCGGCACAGCGCGGCGCCATGACCTGTGGGTGGAGTCTGGCCCGGAATCGCAGTGGATATGAGATCCCCCGAGGGTCTTTAAACCTCCAAGCCGGGTCTATCCAGGTACCTGGACAGGGTGGTGGGCTAGGGTCCGCCGTCACCACGACTCGGGCTCCAGCTGAGGCCGCCCACGGGACTTGAGGCTGCGGCGCTGCCCTCTCATGATGGGGAAAGCCTCTGCTGGCGCAGCCAAAACTCGCCCTCTGTAGCCAGGCCACCCCCAGCTCCTCCCACCGCCTCCCCTTCCCCACCCCGACACCGGTCTGGTGACGTTATGCACAGGCCCCAGTCCCTCTGAGCACCCGCACAGCTCAGGCTTTGCGCCACGTAGCGCACTGGGCGACGGCGGGATGACGCGTGGTCACGGGTGGGCATGGGGAGCGCAGGCGTGGTGGGGGGAACGAAGAGGGAAGGTGGGGGAGAGAGAGAGAAGGGGACAGCGCTGGGCAGCGGGGCAGGAGCAGAGGTAGGACAAGCGGGGTCCCCGCCCAGGGCGGGAGGCGGCGGGAACCCCCCGACCACCACCACCTCCAACCCCCGCAGGCTCATTGGAGGTGGGAAAGGTGTGGGGAACAGCTCCCGCCATGTCACGCGCATCCCGAGACTCGCCCGCGCACCAGACTGGAGGGGTGGGACTGCGAAGAGGCTGACGCTGGCGCCGAAGACGAGGCGTGGCCCCTGACTCTCACCCCACCGCACAGAGGGGACGACAGGGTGGCGGTGCAGCCAGAGCCGGTGACTGGCACCAACGAGGAGGTTTGGCCACCTCCCCCCCCCCCAATTCTGCCATGAACTGTCCCCTCCTTGACAACGGCCACCGACCAACAGACCCCTGGGAAGCCGAGGTAAGTCCCACGCGGGGGCCTCCAAATCGTGCTTGCTCTCCAACCCCCTGCACTCTCACTCTTGAGGCATAGTGAACCGGCACCGCACCAGCGGAGGTTTGCTGCCAGGAGACACACGCGTGAGAGCGCGTCAGACTTTACTTATAGGCTACAAGGTTAAGTGAATGCGCTGTACGTGGTCTGTAGCAAGCACGGTAAACACACGCCTACCTTGTTTATTGAGAAATCCATCCCTTGTATCCTTTCTGGGGTAGGAGAATGCCCACTGAGCTCATGAACCTCATCAACAGGGACAGGACAAGCCTACTGGAGCAACTCTTCTCAGACCTTATTCCATCCATTTAGCTGCCAAACTCGGTCTCCAGTGTCATCTTTGGAACTGGCATCTCCCAGGTACTATTTGAGCTAGCCTAGAACCCTATGGCCCCTTCCCACATATTTGGATTGAATTCCTTACTCCAACCGGCCCTGAGGTCCAAACCACGTGCATTTTGCGGCTGAGCGGGGTCACTCTGTGGGTGAGATAACTGGTGGTGAGGCCCAAGGATGCTCCAAAACCAAACAGCCAGCAGTTTCTATCCCTTCTCCTGCCCCCTGGGACAGGCATTTCTTCCTCACCTATCCCAAGCTTCCACTCCCTCCCTGGTGCCCCTCCAGCACTTCTAGTGGGGTGCATGTACCCTGCCCACGATGCCTAGGCTAGGGTGCCTGGCCAGGTGAGGTCAGAGAAAGTCCATGGTTACTCAGGCACAGAGCTCAGTGAAGTGCTCAGACTGCAGGGGCAGCGGGTGAGGTCACCTGCAGTGGGGGCCCTGTGCAAACTAGGTGAGCCCAGCATTCGCGATCACTCAGGTGGGAACTGCCCAGCCAGAATACTTTTAAATCTGGGCAGCCCTGCTTCCCACACCAGCCACACCAGCTGCAGCTCCAGAGGGCGGCTGAGTACCGAGAAAGTCAGGACTGGAGGAGCTGGGCGCTCCCGCCTTGGGGCCAGCATTCTGAGCCCGGGCACACAACTGGCTGAGGCAGCAGCTCAGGTCCTGGGAGGTGGAGCACCTTGCCTCAGGCAAGGTTCAGGCCTCTGCCAACCAGGCAAGGGCTACTCCGCGGCCTCAAGCCTTGGCCCAGCCCAGGTTCTCCTGAAAGTAGACACTTGATTTTCTTTTATAAAACTCAATTTGCTTACCAAATAAATGAGTTTATAAACATTGTAATCAGAGGGGGGAAATGCTGTTCCCAGCAGCAACTGCTCCCTAAAAAAGTGCCCTGCCAGACCTACTAGACCAATAGAGACTAGAGGAAGAGACTGTTGCCCTAAGATAACCTTAGAACTTGGATTTGAAGCTATTTCTGCACAATACCTTCCAGCCAAGTAATAGATTGGTTTATAAAATATACAATAGCACTTGTGAGTAATGTGCTCCTTTAAACAACTGCATAAGACCCAGCGGTCAAGGCAGAGCCAAGATGGCAGAATAGACAGGTGCTTCCACGAGGCTTCTTACAACAAAGACCGGAAAAAACAAGTGAAAAGAGTATATTTACCACAAGCTAGGAGCTCTGAACATCAAAGGCAAGCTTAGAAAACAACTGAGGGGCAGGGGGAGGAAGAGATGGTTCAGAAGCAGAGAGGAGTTACTGGACCTGAATCGCGGGGAGCCCTCAGGCATCATTCCCGGGGAGCGGTGGCACAGGGCTAGTACTAGAGTTCGGCTGCAGTTTCTTCAGGGAGAAGCAGCCAGCCACACAACCTACTCACACCTCCGGAACCAGAGAAGAACAGGTGCTCTCGGCAAAAGCTAAGTACTTGCATATATTTTACCACGCCCCCAGCCTCAAGCTGGTTTCAGTGGCTGTCGATTTCCCTGGGCCTGAGATAGGCCCTGTTGAGTGCCTAGAGCCATCCTCCCAGCCTTGGAGAAGGAATAAATTTGCAATTGTGGGAAAAGATAAATTGCCAGCTCCACTAATCTGGAGAGCTCACGACAATAGAAGCTCCTGTCCAGGCAAAAACTGTCCAGGGACTTTGAGTATGTTTCCCCTCTGCATGGACCTGTGTGGGCCTATTTCTGGAGAATAGGCACTTGTTGATAGACTGCAACTATTTCAGCTATGTGGTCAAGAGGTGGGTGTTTGATATTTCACATTGCTTTGCCTATTAAACAGGGTCCTCATCTACCCACATCAGGGGCCTAAGGACTGGTGGCTCCACTCAGGTCACCCAGCCACCCGCAAAAGGGATCCAAGAATAACTGGTACCTCCAGCCCTTACACTCCAAAACATTGGGTGCCCATGGTCCATCTACAGAACCCACCCACCTGTATGCTCTAGGGAACAGGGACATGCTTTCCTCAGGGACACATGGGGGAAGATTCTCAGGCTCTGCATTTTTCAGAGTGTGACCCCCTGCTGCAACCAGATACCGGTACCTACACCAATCACCCCTGCCCCTCTAAGACTGTAGGACAGAGCCTGTACCACACACTTGATGATCAGCTACCTGGATACCTGAGCTGAATTCGTACAAGAAAAGCGAATGGACTGCTAGACTGATATAACTGATAACAGCTCTAGTGATCTGGGGACAGGAAGTCAGAGCTCCAAAGGCGAAAATAATCAAGCTAGCTCACTCAAGAACCCATTCGGGCATATCAAAACAAAACAAAGCAAGAAGCTACAACAAAGTAAGCAAACATAAAATAAACTGATACAATAACTTAGAGATGGCTCGGAGACAACAGTCAATATCAAGTCACATAAAGAAACAGAGCATCTTCACCTCAACAAGCTGTCAAAACAAAGAATCAAGAGATCTTCTAGATGAAAGTGCCTTCCTGGAATTACGAGAGGCAGAATACAAAAGATTTAATATACAGAACCCTTCAAGACATCAGGAAGGAAATGAAGCAATATGCAGAACAAGCTAAGGAACACACAGATAAAGCAGTTGAAGAAATTAAAAAGATTATTCAGGAACATAATGAAAAATTTAATAAGCTGGAGAAATCCATAGACAGCAATCAGAAATTCAGAAGATTAACAATAAAATTACAGAAGTAGACAATAGAAAGTCAGAGTAGCAGAATTGAGCAAGTCAAAGGCAGAATTTCTAAACTTGAAGATAAAGAAATTGGCACTAATATATTTGAAGAAAAATCAGGTAAAATAATTAAAAAAAATGAAGAAATCTTAAGAATCATGTGGGGCTCTAGCAAAAGAAATAACCTATGAGTGATTGGAGTACCAGAACAGGGAGGGATGAAAGAAAATACAGAGAGAATTGTTGAAGATTTGTTGGCAGAAAACTTCCCTGATATCGTAAAAGATGAGAAGATATCTATCCGAGGTGCTCATCAAACTCCACATGAGGTAGATTTTAAAAGACAGTCACCAAGACATATTATAGCCAAACTTGCCAAAACCAAACATAAAGAGAGAATTTTAAGAACATCCAAGGATAAATGAAAAATCACCTACAAAGGAGAGTCAATAACAATAAGCTCAGACTACTTGGCAGAAACCATGCAGGCAAGAAAGCAATGAGATGACTTACATAAAAAACAGAAGGAAAAAAATTGGCAGCCAAGAACCTTATACCCAGCAAAACTGTCTCTCAAATATGAAGGTGAAATTAAGACATTTCCAGATAAACAGAAGTTTAGGGAATTTGTAAAAACCAAAGCAAAACCATAAGAAATAATAAAGAGAGTTCTCCGGTTAAAAAATCGATAATATTGGGTATCAACCCAAGACTAGAACACTGGGCAGAACGATCAGAAGTCAACCCAGACACGGAAATCACAAAAAATAAATCAAGATAAAAAAACAGTCAAAACAGAGAAGCAGCGATGTTGTTATGTAAAAGAAGACAACATTAAAACAATAGAGAGGGCCTAAGAAATACAGTCATAGATCTTCTATATGGAGAGGAAAACAAGGCAATACAAAAAAGTAAAAGTTAGGTTTAAATTTAGAAAAATAGGGGTAAATAATAAGGTAACCATAAAGGAGACAAACTATCCTACACATCAAAATAAAATACAAGAAAAAAATAGAGACTCAGCAGAAACAAAATCAATAACAACGAATATGAGGAAAGGACAATATATAATCTACTCAGCATGCACAATTAAGTGGGGAAAAGAAACTGTCAACAACACACAAAAAAGGGATCAAAGTGATAACACTGAATTCATTCCTATCCATAATTACTCTGAATGTAAATGGACTAAATGCACCAATAAAGAGACAGAGAGTGGCAGAATGGATTAAAAAACACAATCCATCTATAGGCTACCTACAAGAGACACACCTTAAACTTAGAGACAAAAACAAACTAAAACTCAAAGGGTGGAAAAAATATATCAAGCAAAGAACAGTCAAAAAAGAGCAGGAGTGGAAATATTAATTTCCAACAAAATAGACTTTAAAGTTCAATCCATCAGAAAGGATAAGGAAGGGCACTATATAATGATTAAAGGGACAATATACCAAGAAGATATAGCCATATTAAATATTTATGCACCCAGTGCCTGGGCTGCAAGGTACATGAAACAAACTCTATTAGCATTGAAAAGTGAGATAGACAGCTCCACAATAATAGTAGGAGACTTCCACACACCACTTTCGGTGAAGGACAGGACATCCAGAAAGAAGCTCAATAAAGACATGGAAGATCTAAATGCCACAATAAACCAACTAAACCTTATAGACATATACAGAACACTCCACCCAAAAGCAGCCAAGTATACTTTCTTTTCTAGTGCACAAGCAACATTCTCTAGAATAGACCACATATTAGGTCATAAAGCAAGCCTTAGCAGAATCCAAAACATTGAAATATTACAAAGTGTCTTCTCTGACCAGAAGGCCATAAAACTGGAAATCAATAACAGGAAAAGCAGGGAAAAGAAATGAAACACTTGGAAATTGAACAATACCCTGCTAAGAAAAGACTGGATTATAGAAGACATTAAGGATAGAATAAAGAAATTCATAGGATCCAATGAGAATGAAAACACTTCCTGTCAGAACCTTTGGAACACAGCAAAAGCAGGCTCAGAGGTCAATTTACATCAATAAATGCACACATCCAAAAAGAAGAAAGGGCCAAAATCAAAGAACTATCCCTACAACTTGAACAAATAGAGAGCAACGAAAGAAACCCTCAGGCACCAGAAAATGAAATAAAATAAAAATTAGAGCTGAACTAAACGAAATAGAGAACAGAAAAACAACTGAAAGAATTAACAAGACCAAAAGCTGGTTCTTTGAAAATATTTACAAAATTGATCAACCATTGGCCAAACTGACAAAAGAAAAACAGGAGAGGAAGCAAATAACCTGAATAAGAAATGAGATGGGCGATATTACAACAGACCCAACTGAAATTAAAAGAATCATTTCAGATTACTATGAAAAATTGTACTCAAACAAATTTGAAAACCTAGAAAGAAATGGATGAATTCGTAGAAATGCACTACCTACCTAAACTAACATAAACAGAAGTAGAACAACTAAATAGACCCATAACAAAAGAAGAGATTGAAAAAGTAATCAAAAAACTGCCAACAACAACAACAACCAAAAAAAGCCCTGGCCCAGAGGGCTTCACTGCGGAGTTCTACAAAACTTTCAGAGAAGAGTTAACACCACCACTACTAATGGTATTTCAGAGCATAGAAAAGGACGGAGTACTCCCAAACTCATTCTACGAAGCCAGCATAACCCTGATACAAAACCAGGTAAAGACACCACAAAAGAAGAAAATTATAGACCTATATCCCTCATGAATGTAGATGCAAAAATCCTCAACAAAATTCTAGCCAATAGAATCCAACGACATATCAAAAAAATAACCCAACATGACCAAGTGAGATTCATACCAGGTATGCAGGGATGGTTTAACATTAGAAAAATAATTAATGTAGTCCATCATATAAGTAAAACAAAAGACAAGAATCACATGATTTTATCAATTGATACAGAGAAGGCATTTGACAAAGTTCAACACCCATTCGTGATAATAACTCTCTGCAAAATAGGAATAGAAGGAAAATTCCTCAACATAATAAAGGGCATTTACACAAAGCCAATAGCTAACATCATCTTAAATGGAGAGAGCCTGAAAACATTCCCATTGAGACCGGGAACCAGACAAGGATGCCCATTATCAGCACTCTTATTCAACATCATGCTGGAGGTCCTAGCCAGAGCAATTAGGCTAGATAAAGAAATAAAGGGCATCCAGATTGGCAAGGAAGAAGTAAAAGTATCTCTATTTGCAGATGACATGATCTTATACACAGAAAACCCTAAGGAATCCTCCAGAAAACTACTGAAACTAATAGAAGAGTTCAGCAGAGTATCGGGATACAAGATAAACATACAAAAATCAGTTGGATTCCTCTACACCAACAAAAAGAACATCGAAGAGGAAATCACCAAATCAATACCATTTACAGCAGCCCCCAAGAAGATAAAATACTTAGGAATAAATCTTACCAGAGATGTAAAAGACCTATATAAAGAAAGCTACAATACACTTCTGCAAGAAAACAGAAGAGACCTACATAAGCGGAAAAACATTCCTTGCTCACATATAGGACGACTTAACATTGTAAAAATGTCTATTCTACTGAAAGCAATCTATAGATTTAATACAATTCCGATCCAAATTCCAATAACATTTTTTAATGAGATGGAAAAACAAATCACCAACTTTATATGAAAGGGAAGCATTACTGAAAAAGAAGAACAAAGTGGGAGGCCTTACTCTACCTGATCTTAGAACCTGTTATACCGCCACAGTAGTCAAAACAGCCTGGTACTGGTGCAACAACAGATACATAGACCAATGGAACAGAATTGAGAATCCAGACATAAATCCATCCACATATGAGCAGTTGATATTTGACAAAGGCCCCAAAACAGTTAAATGGGGAAAAGACAGTCTTTTTGACAAATGGTGTTGGCATGACTGGATATCCATCTGCAAAAAATTGAAACAAGACCCACACCTTACCACATACACAAAAACTAAGTCAAAATGGATCAAGGACCTAAATATAAAATCCAAAACAATAAAGATCATGGAAGAAAAAATAGGGACAACGCTAGGAGCCCTAACACATGGCATAAACAGTATGCAAAACATATGCAGAAGAGAAACCAGATAACTGGGAGCTCCTAAAAGTCAAACACTTATGCTCATCCAAAACTTCACCAAAAGAGTAAAAAGGCTACCTACAGACTGGGAAAAAGTTTTCAGCTATGACGTTTTTGACCAGCGCCTGGTCTCTAAAATCTACATGAATCTACATGATTTTGCTAAAACTCAACCACGAAAGGACAAATAACCCAATTAAAAAATGGGCAAAGGATTTGAACAGGCGCTTCACTAAAGAAGACATTCAGGTGGCTAACAGATACATTAGGAACTGTTCTCGATCATTAGCCATTAGAGAAATGCAAATCAAAACTACAATGAGATTCCATCTCACGCCAACAAGGCTGGCATTAATCCAAAAAACACAAAATAATCAATGTTGGAGAGGTTGTAGAGAGACTGGAACACTTATACACTGCTGGTGGGAATATAAAATGGTACAACCACTTT
Organism: Elephas maximus indicus; assembly: GCF_024166365.1. Classification (NCBI taxonomy): domain Eukaryota; kingdom Metazoa; phylum Chordata; class Mammalia; order Proboscidea; family Elephantidae; genus Elephas; species Elephas maximus. Next base: position 56,277,560 of record NC_064841.1, on the reverse strand, counting down.
GGAAACCAATTTGGCACTTCCTTAAAAAGCTAGAAATAAAACTACCATATAATCCAGCAATTCCACTCCTTGGAATATATCCTCTAGAAATAAGAGCCTTTACGCGAACAGATATATGCACACCCATGTTCATTGCAGCACTGTTTATAGCAAAAAGTTGGGAGCAACCAAGGTGCCCATCAACAGATGAATGGATAAATAAACTACGGTATATTCATGCAATGGAATACTATGCATCAATAAAGAACAATGTTAAATCCATAAAACATTTCATAACGTGGAGAAATCTGGAAGACATAATACTGAGTAAAATCAGTCAATTGCAAAAGGACAAATATTGTACAAGACCACTATTATAAGAAATGGAGAAACAGTTTAACCAGAGAAGAAAATACTCTTTGGTGGTTATGAGAGGGGGGAAGATGGGGGCGGGGGGAGAGGGGTAGAAATAAAAAAAAAGATTACCTACATACTGGGAAAAAGTTTTCAACTATGACATTTCCGATCAGCACCTGATCTCTAAAATCTACATGATACTACAAAAACTCAACTACAAAAAGACAAACAACCCAATCAAAAAATGGGCCCTTCACTAAAGAAGACATTCAGGTAGCTAACAGATGCTTGAGAAAATGCTCATGATCATTAGCCATTAGAGAAATGCAAATTAAAACTACAATGAGATTCCATCTCACTCCAACAAGCCTGGCATTAATCCAAAAAACACAAAATAATAAATGTTGGAGAGGTTGTGCAGAGACTGGAACACTTATACACTGCTGGTGGGAAAGTAAAATGGTACAGGTACTTTGGAAATCGATTTTGCGCTTCCTTAAAAAGCTAGAAATGGAACTACCATACGATCCAGCAATCCCACTCCTTGAAATATATCCTAGAGAAATAAGAGCCTTTACACGAACAGATATATGCACATCCATGTTCACTGCAGCACTGTTTACAATATCAAAAAGATGGAAGCAACCAAGGTGCCCATTAACGGATGAAGGGATAAATAAATTATATTCACACGATGGAATACTACGCATTGATAAAGAGCAGTGACGAATCTGTGAAACATTGCATAACATGGAGAAATCTGGAAGGCATTATGCTGAGTGAAATTAGTTAGTTGCAAAAGGATAAATATTGTATAAGACCACTATTATAAGACCTCAAGAAATAGTTTAAATAGAGAAGAAAATATTTTTTGATGGTTACGAGAGGGGAGAGGAAGGGAGGGTGGGAAAGGGGTATTCATTAATTAGGTAATAGATAAGAACTACTTTAGGTGAAGGGAAAGACAACACACAATACAGGCCAGTTCAGTACAACTGGACTAAACCAAAAGCAGTTTCCTGAATAAACTGAATGCTTCAAAGGCCAGCGTAGCAGGGGTGGGGGTTTGGAGACCATGGTTTCAGGGGACGTCTGAGTCAACTGGCAAAATAAAATCTATTAAGAAAACATTCTGCATCCCACTTTGAAGAGTGGCATCCGGGGTCTTAAATGCTAGCAAGCGGCCATCTAAGATGCATGAATTGGTCTCAACTCACCTGGACCAAAGGAGAATGAAGAACACCAAGGACACAAGGTAATTATGAACCTCAGAGATGGAAAGGGCTACATAAATCAGAGACTACATCAGCCTGAGACCAGAAGAAGTAGATGGTGCCCAGCTACAACCGATGACTGCCCAGGCAGGAAACACAACAGAGAATCCCTGAAGGAGCAGGAGAGCAATAGGATGCAGAACTCAAATTCTCTTAAAAAGACCATACTTAATGGTCTGATTGAGACTAGAAGGACCCCGGTGGTCATGGCCCCCAGACCTTCTGTTGGTGCAGGACAGGAACCATTCCCAAAGCCAACTTTTCAGACAGGGATTGGACTGGACAATGGGTTGGAGAGGGATGCTGGTGAGGAGTGAGCTTCTTGGATCAGGTGGACACTTGAGACTATGTGGGCATCTCCTGGCTGGAGGGGGGATGAGAGGGTAGAGGGATTAGAAGCTGGCGAAATGGACACAAAAGGAGAGAGTGGAGGGAGGGAACGGGCTGTCTCATTAGGGGGAAAGCAATTGGGAGTATGTAGCAAGATGTATGTAGGTTTTCGTGTGAGAGACTGACTTGATTTGTAAACTTTCTTCACTATAAAAATTAAAAAAAAAAAAAAAGTCCCAGTGGTCAACATTTACCAGAAAACAAAGATGAGAAGGCAAGGAGGGGAAGGGAAGCTAGATCAATGGAAACAGAACAAACAGAATGGATATAATGAGAATGAGGATACATTGTAAAAATTGTAAACAATGGCAAGGAACAATTTGTATAAAAATTGTTAAAGGGGAATCTAATTAGCTGTGTAAATTTTCACCTAAAATACAATAAAATATTATTTAAAATAATTAAATAAAGTGTTGTAGTAACAAAAGGCCTCTTTGTTACCAGAGAATGGATTTCTTTAGGCAAATGTGGATCTCAGAGTGAACTTAGGAGTAAGAGAGAAAGACCCTGAGGAGTCTCTGAATTACTTTGCAGGATCCAGATAAGAATGTGGAGTGTTGAACTGTTTTTGAGGGAGACAGAGCAAAGGAGAGATGGGAGAATATGGAGCAGTCTGAGGTGCTGTGAGAGTGGAACCTCCAAGCTCAGGAGGCCAGAGGACTCCAGACAGGCTGCTTGGTGGGCAATGTGGCTGCTGTTCCAATTAACAGTTTGAGCCCCCACCCCAACTCCTTGGACAGATATGGAATAGAGAAGCAAGGTGCCCAGAGAGATGTCCCTGAACTCAAGTCCAGGTCAAGCTCTGAGAATAGCAAACCCAGGCTCATGTGAACTTGATTGGCAGATGGGAGAGTGGGGGGTAGGTAGATGTCTTAATTATCTAGTGCTGCTGTAACAGAAATACCACAAGCGGATGGTTTTAACAGAAATTTGTTCTCTCACAGTTTTGGAGGCTAGGAGTCTGAATTCTGTGCACCAGTGCCACAGGAAGGCTTTCTGTGTTGGCTCTGGGGGGAAGGTCCTTGTCATCAATCTTCCCTCAGTCTAAAAGTTTCTCAGCACAAGGACCCCAGGTCCAAAGGATGTCTCTGCTCCTGGCTCATCTTTCTTGGTTGTGGGAGGTCCCTCTCTGCTAGCTTCTTTCTGCTTTTATCTCTTCTAGGGTGGTGAAGGGCAGTGATTCAAGATACATCTCGACCTAATCCTACCTCGTTAACGTAAGAAACATAACCTAATCCTCATTAACATGACCTAGTCCTGCCTCATTAACATAACAGCTCACTCTCAAATGGGACCCGAAGCATAGATGCTAGGATTTACAATGTATCACAAAATGGAAGATAATCAGAGCACAAAATGGAGCACAGCCACACAATAGTGGGAATCATGGCTTAACTAAAAAGACAGGTATTTTTGAGGGACACCCAATCCATGACATTAGACCCTTTGGCCACCCAAAATTTATGTCCTTGCCACATATAAAACACATCCCATCGTATCACCCCAAAAGTCTTAAATCAACTCTAAGTCCAAAATTTCATCTACTCAAAACTCGTCTTCATCTGTGAACCTGTGAAATCTAGAATGCAAGTTATATGCTTCCAAAGTACAATGATAGAACAGGCACAAGGTAAACATTTCCATTACAAATGGAAAGAAGGGATAACAGGCACCAAGTAACTCCAAAACTCAGCAGTACTAGACCATCTGGGCAATGGCCCTACTCTCCAGGCTGTGGTAGGAAACATTATTCTAGGCAGAGAAGTGGCAAGTACAAAGGTCCTATCTTAGGCTGGGCTCTCTAAAGAAGCAAAACCAGAGAAGCTTATAAATATATATTTAGAGAGAGAGGTTTATATCAAGGAAATGGCTCACGTGGTTGTAGAAGCTGAGACGTCCCAAGTCCATGTGTCAGGTAAGAGGCTTCTCCTGATTCATGTAGCCACAGGTCCTAGCGAACCCAAGATCAGCAAGCTGGAGGCAAGGCTGTTGTTTACAGGCTGTGGAGATTGGCAAATACCAAGATCGGCAGCTAAGACCGCAGGTAAGCTGCTAGCTCAAGTCCCAGGAACCAGAGGTCAGACGAACAGGAGCCAGCTGCAGGATCCAGAATGAGCAAAAGCCCCCTGAGCCCTGCCTGAACATCTGCCCACACCTGATGTAGGCGACACACCCAAGGAAACTCCCTTTCAACTGATTGACTATTCACAGCAGACCCCATCATGGGGGTGATCATGTATCACATCTCAACAGGGAAGTGACCACAACATCACACTGACTGCCAAAACACTGAGAATTATGGCCCAGCCAAGCTGACACACAATCTTAATCATCACAGTCCGCCCCTTGTCAACTTGGCACCTGTACCCATCTCCTTAAACTATGCATAATCTCTGAATAAAGACAGTTACAAAGTCACATTTGAGTCTAAGGTGATACAACCCAAAATACACTGGACCTGTTTACATCTTATATTTTATAAGTGAAGAAAACAAAAATATTTGATGCACACATACAAAGCAGAAATACTCATAACAGTTATAGTCCTCATTTCTGCAACTGATCACGTGGCCATAACTGGTATTTATAACTACCTTCTTCCAAAAAAAAAAAAAATTTTTTTTTTTTCTTCCACCACTCATTGAGTATTCCCTTTGACCTCAGCAAGCACGTCAGCTGGTCATGGTTCTTTACACAGTGGGGTCACCCAAACCTTCATTCCTGAAGGGTCTGGGTCATTGGTAGTCATATTGGAATTGGGTAGCTGTAGTTTTCCACTGACTTTAATCACAGGGCATGGTAGTACTAAGAGATGCCCTAAGGGATCTCCTGCATTCCAGACATACTCTACCTCCATTATGTAAGATTTCCTGTTGGTAATCAGGATGAATCACACCAGCCAGTATGGTAACTCCCTTCTTTGCCTGTTAATGCAAAGGCATAAGGAGCCCAAAGTGGCCAGGTGACATTCTAATGCTTCCAGTTCAGTGGAATCGGTGATGTGTTTCCAGGTGGGAACATTCCTCCTCCATTTGAAACTAAGACGTCTAGACCTACAGAGCATAAGGTCATGGATACAGGAAGCAAAAATCTTGCCAGTGGGTAGTAGTGAATGGTTCCACTCCCATTGTCACCCTGATTCCTGGACCCATGAATCCTAGCTGTGAGAGAAAGAGCACCATATATTGGACAATGGTTTAGAGCATATACAGCCTCCTGGAGAACATTGCCCCAACCCGGCAAGGTATCACCACCTAGCTGGCACAGTAATTGTGTCTTTTTTTTTTTTAATGATTTTTATTGAGCTTTAAGTGAATGTTTACAAATCAAGTCAGTCTGTCACATATAAGCTTATGTACACTTTACTCCATACTCCCTCTTACTCTCCCCCTAATGAGTCAGCCCTTCCAGTCTCTCCTTTCGTGACAATTTGGCCAGTTTCTAACCCTCTCTACCCTCCCATCTCCCCTCCAGACAGGAGATGCCAACACAGTCTCAAATGTCTACCTGATACAAGTACCTCACTCTTCATCAGCATCTCTCTCCTACCCATTGTCCTGTCTCTTCCATGTCTGATGAGTTGTCTTCGGGAATGGTTCCTGTCCTGGGCCAACAGAAGGTTTGGGGACCATGACTGCCAGGATTCCTCTAGTCTCAGTCAGACCATTAAGTCTGGTCTTTTTATGAGAATTTGGGGTCTGCATCCCACTGATCTCCTGCTCCCTCAGGGGTTCTCTGTTGTGCTCCCTGTCAGGGCAGTCATCGGTTGTGGCTGGGTACCATCTAGTTCTTCTGGTCTCAGGATGATGTAAGTCTCTGGTTCCTGTGGCCCTTTCTGTCTCTTGGACTCATAGTTATTGTGTGACCTTGGTGTTCTTCATTCTCCTTTGATCCAGGTGGGTTGAGACCAATTGATGCATCTTAGATGGCTGCTTGCTAGCGTTTAAGACCCCAGACGCCACATTTCAAAGTGGGATGCAGAATGTTTTCATAATAGAATTATTTTGCCAATTGACTTAGAAGTCCCCTTAAGCCATAGTCCCCAAACCCCCGCCCTTGCTCCGCTGACCTTTGAAGCATTCAGTTTGTCCCAGAAACTTCTTTGCTTTTGGTCCAGTCCAATTGAGCTGACCTTCCATGTATTGAGTATTGTCCTTCCCTTCACCTAAAGTAGTTCTTATCTACTAACTAATCAGTGAATAACCCTCTCCCACCCTCCCTCCCTTCCACCCTCGTAGCCACAAAAGTATGTGTTCTTCTCAATTTATACTATTTCTCAAGACCTTATAATAGTGGTCTTATACAATATTTGTCCTTTTGCCTCTGACTAATTTCACTCAGCATAATGCCTTCCAGGTTCCTCCATGTTACGAAATGTTTCACAGATTCCTCACTGTTCTTTATCGATGCGTAGTATTCCATTGTGTGAATGTACCACAATTTATTTAACCATTCATCCATTGATGTACACCTTGGTTGCTTCCAGCTTTTTGCTATTGTAAACAGAGCTGCAATAAACATGGGTGTGCATATATCTGTTCGTGTAAAGGCTCTTATTTCTCTAGGGTATATTCCAAGGAGTCGGATTTCTGGGTTGTATGGTAGTTCTATTTCTAACTTTTTAAGAAAACTCCAGCTAGATTTCCAAAGCAGTTGTACCATTTTACATTCCCACCAACAGTGTATAAGAGTTCCAATCTCTCCGCAGCCTCTCCAACATTTATTATTTTGTGTTTTTTGGATTAATGCCAGCCTTGTTGGAGTGAGATGGAATCTCATCGTAGTTTTAATTTGCATTTCTCTAATGGCTAAGTATTGAGAGCATTTTCTCATGTATCTGTTAGCTGCCTGAATATCTTCTTTAGTGAAGTGGGTGTTCATATCCTTTGCCCACTTCTTGATTGGGTTGTTTGTCTTTTTGTGGTTGAGTTTTAACAGAATGATATAGATTTTAGAGATCAGGCACTGGTCTGAGATGTCATAGCTGAAAATTCTTTCCCAGTCTGTAGGTGGTCTTTTTACTCTTTTGGTGAAATCTTCAGATGAGCTTAGGTGTTTGATTTTTAGGAGCTCCCAGTTATCTGGTTTCTCTTCGTCATTTTTGGTAATGTTTTGTATTCTGCTTATGCCTTGTATTAGGGCTCCTAATGTTGTCTCTATTTTTTCTTCCATGATCTTTATCGTTTTAGTCTTTATGTTTAGGTCTTTGATCCACTTGGAGTTAGTTTTTGTGCATGGTGTGAGGTATGGGTCCTGTTTCATTTTTTTGCAAATGGATATCCAGTTATGCCAGCACCATTTGTTAAAAAGACTATCTTTCCCCCAATTAACTGACACTGGGCCTTTGTCAAATATCAGCTGCTCATATATGGATGGATTTATATCTGGATTCTCAATTCTGTTCCATTGGTCTATGTGCCTGTTGTTGTACCAGTACCAGGCTGTTTTGACTACTGTGGCTGTATAATAGGTTCTAAAATCAGGTAGCGTGAGGCCTCCCACTTTCTTCTTCTTTTTCAGTAATGCTTTACTTATCCGAGGCTTCTTTCCCTTCCGTATGAAGTTGGTGATTTGTTTCTCCATCACAATAAAAAATGTCATTGGAATTTGGATTGGAAGTGCATTGTATGTATAGATGGCTTTTGGTAGAATAGACATTTTTACTATGTTAAGTCTTCCTATCCATGAGTAAGGTATGTTTTTCCACTTAAGTGGGTCCTTTTTAGTTTCTTGTAGTGGTACTTTGTAGTTTTCTTTGTATAGGTCTTTTACATCTTTGGTAAGAATTATTCCTAAGTATTTTATCTTTTGGGGGGCTACTGTGAATGGTATTGATTTGGTGATTTCCTCTTCGATGTTCTTTTTGTTGATGTAGAGGAATCCAAGTGATTTTTGTATGTTTATCTTATAACCTGAGACTGCCAAACTCTTCTATTAGTTTCAGTAGGTTTCTGGAGGATTCCTTAGGGTTTTCTGTGTATAAGATCATGTCATCTGCAAATAGAGATACTTTTACTACCTCCTTGCCAATCCGGATGCCCTTTATTTCTTTGTCTAGCCTAATTGCCCTGGCTAGGACCTCTAGCACAATGTTGAATAAGAGCGGTGATAAAGGGCATCCTTGTCTGGTTCCCGTTCTCAAGGGAAATGCTTTTAGGCTCTCTCCATTTAGAGTGATGTTGGTTGTTGGCTTTGTATAGATGCCCTTTATTATGTTGAGGAATTTTCCTTCAATTCCTATTTTGCTGAGAGTTTTTATCATAAATGGGTGTTGGACTTTCTCAAATGCCTTTTCTGCATCAATTGATAAGATCATGTGGTTTTTGTCTTTTGTTTTATTTATGTGGTGGATTACATTAATGGTTTTTCTGATATTAAACCAGCCTTGCATACCTGGTAAAAATCCCACTTGGTCATTGTGGATTATTTTTTTGATATGTTGTTGGTATCTATTGGCTAGAATTTTGTTGAGGATTTTTGCATCTATGTTCATGAGGGATATAGGTCTCTAATTTTCTTTTTTTGTGATGTCTTTACCTGGTTTTGGTATCAGGGATATGGTGGCTTCATAGAATGAGTTAGGCAGTATTCCATCATTTTCTATGCTTTGAAATACCTTTAGTAGTAGTGGTGTTAACTCTTCTCTGAAAGTTTGGTAGAACTCTGCAGTAAAGCCATCCGGGCCAGGGCTTTTTTTTTCTTGGGAGTTTTTTGTTACCATTTCTATCTCTTTTTTTGTTATGGGTCTATTTAGTTGTTCTACTTCTGATTGTGTTAGTTTAGGTAGGTAGTGTTTTTCCAGGAATTCATCCATTTCTTCTAGGTTTGTAAATTTGTTAGGATACAATTTTTCGTAATAATCTGATATGATTCTTTTAATTTCAGTTGGGTCTGTTGTGATGTGGCCCATCTCGTTTCTTATTTGCGTTATTTGTTTCCTTTCCTGTATTTCTTTAGTCAGTCTGGCCAATGGTTTATCAATTTTGTTAATTTTTTCAAAGAACCAGCTTTTGGCTTTGTTAATTCTTTCAATTGTTTTTCTGTTCTCTAATTCATTTAGTTCAGCTCTAATTTTTATTATTTGTTTTCTTCTGGTGCCTGATGGATTCTTTTGTTGCTCACTTTCTATTTGTTCAAGTTGTCGGGACAGTTCTCTGATTTTGGCTCTTTCTTCTTTTTGTATGTGTGCATTTATCGATATAAATTGGCCTCTGAGCACTGCTTTTGCTGTGTCCCAGAGGTTTTGATAGAAGTATTTTCATTCTCATTGCATTCTATGAATTTCTTTATTCCCTCCTTAAGAAGAAAAAAAAAATTCCCTCCTTAATGTCTTCTATAACCCAGTCTTTTTTCAGCAGGGTATTGTTCAGTTTCCAAGTGTTTGATTTCTTTTCCCTAATTTTTCTGTTATTGATTTCCACTTTTATGGCTTTGTGGTCTGAAAGGATGCTTTGTAATATTTCGATGTTTTGGATTCTGCAAAGATTTGTTTTATGACCTAATATGGGGTCTCTTCTAGAGAATGTTCCATGTGCGCTAGAAAAAAAGGTATACTTTGCAGCAGTTGGGTGGAGAGTTCTGTATAAGTCAATGAGGTCAAGTTGGTTGATTGTAGTAATTAGGTCTTCCGTGTCTCTGTTGAGCTTCTTACTGGATGTCCTGTCCTTCTCTGAAAGTGATGTGTTGAAGTCTCCTACTATAATTGTGGAGGTGTCTATCTCACTTTTCAGTTCTGTTAAAATTTGTTTTATGTATCTTGCAGCCCTGTCATTGGGTTCATAAATATTTAATATGGTTATATCTTCCTGATCAATTGTCCCTTTTATCATTATGTAGTGTCCTTCTTTATCCTTTGTGATGGATTTAACTTTAAAGTCTATTTTGTCAGAAATTAATATTGCTACTCCTCTTCTTTTTTGCTTATTGTTTGCTTGATATATTTTTTTCCATCCTTTGAGTTTTAGTTTGTTTGTGTCTCTAAGTCTAAGGTGTGTCACTTGTAGGCAGCATATAGACGGGTCGTGTTTCTTTATCCAGTCTGAGACTCTCTGTCTCTTTATTGGTGCGTTTAGTCGATTTACATTCAGCGTAATTATAGATAAGCATGTGTTTAGTGCTGTCATTTTGATGCCTTTTTATGTGTGTTGTTGACAATTTCATTTTTCCACTTACTTTTTTGTGTTGAAACGTTTTTCTTTGTAACTTGTGTGTTCCTCATTTTCATAGTATTTGACTTTATGTTTGCTGAGTCGTTACGTTTTTCTTGGTTTTTATTTTGAGTTATGGAGTTGTTATATCTCTTTGTGGTTACCTTAATATTTACCCCTATTTTTCTAAGAAAAACCTAACTTGTATTGTCCTATATCACCTTGTACCCCTCTCCATATGGCAGTTCTATGCCACCTATATTTAGTCCCTCTTTTTGATTATTGTGATCTTTTACATATTGTCTTCCATGATTCCCTGTTTTGAGTGTTTTTTTGTATTATTTTTTTAAATTAATCTTGATTTGTTTTTGTGATTTCCCTATTTGAGTTGATATCAGGATGTTCTGTTCTGTGACCTTGTGTTGTGCTGGTATCTGATATTATTGGTTTTCTGACCAAACAATTTCCTTTAGTATTTCTTGTAGCTTTGGTTTGGTTTTTGCAAATTCTCTAAGCTTGTGTTTTTCTGTAAATGTCTTAATTTTGCCTTCATATTTCAGAGAGAGTTTTGCTGGATATATGATCCTTGGCTGGCAGTTTTTCTCCTTCAGTGCTCTGTATATGTCATCCCATTGCCTTCTTGCCTGCATGGTTTCTGCTGAGTAGTCTGAACTTATTCTTATTGATTCTCCATTGTAGGAGACCTTTCTTTTCTCCCTGGCTGCTTTTAAAATTTTCTCTTTATCTTTGGTTTTGGCAAGTTTGATGATAATATGTCTTGGTGATTTTCTTTTTGGATCAATCTTAAATGGGGTTCAATGAACATCTTGGATAGATATCCTTTCGTCTTTCATGATGTCAGGGAAGTTTTCTGCCAACAGATCTTCGACTATTCTCTCTGTGTTTTCTGTTGTCCCTCCCTGTTCTGGGACTCCAATCACATGCAAATTATTCTTGATAGAGTTCCACATGATTCTTAGAGTTTCTTCATTTTTTTTAATTTTTTTATCTGATTTTTTTTCGGCTATGTTGGTGTTAATTCCCTGGTCCTCCAGATCTCCCAGTCTGCATTTTAATTGCTCGAGTCTGCTCCTCTAACTTCCTATTGCATTGTCTAATTCTGTAATTTTCTTGTTAATCTTTTGGATTTCTGACTGCTATCTGTCTATGAATTCTTGCAACTTACTAATTTTTCCACTATGTTCTTGAATAATCTTTTTGAGTTCTTCAACTGCTTTATCAGTGTGTTCCTTGGCTTTTTCTGTAGATTGCCTTATTTCATTTCTGAGGTCATCCCTGATGTCTTGAAGCATTCTGTAAATTAGTTTTTTATATTCTGTGTCTGGCAATTCCAGGGTTGTATCTTCATTTGGGAAAGATTTTGATTCTTTAGTTTGGGGGGTTGTAGAAGCTGTCATTGTCTGCTTCTTTATGTGGTTTGATATCGACTGCTGTCTCTGAGCCATCACTAAGATATTGTAGTGATTTATTCTATATTTGCTCACTGAGTCTTATCTCGTTTTGTTTTCTTTCAATATACGTAGATGGGCTACTAGATTGCGCTGTCTTGAGTGTTGTAGCCCTTGAGTCACTTATGTCCTATTACCAGCTGGTTTGGGCTGTTACCAGATATATAAGCCTGAGTCCATTCACTATTCTTGAGTAGAATCTGATTTTGGGTCATCAAGCGTGTGATGCAGACTGTCACCTACCCACCTCGAGAAGTAGTGGTGATAGTTGTGTGCACCAGATTCTATTAGTAGCTGGCGTTCACACTCCAGCGGGGTCAGGATGCTGACAGGCTTCCCCTAAGTGTCAGTAAGGTAGGTGTGTCTCTATTCCTAAAGCACCTTGGTAGGTGGCCTCTACAGCTGTACCTTAGGCCCCCAATGCAAGTACCTCTACAGATTGGTAGGTGTCACCCTCCTTAGACCCCAAAGGCAGGAGGCTAGGTGGTCTGGGGGGAGCTTCAGCCCTCAGTTCCCTTATGTGGGTCAGTGAGGGCTGTGTTGAATATGTAGAGATATCAGACCTGGGAAACTTGTCTTTCCAGTAAATCTGCTAAAACAATTGCAGTCAGATCCCTATCAGAAAAGCCTTTGCATTATAATAGCCACCTTGTTCCCTGTAGGGATGAGAGCCTGAGACTATGGATCACATATGCTTGGCTGGAGCTGGTTCTGTGTTTTTAGTCCAATTAGGGAAGGATTTTTGGCGCCTGGGTTTTTTGTAGTTGCTTCTCTCAGGCCAGGAGAATGGGTTAGGAAAAGACAAAAACAAAAGAAAAACCACAGAGCAGTTTACTTTCTGGCTCAGGAAATTCCAATGTTAATGAAGCTGCCTGGGAGTGGGAGGGGAGGGTTCAGATAAATAGGAGAGAGTAGCACCCCGGAATATAGACAAAGTTACTTATCTTGGTTGGGATGACTGTTTTATCTGAGATTCCCGAGGGGCACGTTGTCAACTGTGTGTGCTGGCTGGGTAGAGATTGCCCCCAAGGGTCAGGCCCGTGTCCCGTGCTTGCACTGTCTCAGAAGCAGCGGATAGTTCCTCCGCTCCCAGTTGAAAGCCCAGCGCCAAGGTTCCCCGGCAGGGACTCCGCACTCCCGGCTCCAAAACCAGTTGCTTCCTCCCGGTGACTTCTCCTCCTGTCAGCCGCGTCGCTGCACTGCCTGCGTGCACTGGCTGGGCTTCCCCCGAGGTCAGTTCAGGGGGCTAGGGCTGTGCCCTGTGATTGTGCCGTCTCAGGATGCTGTGCACAGCTCCCCTGTGCCCAGTCCAAAGCCCGGCACCAAGGTTTCCTGACTGGGACACTGGCTCCAGGCTCCGAAAACAGTCGCTGCTTCCCTGTGGTTGTTCGTTCTCAGTCTCTGTCACTCAGGTCAACTCTTTAAATATGTGTTTGTTGGCCAGCGTTCGTAGATTGTCATGTATGTGATCGATTCACTTGTTTTTCCGAGTCCTTGTTGCAAGAGGGATCCGAGGTAGCGTCTACCTAGTCAGCCATCTTGGCCCCGCCTCCTCTTTTTTTTAAATAATTTTTATTGTGCTTTAAGTGAAAGTTTACAAATCAAGTCCGTCTCTCACACAAAAACCCATATACACCTTGCTACACCCTCCCAATTACTCTCGCCATAAAGAGACGGTCTGCTCTCTCCCTCCACTCTCTCTTTTCCTGTCCTTTTCGCCAACTTCTGACCACCTCCACCCTCTCATCTCCCTTCCAGACAGGAGATGCCAACATGGTCTCAAGTGTCCACCTGATCCAAGAAACTCACTCCTCACTAGCATCCCTCTCCAACCCATTGTCCAGTACAATCCATGTCTAAAGAGTTGGCTTTGGAAATGGTTCCTGTCCTGGGCCAACAGAAGGTCTGGGGGCTATGACCACTGGGATCCTTCCAGTCTCAGTCAGACCATTAAGTCTGGTCTTTTTATGAGAATTTGGGGTCTACATCCCATTGCTCTCCTGCTGCCTCAGGGGTTCTCTGTTGTGTTCCCTTTCCGGGCAGTCATTGGTTGTAGCCTGGCACCATCTGGTTCTTCTGGTCTCAGGATGATGTAGTCGCTGGTTCACGTGGCCCTTTCTGTCTCTTGGGCTAATAGTTATCGTGTGACCTTGGTGTTCTTCATTCTCCTTTGATCCAGGTGAGTTGAGACCAATTGATGCATCTTAGATGGCCGCTTGTTAGAATTTAAGACCCCAGATGCTACTCTTCAAAGTGGGATGCAGAATGTTTTGTTGATAGATTTTATTGTGCCAATTAACTTAGATGTCCCCTGAAACCATGGTCCCCAGACTCCTGCCCCTGCTACACTGACCTTTGAAGCATTCAGTTTATTCAGGAAACTTCTTTGCTTTTGGTTTAGTCCAATTGTGCTGACCTCCCCTGTATTGTGTGCTGTCTTTCCCTTCACCTAAAGTAGTTCTTATCTACTCTTATCTACTACCTCTCCTACCCTCCCTTCCTCCCCCCTCTCTTAACCACAAAAGAATGTTTTCTTCTCAGTTTAAACTATTTCTCAAGTTCTTATAATAGTGGTCTTATACAATATTTGTCCTTTTGCAACTGACTAATTTCACTCAGCATAATGCCTTCCAGGTTCCTCCATGTTATGAAATGTTTCACAGATTCCTCACTGTTCTTTATTGATGCGTAGTATTCCATTGTGTGAATATACCATAATTTATTTATCCGTTCACCCGTTAATGGGCACCTTGGTTGCTTCCATGTTTTTGCTATTGTAAACAGTGCTGCAATAAACATGGGTGTGCACATATCTCTTCGTGTAAAGGCTCTTATTCCTCTAGGATATATTCCAAGGAGTGGGATTGCTGGATCGTATGGTAGTTCTATTTCTAACTTTTTAAGGAAGCACCAAATCTATTTCCAAAGTGGTTGTACCATTTTACATTCCCACCAGCAGTGTAGAAGTGTTCCAATCTCTCCACAGCCTCTCCAACATTTATTATTTTGTGTCTTTTGGATTAATGCCAGCCTTCTTGGAGTGAGATGAAATCTCATTGTAGTTTTGATTTGCATTTCTCTAATGGCTGATCACCATGAGCTTTTCCTCATGTATCTGTTAGCTACCTGAATGTCTTCTTTAGTGAAGTGTCTGTTCATATCTTTTACCTATTTTTTAATTGGGTTATATGTCTTTTGCAGTTGAGTTTTTGCAGTATCATGTAGATTTTAGAGATTAAGCGCTGATCAGAAATGTAATAGCTAAAAACTTTTCCCCAGTCTGTAGGTAGTCTTTTTACTCTTTTGGTGAAGTCTTTGGATGAGCATAGGTGTTTGATTTTTAGTAGCTCCCAGTTATCTAGTTTTTCTTCTATGGTCTTTATAATGTTTTTTATATTGTTTATGCCATGTATTAGGGCTCCTAATGTTGTCCCTATTTTTTCTTCCATGATCTATATCGTTTTAGATTTTATATTTAGGTCTTTGATCCATTTTGAGTTAGTTTTTGTGCATGGAGTGAGGTATGGGTCTTGTTTCATTTTTTTGGTATGCCAGCACCATTTCTTAAAAAGACTGTCTTTTCCCCATTTAACTGATTTGGCGCCTTTGTCAAATATCAACTGCTCATATGTGGATGAATTTATGTCTGGATTCTCAATTCTGTTCCATTTGTCCATGTTATCTGTTGTTGTACCAGTACCAGGCTGCTTTGACTACTGTGGTGGTATAATAGGTTCTAAAATCAGGTAAAGTTAGGCCTCCTACTTTGTTCTTCTTTTTCAGTAATCCCTCATTTATCTGGGGCCTCTTTCCCTTCCATATGAAAGTGGTGATTTGTTTCTCCATCTCATTAAAGAATGTTGTTGGGATTTGGATTGCAATTGCATTAAATGTATAGATCACTTTTGGTAGAATAGACATTTTTATAATGTTAAGTCTTCCTATCCGTGAGCAAGGTATGTTCTTCCACTTATGGAATTCTCTTTTGGTTTCTTGCAGAAGTCTACTGTAGTTTTCTTTGTATAAGTCTTTTACATCCCTGGTAAGATTTATTCCTAAGTATTTTATCTTCTTGGGGGCTACTGTAAATGGCATTGATTTGGTGATTTCCTCTTTGATGTTCTTTTGTTGGTGTAGAGGAATCCAACTGATTTTTGCATGTTTATCTTGTATCCCAATACTCTGCTGAACTCGTCTATTAGTTTCAATAGTTTTCTGGAGGATTCCTTGGGGTTTTCCGTGTATAAGATCATGTCATCTGCAAATAAGAGATACTTTTACTTCTTCCTTGCCAATCTGGATGCCCTTTATTTCTTTATCTAGCCTAATTGCTCTGGCTAGGACTTCCAGCACAATGTTGAATAAGAGTGGTGATAACGGGCATCCTTGTCTGGTTCCCGGTCTCAATAGTAATGTTTTCAGGCTCTCTCCATTTAGGGTGATGTCGGCTGTTTTCTTTGTATAAATGCCCTTTATTATGTTGAGAAATTCTCCTTCTATTCCTATTTTGCTGAGAGTTTTTACCATGAATGAGTGTTGAACTTTGTCTAATGCCCTTTCCACATCAATTGATAAAATCATGTGATTCTTCTCTTTTGTTTTATTTATGTGGTGGATTACATTAATTGTTTTCCTAATGTTGAACCATCCCTGCATACCTGATGTGAATCCCACTTGGTCATGGTGAATTATTTTTTTGATATGTTGTTGAATTCTATTGGCTAGAATTTTGTTGAGTATTTTTGCATCTACATTCATGAGGGATATAAGTCTATAATTTTCTTTTCTTGTGGTGTCTTTACCTGGTTTTGGTATCAGGGATATGGTGGCTTCATCGAATGAATTTGGTAGTATTCCATCCTTTTCTATGCTCTGAAATACCTTTAGTAGTAGTGGTGTTAACTCTTCTCTGAAAGTTTGGTAGAACTCTGCAGTGAAGCCTTCCGGACCAGGGCTTTTTTTTTTGTTGGGAGTTTTTTGATTACCTTTTCAATCTCTTCTTTTGTTATGGGTCTGTTTAGTTGTTCTGTCTCTGTTTGTGTTAGTTTAGGTAGGTAGTGTATTTCTAGGAATTCATCCATTTTTTCTAGGTTTTCAAATTTGTTTGAGTATAGTTTTTCATAGTAATCTGATATGATTCTTTTAATTTCAGTTGGGTCTGTTGTAATATCGCCCATCTCATTTCTTATTCAGGTTATTTGCTTCCTCTCCTGTTTTTCTTTTATCAGTTTGGCCAGTGTTTTATCAATTTTGTTGATTTTTGCAAAAAACCAGCTTTTGGTCTTGTTAATTCTTTCAGTTGTTTTTCTGTTTTCTATTTCATTTAGTTCAGCTCTAATTTTTATTATTTGTTTTCTTCTGGTGCCTGTGGGTTTCTTTTGTTAACTCTCTTTCTATTTGTTCAAGTTGTAGGGATAGTTCTTTGATTTTGGCTCTTTCTTCTTTTTGGATGTATGCATTTATTGATATAAATTCGCCTCTGAGCACCGCTTTTGCTGTGTCCCAAAGGTTCTGATAAGAAGTGTTTTCATTCCCACTGGGTTCTCTGAATTTCTTTATTCCATCCTTAATGTCTTCTATAATCCAGTCTTTTTTGAGCAGCGTGTTGTTCAGTTTCCAAGTGTTTCAGTTCTTTTCCATGCTTGTTCTGTTATTGATTTCCACTTTTATGGCCTTATGTTCAGAGAAAAAGCTTTGTAATATTTCAGTGTTTTGGATTCTGCTAAGGCTTGCTTTATGACCTAATATGTGGTCTATTCTAGAGAATGTTTCCTGTGCACTAGAAAAGAAAGTATAGTTGGTTGCTCTTGGGTGGAGTATTCTGTATATGTCTACGAGGTCAAGTTGGTTGACTGTGGCATTTAGATCTTCCGTGTCTTTATTGAGCTTCTTTCTGGATGTCCTGTCCTTCACCGAAAGTGGTGTGTTGAAGTCTCCTACTATTATTGTGGAGCTGTCTATCTCACTTTTCAATGCTGATAGAGTTTGTTTTATGTATCTTGCAGCCCTGTCATTGGGTGCATAAATATTTAATATAGTTATATCTTCTTGGTGTATTGTCCCTTTAATCATTATATAGTGCCCTTCCTTATCCTTTCTGATGGATTGAACTTTAAAGTCTATTTTGTCAGAAATTAATATTGCCATTCCTGCTCTTTTTTGATTGTTGTTTGGTTGATATTTTTTTTTTCCAGCCTTTGAGTTTTAGTTTGTTTTTGTCTCTAAGTCTAAGGTGTGTCTCTTGTAGGCAGCATATAGACGGATCTTGTTTTTTACACTGTCTGTCTCTTTATTGGTGTATTTAATCCATTTACATTCAGGGTAATTATGGATAGGTATGAATTTAGTGCTATCATTTTGATGTCTTTTTTTGTGTCTTGACAGCTTCTTTTTCCCACTTGATTTTATGTGCTGAGTAGATTTTCTTTGTATATTGTCCTTTCCTCATATTTGTTGTTGTTGATTTTGTTTCTGCTGACTCTGTATTTTTCCCTTGTGTTTTATTTTGATGAATAGGATAGTTTGTCTCCTTTGTGATTACCTTATTATTTACCCCTATTTTTCTAAATTTATAACTAACTTTTATTTCTTTGTATCACCATATCTTCCTCTCCTTATGAAAGGTGTATGATTACATTTCTTAGTCCCTCTTTATTATCTTAATGTTGTCTTCTTTTATATAACAACATCGCCGTTACCCTGTGTTGGGCTTTTTTTTTTTTTTTTTTTTTTAATCTTGCTTTGTTGTTATTGTTGTTTTTTTGTTTTTGGATTTCCCTGTCTGGGTTGACTTCTGGTTGCTCTGCCCAGTGTTCTAGTCTTGGGTCGATACCTGATATTATTGATTTTCTAACCAAGGAACTCCCTTTAGTATTTCTTGTAGTTTTGGTTTGGTTTTTATGAATTCCCTAAACCTCTGTTTATCTGGAAATGTCTTAATTTCACCTTCATATTTAAGAGACAGCTTTGATGGATATATGATTTTTGGCAGGCAATTTTTTTCCTTCAATTTTTTAAATATGTCATCCCATTGCCTTCTTGCCTGCATGGTTTCTGCCCAGTACTCCGAGCTTATTCTTATTGGCATTCCCTTGTAGGTGACTTTTCTTTTATCCCTTGCTGCTCTTATAATTGTCTCTTTATCTTCAGTTTTGGCAAGCTTGATTGTAATATGTCTTGGTGACTTTCTTTTAAGGTCTACCTTATGTGGAGTTCGATGAGCATCTTGGATAAATATCTTCTCATCTTTCACAATATCAGGGAAGTTTTCTCCCAACAAATCCTCAATGATTTTCTCTGTATTTTCTGTTATCCCTCCCTGTTATGGTACTCCAATCACTTGTAGGTTATTTCTCTTGATAGAGTCCACATGATTCTTAAGTTTTCTTCCTTTTTTTGAAATTCTTTTATCTGATTTTTCTTCAAATATATTAGGGCCAAGTGATTTATCTTTGAGTTCAGAAATTCTACCTTCTACTTGCTCAATTCTGCTCCTCTGACTTTCTACTGAATTCTGTAATTCTGTAATTGTATTGTTAATTTTCTGAATTTCTGATTGCTGTCTGTCTATGGATTTTTCCAGCTTATTAAACTTTTCATTATGTTCCTGAATAATCTTTCTGATTTCTTCAGTTGCTTTATCTGTGTGTTCCCTGGCTTGTTCTGCATATTGCCTCATTTCCTTCCTGATGTCTTAAAGGGTTCTGTATATTAAACTTTTGTATTCTGCATCTGGTAATTCCAGGAATGGACTTTCATCTAAAAGATCCCTGGATTCTTTGTTTTGAGAGCCTGTTGAGGTGATCATGGTCTGTTTCTTTATGTGACTTGATATTGACTGTTGTCTCCGACCCATCTATAAGTTATTGTATTAGTTTATGCTTGCTTATTGTGTCGTAGCTGCTTGCTTTGTTTTGTTTTGATATGCCCCTATGGGTTGCTTGAGTGAGCTAGCTTGATTATTTTCGCCTTTGGAGCTCTGGTGTCCTGTCCCCAGCTGGCTAGAGCTGTTATCAGTTATATCAGTCTAGGAGTCCATTCAGTTTTCTTGTATGAATTCAGCTCAGGTTTCCAGGTAGCTGATATCAAGTGTGTGGTACAGGCTCTGTCCTACAGTGTTAGAGGGGCAGGGGTGATTGGCGTATATGCCGGTATCTGATTGCAGCAGGGTGTCATGCTCCGAACAAGGCAGGGGGCTGAGAACTGACCCCCAAGTGTCTCTGAGGAAACGCGTCTCTGTTCCCTAGAGCATGCTGGTGGTGGGTTCTGCAAAGGGACCATGGGCACCCAAAGTTCTTGTTGTAAGGACTGGGAGGTACGAGTTATCTCTGGACCCCTGTCACGGGTGGCTGGGTGACCCAAGTGGAGCCACCAGTCCTTAGGTCCCTGTTGTGTGTAGGTGAGGACCTTGTTTAATAGGCAAAGCAATGTCAAACATGAAACACCCACCTCTCCAGCGCACCGCTGAAATGGTTGGAGTTTGCCAACCAGGGCCTATTCTCCCGAAATAGGCCCACACAGGTCCATGCAGAAGGGAAAGGTGCTCAAGGTCCATGCACGGTTTATTCCTGGACAGGAGCTGCTTCTGTCCTGAGCTCCCCCAGTTAATGGAGCTGGCAAATCATCATTTTCCCCCAGCTGCAAACTTTTTCCTTCCCCGAGGCTGGGAGGACAGCTCAAGGTTCTCACCAGGGTCCATCTCAGGCCTAGGGATTCATCCGCTGAAGCTGGCTTGGGGGTGGGGGTGGGGCACGGTAAAATATATGCAAGTACTTAGCTTTTGCCCTTCTCCTCAGGTTCCGGAGGTATAAGTGGGCTCTGTGGCTGGCTGCTTCTCCCTGAGAAACTGCGGCCGAACACTAGGAGCAGCCCACTGCCACCGCTGCTGCTCCGGGAATGGTGCCTGAGGGCTCCCCGCGACTCAGGTCCAGCAACTCCTCTCCGCTTCTGAACCGTCTCTTCCTTCCCCTGCCCCTCAGTTTGTTGTCTAAGCTTGCCTTTGATGCTCAGAGCTCCCAGCTTGTCACAAATATACTCGTTTCACTTGTTTTTTTGGGTCTTTGTTGTAAAGAGGGCTTGACGGAAGTGTCTGTCTATTCCACCATCTTGGCTCCGCCTCTCTGTAATTGTGTCTTTAGGACACAATTCCATCATTCCATCATGCCAGCTGCTTCAGAATGATAGGGAACATAGTAAGACCAGTGAATTCCATGAGCATTGGCCAACTGCCGCACTTCATTTGCTATGAAGTGAATCCCTTGATCTCAGACAATGCTGTGCGTGATACCATGGCGGTGGATAAGGCATTCTGTAAGTCCACGGATGGTTGTTTTGGTAGTATTGCATGCAGAGAAGCAAATCCATATCCGGAGTGTCTATTCCAGTAAGAACTAAATGTCGCCCCTTCCATGATAGAAGTGGTCTGATGTAATTAACTTGCCACTAGGTTGCTGGCTGATCACCTTGAGGGATGGTGCATATTGGGGACTCAGTGTTGGTCTCTGCTGCTGGAAGATTGGGTACTCAGCAGTGGCTGTAGTCAAGTCAGCCTTGGTGAGTGAAAGTCCATGTTGCTGGGCCTGTGCTTAACCTCTATCTCTGCCACCGTGGCCACTTTGTTCATGACCCCATTGAGCAATGACAAGAATAGGTGGGGAAAGAGGATGAGTTGTTTCCACAGAACGTGTCATCCTATCCAATTGATTGTTAAAATCATCTTCTGCTGAGGCCACCTTTTGGTGGGAATTCACATGGGACACAAATATCTTCACTTCTTTGGCCCATTCAGGGAAATCTATCCACATACCTCTTCCCCATAAATCCTTGTCTCCAGTTTTCCAATCATGTTCTTCAAAGTCCCTGACCATCCAGCCAAACCATTGGCCCCAGCCCACAAATCAGTATATAGTTGCACACCTGGCCATTTCTCCTTCCAAGCAGAGTGAACAACCAGGTGTGCTACTCAAAGTTCTGTCCATTGGGAGGATTTCCCTTTACCACTGTCCTTCAGAGAGGTCCCAGAAAGGGGTTGCAGTGCTACCACTGTCCACTTTTGGGTGGTGCCTGCATATCGCACAGAACCATCTGCAAACCAGGCACAAGTTTTCTCTTCTTCAGTCAACTGATCATAAGGAACTCCCCAAGAGGCCATAGGTGCAGACTGAGAGATGGAAGGTAATGTGACAGAGGTGGAGAACATGGGCATTTGGGCCACTTCTTCATGGGATTGTGCCTTCAGGTCCTGCTCAGGCCTGATCTTGTGTATGCCACTTCCATTTAATAATGGAGTGCAGCTGTGCACGTCCAACTTTATGAATCTATGGGTCAGATAACACCCAGTTCATGATGGGCAGCTCAGGCTACGTGGTGACTTGGTATCCCATGGTTAAGCATTCAGTCTCTACTAAGGCCCAGTAACACGCCAAAATCTGTTTCTCAAAAGGAGAGTCGTTGTCTGCAGAGGATGGCAGGGCTTTGCTCCAAAATCCTAAGGGTCTGTGCTGTGATTCACCAATAGGGGCCTGCCAAAGACTCCAAAAAGCACCTCTATCTGTTATGGACACTTCAAGCACCATTGGATCAGCTGGATCATATGGTCCAAGTGGCAGAGCAGCTTGCACAGCAGCCTGTACCTATTATAGAGCCTTCTCTTGTTCTTGGCCCTGCCCAAAACTAACAGCTTTTTTGAGTCACTTGATAAATAGGCCAGAGTAGCCCACCCAAATGAGGGATATGCTGCCTCCAAAATCCAAAGAGGCCCAATAGGCATTATGCCTCCTTTTTACTTCTGGGAGGAGCCAGATACAATAACTTATCCTTCACTTTAGAAGGAATATCTCGACATGCCCCACACCACTGGATGCCTAGAAATTTCACTGAGGTGGAAGGTGTCTGAATTTTTGTGGGATTAATTTCCCACCCTCTAGCTTGCAAATGTTTTAACAATAAGTCCAGAGTTATTGACACTTTTTCCTTACTAATTCCAGTCAGCATAATGCCATCAGTGTAACGGACCAGTGTGATGCCTTGTGGAAGGGAAAGGTGATCACAGGCCCTGTGGACTAAATTTTAAAACAGGCAGGAGAGTTGATGTAGCTCTGAGGTAGGCAACTGAAAGTGCATTGCTGGCCTTGGTGGCTAAAAACAAACTGCTTCTGATGGTCCTCCAGAACGGGTATGGAGAAAAAGGCATTAGCCAGATCAATAGCTGCATACCAAGTCCAGCAGATGTATTAATTTGCTCAAAGCAATGAGACTACATCTGGAACAGCAGCTGCAGTTGGAGTCACCACCTGTTTAAGTTTTCAGTAATCCACTGTCATTCTCTAAGATTCATGTGTTTTTTGCACAAGCCAAATAGGCAAATTGAGTAGGGATGTGGTGGGAATCACCACCCCTGCATCCTTCAAGTCCTTGATGCAGTAATGGCTGCAATCCCTCCAGGAATGCGGTCTTGCTTTTGGCTTACTCTTCTCCTAGGAAGGGGCAGTTCTAATGGCTTCCGCTTGGCTTTTCCTACCAAAGTCGCCCTTACTCTATTTGTCAGGGATCCAATGTGGGGGTTCTGTCAGTTGCTGAGTATATCTATTCCAGTTATGCATTCTGGAACTGGGGAAATCAGTACAGTATGGGTTCAGGACCCACTAGACCTACTGTGAGACTGACATGAGCTAAGACTCTGTTAATAACCTGACCTCCATATGCCTCCACTCTGACTGGTGGGCCACAGTGATATTTTGGGTCTCCTGGAATTAGCGTCAGATCAGAGCCAGGATCCAATAATCCCCCCAAAGTCTGATTATTTCCTTTCCCTCAATGAACATTCACTCTTATAAAAGACCGTAGATCCCTTTGGGGAAGGCTGAGAGAAAGATTAACAGTATAAGTTTTTGGCAGTGCATTGGATTCCCTCCTCAAGGGGACCTGGCTTCCCCTTCAATCAAAGTGTTGTGGGTGTATAAACTTGCTCAAGTCTTGGAATTGATTGAGGGGCCATGACTCTTTATTATGGTGATTCGAGTTAGGCTTCTGTTTAGTTGACATAGAATCCTTCCCTTCGTACAGATCAAGTAAATAGTAGATTTTCTATCTGTTTCCCTCTTAGGGAAACATGACTAAGTAACCAGCACCGTAAGTCCATACGAGTCAGAATATTCTGATTACTGCCTTGACTCTGTTGTCCATTATGCTAACCACACCCACCTTGTCTTTGCAGATTGAGTGCCCTCATTTGGCCCCTACCGCCACAGGCTCCAATCAGCCCCATTGTACTTAGGTGTCTTAATTCAGTTAGGGCAATTCCCACTGTCAAATCTGACTTACATAAAATAGCAATTACGGCAGTCTTCAAGGATGCTGGGGCTTCCTTCACAAATTTGTTTCTCACCATTGTGGTAAAAGGTATGTCCTCTGGGCACTCCATGCGTGGATCTGTGGGCCTAACCTGATAAATCCACTCTAGCATGCCAATTTCCCTAAGCCTTTGGATACCTTCTTCTATAGTACACCAAGGCAGGTCTGATATTTCAACTTGATTTAGTGTAGGCCACTGTGTAATCCATGCTTCAGCAACCCAACCAAATAAACTATTAGATCCTCTCCTAGCTCCTTGAACTGAAACATTGAATGTAAAATCTGCGCTTAGTGAGCCTATATCAATAAACTGAGACTGATCCATCTTTATGTTCCTTGCACTATTATCCCACACCTTAAGAGCCATTACCACACATATTCCCCAGGTTTCTGTTTGTACATATTAGAAAAGTCAAGCAGTTCTTTTGAAGTGTAGCTTTCACTTTGCACTTCACCTTTTGTGGCTCACTGGGACTTTAGTTATAGGTCTAGAAGCCAAAATCAGTGGGGATATGTTTTGAGAACATTCAGCATTGTCTTGTAAAACATCTGCCTCAGGCAATGTCCCAGGCAATGACTCAGAAAAAGACACTTTAGATGCAGCTGGGTTAATCTCATTAGATGGGACGGAAGGGGCTAATAGTACTGTTGGCAGAAATGATTCAATGGAATTTAGGGACTCAGTGTCTCCAGTTTCCTGATTATCTGTCCATATGTCCCCATCCCAGGTTTCAGGATCCCATTTCTTCCCAATTAATGCCCTCACTTTAACCTCAGACACCTCTTGAGTTTGGCAGTTGAGTTGTCATTGTAATTCAGCCACTCTTACAATAAGGCTCTGGCTTTGGTTTTTGGCAATACCAGCTCTGTTACTACAAGAAATAAGACTTTCTTTCAAGGCACAAATGGAAACTTTGAGGTCATTTATGCAGCACTTGAGCTTTGACTCTGAAGCCCTGAGGTCACCTCTTTCTTTTGTCAATTTCTCTAGTGAAAGTAGGACCAACCAATCAGCTTCCTTATATTTTTCATTATGACAAACCTGTGAAAGGTATCATACATGCAATCACCCAGAGCATCATCTTTTACCAATACTTGATCTATTGGTGGTGATATTTTGTTTATTTGAATTGCCACCTCATGCCATGGATTAGCAGTGCCCTCTTTACTGCTGGAAGCAGAGTCATCAATATCTTTAAGACTAACCAGACTTGAGAACCAATTTAGAAAATTCATCCTTACAATTTTGTTTCTCTAGAACCACTCTCGGTACCAAATGTCTTAAGCTGGTGTCATAGATTGAATTATGTCTCCCCAAAAATGTGTGTATCAACTTGATTAGGCCATGATGCCCAGTATTCTGTGGTTGCTCTCCATTTTGTGATAGTAATTTTATGTAAAAAAGGATTAGGGTGGGATTGTAACACCCTTACCAGGTCACATCCCTGATCCAATGTAAAGGAATTTTCCCTGGGGTGTGGCTTGCACCACCTTTTATCTCTCAACGGATAGAAGGAAACGGAAGCAAGCAGAGAGTTGGAGACCTCATACCACCAAGAAAGACGTGCCTGGAGCAGGATCTGAGGTTCCTGTGCTGAGTTGCTCCCAGTCCAAGGGAAGACTGATGTATCACCTGACCTTCCTCCAGAGCTGACAGAGAGAAAGCCATCCCCTGGAGCTGGCACCCTGAATTTGGACTTCTAGCCTACTGGACTGTGAGAGAATAAACTTCTCTTTGTTAAAGCCATCCACCTGTGGTATTTCTGTTAGAGCAGCACTAGATGACTAAGACAGCCAAGTTCTCTAGAGAAGTGAAATCAGTAAAGTGTATAACTATATATTTATTATAGATAGAGATTTATATCAAGGAAATGGCCCATGCAGTTATACAGGCTGTAATGGTCCAAGTCCATGGGTCAGGAAAGAGGCTTCTCCTGATTCACGTAGCTGCAGGGGCTGGCAAACCCAGGATTGGCAGACCAGAGAGCAGGGCTATTGTTCACAGGCTGTGAAGATAAATGAATCCCAAGATCGGCAGCCAAGACTGCAGGTAAGCTGGTAGGTCAAGTCCCAAAAACCAGAGGTCAGATGAACAGGAGCCAGCCGCAGGATCTAGAATGAGCAAAAGCCCCACAGAGCCCTGCCTGAATGTTCACCCACACTTGATGTAGGCCACATGCCCAAGGAAACTCCCCTTCAACTGATTGGCTACTTACAGCAGATCTTATTATGGGGGTGATCGTGTATCAAATCTCAACAGAGAAGTGACCACAACATCACACTGACTGTCAAAACACTGAGAATCACGGCCTAGCCAAGTTGACACAATCTTAACCATCACAGGACCAATCATAAAAGGTCAGGGAAATATAAAAAATGTTTTATTCTGGGAGTTTAGGATTCAGGGCGGGAATGGTAGCTCTAACTCGTAGCAACCCCATGTACAACATAATGAAACACTGCCCAGTCCTGTGCCATCCTCACAATTGTTGCTGTTTGAGCCCATTGTTGCAGCCACCGTGTTAATCCATCTCATTGAGGGTCTTCCTGTTTTTCACTGACCCTCTACTTTACCAAGCTTGATGTCATTCTACAGGGTCTGGTCCCTCCCGATGTTGTTGTTAGGTGCTGTCGAGTTGGTTCCAACTCATAGTGACCCTATGTAGAAAACACTGACCAGTCCTGCACCATCTTCACAATCCTCATGTCCAAAGTACTTGAGACAAAATCTCAATACCCTCCCTTCTAAGGAGCATTCTGGTTGTACTTCTTCTAGGACAGATTTGTTCATTCTTCTGGAAGTCCATGGTATATTCAATATTCTTCTTCGCCAACACCCTAATTCAAAAGCATCAATTCTTCTTTGGTCTTTCTTACCCAATTCCATTGGCTTTGGGCAGCCCCATTCTCCAAATCCATCTGAGTGGTGACCCCACCCCTCAACCCTGGCAGGTCTTGTTCTTCTGCCCCATGAACAAGGCTGCCCTGCCCCCTCAGCTTTGGGCAGGTACCCCAGCCCCATCCCCCTGGCAGTTGTGAATGGCAGCCCCATGCTCTGGAATCTAGCTGGTGAAGATCTGACTTTTTGAAACCTAGGAGGTTGTGGTGCCACCCCTTGAGATCAAGGAGACCATGACTCCACCCTTAGAAGCCTTGTCAGCTCTGCTTTCCATGCTGCTTCAAACAGTTCTGCTTATCTCCAAACTTCTCTAGGGATGGTCCTTTCCTTTTCTTGGAGGGTTTTTAACAGCTATAGTTCTTTGGGCTGTTTCTTGCCTGTAGAATTCCAAGAGGCAGACAGAGTTCCCTCCTTTTGTTCTTTCTCTGTCCCATTTGGTCTTACAGGCTTAATCTCTTAAACAGAAGATTGTGTAGCTAAGTTCTTGATGAAAATTCTAGTACAGAGTTGGAGTTGGATAAGGGAAATTTGACATTATAGATTTTTAAAAAATTGTTACTACCAAACTGGACAAACATTTTTTCGTTGTCAGGTTCTCTGGTCCTGCAGAGTTCCTGGGCTTCTGGGAGGGACCAGGCTCAGCCACTGCTCTTCTGCTATGGCCCATGTGGAAGACTGATGCTATCAGTTGAGCCAGGAGTGCTGACATCTCCCAGAGGACAAATGGGATCACACCCTCATGCCCTCCCTAACCCCAGAGTCGTTCCTTTGCTGCTATCAGTCATGCTGCCCCAGGGTCCACATGTCCCACTCTGCCTTAAAGACAGGGGAGTCCTCCTAACTTCCTTGTAGCCACCAGGTATCTCTGATACAGGCAGACATGGTACATGTATAAAATGGATTTCCCCTCAGAAACACTGGCTCAACTCTTGGCCCCAGGGGATATCATCCATATTGTTCTGGCAATGGATCCTGAACCCACCCACTTCTAATATCCTTTCTTGGGTTGGCTGTAAAGCAAGGCTGTGTCTTTTACGTGTGTGTGTGTGTGTGTGTGCGCTTTAGGGGAAAGTTTACAGCTCAAGTTAATTTCTCATTTAAAAATTTTTGCACATATTGTTTTGTGACATTGCTTGCAATCCCCAAAATGTGACAGCACACTCCCCTTTTCCACCCAGATTCTCTGCATCCATTCATCCATTTCCTGTCCCTTCCTGCCTTCTCATTTTGCTTTTGGACAGGAGTTGCCTATTTGGTCTCACATATTTGATTGAATTAAGAAGCATGTTCCTCACAGTTGTTATTGTTTCTTTTGTAGGCTTGTCTAATCTTTGTCTGAAAAGTGGGCTTTGGGAATGGTTTCATTTCTGGATTAGCAGAGTGTCCGGGGGCTGTAGTCTCCAGGGTTCCCCCAGTCTCTGTCAGACCAGTAAGTCAGGTCTATTTTGGTGAATTTGAATTCTGTTCTATATTTTTCTCCTGCTCTGTATAGGCCTCTCTGTTGTGATCCCTGTCAGAACGGTCATTGGTGGTAGCCGGGCACCTACTAGTTCATCTGGTTCTCAGGCTGGTGGAGTCTCTGGTTCACGTGGTCCTTTAGTCCTTTGGGCTAATACTTTTCATGTGTATTTGGTTTTCTTCATTCTCCTTTGCTCCAAATGGGATGTTACCAATAGATGTATCTTAGATGGCCATTCACAAGCTTTTAAGACCCGAGATACTACTCACCGAAGTGAAAAGTAGAATATTTTCTTTATGAAATATACTAGGCTAATTGACCTAGATGTCCCCCAAAACTGTGGTCCCCAGCCCCAAGCCTCAGCCACTCAGTCTCTCAAAATGTTTGGATGTATCTAAGACACTCCTGTGCTTTTGCTTTGGTCCAGTTGTGCTGACTTCCCCTATATTGTGTGTTGTCCTTCCCTTCACTGAAGTTGATGCTTGTCTACAATCTAGTTAGTGATTTCCCTTCACACTCCCTCTCCACCTTTGGAACTATCAAATAATTTTTTTTTTCTGTGTGTAAACCTTTTCTTGAGTTTTTATAATAGTGGTCTCACAATATTTGTCCTTTTGTGACTGACTTTTTTTTGCTGAGCATAATGCCCTCCAGATTCACCCATGTTGTGAGATGTTTTGCGATTCATCGTTGTTCTTTGTCGTTGTATAGTATTCCATTGTGTATATGTACCATAATTTATTTATTTACTTGTTGATGGGCATTTAGATTATGTCCATCTTTTTGCCATTGTGAATGGTGCTGTAATGAACATGGGTGTGCATATGTCTATTTGTGTGACAGCTCTTATTTCTCTAGGGTATATTCCTAGGAGTGGAATTGCTAGATTCTATGATATTTCTCCCCCGTGCTCCTGTCAATTTGTTGTACTGTGGGGGCTTGTATGCTGCTGTCATGCTGGAAGCTAACAACACCTTTTTATGGAAGTGCCATATCATTTTCCAAAGTGGTTGTACCATTTTACATGGAAACCTGCAGTACCTAAGAGTTCCAGTCTCCCCAAAACCTCTCCAACATTTGTTATTTTGTGTTTTTTGGATTAGTGCCAATATTGTTAGGGTGAGATGGTATTTCATTGTAGTTTTGATTTGCATTTCTCTAGTGGCTGATGATCTTGATCATTTCCTCATGTGTCTGTTGGCCGCCTGAATGTCTTCTTTGATTAAGTGTCTGTTCATATCCTTTGCTCATTTTTAATTGGATCATTTGTCTTTTTGTTATTGAGGTGTTGACATGTTTTGTAGATTTTAGAAATAAGACCCTTGCTGATAAGTCATAGGCAAATATTTTTTCCCCAGTCTGTAGGTTCTCTTTTTACTCTCTTGGTGAAATCTTTTGATGAGCGTAAGTGTTTAATTTTTAGGAGCTCCCAGTTATCTAGTTTCTCTTCTGGTGTTTGTGCATTGTTAGTTATGATTCGTATGCTATTTATGCCATGTATCAGGGCCCCCGGTGGTGCAGTGGTTAAGCATTCAGCTGCTAACAAAAAGGTCAGCAGTTCAAATCCATCAGCCTTTCTTTGGAAACCCTATGGGGCAGTTCTACTCTGTCCTAGAGGGTCACTATAAGTTGGAATCAACTCGACAGCAATGGGTTTGGTTTTTGGAGTTTTATTACAACCCCTAGAGTTGTCCTGTTTTTTCTTCCATAATCTTTATCATTTTAGATTTTATATTTAGGTCCTTGATCCATTTTGGGTTGGCTTTTGTGTATGGTGTGAGGTGTGGATCTTGTTTCATTTTTTTTTTTTTAAAGATGGACATCTAGTTATGCCAGTACCATTTGTTAAAGAGACTGTCTCTTCCCCATTTGACAGACTTTGGCCCTTTGTCAAATATCAACTGCTCTTAGATGGATGGATTTACATCTGTGCTTAGTTATCTAGTGCTGCTATAACAGAAATACCACAAGCAGATGGCTTTAACAAACAGAAGTTTATTCTCTTACAGTTTAGTACGCTAGAAGTCCAAATTCAGGACATTGGTTCCAGGAGAAGGCTTTCTATCTCTATTGACTGTGGAGGAAGGTCCCTGTCTTCAATCTTCCCCTGGACTAGGAGCTTCTCAGTGCAGGGACCCTGGGTCCAAAGGACGTGCTTTTCTCTTGGCACTATTTCTTGATGGTATGAGTTCCCCTGTCTCTGTGCTTATTTCTCTCTTTTATATCTCAAAAGAAATTGGCTTTAGACAAAACCTAATCTTATAGATTGAGTCCTGCATCATTAACATAATTGCCAAAAATCCCACCTCATTAACATCATAGAGGTAGTATTTGCAGCATGTAGGAAAATCATCTCAGACGACAAAATGGTGAACAGTAACACAATACTGAGAATCATGGACTAGCCAAGTTGACACACATTTTAGGGGGACACAATCCAATCCATAACAGCGTGGGTTCTCAATTCTGCTCTTTCGGTCTATGTGTCTGTTCTTGTAACAGAATCAGGCTGTCTTAACTTCCGTGGCTGTAGAATAGGTTCTAAAATCAAGTAGTGTGAGGCTTCCCACTTTGTTTTCCATCTTCAGTAATGTTTTGCTATCCAGGCCTCTTCCCTTTCCACATAAAGTTGGTGATATGTTTCTCCACGTCATTAAAGAATGCTATTGGAATTTGAATCTAAATTGCATTTTATCCATAGATTGCTTTGGGTAGGATTGACATTTTCACAGTATTGAATCTTCCTATCTGTGAGCATGGTATGTTTTTCCATTTATGTAGGTCTCTTTTGGTTTCTTGCACTAGTGTTTTGCAGTTTTCTTTGTATAGGTCTTTTGCGTCCCTGGTTAGATCTATTCCTAAGTACTTTATCTTCTTGGGGGTTATTGCAAATGGTATTGATTTGGTGATTCAATTTTCAAAGTTCTCTTTGTTGGTGTAGCGGAATCCAACTGATTTTTGTATGTTGGTCTTGTATCCTGCTACTCTGCTTAATCTTTTTATTAGTTCCAGTATTTTTCTTGTAGAGTCTTTTCGGTTCTGCATGTATAGTATCATATCATTTGCAAATAGGGATAGTTTTACTTTTTCCTTTCCAATTTGGGTGCCCTTTATTTCTTTTTCTTGCCTTATTGCTCTAGCTAGGACTTAGAGCACAGTGTTAAATAAGAATGGTGATAAAGGGCATTCTTGTCTGGTTCTCATTCTCAGGGGGGATGCTTTCAATCTCTCTATGTTTAGGATGATGTTCACTGTTGGTTTTGTATAAATTCCATTTATTATGTCAAGGTATTTCACTTCTATTCCTATTTTGCTGAGAGTTTTTATCAGGAATGGATGTTGGACTTTGTCAAATGCCTTTTCTGCATCAATTGATAAGATCATGTGGTCCTTTTCTATTGTTTTATTTTAAGTGGTGGATTGTATTGATTGATTTTCTAATGTTGAACCATCCCTGCATACCTGGTATAAATCCCACTTGGTCAGGATATATTATCTTTTTGATACATTGTTGAATTCTACTGGGTAGAATTTTGTTGAGAACTTTTCCATCTGTGTTCGTGAGGGATATTGCTCTGTAGTTTTTGTGTGTGTGTGATGTTTTTACCTGGCTTTGGTATCAGGGTTATGCTGGCTTTGTAGAATGAGTTCTGGAGTATTCCTACCTTTTCTGTACTCTGAAATAGCTTGAGTAGTATTGGTGTTAACTCTTCTCTGAAAGCTTGGTAGAGTTCCCCAGTGAAGCTGTCCATGCCACAGCTTTGTTGTTGTTGGGAGTTTTTTTTTTTTTTTAATTACCTCTTCAGTCTCTTCTTTTGTTATGGGTCTGCTTCATTTTTCTACCTTTATTATGTTAGTTTAGGTAGGTAGTGTGTTTCTAGAATTTGTCCATTTCTTCTAGGTCTTCAAATTTGTTGGAGTACAACTGTTCATAGTATTCTGTTATGATCCTTTTTATTTCAGTTGAGTCTGTTGCTATATCACCCATCTCATTTCTTATTCTTATTTGCTTCCTCTCCTGTTTTTCTTTGTCAGTTTGACCACTGGTTTGTCAAGTTTCTTGATCCTTTCAAAGAACCAACTTTTTGTGTTGTTAATCCTTTCAAATGTTTTTCTATTCTCTCTTTCATTTATTTCTGCACCAATCTATTATTTCCTGTTATTTTCCTTTGCTGCTCTGTTTCTGTTTGTTCAAGTTGTAAGGCTAACGTTTTTATTTGGGGCCTTCTTTTTTGATGTGCGTATTTATTGCTATAAATTGGCCTCTAAGCACTAAGCACTGCTTTTGTTGTGCCCCAAAGGTTTTGGTAAGGTGTGTTCATTTTTGCTTGATTCTATGAATTTTTGTATCTCATCCTCGATTTCTTCTCTTGTTGTTGTTCTTGTTGTTGTTAGGTGCCATCGAGTCAGTTCTGACTCATAGTGACCTATGCACAACAGAACGAAACACTGCCCAGTTCTGCACCAAACTTAGAATCATTGTTATTTTTGAGCTCATTGTTGCAGCCACTGTGTCAATCTGTCTCCTTGAAGGTCTTCCTCTTTTTCGCTGACCCTGTACTTTGCCAAGCATGATGTCCTTCTCCAGGGACAGATCCCTCCTGACAACAAGTCCAAAGTATGTAAGACCCAGTCTTGCCGTCCTTGCTTCAAAGGAGCATTCTGTTTGCACTTCTTCCAGACAGAGTTCTTCGTTCTTTTGGCAGCCCTTGGTATATTCAATATTCTTCACCAACACCACGATCCAAAAGTGTCAGTTTTTCTTGGGTCTTCCTTAATCATTGCCCAACTTTCACGTGCATATGATGCGACTGAAAATACCATGGCTTGGGTCAGGCGCACTTTAGTCTTCAGGGTGACATCTTTGAAGAGGTCCTTTGCAGCAGACTTACCCAATGCAATGCGTCGTTTGATTTCTTAACTGGTGCTACCATGGCCATTGACTGTGGATCCAAGTAGAATGAAATCCTTGACAACTTCAATCTTTTCTCTGTTCGTCATGATGTTGCTTTTTGGTCCAGTTGTGAGGATTTTTATTTTCTTTATGTTGAAGTGCAATCCCTACCGAAGGCTGTGGTCTCTGATCTTCATTAGTAAGTGCTTCAAGTCCTCTCCACTTTCAGCAATCGAGGTTGCGTCATCTGCATAATGCAGGTTGTTAATGAGTCTTCCTCCAATCCTGATGCCCAGTTCTTCTTCATATAGTCCAGCTTCTCAGATTATTTGCTCAGCGTACAGATTAAATAGGTATGGTGAAAAGATACAGTCCTGACGTACACCTTTCCTGACTTTAAACCAATCAGTATCCCCTTGTTCTGTCCGAACAACTGCCTCTTGATCTATGTAAAGGTTCCTCATGAGCACAATTAAGTGTTCTGGAATTCCCATTCTTCGCAATGTTATCCATAGTTTGTTATGATCCACACAGTCGAATGCCTTTGCATAGTCAATAAAAGACAGGTAAACATCCTTCTGGTATTCTCTGCTTTCAGCCAGGATCCATCTGACATCAGCAGTGATATCCTGGCTCCATGTCCTCTTCTGAATCCAGCCTGAATTTCTGGCAGTTCCTTGCCAATATTCTGCTGCAGCCATTTTTGAATGATCTTCAGGAAAATTTTGCTTGCGTGTGATTTTAATGTTATTGTTCTATAATTTCCGCATCCAGTTAGATCGCCTTTCTTGGGAATAGGCATAAACATGGATCACTTCCAGTCAGTTGTCCACGAAGCTGTCTTCCATATTTCTTGGCATCGTCAAGTGAGCACCTCCAGTGCTTCATACGTTTGTTGAAACATCTCAGTTGATATTCCGGCAATTCCTGAAGCCTTGTTTTTCGCCAATGCCTTCAGAGCAGCTTGGACTTCTTCCTTCGTACCATTGGTTCCTGATCTTATGCTACCTCTTGAAATGGTTGAACATCAACTAATTCTTTTTGGTATCATGACTCTCTGTGTGTTCCTTCCATCTTCTTTTGATGCTTCCTGCATCATTCCCAGTAGAATCCTTCACTTTTCAACTTGAGGCTTGAATTTTTTCTTCAGTTCTCTCAGCTTGAGAAACACTGAACGTGTTCTTCCCTTTTGATTTTCTATTTCTAGCTCTTTGCACATGTCATTATAATACTTTACTTTGTCTTCTCAAGCTGCCCTTTACAATCTTCTGTTCAGTTCTTTTACTTCATCGTTTCTTCCGTTTGCTTTAGCTGCTAAACGTTCACGAGCAAGTTTTTTTTCTTCTTTTACCCAGTTGTTTTTAAGCAAGGTGTTGTTCAGTTGCCATGTATTTGATTTTTTCCCCCTGTTGTTTCTGTTATTGATTTCTACTTTTATGATGTTATGACCAGAGAGGAAGCTTTGTATTTTGATGTTTTGGATTTTGTTAAGGCTTGCTTTGTGGCCTAAAATGTGGTCCCTTCTGGAGAATGTTCCATGTACATTGGGAAAAAAATGTATACTTTGCTGCTGTTGAGTGGACTGCTCCATATATGTCTATGAGATCTAGTTGGTTGATTGTGGCATTTGAACCTTCTGTGTCTTTATTGACTTTCTCTCTAGATGTTCTGTCCTTCACCAGAAGTGCTGTGTTGAAGTCTCCTGCTATTACTGTCAAATTGTTTATTTCTGTTTTCAGTGCTGTTGAAGTTTGTTTTATGTATTTTGGAGCTCTGTCATTGGTGCATAGATGTTTATTATGGTTATGTTCTCATGGTGGATTGACCCTTTAATCATTATATAATGTCTTTCCTTATCCTTTATGGTGGGTTTTGCTTTAAAGCCTATTTTGTTGGAGATTAATATTGCCAGTCCTCTTTTTGGTTATTGTTTGCTTGATATATATTTTTCCATCCTTTGAGTTTTAGTTTATGTTTTTGTGTCTAAGGTGTGTCTCTTGTAGACAGCATATAGATGGATCATGTTTTTTATCCATTCTGCCACTCTCTGTCTCTTTACTTGTGCATTTAGACCATTTACATTCAGTGTAATTATCGATAGGTTTTTTATGAGTTTACTGCTGTCATATTGATGAATTTTTTTTGTGTGTGTGTGTGGTATCGATGGTTTCTTTGTTCCACTTAATTTTCTGTACTGTGTTCTTTTTGTTTATATATTTTCTTTTCATCTTTATTGTTGATTTTGTGTTTGCTAAGTCTTTATGGGTACTGGGAAGTCTTTATATTTTTCTTCTTTTTTATTTTGATGGGTAGGTTTGTTAGCTTCCTTTGTAGTTGCTTGAAATTTATCTTTATCTTCCTAAGTTTAAACAAGTATTTTATTTCTTGATATCACCTTGACTTCACCTCCATATGGAAGTTCTGTGACTACACCATTTATTCCCTGTGTTTTGTTTTGAAGTTGTCATCATTTACACACTGACATCTTTGGTTCCATATTTTCAGTCTTTTAGCTTTGTTTTGTTTTTGTAAATTCCCTTTCTGGGTTGGTATCTGGCTTATTGTCCTGTGTCCTAGTCTTGAATTGTTGTTGATTCTCTCACTGGAGGACTCTTTAATATTTCTTGTAATTTTGGCCTGGATTTTACAAATTCCCTTAATATCTGTTTATCTGGAAATGACCTAATTTCACCATCTTATTTGAGAGACAATTGTGCTGGATATATAATTCTTAGCTGGCAATTTTTTTCCTTCAAGCGTTTATGTATGTCATCCTATTGCCTTCTTCCGTGGTTTCTGCTGAGTAATCAGAGCTTAGTCTTATTGGTTCTCCTTTGTTGGTGACTTCATTTATCCCTATCTGCTCTCAGAATTCTTCTTTGTCTTTGGTTTTGGCAAGATTGATTATGCTATGTCTTGGTGACCTTCTTTTGGGGCCTATCCCATATGAGGTTTGTTGAGCTTCTTGGATAGATATCTTCGTGTCTTTCATGATATTAAGAAGCTTTCTACCAGCAGATCTTCCACAATTCTTTCTGTGTTTTCCATTATCCCTCTCTGATCTGGTACTCCAATCACTCATAAGCTTTCCCTCTTGATCCCATCCCACAAAATCCTTAGGCTTTCTTCATTCTTTTTTCTGATTGTTCCTGAAACAAATTGGTGTCAAGGGATTTGTTTTCAACTCATTAATTTTGCTTTCCATTGTCACAATTCTGCTCCTATGACTTTCTATTGAGATGTCTAATTCTGACATTTTATTGTTAATCTTTTGGATTTCTAGTTGCAGTTTTTGTATGGTTTCTAGAAGTCTGTTTATTTTGTCATTTTGTTCTTGTATTGTTTTCCAGAATTCTTCTATTGCTTTGTCTGTGTGTTCCTTGGTCCAGTCTGTGTTTCGCCTGATTTCCTTCTTGATCTCCTGGAAAGCCCTGTGTATTAGTCCTTTGAATTCTTTATCAGGTAGTTCCATTGCCTTATCTTCCTCTGGAAGGTTTTCTGGTTCTTTATTTTGCTCACTTCCAGCAGCCATCTTGTCTTTCTTCATGTGATTTAATATTGATTGTTGTCTCTGAGGCATCAATAAGTTATTACATTTATTTATTGTATTTTTGTTCACTGCATTCTGAATTTTTCCTTTCTTTTATTTTGGTATGTCCGAGTAGTCTGGGTGTGTATGCTACCCCGTTTTTCATGTCATTGAAGCTGTCACCTACTGTCTCCAGGTGACCAGAAAAGCTACTAGGTGTGAGAACCTGGGAATCTGTTCACTGTTCTTGCAGGAGTGGTACAAATGCAGGTGAATTTTTTTGTGAGATGATGAATCTGTCCTGCTGGTCACCTGGCCATGGGTGCAAGGGGTATTCTCCCTAGTTGTTGGGTTGGGTATTGTGTGTGTGCTTCTTTGCCTACTGTATGATCAGGGTGCAGGTGCCCAGGTTGTTGGCCACCAAATGTGTGGTGCCAAGACTTACCTACAGTCCTGTGCAGGCAGGTCTGAATGGGTGTGTTCAGAGCAGACACAGGACTCTGATTGCAGTAGGGGTGATGTGGGAGGCAAGACAGGGGGCTGTTGGCTGACCCTGGGTGCCAGATGGAGGGCATGCTTCTGTCTGCTAGAGCATATAGTGAGGGGGGATGGGTAATGCAGCCAGTCCTTGAGTGCCTGGTGCCATTGGCTCTAGAGATTGGGAGGCAAGAGTAATCCTCAGGCTTCTATCATGGGTGATTAGATGAGGTGGGTAGTTCTGCCAAGTGCCAGGCCCCCAGTGTGGGTGGGCCAGATCCCTTCTGAGGGGGCTGGGCAGTGTCAAATGTCATAAATCTGCAGCTCCCACTTGGCTGCTGCAGGTGAAAATGGGCTGTAGGTGGGTGCCCTGCCTGTTTATTCCTAATAGGGGTGTACTGTGCTGAATCAGACAGTAAGGTGCTGGTGCCAGTAAACAGCAGGGGTGAAGAGCACAGCCAGTCCATGGACCCCATAATGCCAGTGACTGGGCAAAGAAGTGGGTACCTCTGGACCCAGCTGTGAGTTCCCATAGTAGGGGGCATGGTGTTGTTCAACACCATGGGACTGGTGTTGGGTCAGGAAGGGGGATGGGAGAGGAGGAGGCAGTGCTCCTCAGCCACAGAGCTCTGGTGGGGTAAGGATTATGGTGTCCACACTGTGGTTTGGGAGCCTACACTTAATCTTCACAGGTCTGGTGTCACTCCTGTTTCATTCTGGAGGCGTGTGTAGATTCGCTGCTGCTTGGCTGCACCAGATGGGGTGGGTGTTGGCTTGGGATGTTGCTGTTTGCCTCAACCTGTGCGTGCTGTGCAGATCCAGCTAGCAGGACACTGGTGATCCCATGATCTGTAATACCCTGTTTCTTCTGTTTTTGAATTGTCTTTCCTTCTACCTGTCACTCATCAGATTCTTCATCTTTGTCTTTGATGATTAGGATTCCTAAATTGTCATGTATATCCGACTCAATTGTTTTCTTGGATCTTTGTTGTAAGATGAATGACACAAAATGTCTGACTATTCCACCACCTGGGCCCTGTCTTGTGAGGCAATGTCTTGGACATCTCCTCCTCCGATGTCCTCAAAGAGCAGCTTCTGCTTGAGGCTAGGTTTTCCTGCCTTTCAAAAGAAACTATTCATGCCAAGGGCCTCTTCTGGGATTGTCCCAATTGACAAATATTACGTACGTGGGACAGGCTGACATGATATCTAGAGATCATTTGTAATCAATTAATA
Source organism: Elephas maximus indicus (assembly GCF_024166365.1). NCBI lineage: Eukaryota > Metazoa > Chordata > Mammalia > Proboscidea > Elephantidae > Elephas > Elephas maximus. Next base: position 56,239,099 of record NC_064841.1, on the reverse strand, counting down.
CTTGTGATATATTTGAAACAGTACTAGACACAGGGGTTATGGGGAGAAATGTGACTAAAATAATGTCATTCTCTGTCCTCTAGGAGGTTACACTTGAATTGGAGAGGCAAAATTAACGTATAAACAATAGTAAATGACATAGGAGAGAAAATAATTTGGCAAAATAGTATAGAATGTAAGTACTTTATAAATTAAAGAGGAGAGTTCTTTGGGGGAGATAGCAAGATTTTTTTTTGTTTTTGTACTTTATATAAAGGTTTACAGAACAAATTTGTTTTTCATTAAACAATACACATATTGTTTTGTGACATTGGTTGCCAACCCCACCACATGTCAACACCCTCCTTCTTGACATTGGGTTCCTCATTACCAGCTTTCCTGTCCCCTTCTGCCTTCTCGTCCTTGCCCCTGGGCTCTTATGCCCATTTAGTCTCACTTTGTCTTTTGGGCCTGTCTAATCTTTGGCTGAAGAGTGAACCTCAGGAGTGACTTCAGTATTGAGTTAAAAGGATGCCCAGAGGCCATATTCATGGGGTGGAGGTTGTGGTAGTTCTGGTCCATTAGTCTTTTGGACTAATCTTTCCCTTGAGTCTTTGGTTTTCTTCATGTTCCCTTGCTCCAGATGGGTTGGAATGAGTGAAATATCTTAGATGGCCACTCAGAAGCTTTTAAGGACCCAGACATTACTTACCAAAGTCAGGTGTAATGGGCCATAACTACCACAACCTCTACCAGACTGACTCCAGCACTACTAGATGGTGCCTGGCTACCACCACCAACTGCTCTGACAGGGATCCCAATAGAGGGTCCTGGACAGAGATGAAGAAAAATGCAGAACAAAATTCTAACTCACAAAAAAAACGGACTTACTGGCCTGACAGAGACTGGAGAAACCCCAAGAGTATGGCCCTTGGACACCCTTTTAAGTCAGTACTGGGTGGTACAAACAGATATTAACCAAAAGGTTGAAGGTTCCAGTCCACCCAGGGCCACCTTGGAAAAAAGGTCTGGTGATCCGTTTCCAAAAAATTAACCACTGAAAACCCTATGGAGCACGGTTCTACTCCGACACACACAGAGTTGCCACGAGTTGGAATCAACTCAACAGCAACTGGTTTTAATTATCATTTGTCTTGAAACATGTACGAACCTGGCTACAAAAGGGGTCAGTGTCATGGATTGAAATGTGTCCCCCTAAAATATCTGTCAGCTTAGCTACGTCATGATTCCCTTGTGTGATTGTCTGCCATTTTATCATCTGATGTGATTTCCCAAGTGTTGTAAATCCTATCACTATGATGTAATAAGAGGGATGAGGTCTACAAGATTAGATAGTGTCTTAAGCCAATCTCTTCTGAGATATAAAAAGAGAGAAGCGAGCAGAGAGGCATGGGGACCTCATACCACCAAGAGAGCAGCGTCAGGAGCACAGCGCGTCCTTTGGACCCAAGGTTCTTGCCTGATATGCTCCCAGATCAAGGGAAGACTGATGACAAGGGCCTTCTTCCAGAGCTGACACAGAGAGAGAAAGCCTTTCCCTGGAGCCAGCGCCCTGAATTTGGACTTCTACCCTACTAGACTGTGAGAAAATAAACATCTCTTTGTTAAAGCCATCCACTTGTGGTACTTCTGTTGTAGCAGCTCTAGATGACTAAGAGAGTCAGATTCCTGTCTTTGTGATCTCTTTAGCAGATTGCCTGTGATACATCACATTCTGGTTTAATGCTTATTCAACAACAAAATTGTTTTCATTCTCTTCTACCTTTGTGAAGAAGTTTTCTGGGTTGGGAACAGGTTTAACTTTTAATTATAATTTCCCCAACAGATCTCACACCTAAATGAGTCTGGATAAATCCTAGAGGTTTATTTTTATGAAGCTCCCAGGTGATTCTTAGGAACCAGTGAGCTTGAGAACCACTGGACTAGAGCCCTGGTTCTCAAACTCAGCTGCACATACTGACACTGAGACCATGCAGAGAGTCTAATGTAATTGGTCTGCTGTGACCTGAGGTTGAGATATTTCCCTGGGTGATTCTAAAGTGAAGCCAAATTTGAGGACCCTGTACTAGATGCTATGTAAGATCCCTTCTGGCTCTAACACTTTCCAGTTTCAGAACTCTCACTTCACTTTGCCTTTATAAGTACTTATGTGGTGATGCTATTATAGCTCATGTCTGTAGACTAAGGGGCTTTTCTCTGCTTTTTGGCTAATGGTCTCATACCTACCCCCTGACATAGGGGTTCTCATATTGACAGAAAGAATAGGGTATGAAAATATGGATGAATCCACATAAGCTAATTACCACTGCAAGAGAAACAACACAAATTATGCGTATTACCAGAAGTATGTTGGAAGTGTCACAATAACATTTTAGCTTTGGTTTCTGTATAATTATTATTGATATTAGTAGAGAGTTTTTCATAAATAGAGATGTAGATCAATCTTATCAACAGTGTATTGAATTGTGATGACCACAAAGTAACCACTTTTCAAATTATTTCTGTATTCTTAAATGCTATTTGATGTGCATGTGTTTTTACGTAAGGAGAGGAACACATTGCAAATGTGGCAGGGGTTCCAGCTTGGGCCTAAATTGTGTCAATCACTAAATTCAGACCTGTTTGGGCATGTCTGGTTATTAACTGGTGGGCAGACCAAAAGGAAGTCTGTTTGGAGGTCAGAAGGAGGAGCCTCCTTGGAAGAAAGAAGTTACCAGGCATGAAAATGTTGGCCCAGTACAAAACCTTAGTCCGTGGAAGGAAAGTCGAGGGTGTTGTCATTCTGATTTGTCTCATGACCCAGCTCCTGTACTCATCTCTGGCTCTAGGAAGAGAGAGGACTGATAGTATAAACTCAGAAGTGTGAGGTTTTGGCACCTTCAGCCTCTGGAAATTGGTTGTAGCCATGCATGGTGGAGACTACGGTATTCAGCAGCACTTTGCAGGAACTGGTGACAAACCCTGGTGTCTGGTGGACATGGAGTTAGTTACCTATGGAGTGTGACCAGGACAGGAGAAGGGAAAAGAAAAGAGGGGTGCTATATTAGAGTTGTGTGGATAGTCCTTGACCCTGAGTACCAGTGAGCTGTCTCCTGAGCATCTGCAGAACTACTGAAGGGCCTCTGGAGGTGAACAAGGGCTAGTAAAACCCAGCTTACATAAATACTGCTAGTTTCCAAAGTTCCCGACACCTGATTTAGAGTCAGAGCTCCTGTGATATCTTTAGGAGATTTTCTAATTCAGTTCAGCAAATTCCAGGCATTGTCAATTGTTTTCCGCTCCTATATGACTGATTATTTGGTTTTGATACTATTCATGTAAGAGCTGGTTCTTTTGCAGTTAGGATGGCCTTGCTCCTCTGGTGGGTATGTGAGTGGAAATTCTGTTAGTATAAACAATTACAGACTGTTCAGAGCTCTAAACTTTTTCTTATGATGTGCTTATGAAAGCTTAGCAGAACTTGTGTGGTGACTTGGAGGCATCTTTCTTCCCCTTCTTTACCTTCCTCCTTCCATAGTTGGGAAAGCATGTCTCTGTTCACAATAGCTTGGGTTACATTTCAACTTGAGAAGCCAGACTCTGGACTGTGAAACCTCTATTTTTCCAAGGGGGTTGAGCTTGACATTAGTTAAAGAATCACGTCTTCTGCTGGGAGCAACTGCGTTGCTCTGCTTCAGCAAGTAATGAAAAGCATGGAATACAGATGTCAAAAGCTGATTTTAGTTCAAATCACTCCATTTAACTTCTGATGCGACCTTTCAACTCTTATAGAATTCTGAGTAGAGCTCCTCCAGCTTATCAGCCCAGGAAACCACTAAGAAAACCTCCAGTAGATAGAAAGTAAATCAAAAGTCAAAGTCAGTCTTCAGTTATTCATTGCAACCAAAAGAAGACCTGTAAGGTTGATTGCCTTTTAGGATGGGATTTATAGGAAAAACTTATTGATGAAAGCCCAGGTATTATCAAAAGACTATTTCATTTCTCACAAATGCTATTTTAGAATCAGATTTCCTTGTGTTTTGTTCTGAAGACATTTTACTTTAGAAGCCAATGTGGCAGTGGGAAGGACAATGAGCTATTAATTCCAGGTGAGAGAAACACAGAGAAGAGATTCTGATTTTGAATTATTTGAGAGGCTGCAATGAAGTGGTGTGAACTTCTTAGTTTTCCCAGGAACTCAGAGAAGCCAAGTTACTTTTGTTAAGTTTCATATTGGCTATATACTCTGTTTTTAAAAGCATATGTGAACTGTTTCTGCAGAATAGAAGGAAATAGGCCATTGGGTGCTATCCATGAGTTTGATGAATGCCGGCATTAGTCTGCATTTCACAGGATGGTCTATATTTGGAGGACTGGGAAACTGGAATGTCCAAATAACTGCCGAAATACCCTTATTTCCTTGATCTATTTATCCTCAGACACATGGAATCAGATTATTCAGCTGGGATTCTTAATGCACGAAATGGAGGAAACATAGAAAGGTGATTTATTGAAGATTCTATTTATATTATTTTATCAGTGTGCCATGGAATCTTAGTCATGCAACCTGGCCTTAAGGACAAATATATCTCAACAATGTTTTATAAAATAGCTTTCTCATCCTTGGACAATTGCTCTGCTATCAGCATATTAAAGGTCCTGTTACAGTTGTTAGCTGCTATCGAGTCAGATTCTGACTTATGGTGATCCCGCAAGAGGAGAATAGAACTAATTCATAGGGTTTTTAAGGCTGTGACCTTTCAGAAACAGATCCCCAGGCCTGTCTTCCAACATGCCTCTGAGTGAGTTCAAACTGCCAGCCTTTTGACTAGTAGTCAAACACTTAACTGTTTGCATCACCCAGGGACTCCATATTAAAGGTCCTGTTATTGTTGTTGTGTGTTATCAAGTCGATTCCCACTCCTAGTGACCCTAGGACAGAGTAGAAGTGCCTCATAGTGTTTCAAAGGCTATAAATCTTTATGGAAAAGGACTGCTACATCTCTCTCCTATGGAGTGGCTAGTGGATTTGAACTGCTGACATTTCAGTTGGCAGCTAGCTGAGTGCTTAACCATTGAGCCACCATAGCTCCTTATTAAAGGCCTTAGGTCCCTGTTAACATACCTCAGAGGGGCATTTTCTGAAACAGAAAAACTGCATAGAAGACCACTGAATTCTGGAAGCAGGGAGAGTGTCCTTGAAACTTCAGGAACTCTCTGGGAGACCCACATGGAAGATGAGATGAGATTCTTTATCTCGTCTCTGCCCAAGTGCAGAGCAGAGAAGGTATAAAATATAAATATAATTGCAATGTGCTTGATACTTTGAAGGATACAAAGAAGTAATAAGTATGGTTTTTATTCTCCAGTGCCTTATGATCTAACTGCAAAGATAGCATGTAAACATGAACAGTTAAGAGGCAGTGTATAGTGAGTGAGGAGCCCTAGTGGCACACTGGTTAAGCAGCTTGATTGTTAACCAAAATGTCAGCAGTTTGAATACACCAGCTGTTCCACAAGAGAAAATGTAGCAGTCAAGAGGAGTATGTAAGGTATGGCAGACAGGTATGGCACATGACCTGGGCACTGGGTGGGGGTGCCACAAGCAGTTTCTATTAGCCTGGTATGTCCTTTCTCAAGCATGGTAGACACCAATGCATATAAAAGTCAAAATAGTAGTCTGACAACCGAATTTGGTACCTAAATTTTTGTAATTCATTTTTGTACATTGCTATTCAAATAATACTAACCATCGTGGACTCCATCGCCAGCTGTGAGAAATCATTCAGCAACTTTAAACTATACTTCTGTATTTGAGAGTCTTCATGGGTCAAAGCAGACTGTGTGATCAGAGGTGTAGTGAGGAGAGGGGGCAGAACAGGGCAATTTCTACCAGGCACAAGTCCACAGGGGCACCAAACATGGTACAGAATGAAATTTCAAGGCACTACAAATATGAAAGGCACCTTTGTGAGGTAGCCAAACAAGAGATGGGAAGGCATTTTGGCTGACACATCACCACTATCAACATCTATTCATCTTGAAATTGGGGGGGGGGAAGGGCCTGCAACTTAGAGATTGCCCCTGGGCGCTTGTTACCCTTGCTATTCCTCTGGTGGCAGTCATCTTCTGTAAAGGTTTACAGCCTTGGAAATCCTAAGGGGAATTTCTACTCTTTAGCATTCTTTAGGGTTGCTATTAGTCAGAATCGACTTGATGGCAAATGGGTATATGGTGAGTGGTGTACAGAATGTGATGGTTTACACAGGAGGAAAAGATACTTTCTGATGATTAAGGAACTGCATTTGTTCAATTTTAAGATCAACATGTACTCATTAAATAAATTTTAGAGGCAGTGCCCGCATGGTGCTGTAGACAGGAGCACCATGCCATCCGTCCACAGCAAAGACCCAAAAAAACTGAGTAAAAAAGGTACAAACGTCAATCCTGGAATCCTAAGCATCAAATGAAGGGATAAACAACCAAGCACCGGATGGAATGAGAAACTGAAAGAGAATGGAGAATGAGAGCTACAGAGTAGAGGTCCCTTATCAGCTAATATGGCACAGATTCGCTATCTTGGGCCCCTCAGCCACCAAAATTGGTGGACAGAGAGTATTGGAAGGCAACTTCATGGAGATACCAACAGGAGAGAAAGCACCCAGTAACTAGTGATACATGCTGTTCCACTCCTCACCCTTCTTCCCTCTGCACAGCCTCTGCTGCTTTCCAGTGGGCTGCGGTCCCTTGACCTGGGAGACACCAGCACCTTGCCACTTGGATTCGCCCTGCACCCACCAACAGGCTTCTTTAGAGTCATTTTTTTGTTGCTGTTTTTGCTTTTTTCTTTTTTTTTTGGTTTCTTCTGTCTCTCTAACATCCTTCCTTTCCTTTTTCCCAAACACCTGGTGCTGTGTGCCATCTCTTCTCTTTCTTGATGGGCTGAGCAGTGTCACTTGGCTGGTGAGCCCCTTACCTGGTCTGCACAGCCACGTCAGTGGGCTCCCTGGGGGCATTTTTTTTCCACTTCGTTTCTTGTCTTCTTGTTTCTCTCTACCTTCCTTCCTTCCTTTCCTTTCTCCTGAATACTTGGTGCTGTGTGCCATCTCTGCTTCTTCTTTACAGGCTGTGCAGTGCCCCTTGGCTGGAGAGCCACTTCCCTGGTCTGTACTGCCAAGCCAGTGGCCTCCCTTGGGACTTTTTTTTTCTCAGTTTCTTTTCTCTCTCTACCTTCCTTCCTTTCTTTTCTCCTGAACACCTGGTGCCATGTGCTATCTCCACTCCTTCTTGATGAGTTGTGCAATGCCACTCGGCTGGGAGCTGCTTCCCTGACCTGTGCCACCATGCCAGTGGGCTCCCTCGGGGCATTTTTTTTTCTTGGTTTCTTGTCTTTCTTTACCTTCTTTCCTTCCCGTCCTCTCAACCTCCTGGCATTTTTTCCCCTCAGTTTCTTGTCTCTCTCTACTTTCATTCCTTTCCTTTCTCCTCACCACCTGGCCATGTGTGCCTTTCTCTCTCTCTCTCTTCTTTTTCTCCCAGTCTCTTATTTCTCTCTCCCTTCCTTCCTTTCCATTCTCCCACTCATCTAGCAGCATTTACCATCTATGCTCCTTCTTGATGGACTATGCTGCGCCATCCAGCTAAAAAGCCATCAGCACACAGCTTCCCCTGGTCCATACCACTCCAATGGCAGGCTCCCTCAGCAAGTTTTCTTTTTCTTTTTTTTTTTTTTTTTTGGATTCTGACTCTCTTCTTTCCAACACTCACTTAGCTGCACACATTACATCCTCCCCCATCTCTCCTGCCTATCTGCTCTGTGTGCCAGGCACCACACCTCCAAGTGGCACAGGCACAGACCACTGAACCCCACCATGCACTGCTCCCAACCCCATGCATCACAAATGACCCATTCCCACCTTTTCCCCTCCACTGGACCTGCCCTGCTCCACCATAGCTGAGCAACTGGCCTTGCCTACCTGTACAAGGTGATAAGAAGTATCATGCTCAGAGATGAGCAAAAAACAAAGAACACCCAGCCCACCTGGCTAGATATAACCAAATAAAACAAAAAAATCGGGACAAAACAAAAGATCTATATTCAATAAATGAGGAAAATAATTACTGGATACCCCGAAGAGAGCAGACAATATCAAAATATATTAAAAAAAGGACAGAATGGCTTCAGTAAGCACCCAAAGAAAACACGAGATGACCTTCCAGTAGAAAAAAAGGTACTGGAACTACCTGATAAGGAATTCAAACCTCTAATATTCAGGAATCTCCAAGAGATGAAGGAAAACACAGACATAAATAAGGAAAAAATAGACAAAATCATGGAAAAGACAGAAAAATTATGGAAAAAGCAGATAAAACAACAGAAGAACTCAGGAAAATAATACAGGAACAAAATATTTTTAAAAAACATACTAGAAATTATATAAAAAGAGCAATTAGAAATCCAAAAGATAAACAAGATTTCAGAAATGTACAGTGTCATAGAAGATTTGGGGAGCAAATTTGAAACAATGGAAGACAGGATCAGCAAAATTGAAGACAAAGCCTTGGATACCACTTTGAGGAAAAATCAGAGAAAAGAATGAAGAAAAATGAAGAAACCCTGAGAACGATGTGGGATACAATCAAAAGCAAAAGTTTATGAGCAATCAAAGTTCCAGAACAGGGGGTGAAAACAGAAAACACAGACGGGATCATTGAAGATTTACTGACAGAAAACTTCCTAATATCATGAAAGATGAAAAGCTGACCATCGAAGAAGCTCAGTGAATGCCATATAGGATAGACCCCAAAAGAAAATCACCAAGACATATTGTAATGACACTAAAACAAAAGACAAAGAATCCTGAGAGCAGTTCAAGAGAAACAAAAAGTCTCATGCAAACAGAAACACTACGACTAAGCTCTAATTACTTAGCAAAAATCATGCAGGCAAGAAGGCAATAGGATGACTTATAAAACCTGGAAAGAATAAAATTATCAACCAAGAATAACATATCCTGGAAAAATCTCACTAAAATATGATGATGAAATTAAGCTATTTCCAGAAAAATAGAAATTGAGGGGGTGTGTAAAAACCAAACCAAACTTAGAAGAATTATTAAAGGCAGTCATCGGTTAGAGAACCAACATCATCAGACAACAACCTGAATCTAGGACACAAGGCCACATCAGCCAGATACCAACCTAGGTAATGAAATATCGATGATAAAACAAAACTATAACATTTACAACGGAGAACCAGAAAGGTTAATCTGTAAATAACAACAGTGTCAGAACAATAAAAGAGGAAATGAATGGTGTAGATATAGAACTTACAAATGGAGAAGAAGCCAAGGTGATACCAAGTAATAAAAGACCGGTTCAAACTTAGGAAGACAGGAGTAATTTCAAAGTAATGACAAAGGAAGTTAACAAGCCTACTCATCAAAATTAAGAAGAAAAACAAAGTTTCAGTAAACACAAAATCTACAAAAATGAAAAAAAAAACAAAATCCACAAACAAAAGGAATTCAGCACAGGAGAGTAAGAGGAACAAAGCAAATGTCAGTGCCACAAAAAAATAGAAAATAAAAAAGACCACTACAAAATTACAGGAATAAACTCAAACCTATCAATAACCACACTGAACATAAATGGCCTAAATGCACCCATAAAGAGACAGAAGATAACAGAATGGATTAAAAAAACAGAATTCATCAACATGTTGTCTACAAGAGACACACCTTAAGATGAAAAAAAAAAAAAAAAAGCCAACAGCTACCAAGAAAGAGCAGGAGTGGCAATACTAACCTCATATAAAATAGACGTTAAAACCAAATTCCACCAAGAAAGACAAAGGAGGCTATTATATAATGATTCAAGGGACAATCCATCATGACAGCATAACCATAATAAATATCTATGTTTTACCCAATAAACAGGGCTGGAAAATACATAAACTCTGACAGCACTAAAAAGAGAAATTGACAGTTTCACAATAATAGTAGGAAACTTCGATACACCACTCTTGGTAAATGACAGAACATCTAGAATAAAACTTAACAAAGACACAGAAGATCTAAAGGCCACAATCAACCAACTTGACCTCATAGACATATATAGAAAACTCCCCCAACGGCCGCAAAGTAAATATTCTTTTCCAACGCACATGGAATCCTCTCCAGAGTAGACCACATCTTAGGCCACAAAGCAACTCTCAACAAAATCCAAAACACTGAGATGATCCAAAGTATCTTCTCTGATCAAAATACCACAAAAGTAGAAATTAATAACAGGAAGAGCAAGGGAAAAAAAAAAATCAAATACATGGAAACTGAATGACACTCTGCTTAAAAACCACTGAGTAATAAAATAAATCAAAGATGGAATAAAAAGTTCCTAGATCAAACGAGAATGAAAATACATCATACCAAAACCTTTGGGACACAGCAAAGGCAGTCCTCAGATGTCAAATTATAGCAATAGATTCACACATTACAATAGAAGAAAGGGACAAAATCAAAACATTAGCTACACAACTCGAACAAATAGAAGAAGAAGAGCAAAAGAAGGCCATAGCCACCAGGAGAAAGGTCAGAACAGAAATAAATGAAATAGACAATAGAAAAGCTGTAGGAAAAAATCAACAAAATCAGGAAACCATGCGCCAAATTGACAAAAGAAAAACAGGAGAGGATGCAAATAACCCAAATAAGAAATGAAATGGGAGACATCACAACAGACCCAACTGAAATAAAAAGGATCCTAACAGAGTATACTATGAAAAACTATACTCCAACAAATTTGAAAACCTAGAGGAAATGGACAAGTTTCTAGAAACACACTACTTACCCAGATTACCACAAACTGAAGTTGACAATCTGAAGAGATCCATAACAAGAGAAGAGATTGAAAAATTAAAAACAAAAAACTCCCAACAAAAAAAGGCCCTGGCCCAGATGGCTTCACTGGAGAATTCTACCAAACATTTGGAGAAGAGCTTGCCCCAGTACTACTCAAAGTATTTCAGAACATAGAAAAGGAAGTGATACTTCTGAATTCATTCAATGAAGCCAGCAAACCCTGATACCAAAACCAGGCAAAGACACCATAAAAAAAGAAAATTACAGACCAATCTGCCTCATGAATATAGATGCAAAAATTCTCAACAAAATTCTAGCCAGTAGAATTCAGCATCATATCAAAAAAATAATACACCACAACCAAGTGGGATTCATACAAGGTATGCAAAGATGCTTCAACATTAGAAAATCAATCAATGTAATCCACCACATAAATAAAAGAAAAAATCACATGATCATCTCAATCAACACAGAAAAAGCATTCAACAAAGTCCAACATCAATTGCTGATTAAAACAAAAAAAAAGAACTTCAATAAAATAGGTATAGAAGGGAAATTCCTCAACATAATAAAGGGCATCTGTACAAAACCAACAGCCAACATTATTCTTAGTGGAGAGAGGCTGAAAACATTTCCACTGAGAAGAGCAACAAGCCAAGGATGCACTTTATCACGACGCCTATTTAACATTGTGCTGGAAGTCCTAGCTAGAGCAATAAGGCAAGAAAAAGAAATAAAGGGTTTTCAAATTGGTAAGGAAGAAGTTAAACTGTCCCTATTTGTGGATGTCATGGTACTATACATAGAAAACCCAAAAGACTCCACAAGGAAACTACTGGAACTAATAGATTCAGCAGAGTTGCAGAATACGAGATAAACATACAAAACTCAGTTGAATTCCTATGCACCAACAAAGAGAACTATGAAAAGGAAATCAGGAAAACAATACTACTTATAATACCTCTTAAAAATATAATCAGGATATGATCAGGAGCCAATGGTACTGAAGGAAGAAGTCCAAGCTGCTCTGAAGGCATTGGCGAAAATCACGGCTCCAGGAATTGACGGAGTATCAATTGAGATGTTTCAACGAATGATGCAGCGCTGGAGGTGCTCACTCATCTATGCCAAGAGATATGGAAGACAGCTTCCTGGCCAACTGACTGGAAGATATCCATATTTATGCCTATTCCCAAGAAACATGATCCAACCAAATGCAGAAAGATAGAACAGTATCATTAATATCACACGCAAGCAAAATTTTTCTGAAGATCATTCAAAAATGGCTGCAACAGTATACCAACAGGGAACTTCCAGAAATTCAGGCTGGATTCAGAAGAGGATGTGGAACCAGGGATATCACTGCTGATGTCAGATGGATCCTGGCTGAAAGCAGAGAATACCAGAAGGATGTTTACCTCTGTTTTATTGACTGTACAAAGGCATTTGACTGTGTGGATCATAAGAAATTATGAATTACATTGCAAAGAATGGGAATTCCAGAACACTTAATTGTGCTCATGAGGAACCTTTACATAGATCAAGAGGCAGTTGCTTGGATAGAACAAGGGGATACTGATTGGTTTAAAGTCAGGAAAGGTGTGTGTCAGCGTTGTATCCTTTCACCATACCTATTCAGTCTGTATGCTGAGAAAATAAGCCAAGAAGCTGGACTATATGAAGAAGAATGGGGCACCAGGATTGGAGGAAGACTCATTAACAACCTGCATTATGCAGATGACACAACCTTGATTGCTGAAAGCGAAGAGGACTTGAAGCACTTACTGGTGAAGATCAAAGACCACAGCGTTCAGTACAGATTGTGCCTCAAGATAAAGAAAACAAAAATGCTCACAACTGGACCAATAAGTGACATTATGACAAATGGAGAAAAGATTGAAGTTGTCAAGGATTTCATTTTACTTGGATTCACAATCAACAGCCATGCAAGCAGCAGTCGAGAAATCAAAAGACATATTGCATTGGGTAAATCTGCTGCAAAGGACCTCCTTAAAGTGTTAAAAAGCAAAGACGTCATCTTGAAGACTAAGGTGTGCCTGACCCAAGCCATGGTGTTTTCAGTCGCATCATATTCATGTGAAAGTTGGGCAGTGATTGAGGAAGACCAAAGAAGAATTGATGCCTTTGGATTGTAGTGTTGGCAAAGAATATTGAACATACTAAGGAGTGTCAAAAGAACGAATAAATCTGTCTTGGAAGAAGTGCTACCAGAATGCTCCTTAGAAGCAAGGACGCGTCTTACATACTTTAGACATGTTGTCAGGAGGGATCAGTCCCTGGAGATGGACATCATGCTTGGGAAAGTACAGGGTCAGCAGAAAAGAGGAAGACCCTCAAGGAGATGGATTGACACAGTGGCTACAACAATGAGCTCAAGCATAACAATGATTGTAAGGATGGCACAGGACCAGGCAGTATTTCAGTCTGTTGTACATAGGGTCGTTATGGGTCAGAACCAACTTGACAGCACCTAACAACAACAAAAATATAAAATACTTAGGAATAAATCTAACAAGGGATGTGAAGTCATATATGAAGAAAGCTACAAAACACTAGTGCAAGAAAGCAAAAGAGACCAACATAAATAGAAAAACACACTATGCTCATGGATAGGCAGGCTTGTGAAATTGTGAAAAAGTCAATTCTACCCAAAGCAATCAACAAATACAATGCAATCTGGATCACAATACCAACAGCATTCTTTAACGAGATGGAAAAACTAATTAACTTCATATGGAAAGGGAAGAGGCCCCTGACAAGTAAAGCACTATTGAAGAAGAATAAAGTAGGAGGCCTCGTACTACAAGACCTCAGAACTTACTATACAGCTATGGTAGTCACAGCACACTGGTACTGGTACCATGACAGACACATTCATCAGTGGAACAGAATTGAGAACCCAGGTGTAAATCCATCCACCTGTGGTCACCTGATCTTCAACATAGGCCTAAAGCCCATAGACTGGAGAAAGAGTGTTTTTAACAAATAGCGTTGGCAGAACTGGATATCCATCTGCAAAAATATGAAACAGGACCCATACCTCAGAGCAAACACAAAAACTAATTCAAAGTGGATCAAAGACCTAAATATAAAACCAGAAATTATAAAGATCATAGAAGAAAAAATAGGGTCAACGCTAGAATCCCTAATTCACAGCATTCACAGGATGCAAACCATAGCTAGCAATACACAAACACCAGAAAATAAGCTAGATAACAGGGATCTATCTAAAAATTATACACTGTGCTCATCAAAAGACTTTGCCATAACAGTAAAAAGAGAACCTACAGACTGAGAAAAAATTTTTGGCTATGACAAATCCAACAGAGGTCTACTCTCTAATATCTACAGGAAAATCCAACACATCTATAACAAAAATACTCGTAATCTAATTAAAAAATGGCAAAGGATATGAATAGACATTTCACCAAAGAAGACATTCAAGCAGCTAAAAGACACGTGAGGAAATGCTTGCTATCACTAGCCATTAGAGAAATGCAAATCAAAACCACAACGAGATACCATCTGTCCCCAACATTACTGGCACGAATCAAAGAAACAGAAAATAACAAATTTTGGAGAGGCTGCGAGGAGACTGTAATTCTTAAGCACTGCTGGTGGGAATGCAAAATGGTATAACCATTTGGGAAAATGATATGGCCCTTCCTTAAAAAGCTAGAAATAGAAATACCACATGATCTCGCAATCTCACTTCTAGGAATATATCCTAGAGAAGTAAGAGTCATCACATGAATGGACATATGCACACCCATGTTCATTGCAGCATCATTCACAATAGCAAAAAGATGGAAACAACCTAGGTGCCCATCAACAGATGAACGTATAAACAAACTACGGTACATACACACATTGGAATACTATGTGACCGTAAGGAACAATGATGAATCTGCGAAGCATAACACAACATGGATGAATCTGGAGAGCATTATGCTGAATGAAATAAGTCAATCACAAAAAAAACAAATATTGTATGAGACCACTACTATAAAAACTCATGAAAAGGTTTACACACAAAAAAGAAACAATCTTTGATGGTTAACGAGGGAGAGGATGGGTGGGAATGGAAAAGCACTAAATAGATAATAGATAAGTGGTAACTTTGGTGAAGGGTAAGACTACATAATACTGGGAAAGCTAGCACACCTTGTCCAAGGCAAGGTCATGGAAGCTCCATAGACACATCCAAAGTCCTGAGGGACTGCACTACTGACCTGAGGCCTGTGGGGACCATGGTCTTGGGGAACATCTAGTGCAATTGGCATAACATTCTTTATAAAGAAAATGCTGTACATTCTACTTTGGTGAGTAGCGTCTGGGGTCTTAAAAGCTTGTGAGTGGCCACCTAAGATACTCCACTGATCTCACCTCTTCTGGAACAAGGGAGAATGAAGAAAACCAGACACAAGGGAAAGATTGATCCAAAGGACTAATGAACTACATGTACCACAGCCTCCACGAGACTAAGTCCAGCACAACTAGATGGTGCCTGGCTACCACCACCGACTGCTCTGACAGGGATCACTATAGAGGGTCCTGGACAGAGCTGGAGAAAAATGTAGAACAAAATTGTAACTCACAAAAGAAGAAGACCAGACTTACTGGTCTGACAGAGACTGAAGAATCCCCAAGAGTATGCTCCTGGACACACACTTTTAACTCAGTAATGAAGTCGCTCCTGAGGTTCACCCTTCAGCCAAAGGTTAGGCAGGCCCATAAAACAAAATGAGACAAAATGGGTACACCAGCCCAGGGGCAAGGACGAGAAGGCAGGAGGCAACAGGGAAGCTGGTAATGGGGAACCCAAGGTGGAGAAGAAGAGAGTGTTGACATGTGGTGGGGTTGGCAACCACTGTCACAAAATAATATGTGTATTAATTGTTTAATGACAAACTAGTTTGCTCTGTAAACTTCATCTGAAGTACAATTAAAAAAAAAAAGATTACAGTTTTGGAAAACCTATGGGGTGGTTCAACTCTGTCCTACAGGGTCACTATGAGTCGGAATTGACTGGACAGCAATAGTTTTATGATTAAATGTTAAGACTGTTTATGGTTTCTCAATTTAATAAATAATGCTGCAAGGATTAAAAGAAAAAAAAAAAAAGAATGGCAGTGTCAATAAACTCCCCCCAAATTCCAGGCAAATTCATTTGTTTGCTTATGTCTATTAATTAGTACAAGTGAAAATCAAAACAATTTGAATTAAAAATTGCTGTGATAATATTTTCCATTTTGGAAACATTTGAGCCTTGGTATTTATCTTAGTTACCTAGTGCTGCTACAACAGAAATACCACAAGAAGTGGATGGCTGTAACAAACACAAGTTTATTTTCTCACAGTTTGGGAGGCTAGAAGTCTGAATTCAGGGCACAGGCTCTAGGGGAAGGCTTTCTCTCTCTGTTGACTCTGAAGGAAGGTCCTTGTCTCTTTGAGCTTCTGCTCCTGGGTGATCATCATGTGGCCTGGCATCTCTTCACCCATCTCTGCTTGCTTCTCTCTCCCTAATCAGCTTAGTTTATATTTCTTTTGTATCTCAAAAGAGATTGACTCAAGATACTCCCTACACTAACCCTGCCTCATTAACACAATAAGGACAACCCATTCCCAAATGGGATTGTAATCACTGGCATAGAGATTAGGATTTAGAACACATTTTGGGGGGACACAATTCAATCCATTACAGTATACCCCCCTTTTTTTAATTTTCTTCTTTAACTTTAGAGCTTCACCTTTTCCATCTCCCTTGTTGACCGCCCTTCTTCTAATTATAACCTAGCAGGTTGCCCTTTTCTTATTTTATGTATTCCTCTGAATGATCTGATTCACATTAAATGGTTCCAACTATTTTCATATACTAATAACTACAAAATCAGCATCTCAGGCTCTATTTATAAAGTCATCTACAGGCTGACATTTCTGTATTTATTCATTTTGGACATCCCTCAGGTATTTCAAATCTAACATGTTAAAAATGAAACTCATTTTCTTCTCCCTAAAAATTCTCCTAATCTCTTTCTTCTCTCATCACCCTTATTCAATTTATTCACATTTTTGAAGTATTTCTGGTTTCTTTTTGCAGAGTTCATTTCTCAATCCTTCTCTTTCTGCATTTTACTGTAAGTGGCCAGGAGAAGCCACTCCATCCCTTTAAGATCCTGCGTAGAAATCTCCTTATCCAAATATCCAGGCTCATTACTTACAAATTCTGCTTCCCGCAAAACATTTCAAAATAATTCAGCCAAGTTCTTTGCCACTTTATGACAAGGATTATTTTTCCTCCAGTGTCCAATTATATCTTCATGATTTTTTAAAAAACCTCATCAGAAGCACATTTAACGTCTGTATTTCAAGCAACATACTGTTTATGACAATAGAATCTTTCCCCATAGCTCTCATTTCTTTCCGAGCCTTTATCAGAATATCCCTTAACCCTCTCATGGCTCCATTATTTTTTTCTTTTAATTTTTTGTCGATACTATGTATTTTCAGTAATGGAGGGCATGCTGAATCATTGTGTCTGATTTTTGGTAGGTAATATGGTTTTTGTTTTATGCCTCATTCCACAAATCATACCATCAGAGTCCAGAAGTACATGTGTGTACCCCTTATGAACACAAATTCTACCTCCAGAGTCCAGAGGTACATACATGTATCAAATAAAAATTTTTTGAGTTCATGTTTTTCCTCCAAAAATTCAATGATTCAGCACCACCTCCTACAGTACCCTGTAAAAATAGTAATTTCTGGCACATGCCTGTTTTTTCCATTTCAAACTGTCACATAGGGCCCTGCCTGCCAGCAGCACATACTGTCAGTGGAAGAGATTCCCATTGAACCCAGAGGTTCAAAAAGTAAGTTGTAGCTGTACGTACCGCCCATCCTGAAAGAGTTATCAATAATTCTACCAACAGCCTCTTCAAGGCAACCTAGGCTTTTACTACCATGCAACTCAAAACTCTTTCATACTCTTACCATTATCTAGTTCCAAAGCCACTTCAACCTTTTTAGGTGTTTGTTAGGACAGTATCCCCATTCCTGGTACCAAATTCTTTCTTAGTGTCCTAGGGTTCCCATAACAAAATGCCACACAGTGGGTGCTTTAAAGAACAGAGATTCACTGTCTCACAGTTCAAATTCGGAGTGTCAGCAGTGCCATACTCTCTCTCTCTCTCTCTGTTGGCTACAGAGGAAGATCCTTCCTTGTCTCCTTTAACTTCTGGTGGCCCCAGGCTTTTCCTGGTATTCAGTGGCTTATAGACTGATCCTTACATGCTGTCTTCCCGCTATGCATTTCTGTTTCTGTGTCTGATCTTCTCTTTTATAAAACAACATTCAGAAAGGATTAGGATTAGGACCACCCCAGTCAGCAAGACCTTGTTAACTGATAACATCTACAAAGGAAAACCTTATTTCCAAGCAAGGTCACATGCACAGGTCCAGGAGTTAGGACTTCCACATATCTTTATGGAGGACACAATTCAATCCCTAGCATCCCATATCATTACCAGACCGTCTCTCACTAGGACAATAGCCTTCTAACTAGGCTAGGTTACCATCACCTTCTTTGCACTTAAGTTCATCCTTCACATTGCTATCAGAGCTATTGTCTTAGTCACCTAGTGCTGCTATAACAGAAATACCACAAGTGGATAGCTTTAACAAAGAGAAATTTATTTTCTCACAGCCTAGTAGGCTACAAGTCCAAATTCAGGGCGTAGGCTCCAGGGGAAGTCTTTCTCTCTCTGTCGGCTCTGGAGCAAGGTCCTTGTCCTCAACCTTCCTCTGGTCGAGGAGCTTCTCAGGCTCAGGGACCCCGTGTCCAAAGGACGCACTCTGCTCCTGGTGCTGCTTTCTTGGTGGTGTGAGATCCCCAACTCTCTGCTTGCTTCCATTTCCTTTTTATCTCTTGAGAGATAAAAGGTGGTATAGGCCACACCCCAGAGAAACTCCCTTTATATTGAATCAGGAATGTGACCTGGGTAAGGGTGGTGTTATAATCCCACCCTAATCCTTTTAACGTAAAATTACAATCACAAAATGGAGGACAACCACACGACGCTGGAAATCATGGCCCAGCCAAACTGATGCACACATTTTTGGGGGCACATAATTCAATCCAGGACAGCTATTTTCCCCAAAATAAATCTCAATTGTACCCTCTTTCTTTAAAAACTTTCATTGACTTCTGGCTTTTATGGAAAAATGTTCAAATTTCTCATTAAAAACTCAACTCCTGCGATATCACTTTCCACCAGTCCCCATCACATATCCCATCATTATATCAAACTTCTTACCAATCTATTACCCAATCTTTCCATAAATTCCATGCCTTTGCAGGAAACCCTGGTTGCATAGTGGTTAAGAGCTATGGCTGCTAACCAAAAGGTCAGTAGTTCAAATCCACCAGGCGCTACTTGGAAACCATATGGGGCAGTTCTACTCTGTCCTTTAGTGTCGCTACGAGTCAGAATTGACTTGATGGCGGTGGGTTTGGTTTTGGTTTATGCCTTTGCACGTACCATTTCTGCTACCTGGAATGCCTTTACTCTCATTATTCATTTGCTGAACTCCTACTCATCCTACAAGAACTAGTTTAAATGCCCTCTCTTCAAGGAAGCTTTCTTGAACTCTCTCTCTTAGGTTGAAAATCATCACTCTTACCTCTGGAATCACCTCTTACTTAAAAAAGAAAATCCTGCTGTGTTAATTTGCTAGTGTTTTTAATCTGTGCCAAATGTACATTTAATATACCCACAAATATTTATTGAGGATCTACAGTGTCCCTGGGTGATGCCAACAGTTAACACATTCAACTGCTAACCAAAATGTTGGAGGTTTGAGTCCACTTGGAGATACCTCAGAAGAAAGACCTGGGAGTCTATTTCTGAAACATCACAGACATTGAAAACCCTGTGGATCACAGTTTTAGTCTGACAAAATGGGGTCATCATGAGTTGTAATCTACAGTAACAGTTTAACTGGTTACAGTGTGCAAGCGGTACCTGTGTTTTGATGACATTCCCTTCCATTAAAATAAAAAAGGTGTTGCTTCAACTTCACAAATGAAGAATATTCTGCAACCACCTGCTGTGGTGCAGAACCAAGGTTCCAGGTGCAGCTCTCTGATCTTGCTTTCCCTCCCCTCTGTTTTCAACTTTTTAGCCCAGGGGTCTGGGACCCAGAGAACTGTTATCTTCTTGTTTATCTTCTTAATATCCTCAGAGACAAGTACAGGCTGAGGGTGGAGAGTTCCCATCATTAAGTGGGGTGATGACTGTGTTTGAGTGGCAGGTACCTCCAGAGGCCTCCCCACTTCAAATGTGTCCTCTGAGTGCTGCCTCAAATAGGTGGTGGTGACATGCTGAATTCAAGGGGCTGTTTCCTTGATCCTGGCCAGGAATGTTGGGACCAAGCCTTAGAGAGAGGGAGGATCAGTGAGTGCTATCAGAGAACTCCTGTCCCAAACAGGGCTGATGCGGCCTGTTCCCTGGAGGACACACCTCAAGATTTGGTGAGGAGACCAGGCTCTTGGCTTTGGGTACAGACTGTTTCCACAGTAGACGTCTTGAATGTGGACTAAGTTCTGGTAGTGTGATTTTGTAGGTATCCTAACAGGTGATGGAATTGTCTTTGATCTGACCATGGCCCAGTTTTGTTATTCTCTCTATCCCTTGAGGCTGTGTTAAATAAATGAATGTTTGTGGAAAGAGGGAGTGGGTCAATTTATTATAAGAGCTAGAGTTCAGAGTTTCAGGGGCTTCCTTTCCTTTGATTTTTATATAATGTATAAATAGGGCAGATTTTCTGCTGAATCCATTGATGAAGTAGTGTTAGGCCATGCTTGGTGTAGGAACCAAGGTTCCTGAGTTCTTCCCAGACACCCTGGGTTCCTCTCCTTTCTCTCTGCTTTGGCCCAGTGGGCCAGTGAAGGTGTTTAGCATGGTCCAACTGCTTTGGGCCCTTGGCACCAGG
Organism: Elephas maximus indicus; assembly: GCF_024166365.1. NCBI lineage: Eukaryota > Metazoa > Chordata > Mammalia > Proboscidea > Elephantidae > Elephas > Elephas maximus. The sequence goes on along the minus strand of NC_064841.1, from coordinate 56,218,247 downwards.
CCACGAAGAAGGCCTTGGACCAAGGTATCCCTTCCCTGCCTCTGAGAGAGTCAGGCGACAGAGTGTTAAAAAAAGATGTGGTTAAAAGGCTGGCTACACCTAACTTTAGCTTTTACCTAACTTTACTGCTCCCTAGCTTCAGGACATTTGTTGAGGTGATTGCTTTTGTTGTCACCTGCTATCCAAAGCAATCCCATGCACAACAGAATGAAATGCTGCCTAGTCCTGTTGTTGTGATCCATAGGACTTTCACTGGCTAACTTTTGCAAATAGATTACCAGGCCTTTCTTTCTAATCTACCTTAGCCTAGAAACTCTGCTGAAACCTGCTCAGCATCATAGCAACATGCAAGCCTCCACTGACAGACAGGTGGTGGCTGCCTGTGAGGTACATTGGCCTTAACCTGAATCTGAATCTCCCACATTGAAGATGAGAATTCTATCCCTGAATGACTAATGCCCCTAGGCTAAGGTAATTAGCCCCTTTGAATCACAGTTTCCCCCTCTGTAAAATAAGAACAGTGTTATTTAGTTTTAGGAGTACCTGGGTGGCGCAAATGGTTAAGCACTTGGTTACTAACCGAGAGGTTGGTGGTTTGAACCCACCCAGAAGCACCTTGGAAGGAAGGCCTGGCAATCTGCTTCTGAAGAAATTAGCCATTGAAAACCCTGTGGAGCACAGTTCTACTCTAAAACATGCAGCGTCACCATGACTCAGAATCGACTTGTTGGCAACTGGTGCTGGTAATATTTAGCTTAGAATTGCAGCTTGTAGGAAGAACTACCCAGAGCCTGTACCCCTGGGACCATTACCCTAACTTCTGTATTTCTGCCAGATAGCACCAGGGGCATGGGCTAGCTCTTTGTCGTGTTAACTATTTGTATGCCTGTCTCTCCCATCATCATCAACAGAAGGTTGTGTGTCCTTCGCTGTCTTTCCCATCTCAGTGTCTGACCCATAATGAGGGCTAAATAAATGATTGTTGAGTGAATAAATGTATATGAGAAGGAAGAAAGGAAGGATTATATGACATACAAATACTACATCAAACACGGCCTATGTTGGTTCTTTTTTTTTTGGTTATGGTATGTTAGGTGCCATCTAGTAGGTTCTAACTCATAGCGACCCTATGAACAACAGAACGAAACACTGCCTGATGCTGCACCATCCTCACAATTGTTGCCGTTGTTCGAACCCATTGTTGCAGCCACCGTGTCAGTCCATCTTGTTGAGGGTCTTCCTCTTTTTTGCTAACCCTGTACTTTACCAAACATGATGTCCTTCTCCAGGGACTGTCCCTTCTGATAACATGTCCAAAGTATGTTATTATTTTGCACTTTACTGTTGAACTCTGTAGACTTTTTTTTTGTGTGTGTGGATGTTTTAGGTGGTCAGTTATGTTAATATTTTAACATTAACGTTAAAACATTAAAACTTTTTTATAGTTCTTAAAACTATACTTAGAAATCCTCTCCTATCCAAAGTTCTGTAATTACTTTTTTTTCGGAAACTTTTTTTTTTTTAATTTTTACTGTGCTTTAAGTGAAAGTTTACAAATCCAGTCAGTCTCTCATACAAAAATTTATATACACCTTGCTATATACTCCTAATTGCCCTCCCCCTAATGAGACAGCACGTGCCTTCCCTCCACTCTCTGTTTTCGTGTCTATTTGGCCAGCTTCTGACCCCCTCTGCCCTCTCATCTCCCCTCCAGGCTGGAGATGCCAACATAGTCTCATGTGTCTACTTGATTCAAGAAGCTCGTTCTTCACCAGTATCACTTTCTATCCCATTGTCCAGTCCAGTCCCTGTCTGAAGAGTTGGCTTTGGGAATGGTTCCTGTCTTGGGCTAACAGGAGGTGTGGGGACCATGACCTCCGGGGTCCTTCTAGTCTCAGTCAGACCATTAAGTCTAGTCTTTTTAAGAGAATTTGGGTCTGCATCCCACTGCTCTCCTGCTCCCTCAGGGGTTTTCTGTTGTGTGCCCGGTCAGGGCAGTCATCGGTTGTAGCTGGGCACCAACTAGTTCTTCTGGTCTCAGGCTGATGTAGTCTCCGATTTATGGGGCCCTTTTTGTCTCTTGAGCTCATAATTACCTTGTGTCTTTGGTGTTCATTCTCCTTTGTTCCAGGTGGGTTGAGACCCATTGTTGCATCTTAGATGGCCGTTTGCTAGCATTTAAGACCCCGGATGCCAATCTACAAAGTGGGATGCAGAATGTTTTCTTAATAATTTTATTATACCAATTGACTTAGATGTCCCCCAAAGCCATGGTCCCCAAACCCCTGCCCCTGCTACACTGCCTTCATAATGTTGAGTTTATTCAGGAAACTTCTTCACTTTTGGTTTAGTCCAGTTGTGCTGACCTCTAATGTACTGTGTTGTCTTTCCCTTCACCTAAAATAATTCTTATCTACTATGTAATTAATAAATACCCCTCTTCCTCCCTCCCTCCCTCCCTCCCCTCTCTCATCAAAGAATATATTCTTCTGTGTTTAAACTATTTCTCAAGTTCTTATAATAGTGGTCTTATACAATGTTTTTCCTTTTGCAACTGACTAATTTCACTCAGCATAATGCCTTCCAGATTCCTTTATGTTTTCAAATGTTTCACAGATTCATTACTATTCTTTATCAATGAGTAGTATTCCGTTGTGTGAATATACCATAATTTATCCATTCATCCATTCATGAGCATCTTGGTTGCTTCCATCTTTTTGCTGTTGTAAACAGTGCTGCATATCTCTGTTTGTGTAAAGGCTCTTATTTCTCTAGGATATATTCCAAGGAGTGGGATTGCTGGATCTTATGGTAGTTCTATTTCTACCTTTTAAGGAAGCACCAAACCGATTTCCAAAGTGGTTGTACCATTTTACATTCCCACCAGCAGTGTATAACTGTTCCAGTCTCTCACAACCTCTCCAACATTATTTTGGGTTTTTTAGATTAATGCCAGCCTTGTTGGAGTGAGGTGGAATCTCATTGTGGTTTTGATTTGCATTTCTTCAATGGCTAATGATCGTGAGCATTTCCTCATGTATCTGTTAGCTACCTGAATGTCTTCTTTAGTGAAGTGTCTGTTCTTATCCTTTGCCCATTTTTTAACTGGGTTATTTGTCTATTCGTAGTTGAGTTTTTGCAGTATCATATAGATTTTAGAGATCAGGTGCTGATTGGAAATGTCATAGCTAAAAACTTATTCCCAGTCTGTAGGTAGTCTTTTTTACTCTTTTGGTGAAGTCTTTGGATGAGCATAGTTGTTTGATTTTTAGGAGCTCCCAGTTATCTAGTTTCTTTTCTGCATTGTTAATAATGTTTTGTATGCTGTTTATGCCATGTATTAGTGCTCCTAATGTTGTCCCTAATTTTTCTTCCATGATCTTTATCATTTTAGATTTTACATTTAGGTCTTTGATCCATTTTGAGTTAGTTTTTATACATGGTGTGAGGTATGGGTCTTGTTTCATTTTTTTGCAGATGGATAGCCAGTTATGCCAGCACCATTTGTTAAAAAGACTGTCTTTTCCCCATTTAACTGATTTTGGGCCTTTGTCAAATATCAGCTGCTCATATGTGGATGAATTTATATCTGGATTCTCAATTCTGTTCCATTGGTCCATGTATCTGTTGTTGTACCAGTACCAGGCTGTTTAGACTACTGTGGCGGTATAATAGGTTCTAAAATCAGATAGAGTAAGGCCTCCCACTTTGTACTTCTTTTTCAGTAATGCTTTACTTATACAGGGCCTCTTTTCCTTCCATATGAAGTTGGTGATTTGTTTCTCCTTCTCATTAAAAAATGTCGTTGGAATTTGGATCGAAATTGCATTGTATCTATAGATCGCTTTTGGTCGAACAGACATTATTACAGTGTTAAGTCTTCCTATCCACGAGCAAGGAATGTTTTTCCACTTATATAGGTCTCTTTTGGTTTTTTGTAGAAGTCTTTTATAGTTTTCTTTGTATAGGTCTTTTAAGTCTCTGGTAAGATTTGTTCCTAAGTATTTTATCTTCTTGGGGGCTACTGTAAATGGTATTTATTTGGTGATTTCCTCTTTGATGTTCTTTTTGTTGGTGTAGAGGAATCCAGCTGATTTTTGTGTGTTTATCTTGTATCCCGATATTCTGCTGAACTCTCTATTAGTTTCAGTGTTGTTCTTGAGGATTCCTTAGGGTTTTCTGTGTATAAGATCATGTCATCTGCAAAGAGAGATAATTTTACTTCTTCCTTACCAGTCTGGATGCCTTTTATTTCTTTATCTAGCATAATTGCTCTGGCTAGGATCTCCAGCACAATGCTGAATAAGAGTGGTGATAAAGGGCATCCTTGTCTGGTTCCAGATCTCAAGGGGAATGCTTTCAGATGCTCTCCATTCAGGATGATGTTGGCTGTTGGCTTTGTATAGATGCCCTTTATTATGTTGAGGAATTTTCCTTCTATTCCTATTTTGCTGAGAGCTTTTCTCATGAATGGGTATTGGACTTTGTCAAATGCCTTTTCTGCATCAATTGATAAGATCATGTGGTTTTTGTCTTTTGTTTTATTTATGTGGTGGATTACATTAATTGTTTTTCTAATATTGAAGCAACCTTGCATACCTGGTATAAATCCCACTTGGTTGTGGTGGATTATTTTTTTGATATGTTGCTGAATTCTTTTGGCTAGAATTTTGTTGAGGATTTTTGCATCTATGTTCATGAGGCATATAAGTCTGTAATTTTCTTTTTTGTGTGATGTCTTTACCTGGTTTTGGTATCAGGGAGATGGTGGCTTCATAGAATGAGTTTGGGAGTTTTCCGTCCTTTTCTATGCTTTGAAATACCTTTAGTAGCAGTGGAGTTAACTCTTCTCTGAAGGTTTGGTATAACTCTCCAGTGAAGCTGTCCAGACCAGGGCTTTTTGTTGTTGTCGTTGGGAGTTTTTTAATTACCTCTTCAATCTCTTCTTTTGTTATGGGTTTATTTAGTTGTTCTACCTCTGTTAGTGTTAGTTTAGGTAGGTAGTGTGTTTCTAGGAAATCACCCATTTCTTCTAGGTTTTCAAATTTGTTAGAGTACAATTTTTCATAGTAATCTGATATGCTTCTTTTAATTTCAGTTGGGTCTGTTGTAATTTCGCCCATCTCATTTTTTATTTGGATTATTTGCTTCTTCTCCTGTTTTTCTTTTGTCAGCTTGGCCAATGATTTATCAATTTTGTTAATTTTTTCATAGAACCAGCTTTTGGTGGTGTTAATTCTTCCAATGTTTTTCTATTTTCTGTTTCATTTTGTTCTGTTCTAATTTTTATTTTTTGCTTTCTTCTGGTGCCTGAGGATTTCTTTTGTTGCTCTCTTTTAATTGTTCAAGTTGTAGGAGTAATTCATTGATTTTGGCCCTTCTTTTTGGATGTGTGCATTTATTGATATAAATCGACCTCTGAGCACTGCTTTCGCTGTGTGCCAAAGGTTCTGATAGGAAGTGTTTTCATCCTCACTGGATTCTATGAAATTCTTTATTCCTTCCTTAATGTCTTCTATAATCCAGTCTTTTTTGAGCAGGATATTGTTCAATTTCCAAGTGTTTGATTTCTTTTGCATGTTTTTTCTGTTATTGATTTCTACTTTTATGGCCTTATGGTTAGAGAAGATGCTTTATAATATTTCAGTGTTTTGGATTCTGCTAAGGCTTGCTTTATGACCAAATATGTGGTCTACTCTAGAGAATGTTCCATGTGTACTAGAAAAGAAAGTATAGTTCGTTGCTGTTGGGTGGAGCGTTCTGTATATGTCTATAAGGTCACGCTGGTTTATTGTGGCATTTAGATCTTCCATGTCTTTATCGAGCTGCTTTCTGGATGTCCTGTCCTTCGCCGAGAGTGGCGTGTTCAAGTCTTGTGCTATTATTGTGGAGCTGTCTATCTCACTTTTCAATGCTGTTAGAGTTTGTTTTATGTATCTTGTAGCCCTGTCATTGGGTGCATAAATATTTAATATGGTTATATCTTCCTGGTATATTGCCCCTTTAATCATTATATACTGTCCTTCCTTATCCTTTGTGATGGATTTAACTTTAAAATCTATTTCGTCAGAAATTAATGTTGCCACTCCTCTTCTTTTTTGATTGTTGTTTGCTTGATATATTTTTTCCATCCTTGGAGTTTTAATTTGTTTGTGTCTCTAAATCTAAGGGTGTCTCTTGTAGGCAGCAAATAGAAAAAAAAAAAAAATATATATATATATATAGATGGATCGTGTTTTTTAGTCCATTCTGCCACTCTCTGTCTCTTGGTCCATGTAGTCCAATTACATTCAGTGTAATTATGGATAGATATGAATTTAGTGCTTTCATTTTGATGTCTTTTTTGTGTGTGTTGTTGACAGTTTCTTTTTCCTACTTAATTTTTTGTGCTGAGTAGTTTATATATTGTCTTCTCATATTCATTGTTGTTGATTTTGTTTCTCCTGAATCTCTATTTTTTTCTTGTATTTTATTTTGATTTGTAGGATTGTTTGTCTCCTTTGTGGTTACCTTATTATCTAGCCCTATTTTTCTAAATTTAAACCTAACTTTTATTTCTTTGTATCGTCTTGTCTTCCTCTCCATTTGGAAGATCTATGACTACATTTCTTATTCCCTCTTTATTGTTTTAATGTCGTCTTCTTTTACATAATCACATTGGTGTTTCCCTATTTCAAGCATTTTTTTAATCTTGATTTATTTTTGTGATTTCCCTGTCTGGGTTGACTTCTGATTGCTGTGCCCAGTGTTCTAGTCTTGGGTTGATACCTGATATTATTGATTTTCTAACATAGAACTCCCTTTAGTATTTCTTGTAGTTTTGGTTTGTTTTTTTTACAAATTCCCGGAACTTCTGTTTATCTGGAAATGTCCTAATTTCATCTTCATATTTCAGAGACAGTTTTGCTGGATATATGATTCTTAACTGGCAATGTTTTCCCTGCAGTACTTTATATAAGTCATCTCATTGCCTTCTTGCCTGCATGGTTTCTGCTGTGTAGTCCAAGCTTATTCTTTTTGACTCTCCTTTGTAGGTGACTTTTCATTTATCCCTAGCTGCTCTTAAAATTCTCTCTTTATCTTTGGTTTTGGCAAGTTTGATTATAATATGTCTTGGTGACTTTCTTTTGACATCTACCTTATGTGGAGTTCGATGAGCATCTTAGATAGATATCTTCTCATCTGTCACGATATCAGGGAAGTTTTCTGCCAACACATCTTCAACAATTCTCTCTGTGTTTTCTGTTATCCCACCTTGTTCTGGCACTCCAGTCACTCATAGGTTATTTCCCTTGGTAGAGTCCCACATGATTCTTAAGGTTTCTTCATATTTTTAATTCTTTTATCTGGTTTTTCTTCAAATATATTAGTGCCAAGTGCTTTATCTTCAAGTTCACCAATTCTGCCTTCCACTTTCTCAATTCTGCTCCTCTGACTTTCTATTGAGTTGTCTAATTCTGTAATTTTACTGTTAATCTTCTGAATTTCTGATTGCTGTCTCTCTATGGATTCTTTCAGCTTGTTAAATTTTTCATTATGTTTTTGAATAACCTTTTTAATATCTTCAACTACTTTATCTGTGTGTTCCTTGGCTTTTCCTATGTATTGCCTGATCTCCTTCCTAATTTTGTACCTGATGTCTTGAAGAGTTCTGTATATTAATCTCTTGAGTTCTGGATCTGGTAATTCCAGGAAGGCACCTTCATCCAGGAGATCTGTTGATTCTTTATTTTGAGAGCTTATTGAGGTGATCACGATCTGTTTCTTTATGTGACTTGATATTGACTGTTGCCACCGAGCCATCTATAAATTATTGTAATAGTTTATTGTATGTTTGTTTACTGTATCCTAGCTTCTTGCTTTGTTTGTTTTGATATGCCCATTAACTCCTCTCTGCTTCTGAACTGTCCCTTCCCCTGCCACTCAGTCCTTTTGCTAACTTTGCCTTTAATGTTCAGGCTACTAGGTTGTCATAAATATGATCATTTCACTTGTTTTTTTGGGTCCTTGTTGTAAGAGTGTTTGTAGGAACCATCTAGCTATTCTACCATATTGGCCCCCGTAATTCAAGGTGTGGTTTCTAAGGGGAGAAAAACAGGTGCCATCAAGTTCATCTGAACTCATGGCAACCCCATGTGTGTCAGAATAGAACTGTGCTCTATGGGGTTTCTAATGGCTGATTTTTCAGAAGTAGATCACTCGGCCTTTTTTCTGAGGTGCCTCCAAGTGGACTTGAACCTCTAGTCTTTCAGTTATGAGCTGAGCACATTGACTGTTTGCACCACCCAGGAACTTGAAATTCTAAAAGGAGAAGCTGCCCAAAGTGGGGAAAGAAGAGGATGGGATGGGGAGAGGGGTAGGGGCCAAGATATTGTATCTTTGAAATGGCTGATGCCTGAGCCAATTATGAGCATGCTCTTGGGTGTCAGGAGTTAAGCCCAGAAGATATCCCTGCATGGGAAATGCCACATGAAGGGATATTAGGTGCTCCTGGAAATCCCTGGACTAGAAGATGCCACTTATTCTGGATGCTGGCCCAGCTACCCAGGCCAATCACTGCTTTTCCCCAGGGTTCCTTCTTCTGGTGGTTGTAGGAGGCAATGCATGCTAACTCACTCAGTCACTCTACGTGTTGTGAGACCACTTATTGCCATGGAGTTGACTCTGTGTGTCAGAGTCAGAGTAGAACTGTACTCCATAGGCTTTCCATGGCTGACTCTTGGGAAGTAGATTTCCAGGCCTTTCTTCTGAGATGCCTCTGGGTGGACTTGCACCTCCACCCTTTCAATTAGAGGCCAAGTATGTTAACTGTTTCCACCACCCAGGGACTCTTGAGTTGTGGATTCACTTGCAGGACTGTTTTTTTTTTTTTTTTTCTTCTTCTTAAAAGTCTTGTTTCAACAAATATCATGTGATCCCACTTACCTGAAGTATCCAGGAGAAAGAAATGCATAGAGACCAACGTTTGTTAGTGGTTGCCAGGGCAGGTGTAGGGGGAAAGAGGGGCATTGCTTAAGCAGTACAGAATTTTTATTAAGGGTGATTAAAAAACAAACTTGGGAATGGATAATGGTGGTGGTTGCACAGCATGGAGAATGTAGTTAACATTCCTGAATTGTACACTTAAAAAAGGTTGAGACTGATTCAAGATGGCGGCCTGGTCACGTGCACCATGCTGTCACTCTACAGCAAAGATTTGGGAAGCAAAGTGTAACAGACATAGATGACAACCCAGAACTCTGAGCATGAAATGAAATGATACAGAATTAGATCAAACACCAATTGGAAAAAGAAACTGAATAACAGCAGCAAATGCAGAGAAATATGAAGTGGAGATGCTTTCTGACTGGTTCGGCACAGCAGAACTATTTTGAGACAAAGCCAGCAGCAACCCTGGGTGAGGAGCTTAGGAAGACAAAAGTCACAAAACTGCCAATAGGAGACAGGGAAACTGCATAGACATAGCTGGAGTGAAGCAAGTTGAGCAGAATATGAACTGAAGCTAAGGAGGGAAAGTATAGGAAGGAAGATGAGAGCTTCAGAGATCCTGGCATACACATCAGGACCCAGTGACAGGATGACTTTCCAGCAGTGGTACCTGATTGGTGGGGTGGGTGGTGAACATGGAGCAATAGATGAGCCCCCCTTTTCTTTTTTTTAAACTCTACCTCCATCCCCGGACCCCTGCCCCACCCCTAACGCTCCCCGACTGGAGAGCATGCTTGGATGCCGCTGACCCCCTGCCCTGCTCCTTGCTCACTGCCCACCCAGCTTGCAAGCAACTGTGAGCATTCTTGTATCACTGGCTAGCACCACACCAGCACAACCTCCACTGTTTCACACATTCAGTAAATAGCAATGAGGGCTCACCCTGCTCACTGCTGACCTGTTCACCTGGGGGCAGGTAGAGGATGGCCTTGTGCTGCCAGACAAGCGATCATCAAAGCATGCCCAACCTGCCCATTCTAATATATCAAATCAAAACAAAAATCATAAAAAAACCTTAATACTTCAGAGGCAGCAGAAAATGTCAAATTATACAGAGAAACAAGGCAAGATGGCTCAACCAAATGACCAAAATAAAGGGGTAGAAAACCTTTCTGTGGAAGAGATGGTAATGAAACTGTCTTATAAGAAATTCAAAAAGCTTACATATAAGGCCTTTGAAGGCAGCAAGGAAAACACAGATAAAATCCTAGAAGAATTCAGGAAAACAATACAGAACAAAATGACAAATTAAATAGACAATTAGAAATCAGAAATAGATAATTCAATTAAATGACAGAATTAGAATTTAAACAATGGAAGAAAGAATTAGCGAAATAGAAGACAAATCCTTTGATACAAATTTGTTTGAAGAACAAGCAGAAAAAAGAATGAAAAAGACAAAGAAACTCTGAGTTATGTGGAACACTATGAAAAGGAATAAATTATGCATGATTGGAATCCCAGAAAAAAAGGGAAAAAAAAACACAGAGAGACTTTTTGAAGATCTGCTGGAAGAAAACTTCCCCAGTATCATGAAAGATGAGATGATTTCCATCCATGAAGCTAAACAAACCCCATACAAGGTAGACCCCAAAAGAAGGTCACCAAGACATATCATAAGCAAACTCTCCAAGTCCAAAGATAAAGACTGAATTCTGAGAGCAGCTCAGGAAAAACAAAATATCACCTACAAAGGGACTCCAATAAGACTAAACTTTGATTTCCTGACAGAAACCATTCAAGCAAGAAGGCAATGCGATGATATATATAAAACTCTGAAAGAAAAGAATTGCCAACCAGGAGTCTTATACCTAGCAAATTTGTTTCTCAAATATGAGGGTGAAAATAGGACATTCTCAGATAAACAGAAATAAAGAGAATCTGTAAAAACCAGACCATCCTTACAAGAAATATTAAAGGAATCCTTCAGATAGAGACCCAGCAATATCAGCATCCACCTGAGAGTAAGCCACACTATAGCATGACCAAGATGCCAAACCAGGCGAAGAAACCTCAAAAGTAAAATAAAGCTACAGAACTGAAAATAGGGAACCATCGATATCAATCTGTAAGCGATGACAACATCAAAACTAAAAGGGGTGATAAATTGTATAGACATAGAACTTCCATATAGAGAGGAAGTCATGGCAATATGAGATGTTTTTAAACTTAGGAGGATAAAGGTAAACTTCAGAGTAACCACAAAGAAAGTTAATAAACTTACTCACCAAAAGGAAGAAGAAAACCGTAAAGACTCAGTAAACACAAAATCAACAATGAAGGAAATGAAAATAAAATACATAAACAAAAAGAACTCAGCACAAAGAATTAAGCAGAAGAAAACAAAGAACAAAAAGCATAACAAAATGATAATAGTAAATTCAAACCTAATGATAATCATGCTGAATGTAAATGGTTTATATTCACCAGTCAAGAGACTGAGAGTGGCAGAATGGATAAAAAGCATGGCCCGTCAATATGTTGCCTACCAGAGAAACGTGTTAGACACAAAGACATAAATAGGTTAAAAGTCACAGGGTGGAAAAAAAATATGCAAACACTAACCAAAAAAGAGCAGGAATGGCAATATTAATCTCTGATAAAATAGACTTTAAATCAAAATGCATCATAAGAGACAAGGAGGGACATCATATAATGATTAAAGGGACAATCCATCAAGAAGACATAACCATAATAAATATCTATGTACCCAGTGACAGAGCTCTAAAATACATGATACAAACTCTAACAGCAATGAAAAGAGAAATGGGCAGTTCCACAATAATAAAAGGTATCTTAGTTATCTATTGCTACTATAACAGAAATACGATACGTGGATGGCTTTAAGGAACAGAAATTTATTCTGTCACAGTTTAGGAGGCTAGAAGTCCGAATTCAGGGTGCCAGCTCTAGGGGAAGGCTTTCTTTCTGGGGGATGGTCCTTGTCATCAATCTTCCTTTGGGTCTAGGAGTTTCTAGCTCAGGGACCCCAATCCAAAGAGCACACCCTTCTCCTTGCTCTTCTTTCTTAGTAGTATGAAGTCCTTCTCCTCTCTGCTCGCTTCTCTCTTTTATATCTCAAAAGAGATTTACTGAAGATACAACCTAATCCTGTAGATTGTGTCCTGCCTCTAGTCCTGCCTCATTAACATCATAGAAGTTAGGATTTACAACATATACGATAATTATATTAGATCACAAAATGGAGGACAAACACACAATACTGGGAATCATAGCCTAGCCAAACTGACACACATTTTGGGGGGACACAATCCAATCCATAACAGTAGAAGGCTTTAACACACCGCTTTTGATGAAGGACAGAACAAGTAGAAAGAAACTAAACTAAGATATAGAAGATCTAAATAACACAGTTAACCAACTTGACCTCATAGACATACACAGAACATTCCACCCAACAGCAGCACAGTATACATTCTTCTCCAGTGTATATGGATCATTCTCCAGAATAGACCATGTTTTAGGCCACAAAAAAAAAAAAAAAAGACTCAATAAATTCAAAAACATTGAAATAATACATAGCATCTTTTTCTGGCCACAAAACTATAAAACTAGAAATCAATAACAGGAAGAACAGTGGAAAAAAAAATAAAATATATGGAAACTGAACAACACCTTGCTTAAAAACCACTGGGTAATAGAAGAAATTAAAAATGAAATTAAAAAATTCCTAGAATGAAAACACAACATACCAAAAACTGTGGAACACATCAAAAATAGTGCAAAGCAGTGCTCAGAGGAGAATTCGTAGCAGTAAACATACACATCAAAAAGAAGAAAGGGCCAAAATCACTTACAACTCCAAAATCGCTTAAGCCTACAACTCAAAGAAATAGAAAAAGAGCAGCAAAAGAAGCCCACAGTCACCAGGAAATAGGAAATAGCAAAGATTAGAGCAGAAATAAATGAAATAGAAAACATAAAAACAATAGAAAGAATCAACAAAACTAGAAGTTGGTTTTTGAGAGGATCAGTAAAATAGACAAATCACTGGCCAAACTGACAAAAGAATAAGAAGGTGCAAATAACCAAAATAACAAATGAAATGGGCGACATTACAGCAGAGGCAGCTGAGATAAAAAGGCTCAAAAGAGAATACTATGAAAAATTATACTCCAACCTAGAAGAATTGAACAAATTTCTAGAATCACACTACCTACCTAAACTAACACAAACTGAAGCAGATAATTTAAACAGACCCATCACAAAAGAAGAAATTGAAGAGATCATTAAAAAAAAAAAAACTCCCCCCCCCCAAAAAAGACCCTGACCCAGATGGCTTCACCGAAGAATTTTACCAGACATTCAGAGAAGAGTTGACACCAATCCTACTCAAACTAGAACATAGAAAAGGAAGGAGTACTCCTGAATTCATTCTGTGAAGCCAGCATAACCCTGATACCAAAGCCAAGCAAAGACATCACTAAAAAAGAAAATTATAGACTAGTATCCCTCTTGATTATAGACACAAAAAATGTCAACAAAATCTTAGCCAACAGAGTTCAACAGCATTTAAAAAAAATAATAAACCATGATGAAATGGGATCCATACTATGCAAGGATGGTTTAACACTAGAAAATCAATCAATGTAATTCACCACATAAATAAAACAAAGGAAAAGAATCACAGGATAATCTCAATGCAGAAAAGGCATTTGATAAAGTCCAACACCCATTCTTGATAAAAACTCTCATCAAAATAGGAATAGAAGGGACATTCCTAAACATAATTAAGGCCATATATACAAACCAACAGCCAACATTATTCTCAATGGAGAGACTGAAAATATTCCCCTTGAGAATGGGAACTAGACAAGGATGCCCTTTATTACCACTTTTACTTAATATTGTATTTGAAGTCTTAGCTAGAACAATAATACAAGATAGGGAAACAAAAGGCATTCAGATTGGTAAGGAAGTAGGAAAACTATCTTTTTTGCAAATGACATGATCCTGAAATCAAACCAAACCTGTTGCCATTGAGTTGATTCCAACACATAGTGACCTTATAGGACAGAGTAAAATTGCCCCATAGGATTTTCTAGGAGCAGCTGGTGGTTTCGAACTACCAACCTTTTGGGACATGATTCTATACATAGAAAATCCCAGAGACACCACAAGAAAGCTACTGGAACTAATAGAAGAATTTAGCAAAGTGGCAGGGTAAAAGATTAACGTATCAAAATTAGTCAGATTCCTTTATAAAAACCAAGAGAACTCTGAGAAGGAAATCTGGGTAACAGTGCCATTTATAGTAGCCCCTAACAGATAAAATACTTGGGAATAAACCTAACTAGGGACATAAAAGACTTACAAAAAGAAAACCACAAAACACTACTATAAGAAACCAAAGAGACCTACATAAATGGAAAAGCATACCATTCTCATGGATAGGAAGACTTAACATTGTGTAAATGACAATACTACCTAAGGCGATCTACAGATGTAATGCAATCCCAATCCAAATTCCAACATTCTTAAATGAGACGGAAAAACAAATCACCAACTTTATATGGAAAGGAAAGAGGCCCTGGATAAGTAAAGCATTACTGAAAAAAGAGAACAAAGTAGGAGGCCTCACACTCCCCAATCTCATAACCTAGTATACAGCCATGGTAGTCAAAACAGCCTGGTACTTGTACAAAAGCCGATACATAGACCAATGGAACAGAATCAAGAACCCAGAAATAAATCCATCCACCTATGGACAGTTAATCTTAAACTAAGGGTCAGAATCCATTAAATGGGAAAGAGACAGTCTCTTTAATAAATGGTGTTGGCAAAACTGGATATCCATTAGCAGAAAAATGAAACTGGATCCATACCTCACACCAGACACAAAAACTAACTTAAGATGGATCAGAGACTTAAATGTAAAATCTAAAGCCATAAAGATCATTGAAGAAAAAATGGGGACAAACCTAGGAGCCCTAATTTATGACATAAATAAACTATCAAACATAACTTAAAAAGCACAAACAGCAGAAGATAAACTAGACATTTGGGACCTCCTGAAAATCAAATACTTATGCTAATCAAAATACTTTTCCAAAAGAGTAAAAAGAACCCACAGACTAGGGAAAAAAAAAATGGCTATGACATATCTAACAAGGATCTGATCTCTAAAATTTATAGAAAATCTCCAACAACTCAACAACAAAGAGTCAACCCATTAAAAAATGGGCAAAGAACATGAACAGACATTTCACCAAAGAGGACATCTAGGAAGCCAACAAATACATGATAAGATGCTTATGATCATTAGCCATTAGAAAGAGAAGTGAATTAAAACTATAATGAGATACCATCTCATACTTGTAATAATGGCATTGATCAAAAAACCGTTAAACAACAAATGCTGGAGGGGCTGTGGGAAGACTGGAATTCTCATACACTACAGGTGGGAATGTAAAATGGTATAACCACTATGGAAAATGATATGGCATACCCCAAAAAGCTAGAAATAGAAATGCCATATGATTCAGCAATCCCAAAAAGCTAGAAATAGAAATGCCATATGATTCAGCAATCCCAAAAAGCTAGAAATAGAAATGCCATATGATTCAGCAATCCCAAAAAGCTAGAAATAGAAATGCCATATGATTCAGCAATCCCAAAAAGCTAGAAATAGAAATGCCATATGATTCAGCAATCCCAGGATTGCTGAATCATATGGCATTTCTATTTCTAGCTTTTTGGGGTATGCCATATCATTTTCCATAGTGGTTATACCATTTTACATTATACCCTAGCAATGGGATTGCTGAATCATATCCTAGAGAAATAAAAGGCATGACACAAACGGACATGTGCACACCCGTGTTCATTGTAGCATTACTTAGAATAACAAAAAGATGGAAATAGCCTAAGTGCTCATCAATGGATGAATGGATAGACAAACTGTGGTACATGCACATGATGGAATACTATGCAACAGTAAAGAACAATGATGAATCTGGGAAACATCTCACAACATGGATGAACTTGGAGGGCATTATACTGAGTAAAATATGTCAATCACAAAAGGACAAATACTGTAAGAGGCCACTGTTATAAAAAGTCAAGAAAAGGTTTTCACACAGAGAGAAGCATTCTTTGATGCTGGAGAGCAAAGGGATGGGGAGAGGGAAAACCACTAACTAGGTAGTAGATATATACTACTATCCAGCTATATATACTGGCATACACAACAAAAAAATATATACTGGCATATATACTACTATATGTACCAGGGATGTCATTGCTGATGTCAGATGGATGCTGGCTGAAAGCAGAGAATACCAGAAGAATGTTTACCGGTGTTTTATTGACTATGCAAAGGCATTTGACTGTGTGGATCATAACAAACTATGGATAACATTGCGAAGAATGGGAATTCCAGAACACTTAATTGTGCTCAGGAGGTACCTTTACATAGATCAAGAGGCAGTTGTTTGGACAGAACAAGGCGATACTGGTTGGTTTAAAGTGTGCATCAGGGTTGTATTCTTTCACCATACCTATTTAATCTGTATGCTGTACAAATAATCTGAGAAGCTGGACTATATGAAGAAGAACTGGGCATCAGGATTAGAGGAGGACTCATTAACAACCTGTGTTATGCAGATGACACAACCTTGCTTGCTGAAAGTGAAGAGGATTTGAAGCACTTACTAATGAGGATCAAAGACCACAGCCTTCAGTATGGACTGCACCTCAACATAAAGAAAACAAAAATCCTCACAACTGGACCAATGAGCAACAACATGATAAACAGAGAAACGATTGAAGTTGTCAAGGATTTCATTTTACTTGGATCCACAATCAATAGCCAGGGAAGCAGCAGCCAAGAAATCAAAAGACACATTGCATTGGGTAAATCTGCTGCAAAGGACCTCTTCAAAGTGTTGAAGAGCAAAGATGTCACCCTGAAGACTAAGGTGCGCCTGACCCAAGCCGTGGTATTTTGAATCGCATCGCATGCATGTGAAAGCTGGACAATGAATAAGGAAGACCGAAGAAGAGTTGACGTCTTTGAATTGTGGTGTTGGCGAAGAATATTGAATATACCATGGACTGCCAAAAGAATGAACAAATCTGTCTTAGAAGAAGTGCGGCCAGGATGCTCCTTAGAGGCAAGGATGGGAAGACTGCATCTTACATACTTTGGACAAGTTGTCAGGAGGGATCAGTCCCTGGAGAAGGACATCATGCTTGGCAGAGTACCGAGTCAGCGGAAAAGAGGAAGACCCTCAACAAGGGGGACTGACACAGTGGCTGCAACAATGAGCTCAAGCATAACAACGGTTGTAAGGATGGCGCAGGACCGGGCAGTGTTTCGTTCTGTTGTGCATAGGGTCGCTATGAGTCGGAACCGACTCGATGGCACCTAACAACAACAACAAGATACTAATTTGGTTAGAGGGAGAGATAATTCACAATACGGGGAAAGTCAGCACAACATAATCAAGGTAAAGGAAGACACTGAAAGTTAAGCAAGAGTAAAAGTCAACAACAGTAAATACTCATACATATACAATTCTGCAACAACAGTAATAACAAATAATGATGTATAAATGGAAACATAAATAGATAAGTAAACTGAACAGGAGTGGGAGGGTGTATGGAAGTAAACCTATGTGTGTGTATAATATATACATACATACATATGTAGGTGTTGCAAATATACCTTGTATGTAGTAGTGCTCACGGGGAACACAGTCATGAAAACTTCTCAGCTATAACCATATACACTTCCTGGGACTGAGATACTGGGCTTGAGGGCTAGGGACCATAGTCTCAGAGAATATCTAGGTCAATTCGCATATCATAATCCATATAGACAATGTTCCACATCCCACCTTGGTGAGTAGCGACTGGGGTTTCAAAAGCTTGCAAGTGGCCATCTAAAATAAACAATTGGTCTCTTCCCATCTGGAGCAAAGAAGAGTGAAAAAAACCAAAGACTCAAGAAAACAATTAGTCCAAAGGACTAATGAACCACAGCCTGGTTACCACTACTGAACGCTCTGACCCAGACCAGAGTGTAGGTCTTGGACAGAGTGGGAGAGAAATGTAGAACAAAATTCAAACTCATAAATAAGACCAGACTTAGTGGTCTGACAGAGACTGATGGAACCCCCAAGACTATGGCCCTTAGACACCCTTCAACCTTGAAAATGAAATCATTCCTGGAGATCATATTATCGCCATACAATAGACAGGCCTATAAAATGAACTGTAACACCAGTGAGGAATGTACACCTCAGAATGGTCAACTCTACGAGACCTAAAGGGCAGCATTTGCCCAAAAGCAAAGTTCAGAAGGAAGGTAGGGGCAAAAAAGCTGGGCAAATGGACACGGGGAACCAGGGAGGAAGAGGGGAGAGTGCTGACACATTCAGGAGTTTACAACCAATGTCACGAAACAAGCTGTGTATAGATTGTTGATTGGGAAACTAATTTGCTCTGTAAACTTTTACCTAAACCACAATAAAATGTTTTTAAAAATGGTTGAAATGTTTTGCTACATATACTTTACCACAATAGTAATTTTAAAAACAATTTTTAAAATAAAAATTCCTTTTAAAAGCTGGATATAGAGCTTGCAGAGGAAAGAAAAAGTATGAGAAAAATACCTACTCAAAAGTCAGGCTAAACATTTGGACTAAACCAAAAGCAAAGAAGTTTCCTGAATAAACTGAATGCTTCGAAGGCCAGCATAGCAGGGGCAGGGGTCTGGGGACCATGGTTTCAGGGGACATCTAAGTCAACTGGCATAATAAAATCTATTAAGAAAACATTCTGCACCCCACTTTGAAGAGTGACGTCTGAGGTCTTAAACGCTAGCAAGCAGCCATCTAAGATGCATCAATGGGTCTCAACCCACCTGGATCAAAGGAGAATGAAGAACACCAAGGACAAAAGGTGATTACGAGCCCAAGAGACAGAAAGGGCCACATGAACCAGAGACTACATCAGCCTGAGACCAGAAGGACAATAGATGGTGCCAGGCCACAACCGACAACTGCCCTGACAGGGAACACAACAGAGAACCCCTGAGGGAGCAGAAGAGGCAGACCCCAAAATCTCATAAGACCAGACTTAATGGTCTGACTGAGACTGGAAGGACTCCAGTGGTCATGGCCCCCAGACCTTCTGTTGGCCCAGGACAGGAACCATTCCTGAAGTCAACTCTTCAGACACGGATTGGACTGGACAATGGGTTGGAGAGGGATGCTGGTGAGGAGTGAGCTTCTTGGATCAGGTGGACCCTTGAGACTATGTTGCCATCTCCTGCCTGGAGGGGAGATGAGAGGGTGGAGGGGGTTAGAAGCTGGCGAAATGGACACAAAAAGAGAGAGTGGAGGGAGAGAGCGGGCTGTCTCATCAGGGGGAGAGTAATTGGGAGTGTGTATGTGGGTTTATGTGTGAGAGACTGAGTTGATTTGTAGACTTTCACTTAAAGCACAATAAAAGTTACTAAAAAAAAAAAAAAACAGTGAGGCTAAGCCACTGTGGAATTTGCTGCAGTATGTATGGCTAATAAATCAACAGGAAATTGTCATGGAGGTGAAAAGAGAAGCCATAGGAGTACGGGAACATCAGGACACTGCAGAAAAAACCTGGAGTTGTCTGTAAGTTGCCCAGCAGAGCACTTTCAGCTTTGACATCTCCATAAAATACGAGATCATTTGTAGAGATGCTCCAAGGGAATTTGGTGTTTCCACTGTCAACATCTCAAATACCGATGGAAATAGGGACTCTGGAGTTCTTATCTGCTAAACCACATCACATGAGAAATCAGCAAGTAAAAAACAAATCCCAGAATGCTAGAACTTAAATGAACTTTTAAGAAAAATCTAGTGCAACCCCTCACTTTCAGATAAGGAAACAGGCGTGGGAAGGCCAGATGGCCCGTTATAGAGCCCAGGAGTTGCAGAATCAGGATTCACATTACTAGTTTGGGCCTCTTTCTGCTATGCTGTTCCTTCCCTGAATATGTCGGAGTGCAAAATTTCTATTATGTGATTTCTAAATATAAACCTAGATATCCCCATAAACCTGTGGCTCTCTAAGTTTTGCTTTGCCAATTGCACTTAATACACTTTGCTGAAATGAAATCACTCACATACATAGTTGAGATATGGAGTTTTAATTCTCCTGGAATCCAGATTTCTGGGGTCCATGGAGTTGGGGTGACCCATCCAAGCTATTGCCCTGGGATCTTCTTTTGAACCTTGGGAAAACTTATCTCCTAAAAGTCACGTTGAACTCAAACAATAGTCTTACTAATTAGTAAAGACCGTTTTGCCTTGGGCATTGTGCTCTTTTAAAGAATGATCTATGTGCAATCAGATTCGAGAAATGGGAAATTCAGGGTTTGACTGGAAGCTGTGTTTTAGGGCAGGTTATATAAGCACTGCTCTGGTCCTGTTTCCATGGCAAGGTTGATAACATGGGGTATAAGAATCTGTGAACATTCTTTAATCTTTGGCACATTTTTGACTCCCTAATTTTGCTTCCCTGATTTTCAAATCGTATATTAAATAAACTTCCATCAGTTTGTATTATTGGCTTAATATGATTTTTATTTTAACAGTAGGAACAGGTCCCTTCGTGATAGAGAACTTGGGCTGTTGGGAGAGTCTATCTGGAGCACTTAACTGAGAACTGAAAACCTCCCTGAGGAGTAAAGGAGTAGTGGGACCAAGAGGCCTCATAAGGCAGTTCGAAGCCAAAAATCTGCTGAGCTACAAGGGGGACTGTACTAAGCACTGCTTTAGAGATGGCAGGACCTGTAAGAGCAATGAGCAGCAGCCACTAAATAAAAGGATTGAGTAGCTCTGCAAATCTGCTCCCAAGTGGGTAGGGAGTGTAAGCAAAGCTAGGGCGGCTGGGTGGGGCTCCTCATAAGAGAAAGCAGGTCCCATTGGCGGAGGCTCAGGCCTGGCATCCGGCTAAGGTTGGTCAGGAACTCATTGAGCACCGATAGAATTGGATTGAAACACAGACCCCAGGAAGCCTGACTCAAGGATGAAAGCACAAAGGCAGGCCAATAGCCATAGGAAAGAGTGAGCCAAGAGCTCCAGCGTCTCAAGGAAAATGAGAGAAATGGCACCGTTTATAAAAGGATTTTCCAGGAGGCAGATGGAGCTCTTACTGGGAGCATCAGCAAAGCAGGGATGCAAAAATGAAAAAAATTCAGCCTTGATTTTGCATTAAAAATATTTGTAAATGCTATTTTGATATCAGCACACATGCACACGTGCACTTTGGTCTTGTGGGCTCAAGTATAGTAGTCCGTGACTATGATGGGCACCGTTCTTATGACTACACCGTCGTAAGTAGGTTCTGAGGTACGTAAGTCAGACACCTCTATTTTTTTAAGTTTTTATTATTATTATTATTTATTATCAGCATCTTTTTAAATCTGATCTTTAATTGTCTTTGGGGTTGGAAACATTATATCTGAGAATGATAATATCAGCAAATTGAATGGGGCAACATTTTATGTAAGATATTACTAATGTCTAATGACAAGATACAAAAAAAAAGGACAGTTGTAAGTGCCGTTCCTTATAACTTGAATACGTCATAAATTGGGGACCACAGCACTATATTTTTTTTATGTGGCAGCACAATCTTTTCAGTGCTCGTTGTCGTTGTTAGCTGCTGCCCAGTTGGCCCTGAAACCCCACGCACAACAGACGAAATACTGCTCAGTTCTGTGCTTCCTAGTGTCTTAGCCTGGAAGGTCCACTGAAACATACACGTTCAGCATCATAGCAAAATGCAGGCTTGACTGGGAAAGAACCTCAGTTTCCCTTAAGAAAGGGCTGCATAGACAGCAAATTTGGAGAGAAGGGACTGGCAGGTCAGAAGTTAGGGACCTCCTGAGCTTATGTCTGGTACCCCCTGACCTGGCCCTGGGTGACCAGGGATGAGATGACCTAGCCCTGGGAATGGCTCACAGACTTCAAAGAGAGTATCTGTACCTACAGCTACTCATTTATTATAAACAGAAGAGATACAAAGAAAGACATGCCCAGGACGTGGTCTGGGAGCGGTCCATAAGCAAGGTTCCATTATTCTTAGGGACAAGCCACCCTCCCAAAAGTACATCCTCTCACCAATTCAGGAAGCCCTCAAACTTCCACATCCAAAGGCTTTTATTGGCTTCATTGCATAGTGATGATTGGGACCTCATTGCGTAGTCATAATTGAGTCAATCATTGAATATGTGTGGTTAAGTTATACCCATCCCTTCCTAAGGCTAGCTGACTGGGTGGAGTCTTTAGCCCTCACTCGTTTGCACACGTTCTCAGGTGCTGTCCAGAGGTTTTACATAATAAAGGCACCTTGGTTGATTGCTGGGAAATTCTAAGGGCTATCTTTCAGGAATTAGAAGCCCTGGTGAGGCCCGTGGTTAAGTGAATGACAACCAATCATTTTAAATTTCCCTTTTGGGACATCCCCTAACAGTCTGTACTGTATATAAGCTGATCAAAACTGTAATGCTCATCTCTCTGAAGGGGTGCTGCCTGTTCTTGAACATTTTTTTCTGACCAATAAAACCTTTTAACTCGAATTAACTCATTGATCACGAATTTTCTGTAGACTAAAGGAAAGAAAGAAAAGGAAAAGAAGACCCAGCCAGTTTGCAAGTCTTTGTTAGATGGTGAGTAACTGGGAGGCAGGAACAATAATTATTCCCAATATCTAGCAACGTAACTGGCACAGGGTAAGCCCTCTAAACAAGCTGATTGAAGGTTAGAAGGAAAGGACACCAAAAGATGCCTGTGTGGTCTTCTTTCTTCCAGCCTCTGCTCCTTCTAATCCAGCCCTATTCAACCTTCATGAATACTTCAAATTTCAGATTATTCCCTTGTTTAAAAATTTCATTTTCCTATAAACAAAATCCTTTCACCCAGGTACTCATCCATTCAGCTTCAAGGCAGTGGAGAGGGGAGTGTGTATGTGTGCGTGTGCATATGTGTGTGTGCACTGTGTGTATGAGCACACGTGTGTGTGAGTGTGCATGTGTACACATGCATGAATGTATGTGTACATGTGTGTATGTCCATGTTCATGTATGTGCACCTACAGGTGTGTATGTATGTATGTGTGTGATGTATATATGTATGTTTGCATGCCTGTGTATACTCGTGTGCATATGTATGAGTGTGTTGTGTGTGTACATGTGTGTGCATGTGTGCGTACATTCACACTTGATGGGTGTTAGAAAGAAGGTGGGATACAGCATATGAGGAGGTAGAGGAAGGACAGAAAATAAACTCTGCCATCTCCCATATTTCCCCTTTAGGATTCAGGTAGTTGAGGTTTTCTGAAGCATTTGTCAAGAAGCATTTCTCTGGTTATTTCAGGGGAAATTTTGTACTTGTGCACCTCCTGGGATGAGATCTCTACCCATCCTGGCCACTGGCAGAGGGACTTCCTGTGGTACTGCCCAGGGATGACAGGTGGACTGCTGGCTGTGGCCACTGAGGTGAGAGAGACCACATGGGAATGGCAGTCAGGGATGGACCACAGGAGCAGGTCACAGCCTTGCCAGGTGGACTGAACTCAAGTGGGCTCTGAGCTTGAACAGAAGTCATGCTGATTGATTGACCACAGAACTCTGTCAAACATGACATCATCAGACATCATGACGCCATGAGAATTGGGGGTAGAAGACTCCACACCCTGTAATTCATCAGACTCTACATGTGGCTGGGAGCCCTGGTGGTGCAGTGGTTAAGGCCTACGGCCGGCAGTTCGAATCCACCAACTGCTCCTTGGAAACCCTATGGGGCAGTTCTATTCTGTCATATAGGGTCACTAAGGGTCAGAATCAACTGGACGGCAATGGGTTTGGTTTTTGGGTCTGTCCATGGCTGGGAATCTGATCAGCATCAGGACATAGACTGTGCTTCCCCGTGCTGCTGCCAGGCGGACGGCAACTCAGCTCAGCTATTACGCTTGGATGCAGAGCAGAGGCAGGCCTGGGGCTCTTGGGATGTGATTTCATGGACGCTCGGCCTACTTGCATTTAACATGGCCAAAGAGAAGAGGCGGGGCAGGGGAGGCAGTGTTGTTAAAGCTTGGGATGGATTCTATTCATTAGCTATTTCAAAGTCATTTAGGTCAGAGCAGTAACGATGCCTTCCATCCTACAATTAATCCTTTATAGCTTTAAGCATATTTCAGGAAGCCAAGCTTTTTCCCCCTGTAAACACACCTGGAGCCACAAATGTAGCAGGGTTGGCACGTGCAAAGAATGAGATTAGCTATTTGGAGGTAATTCAAATGTAAAAGCTATCTCGTCAATATTGCTGCGATGAGATTCTCCAGAAGATGGCAGCAGTCAGGCACCAACACTGTATGCTGTCAATGTTAGTCACGTTTTCTTCCAGCACGGTGCTCTAATTGGGACCTGTATTATTTTTCACTAACAGTAAAAATATTCACTCTACGATATAATAATAACAGGAAGATTCTTTCATATAACCTGAGTGAATCATAAAATGAGAGAAATGGCGAAACCATTTTTTCTGTGGCCCCTAATCCAAGTGTTGGTGTGTTTATATCCCGTTGGATATAAACTTATTGCTTCAAAAAGATCTATTGCTTGAAAATTTGCTTTTGTTGCGAGAGCTGAAAATCTGGAAATCTGCATCTCTCCTGTCTAATGTAGACTTTCAGGAGCCTTGGTGGTGCAATGGCTAAGCGCTCAGCTGCCAACTGAATGGTTGGCGGTTTGAGCCCACTAGCCACTCTGCAAGAGAAAGACCTGGCAATCTGCTTCCATAAAGATTGTAACCTAGAAAACCCTATGGGGTAGTTCTACTCTGTCACATGGGGTCACTATGAGTCAGAATCAACTCAACAGAACCCAACAACAACAATGTAGACTTTTGGTAAAAGGATTTCTACAAAAGGAGAGATTGAATGTAGTTGTTTCAGTGACAGTTTAAGAGTGAATTTTATTCCTAGAAAGACCAGAGGGTTTATTTTATGCTCTTCTTCTTAATATATAAAGACTAAAGTGTAAACCTGATTACTATACAAAAGAAATGGAAAGCTCCTTGAAATTAAATGTCTATATAAGTAGCCTCTGAGTGGTGCACTTGGCTACTAACTGAAAGGTTAGTGGTTTGAATCTACTCAGAGGCACCTAGGAAGAAAAGCCTGGCCATCTACTTCCAAAAGGTCAGCCACTGATCTTTGAAAACTCTATGGAGCACAGTTCTACTCTGATACACATGGGATCACCATGAATCAGAATTGACTGGAAAGCAACTAGTTTTTTTTTTTTAAATATGTAAGTTTGCATATGTGTAATGTCTATTTGTGAACATTTACATATAAATATATAAAAAATATACATCTATGTAAATGTACTTTTAAGAATATTTGTGAGATATATATCTGATATATAGCACTGATACAGATCAAAGATTTACATGGTATAAAAATAATTTTAATTTTAGTTTCAATTTGTATCAGAATTGTAAATGACGACTACTTTAGAGTCCCTGGGTGGTGCAAACGCTTACGCACTTTTCTACTAGCCAAAAGGTTGACAGTTCGAACTTATCCAGAGGCACCTCAGAAGACAGGCCTGGTGATTTACTTCCGAAAGATCCCAGCCTTGAAAACTCTATGGAAACAACCAGAAAGAAACTAATGTGAATGGTGACACATTGTGAAAAATAACTAATGCCACTGAACAACTTATGTAGAAATTGTCAAGTGAGATCCTAATTTGTTGTGTAAATTTTTACCAAAAACACAATGAAATATTATTAAAAAGAAAACCCTATGGAGTAGCTCTACTCTGCACATGTGGAGTCTCCATGACTCCATAGGAACTGACAACAAGACTGCCTTAGAGCCTCGAGCTTTAGCTAACCGACATTCGGGAGGCAGTCTGCATCTAGCTGTCTGTGGCTGGCACATCCCGAAGTTGACGCTGGAGCGTAGGGGCACCTTATGTTAGCAGGTTGTAGTGAGTGACGGAAACTGCATTTGGGATGAGTGCCAGTTCATCTAGATGCACCCGGAGTTCCTCAGCCAGCCCCGGCGGAGATGACTAGCTGCTCACTGAAAATGGAAGATGCCGACTCTTCCTGCCCGCAGTCCTCTCTGTTCAATGGTACTTTGCGTAATGTTGTTGTGTGCCATCGAGTCCAGTCCGATGCAAAGCAACCCTGTAGGACAGAGGAGATCTGCCCCATAGTGTTTCCGAGGCTGTATGTAATCTTCCTTCCTCAGAGCTACTGGTTCCAACAGCTGACCATTTGGTTAGCAGCTGAGGGCTTAATCACTGTGCCACCAGGGCTCCTTCTTTGTATCATACATCAAAGGAAAACGATGTTGACATTTGCAGAGGATCTAAGTCTCAGCCCCACCAGGAAGACCTCTGGACATTGTCTTTGTCTGTCAAACAGGAGAGAAAGCATGACAGTAGGTCTAGCAGCTTTCACCAAAGGCATATCCATCCTTGGACTCAGTTTCCTTCTCTGTAAAATAAGGGCTGTGGGTGACAGGGCTTCTAAGGGCTCCTTCCGTTTTATATCCCAGTGTTTCTTTCTCTGATGATTATTGGGAGACTAAGGGTTTACTGCCTCACCCCCTTACTTCTGCCCAGCTCTGCCAGCGATTTGAGAAAACATTCTCCCTTTGTTTCAGCACAGACGTGCCAGCTAAAGAGATCCAGACTGAGGGCATGAAGAATGCCCACTGACTCCCTGAAACCTAAAGTTCATATTTGTAATGCACACCTTTTAGTACTAGCTCAGAATCCCAGGTGCCTACAAAGATGAATACCGTATATTCTGTGACTATATTCAGAAAACCAATTCTCTGTACCTATGAGCACTGCTTCCAGCAAGGAGCCAATGTCTGTTCATTCCCATGTAATTGATACGCAACATCTTAGTTTCAAGGCTTAGCCAAAGTAGTTACTAATAGATTTTAGATGACAGATATGGAATTTTTTTTTTTTTTCTTATCCTTCAATACGAAAATGGGAAGGACAGAACTGTGATGGCCGGTTTTGATGGCTTTATGGCAATTTTGAAAAGGGAAGGCATCCAACAATATTAAGAAAAAAATATTGGAGTGTGTGTGTGTGTGTTTGTGTGTGTGTGAATGGTGTTTTAGTTTTCTGTCTATTGAGCACAAAGTTGTTGAATTGATTTGGGGGCGTAGTGCATTTTTCTCTTAATGATTGTTACTACTATCAAATATTAAACTGAGGACCATGTGTAAAGGCACTAGAACAATGCAGGAACATGGTCACTCAACAAATGTTAATACCGTCTATGATAGCGCGTAGTTGATAGCGCGTAGTTGAAGGGTGGTTATTTGCAGTCATCTCAGGAAGATCTAGATTATTTATTTGATAGCAGCTGGCATTAGGAGACTACAGATAAACAGTTTATCTTAAATAAATCTTGGCTAGTTTTCGCTCCTAAAGATTGGTGGTTCTAACCCACCAGAAAGATACCTGCTTCCATAAAGATTACAGCCTTGGAAACACTATGGGGCAGTTCTACTCTGTCCTATAGGGTCGCTATGAGTTGGAATCAACTCGATGGCAATGGATTTCTTTGAGTTTTCACTCAGGGTAATCTTAGAGTAAGGGCAGCTGGGTGGTGCAAACGGTTAAGAGCTCCACTACTAGCTGAAAGTTTGTTAGTTCCAAACCACCCAGAGGCACCTCAGAAGACGGGCCTGGTGATCTGCTCCCAAAAGGTCACAGCCTTGAAAACCCTGTGGAGCAGTTCTACCCTATATACATGGAATCACCAAGAGTTGGAACTAACTCCAAGGCAACTAACAATCTTAGCATAGGGTCTGATGAACTAGATAACTGTAAAGATAAATCCTCCTCTCAGTGAGAAAATGAACTTGGCCCATGGAGCCTATTTTACCCCTTCTGATCTGTTTTCATTTCAGGTTCAAAGACTCAAGGACCATTGTCTCTTGGAGACTCTGGCCTTGAAGCCTTCCTTGTAAGGTCTAGAAGTCATGGGGAACACTGAGCAGGTACCAAGTGTTTGTACATTTGCTAATGTCATGAGTTCCCTAGAAGAAATACAATGTGTCTTACTACGCACGAGATGGATCTGCCTATCTTGGCAGTTAGGATGACCTGCTCATCATTATCATATTTTCACCAGAAGCTCTGCCCAAAAAGGAGCGTTCTCTTCTTGCTTGATAACTTAAACTTTTCCTAATAATTCCCACATGGGCGGTTCAGCATTTGCAGTGTGGCTGAAGAGACAGTGGGAAAGCTCTATTCATTGCCAAAGTGCCTCAAGATGTAACTGACAGAGATGGTAGTGCTGAGCACAATCAGTGACATGAGTGCCCATTGATTATGACACGTACAAATTCAAAAAGCATTTGACAGGCAGTATTTTTGGTTAAGGGAAACAAATGCCTTTTTGTTGGCAAGATTGCTTTCACAAAGTAAACGTCAGTGTAATGCGAGTTACAGCACACACGATCCCCTGTCTCCATAGTTACCGACTGAGTGAGCATCTTAACTCTTTGAAGTATCAACATTGGATGGTTTTATTTTTCCATTAACAGCCATTAGCTCTGCTCTGCTGAACACCACCACCCCTTTCTCTCTGAGAGGGGCCTTACTTAATGGCGTATCAGTCCAATTACAGAAACCTTTAGTATTTCCAGATACCAGAACAGTCTCATTCTGTTACATTAGCCTCATTCTGTTATATTTCATTCTGAAATAATTAGTCCTGTTCATTTTTTTAAACTGCATCGTATTATTTTTACTGAGGTCAACTTTACATGCAAACAAGTGCACAGATCTTAAGCGTTAAATTCAGTGAGTTTTGACAAATGTACGCGCTTTTGTAGGAAATGAGGTGAATATACAAAACTCAGTTGTATGTCTATGTGGTAACAATTTAGGTTCTGAAAATTAAATTAGGAAAACAATTACAGTCACGTCAAAAAATAAAATCTAGGGATAAATATAACCAAAAAAAAAAAAAAAAGCACAAGAGGTGTACACTGAAAACTACAAAACCTTATTGAAAAAATTTAGTAGTAATTCCCCCTTCCATGAATGAGGAAGAAGGCAGCCTCAACTGCAATTGTCTCTCAGTCACAAGGGGATCCAGCTTTCAAATGAATCCCGCGCTAAGGGTGGCAGAGTGCAGACACTGGTCCTCAGTGAGAAGAGGAGCAACGGGAACAACGAAACAAGAAGTTAAAGCTTAGGACTTGCCTTTAGATGAGGCAGTAAATGTCCTTGCTGTTTAAGCCCATTTAATTTGGATTTTCTGTTATTTTTAGTCAAAAGCAGAGTCATCAAATCAGAAGGAAAACCTGGATGTGAAGAGCAAAACCACCGGTTATAGAATGGGGCAGATCAAACTCAAGCCTGTTCTTTCTCTCTCTCACTCTGCGCCTCATTAGCAGTGTGTTCTCACACAAGAAGGCAATTCATGAGGAACATTCTCTGCTGAGTGTGATGTTCACCTTGCTAAGAAGGTTTGTTTCTTCTACAGCAACACCACCCTGACTCTAGGGCAGAAGCTTTGGTTAACAACTATCAGGAGAATGTCTGGTTTTTGCTTCTCCTCCTCCTTTGGTTTTTAAAAACTGACATATAACTTACAAACAATATAGTGTGTAAATCTTAGGTGTACAGCTTGGAGCATTTTCACACATGTATATTCCCATTTAACAACCACCTAGATGAAACACAGGAAGTTATCAGCACCCCAGAAAGTCCATTCATGCCTCCTTTGGTCAGTGCCGCCTCCTCACCCCCTGCAAAGTTTAACTCTTATTCTTTTTCTATGCCTGTCCTTGGCCGTCATATTAAATAACTCACACACACATATTTTTTCAGATCTGATCTCACTTGTTTAGTATAAATTGGTGAGAATCATCCACGTGGTTGCATTCTTCAGTAATTTGTTCTTTCTCATTGCTCTATGTTCTTGTGTGCCATCAAGTCAATTTCGACACCAGTGACCCTGTAGAATTAAGTAGAGCTGCCCATAGGGTTTTCTAGGCTACAGTCTTTATGGGAACAGATCGACAGGTCTTTTCTCCTGTCGAGTCACTAGTGGGCTTGAACCCCCGACTTCAGTTAGCAGCTGAGTGCTTAACCATTGAGCCACTAGGGAGCAGATTGCCAGGTCTTTTCTCCTGCGGAGCTACTGGTGGGTTGGAACCACCTACCTTTCAGTTAGCAGCCAAGTGATTAACCACTGAGCAACCAGGGCTCCTTCATTGCTGTACATTTTTAAATATCCCATTATTTATTTATCCACTCTTCGGTTGATAGTCATTTGAATTTTCCAATTTCAGGGTATCACAAATAGAGCTACTATGAGCATTCTTGTACATGTGCTTTTGTGGCTATAGGGACTCATTTCAGTTAAGTATATACTCAGGAGTGAAACTGCTGGATCATAGGATATGTGTACATTCAGTTTTTGTAGAATACCAAACCTCCTTCCAAAGTTGTTTTCAGTTTACACCCTACTAGCAATATATGCACATTTCAGTTGTCTGACAGCCTCACCATCACTTGGTATTATCAGTCTTTTTTAATTTTAGCCATTCTGTTGGGAATGTAGTGATATCTCATTATGGTTTTAATATGTGTTTTCCTGATGACTAACGATGTTGAGCATCTTTTCACTGTTTATTGGCCATTTTGACATCTTCGTTTAAGTGCCTGTTCAAGTATTTTGCCCATTTAGTTAAAAAAAAAAAAAAATTCGGTTGAGTTTTGTTGTTGTTTTGTAGGTGTTCTTTGGATATTCTCAATGTGAGTCTTTGGTCAGATATGTAAGAGTCTAGGTGGCTGAAATGATTAAGTGCTTGGCTACTAACTGAAAGGTACACAGTTCTACTCTGAAACACATGAGATTTGGAACACATGGAGTTGACTGGACAGTCACTTTTTATTTATTTAATTTTTTGTCAGTGTGTTAGGCTAAATTCTCTAGGGAAGCAAAACAAGTATATAGAGAGATTTGTATCAAGCAAATGGCTCACACAGTTGTAGAGGCTGGAATGTCCGAAGTCTGTGGGTCAGGCTGGGGGCTGTTCCTGAGTCACATAGCCACAGGGTCTGGCGAACCCAAGGTCGGCAGGTCAGAGAGTGTGGTTCTTACTCACAGGCTGAGAAGACAGATGAATCCCATGATTAGCAAGCAAAATGGTAGGTAAGCTACTAGCTCAAGTCCCAAGGACTGGAGGTCAGATGAACAGGAGCCAGCTGCAGGATCCAGAGCAAGCAAAAGCCCTTGAAACTTGCCAGAAAGTCCACCTATATTGGATGCAGGCCATACCTCCATGGAAACTCCTTTTCAAATGATTGGCTACTCACAGCAGATCCCGTCATGGAGGTGATCACATTATATCAGATCTCATCATGGAAGTGATCACATCATCATATGACTGCCAAACTACATCATTAGCTGCCAAACCACTGAGAATCATGGCCCAGCCAAGTTGACACACACCTTAACAATCCCAGTCAGATATATGATTGCAAATATCTCCTCCCGCTTGGTGACTTGCCTTTTTACTTTTACAGATGTCTTTTATAGAACAAAAGTTCTTAATTTTAATGAAGACCAATTTATCAGTCTTTTGTGGTTGCTGCTTTATGTGTCCTGATTAAGAAATCTTTGCCTACTAAACAGCATTAAAAATATTCTGTTTTTTCCCTAGAATTTAATTTCACTTTTAGTTCAGTTGTCCATCTCAAATTACCTCTTGTGTATGTTGAGAGGTAGAGGTCAAGGCCTATTTTTTATAGTACAGATATCCAATTGATCCAGTGTTTTTTATGGAAAAGCCCATCTTTCCCCCTCTATTGTTACCAGGTGACTTTTTCTGGATACTTCATTTGTTCCTTGTTCTATTTGTCTATCCTTGCACAAATGTCACACTCTTATTATAGCTTTACAGTAGGTCTTGATATCTAGCACTATAAGTCCTCCAACTTTGTTCTTTTTCATCTAGATTGGCTTGGTGATTTTAGGTCCTATGCTTTTTTGTATAAACTTTAGAATTAGCTTGTCAATTTCTACCAAAAACTGTCGAGAATTTATTTGGGATTTCATTGAATCTATAGAAAAAAGTCTTTCTTTTTTTGCGTACCTTGCTGGTTTGCACCTTCTTTTAGAGCAATCAGTGCTCAATTGGTGCTACTTGAACAGCGATCTAACCTACAAAGTTTGCCCATTTTTTACCCTGGCAAGATCCACAGAATTGATTAACGTTCTGCTGCACTCCAAACTGTCTGGTAAGGAGAAAATTAACACATCCTTATTCCAAGTCCATTATTCATACCTCAGAATAAGGTGTAATTTCTCCACCTGGTTGGCTGTCTTCACTAGGATCAGTCCTCACAAAGGACTTCATTCCCTTGGCCCAACTGCTTGACAGGCAGGGAAAAGGGGAGTGGTGTTTGTATCTGGTGGGAGAAGTCAGTCTCTGAAACCTAGGGTGGAACTCATGGAAATCAGTCTGTAGGCATTCTCCTCTTTTTATGGAGTTCGTCTGGGGAATCTCAGTACAGGGAGAGCTCTGAGGTGTTCAAATGGCATGTCACCCCATGGCTCTGGAATGTAAGTGCCTGGGTTTGAGACCTAGTTTTTCCTTGGCCAAGTCACTACCACTTTCTTCACCTGTTTCCTTATCTGTAAAATATGTAATAAAGTAGTACCTCGGGGTTAACTAGATGAGAGAATTAGTGTAAAAGTCTTGTTTTTGTGCCTGGGAAAGTAAATGATTATCAAATGCTAGCCATCATTATCTGCTGAAAGAAGGTATTCGCGTTTCTTCTTTCTAGCAAAATGGATGAGGGTGGTAGAGGATGTCTACTCTGTGCTGTCCAATAGGGTAGCCACCAGCCACATGTGACTACTGAGCCCTTGGATGGGGACAAGTCTGGGTTGAGAGGTAGTCTATAAGTCAGAATTGACTCCATGGCAGTGGGTTTGGGTTTTTTGTTTTTTTTTTTTGGTGAGTGTAAAAAGGAGCCCTGGTGGCACAGTGGTTAAGCACTCAGTTGCTAATCAAAAGGTTGGTGGTTCGAACTCACCAGCTACTCCAAAGGAGGAAGATGTGGCAGTCTGCTTTCTTAAAGATCACAGCCTTGGAAACCCTATGGAGCAATTCTACTCTGTCCTTGTCTTAGTTATCTAGTGCTGCTATAACAGAAATACCACAAGTAGATGGCTTCAACAAACAGAAGTTTATTGTCGCACAGTCCAGTAGGCTAGAAGTCTGAATTCAGGGTGTCAGCTCGAGGGGAAGCCTTTCTCCCTCTGTCAGCTCTGAAGGAAAGTCCTTGTCATTAATCTTCCCCTGGACTAGGAACTTCTTAGTGCAGGAACCCCAGGTCCAAAGGACGTACTCTGCTTCAGGTGCTGCTTTCTTGGTGGTATGAGGTCACCCTGTCTCTCTGCTCACTTCTCTCTTTTATATCCCAAAAGAGATTGGCTTTAGACAAAATCTAATTTTGTAGATTGAGTCCTGCCTCATTAATATAACTGCCAGTAATCCCACTTTATTATCATCATAGAGGTAGAATTTACTTTGCATAGAAAAATCACACCAGATGACAAAATGGTAGACAATCACATAATACTGGGAATCATGGCCTAGCCAAGTTTACACCCATTTTGGGGGACACAGTTCAATCCATAACAGTCCTGTATGACTATGAGTCAGAATCAACTTGATGGCAGTGGGTTTGATTTTTTTGATTTTGGGTAGGTATAAATTTCTGCCAGATTTTAAAGACTTAGTCTGAAAAAAAAAAAAATTAAAATATCTCACCAATAAATCTTAGATTGATTGCATGTTGAAATAATATCTTGGATATATTGGCTATGCTTGAAAAAGAGAGACCCCTGCCTGAGGCCTTGTGCTTCAGAGATCCCTGCATGTCACACTCACAGACAAAGTCAATTTATTGAAGAATGCATGGGCACTTCTGACTCGGGACCTGTACTCAGCTCTGGCACAACATGGCCCATAATCCTCAGACTGTGCTCTGGTGACCAACATCTGCAAGCCCCAGGGAACTAGTTTTTTACCTTCTATGCCATATGGTTAAGAATTTGGCTGCTAACCAAAAGGCTAGCAGTTCGAATCCACCAACTGCACCTTGGAAACCCTATGAGGCAGTTCTGCTCTGTCCTATAGGGTCACTATGAGTTGGAATCGACTCAATGGCAATTTGTTTGATTTTTTTTTTTTTAATGCCATGAACAACCACCTGTCCATCAGTATGTTATACTATGATGGCTTGTGTGTTGCTGTTATGCTGGAAGCTATGCCACGTTTATTTCAAATACCAGCAGTATCATCCGTGGGGGACAGGTTTTGGTGGAGCTTTATTATGGATTGAATTGTGTCCTCCAAAAATATCTGTTGTAAATCCTGACCTGTATGCCTATGGTTATAATCCCATTTGAGAATGGGTTATCTTTGATATGTTAATGAGACAGGGTTAGTGTAGTGTGTATCTGAGCTAATCTCTCTTGAGATATAAAAGAAATTAGGACAAACAAGCAAGCAGAGCTGGGGAAGAGAGATGCCAAACCACATGAAGCTTGCCCAGGAGCAGAAGCTCCTAAGAGACAAGGACCTTTCTCCAGAGCCAAAGAAAGAATGAGAGCTGGAGGGAGAAAACCTTCCCCTAGAGCCGGCACTCTGAATTTGGATGTCTAGCCTCCTAAACTGGGAGAAAATAAATTTCTGTTGGTTAAAGCCATCCACTTCTGGTATTTCTGTTAACAGCAGCACTAGATAACTGCATGCAAAAACTGGACAATTAATACAGCAGACAGAAGAAGAACTGATGCCTTTGATTTGTGATGTTGGTGAAGAATATTGAATAAACCATGGGCTGACAGAAGAACAAACAAATCTGTCTTGGAGTAAGTACAGCCAGAATGCTCCTTAGTTGCAAGGATGGCAAGACTTCGTCTCATGTACTTTAGACATGTCCCTGGAGAAGGACATCATGCTTGGTAAAGTAGGGGGTCAGCAAAGAAGAAGAAGACCCTCCATGAGAAGGATTGATACAGCGGCTGTAACAATGGGCTCAAACATAGTAACAATTGTGAGGATGGTACAGGACCAGACAGTGTTTCATTCTATTGTACTTGGATCACTATGAGTCAGAATTGACTCGATGGCACCTAACAACGATAACTAAGAATTTGGTACTGGAAGAGTGAGATGCTGCTATAACAGATACCTAAAATGTTGAAGTGATTTTGGAATTGGGTAAATGGGTACAGGCTGGAAGAGTTTTAAGTTGCCTAACAGTAAAAGCCTAGATTGCCTTGAAGAGACTGTTGGTAGTATTATGGACATCAAAGGCAATTCTGGCGAGGGCTCAGAAGAAAGAGGAGAGCTATAAAGAAAGTCTCTGTCATCTTAGAGAGTACACATGGCACCAGCAACAGAATGTTGCTAGAAATATGGATGTTAAATGTGCTTCCGGTGAGGCTTTAAAAGAAAATGATGAACACGGAATTGAACAATGGAGGAAGGGTGATGCTTTTTATGTAGTGGAAAAGAACTTGTCTAAGTTATGTTCAAATATTTGTTGGAAGGTAAAACTCATAAGTGATGAATATCTGGCTGAGGAGATTTCTAAGCAAGATCTTCAAGGGAACTTGTGATTCCTCCTTATCACTTACAGTAAAATATGAGAGGAAAGAGATGAACTTCAAAATGAACTGTGCAAAATGAAAACAAAACTTAAAGATTTGGAAAATTCTGTTGTAAAAACTAAGGACGTGTGTCCTAGAATTTTCACCAAGGATGTGTCTACACAATCTTTTGTTAAAGAGATTAAGTCTGTGACTTATGGATCTAACCAATGCCATAACAGAATACCCATCAGCTTAGACTGAAAGGACAGAGAAAAGACAAAAGGAAAGAACTCTGTCTGCCTCTTGGAATACTACAGGCCAAAGGAGTTACATCTGTTGTCTTCCAAGAAAAGAAAAGGACCATCCCTGGAGCATCTCAGAGATCAGTGGAACTGTTGGAAGGATCACAGGAAGCAGGGCCTTCTTGGTTTCTAAGGGTGGGGCTATGGTCTCCTGGATCTCAATGAGTAGGGCCACAGACTCCTAGGTTTCAAAGAGTTGGATCTTTGCCAACTCAGTACTGGAGTGAGGGCTGCTGTTAAGGTGTACCAGGGGATAGGGCCACCACTCATAGCTGAGGGAGCCAGGGCTTCCATGCCCAAGGGGGCGAGGGGGTTGGCTTGCCACTGAGATGGACCAGGAGAATGGGGCCACTCAAAGCCGAGGGAGCAAAGTTTCCATCCCAGTGGGCCTGGAAGGTAGAGTTGAAGGCCAGAATCCACCCAGAATCCAGGGGCCATGGCCAACACCCAGGATCTGGAGGGTAGGGCCCTTGCCCAGGTGGTCCCAAAGAACAGAAGATTATTTTCAAGACTTTAGAGCTAATGTAAATTGTTCTGCTGGATTTTGGACTTGCTTGTTGCCCATTATCCCTTCTTTCCCTCCAATTTCTCCCATCTGTAGTGGAAATATCTACCTTATGCCTATTCCACCATCATAGTTTGGAAGCAGATAATTTTTAATGTAAATTTTACAGGTTCACATATAAAGAGGAATTTTTCCCTAGGATGAAATATACTTAAAATCTCACCCATATTTGATTTAAATGATTCAGAAGATAAAATTTTGGACTTGGAGTTGATTTAAGATTTTTGGGAGGATGTGATGGGGTGAATGTATTTTGCATACGGCAAAGACATGAATTTCAGCGGACAAAGGGTAGAATGATATGGGTTGAATTGTGCTCCCCCAAATATGTGTTGTAAATCTTTTTTTGTGTGTGCTTTAAGTGAAAGTTTACAAATCAAGTCAGTCTCTCATACAAAAATTTATATACACTTTGCTATATAGTCCTAATTACTCTTCCCCTAATGAGACAGCATACTCTTTCCCTCCACTCTCTCTTTTAGTGTCCATTCAGCCAGCTTCTGACCCCGTCGGCCCTCTCATCTCCACTCCATACAGGAGATGCCAACATAGTCTCATGTGTCTACTTGGTCCATTTTCTATCCCATTGTCCAATCCAATCCCTGACTGAAGAGTTGGCTTTGGGAATGGTTCCTGTCTTGGGCTAACAGAAGGTCTGGGGACTGTGACTACTGGGGTGCTTCTAGTCTCCGTCAGACCATTAAATCTGGTCTTTTTACAAGAATTTGGGGTCTGCATCCCACTGCTCTCCTGCTCCCTCAGGGGTTCTCTGTTGTGTTCCCTGTCAGGGCAGTCTTCGGTTGTAGCCGGGCACCATCTAGTTCTTCTGGTCTCAGGCTGATGTAGTCTCTGATTTAGCGTGGGTTTTCTGTCTCTTGAGCTCATAATTACCTTGTGTCTTTGGTGTTCTTCATTCGCCTTTGCTCCAAGTGGGTTGAGAACAATTAATGCATCTTAGATGGCTGCTTGCTAGCGTTTAAGACCCCAGACGCCACTCTCCAAAGTGGGATGCAGAATGTTTTCTTAATAGATTTTATTATGCCAGTTGATTTAGATGTCCCCAAAACCATGGTCCCCAAACCCCTGCCCCGCTACACTGGCCTTGTAGCATTCAGTTTATTGAGGAAACTTCTTTGCTTTTGGTTTAGTCCAGTTGTGCTGACCTCTCCTACACTGTGTGTTGTCTTTTCCTTCACCTAAAATAGTTCTTTTCTACATTTAATTAGTGAATACACTTTTCCCTCTCTCCCTCCCTTCCCCATCTCATAACCATCAAAGAATATTTTCTTCTCTGTTTAAACTATTTCTTGAATTCTTATAATAGTGGTCTTAAAAAAAAAAATACAATATTTGTCCTTTTGTAACTAATTTCACTCAGCATAATGCCTTCCAGATTCCTCCATGTTATGAAATGTTTCACAGATTCATCATTGTTCTTTATCAATGCATATTCCATTGTGTGGATATATCATACTTTATCCATTCATCCATTGGTGGGCACCTTGGTTGCTTCCATCTTTTTGCTATTGTAAACAGTGCTGCAGTGAACATGAGTGTGCATATCTCTGTTTGTGTAAAGGCTCTTATTTCTCTAGAATATATTCCAAGGAGTAGGATTGCTTGTTCCTATGGTAGTTCTATTTCTAGTTTTTAAGGATGCACCAAATCGATTTCCATAATGGGGGTACCATTTTATGTTTCCACCAGCAGTGTATAAGTGTTCCAGTCTCTCTACAACCTCTCCAACATTTATTATTTTGTGTTTTTTGGATTAATGATTTTTGCTTTTTTGGTTTTGTTGGAGTGAGAGAGAATCTCATTGTAGTTTTGATTTGCATTCTCTAATGGCTAAAGATCGTGAGCATTTCCTCATATATGTGTTAGCTACCTGAATGTCTTCTTTAGTGAAGTGCCTGGTCATATTTTGCCCATTTTTTAAAATTGGGCTATTTGTCTTTTTGTAGTTGAGTTTTTGCACTACCATGTAGATTTTAGAGATCAGATGCTGATTGGAAATGTCATAGCTAAAAAACTTCTTCCCAATCTGTAGGTAATCTTTTTACTGTCTTGGTGAAGTCTTTGGATGAGCATAGGTGTTTGATTTTTAGGAGCTCCCAGTTATCTAGTTTCTCTTCTGCATTGCTAGTTAATGTTTTGTATACCGTTTATGCCATGTATTAGGGCTCCCAATGTTTTCCCTATTTTTTCTTCCAGATTCTATATTTAGGTCTTTGATCCATTTTAAGTTAGTTTTTGTGCATGGTGTGAAGTATGGGTCTTTTTTCATTGTTTTGCATGTGGATATCCAGTTATGCCAATATCATTTGTTAAAAAGACTGACTTTGGGCCTTAGCCAAATACCAGGGGCTCATATGTGGATGGATTTATGTCTGGATTCTCGATTCTGTTCCATTGGTCTATGTATCTGTTGTTGTACCAGTACCAGGCTGTTTTGACTACTGTGCTAGTATAATAGGTTCTAAAATCAGGTAGACAGAGGCCTCCAACTTTATTCTTCTTTTTCAGTAATGCTTTGCTTATCCGGGGCCTCTTTCCCTTCCATATGAAGTTGGTGATTTGTTTCTCTATCTCATTAAAAAATGCCATTGGAATTTGGGTCAGAATTGCATTTTACCTGTAGATGGCTTTTGGTAGAATAGACATCTTTACAACATTAAGTCTTCCTATCCATGAGTAAGGTATGTTTTTCTGCTTATGTAGGTCTTTTTTGGTTTCTTGTAGAAGTGTATTGTAGTTTTCTTTGTATAAGTCTTTTACATCTTTGGTAAGTGGGTTAAGATTTATTCCTAAGTATTTTATCTTCTTGGGGCTACTGTAAATGGAATTGATTTGGTGATTTCCTCATTGATGTTCTTTGTGTTGGTGTAGAGGAATCCAGCTGATTTTTGTATGTTTATCTTGTATCCTGAAACTGTGCTGAACTCTTCTGTTAGTTTCAGTATTTTTCTTGAGGATTCTTTAGGGTTTTCTGTGTATAAGATCATGTTGTCTGGAAATAGAGATACTTTTACTTCTTCCTTGCCAATCTGGATGCCCTTTATTTCTTTATCTAGCCTAATTGCTCTGACTAGGAACTCCAGAACAATGTTGAATAAGAGTGTGATAAAGGGCATCCTTGTCTGGTTCCTGATCTCAAGGGGAATGCTTTCAGGCTCTCTCCATTTAAGATGATGTTGGTTGTTGGCTTTATATAAATGTCCTTTATTATGTTGAGGAATTTTCCTTCTATTCCTATTTTGCTGAGAATTTTTATCATGAATGGGTGTTGGACTTTGTCAAACGCCTTTTCTGCATCAATTGATAAAATCATGTGATTCTTGTCTTTTGTTTTATTTATATGATGGATTCCATTAATTGTTTTTCTAATGTTGAACCATCCCTACATACCTGGAATGAATCCTACTTGATCATGGTGAATTTTTTTTTTATATGTTGTTGGATTCTATCGGCTAGAATTTTGTTGAGGATTTTTGCATCTAAGTTCATGAGGGATATAGGTCTGTAATTTTCTTTTTTTTTTTTTTGTAGTGTCTTTAGCTGGCTTGGTATCAGGGTTATGCTGGCTTCATAGAATGAGTTTGGGGGTATTCCATCCTTTTCTATGCTCTGAAATACCTTTAGTAGTAGTGGTGTTAACTATTCTCTGAAAGTTTGGTAGAGCTCCGCAGTGAAGCCCTCTGGGCCAGGGTTTTTTTTGTTGGGAATTTTTAAATTACCTTTTCAACCTCTTCTTTTTTATGGGTCTATTTTGTTGTTCTACCTCTGTACCTCTGTTTGTGTTAGTTTAGGTGGGTAGGGTGTTTCTAGGAATTCATCCATTTCTTCTAAGTTTTCAAATTTGTTCGAGTACAATTTTTCATAGTAATCTGATATGGTTCTTTTAGTTTCAGTTTGGTCTGTTGTAATATCACCCATCTCATTTCTTGATCAGGTTATTTGCATCCTCTCCTGTTTTTCTTTTGTCAGCTTGGACAATGGTTTATCAATTTTGTTGATGTTTTCAAAGAACCAGTTTTTTTCTTGTTGATTCTTTCAATTGTTTTTCTGTTTTTTTATTTCATTTAATTATTCTCTAATTTTTATTATTTGCTTTCTTCTGGTGCCTGAGAGTTTCTTTTGTTGCTCTCTTTCTATTTGTTCAAGTTGTAGGGACAATTCTTTGACTTTGGCCCTTTCTTCTTTTTGTATGTGTGCATTTATTGATATAAATTGACCTCTGAGCACTGCTTTTGCTGTGTCCCAAAGGTTCTGATACGAAGTGTTTTCATTCCCATTGGATTCTCTGAATTTCCTTATTCTATCCTTAATGTCTTCTATAATCTAGTCTTTTCTGAGCAGGGTGTTGTTCAGTTTCCAAGCGTTTGATTTCTTTTCCAATCTTTTTCTGTTACTGATTTCCACTTTTATGGCCTTATGGTCAGAGAAGATGCTTTGTAATATTTCAATGTTTTGGATTCTGCTAAGGCTTCTTTATGACCTAATATGTGGTCTATTCTGGAGAATGTTCCATGTGTACTAGAAAAGAAAGTATACTTGGTTGCCGTTGAATGGAGTGTTCTGTATATGTCTATAAGGTCAAGTTGGTTGATTATGACATTTAAATCTTCCTTGTCTTTGTTGAGCTTCTTTCTGGATGCCCTGTCCTTTACCGAAAGTGATGTGTTGAGGTCTCCTACTGTAATTGTAGAGCTGTCTGTCTCACTTTTCAATGCTGATAGAGTTTGTTTTATGTATCTTGCAGCCCTGTCATTGGGTGCATAGATATTCAGCATGGTTATATCGTCCTGGTATATTGTCCCTTTAATCATTATATAGTGTCCTTCCTTATCCTTTGTGGTGCATTTAACTTCAAAGTCTATTTCATCAGAAATTGATATTGCCACTCCTGCTCTTTTTGATCGTTGTTTGCTTGATATATTTTTTTCCATCCTTTGAGTTTTAGTTTCTTTTTGTCTCTAATTCTGAGGTGTGTCTCTTGTAGGCAGTGTATAGATGGATCATGTCTTTTTTTTTAATCCATTCTGCCACTCTCTTGTCTCTTTATTGGTGCATTTAGTCCATTTACATTCAGCGTAATTAATTTTTTTTTTTTTATGTATTCAGTGCTGCCATTTTGTTGTCTTTTTTTGTGTGTTGTTGATAGTTTCTCTTTCCCACTTAATTTTTTGTGCTAAGTAGTTTATATATTGTCTTTTCCTCTTCTTTGTTGTTGTTGATTTTGTTTCTGGAGAGTCTCTATTTTTTTCTTGTATTTTATTTTGATGTGTAGGATAGTTTGTCTCCTTTGTGGTTACCTTAATATTTACCCCTGTTTTTCTAAATTTAAACCTAACTTTTGTTTCTTTATAAAGCCTTCTCTTCGTCTTCATATGAAAGATTTATGACTGCATTTCTTAGTCCCTCTTTATTGTTTTAATGTTGTCTTCTTTTACATAACATCGCTGTTTCCTTGTTGTCAGCATTTGTGTGTGTGTGTGTGTGTGTGATTTCCCTGTCTGGGTTGACACCTAATTGCTCTGTCCATTGTTCTAATCTTGGGTTGATACCTGGTATTATTGATTTTCTAACCAAAGCACTCCCTTTAGTATTTCTTGTAGTTTTGCTTTGGTTTTTACGAATTCCTTAAACTTCTGTTTATCTGGTAATGTCTTAATTTCACCTTCATACCTGAGAGACAGTTTTGCTGGACATAAGGTTCTTGGCTGGCAATTTTTTTCCTTCAATGTTTTATATAAGTCATCCCATTGCCTTCTTGCCTGCATGGTTTCTGCCCAGTAGTCCGAGTTTATTCTTATTGATTCTCCTTTATAGGTGACTTTTCATTTATCCCTAGCCGCTCTTAAAATTCTCTTTATCTTTGGTTTTGACAAGTTTGATTATAATATGTCTTGGTGACTTTATTTTAAAATCTACCTTATGTGGAGTTCGATGAGCATCTTGGGTAGATATCTTCTCATCTTTCACCATATCAGAGAAATTTTCTGCCAACAAATCTTCAACAATTCTCTCTGTAGTTTCTGTTATCCCTCCCTGTTCTGGTAGTCCAGTCACTCATAGGTTATTTCTCTTGATAGAGTCCCACGTGATTCTTAATGTTTCTTCATTTTTTTTTTAAATTCTTTTATCTGATTTTTCTTCAAATATATTGGTGCCAAGTGCTTTATCTTCAAGTTCTGAAGCTCTGCCTTCCACTTGCTCAATTCTACTCCTCTGACTTTCTATTGAATTGTCTAATTCTGTAATTTTATTATTAATCTTCTGAATTTCTGATTGCTGTCTGTCCATGGATTTTTCCAGGTCATTAAATTTTTCATTATGTTTCTGGAAAATCTTTTTAATTTCTTCAACTTCTTTATCTGTGTGTTTCTTGGCTTGTTCTGACTATTGACTGATTTCTTTCCTGACGTTAATCTTTTGTATTCTGTATCCAGTAATTCCAGGAAGGCACTTTCATCCAGGCGATCACTTGACTCTTTGTTTTCAGAGCTTGTTGAGGTGATCATAGTCTGTTTTTTTATGTGTTTTGATACTGACTGTTATCTCCAAGCCATCTATAAATTGTTGTATTAGTTTATTTTATATTTGCTTGCTGTATCCTAACTTTTTGCTTTGTTTCAATATACCCAAATGAGTTGCTTGAGTGAGCTAGCTTGATTATTTTCACCTTTGAAGTGCTGATGTCCTGTCCCCAGATGGCTAGAGGTGTTATCAGGTATATCAGTCTAGGAGTCCATTCACTTTTCTTGTATGGATTCAGCTCAGGTGTCCAGGTAGCTGATCAT
The DNA here is from genome assembly GCF_024166365.1 of Elephas maximus indicus. Classification (NCBI taxonomy): domain Eukaryota; kingdom Metazoa; phylum Chordata; class Mammalia; order Proboscidea; family Elephantidae; genus Elephas; species Elephas maximus. Next base: position 56,174,899 of record NC_064841.1, on the reverse strand, counting down.
CAAGTGTGTGGTACAGGCACTGTCCTGTAGTCTTAGAGGGCAGGGGTGATTGTTGTAGGTACCGGTATCTGGTTGCAGCAGAGGGTCATGCTCTGAACAAGGCAGGGTGCTGAGAATCATCCCCCAAATGTCTCTGAGGAAAGTGTGTCCCTCTTACCTAGAGCATATAGGTGGGTGGGTTCTGCAGGTAGACCTTGGGCACCCAAATGTTTTGAGGTTGGAACAGACTGGGAGGTAGCAGTTATCCTTGGACCCCTGTTGCGGGTGGCTGGGTGAACTGAGTGAAGCCACCAGTCCTTAGGCCCCTGATGTGGGTAGGTGAGGACTCTGTTTAATAGGCAAAGCAATGTCAAACATCAAACAGCCACCTCTCCACCACACAGCTGAAATGGTTGGAGCCTGCCAACAAGGGCCTATTCTCTGAAATAGGCCCACACAGGTCCATGTAGGGGGGAAGAGTACTCAAAGTCCATGGACCATTTATGCCTGGACAGGAGCTTCTTCTGTCCTGAGCTTCCCAGGTTAGTGGAGCTGACAAGTTATCTTTTCCCCCAACTGCAAATTTATTCGCTCTTCAAGGCCTGGAGAATGGCTCCAGGCACTCAACAGGGCGTACCTCAGGCCCAGGGAAATCAACAGCCACTGAAGCCGGCTTGGGGGTGGGGAGCAAGTACTTAGTTTTTACCGAGAGCACTGTTCTTCTCTGGTTCCAGAGGTGTGAGTAGGCTGTGTGGCTGGCTGCTTCTCCCTGAGGAAACTGTGGCCCAATGCTAGTATCAGCCAGCTGAAGCTGCTCCCGGGAATGGTGCCTGAGGGCTCCTGCAATTCCGGTCCGGTAACTCCTCTCTGCTTCTTAACCGTCTCTTCCTCCCCCTGCTTCTCAGTGTGTTTTCTAACTTTGCCTTTGATGTTCAGGGCTCCTAGCTTGTCATAAATATACTCGTCTCACTTGTTTTCTGAGGTCTTTGTTGTAAGAGGGCTCACCGGAAGCGTCTGTCTATTCCGCCATCTTGGCCCTGCCTCCTGTGTTGTAAATCTTAACCTCTATGCCTGTGGTCATTTAATATTTTCCCCACAGAATCCTTCACTATTAAATGATGCAGGAAGTATCAAAAGAAGAAGGAAGGAATACACAGAGTCATTATACCAAAAAGAGTTAGCTGATATCCAACCATTTCAAGAGGTGGCATATGATCAGGAACCTATGGTACTGAAGGAAGAAGTCCAAGCTGCTCTGAAGGCATTGGTGAAAAGCAAGGTTCCAGGAATTGAAGGAATGTCAATTGAGATGTTTCAACAAACAGATGCAACGCCGGAGGCTGTCACTTGTCTATGCCAAGAAATATGGAAGACAGCTTCCTGGCCAACTAACTGGAAGAGATCCATATTTATGCCTATTCCCAAGAAAGGTGATCCAATTAAATATGGAAATTATAGAACAATATCATTATCACATGCAAGCAAAATTTTACTGAAGATCATTCAAAAACTGCTGCAGCAGTACATCAAAAGGGAACTGCCAGAAATGCAGGCCAGTTTCAGAAGAGGATGTGGAACCAGGGATATCATTGCTGTTGTCAGATGGATCCTGGCTGAAAGCAGAGAATACCAGAAGGATGTTTACCTCTGTTTTATCGACTATGCAAAGGCATTCAACTGTGTAGATCATAACAAATTACGGATAACATTGCAAAGAATGGGAATTCCAGAACACTTAATTCTGTTCATGAGGAACCTTTACATAGATCAAGAGGAAGTTGTTCGGACAGAACAAGGGGATAGTGAGTGGTTTAAAGCAGGAAAGGTGTGCTTCAGGGCTGTATTCTTTTGCCATACCTATTCAATTTGTATGCTGAACAAATAATACGAGAAGCTGGACTCTATGAAGAAGAACAGGGCGTCAGGATTGGAGGAAGACTCATTAACAACCTGTGTTATGCAGATGACACAACCTTGCTTGCTGAAAGTGAAGAGGACTTGAAGCACTTACTGATAAGAATCAAAGACCACAGCCTTCAGTATGGATTGCACCTCAACATAAAGAAAACAAAAACCCTCACAACTGGACCAATGAGCAACATCATGATAAACAGAGAAAAGATTGAAGTTGTCAAGGATTTCACAATCAACAGCCATGGATGCAGCAGTCAAGAAATCAAAAGACGCATTGCATTGGGTAAATCTGCTGCAAAGGGCCTCTTTAAAGTGTTGAAGAGCAAAGATATCACCTTGAGGACTAAGGTGAGCCTGACCCAAGCCATGGTATTTCAATCGCATCATATGCATGTGAAAGCTGGACAATGAATAAGGAAGACTGAAGAAGAATTGACACCTTTGAATTGTGGTGCTGGCGAAGAATATTGAATATATCATGGACTGCCAAAAGAGTGAACAAATCTGTCTTAGAAGAAGTACAACCAGAATGCTCCTTGGAAGCAAGAATGGTGAGACTGCATCTTAGAAACTTTGGACATGTTGTCAGGAGGGATCAGTCCCTGGAGAAGGATATCATGCTTAGCAAAGTACAGGGTCAGTGGAAAAGAGGAAGACCCTCAACAAGGTGGATTGACACTGTGGTTGTAACAATGAGCTCAAGCATAATAATGATTGTAAGGATGGCGCAGGACGGAGCAGTGTTTTGTTCTGTCGTGCATAGGGTCGCTATGAGTCAGAACTGACTTGAAGTCACCTAACAACAACAACACCTGTGGTTATAATCCCATTTGGGAATGGGTTGTCTTTGTTATTTTAATGTGCCAGGCTTAGTGTAGGGTGTATCTTGAGTATAAAAGAAATTAGGACAAGCAAGCAAGCAGAGATGGGGGAAGAGAAATACCAAGCCACATGAAAATTGCCCAAGAGCAGAAGCTCATAAGAGACAAAGACCTTCCTCCAGAGCCAACAGAGAAAGCCTTCCCCTAGAGCCAGCACACTGAATTCAGACTTTTAGCTTCTTAAACTGTAAGGAAATAAATTTCTGTTTGTTAAAGCCATCCACTTGTGGTATTTCTGTTATAGCAGCACCTAACAACAGATAACTAAGAATTCAGTGCTTGAAGAGTGAGATGCTGCTGTAACAGGTACCTAAAATGTTGAAGTGGTTTTGGAATTGGGTAATTGGTACAGGCTGGAAGAGTTTTAAGTTGCCTAACTAAGACACGCTTCCAGGGTGAGATAGACTGGAAAGAAAGCTTTGGACAGCTAATTCCAAAATCAGCCCATGAAAACCCTGTGGGTCACAATAGACTGTTGTCTCATCAAATGCTGGAAAATAAGCATCCTAGCTTGGAAGACACTCAAAATGAACAGGAGCCACAACAATGGACTTGGGCATACCAACCATTGTGAAGATGGTGCAGGATCAGGCAACGCTTCTTTCTGTTATTCATGGGGTCACCATGAGTTGGAGCTGACTCAATGACAACTAACAACAACAGCGACAATCCCATGAAGATTTGTGAGTTATGCCACTGCTGACTTTGGAGATGGACATTGCTTCAAAGCATGGGGAGGATTTGAGTGACGAAAGTGTTTTGCTAAAGGCAAATTAATTAACTTAGCAAAGCCATCCTCCTCCCAGCATACATGCAATCAATCCTCGTATAACAAAGCACCATTGCCCAGGAGTGCCCCATCCATTTCTTGCTTCTTATCCTGCCCTAATCTGGTTCTAAAAGTATTCAAGACTTAGCACATTTGCACATGGTGGCAGAGAAAACTCAGTAGACAGGGAGGTGCCCCACCCAGATCCCCCAAACCAGCCAGTAACCCCGCCCCCAGCTGCTGGGAGTGCTGTGGCTGATGCTGACCCCAGTGACTCCAGATACCTGCCCTTGGAGGTAACTGGGAGGCTATATCACAGATGTAAACTTGAGGTCCCCATAGATGTGGCCATTGCTACCTGCCCTTGGAGGTAACTGGGAGGCTATATCACAGATGTAAACTTGAGGTCCCCAAGGCTACCTGCCCTTGGAGGTAACTGGGAGATTATTTTGCAGATGTAAACTCAAGGTCCCCACAGATGTGGCCATGGCTAGACTGCCCCTTAAACGTCAGCCTTCCTCAATCCCTTTCCTCTCCCTCTCCTGCTCTCCTGGCTACCTTGCAGGTATCTTTCCTGAGAGGCTTACCTCCATAAGGCACAGACACCTAAATCCCCACATCAGAGTCAGCTTCTAGGGCACTGACCTAATGCAGGAGCATTCTGCAATATCAAACAATTAATATATGTGTGTCGACTGTACATCGTGTGTGACACATAGTATCTGCTCAATGTTAGTAACTTGATAGGCACTCAATACTAGACTTGTGAGTTGTTTCATTTTTATAAATATTGTATATAGTTTATGATCCCTAGTGGCACAATGGTTAAGCACTTGGCTGGCTGCTAACTGAAAGGTTGGTGGTTTGAACCCACCCAGCAGCTCTGTGGGAAATAGGAGAAAAGCCTTGGTGACCTACTTCTATAAAGATTATAGCCTAGGAAACCTATGAGGAAGTTCTACTCTGTCACATGGAGTCACTATGAGTCAGGATTGACTTGCCGGCACCCAACAACAACAACATATATGTTCACATCTTTTATAACAGTGCATATTTAATAAAATTTTTCAAAGAAAACAATTTTCAGCTTTATTTAACCAATTTTAGATTAAAAAATTTGAATTTAATTAATGGTAAGCTATAATTTTCCCTTTAAACTTTAGTGGATAATTTTAATGTAATAAAACTATCTTTTGCAAACATATAAAAAATAATGCAATGCTCTTATGTTTTATATTTAATTTACATTTTTATAATGTATTTAAATGTTGAGTCAGCTCTGACTCATGGCAACCTCATGTACAACAGAATGAAATATTGCCAGGTTGTGTGCCATCTTCACAATCATTGGTATGATTGAGTCCATTGTTGTGGCCACTGTGTGTTTTGAGGACCTTCCAACCTCAGGGCCTCTTCTACCAGCACTGTATCTGACAATATTCTGCTGTGACCCATAGGGTTTTCACTGGCTAATTTTTGGAAGTCAATTGCTAGGCTTTTCTTCCTAGTCTGTTTTAGTCTGGAAGTTCCACTGAAACCTGCCCACCATGGGTGACCCTGCTGGAACTTGAAGTACCTGTGACATAGTTGTCCAACAAACTGACAGGTAAATGGTGGCTGATGACAAGGCTATTTAGCTTTGGTCTAAATGCGTGAATGTAAGCATGTCCTGCCTGTTTAGGTTGGCATATCCTGGGGGAATCAAAGCTTTCTCCTTATCTTGATTGAGGGCCCCAGATTTCTAGCTCCTTGACCCAAAAAAGCTTATCACTAACAGCTGCACCCTCTCTTTCTGTTACACACAGTTCATGTTCTGTTATAGGCGAGTGCTGCTTTCAGGAGCACCGAGCCATAGCTTTAGATGATACCCATAGTACATATTTTTAAAAAGGTAAAGCAATAATTCATGAAAGCACCCCATCTTGTAGCATATCATGTCTTCAGTAGAGACATTGATACTTCCTTGGTAAAGCGTGTCCTGGGCTCACTGTGCAGGGACCGTCTCCTCTAGCTTGACTGTTGGACTGTATTGGCCAATGTGTTCCTTAGGCTGGAGCTAAAGCCAAGTGTCTGAAAACCCATTTCTTTTTTTCATCTGCACAAAATACTTACAAATACGGTTCCTCATAAATCATTTTAATAAAGTGCATTTATTATAATGACTAATAACCAACTATTTCTTCTCTCAGAAAAAATACAACCAGAATGTTCCTTACAAGTGAGGATGGCAATTTTTGGCTCACTTACTCTGGGCTCATCATCAGGCCAGACCAATCACTAGAAAAGGACATCAAGTTCGGTAGAGTAGAGGGTCAGGAAAAGCAAGGAAAACTGCCTATGAGGTGGATTGACACAGTAGCCACAACGGTGGACTCAAACATACCAATGATCGTGAAGATGGCACAGAACTGGGGAGCTTTTCATTCCGTTGTACCTAAGGTTGTCCTAAGTCAGAACCAGCTGGATGACAACTCACAACAATAGCCAAGGTGGTAGATGCCACATGTGTGTCTTCATAGACCCCTGGGTGCTTTTATGTCAGTACACAACATTTCGTGCCTGAGAATAGTGGATATTTATATGGATTTGTTTGAAGTGTTGTGTGTATGTCTTAACGGAGATTTGATTTGGAAATGGAATAGTCGCTGTTGATTTAGCAGTGGCTTCTTTCTTAATGTTTTAAAATTGACTTATCGTAAGGGCTAATGGTAAATCTTATCTGGGTAGTGTCAACTTAAGTTGAACTCAGTGATATAATCACGTTTGACATTTATTTTGTCATCCAATTCTAATCCTTTGTTGAAACGCCTTCAAGTCCTTTATCTTCCAGAAAGCAGGCCCATCACTTACATGGACTTTAGTCTCCTTGGAACTGTCCAATTGTTTCCCGTCACCCACCAATGGCATTGCCCCAAAGCTCTGGGAGCTGTCTGATCTTATTGTGACAATCCTGCAAGGAGCGATCCTTCTGGCAGGTGTTCCCCAGTGACACAGACCTGGTAAAATGACAGGAGGTTTACTATATAATTAATTAGTTTTTCCTGTGCTAGGGGACAGCCACTGATTGTCTCAGGGAAACTAAAAAAGTAAGGTTTCTCAGCAGCAGTGCCAGGGCCTTGGAGGAAATGATGAAGTTATTTTTTCAGAAAGCACTTCTTCCCTCTTACCTTCAACTTTTAGGCCTTAGCCATTTCCAAATACCCTGCCCCAACATAGGTATTTTAAGGGGACTGTGTAGTGAAGGAGATAAATGCTTTTTTCCCTCAACACTTTAACTTACTAGACACTTGTTATAATAGTCTCGGTATCCCATCCCCTTTGAGTGGTAGATGCCATGAGGCCAGCAGATTGCATTGTGTCGGTAAGAACACAGCCTGTATATCTCCCTTTATGCTTCCTTCTCCTCTCCAGGTCCCTGTCTTAAGCTTTAGCTCCATCCTAATTCCAGCGAGTATGTCACTATGCCCTGATCCTCCTTTAGACTGACCTACATTGGTGGTTCTACTGTACAAGTCACACCTTCCATGCAGGAGACCTAGGCTCCATTCCTGGCCAGTGCAGCTCATCTGCAGCTACCACCTGTCTGTCAGTGGAGACTTGCATGTTGCTATGAAGCTTCCAGAGAAAGACAGACCAGGAAAAAATGTCTGGTGATCTACTTCTCAAAACCAGCCAATGAAAATCCTGTGGATCACAACCAATCCTGGGAATGGTGCAGGACCAGGTAGCATTTCATTCCATTATGCATGGGGTGTCAGCATGAGTCAGGGGCTGAGTCAATGGCAGATAACAACAACACTATGTGAAAGTGTCCAAATACAGAGTTCTAGCTGGGGGTTATCTAGTGTGGAAGTCCTTAGATGCATTTTACCTATTTGAGACTATGTGATGTCAATGATTGAGGGGTTCAGTTACTCATCCCATCCCTACTGTGAGTTCTGTGAGGTTGAGATTAATCACAAGAAGCCAAATGGAGATAAAGTATTAACTTTATTCAGGGTTCCCTGGTAGTGGTTGGATTGGAGAGTGGGGTGGGCTCTCCTACTTATTCTGAATCAAAGACACTTCAGGCCCACCTAGCAGGGCTAACCTGACTTACCCATCCAGGTGCACTGAGAGAAGCTGGAAAAGAGCAAACCTTCTTGTACTCCTCTAACCTCCACCTGGCCCTGCAAAGTCAACCACAAAGTCCTCCACCAGGTTAGAACACTGGCAAGTCTGAGAGGAAGCAAGAAGTGCCACCCAGGCACCATCAGGGGTCTGCATCACCTTCAACCTGCTCCATACAGAGCTCATTGAGAGTATTGGGCTCTCTTAGATAAGACCAATCATTTGCATTATACAACTGCTTTGCATTGAACGACATACATCACTTCCACTAACATTCCATGGGTGACCACTGGTGACACGGCCACTTCTAGATGCAAGTACAAGCTGGGAAATAATTCTCCAGTTGGGCAGCTGCTTCCTAGAGACAGCTCTATTCTATGGAAGGGAGGAGGATAGTAAAATTTAGTGAAAGGTTAGCTGGTTCTCCTCATCTGGAATTGGTCAAATCCCTCTGGCCTGGAATACCTGTGCTCCCCTTCACTATCTGTCAAAATTCTACTTATCTTTAAAGGCTCAGTTCAAATGCCATGTCATTCACAAAGCCCTCCAAGATCTCTCGGTTGGAATTAACCTAAGGACTGATGAATTCTCTATACTTTGCTCATGTTTCCATTATAGAACAAGAAATAACTTGTTGACATGTATGTCTCTCCCACCATAGGGGATGTCCTTTAAGAGCATGGACTGGGATGTTACCTAGGATGACACTGTAGACTCAAACCCATGTTCCCTCAGTTATTTTGAGAAATGTTATTAGAATTGAAACACTTAAGCATTTGGTACATAACATTCCTCAGGAAGTATGATATGGGCCAATCAATAAGCATCTGCTAATTACTTGCTAGGCCAAATCCAGCTTCTGGATTTTAAATGCTTATAATCTAATGGAGATGTAAGGGAAAAGCCCATAAAAAAAGAAAAGATTTAAAACTTTTGGAGTATTGAGGACCAGACCTTCAGACAGCTGGTATTTAACCACCTGGAAACTAGGGACATCTGCAACTTGCAGCACTCTGTGTTATATAAAAAAAAAAGACCCATTGCCATCAAATTGATTCTGACTCATAGCAACTCCATAGGAAAGGGTAGAACTTCCCCATAGGGTTTCCAAGGCTGTAAATCTTTACGGGAACAGACTGCCACATCTTTCTCCTATGGAGCGAATGGTACGTTTGAACCTCCGACTTTCCGAATAGCAGCTGAGCACTTAACCACTGTACCACCAGGGTTCCTTCACCAAACATTATCTGTCAATAAATAAGCAATAAGCCTCAGACCTTTTTTGAGATATTTTTCAAGTCTAAATATTCCTATTTTAAGAGTTATAAAAATAATTTCTCTCGTATTTTATTAATCTTTTTATACTGCAAGAGTTTCTTAGCTTTTTTTGTTTTAAACTTCCTATTGTATTTTTGTTTGTTTTAGTGGTTATTTTTAAATTTTTATGACTTCTAACTTGTCCTTTAATTGTTCTTTCATAGCACCTCCTCTTTTTTTGGATGCAGTAATTTCTAGACTCTCTGATAACAACAAATAGAGTGCAAATGTTGACAAAATGGACAAGGTAAAATGGGAACTGCAGGTGACAGAATCTGGGAAGTAGAAGGAGGAAGAAAGGTAGAAGGAACGTGTTAGCTGCCAAAGAGTCCAAATTTAAAGTAAAATATCCAGGAAAAAACACATCAAAGGAAAAATCTTTCTTTCTCTTTTCTGCTTTATATATATTAATGTATATTTTATATATGTCCTACTTTATATATGTGAGGGTATTTCAGTGGTAGCAGCCTCGCCATCCATGAGGGAGACCCGAGTTCGATTCTCAGTCAAGCATCTCATGTGCAGCCACCACCCAACCATCAATGGAGGCTTATGTGTTGCTATAATGTTGAACAGGTTTAAGTAGAGTTTTCAGACTAAGACAGACTAGGAAGAAATGTCTGGCGATCTACTTCCAAAGTCAGCCAGTGAAAACTCTACGGATCACAACAGGCCAATTCACAACCGATTATGGGAATGGCACAGGACCAGGCAGTATTTCATTCCATTGTGCAAGGGATCGCCATGAGTCGGGGTCCAACTCCACAGCAGCTATTAGCAACGATTTTACATATATGTTATATATTATGTATATTCTTCTTTATATGTTACATTATAATGTAACTATATATAAATATATGAAATCATAAACATATGTTAAGTATATAATATATTTTAGAGGTCAGGCTAGATACGCGTATGTTATTGTGGTGCAGTGGATCGCTTTTGTGTGGCCTTTCTCACCATGGTCTTGTAACTCCCACCCAAGTGACTGTGTGGAACTGTGCAAATAAGGTAATCTTGGCCCACCAAGAGGACTGGTCAACTTTGTCATCCTCTTGGGCATCAAAGAGAGCCAGTTCAAGAGCAGAAGACAATCCCGTCACCATCAAGGTAGTCTAGCCAGGAGTGGAGCATGTCCTCTGGACTTGGGATCCCCATGCTGAGACCCTCCTAGACCCAGGAGACAGATGGCTATAATACCAAAGATGGCAAGATGGCAAGAAGCAGTGGCAGAGAAATGGCAGCAGCAGAGGCAGCAGAACCGGGAGACTGGCAGGAGACAGCATGGTGGGCTTCCCAGCCCTTGGAGCAAGAAAGCTGAGTGCCTTTCAGCAGGAGGCTTGCTGGTGGAATAGGGTGCCTTGGGGCACTTATTGGCAGAGCTAAAAGAGCTTTGTAACACTTGGCAGAGCAGGGCAGAGGTCGAGGGATCAGAGACAGGCGTCTGAGAAGGGGCTGTCCTGGTGGAAGAGCTGTATCCTGAGCGTTCCTGAACCTGAATTGTAACCTGTTAGTTCCCTAATAAATCCCATAATCGTGAGTATTGTCTGTGAGTTCTGTGTGGCCATTGTAATGAATTATCAAACCCAGCAGAGAAGTAGAGAGTGCCCTGGGAGGGATGGTTAGTGTCAGAATTGGTAAAAACAGTGGGGAGAGGAGGCATCTCTGACCTCTGCTTCATAGGAATTGGCCTTGGGCTGTTGATCTTGATTCTCCTTTCGTCTCATGAAGTTAGAGGAGGTCAGATGCTGCTCCCATACCATTTGTATAGTTACGTATTATGAAACCTTATTCTTGGGACTTAATATGGAGCCCTGGTGGCACAGTGGTTAAGGAGCTCGGCTGCTAACCAACAAGTCGGCAGCTTGAGTCCAGCAGCAGCTCCTTGGAAACCCTTGGGGCCGTTCCACTCTGTCCTACCTGGTCACTATGAGTCGGAATCGACTCAACAGCCACAGTTTTGGTTTTTGGTAATATAGCTACATACTGAATAATTGACAATATATAACAATTCTGTTTAAGAAAATCCTTTCAAAAAGGCCCAGTTTTACTAAGAAGATAAATTACGAGGGTCTGTTCATATTACAAAGAAATTACAGGGATTTTTAGAAGATTGATCATCACTAATACAAAATTCAATTAAAGGTTTAGAAACTAAATTTATACACAGCTTTTTAGGAACACAGCCCTCATTTTAATACCATAAAAAAAAATAGGCTTGTAAAAAACAAGTGTTAGAAGGGTGTGATTACTTCAAAATGTGTAATGAATTTTTTGCCTCATTAACAAATGTGCGAAGCTCTTTTCTTTCAAAGAAAGGCAGCATGCATAGTAAAACCGTCTCAGGGTGCAAATGGACAGGAAACCAGCTTCACAAAGATGTGAGTATAGACTAGCCTTTATTCTCTATTGGTGCTGCCCATGGAATATCCACTTTGGTGGAATGGAATTGGGATGGACTTGTCAAAATTCTAGGCTTACTTGAGACCTCTTATATCATTTGGAACTTCATTTTCAGATTCCCTAGAAGCTTTGAGGGCTGTAACCTCCATGAGCAGTATGTTTTAAACATTTGAAATAAGGCAGGGCCATACGTTGGAAAATCAATCCCACTGGACAGCTGATCTGTCTGTCTTATTATGTTTTATAGAAAATCTTGATTGCAGGGGGTAAACAAATTGATTTGTGTGGGAAAACTTTTTGTCTGATAGGAAATGGAACCGAATAGCTCAAAGGGGTCCATTGCTTCCCAAAGCTCTTGAGGCTCTATTGACATTTTATAGTGTTCAGTCAGAGATCTTAGTCACCAAGTTTCCCAAAATAAAAGGGAAAATAGATTCTGATCTTTATTGCAGCAATTGGGCCATTCCTGCCCTTTCCCCACCTTTTTTTTTTTTTTTTGGTGAAGACTCCTTTTCATTTCAGGATTTGATTCTCACCTACTTTAGGTGTGAACACTCATCTTCCATAAAGCCAGTCATTTGTAGGAAGCATCTAGTCTTAGATTTGTTTGCAGATAAAATTAAAGGTAGTCTTATGCGTGAAGAAAACAGAATAAAATAGGTTCTTATTTAAAAAACAAAAAAAAAGGAGGCGTCAAACATGTGCTGTCAGGTTAAACAAATGGTTATTCCTGCCTGCAGTGGTGTTGAGCTGCTTGTTTGTGGGGTTGTATACGATGCAGCTGCAGTAATTAACTTGTCCAAATAGAGAAGTACAAAATGGATAGTTTTGAGGGTGTGAAAATTGGAGTATGTGGGAGTTCACAGGCAATGACTGGAAAGGGACTCTCATTTAGTATGGTTCTCATTGCCTGGAGCCTTGCGAGTCTGGGTAGGAGCCGCAGAATGGAAGTGTCTAACCCCATCTCATTAGGCAGGCTCCAAAACAAAGGTTACAAGGCCTCTCTCACTCTGATGCTCCTTTCTCTCCCAGTGAAGATAGAAAATGTTTGGCTCACAATGTGGGTGACAGTGGGTGGAAAGAACGCATTCTAAGTTAGGTATTTCTTAGGTTAACATACTAATATTCATCATTCTGGGTTTTTGCTTTTAAAATTAATGTATTTTTTATTTTTTAAAAATTTTGAATAGGAGAATACAGTTCTCAGGGTTGAAAACCCCCCAAGTTCTAAAAAGGTAAATGATGACAAGCCTCCTTCTTGCCCCATCTCTTATCCACCAAACAGTTACCACCTCTCTTCTTGCTACAGCTTCTTGCCTGATCTTTCAGGGTAAAAAAAAAAAAAAAATTTTTTTTAATTTATTTATATACAAGCAAATGCAAACATATATTCTGACTTGACTCTCCCTTTGGGGGACTATGTTCATTCTTCAGAACCTTGCTTTTTTCAATTAACATTGCCAGTTAACATTGTGCCATGTCAATGCACAAAGAGCATTTTTTCATTTTTTGTAGCATAATCTATTTAACCAGTTCTTCACTGTTGGATATTTGAATTATTTACAGATTTGGGTCTGGTTTGGTTTTGTTATTATAAACAATGCTACAATGAAATACTTGTATACACATAATTTTGCACTTGTGCAAATATATATGCAGAGTAAATATCTGTGAATAGAATTGCTAGATCAAAGAGTGTTTTTGTAATTCTATTTGATGTTGTCAGTAGTCCTCCATAGAGCCAGTACTAATTTATACTCCCAACAGCAGTGCACAATAGAACCTGTTCCCCACAGCCTCACCAGAAAGATTTTACCCTAAGTTTTCCCACCTGGTAAGTGGAAAGTAGTATCTCAGTGTTGTTTTCATTTGCAATTCTTTTAATATGAATGAGGTTGAGAATCTTTTCTCAAGTTTAAGTCTTTTATTTCCTTTTCTGTGAACTGTCTGTTCTATCCTTCTGCTCATTTTGCTATTGGGTTGTTGATCTTTTTTTTTTGTTTATGAATTTTTAGAACTTTTTTCCCCAGTTAGTCTTTTAACATTCTTTACAGTGCTTTTTGACAAGCAGATTTTTTTTTTTCAATGTCTTCTGGATATTAGAAAGGCCTTTGTTGTTGTTGAATTGGTTCCAACTCATTGCCACCCTATGTACAATAGAACAAAATGCTGTCTGATCCTATGCCATCCTCACAATCCTTATGCTTGAGCCCATTATCGCAGCCACTGTGCCAATACATCTCATTGAGGGTCTTCCTCCTTTTCACTGACCCTCTACTTTACCAAGCACAATGTGCTTCTTCAGGGACTGATCCCTCCTGAAAACATGTCCAAAGTATGTGAGACGAAGTCTCGCCATTCTTGCTTCTAAGAAGCATTCTGGTTGTACCTCTTCCAAGACAGATTTATTCATTCTTTTGGCGTAGTGGCAGTCCATGGTATTTTCAGTATTCTTTGCCAATACCACAATTCAAAGGCTTCAATGCTTCTTCAGTCTTCCTTATTCATTGCCCAGCTTTCACCTGTATGTGAGACTACTGAGAACACCATGGTATGGGTGAGGTGCCTTTAGTCTTCAAGATGACAGCTTTGCTTTTTAACACTTTCACGAGGACTTTTGCAGCAGATTTGCCCAATGCAATGTGTCTTTTGATTTCTTGACTGCTGCTTCCACGGGTGTTGATTGTGGATCCAAGTAAAATGAAACCCTTGACCTACGTCGAGCTTTTCTCCATTTATCACGTTGTTGCTTATTGGTCCAGTTGTGAGGATTTTTGTTTTCTTTATGTTGAGGTATAATCCATACTGAAGGCTGTGGTCTTTGATCTCCATCAGTAAGTGCTTCAAGTCCTCGTCACTTTCAACAAGCAAGGTTTTGTCATCTGCAAATGTAGGTTGTTAATGAGTCTTCCTCCAATCCTGATGCCATGTTCTCCTTCATATAGTCCAGCTTCTTGGATTATTTGCTCAACATACAGATTGAATAAGTATGGTAAAAGGATACAACCCTGATGCACACGTTTCCTGACTTTAAACCATGCAGTATCCTCTTGTTCTGTTTGAGTACAATTAAGTGTTCTGAAATTCCCATTCTTCACAAATCATCTGTAATTTATTCTGATACTCACAGTCGAATCCCTTTGCATAGTCAGGAAAACACAGGTAAACATCTTTCTGGTATTCTCTGCTTTTAGCCAGGATCCATCTGACATCAGCAATGATATCCTTCATTCCATGTCCTCTTCTGAATTCGGCTTGAATTTCTGGCAGTTCCCTGTTGATGTACTGCTGCAGCCGCTTTTGAATGCTCTTCAGCAAAATTTTACTTAGGTGTGATATTAATGATATTGTTTAATAATATCTGCATTCTGTTGGATCACCTTTGTTTGGAATAGGCATAAATATGAATCTCTTCTAGTTGGTTGGCCAGGTAGCTGATTTCCAAATTTCTTAGCATAGATGAGCGAGCACTTCCAGCACTGCATCTATTTGTTGAAACATCTCAGTTGCTATTTCATCAATTCCTGAAGCCTTGTTTTTTGACAATGTCTTCAGTGCAGCTTGGACTTCTTCCTTGAGGACGATCGGTTCTTTTTTTGTGTGTGTGTGCTTTAAGTGAAAGTTTACAAATCAAGTCAGACTCTCATACAAAAATTTATAAACACCTTGCTATATACTCCTAATTGCCCTCCCCCCAATAAGGCAGCACATTCCTCCCTTCCTCTATTTCTTTTTGAGTCCATTTGGCCAGCTTCTGACCTTCTCTACCCTCTCATCTCCTCTTCAGACAGGAGATGCCAACATAGTCTCATGCATCTACTTGATCCGAGAAGCTCATACTTCACCAATATCATTGTCTATCCCATACTCTAGTCCAGTCCTTGCCTGAAGAGTTAGCTTGAGGAATGGTTCCTGTCTTGGGCTAACAGAAGGTCTGGGAACCATGACCTCCATGGTCATTCTAGTCTCAGTCAGACCATTAAGTCTGGTCTTTTTACGAGAATTTGGGGTCTGCATCCCACTGCTCTAGGACCATCAGTTCTTGATCATATGCTACCTCCTGAAATGATTGGAAGTCGACTAATTCTTTTTGATACAGTGGGTCTGTGTATTCCTTCCATCTTCTTTTGATGCTTCCTACATCATTCACTATTTTGCGCCTAGAATCCTTCACTAATGCAGCTGAAGGCTTGAATTTTTTATTCAGTTCTTTCAGCCAAAGAAATGCCAAACATTTCTTTCCTTCCAGGTCTTTGCACATGTCATTATAATACTTTACTTTGTCTTCTGGGGCCATCTTTGAAATCTTCAGCTCTTTTACTGCATCATTTCTTTCCTTTAATGTAGCTACTCAACTTTCAAGAGCAAGTTTCAGAGTCTCTTCTGACATCCATTTTGGTCTTTTCTTTCTTTCCTGTCTTTTTAATGACCTGTTGTTATCTTAATGTATGATGTCCTTGATGTCATTCCACAATTTGTCTGGTCTTTCATCAGTAGTGTTCGATATGTCAAATCTATTCTTGAGATGGTCTCTAAATACAGATGGGATACACTCAAGGTCATACTTTGGCTCTCATGGACTTGTTGTAGTTTTCTGCATCTTCGACTTGAGCTTGGATATGAGCAATTGATGGTCTTTTCCACAGTTGGCCCCTGGCCTTGTTCTGCCTGATGATATTGAGCTTTTCATCATCTCTTTCTACAGATGTAGTCAGTTGGATTCTTGTGTATTCCAGCTGGCTAGGTCCAGGTGTACAGTCACTGTTTATATTGTTGAAAAAGGGTATTTGCAATGAAGAATTTGTTTGTCTTGCAAAATTCTGTCCTCCAATCTCTGGCATCATTTCTAACACCGAGGCCATGTTTTCCAACTACCAATCCTTCTTCTTTGTTTCCAATTTTTGTGTTCCAATCACCAGTAATTATCAATGCATCCTGATTGCATGGTTGATCAATTTCAGACTGCAGAAGTTGGTAAAAATCTTCAGTTTGCTTCATCTTTGGCCTCAGTGCTTGGTGTGTAAATTTGAATAATAGTTGTATTAACTGATCTTCGTTGTACGTATATGAATAGTATCTTATCCATGACAGCATTGTACTTCAGCACAGATCTTGAAATGTCCTTTTTGACGATGAATGCAACGCCATTCCTCATCAAGTTGTTATTCATGGCATAGTGGACCATATGATTGCTGGATTCAGAAGGGTCAATGCCAGTCCATCTCAGCTCACTAATGCCTAGGATATCAATCTTTAAGTGTTCTATTTCATTTTTGATGATGTCCAATTTTCCTAGATTCATACTTCATACATTCCATGTTCCAATTATTAATAGATGTTTGCAGCAGTTTATTCTCTTTTTGAGTCATGTCACATCAGTGAATGAAGGTCCCGAAAGCTTGACTCCATCCATGTCACCAAGGTCCACTTCTATAGTCATATTTTGAGTGTCTTCCAACCTGAGGGGCTCATCTTCTGGCACTATATCAAACAATGTTCTGCTGCTATTCATAAGGTTTTCACAGGCTAATATTTTTCAAAATTAGACCACCAGGTCCTTCTTCCTAGTTTTTCTTAGTCTGGAAGCTCAGTCGAAACCTGTCCACCATGGGTGACCCTGCTGGTATTTGAATATCATTGGCATAGCTTCCAGCATCACAGCAACATGCAAGCCCCCATAGTATGACAAACTCAGAGATGTGTGGGAGAGAAAGGCCTTTACTACCTACTCCAAAGTCATGAAGAGTTCTCTCATGTTTACTTTTAATACTTTATAATTCCATTTTTTATGTTTAAACCTTTGATACACTTGAAATTTATCCTGGTGTATGTTATAAAGTATAGATTCAACTGCATTTTTTTTCCCCAGAATGCTAACTGTTGTCCCCAAAACAGTCTGTCTTTTCCTCATTGATCTGAGATGGAATTTTTATTAAAAATTCTTGTATGTATTTGGGTATATTTCTGGGCTTTTTGTTCTATCACATAGGTTTCTCTTCCTATTCATGTACCAGTATCATATGTTTTTAAATTTAACTTATTGTAGTGACTTTCTATTTTAATGTTTACTCTTCTTTTTCAGAGTTTTCTGGGCTATTCTTGTTTTTATTGAAAAACAATACAGCAGCAACAAAAACAAACAAAAAATAACAATAATGACTAAGCAATAAAGACACTTGTTGACATTAAATTTATAAATTAACTAAGGAAAAATTAGTATCTTTATGATGTAGAGACTTCTCATGCAAGTAAATAAATGTCTTTCCATTTGGTTAAGCCTTCTTTTGTAGATTCTGATGTGAATAACTCCTGCAACTTCTTGTCAGTTAATTCTGACGTATTTCTTCTTTTTTGTTGATATAGAGTGGACTCTGAAAGAGTAGGAGTTCCAATAGGATACAAATGACACCATTTAAGTTGGATAACTTAGGGAGATAAAAGAGACAAAGGTGTTATTTACAAAAATGTGAACAAGGTATGGGACAGCCATGAGGACAGAGTACTTTTGGGCTGGTCCCCAGGTTCCCTCATCCCCAGGTTCCTTGTTACAATACCCAGGCATGAATAGTTGAGGGAGGGAATAGTTGCTGTAACCCAGAGACAGAGCTCCTATTCAAGAAGTCACCTGATAGGAGCTGTAATTTTGGTCCAAGGACACAGATAGCCCATTACAATCCCACGTGAAGGGAAGGGGATAGGGAATAAATATACTACCTCACTCTTCTTCCTTCCTTAGAGGCAAGGGAACAGGAAAGCCCACTGACATAATCAATATAGTTAACCTTTCTGAGTATAGAACAGGGCGGAGTCAAGTGGAGAAGGGATTTGGAGGGCAAATAGAGTATATCCAACACAGTGTCTTTTCTTCCATTGAGTCTCCTACTGGTTGCTATTTTTATATTTGAAAGATATTGTTTTTTGTATATGGACTTTTTAAATTTTCTTGTATAATTTACATTTAATAAAATTCACAGATTTTAAATGTACAGTTCAATGAATATTGGCATATGTATACAGTTGGGCAAGCCTCACCGCAACATTCCCAGATTTCCTTTTGCTCCTTTACACTCAATCTCTTCTCAAACCTGGTCTAAGACAGCCGCTGACCTACTTTTTGTCACCACAATTTTGCCTTTTCGAGAATTTCATACAAATGGAATCATACACTGTGTTGTCTTTTGTGTCTTGCTTCTTTCATTTCCCATGATTTTTTTGAGATCCATCCATGTCGTTGCATGAATTAATAATTCATTCAAGCTTATTGCTAAGTAGTAGTCCATTGTATGGATATACCACATTTATTTATCTGTTCACTAGTTAGTGGATTTTTGGGTTGTTTCCAGTTTGGGGTCATTAAGAATAATGCTGTTAAAAACATTTGTATACGTGTTATTATGCAGACATATATATTCATTGTCTTGGTTGTATAGCTAGGAGTGGAATTACTAGTTTTAATATTAGCATGTGTCTTAGGTATCTAGTGCTGCTGTAATTGAAATACAAGTGGATGTTTGTGGATGTTTTTAACAAAGAGAAATTTATTCTCTCATAGTCTAACCAAATAAACCAAACTCATTGCCATTGAGTCGATTCCGACTCATAGTGACCCTATAGGACAGAGTAGAAAGGAGCACCTGGTGGGTTCAAACTGCTGACCTTTTGGTTAGCAGCCATAGCTTTTAAACACTATGCCACCAGGGTTTCCTTTCACAGTCTAGGAGGCTAAAAATCCAAATTCAGGATGCCAGCTCCAGGGGAATGCTTTATTTCTCTGTGGTCTCTGGGGGAATGTCCTTTTCATCAATTTCTGGTCAAGGAGCTTCTCAGTGCAGGAGCCCAGGGTCCAAAGGATGCACTCTTCTCCTGGCTCTTTTTTCTTGGTGGTGTGAGATCCCCATGTCTCTCTGCTCACTTCTCTCTTTTATGTCTCAAAAGAGACTGACTTAAAACACAGCCTAGTCTTGTAAACTGAGTCCTGCCTCATTAACATAACTACCTCTAATCCTGCCTCATTAACATCATAGAGGTAGGATATACAACACATAGGAAAATCACATCATCAGATGACAAAATGGTGAACAATCACACAATACTGGGAATCATGGCCCAGCCAAGTTGACACATATTTTGGGGGGACAAAATTCAATCCGTAACATTGTATAAATGAATAATTTCTTTTGTAAGGATCAGCACAAAGCTGGTTCCTATGAGTTGGAAGTTAAAGATGTCCCAAATGTTCAACTTTTCCAAGCTGCTGGACCACTCCATCATCTCTAACATCTGCTGCTTCCTCTCCCCTCAGTACTCTCCCTCCCATCTTTGTGTTCCTTAATTCATTACAACATCTCACAGAGCTCCATGAACTGTATAAAGGAAATGGCTTATGTGGTTGTGAAGGCTTTCAAATCCCCAAATTAGTGGATAAGGTGTAGGCTTCTCCCAAACCCCACATGGCAGCAGGAGCTGATGAACCCAAACTGGCAGTTTAGATCACAGACTGCTGGGTCACAAAGCTATGGGAGCTGGCGAAGCAAGGCACACAATAGGCCAACTGGCCCAGGGGACTTTGGAGGCTGGTGAATCCCAGAATCGGCAGGTCAGGCAACAGGCCTCCGGGGAGGTCAACTGATACAAACTGGACATGGGATCCGATGCATAGAGAAAGAGCCTGGCTAGGACACACACACGTATTCTAGATGCAGGCCATGCCCAAGGGAAGGGCATAACTTCGGTAAGGGTAGGGCTTGATTCACACTCTCCTGCAAGGCTGTGGCCCAAGACATACCATACACCAACCCTGCATTGTCAACATGTAGAGGTTAGGATCCACAACACATAAAATGGAGAACAACCACACAGTACTGGGAATCATGGCCTAGCCAAGTTGACACATAACTTCAACTGTCACAGGTTCCATATACCGTATTTGCATAGTCTCACTCAATCATCGTGTGTGAGTCACAAAGACCATGGCTAGAAGGGCCATATTAAGTAATTCCTTGCACTACAGTATATGTTTAACTTTATGAGAAATTGCCAAATTATTTTCCAGAGTGATTATACCTTTGAAGTATAACCAACAGCAATATATGAGTATTCCAGTTGCTCCACATCCATACAGCATTCAGTATATCAGGATTTTTTTCATTTCAGCCATTCTATTAGGTTATATTCAGCCCTGTTGGAGCAGTGATTAAGAGCTTGGCTGCTAACTGAAAGGTTTGCATTTCGAATCCACCAGCTGCTCCTTGGAAACCCTATGGGGCAGTTCTACTCTGTCCTATAGGGTCTCTATGACTCAGAAACTACTCAACAGCAATGGATTTGGCTTGGTTTTTGGGACTGGGTATATAGTATTTTATTTGCATTTTAATAACTGGTAATGTTGAGCATTCTTCATTGCTTGTTGGCCACTTATATACGTTCTTTTGTGACATGTCTGTTCAAAGAACCTTTGCCCATTTTTAAATTCAGTTGTTTGTCTTCTTATACTAAGCTGTAACAGTTCTTTATATACTTAGGACATAAGCCCTTTGTTGGATATGTGCTTTGCAAGTATTGTTTTCCCACTTTATTTTCTAAAGAGGGTCTTTTTTTTAATTGAACTTTAGATGAAGGTTTATAGAACAAACTAGTTTCTCATCAAACAGCTAGTATACACATTGTTGTATGACATTGGTTAACAACCCCACAACATGTCAACACTCTCCCTTCTCAAACCTGGGTGCCCAATTACCAGCTTTCCTATTCCCTTCTACCTTCTAGTCCCTGCCCCGGGGCTGGTGCATCCCTTTAGTCTTGTTTTGATCCAAGGGACTTCTCAGTCTTTAGCTGAAGGGTGAACCTCAGGAGTGACCTCATTACTGAGCTGAAAGGGTGTCTGGGGGGCCATACTCTCAGGGTTTCTACAGTCTCTGTCAGGCCAGCAAGTCTGGTCTTTTTGAGTTAGAATTTTGTTCTACATTTTTCTCCAGCTCTGTACAAGGCCCTCTATTGTGATCCCTGTCAGAGCAGTCAGTGGTGGTATCCAGGCACCATCTAGTTATACTAGACTCAATCTGGTGGAGGCCATGATAGATGTGGTCCGTGGGTCCTTTGGACTAATCTTTCCCTTGTATCTTTAGTCTTCTTCATTCTTCCTTGATCCCAAGGGGATGAGACCAGAGGAATATCCTAGATGGCCTCTCATGGGCTTTTAAGACCCCAGATTCTACACACCAAAGTAGAATGTAGAACATTTTCTTTATAAACTATGTTATGCCAATTGAGCTCTGTGTTCCCGAGACCATGGTCCCCACAGCTTTAAAGAGGGTCTTTTGAAGAGAAAAGAATTAGTTTTAATGAAATTCAATTTATAAATATTTTTCTTTTATTGCTCATGTTTTCGTGTTTTAATAAAAAATAAACATTGCCTAACCTAATATCATGAATATTTTCCTCTATATCCTCTGCCTGAAGTTTTAAGATTTTAGCTCTTAAGTGTAGGTCTATGAGTTAATATTTTCACTTGATACAAGATAAGGGTTGAGAGAAGTGGAGCTAAGAAGGCGAAATAGACAGATGCTTCTGGTGAGCCCTCTTTACAACAAAGATCAAAAAAAAACAACTGAAACAAGTATATTTTTGACAAGCTGGGAGCCCTGAGCATCAAAGGCAAGACTAGACAATGAACTGAGGGGCAGGGGGAGGAAGAGACTGTTCAGAAGTAGAGGGGAATTACTGGAACTGAATTGTGGGGAGCCCTCAGGCACCATACCCAGAGTGGTGGCAGCGGTGGTGGCGGGCTGGTGCTAGCATTCATCCGCAGATTCCTCAGAGAGAAGCAGCCAGCCACACAGCCTACTCACACCTCCGGAACCTGAGGAGAATGGCGGTCTCGGCAAAAGCTAAGCACTTGCGTATATTTTACTGCACCCCCCCCCACACACACACACAAACCAGCTTCAACAGCTGAATACCTGGGCCTGAGATAGACCCTGGTGAGCACCTAGAGCCATACTCCCAGCCTTGGGGAAGGAAAAATTTTGCAACTGGGGGGAAAAGATAATTTGCTAGCTCCATTAACCAGGGGAGCTCAGGAGAGAAGTGGCTCCTGTCCAGGAATAAACCATCTGTGGACCTTGAGTACCTTTCCCTTCTGCATGGATCTGTGTGGGCCTATTTCACGAGAATAGTCCCTTGTTGGCAAACTCCAACCATTTCAGCTGTGTGGTGGAGAGGCGGGTGTTTGACATTTGACATTGCTTTACCCATTAAACAAGGTCCTCACCTACCCACATCAGGGACCTAAGGACCGGTAGCTCCACTCAGGTCACCCAGGCACCCACGACAGGGGTCCAAAGATAACTGTTACCTCCCAGTCCTTACAACCAAAAACTCTGGGTGCCCATGGTCCCTCTGCAGAACCCACCCACCAGCATGCTCTAGGGAACAGAGACGTGTTTTCCTCAGAGACACTTGGGGGTTGGTTCTCAGCCCCTGCCTTGTTCAGAGCGTGACCCCCAGCTACAATCAGATACCGGTATATACGCCCATCACCCCTGCCCCTCTAAGACTGTAGGACAGAGCCTGTACCACACACTTGATGATCAGCTACCTGGAAACCTGAGCTGAATTCATACAAGAAGACTGAATGGACTCCTAGACTGATATACCTGATAACAGCTCTAGTCAGCTGGGGACAGGACATCAGAGCTCCAAAGGTGAAAATAATCAAGCTAGCTCACTCAAGCAACCCATAGGGGTATACCAAAACAAAACAAAGCAAGCAGCTACGACACAGTAAGCAAGCATAAACTAATACAGTAACTTATAGATGGCTTGGAGACAAGTCAATACCAATTTACATAAAGAAACAGACCATGATCACCTCAACAGGCTCTCAAAACAAAGAATCCAAGGATCTTCTAGATGAAAGTGCATTCCTGGAATTACTGGATGCAGAATAAAAAGTTTAATGCACAGAGCCCTTCAAGACATCAGGAAGCAAATAAGGCAATACGCAGAACAAGCCAAGGAACACACAGATAAAGCAACTGAAGAAATTGGATTATTCAGGAACATAATGAAAAGTTTAATAAGCTGGAAAAATCCATAGACAGCAATCAGAAATTCAGAAGATTAACAATAAAATTACAGAATTAGACAACTCAATAGAAAGTCAGAGGAGCAGAATTGAGCAAGTAGAAGCTAGAATTTCTGAACTCAAAGATAAATCACTTGGCACTAATATATATGAAGAAAAATTAGATAAAATAATTTTTAAAAATGAAAAAAACCTTAAGAATCATGTGGGACTCTATCAAGAGAAATAACCTACCAAGTGATTGGAGTACCAGAGCAGGATAACAGAAACTACAGAGAAAATTGTTGAAGATTTTTTAGCAGAAAACTTCCCTGATATTGTGACAGATGAGAAGATATCTATCCAAGATGCTCATCGAACTCCACATAAGGTAGATGTTAAAAGAAAGTTACCAAGACATATTATAATCAAACGTGCCAAAACCAAAGATAAAGAGAGAGTTATAAGAGCAGCAAGGGATAAAAGAAAAGTCACCTACAAAGGAGAGCCGATAAGAATAAGCTTGGACTACTTGGCAGAAACCATGCAGGCAAGAAGGCAATGGGATGACATATTTAAAAAATTGCCTGCCAAAAATCATATATCCATCAAAACTGTCTCTTAAATATGAAGGTGAAATTAAGACATTTCCAGATAAACACAAGTTGAGGGAATTCATAAAAACCAAACCAAAACTACAAGAAATACTAACGGGAGTTCTTTGGTTAGAAAATCAATAATATTAGGCATCAGCTCAAGACTACAACACTGGGCAGAGCAACCAGAAGTCAACCCAGACAGGGAAATCCAAAAAAAAAAAAAAAAAAAACAAAGCAAGATTATTAAAAAAAAGAAAAAAAAGAAGAAGCCCAAAACAGGGTAACAGTGATGTTATTATATAAAAGAAGACAACATTAAAATAATAAAGACAGGCTAAGAAATGTAATCATACACTTTCCATGTAGAGAGGAAGGAAGATATGGCGATACAAAGAAATACAAGTTAGATTTAAATTTAGAAAAATAGGGGTAAATAATAAGGTAACCACAAAGGAGACAAACTATCCAACTCATCAAAATAAAATACAAGGGAAAAATACAGACTCAGCAGAAACAAAATCAACAACAACAAATATGAGGAAAGAGCAATATATAAAGAAAATCTACTCATCACATAAAATCAAGTGGGAAAAAGAAACTATCAACACACAAAAAAAGACATCAAAATGTTAGCACTAAATTCATACCTATTCATAATTACCCAGAATGTAAATGGACAAAACGCACCAATAAAGAGACAGAGAGTGGCAGAATGGATTAACAAACAAGATCAGTCTATATGCTGCCTACAAGAGACGCACCTTAGACTTAGAGAGACAAACAGACTAAAACTCAAATGATGGAAAAAAACATATCAAGCAAACAACAATCCAAAAAGAGCAGGAGTGGCAATATTAATTTCTGACAAAATAGACTTTAAAGTTAAATCCACCATAAAGGATAAGGAAGGACACTATTTAATGATTAAAGGGACAATACACCAAGAAGATATAACCATATTAAATATTTATGCACCCAATGACAGGGCTGCAAGATACATAAAAAAAACTATTAGCATTGAAAAGTGAGATAGACAGCTCCACAATAAGAGTAGGAGACTTCAACACACCACTTTTGGTGAAGGACATGACGTCCAGAAAGAAGCTCAATAAAGACACGGAAGATCTAAATGCTACAATCAACCAGCTTGACCTCGTAGACATATACAGAACACTCCACCCAACAGCAAACAAGTGTACTTTCTTTTCTAGTGCATGTGGAACATTCTCTAGAAAAGACCACATATTAGGTCATAAAGCAAAACACTGAAATATTACAAAGCATCTTCTCTGACCATAAGGCTATAAAAATGGAAATCAATAACAAAAAAAGCAGGGAAAAGAAATCAAACACTTGGAAACTGAACAATACCCTGCTCAAAAAAGACTGGATTATAGAAGACATTAAGGATAGAATAAAGAAATTCAGAGAATCCAATGAGAATGAAAACACTTCCTATCAGAACCTTTGGGACACAGCAAAAGCGGTGCTCAGAGGCCAATTTATATCAATGAATGCACACATCCAAAAAGAAGAAAGGGCCAAAGTCAAAGAATTATCCCTACAACTTGAACAAATAGAAAGAGAGCAACAAAAGAAACCCACAGGCACCAGAAGAAAACAAATAATAAAAATTAGAGCTGAAATAAATGAAATAGAAAACAGGAAAACAACTGAAAGAATTAACAAGACCAAAAGCTGTTTTTTTGAAAAAATCACCAAAATTGATAAACCATTGGCCAAAATGACAAAAGAGAAACAGGAGAGGAAGCAAATAACCCAAATAAGAAATGAGATGGGTGATATTACAACAGACCCAACTGAAATTAAAAGAATCATATCAGATTACTATGAAAAACTATACTGAAAGAAATTTGAAAACCTAGAAGAAATGAATGTATTTCTAGAAACACACTACCTACCTAAACTAACACAAACAGAGGTAGAACAACAAAATAGACCCATAACAAAAGAAGAGATTGAAAAGGTAATCAAAAAAACTCCCAACAACAACAAAAAAAGCCCTGGTCCGGACGGCTTCACTGCAGAGTTCTACCAAACTTTCAGAGAAGAGTTAACACCACTACTACTAAAGCTATTTCAGAGCATAGAAAAGGATGGAATACTACCAAACTCTCTATGAAGCCACCATATCCCTGATACCAAAACCAGGTAAAGACACCACAAGAAAAGAAAATTATATACCTCTATCCCTCGTAAATCTAGATACAAAGTCCTCAACAAAATTCTAGCCAATAGAATATCAGAAAAATAATTCACCATGACCAAGTGGGATTCATGCCAGGTATGCAGGGATGGTTCAACATTAGAAAAACAATTAATGTAATCCACCACATAAATAAACAAAAGACAGGAATCACATGATTTCATCAATGGATGCAGAAAACGCACTTGACAAAGTTCAACACTCATTCATGATAAAAACTCTCAGCAAAATAGGAATAGAAGGAAAATTCCTCAACATAATAAAGGGCATTTATACAAAGCCAACAGCCAACATCACCCTAAATGGAGAGAGCCATAAAACATTCCCACTGAGATCAAGAACCAGACAAGGATGCCCTTTATCACAACTCTTATTCAACTTTGTGCTGGAAGTCCTAGCCAGAGCAATTAGGCTAGATAAAGAAATAAAGGGCATCCAGATTGGCAAGGAAGAAGTAAAAGTATCTGTATTTGCAGATGACATGATCTTATACACGGAAAACCCCAAGGAATCCTCCAGAAAACTACGGATATCCACATACAAGATAAACATACAAAAAACAGTTGGATTCCTCTACACCAACAAAAAGAACATCGAAGAGGAAATCACCAAATCAATGCCATTTATAGTAGCCCCCAAGAAAATAAAATACTTAGGAATAAATCTTACCAGAGATGTAAAAGACTTATACAAAGAAAACTACAGTACACTTCTGCAAGAAACTAAAAGAGAATTACATAAGTGGAAGAACATACCTTGCTCGTGGATAGGTATTCTACCAAAAGCGATCTATACATTTAATGCAATTCTGATCCAAATCCCAACGACATTCTTTAATGAGATGGAGAAACAAATCACCAACTTCATATGGAAGGGAAAGAGGCCCCGGATAAATAAGGCATTACTGAAAAAGAAGAACAAAGTGGGAGGCCTTACTTTACCTGATTTTAGAACCTATTATACCACCACAGTAGTCAAAACAGCCTGGTACTGGTACAACAACAGATACATGGACCAATGGAAAAGAATCGAGAATCCAGACATAAATCCATCCACATAAGAGCAGCTGATATTTGACAAAGGCCCCAAAACAATTAAATGGGGAAAAGACAGTCTTTTTAACAAATGGTGCTGGCATAACTGGATAGCCATTTGCAAAAAAATGAAAGAAGACCCATACCTCACTCCATGCACAAAAACCAACTCAAAATGGACCAAAGACCTAAATATAAAATCTAAAACGATAAAGATCATGGAGGAAAAAATAGGGACAATGTTGGGAGCCCTAATACATGGCCTAAACAGTATACAAATCATTATAAAGAATGTAGAAGAAAAACTAGGTAACTGGGAGCTCCTAAAAATCAAACACCTATGCTCATCCAAAGACTTCACCAAAAGAGTAAAAAGACTACCTACAGACTGGGGAAAAGTTTTTAGCTATGACATTTCTGATCAGCGCCTGATCTCTAAAATTTACATGACACTGCAAAAACTCAACTGCAAAAAGACAAATAACCCCATTAAAAAATGGGCAAAAGGTATGAATAGACCCTTCACTAAAGAAGACATTCAGGTAGCTAACCGACATACGAAGAAATGTTCACGATCATTAGCCATTAGAGAAATGCAGATCAAAACTACAATGAGATTTCATCTCACTCCAACAAGGCTGGCATTAATCCAAAAAACACAAAATAATAAATGTCGGAGAGGCTGTGGAGAGATTGGAACACTTATATACTGCTGGTGGGAATGCAAAATGGTACAACCACTTTGGAAATCAATTTGGCGCTTCCTTAGAAAGCTAGAAATAGACCTACCATACAATCCAGCAATCCCACTCCTTGGAATATATCCTAGAGAAATAAGACCCTTTACACAAACAGATATGTGCACACCCATGTTTATTGCAGCACTGTTTACAATAGCAAAAAGATGGAAGAAACCAAGGTGCCCGTCAATGGATGAATGGATAAATAAATTATGGTATATTCACACAATGGAATACCACAAATCGATAAAGAACAGTGAGGAATCTGTGAAACATTTCATAACATGGAGGAACCTGAAAGGCATTATGCTGATTGAAATTAGTCAGTTGCAAAAGGACAAATATTATGTAAGACCACTATTATAAGAACTTGAGAAATAGTTTAAACTGAGAAGAAAACATTCTTTCGTGGTCACGAGAGGGGGGTGGGAGGGAAGGTGGGAGAGGGGTATTCACTAATTAGATAGTAGATAAGAACTACTTTGGGTAAAGGGAAAGACAGCACACAATACAGGGGAGGTCAGCACAATTGGACTAAACCAAAAGCAAAGAAGTTTCCTGAATAAACTGAATGCTTCGAAGGTCAGCGTAGCAGGGGCAGGAGTCTGGGGCCCATGGTTTCAGGGGACATCTAAGTCAACTGGCATAATAAAATCTATTAAGAGAACAGTCTGCATCCCACTTTGGAGAGTGGTGTCTGGGGTCTTAAACGCTAGCAAGCAGCCATCTAAGATGCATCAATTGGTCTCAACCCACCTGGATCAAAGGAGGATGAAGAACACCAAGGACACAAGGTGATTACGAGCCCAAGAGACAGAAAGGGCCACATGAACCAGAGTCTACATCATCCTGAAACCAGAAGAACTAGGTGGTGCCTGGCTACAACTGACGACTGCCCTGACAGGGTACACAACAGAGAATCCCTGAGGGAGCAGGAGACCAGTGGGATGCAGACCTCAAATTCTCTAAGACCAGACTTGATGATCTTATTGATACTAGAGGGACCCCGATGGTCATGGCCCCCAGACCTTCTGTTGTCCCAGGACAGGAACCATTCCCAAAGCCAACTCTTCAGACATGGATTTGACTGGACAATGGGTTGGAGAGGGATGCTGGTGAGGACTGAACTTCTTGGATCAGATGGACACTTGAGACTATGTTGGCGTCTCCTGCCTGGAGGGGAGATGAGAGGGTGGAGGGGGTTAGAAGCTGGCGAAATAGACATGAAAAGAGAGAGTGGAGGGAGAGAGCAGGCTGTCTCATTAAAAAAAAAAACTCATTAGGGGGAGAGTAATTGGGAATGCGTAGCAAGGTGTATATGGGTTTTTTGTGTGAGAGACTGACTTGATTTGTAAACTTTCACTTAAAGCACAATAAAAATTATAAAAAAAATAAATAAATAAGGGTTGATATTCTTCCCCACCCCAGCCCCAAAATGGATAGCCAGTTGTTCCAGTGCGATTTGTTGAAAGTCCCTTCTCTTTTTCAAAGATCAGTTGACTATAAACGTGTGGGTCTATTTCCGGATTCCGTTCTGTTCTATTGATTGTTGTGCCTTTCTTTGGACCTGTAACACACTTTCTTGATTATTATAGCTTTATAGTAAGTCTTATTATCAGATAGTTTAAGTACTCCAACTTTTATCTTCTTTTAAGCATTGTTTCGGCTCTTCTAGGTCCTTTTCATTACTATATAAATTTTAGAATCAACTGATTAGATATGCATGTGATTTTGATTAAGATGGCATTGAATGTATAGATTGGGGGAGAATTACTGTCTTAATTTGCATTAAGCAAATCTGCTGCAAAAAGGCCTCCTTAAAGTGTTAAAAAGCAGAGATGTCACATTGAGGATCAAGGTACCCCTGACTCAAGCCATGGTGTTTTCAGTCACCTCATATGCATACAAAAACTGGGAAGACTAAAGAAGAATTGATGCCTTTGAGTTATGGTGTTGGTGAAGAATGTTGAATATACCATGGACGGCCAAAAGAGTGAACAAATCTGTCTTGGAAGAAGTATAGCCAGAACATTCCTTATAATCGAGAATGGGGAGACTTTATCTCACATACTTTGGACATGTTATCATGAGGGACCAGTCCCTGGAGAAGGACATCATGCTTGGTAAAGTAGAGGGTGAGTGAAAAAGGGGAAGGCCCTCAATGAGATGGATTGACACTGTGACTGCAATAATGGGCTCAATCATAACAATGACTGTGAGGATGGTGCAGGACTGGGCAGTGTTTCCTTCTGTTGTACCTAGGGTCTTTATGAGTCGGAACTGACTCAACAGCACCTAAAAACAACATCAATAACCAGGGTGGGATTAAGCAAGGTACACACAGGCTTAATTGTGTTTGCTAATCTGTAGTGCATGATTTCACATGAAAAACAGGTGAAATTGTGCACTACAGATTAGTAAGTAAGCATAAGTAAGCCTGCGTATACCTTGCTCATTGAGTAATCCATCCCTGATCTTAACAATACGAGTCTTCCGATCCATGAACATGGTATAATCTCTCTTTAGGTCTTCTTTAATTTCTCTCAGCAGTGTTTTGTAGTTTTCATTTCACAGATATTCTTCTTCTTTCATTAAATTTATCTTTAAAGTTTTTTTTTAATGCTGTTGTAAATTTTTTAAACTTTCATTTAAAATTTTTTGTTACTAATACTATTTAGTTATTTTATATTGACCTTTTATTCTGTGATCTTGATAAACTTACTTTTTGTTCTAGTAGCTTTTTGTATATCCCCTTAGGAAAAAAAAAAACAAACCCTCTGTCATCGAGTCAATTCTGACTCATAGCAACCCTATAGGACAGAATAGAACCGCCTCATAGGGTTTCCACGGAGCACCTGGTGAATATGAACTGTCAACCTTTTGGTTAGCAGCTGTAGCTCTTAACCACTACACCACCAGGGTTTGCATATCCCCTTAGGATTTTCAATATACGTGGTCATGTTGACTATAAATAAAGACAGTTTTACTTCTTCCTTTCCAAAATCTATACCTTTTATTTCATTTCTTGGCTTGTTGCACTGTCCAGGACCTCCAGTATAATATCGAATAAAAGTCATAAGATTGGGTATCTTTGTCTTGTAACTATTCTAAGGTAGAAAGCATTCAGTCTTTCACCATTAAGTATAATGTTAGCACTAGGTTCTTCATAGATGCACTTTCTCAGGTTGAGGAAACTTCGTTCTATTCTGAGAGTGCTGAGAGTTATATTATCATGAATTGGCATTTCTTTAAAATTTTGTGATTGTGGCTTTTATTTATTCTTTAACTGAAGAGTTGTTCAAGGGAGTTTTAAAATTTTGAATTGAAAGGGTAATTTTTAGCTCTGCTTTTGCTGTTCATTACCAGTTTACTGGTGCTGTGATCAAAGAATGCCATTTACATTAATTCTACCTTTTGGAATTTATTGAGGTTTTTCTTGTGGCTTAATAAATGGCAAATTTTTATTGATATTTTGTATGAACATTTAAAGAAAGTTGTATCTTCTTTTTTCAGGTTACAGAGTTCATAGAGATTTATATTTTCCCTATATGATTTGTATGGGCTGGAAGAAGTGAATTAAAGCCTGCCACTTTTTTACTAGTAGTATAAGGAGCTCCGGTGGTAGAACAGTGTTCAGCTGCTAACCAAAAGATTAAAGCCACCTGGCAGCTCTGTGGGACAACGACCTGGCAATCTCCTCTGGTAAAGATAACAGCCTAGGAAACCGTATGGGGGCAGTTCTATCCTATCACATAGGGTTACTGTGAGTCAAAAATTGACTCAACAGCACCTAAAAACAACACTTGTAGTATATTTATGTCTTTCCTCCTTGTAATGCTTATAATTTCTGCTCTATAGATATTATCAGTGCTTAGATATTCATCACTGTTATACCTTCATTGTGACTTGAACATTATAAATTGCTGTTTTTGATTTTGTATAATACTTTTTCACCTGAATTCCATCATATCTGATATTAAGTCTCTTTTCATTTATATTTGCCTGGACTACTTTTGCCCATTCTTTATTTTCGGAAACACACTTTTAGGTATGTATCATGCATAGCATGGAGTTCAGATCTGCTTTTTCAACTAAAAGTCTTTTCTATTAAAAAGTAAGTTAATACTTTAGGTGAAGGGAAAGACAACACACAATACAGGAGAGGTCAGCATAACTAGACTAAACCAAAAGCAAAGAAGTTTCCTGAATAAACTGAATGCTTCGAAGGCCAGCGTAGCAGGGGCAGGGGTTTGGGGCCCATGGTTTCAGGGGACATCTAAGTCAACTGGCATAATAAAATCTGTTAAGAGAACAGTCTGCATCCCACTTTGGAGAGTGGCTTCTGGGGTCTTAAACGCTAGCAAGCAGCCATCTAAGATGCATCATTTGGTCTCAACCCACCTGGATCAAAGGAGAATGAAGAATACGAAGGACACGAGGTAATTAACGAGCCCAAGAGACGGAAAGGGCCACATAAACCAGAGAGTACGTCAGCCTGAGACCAGAAGAACTAGATGACACCTGGCTACAACAGATGACTGCCGTGCCAGGGAACACAACAGAGAACCCCTGAGGGAGCAGGAGAGCAGTGGGATGTAGACCCCAAATTTTCATAAAAAGACCAGACTTAATGGTCTGACTGAGACTGGAAGGACCCCAATGGTCATGGCTCCCAGACTTTCTGTTGGCCCAGGACAGGAACCATTCCCAAAGCCAACTCTTCAGACAGGGATTGGGCTGGACAATGGGATGGAGACGGATGCTGGTGAGGAGTGAGCTTCTTGGATCAGGTGGACACTTGAGACTATGTTGGCATCTCCTGTCTGGAAGGGAGATGAGAGGGCAGAGGGGGTTAGAAGCTGGTGGAATGGACACAGAGAGAGTGGAGGGAGGCAGTGGGCTGTCTCATTAGGGGGAGAGCAATTGGGAGTATGTAGCAAGGTGTATATAAGATTTTGTGTGAGAGGCTAACTTGATTTGTAAACTTTTACTTAAAGTACAATAAAAAATTTTTTTTAAAAAGTAAGTTAAGAAGATGGCGGACTAGGCAGACGCTACCTCGGATCCCTCTTACAACAAAGACACGGAAAAACAAGTGAATCGATCACATACATAACAATCTATGAACCCTGAACAACAAACACAGATTTAGAGACGGAGAACGAACTAATACGGGGAAGCAACGATTGTTTCCAGAGCCTGGAGCCAGCGTAACAGTCAGGTACGGCACAAGCACAGAGAGCTACTCCACCCCCCTGAACTAACCCCAGGAGGGGGACCAGCTGGTTCCACGGGCGGCGGGGATCGCAGCCGGTAGGAGAAGTCCCCGGGAGGCAGTGACTGGTCTTGGAGCAGAAAGAGCAGCGTCCGAGCCGGGGAACCATCCCGCAGGGATTTGGACTGGACGCAGGTACGGCATAAACACGGAGAGTTGCTCCACCCCCCTGAACTAACCCCGGGAAGGGGACCAGCCGGGTCGCGCGGGTGGCGTGGGACGCAGCCGGTAGGAGAAGTCCCCGGGAGGCAGTGACTGGTATTGGAGCGGGGAGAACAGCGTCCCAGCCGGGACACTCGGTCACGGAACAAGCACGGGGAGCTGCTCCACCCATCTGAACTAACCCCGGGAGGAGGCCCAACTGGCTCTCGGATGTGGCACGGCCACGCGGCTGGAGGGACCAGAAGTCCCCGGGAGGCAGCGACTGATTTTGGAGTCGAGAGTGCACCGTCCCAGTAGGGGAGCCTTGACGCTGGGCGTGGGGCTGGAAGCGGAGGATCTGACCGTGACTCCAGTGGGCCAGACCCCCCGGGGGCAATCTCCACACAGCCAGCACACATAGGCGACGCGCCCCGCGGGAATCTCAGATATAATAGTCATTCCAAGCAAGACAAGCAACTCTGGCTATATTCTGAGGTGCTACTCTCCTATCTCTCTGTTCCCTCCCCCACCCTCCCCAGGCGGCTTCATTAACATCTGAATAGCCTGAGCCAGAGGGAGAACTCTGATAGGGATCTGACTGCATTTTTTTTTAGCGGATTTTCTGGAAAAACTAGTTTCCCAGTGATGGCTCGGAGACAACAATCCATATCAAACCACTTAAAGAAGCAGACCATGACAGCTTCTCCAACCCCCCAAACAAAAGAATCAAAATCTTTCCCAAATGAAGATACAATCTTGGAATTATCAGATACAGAATATAAAAAACTAATTTACAGAATGCTTAATGATATCACAAATGAAATTAGGATAACTGCAGAAAAAGCCAAGGAACACACTGATAAAACTGTTGAAGAACTCAAAAAGATTATTCAAGAACATAGTGGAAAAATTAATAAGTTGCAAGAATCCATAGAGAGACAACATGTAGAAATCCAAAAGATTAACAATAAAATTACAGAATTAGACAACGCACTAGGAAGTCAGAGGAGCAGACTCGAGCAATTAGAATGCAGACTGGGACATCTGGAGGACCAGAGAATCAACACCAACATAGCTGAAAAAAAATCAGATAAAAGAATTAAAAAAAATGAAGAAACCCTAAGAATTATGTGGGACTCTATCAAGAAGGATAACCTGCGGGTGATTGGAGTCCCAGAACAGGGAGGGCGGACAGAAAACACAGAGAAAATAGTTGAAGAACTCCTGACACAAAACTTCCCTGACATCATGAAAGACGAAAGGATATCTATCCAAGATGCTCATCGAACCCCATTTAAGATTGATCCAAAAAGAAAAACACCAAGACACATTATCATCAAACTCACCAAAACCAAAGATAAACAGAAAATTTTAAAAGCAGCCAGGGAGAAAAGAAAGGTTTCCTTCAAGGGAGAATCAATAAGAATATGTTCTGACTACTCAGCTGAAACCATGCAGGCAAGAAGGGAATGGGACGACATATACAGAACACTGAAGGAGAAAAACTGCCAGCCAAGGATCATATATCCAGCAAAACTCTCTCTGAAATATGAAGGCGAAATTAAGATATTTACAGACAAACACAAGTTTAGAGAATTTGCAAAAACCAAACCAAAGCTACAAGAAATACTAAAGGATATTGTTTGGTCAGAGAACCAATAATATCAGATATCAGCACAACACAAGGTCACAAAACAGAACGTCCTGATATCAACTCAAATAGGGAAATCACAAAAACAAACAAATTAAGATTAATTAAAAAAAAAAATACACATAACAGGGAATCATGGAAGTCAATAGGTAAAAGATCACAATAATCAAAAAGAGGGACTAAATACAGGAGGCGTTGAACTGCCATATGGAGAGTGATACAAGGCGATATAGAACAATACAAGTTAGGTTTTTACTTAGAAAAATAGGGGTAAATAATAAGGTAACCACAAAAAGGTATAACAACTCTATAACTCAAGATAAAAACCAAGAAAAACGTAACGACTCAACTAACATAAAGTCAAGCACTATGAAAATGAGGATCTCACAATTTACTAAGAAAAACGCCTCAGCACAAAAAAGTATGTGGAAAAATGAAATTGTCAACAACACACATAAAAAGGCATCAAAATGACAGCACTGAAAACTTATTTATCTATAATTACCCTGAATGTAAATGGACTAAATGCACCAATAAAGAGACAGAGAGTCACAGACTAGATAAAGAAACACGATCCATCTATATGCTGCCTACAAGAGACACACCTTAGACTTAGAGACACAAACAAACTAAAACTCAAAGGATGGAAAAAAGTATATCAAGCAAACAATAAGCAAAAAAGAAGAGGAGTAGCAATATTAATTTCTGACAAAATAGACTTTAGACTTAAATCCACCACAAAGGATAAAGAAGGACACTATATAATGATAAAAGGGACAATTGATCAGGAAGACATAACCATATTAAAGATTTACGCACCCAATGACAGGGCTGCAAGATACATAAATCAAATTTTAACAGAATTGAAAAGCGAGATAGATACCTCCACAATTATAGTAGGAGACTTCAACACACCACTTTCGGAGAAGGACAGGACATCCAGTAAGAAGCTCAACAGAGACACGGAAGATCTAATTACAACAATCAACCAACTTGACCTCATTGACTTATGCAGAACTCTCCACCCAACTGCTGCAAAATATACTTTTTTTTCTAGCGCACATGGAACATTCTCTAGAATAGACCACATATTAGGTCATAAAACAAACCTTTGCAGAGTCCAAAACATCGAAATATTACAAAGCATCTTCTCAGACCACAAGGCAATAAAACTAGAGATCAATAACAGAAAAACTAGGGAAAAGAAATCAAATACTTGGAAAATGAACAATACCCTCCTGAAAAAAGACTGGGTTATAGAAGACATCAAGGAGGGAATAAGGAAATTCATAGAAAGCAACGAGAATGAAAATACTTCCTATCAAAACCTCTGGGACACAGCAAAAGCAGTGCTCAGAGGCCAATTTATATCAATAAATGCACACATACAAAAAGAAGAGAGAGCCAAAATCAGAGAACTGTCCCGACAACTTGAACAAATAGAAACTGAGCAACAAAAGAATCCATCAGGCACCAGAAGAAAACAAATAATAAAAATTAGAGCTGAACTAAATGAATTAGAGAACAGAAAAACAATTGAAAGAATTAACAAAGCCAAAAGCTGGTTCTATGAAAAAATTAACAAAATTGAAAAACCATTGGCTAGACTGACTAAAGAAATACAGGAAAGGAAACAAATAACCCGAATAAGAAACGAGAAGGACCACATCACAACAGAACCAAATGAAATTAAAAGAATCATTTCAGATTATTATGAAAAATTGTACTCTAACAAATTTGAAAACCTAGAAGAAATGGATGAATTCCTTGAAAAACACTACCTACCTAAACTAACACATTCAGAAGTAGAACAACTAAATAGACCCATAACAAAAAAAGAGATTGAAACGGTAATCAAAAAACTCCCAACAAAAAAAAGCCCTGGCCCGGACGGCTTCACTGCAGAGTTCTACCAAACTTTCAGAGAAGAGTTAACACCACTACTACTAAAGGTATTCCAAAGCATAGAAAATGACGGAATACTACCCAACTCATTCTATGAAGCCACCATCTCCCTGATACCAAAACCAGGTAAAGACATTACAAAAAAAGAAAATTATAGACCTATATCCCTCATGAACATAGATGCAAAAATCCTCAACAAAATTCTAGCCAATAGAATCCAACAACACATCAAAAAAATAATTCACCCTGATCAAGTGGGATTTATACCAGGTATGTAAGGCTGGTTTAATATCAGAAAAACCATTAATGTAATCCATCACATAAATAAAACAAAAGACAAAAACCACATGATCTTATCAATTGATGCAGAAAAGGCATTTGACAAAGTCCAACACCCATTCATGATAAAAACTCTTACCAAAATAGGAGTTGAAGGAAAATTCCTCAACATAATAAAGGGCATCTATGCAAAGCCAACAGCCAATATCAGTCTAAATGGAGAGAACCTGAAAGCATTTCCCTTGAGAACGGGAACCAGACAAGGATGCCCTTTATCACCGCTCTTATTCAACATCGTGTTGGAAGTCTTAGCCAGGGCAATCAGGCTAGACAAAGAAATAAAAGGTATCCGGATTGGCAAGGAAGAAGTAAAGCTATCACTATTTGCAGATGACATGATTATATACACAGAAAACCCTAAGGAATCCTCCAGAAAACTACTGAAACTAATACAAGAGTTTGGCAGAGTCTCAGGTTATAAAATAAACATACAAAAATCACTTGGATTCCTCTACATCAACAAAAAGAACACCGAAGAGGAAATAACCAAATCAATACCATTCACAGTAGCCCCCAAGAAGATACTTAGGAATAAATCTTACCAAGGATGTAAAAGACCTATACAAAGAAAACTACAAAGCTCTACTACAAGAAATTCAAAAGGACATACTTAAGTGGAAAAACATACCCTGCTCATGGATAGGAAGACTTAACATAGTAAAAATGTCTATTCTACCAAAAGCCATCTATACATTTAACGCACTTCCGATCCAAATTCCAATGTCATATTTTAAGGGGATAGAGAAACAAATCACCAATTTCATATGGAAGGGAAAGAAGCCCCGGATAAGCAAAGCACTACTGAAAAAGAAGAAGAAAGTGGGAGGCCTCACCTTACCTGACTTCAGAACCTATTATACAGCCACAGTAGTCAAAACAGCCTGGTATTGGTACAACAACAGACACATAGACCAATGGAACAGAATTGAGAACCCAGACATAGATCCATCCACGTATGAGCAGCTGATATTTGACAAAGGACCAGTGTCAATTAACTGGGGAAAAGATAGCCTTTTTAACAAATGATGCTGGCATAACTGGATATCCATTTGCAAAAAAATGAAACAGGACCCATACCTCACACCATGCACAAAAACTAACTCCAAGTGGATCAAAGACCTAAACATAAAGACTAAAACGAAAAAGATCATGGAAGAAAAAATTGGGACAACCCTAGGAGCCCTAATACAAGGTATAAACAGAATACAAAACATTACCAAAAATGATGAAGAGAAACCCGATAACTGGGAGCTCCTAAAAATCAAACACCTATGCTCATCTAAAGATTTCTCCAAAAGAGTAAAAAGACCACCTACAGACTGGGAAAGAATTTTCAACTATGACATCTCCGACCAGCGCCTGATCTCTAAAATCTACATGATTCTGTCAAAACTCAACCACAAAAAGACAAACAACCCAATCAAGAAGTGGGCAAAGGATATGAACACACATTTCACTAAAGAAGATATTCAGGCAGCCAACAGATACATGAGAAAATGCTCTCGATCATTAGCCATTAGAGAAATGCAAATTAAAACTACGATGAGATTCCATCTCACACCAGCAAGGCTGGTATTAATCCAAAAAACACAAAATAATAAATGTTGGAGAGGCTGCGGAGAGATTGGAACTCTCATACACTGCTGGTGGGAATGTAAAATGGTACAACCACTTTGGAAATCTATCTGGCGTTATCTTAAACAGTTAGAAATAGAACTACCATACAACCCAGAAATCCCGCTCCTAGGAATATACCCTAGAGATACAAGAGCCTTCATACAAACAGATATATGCACACCCATGTTTATTGCAGCTCTGTTTACAATAGCAAAAAGCTGGAAGCAACCAAGGTGTCCATCAACGGATGAATGGGTAAATAAATTGTGGTATATTCACACAATGGAATACTACGCATCGATAAAGAACAGTGACGAATCTCTGAAACATTTCATAACATGGAGGAACCTGGAAGGCATTATGCTGAGCGAAATTAGTCAGAGGCAAAAGGACAAATATTGTATAAGACCACTATTATAAGATCTTGAGAAAGAGTAAACCTGAGAAGAACACATACTTTTGTGGTTACGAGGGGGGGAGGGAGGGAGGGTGGGAGAGGGTTTTTTATTGATTAATCAGTAGATAAGAACTGCTTTAGGTGAAGGGAAAGACAACACTCAATACATGGAAGGTCAGCTCAATTGGACTGGACCAAAAGCAAAGAAGTTTCCGGGATAAAATGAATGCTTCAAAGGTCAGGGGAGCAAGTGCGGGGGTCTGGGGAACATGGTTTGCGGGGACTTCTAAGTCAATTGGCAAAATAATTCTATTATGAAATCATTCTGCATCCCACTTTGAAATGTGGCGTCTGGGGTCTTAAATGCTAACAAGCGGCCATCTAAGATGCATCAATTGGTCTCAACCCACCTGGAGCAAAGGAAAATGAAGAACACCAAGGCCACACGACAACTAAGAGCCCAAGAGACAGAAAGGGCCACATGAACCAGAGACCTACATCATCCTGAGACCAGAAGAACTAGTTGGTGCCCGGCCAGAATTGATGTCTGCCCTGTCAGGGAGCACAGCAGAGGACCCCTGAGGGAGCAGGAGATCAGTGGGATACAGACCCCAAATTCTCATAAAAAGACCAAACTTAATGGTCTGACTGAGACTGGAGGAATCCCGGCGGCCATGCTCCCCAGACCTTCAGTTGACACAGGACAGGAACCATCCCCGAAGACAACTCATCAGAAATGAAAGGGACTGGTCAGCGGGTGGGAGAGAGACGCTGATGAAGAGTGAGCTAATTATATCAGGTGGACACTTGAGATTGTGTTGGCAACTCTTGTCTGGAGGGGGGATGGGAGGATAGAGAGAGAGGGAAGCCGGCAAAATTGTCAAGAAAGGAGAGGCTGAAAGGGCTGACTCAAGAGGGGGAGAGCAAGTGGGAGTAGGGAGTGAGATGTATGTAAACTTATATGTGACAGACTGATTGGATTTGTAAACGTTCACTTGAAGCTTAATAAAAGTTATTAAAAAAAAAAGTAAGTTAAATCCATTTACATTTATTGATATATCAAATGTGTTATTAGGCTGGTCATATAATTTTGATTTATTTACTATATTTTATAATTTTCAAAAA
The DNA here is from genome assembly GCF_024166365.1 of Elephas maximus indicus. Lineage (NCBI taxonomy): Eukaryota > Metazoa > Chordata > Mammalia > Proboscidea > Elephantidae > Elephas > Elephas maximus. Next base: position 56,134,409 of record NC_064841.1, on the reverse strand, counting down.
AGTCTTTCACTAGGTAGCCTGTTTTCTTTATGTTGAACTTTCTGTGAGAGTTTTTGCAGTGCACCTGATTACTGATTGATTACCTTTTTGTGCCCTTTTCTAGCCATGGTCTTGGTCTTGTAACCCCCGCCGAAGTGATTGTGTGGGACTCTGTGATAGGGTAATTCAAGGGAATTGGTCAGTTTTGCCTTAAAAGAGAGGTAATTCCAGAGAAAGGAGAGGAGCCCACCACCACGAAGGAAGCGGAGACCCAGCAACAAGAGAGGAGGCGGTGGGCTTCCTGGCTGATGGAAAGAGAAAGCTGAGTGCCTTTGGGCAGAGACTGAGGGCCAGGGAGAGGCATGCCTGTAGGCACAGCTGGGGAGAGGCTATTCTGATGGAAGAACTGTATCCTGAGTATTCTTGAGTCTGAGCTGTAACCATTACTTCCCTAATAAACCCCGTAATCATAAATATGGTCTTTGAGTTCAGTGTGGCCATAGCAGTGAATTACTGAACCCAGTGGAAAGTGCTATGGGAGTGATGGTTGGTGTCAAAATTAGTAAAGACGGCTGAGAGAAGGCTTGTCTGAGCTCCATCTCATAGGAACCAGCCTTGGGCTGTTGATCTTGGTTCTCCTTCCCCCTCGTGGTGTTGGAACATGTCAGATGTTGCCCCCAAGCCATTTTTACAGTTTTAAAAATTTAAAAAGGTTTGTTTTTTTTTCTGGCAAACATCTTCATAATTATCACTTCGTATAATACCTAGTTCTTCAACTTCTTTGAATGGTATCTATTAGTTCCCTCCACCATCCACCTGTGAGTTTGTCGTATTGTGGTAGCTTGAGCGTTGCCATGATGCTGGAACTTATGCCTCCAGTATTTCAAATACCAGCAGGGTCACCCATGATGGACAGGTTTCAGCAGAGCTTCCAGACTAAGACAGGCTAGGAAGAAAGGCCTGGTGATCTACTTCCAAAAATTAGCCGATGAAAACCCTGTGACTTACAATAGAATATTGTCTGATTCAGTGCTGGGGTAAAGCCCCCTAGGTTGGAAGACAAAAATGGATTCAAGCATGCTAGTGACCATGAGGATGACATAGGACTGGGCAGCAGTTTGTTCTGTTACGTATAAGGTCGCCTTGTGTCAGAGCCAACCTGACAACAACTAACAATGAACGACATTAGTTCCCTACTATGAGAAAATTTTCATTAATAATATTATCCACCACTCAAGTTTTTAATCCATCATATCCTTTGTTGGTGTTTATGTTCATACTTTTCTAAACATCCCCTAGATTTGAGACCCATGCATGTGACCTTATTAACAATGTGATCTTCCCAGCAGTGTGACCCTAAGAAAGCTACTTATGTGCTCTATGCCTTAGTCTCCTTATCCGTAAAATGGTGATAATAAAATTATTTATCTTATAGGTTTGTTGTGAGAATTAAAGCAATTAAAACAGCATCTGACACTTGTAAAGATACATATATATGTCAGAGAAAACCAAACAAAAAAACAATAACTACTATAAAACCCGTGAAATATGAACAGACACACACACGCATGTACATGCACACACATAGTTATCTGTGCTTATGCTGCTATTACTTGATTTGTCAACTTTAAATCACATTTTTTCCTCACCCTTCAGATGAAGCGGTCAGCCGACTTTGTCACCTTCCTTTCCCCAATTTTAAATTATTTGCATTCATGGGCATATAAAATTTGTGTTCCCTTATGTCACCTTAATTCCTATATGTATTTTAATTTTAATTCTATAGTTAAAAATATTCAGTGCTCACTGTTGTAGTTTTCCCATAAAATTTGGTAATAATTTTCCTAGTCATGTCTAGGTTGGTTGAAGTTCAGCCTCTGGTAGTTTCCCTAATTTATTATGTGTTCAAAACTATTTGTCATTAACCTTTATATTTCATGAATACAATGACTGGCTATAAAATCCTTAACAAAAATTTTTGCATTAATGTCTTATAGATGGTGGCCCACTGTTTTCTGATATTAATGTTTCTATGGAGAAAATTAAGGCCAGTCTGATTTTCCCATTTTTAAAAGTTATGAGACCTTTTTACTTGGTTACAAGATTTTTAATTTTAAAGGTCAAAAACTTTACACTGATGTGTTTACTATTGCCACCTATGGGTCAAGTGTTTGTCTCTTCATTATATAAATCCAAAATTATTTTTAAATTTTATTTTATGAAATGTATCTTCAAGACTGTAAAACAAAAAGTAATACACATGATGACTGTGCTTCTTAGTTCAATCAGATTTAAAAAAAAATTTTTTTTTTTTTTAAATTTACAGGAGATTAAATGGGCAGCTCCTGTCCAGAGGCAGGACAAGAAGGCAGGAAGGGACAGGAACTGGGCAAATGGACACAGGAAACCTGAGGTGGAAAGGGGGAGTGTGTTTTCACATCGTGGGAATTGCAATTAATGTTGCAACATAATATATGTATAAATTTTTGTATGAGAAATAAACTTGAGCTATAAACTTTCACTTACAACACAATTAAAAAAAAAAAAAGTACAGAGAGTTTCCAAATTCTCCCTCTTCCCCTGCACACAGTTTCTCCTATTAACATCTTACATTAGTGTGGTGTATTTGTTACAATTCATGTGCCAACATTGATACATTGTTATTAACTATAGTACCAGTTTACATTAGAGTTCACTGTGCTGTATAGTTCTATGGGTTTTGACAAATGCATAATGTCATATGTTCATCATTACAATATCATACAGAATATTTTCACTGCCCTTAAAATGTCCTGAGCTCCACCTATTTATCCTATTTAAAATTCATTTATTTTTGAGGAAAAAAAAGGAATCTTAGTTGTATTCCATTCTTTTGGGATATTTTCCCCCTTTTTCAGCTATTTCAATTATGCATCTGTTGGACCTCCTTTACCTATTGCACATGAACATTTCCTCTTTAATCTTTTTTAACTTTTTAATCAATCTAACTTTGTTTTCATTTCTCATTTTTATCCTCTATAGCCCTCATTGGCACCCTGGTGGTGAAGTGGTTAAGAGCTCAGGCTGGTAACCAAAAGGCCAGCAGTTTGAATCTACCAGCCGCTCCCTGGAAACTCTATGGGGTAGTTCTACTCTGTCCTATAGGGTCGCAATGAGTTGGAATCGACTCAACAGCACACAACAACAAAATATCCCTCATGGTGACTTTCATAATATATATTCTCCTCCCAACATTTTCTTTATATTTATGCTGGTTTTAATTTTTTTCTTTCCCTCTTGTCTGAGTTCTACCAGCCAGCACTTGTTCCATCTCCTCCTGTTGTCTCATCATATTTTCTAGCATTTCTCTTTGTGGTCTTCCTTAATGGAGGCAGTTACATTCATAAATCCTCTGAATTCGTGGTAACATTTGACTGCATTTTAAAAAATTGCTTTATGCAATATTTTAATGAGAATTAAATGATTTGTTTTTAATTTGTTGGTAAGTTTTGATAACCTTTTTCATATATATTATATACATATATATATATATTTAAATCTATTAGATGAGGTTTACTCAGAAGATTCATGAATTGGGTAGCACCAAACCACATGTGGAAACGTACTCCACCAAGTATCAACAGTGACTGGACTATACTGACAAAACATGGAAGCAAAAGAAGCTTATTTCTGATTGGCTTATACAATTTACTATTGAAATGCTGTCAGAATCTCACTGGTCACCAAGGGTGGCCTGACTTACAGGAAGCTAGGCTTAAGTTTTGGTAAAGACAAATCTCAGGGACATTGTCCACTCAACCACCAACACCACTTTGTCAATCACAAGACTATTTTAATTTCATTTAACAATTCCCCCTTCTGGTCAAGACCTTCTAAGAAAGTCTTTGATCAAGTTACTGGCATCTCATTTTGCCTTCTTGTGGGCCTTCTTCTCACAGACTTTCACTGACTGATGTCTGACAATGGCTTCCTTTTACACATTTTTAATAGCACCTTTTAATATAGTTTCTGGATCAGTCTTTCCTTTTTTTTAACTTCATTCATAAGTGAATAAATTGAATTTTCCTAGGCTAAGCATCTGCATGATGTTCCTGTAATGCGAGCAAGAGAAGGGCCAGAGAAGCCTTCCAGGATTCACAGTCCAAAGTCTCTCTCTTTTTCTGGGTAGACATAGACTCCTTCCTACATATGTGGTTTATCTGCATGATTCTCTGAGAACTTGCCTGCTCTGGTTCTGTAAATCAAACTGATTCCACGACAGGCTTCTGCTGCCAGTTCCTGAAAATATTATTGCAAACAGTGGATATAACTTTGTCCTTCAAGGAGGGTTTTTTGTTTTTTGGGACTTTTTTGCTAGAATTCCCTGAGATCTGCTGCTGTTAGACTCTTTTGCTATTCTCTGTGCCTCTACTCTTCATCCCTCCCATGTTGCTTTCACTCAATTCCAGCTGTGTTAGGCAGTCCTAATATATATGGATTGCTATATGACATATAGGAAACCCTGGTGGTGTAGTGGTTAAGCGCTGTGGCTGCTAACCAAGAGGTCGGCAGTTCAAATCCACCAGGTGCTCCTTGGAAACTCTGTGGGGCAATTCTACTCTGTCCTATAGGGTCGCTTTGAGTCGGAATGAACTCGACGGCAGTAGGTTTGGTTTTTGGGTTTTATATGACATATAAGGAGCAGTGGTGGCACAATGGTTAAGCACTTGCCTGCTAACAGAAAGTTCTATGGTTCAAACCTACCAGCTGCCACGGGAGGAAGATGTGGCAGTCTTCTTCTTTAAGGATTACATCCTTGGAATCTCCAGGGAGCAGTTCTACTCTGTCCTATAGGGTTGCTATGAATCAGAATCAACTGTAATAAAAAATACAGGGCATTGGGCTTGTTTTTTTTGTTTTTTTTATGACATATAGGTTGTTAGAGAATACCTACTGCTAATTTTTCAAAAAAGGGATACTAGAAATTTTGGGGGAATTATATGTGACCAAATTGATGACAGCAACTCAAAAAGTTAGATGAGAAGTTTAGGGGGCAATGACTTTGTGTTAATCATGGTGAAATAATTCAGAAAATAACACTGAGAAAAGTGGTACACTTGAAGAGTGTAACCAATGTCACTGAATTGTACATACAGAAATTGTTGAATTGTAGTATGTTTTGTTGCGTACATCTTCACCGAATAATAAAAAAGGAAAAAAAAGGTTTTCCAAAGTGGCTCTGCCAATTTAAAAGCTCACTAGAAATGGAGGAGGGTTTTAATTTCTTTACATCCTTATCAAGCCTTATTATTGTCCATCTTTCTGATTATAGCAATTCTAGAAACGTGAAGTGATATGTCATTGCCTTGTTGGTTTGCATTTTCCTAATGACAAATAATGTTCAGCATCTTTTCATGTGCTTATTGGCCATTTATATAACTTCTTTTTTTTTTTTTTAGGAGAAATGTCTATTAAATTCCTTTGACTATTTAAAAAAAACTATTTTTTTTGTACTATTTTCAAGAGGTAAGGGAAACTACTAAACTATACTCCTGTGTGACACGAGCAGTTTGTTCTCAGCTACTAACTGTTGAAAGGTTGGTGGTTCAAATCTACCCAGTGGTGCCACAGAAGAAAGCCCTGGCCATCTACTTTCATAAGATTACAGACATTGACAGTCTTACGGAGCAGAGTTCTACTCTGATGCACATGGGGCCGACATGAGCCAGAGTCAACTCTACGGCAAAGGGTTATATTTCTGTATGTTCAGTATATATAAAAACCTGTTGTTGTCAAGTCGATTCCAACTCATAGCAACCCTATAGGACAGTGTAGAATGCCCCATAGGGTTTCCAAGAAGCACCTGGTGGATTTGAAGTGCTGACCTTTTGGTTAGCAGCTGAACTCTTAACCACAATGCCACTAGGGTTTACTTAGTAGACATTCATGTACTAAATTACACATTTAGTACATATTCCTGTATGTATGTAACTAAATTATGGAAGCCTTGGTGGTGCAAACAGTTAAGCACTCAACTGCTAACTGAAAGGTTGGTGGTTTGCACCCACATAGCAGCTCTGCAGGAGGAAGACCTGGCTATCTACTTTTGTAAAGATTACAGTCAAGAAAACCCTATGGGATAGTTCTAGTTTGTCAAATTAAGTTACTATGAGTTGAAATTGACTCAATGGCAACTAACAGTAACAACATACCATACAGAAATTATCGTATCAGATACTCAAGCTTTTGTGACAGAAACTCTCCAGTCACTCAATCCTAATTACTTGTACTCTTAATACAAATACATTTTCAACATACTCAGTGGATTTTTTTCCATATTTTCCTCTGAATATACCCACCGACTTACTGAAATCAATGTACTGCAGAAAGGGCAGGCCTACTTATTTCCACCTACATGCACAAAATGGGTATAAAACTAAACTTCCCACCTTCCTTTATCATCCTCTCCTGACCACACAGTCTTCTTAGCTCTTACCCTTACTTGGCATTTAGCGTGTGGTCGTCAGTGTCTGTGTATGGTGGTATCATTTTCAGGGGGTCACAGCTCTCTTTTCAATAACTACATAAGTATTTATTACCAGAAAACACATTCATTACTTTCTTTCCAGAGAAAATGTTTTTCTCTTTCCAGAGAAAAATGTTTCCATTTTTCTCAAGGTGTAGCTGTTTTTACTTGCAATTCAGCTACAAAAACAACTTCTCTACTTCCACAATCTGTCAACACCAGTTAAGCTTATAGAAAGTTTATCTTTTACAGTAAACCCTGGGATTACAAACCTCCCGCCTTGCAGACAACTTGTACTTGCCCTTTAATTTTATGTAAATTTGCCCTCACTTTGAAATGACTGAAGGAACCTCTGCTCACAACAGTTCTTCATCGCAGCCGTCCTCATTTGCTGCACATGCAGCTTTTAAGTCATTCAAAAGTCTTCGAGCTTTTTCTTGTGCGGAAGTAAGGCTAAATAAGAACCATATGCACCTGTTCCAACTTACCTACAAATCTGACTTACAGACACACTTAGGAACAGATCTCATTTGTAACCCGGGGACTGCCTGTAATTGGGATTTACTTTCCCTCTAAGATTGAAATTTGGAGCAGATGGTCTTAATCGCCAACAATGGGGACCTGAACCCATCAATTAGTGCCAGCAATTCTGACAAAGGATATTGGTAATATATTGATATGTGTCTGGGAGAAAAAGATATTTTACATCTAAATTCAGTGGCACATGTTGTATGAAAGGAGTAAGATCACAGCAAACATAAGAGAAATCTAAATTTTAAAATATGAATATTCCACAACTGAGAAGACATTAATAATTTCATGGCAAAACCTGCTAAAATACATTAACTATCCATTTAAAGATTATTATTAGCCAGCAATAAAATATAACAAATTCCTCATACATTAAACAACGTGGATAAATCTCAAAAACTTTATGTACAGTGAAAGAAGCCAGGAACAAAGGAATACAAATGGTAGGATTCCATTTTTATCAAGTCCAGCAACAGTTAACATTAATCTCAAGAGGTAGACCTCAAATAGATTGGAAGTGGACATGATTTTCCAATGTGAGCGTGATGCTCTATATCTTTAATAAGGCAGCGAGTACATGGGTGTATACACTTGTTGGAGTCCCTGGATGGTGCAAACAATTCATGTGCTTAGCTTCTAACTAAGAAGTTGGAGGTTTGAGTCTATCCAGAAGCTTCTTGGAAGAAAGCCCAAGTGATCTATTTCCAAAAAATCAGCCATTGAAAACCCTGTGGAACACAGTTCTACTGCGACACACTTAGTCGAGATCGCCTTGACAGCGACTGATACACTTGTCGGAGCTTATCAAACTGTATATTTAAGATTTGTGTATATTATTGTATGCAATTATACCTCGTTTTAAAAAAAGAGAATTGCTATACTAGTTCACTTTTTTTTTTAAAGCTTTTTCAGAGAATTTGAAGTTTACTAGCAAATGCTTTCATAAGAGCAAACTTTCCTCTGAGAGAAATTCTTACTTAATATTTCTTATTCCTCCTAACACGGAGAGAGAGGAAAGAGCCTAAGTTTGCAGTTGACAGACTGGTTTCAACCACCTGTGTGGACTACTTGACCAACTTATGTAACCTCTGAGCCATGATTTTCCTATATGGAAAGTGGAGATAACAAACAGAACCTTGTAGAGTTACTGTGAGGACTAGAACTAGTATATATAGTTGGTAATCAATAAATGGTAGCTAGTTAATTTTGGTGGGGGGGGTTAGTTAAGAGCTTAGCTGCTAACCAAAAGGTCGGCAATTTGCATCCACCAGACCTTCCTTGGAAACCCTATGGGGCAGTTCTACTCTGTCCTATAGGGTCACTATGAATCGGAATTGACTCGACGGCAACGGGTTTTTTTGGTTGGTCCCGTGTATAGCAGGGGTATCACATACGTTTTATTTTTGTTAACCTGTAAGAGTAGAGTCTTGACTCTAAAGAATTCTGCGTCCAGATGTCCTCGCAAAGATATTGCGATTCTGTCCAATCACGCAAGTTAGTCTTCAGAGAATGTGATGACCCCTCTCTGTGTGGGTGCAGCAGATTGTGGGAATGGAATTTTCTTTCCTGGACTATTTCAGTGCCCTCCTAAATGGTCTACTTACAGCCTCCCTGGCCCCCTCCACACTGTTGCCTGACAATCTTTCAAAATACAAATGTGTTCAGCTACCTCCCACTCCTACCCCACTCCTCCTCAAAGAGTTTCCATAGCTACGAAGCTAATCCTCTAACTCACCCTGCTTGGTGATGTGAGCCTCCCCACCTCTCCTGGTTCACCTGGCTCCCAACTCCTCCTCAGAGCCTTGGTACAAGCAGCAGGCCCTTCTCCTAAACACTCTTTCCTCCTCTTTTCACCAAGTAGACACCCATCATCCTCAGGTCTTAACGCGAGCATCGCTTTCTCAGGGGAAAGCTTTCCCAACCTACCTGCTGCCTAGGACCCACTCTCAGAGATTCTAATGGCACCATTCTCTCTCCTTCATTGCACTTATCACAATTGTGACTTCACAGTTGTTTTGATGATCAAGTAATGCCTGCCCTTCCAGAAAACCATAAACTTCGTGAAGTCAGAAAACCAGTCTGTCTGCCCTCCATTGTATCAACTCCTAGTGTAGTGTCTGGCATATATGCAGTGCTCATTAGATATTTGTTAAATGAAAGTATGCATAGACTTTGTCCTACGGTTACTGTGTACATGAAAGAGGTCAAGTACCTGTGGATGAGGATTCTGAAACTGATTTATGGAGAAAGAGACTGTGTGAGAATCTAAAAGCAAAAAAGTTTTTTGTTTTCTGTTTTTTTTTTTTTTTTTTTAAGGAAATGAAAATGTGTCTGCTGAAAAATAAGCAGATTAATTCGAAGAGAAGGGGGTAGAATTAGGTAATAAGATTTGAAAATTTTTAACTCCTCAAGACACTTTCTTTCTTTCTTATACTCATGGACACAAGACAAGCGTACCTTTTTTTTTTTTTTTTTTCCTTAACAGGTAGCTAATGACCCTCTGCTCTAGGCCTTGAGCCTTTCCCATTTGTCATTTATGCTCCTTTCAAGAAAACCTTTCTCTATTAACTTCTCTTGGTATCCATGGTAATATGTTACATACAAAAACCAAAAAAAAAAAAAAAATTTGCCATCAATTCCAACTCACAGCAACCCTAACGGACAGGGTAGAACTGCCCCATAGGGTTTCCAAGAAGCGGCTGGTGGATTTGAACTGCTGACCTCTTGGTTAGCAGCCAATTTGTTAATCACTGCACCAAATCACAAGTGGGATTTTCTGGGTTTTGTTGTTGTTTTTTGTGTCTCTCTTGAAATGAGATCCTCTCACAGTGTAAAGTTCTGTTTTGTTTTTTGTATTGCAACATCCAGAATTTATTGAAACTAATATCAGTGTATTATATTTTCTAGAGAAATTTTTATGAGCTCTTTTAGGCCTTATGACTACTTTAAAATCTCATGAAAAACATGGGCTTTCTGGAAAAAATGTACTTCTGCACATACTCAGAAATTCTGCCTGCAGCTTCAGGAGGTTCACCAAACTCCTGGGATTCCATCATCACCCCCATGGTGAAAATCCCTGTTATACTGCAACCTGAATTCTTCTGTCAAGGAATTTATGATTATTAACTCTCAACTTTGCAAACATCATCTAAATTTTAAAAGTAGAATTTAATGATAAACATTTTTTCAAAGAACTAAGAGTCCTCTACAAACATTCAGAACAATGCATGACATCTGGTAAGCAAGCACTACACATTCGCTATTAAGATTATTATTTGAGCCCCCTGCTGAACTGATACACACGATAGCAATACCAGCCACCATTATTATTACTGAGTGCCTGCTCCATGCCTGCCCCTGTACTACACACTGTACAAATATCACCTCTAACTATGTAACCACCTCGGAAAGTAGGTATTTTAGATTAGTTTTTGTTTTATCAAAGTAATATAGTTTAAAAATTGAAATGCACAAGACTCAAAACAAAAAAAGCAGTTCTCTGTACCCACCTTGTCCTATTCTCCCCCTCTCAGAGCTAACTACATTCAGCACTTTTAATCATTTATTTCTGGCATTTAAACATGCCCGTAGTCAGACTAGGAAGAAAGGCATGACAGTCTACTTCTGAAAAATCAAAATCAGCCACTGAAAACCCTATGGATCACAGTTCTACTTGACACACGTATGAGTCAGAATCAAGTCAACAGCAAGTGGCTTACTTTTACTCATAAATATACACACACACACGTGTACACATATATATGTATATACTGTTTTTTTTAAGAGAAAGGGAAACTGAGGTTCGAAAGCAAAGGGAAGCCTCCACATCTCAAACTGGAAAGTGGTGGAGCTGGACTTTGAACCAGACTCTCACCTAAATGCCTGCTCTTTCTGTGGAACACCACAGAGCAGGGGGAGGAGAATTTGCAGGACCTTGTCACTTCATGGAAACCCTAGTGGTGTAGTGGTTAAGTGCTACACCTGCTAACCAAAAGGTTGGCAGTCTGAATCTACCAGACGCTCCTTGGAAACTCTATAGGACAGTCATACTCTGTCCTATAGGGTCGCTATAAGTCAGAATTGACTTGACAGCGCGGGCTTTGTTTTGTTTTTTTGGTCACGTCCTCAGTGAGGAAAGAGAACAAGGACCTATGTGCAGGAAACATGGGGGGTTGGAGACCGACCCATTTCAGGCAGGTACTTGGATCAGACATATGGGCTTTGAGAAATCTTAGATGACTTAGAAGAGAGAATCATAACAGTACAGTTTTTAACTCTCTGATTTAGATGTGGTTAGATATCACTTTGGGGACTAAGGTGTACCTGACCCAAAACATGATATTTTTAAAAACCTTATATGCATGTGAAAGTTGGATAATGAGTAAGGAAGACTGAAGAAGAATTGATGCATTTGAATTATGGTGTTGGCAAAGAATATTGAATATACCATGAACTGACAGAACAATGAACAAGTCTGTCTTGGAAGAAGTACAACCAGAGTACTCCTTAAAAGAGATAATGGAGAGACTTCATTTCATGTACTTTGGACGTGTTATCAGGAGGGGCCGGCCCCTGGAGAAGGATGTCATGCTTGGTAAAGAATGAGCAAAAAAGAGGAAGATCCTCAATAAGATGGATTGACACAGTGGCTGCAACAATGGGCTCAAACATAGCAACGATTGTGAGGATGGTGCAGGACTCGGCAGCTTCTTGTTCTGTCATATATAGGGTTGCTCTGAGTCAGAACTGACTTGATGGCACCTAACAACAACAACAGATCTGAAAATGAGGATGACTTCTTAAGCTTCCCTCTCTGGGTCAGCCCTTAGCATCAACTTCCCGTCTCCTTTTCCTGGCCTCCAGGTTCAGCATTAGTATGGATCTCTGGAAAGTCTAGAGGGAACTCTGAAGTGAACACAGAGAAGTTACAATGGAATGCTACTTTCTCTGTGACTTTTATTTTTGAAAGGGGAAAAAAAAATAAAGAGACAATTTACTGACGTAAGTGACTGAAAAACAAAGGAGAGTGACTAACAGGGTTTCAGTCATAAGTAAATGAAACACAGACATACTGTAAGGAACCCTGGTGGCTCAGTGGTTAAGCGCTCCACTGCTAACCACAAGGTCAGCAGTCTGAACCAACCAGACCCTCTGTGGTAGAAAGATGTGGCAGTCTGCTTTTGCAAAGATTACAACCTTGGGAACACTGCGGGGCAGTTCTATTCTGTCCTATAGGGTTGCTAGGAGTTGAAATTGACTCAACAGCAACAGGGTTTGTGTTTAGACATACTGTGGTGTACTACCATCTTGTACATAAAAAGGTCTACATTTCTGTCTGTCCATACTGGTACATTTTTTCTCTTGTGATTTCTAGGGCTAGGTAAACTCAAACTGGGCTTACCTCACCTCAACCAGGCAATTTGCAATAAAAGATAACAAACAGACGGGATTTGTAACAACTTAATCAGCCAATTTATTTATCCCACGTAGCCATGATCTCCGAATAAGTATGACTGGATTCCCTTATTGAACATTTGTGCCCTAGTGTGTGTGTGTGTGTTTTCACCACTTATATAATTTACCTGTTTTTTCCATTAGGGATGAAATTGGAAGGATTCTTACCTAGTATCAAAATATAGATCATTTTAGAAAAATAAAAAGATCCAGTGACTTTTCTATGAGGGTATAATAACCCTCTTTGTCTCAATAAAATATCGAGACAGATTTCTAACAGCTCTGAGTTTCCTGTGGGAAACACTGGAGTACTCTGTTTGAAAGTGGCACTGTCAGGAAATCCAGCTGTGCGGGTGCCAAGAAAAGGCGTGGCTATTCCAGATTGCTCTGCACTCTTTTGTCTCCAAATTCCTTCAACACTTCTTATCTGTACTTCTAATACACTTATAACAATAATAATAGTGTTAATAATAGTTGATGTTTATTTTGGTTCTTACTATGTGCCAAGCCCTATATTCTAAGCCCTGTTCAAACCCTAGTCGTCGAGTTGACCCTGACTCGTGGCAACACCGTGTGCGTCAGAGTAGAACTGTGCTCCACAGGGTTTTCAATGGCTGAGTTTTCAGAAATAGATCACGGGACCTTTCTTTTTAGGTGCCTCTGGGTGGACTCAGACCTCCAACCTTTCGGTTAGCAGCTGAGTACGTTAACTGTTTGTACCAGTCAGAAACTCCTCTAAGCATTAATTTATGTTAACTCTTCTGGTTTAAAAAAAAAAAAAAAAATTTTTTTTCTTCTGGTCCTCACAACCCCATAAAATAAGTGCTGTTATTAACCTCATTTCACATGTAAGGAAACTGAAGCACGTCAGGTAACTTGTCCACAGTCACACACACAGCTAGCATGCGGCAGGATGTAGTGAAGGCTGCCCCGTACATGCCTTCTGGATTGCCCACTTTCCTGTCTCTTCTCAGACTGTTCCCTCCTCCCAGAGCTTCCTCTGTCTCTCCAATTTCTACATGCTCAAATCCAATCTTATCTTTCATGGCATAGTGCAAATATAGCTTCCTTGAGAAACGTTAGTGACATAGTATCTTCTTTTTTTTCCCAGAATTTTCTAGATATTTACCTGTACATGTCTTTCTGTTTTTGCTTATCCATTCAATACACATGTATTAAGTGCCTAACATAGTTCAGACAGTGAACTTTTGGTAGTTCCTGCTGTCAAGTAGCTCACAGTTGGGGAGCAGGTGAACAGATAGGACATCATTTGATGGGATTAGTGCTGTGCTACGCTAAGCGAAAGGTGCTCTGGGAACACAGGAGATCCCCTGCCTGGCGAGATCAGAGAGATCTTCCTGAAGGTGGTATTGTTCAACTGAGTCCTGAGCTCAGCCAGACTAAAGGATCGGGGGAGCCTAAGTGTTGTCTTCACAGTTTGCAACCCCCAAACAGGAAGGTTTGGGAAACGGCGATGAGCTCAGCAAATGAAGGTTCAGGTGAGACCTTAGGCTGTGCTTTCACTGCACATTCTGACGTTTGCAGCAGGTACTTGGATATGTCTGCTGAGGCTTTATTTATATAATGGCCCGCTTGGCATCATGAGAAAGAGAATGACTGATCTCGTAGAGGTAAAAGCTTACTCAGGATTAAGATCACCAAAAAGGAGGAAACCAAGGCCACATGTTATTTTCCTGGCTGAGAACCAGAAGGAGAGGAGCTCACTGCTGAGGGAGGCAGTGAAGGGAGTCAAGGTCAAGCTGGGGATCCCAGCTGGAGGTGGTAAGGAAGACACGACTGGTGTGTGCGCTCACTTAGTTCCTACTTGTGTTCACCAACTAGATTTGTGCTCTTCTCTATTCCAATCCATTTCCTCCCCCTCCTTCCTCCTTTGGAGGAAGTGCGGCCAGAATGCTCCTTAGAAGCAAGGAAGGTGAGACTTCGTTTTGCTTACTTTGGAAACATCATCAGGAAACACCAATCCCTAGAGAAGGACATCATGAAGAGTAAAGTAGAGGGTCAGTGAAAACGAAATCCTCCACTAGATGGATTGATACAATAGCTGCCATAATGGGCTCAAACATACCAACAACTGTGAGGATGGTGCAGGACTGGGCAGTGTTTCCTTCTGTTACACATAAGATCACCATGACTCAGAGCCAATTCGATGGCAACTGACAGCAAATCACCTTGTAACACAATTATGGCTCTGAGGCTATCTAAATCAAGGAAGGCTGTGTTTGCAAAAAGTAGTTGATCTGAACTTTCCAGCTTCACACACATCTCTTCCTTCACCTCTCCAGTGGAGGTGCGCTGTCTCCTCCCATGGGCTCCTCCATCTTCCCTAGAGGGTGGTGCATGGTCAGAACAGGAACCATTGTGATCGCTCTCCTCCATATCCTGAAGTCAGGGAACTCCAGAGCCACAGGTCTGGGCAGGGAAATAACAGCAATGGTGGAGGCAGCAGCAGCATGGACTACAGCAAAATATGTGCTTGTGTTTTAACACTACGTCAGATGAGAAAAGAATCTGATCCCTTAAGAAGTCCAGACATACTGGACCAGTTAAGACCAGAGGACTTCCTGAAACTGTTGCCTTGAGATACCCTTTAAACCTTGAACTGAAACTATCCCCTGAGATCACCTTTTAGCGAAATAACAGATTTGCACACAAAATAAAGATACTCCTGAATACAGTGCTCTATTAAAAAATCACCTATATGAAACCAAAAGGTCAGCATTTACTGTTCAGCAAAGATGAGAAGATAAGGGGACAGGGCAACTAGAGTACTGGAAATGGAACAACCAGAATGCAATTAAAGAGAATGTTGACACATTGTGGAAAATGTAACTAATGAATAATTTGTATAGAAATTATCAAATGGAAATCGAATTTAATGTGTAAACTTTCACCAAAAGCACAATAAAACATTGTTTTTTAAAAAGAAGAGAATTTGATCTATGAATCCAAATTACAACATTTACAGGTGTTGAAGTTTGCTCCTTCTAGCTTCCCTTTGATTATGTAGAGGCATTAGACTGTGTGGATCATAACAAATTATGGATAACATTGCAAAGAATGGGAATTCCAGAACGCTAGTTGTGCTCATGAGGAACCTGTACACAAATCAAAAGAGGCAGTCGTTCAGACAGAACAAGAGGATGGTGTGTGGTTTAAAGTCAGGAAAGGTGTACGTCAAGGTTGTATCCTTTCACCATGCTTATTCAATCTGAATCTGTATGCTGAGCAAAATCCGAGAAGCTGCAGTATTTGAAGAATGGGGCATCAGGGTTGGAAGAAGACTTATTAACAACCTGTGCTATGCAGATGACACAACCTTCTTGCAGGAAGTGAAGAGGATTTGAAGCACTTACTGATGAAGATTAAAGGCTACAGCCTGCAGTATGGATTACACCTCAACATAAAGAAAACAAAAATCCTCACAACTGGACCAATGAGCAACATCATGATAAACAGAGAAAAGATTGGAGTTGTTAAAAATTCCATTTTACTTGGCTCCTCAATCAACACCCATGGAAGCAGCAGTCAAGAAATCAAACGATGCATTGCATTAGGCAAATCTGCTGCAAAAGACCTCGTGAAAGTGTTAAAAAGCAAAGATGTCACCTTGAAGACTAAGGTGTGCCTGACTCAAGCCTTGGTGTTTTCAATCACCTCATGTACATGCAGAAGCCGGACAATGAGTAAGGAAGACCAAAGAATTGATGCCTTTGAATTATGGTGTTGGCAAAGGATATTGAACATACCATGGACTGCCAACAAATCTGTCTTGGAAGAAGTAAAACCAGCATGCTCCATAGAAGCAAAGGTGGTGAGACTTTCTCACATACCTTGGACATGTTATCAGGAGGGATCAGTCCCTGGAGAAGGACATCATGTAGAGGGTCAGCAAAAAAGAGGAAGACCCTCAACCAGATGGATTGACACAGTGGCTGAGATAATGGGCTCAGGCATAAGGATTGTGAGGATGGCATAGGACCAGGCAGTGTTTCGTTCTGTTGTACATAGGGTCGCTACGAGTTGGAAGCAACTCGATGGCCCCTAACAACAACAACAGTTTCCCTCACTTCTTACTCTCTAAGCCTACTTCTCGCTTATGGATCTTGTTATTTGACATTTTGCATTATGACAAGAGTAAAAAATCTGTCTATTTTGCTCATTAACAACACACGTCTGGCAGTGACAAACTCCAAGGTAAGAGGCAAGAGTAAGGCTGGCTGTGATGGTTAAGGTTATGTGTCATCTTGGCTGGATCATGATTCTCAGAGGTTTGGCATTTATGTAATGATGTAATTTGGCAGTTATATAATGATGTAGTCATCCTCCATTTTGTGATTTGATGTGGTCATCCTCCATTTTCACATAATGCTGATTTTTGTATAACGACCTGGTCTTTGGAACTTAACCATGTCAATAAGTCAGAGATAGGTATACTGTTTTATTGCTTTCTGACCATAAGCTTCTGAATCCATTTTCAGATACTACTTCCTTTAAAGATATAACCTATGAGAAGACTTAACACTGAAACCAGGATTTGTCATTAAGCTACATTGATTTTCAGTCTAGTTCTACCACAGTTTAGTTGCAGTATACCCTGTGCTCTGAGAACTTCTTCATGTCTGCCTTGTATGTATTTTTTTTTTAACTAGTTATTATGGCTAGAAAATAAAAGCACACCTCTGATATCTGCTCAACATTTTACTTTTTGAACACCCTCTAAATTCAAGAGGACACATCTTCCTCCATATAAACAGAGGAGTTTGATAAGCAAGTCCTACATTTTGAAATGCACAATTTAGTGAATAATTTTCTTTTGAGCATTTATTAAGTCCGAGGCATGTAACAGTCTCTGAGGATATAACAGAGAACAAAACTGACAAAAAAATATGTCTTTATGGTGCTTTCATTCTAGTGGG
Organism: Elephas maximus indicus; assembly: GCF_024166365.1. NCBI lineage: Eukaryota > Metazoa > Chordata > Mammalia > Proboscidea > Elephantidae > Elephas > Elephas maximus. Next base: position 56,117,003 of record NC_064841.1, on the reverse strand, counting down.
AGGGGAGAGACAATGAACAAACAAGTATATACTTCGTCAAAAGGTGATAAGTAGGATAAGTAAGAAAACCAAACCCAGTGCCATCGAGTCAATTCCAACTCATAGCGACCCTATAGGACAGAGTAGAACTGTCCCATAGAGTTTCCAAGGAGCTCCTGGTGGATTCAAACTGTTGACCCTTTGGTTAGCAGCCGTAGCACTTTAACCACTGTGCCACCAGGATGTCCGGTAAGTGGGATGGAAAATACAAATATATATTGTGTGTGGTGTGTGTGTAGTGTGTGTGAGAAAGTGTGTGTGTGTGTAGTGTGTGTGAGAAAGTGTGTATGTGTGCAAGGTGTATGTGGGGTGGTGTATATGGTTTGTGTGTGTGTGAATGTGAACTGGATAAGTGTTTGGGTTGTGTGTGTGGTGATGTGTATAGTGTATGTGGGGTGATGTGTATCGTGTGTGTATGTTGTGTGAGACAGTGTGTCTGTGTGGTGTGTGTATAGTATGTGTGGTGTGTATGTGACAGTGTGTACATGTGCAGTGTTGTGCAGTGTTGTGCATGTGGTAATATGTATGGTGCATATGGTGATATGTGTGGTGTGTGTGCATATACGGTATGTGACTGTGTATAACAGTGCATGTTGTGTGTGTGTGTGTGATGATGTGTATAGTGTGGTGACCTGTGTGGTGTGTGAGAGTAGGTGCACATGTGGTGTATGAGTGTGTGAGGGTGTGAGTGGTGTGCATGTGGTGTGTGCGTGGTGATGTATGTGTGTGTGGTACGTGTGTGAGTGTGAGAGAGTGTGTGGTGTATGTGAGAGTTGTGCAGGTATGTGCATGTGTGTGATGTGTGTGAGAGCAAGTGTGTTGCAATATTACTTCGGGTAGTAGAGAAATGCTCTCTGAAAGGGTGACTGTTGGGAAGACACCTGCAGGAAGTGAGAGGATAAATACACCAGGGAAGAGTCCCAGGAGAGCAAACAGAAAGTGCTCAGACCATGAGACTGGAGACGCAGGATTTAATGGATGAAAGCATCAAGGTGGCTGTTTAAATGGTGTGTAACAGTGTATTTAATTTTATATTTTCATTGCTTTGTCTTTATTCAGGTCAAAAACACTTGTTTACTCAATGTGTGCTTCTGCGCTCGTAAAATGTCAAGGGACCCACCCGCCGGGACTGGAGAGCAGATTTCTAAGGTGTGATTTATCAGTTTCCAAAGGGAAGCTCTCATATGTTCATCAGCCACAGAAAGAAAAGCGTCTTCAGCTCTCACGCCTTTTAAGGAAGGTCTCAAGGTAATTGTAATAGCACTCGGGCAGAAAGCTTTAAAGTGCTTTCTCCTTTCAGGGGAGCCCAGGAACTTCCAGCATCCCTGAGCCGAAATCGCAAACTTCAAAGTGGTGATCCATTTTCAGAAGCTGAAGTAAATCAGTTGCTGACACCAGACTGGGAGGTCTGTAGATAAACCTGGGATTTTCTCACCAGAGCTGCCACTGGTATTTTTTACGTCCGCTCGAATATCTTATGTGAAAATGCTTGTAGGCTTTTAAGAACCGTTAGCCATCATGTACTACGTCTTTACCTTATATATTCTGGGGCAAGAGGTTTAGTGTTTATGAAAGAATCTAAGCAGCTTCAGCTTTGGTTCAGAAAACCAAAATGATGGATGAGCAGACACACACAGACACACACACACGCATGCGCGCACCATCAGTTCATGAGAACAGACCTCTTCTAGAGTGCTAAGTTCTCAGTGTTTGCAACTCAATTGGGTTTCAAAAAAGAAAAAAAAAAATCATTTCTAGAGCGCATGTTTCTAAATTGTATATTAACTTGACATTCAAGAATGAAATAGCCTGAGGGCATAAGCTTAACTTTGTATAATATGTCTACAATCAAAAAGGCAAGAAAAACAGAAATGTCCATTTAAACGGTGATATGTCTAAGGGCCCCATGAACCAGAGACTTACATCATCCTGAGACCAGAAGAACTAGATTGTGCCCGGCCATAACCGATGACTGCCCTGACAGGGAGCACAACAGAGAACCCCTGAGGGAGCAGGAGAACAGTGGGATGCAGACCCCAAATTCTCATAAAAAGACCAGGCTTAATGGTCTGACTGAGACTAGAGGAATCCCAGCAGTCATGGTCCCCAAACCTTCTGTTGGCCTATCTGATATATATTTATACAGTGACATATCGCTAAAATAGTTGCATCCAGAGAGCTGAGCAAAGTCGATGATGCCAATATGTAGAAAGCGCTCAGTGAAAGGGTTCCTCTTTTCTCTGTGGTTAAAGGGCAAGTAGTGTCAACTAGAGGCTGTCCTAGCAGTGTTAAGAATCTTAACTGGAAAGGCCGCTATTCTGCAATTGGAGGCTAAACTCTTGCTCTCAAGAGTCCCGACATTTTCAGTATGATTGAAAAAAGGTGAGAGGCTTGCCTGTCTTGTGATACTTAAAGAATTAACAAATTGGGACAGATGTAAGTGTTGGGTCAAGCGACACTCAGAGAAAACTGGGGTGTACTTAGACGCCTTTTCATTATCTTCTGTATAAGTCTACTTCTGAGCATGTGGTTTTTTCTCCCAAATGTTCCTTAAATCTGCCTTATACATTTTCCCTGCCATGGCCTTAGCCCACAGCTCTCAATTCCTGGATTACCTACACTTTAGTTTGTTTTACTGTTTTCCACCACACAGCCACCAAGATCCAAATCAAAACCAGTCCCGCTGCCATCAAGTCAATTCTGACTAATAACGACCCTATAAGACAGAGTAACCTGTAGGACAGAAGAAACCCTGGTGGCGTAGTGGTGAAGTGCTATGGCTGTTAACCAAGAGGTTGGCAGTTCAAATCCACCAGGTGCTCTCTTGGAAACTCTATGGGGCAATTCTACTCTGTCCAATAGGGTCGCTATGAGTGGGTGGTGATAGGACAGAGTAGAACTGCCTCATAGGGTTTCCAAGGAGCAGCCGACCTTTCTTTGCTATACCATCAGCTCCTCAAGGGGAACAGTGGTGTTGAAATCTTCCATGCTCTAAACTTCTCTGCCTTTAATTCAAAAGCCCTCTCTAAACTTGTGTCTCACCTCTCCCCACCCTTCAGGATGGCTCCCATTCTTCACTCCCCACCCTCCCTTTACAATTTTCTTGTCCAAGTTCCTTGCCATCTTCACCCATCACACCTACTCATCACTTATATCATCTAGGAAATCTTTCAGGAAGGAATCTAATATCTCTCAGTAACCTCTCGGCCCTAAGAATATTTTTCTTGATACTGAAATTCTAATGCACAGAGTTAAGACTACTATTCATACCGCAATTGAATTCTTTACTCTAGAAGAACTTGACAAAGTTTTCCTTAAATTATGTCTTTTAAAGCTACATTTAAACCATTTTAATTTACAGAAATTAGATTTATGTTTATGTCTTACCTTCTTACTGCATTTTAATGTCCTTGTGGACAGAGATTATATTCAATTGCTTTTTTTAAAACTCCCATGTGCCTAGCATCTGGCATCATACATGGCTACTCAGTAAATATTGGTCGAATGAACAAAAGTCAAAATGAGGAGAACGATTTGTTACTGTCTCTTCAATAGCTACAGAACTATAAGCACAGTAATGCTTTTGGGGGAAATCCAAATAACTATTCTTAAGGGTTTACTAATAAGGTGACACAAACAGTTAAGAACTCAGCTACTAACCAAAAGGTTGGTGGTTCAAGTCGACCCAGAAGTTCCTAGGAAGAAAGGCCTGGTGATCTGCTTTCAAAAGATCACAGCCAGTAAAACCCTCTGGGGCCTAGTTATACTCTGATGCATATGGGGTTACCATGAGTCGGAATCAACTCTACAGCAACTGGTATTGGTACCGGTGAGGGCTTACTAAGGGGTGGATTTAGGAAAACCTCAAAAAGCAATCTCATTTGTTTTCCCTTCCTGTCTGCCTGGTAGATTGCTAACTGAGAGGCATTTATATATGGTAGCACACCGTGAGGGACTGCTGGGTTGTGATCATCAAACTTGACATTGATAGTTAATAATACTGTTGGATCTTGTCAGTTCTGATTATGTGCTTATTTCTCTGGGGACACAATGACAATGATAGAACCAATTTTAATTGGGGTCCCAAAGCAGAATGCTTCCTTGATGATTAGAAGAATTTAATGCAGTAGAGATGAGAGTGTGTTTATTACTCTACCTAGATTCTCTTTTATTTAAATCAAGGCCCAACAATGTACTAGGAACAACTCACGGGAATAATATTATATTTGTAAATTAGAGAGACTTTAGAGTATGTATTTGTGTCTATATACAGCTTAGAATAAAGAACTTCCCATACAGTTAGCCTATTAATACTTGCATCTTAACTGGAGAATCCAGGAAAGAGATATATGCAGATTTTTTGTGCATATCAAATACAGAAGATATTTTTATACAAATTAATTAACTGTAGAGGGTAACTGTCTTAGTTTCCTAGTGCTGCCATAACCGAAATACCACAACTGGGAGGTTTTAAGGAATGTACGTTTATTTTCTCACAGTTCTGGAGGCTAAACGTTCAAATCAGGGTCTCAGCTGTGCCGATTCCTTCTCTCCTAGTTTCTTGTGTCAGCCAGTGACCCTTGGTGTTCCTTTGTTTGTAGACAGGTTCTCACATGGCGTCTGTCTTCCCCTGTGTGTGTCTCTGTGTCTATACTCCTCTTTTTATCAGACACCACTTGGAAGGGATTAGGTTTAGGATATACCTTACACGGGTATAACTTGATTTATATAACAAAAGAACAATCTATGTATCCCAACAGGGTCTTATTTACAGGTACAAGGGTTAAGATTTCAATGAATTAAAAACCAAACCAAAACTACAAGAAATACTAAAAGGAGTTCTTTCGTTAGAAAATCAATGATATCAGGTATCAACCCAAGACGAGAACACTGGGCAGAGCAATCAGAAGTCAACCCAGACAGGGAAATCACAAAAGTAACTCAAGGTTAAAAAAACACTCAAAACAGGGCAACAGCGATGTTATTATGTAAAAGAAGACACTAAAACAATAGAACCCAAAAACCCACTGCGGTCGAGTCGATTCCAAAAAAAGGGACTAGGAGATGTAGTCATAGATCTTCCAAATGGAGAAGAAGATAAGGTGATACAAAAAAATAAAAGTTAGGTTTAAATTTAGAAAAATAACGGTAAATAATAAGGTAACCACAAAGGAGACAAACTATCCTACACATCAAAATAAAATACAAGAAAAAAAATAGAGACTCAGCAGAATCAAAATCAACAACAACAAATATGAGGAAAGGACAATATATAAAGATAGTCTACTTAGCACATGAAATTAAGTGGGAAAAAGAAACTGTCAAAGACACACAAAAAAAGACATCAAAATGATAGCACTAAATTCATACTATCTATAATTTTTTTTTATAATTACTCTGAATGTAAATGGAATAAATGCACCAATAAAGAGACAGAGAGTGGCAAAATGGATTAAAAAACACAATCTGTCTATATGCTGCCTACAAGAGACACACATTAGACTTAGAGACACAAACAAACTAAAACTCAAAGGATGGAAAAAAATATATCAAGCAAACAGCAATCAAAAAAAAAGTAGGAGTGGCAATATTAATTTCTGATAAAATAGGCTTTAAAGCTAAATCCACCAGAAAGGACAAGGAAGGATGCCATATAATGATTTAAAAAAAAAAAAAAAACCAAACTTTTTTTTTTTTTTTTTTTAGAGGGACAATATACCAAGAATGTATAACCATATTAAATATTTATGCACCCAATGACAGGGCTGCAAGATAAAACAAAAGTGAGATAGACAGCTCCACAATAATAGTAGAAGACTTCAACACACCACTTTTGGTGAAGGACAGGACATCCAGAAAGAAGCTCAGTAAAGACACGGAAGATCTAAATGCCACAATCAACCAACTTGACCTCACAGACATATACAGAACACTCCACCCAAAAGCAACCAAGTATACTTTCTTTTCTAGTGCACATGGAACATTCTCTAGAATAGACCACATATTAGGTCATAAAGCAAGCCTTAGCAGAATCCAAAACATTGAAATATTACAAAGCATCTTCTCTGAACATAAGGCCATAAAAGTGGAAATCAATAACGGAAAAAGCAGGGAAAAGAAATAAAACACTTGGAAATTAGACAACACCCTGCTCAGAAAAGACTGGAATATAGAAGACATTAAGGATGGAATAAAGAAATTCATAGAATCCGATGAGAATGAAAACACTTCCTATCAAAACCTTTGTAAAAGCAGTGCTCAGAGGTCAATTTATATCAATAAATTCATACAAAAAGAAGAAAGGGCCAAAATCAAAGAACTATCCCTACAACTTGAGCAAATAGAAAGAGAGCAACAAAAGAAACCCTCAGGCACCAGAAGAAAACAAATAATAAAAATTAGAGCTGAACTAAATGAAATAGAAAACAGAAAAACAATTGAAAGAATTAAGAAGCCCAAAAGATGGTTCTTTGAAAAAAATCAACAAAATTGATAAACTACTGGCCAAACTAACAAAAGAAAAACAGGAGAGGAAGCAAATAACCTGAATAAGAAATGAGATGGGCGATATTACAAAAGACCCAACTGAAATTAAAAGAATCATAACAGAATACTGTGAAAAATTGTACTCTAACAAATTTGAAAACCTAGAAGAAATGGATGAATTCCTAGAAACACACTACCTACCTAAACTAACACAAACAGAGGTAAAATAACTAAATAGACCCATAGCAAAAGAAGGGATTGAAATGGTAATCAGAAAAGTCCCAACCAAAAAAAGCCCTGGTCCGGAGGGCTTCACTGCAGAGTTCTACCAAACTTTCAGAGAAGAGTTAACACCACTACTACTAAAGGTATTTCAGAGCATAGAAAAAGATGGAATACTCCCAAACTCATTCTATGAAGCCAGCATACTTCTAATACCAAAACCACATAAAGATACCACAAAAAAAGAAAATTACAAACCTATATCCCTCATGAACTTAGATGCAAAAATCCTCAACAAAATTCTAGCCAATAGAATTCAACAACATATCAAAAAATTAATTCACCATGACCAAGTGGGATTCATACCAGGTATGCAGGGATGGTTCAACATTAGAAAAACTATTAATGTAATCCATCATATAAATAAAACAAAGGACAAGAATCACATGAGTTTATCAGTTGATGCAGAAAAGGCATTTGAGAAAGTTCAACATTCTTTCATGATAACTTTCAGTAAAATAGGAATAGAATGAAAATTCCTCAACATAATAAAGGGCACTTATACAAAGCCAAGAACCAACATCACCCTAAATGGAGAGAGCCTGAAAACATTCCCCTTGAGATCAGGAACCAGACAAGGAAGCCCTTTATCACCGCTATTATTCAACATTTTGCTGGAGGTCCTAACCAGAGCAGTTAGGCTAGATAAAGAAATAAAGGGCATCCAGGTGGGCAAGGAAGAAGTAAAATTATCTCTATCTGCAGATGACATGGAAACCCTGCTGACGTAGTGGTTAAGTGCTACGGCTGCTAACCAAAGGGTCGGCAGTTCAAATCCACAAGGCATTCCTTGGAAACTCTATGGGGCAGTTCTACTCTGTCCCATAGGGTCACTATGAGTCAAAATCGACTCGACAGCATTGGGTTTAGTTTTTTGTTTTGGCAGATGACATGATCTTATACACAGAAAACCCTAAGGAATCCTCAAGAAAAACACTGAAACTAATAGAAGAGTTCAGCAGAGTATCAGGATACAAGAGAAACATACAAAAATCAGTTGATTCCTCTACACCAACAAAAAGAACATCAAGGAGGAAATCACCAAATCAATACCATTTACAGTAGCCCTCAAGAAGATAAAACACTTAGGAATGAATCTTATCAGAGATATACAAAGAAAACTACAAAACACTTCTGCAAGAAACCAAAAGAGACCTACATAAGTGGAAAAACATACCTTGCTCATGGATAGAAAGACTTAACATTGTAAAAATGTCTATTCTACCTAAAGTGATCTATACATTTAATGCAATTCCGATCCAAACCCCAACGACATTCTTTAATGAGATGGAGAAACAAATCACCAACTTCATGTGGAAGGGAAAGAAGGCCCGGAAAAGCATTACTGAAAAAGAAGAACACAGTGGGAGGCCTTACTTTACCTGATTTTAGAACCTATTATACCACCACAGTAGTCAAAACAGCCTGGTACTGGTACAACAACAGATACATGGACCAATGGAACAGAATCGAGAATCCAGACATAAATCCATTCACATATGAGCAGTTGATATTTGACAAAGTCCCCAAAACAGTTAAATGGGGAAAAGACAGTCTTTTTAACAAATGGTGCTGGCATAACTGGATATCCATCTGCAAAAAAATGAAACAAAACCCATACCTCACTCCATGCACAAAACGAACTCAAAATGGATCAAAGACCTAAACATAAAATCTAAAACGATGAAGATCATGGAAGAAAAAATAGGGGCAATGTTAGGAGCCCTAATACATGGCATAAACAGTATATAAAACGTTACTAACAATGGAGAAGAGAAACTAGATAACTGTGAGCTCCTAAAAATCAAACACCTATGCTCATCCAAAGACTTCACCAAGAGAGTAAAAAGATTACCTACAGACTGGGAAAAGGTTTTTAGCTATGACATTTCAGATCAGTGCCTGATCTCTAAAATCTACATGATACTGCAAAAACTCAACAAGACAACTAAGCCAATTAAAAAACAGGCAAAAGATATGAACAGACAGTTCACTAAAGAAGACATTCGGGTAGCCAACAAATACATGAGGAAATGCTCATGATCATTAGCCATTAGAGAAATGCAAATCAAAGCTACAATGAGATTTCACCTCACTCCAACAAGGCTGGCATTAATCCAAAAAACAATAAATGTTGGAGAGGCTATGGAGAGATTGGAACACTTATACACTACTGGTGGGAATGTAAAATGGTATAACCACTTGGAAATCGATTTGGCACTTCCTTAAAAAGCTAGAAATAGAACTACCATACAACCCAGGAATCCCACTCCTTGGAATATATCCTAGAGAAATAAGAGCCTTTACACGAACAGAGATATGCACACCCAGGTTCATTGCAGCACTGTTTACAATAGTAAAAAGATGGAAGCAACCAAGGTGCCCATCAACAGATGAATGGATAAATAAATTATGGTATATTCACACAATAGAATACTACTCATCGATAATGAACAGTGATGAGTCTGTGAAACATTTCATAACATGGAGGAATCTGGAAGGCATTATGCTGAGTGAAATTAGTCAGTTGAAAAAGGACAAATATTGTATAAGACCAGTGTTATAAGAACTGGAGAAATAGTTTAAACAGAGAAGAAAATATTCTTTGATGGTTATGAGAGGGGGAGGGAGGGAGGGTGCGAGAGGGGTATTCACTAATTAAATAGTAGATAAGAACTACTTTAGGTGAAGGGAAAGACAACACAAAATACAGGTGAGGTCAGTACAACTGGACTAAACCAAAAGCAAAGAAGTTTCCTGAATAAACTGAATGCTTCAAAGGCCAGTGTAGCAGGTGCAGGGGTTTGGGGACCATGGTTTCAGGGGACATCTAAGTCAATTGGCATAATAAATTCTATTAAGAAAACATTCTGCATCCCACCTTGGAGAGTGGCATCTGGGGTCTTAAACGCTAGGAAGCGGCCATCTAAGATGCATCACTTGGTCTCAACCCACCTGGACCAATGGAAAATGAAGAACACCAAGGACACCAGGTAATTACAAGGCCAAGAGACAGAAAGGGCCACATAAACCAGAGACTACATCATCCTGAGACCAGAAAAACTAGATGGTGCCCAGCTATAACTGATGACTGTCCTGCCAGGGAACACAACAGAGAATCCCTGAGGGGGCAGGAGACCAGTGGGATGCAGACCCCAAATTCTCATAAAAAGACCAGGCTTAGTGGTCTGACTGGGACTAGAAGGACCCTGGTGATCATGGCCCCCAGATCTTTTGTTGGACCAGTACAGGAACCACTCCCAAAGCTAACTCTTCAGACATGGATTGGACTGGACAATGGGTTGGAGAGGGTTGCTGGTGAGGACTGAGCTTCTTGGATCAGGTGGACACTTGAGACTATATTGGTATCTCCTGCCAGGAGGGGAGCTGAGAGGGTAGAGGGAGTTAGAGGCTGGCGAAATGGACACTAAAAGAGAGAGTGGAGGGAGGCAGTGGGCTGTCTCATTAGGGGGAGAACAGTTGAGAGTATGTAGCAAGGTATGTATAAGTGTTTGTGTGAGAGACTGACTTAATTTGTAAACTTTCACTTAAAGCACAATAAAAAGTAAAAAAAAAAAAAAGATTTCAATGCATATTTTTGGGAGACAAGTATATCCCTAACAGCCACAGCAGCTAAGAGTCAACAGCAGTCAAGTTTTATGGATGGCAAGATCTAATGCAGTAGTGCAACCATAACAAGATTCAAGATTACTGACAAATGAAGAAATATTTTATTATGTTTATTGCATGTTAGTAACAGGCCTCATTAGTGTTCAGCCACATGTTGTGAACCATTTGCTTGAGCAGTACTAGCTACCTTTGGGAGTGTGACGGAATCATCAGTCCTCTCCCTTGGGGTCTCAGGCATGCATGGCCAAGGGAACTGGGCCATGTGCTGCCAATTTGTCGAGACCAGGCTTTTCTTCCCCCTTCTTTTTCCATTTAGTCTCTTCCCAATCCTTTGTGTGGTTGTTGTTGTTAGTTTCCGTCGAATCAATTCTGACTTATGGTGACCTTGTGAGTGCAGAGTAGAGCTGTTCCATAGACTTTTCAAGGCTTTGGCCTTTCAGGAGCAAATCTCCAGGCCAGTTTCCAAGGTGCTATGGATGGATTTGAACCCCAGTCTTCTGACTAATTGTCAAGTACTTAACAGTTTGTGCCACTCAAAGATTCCCCCTGCCTTTGTGTGCAGGTCCATGTTTAATTGAGAAGCCCTATCTAAGTGCTACCACAGATAGATTTAAGGCCAATATCAGAAATGTTTCTTAATGCACTCAAAGAGTTGGCCCTAAAGTGAGATGGAGGAAATAAGCTCCCAGGAAACACTTCTAAAAGTCATTCACAGTAATAAACAGAGGAAGAAGAAAGATGACTTAGTTTACCTAGTGCTGCTGTAACAGAAATGCCACAAGTGAGTGATATTTCTGTTACAGCAGCACTAGGTAACTAAGAGTAGAATTTGAGGTGAGGCCAAGATGGCGGAGTAGTCAGATGCTTCCTGTGGTACCTCTTACAACAAAGACCCTAAAAAAAAAGTGAATCAATTATGTATGACAATCTAGGAGGCCTGAATATCAAAGACAAAGTTGAGGAATCGGACTGAGCAGTGGGGGGAGGGAGAGATGGTACAGACGCAGCAAGGAGTTGCCACAACTAACCTGGCCAGCACTGGCATCCTGCAGGCTGGATCAGCTGGTGTACATGTTGAGGCAAGCAGTGGCGCTCAGACACATTTTCCACGTCAAGAGAGACCAAGTAGCGGAGAGTCTGTTCGAGCGTCCAAAACCAGCCAGAAGTGGTGCTCAATCAGCAAAAGATGAGTACATGTGTCTAATCGACCATGCGGGTTAAAAAAAAAAAAAAAAAAAAACCTTTGGGAAGTACTTCTCTCCCTTTTAACAGCCAATTCCCCTCTCTGCTCCAGATCCTGATCCAGCTTCAGGAATTGCTGTGCCCCCTGGGCTGGAAGTAGGACCCATCATGTATCCTGAGACATTCTCCTGGCTTTGGAGAGGAAACAAATTAATAAACAGGAAAAAATAATCTGCCAGCTCCCCTAAGCTGGGAACTCAGCGTAGGCCTAGCCCCTTTGCTTAGGCACAGGCATAAGGAGTCCATGGATTTTGAATGCCTTTCACTGCTGCATAGACCTGTGTGGGCCCATTTCAACAGTGTAGGCCCTTATTAGCATAATACAAACAGGGCATATACCTGAGCCTATTTCTAACTGTATCAGCTATAAGGTGCAGTGGCAGATTTGTGACATTTGACACCATTCTGCCCGTTAAACAGGGTCCTCACCTATTCACATCACATCAGTGGCCTAAGACTAGTGGGTCCACCCATGCCACCCAGCCACCCATCACAGAAGTCCAAGAATAAGTGGTCCCTCACAGTCCTCACAGCCAACAGCATTGGGTGCCCATAGTCTGACTGCGAAACCCACCCACCTACATACTCCAGGGAACAGGGACATGCCTTCCACCCAGACACTCAGGGACAGCTGTCACGCCACTGCCTTTCTCAGTGCATGACTCCCTACTACAACCAGATACCTGTGCCTACTCCAATAAACCCTGCCCATCTAGGACTGTAACTGAGAGCCTGCACCACACACTCTGTAACCGATGACCTAGGCACCTGGGCTGAATCCACACAAGAAAAGTATACCTAGTAACATATACCTAGTAAGAGCTCTAGCCACCTGGAGGCAGGATGGGAGAGCTTCAAAGACCCAGTAAGCAAACTAGCTCACATGACCAGCCTATTGGGGCATATCAAAACAAAATGGAACAAGAAGCGAGGACACGGTAAGCAAACATAAATAATATAATAACTTATTGATGGCTGAGAGACAACAGTAAATATCAAAACACATAAAGAGGCAGACTGTGATGACTTCAGCAAGCTCCCAGAACAAAGACTCAACAAACCCTTTGGAGGAAGAGGACTTCTTGGAACTACCAGAGGTAGAATTCAAAAGGTGAATACACAGAGCTTTTCAAGAGATAGGAAAGGAGATCAGGCAAAATGCAGAATAAGCCAAGGAACACACAGATAAAGCAATACAGGAACTTAAGAAGGCTCTACGAGACCATAGTGATGAATTGAACAGGCTGCAAGAATCCATAGAGAGACAGCAAACAGAAAACCAAAAGATTAACAATAAATTTCAGAGTCAGACAACTCAATAGAAAGTCATAGGAGCAGACTTGGGGCAATGGAAGTCAGAATTAGTGAGACTGAAGATAAATCACTTGACACCAACTTATTTGAGGAAAAATCAGATAAAAGAATTTTAAAAAATGAGGAAACACTAAGAATTATGTGAGACTCTATCAAGAGGAATAACCTACGAGTGATTGAATGGGGGGAATAACAGGAAATACAGAGAGAATTGTTGAAGATTTGTTGGCAGAAAACTTCCTTGATATCGTGAAAGATGAGAAGATATCTATTCAAGAGCTCATCAAACCCCACACAACGTAGATCTCAAAAGAAAGTCACCAAGACATATTATAATCGCTTGCCAAAACCAAAGATGAAGAGAGAGTTTAAAGAGTGGCTAGGGATAAGTGAAAAGTCATCTACAAAGGAGAGGCAATAAGACTAAGCTCAAACTACTCAGCAGAAACCATGCAGGCAAGAAGGCAATGGGATAACGTATATAAAGCCTTGAAGGAAAAAAAAATGCCAGCCAAGAGTTATATATCTAGCAAAACTGTCTCTCAAATATGATGGCAAAATTAGAGCATTTCCAGATAAACAGAAGATTAGGGAATTTGTAAAACCCCAACCAAAATTACAAGAAATACTAAAGGGAGTCCTCTGGTTAGAAAACCGATAACATCAGATAGCAACCCAAGACTAGAACACAGGACAGAACAACCAGGTATCAACCCAGATAAGGAAGTCACAAAAATAAATCAAAGCTAAAACACAGAAAATAGGGAAACAGAGAATATGATGACAATATTAAAGAAGTAAAAGATGACAATATTAAAGAAGTAAAAGATGACAATATTAAAACAAAAAAAGAGGGACTAAATAATGTAGACATAGATCTTTCATATGGACAGGAAGTCAAGATGATGTAAAGAAATAAAAGATTGGTTTAAATTTAGAAAAATAGACGTAAATATTAAGATAACTGCAAAGGAAACTAACAATCCTACACATCAAAATAAAAAACAAGAAAACCCTAAAGACTCAGCAAATACAAAAGAAACAGCAATGAAAAAGATGAAAAGAAAATACATAAAGAAAAATGACTTAGCACAGACAATTAAGTGGAACAAAAAAACTATCAACAACACACACACAAAAAAAAACATCAAAATGACAGTGCTAAACTCATACCCATAAATAATTACAATGAATGTGACTAGACTAAATGCACCAATAAAGAGACAGAGAGTGGGAAAATGGATTAAAAAAAAAAAAGATCCCTGTCTATGCTGCCTACAAGGGACACACCTTAAGCTTAAAGACACAAACAAAAACTCAGAAGATGAAAAAATATATATCAAGCAAACAGCAATCAAAAAAGGGCAGGAGTGGCAATATTAATCTCTGACAAGATAGCCTTTAAAGGAAAATTCACTACAAATGATAAGGAAGGACACTATATAATGATTAAAGGGTCAATACACCAGGAAGACATAACCATCATAAATATTTATGCATCCAATGATAGGACTCAGAAACTCTAACAGCACTGAAAAGAAAAATAGACAACTCCACAATAATAGTAGGAGACTTCAACACACCGCTTTTGGTGAAAGACAGAAAATCCAGAAAGAAGCTCAATAAAGACATGGAAGATCTAAACTCCATAGTCAACCAACTTGATCTCATAGACATACACAAAACACTCCACCCAACAGAAGACAAGCATACGTTCTTTTCCAAAGCACATGGAACATTCTATAGAATAGACCACATATTAGGCCATCAAGCAAGCCTTAACAAAATCCAAAGCACAGAAATATTACAAAGCTTCTTTTCTGACCATAAAGCTATAAAAGTAGAAATCAACAACAGAAAAAGCAAGGAACAAAAAACAAATTCATGGAAACTGAACAACACCTTGCCTAAAAACAACTGGGCTATAGAAGACAATAAGGGCGGGATAAAGAAATTCACAGAATCAAGTGAGTGTGAAAACACATCCTACCAGAACCTTTGGGACACAGCAAAAGCAGTGCTCAGAGGTCAATTTATAGCAATAAATGCACACATCCAAAAAGAAGAAAGGTTCAAAATAACAACATTAACCCTGCAACTCAAACAAATAGAAAGAGAGGAGTAAAAGGAGCCCTTGGGCACCAGAAGAAAGCAAAGAATAAAAATTAAAGCAGAATTAAGTGAAATATATAGAGAGAGAATAGAAAAACAATTGAAAGAGTTAACAAGACCTAACACTTGTTATTTGAAAAGATCAACAAAACTGATAAACCATTGGCCAAACTACAAATGGAAAACAGGAGGGGAAGCAAATAACCCTAATAAGAAATGAGATGGGCAATATCACAACAAACCCAAATGAAAGTAAAAGAATCAAAACAGAATACTAAGAAAAATCGTATTCCAACAAATATGAAAACCTAGAAGAAACAGATAAATTTCTAGAAACACGCTACCTACCTAAACTAACACAAACAGAGATAGAACAACTAAATAAATCTATAACAAAAGAAGAGACTGAAAAGGTAATTAAAAACTTCCAACAAAAAAATCCCTGGCCCTGACTGACAGCTTTGCTGGAGAATTCTACCACACTTTCAGAGAAGGGTTAACACCACTACTACCAAAGGTATTTCAGAGCACAGAAAAGGATGGAACACTCCCAAACTCATTCTATGAAGCCAGCATACCCCTGGTACCAAAACCAGGTAAAGACACTACAAAAAAAGAAAATTACAGACCAGCATCCCTCATGAACTTAGATGCAAAAATCCACAACAAAATTCTAGCCAATAGAATTCTACAAAATATTAAACAAATAATTCACCGTGATTAAAGAGGATTCATACCAGGTATGCAGCGATGGTTCAACATTAGGAAAACAATCAATGTAATCCATCACATAAATAATACAAAAGAACCACATGATCTTATCAATTGATGCAGACAAGGCATTTGACAAAGTCCAACACCAATCAATCGTAAAAACTCTCAGCAAAATAGAAATAGAAGGGAAATTCCTCAAAATAATAAAGGGTATTTATACAAAGCCAACAGCCAACATCACCCTAAATGGAGAGAGCCTGAAAGCATTCCCCTTGAGACTGGGAACCAAACAAGGATGCCCTTTATCACCACTGTTATTCAATATTGTGCTGAAGGTCCTAGCCAGAGCAATTAGGCTAGATAAAGAAATAAAGGGCATCCAGACTGGTAAGGAAAAGTAATAGTATCTCTATTTGCAGATGACATGATCTTATACACAGAAAACCCTAAAGAATCCTCAACAAAACTACTGAAACTAATAGTTCAGCAGAGTATCAGGATACAAGATAAATATACAAAAAATCAGTTGGATTTCTCTACACCAACAAAAAGAACATCGATGAGGAAATCACTAAATCAATGCCATTTGCAGTAGCCCCAAGAAGATAAAATACTTAGGAATAACTCTTACCAGAGATGTAAAAGACTTATACAAAGAAAACTACAAGACACTACTGCAAGAAACCAAAAGAGACCTACATAAGAGGAAAAACATACCTTGCTCATGGATAGGAAGACTTAACATTGTAAAAATGTCTATTTTACCAAAAGCCATCTATAGATACAATGCAATTCTGATCCAAATTCCAACAACATTTTTTAATGAGATGGAGAAACAAATCACCAACTTCATATGGAAGGGAAAGAGGCCCTGGATATGTAAACCATTACTGAAAAGAAGAGCAAAGTGGGAGGCCTCACTCTCCCTGATTTTAGAACCTAATATACTGCCACAGTAGTCAAAACAGCCTGGTACTGGTACAACAACAGATACATAGACCAATGGAACAGGATTGAGAATCCACACATAAATCCATCCACCTATGAGCAGCTGATATTTGACAAAGGCCCAAAATCAGTTAAATGGGGGAAAGACAGTCTTTTTAACAAACGGTGCTGGCAGAACTGGATACGCATCTGCAAAAAAATGAAACAAGAGCCCTACCTCACACCATGCACAAAAACTAACTCAAAATGGATCAGAGATCTAAATATAAAATCTAAAATGATAAAGATCATGGAAGAAAAAAAAAAGGGACAACGCTAGGAGACCTAATACATGGCATAAACAGAATACGAAACATAACTAACAACGCACAAACACCAGAAGAGAAACCAGATAACTGGGAGATCCTAAAAATCAAACACTTATGCTCATCAAAAGACTTCACCATAAGAGTAAAAAGACAACCTACAGACTGGGAAAAAAATTTTGGCTACGACATATCAGGGTTTAATCTCTAAAATCTACCAGGTATTGTAAAACTTCAACATCAAAAAGACAAATAACCCAATTTAAAAATGGGGAAATGCTATGAACAGGCACTTCACCAAAGAAGACATTCCGGTGGCTCACAGATACATGAGAAAATGCTCACAGTCATTAGCCATTAGAGAAATGCAAATCAAAACTACAATGAGATACAATATAACCCCAAAAAGGCTAGCATTAATCCAAAAAACACAGTATAATAAATGTTGGAGAGGTTGTGGAGAGACTGAAACACTTATACAGTGCTGGTGGGAGTGTAAAATGGTACAGCCACTTTGGAAATCGATTTGGCACTTCCTTAAAAAGCTGTAAATAGAAGTACCATATGATCCAGCAATCCCACTCCTTGGGATATATCCTAGAGTAATAAAATCTGTCACATGAATGGATATATGCACACCCATGTTCATTGCAGCACTGTTCACAATAGCAAAAGGATGGAAACAACCTAGGTGTTCCTCAACGGATGAATGGATAAACAAATTATGGTATATTCACACAATGGAATACTACACAACAATAAAGATCAATGATGAATCTGCAAATATCTCATAACGTGGATGAATCTGGAAGGCATTATGCTGAGTGATATTAGCCAGTTGCAAAAGGACAAATATTGTATGATACCACTGTTATAAGAACTCAAGAAAAGTTTTAAAGACAGAAAAAAAAAAAGAACAAATTAATTTTCTCACAGTTTTGGAGGCTAAAAGTCTAAATCAGGGTCTTGGCTATATTGATTTCTTCCTTGTCAGTAGTCCAAGGCACTCCTTGGTTCCTTGGCTTGTAGATGATCCTCAGAAGTGATTAGGTTTAGGATCCAACCTAGTCTGGTATGACCTCAACTGATTGATTGGTTACTTTACATTAGATTGCATTGTGGAAGGTGATCACATTACATGTGAAGTAATTACATTTTATTACATTATATTGCATTACACTGACAAGTACATATCTCAGGGGAGAAGAATTCAATCCATAACCAAAGATTAGTCAAAAAGTCAGTTAACAGTATTTGAGGGCTCATAGAATGGAGAATACTATATTAGGACTAACACAAACACCCATTGCCTTTGAGTCTTTACCGACTAATAGCAACCCTATAGGGCAGAGTAGAACTGCCCTACAGAGTTTCCAAGGAGCACCTGGTGGATTCAAACTGCAGACCTTTTGGTTAACAGCCGTAGCACTTAACATTAGATACTTGTTTATTCTTGGATATCTGAAATGATTTTGTTAATGTATTTTTTAGAGAGCTTTTAGGTTCAGAAGACTTGAGCAGAAAGCACAGAGTTCCCATATGCCCCTTCCTCCCACACATTATTTCTCCAATTATTATCTTGCATTTCTGTGGTATATCTGTTCAAACTGGTAAACCAATAGTGATACATTACTATTAACTAAAGTTCATAGTTCATATTAGTGTTCACTCTTTGTCTTGTACATTCCTATGGGTTTGTGTGTGTTGTGATTAAAAACATATGTAACAAAACATTTGCCATTTCAACATTTTTTTATGTGTCCAATTTAGTGACATGAATTATATTCGTTGTGTTGTGAAATCATCACGACTGTTTCCAAATTTTTCTATCACCTGAGAAGCTCAGTACCCTCTAAGCAATGACTGCCCCTTTCCCCCCTCCCTTCTACCCCCGGTAACCACTAATAAACTTTGTTCTCTATATATTTGCCTCTTTTATGTAAGTGGGATGTTACAGTATTCATCCTTTTGTAACTGATTTATTTTGCTCAGCATAATGTTTTCAAGGTTCATCTATCTTGTGGCCTGTAGAAGGACTTCCATTCTCCTTATCACTGAGTAATATTCCATTACATGTACGTACCAGTTTTTTTTTTTATTGTGCTTTAAGCAAAAGTTTACAGAGCAAATTAGTTTCTCATGAAACAATTAATACACATATCATTTTGTGACATTGGTTACCAACCCCATGATGTGTCAACACTCCCCTTCTTGACCTCAGGTTCCCCATTTCCATTCATCCAGCTTTCCTGTTCCTTCTTTACTTTTGGGTTTGTGTGCCCATTTAGTCTCATATACATGGTTGAACTACATGTGTTATTTTTTGTTTTATAGGCCTGTCTAATCTTTGACTGAAGGATGAACTTCAGGAGTGACTTCAGTACTGAGTTAAAAGTGTGTCCGGGGGACCATACTCTCTGAGTTTCAGCAGTCTCTGTCAGACTAGTAAGTATAGTCTTTTTTTTGTGAGTTTGAGTTTTGTTCTACATTTTTCTCCTGCTCTGTCCAGGGCACTCTATTGTGATCCCTGTCAGAGCAGTCAGTGGTGGTAGCCAGATACCATCTAGTTGTGCTGGGCTCAGTCTGGTAGAGACTGTGGTAATTGTAGTCTGTTAGTCCTTTGGACTAATCTTTCTGTTGTGTCTTTGGTTTTCTAGCTTCTCCCCTGCTCCAGCTGGGGTGGGACCAGTAGATGTGTCTTAGATGGCCACTCACAAGCTCTTAAGGTGCCAGACACTACTCATCAAAGTAGGCTGCAGAACATTTTATTTATAAACTATATTATGCCAATTGAGCTAGATGTCCCCTGAGACCATGGTCCCCAGCCTTCAGCCCAATAACATGGTCCCTCAGGGAGTTTGGATGTGTCTAGAAGCTTCTATGACTTTTTCTTGGTCAAGTTATGCTGACTTCCCCAGTATAGCTTACAGCCTTTCCCTTCACCAAAGCTACCATTTATTTATTGTCAGTTTGTGTTTCGTACTCCCTCATGACCGTCAAAGATTGTTTCTTCTCCAGGCCCAAACCTGCCACCTCACTAAATGTGTCTGCTGCTGGCACCCTCAGCCTCTAGATGCCATCGCCTGCCTGAGCCTTGCGCTACTCTTTGGAGATGTTATTCTGAGGAAGAGTCAACATGGCACTATAGACAGAAGCACCACACCATCCCTCTACAGCAAAGCCACTAAAAACTAAGTAAAACAGTTGCAATCATCAATCCTGGAACCCTAAGTGGCAAATGAGGTATTAAGGACTCAGCTAAGCACTGAATGGACTAGGAGGCTAATAGAGAATAGAGAATGAGGGGAGCTTTGGAGTGGAAGCCCCCTGCCAACTGGCGGGGTGTGGACACACTATCTTGGACCCCTCAGTCACCAAGAGCAGCAGACAGGGAGTACAAGAAGGCAACTTCACAGAGTTCCCAGCAAGAGGCAGAGCACCCACTGAGCAACAGGCCCTGCCCACCTGGACAACGTGGTGAGAGGCGTTATGCCCACAGATGACCAAACAACAAAGAACACCCAGCCTGCCTGCCCATATATAACCAAATAAAACAGAACAGCAGGGTGAAACAAAAAAATCTACAATCAATAAACAAAGATAATAGCCCCTGAATGTCCTGAAGATAGCAGACAATATCAAACAATAAACAAAGATAATAGTCCCTGAATGTCCTGAAGATAGCAGACAATATCAAAGCATAAAAAAAAAAAAAAAAAAAAAGGATGACTTCAGAAAGCACACAAAATAAAACACCAGATGACCTTCTGGTCATCTGGAACTACCTGATAGGAAATTAAAAAAAATTAATATTCAGGCTCTCCAAGAGATGAAGGAAAATGCAGACAAAAATAAGGAAAAAACAGACAAAGTCATGGAAAATACAGACAAAATCATGGCAAAGACAGACAGAAAAAATGGAAGAATTCCAAAAAATACTACAGGAAAAAAATGTCAAAATAAACAAACAACTAGAAATCATACAAAAACAGTAATTAGAAATTCATAAGATAAACAACAAAAATTCAGAAATGGACAGTGGCATAGGATTCATTAGGAAATTTGAAACAATGGAAGACAGAATCAGTGAAATTGAAGACAAATCCCTGGATACCACTTTGAGGAAAAATCAGAGAAAAGAATGAAGGAAAATGAAGAAACCCGAGAATGATGTGGGATACAATCAAAAGCAAAAATTGCATGTGATTAGAGTTCCAGAACAGGGGAGAAAACAGAAAACACAGAGAGCATCATTGAAGATTTAGTGACAGAAAACTTCCATAGTATCATGAAAGATGAAAAGCTGGCCATCCAAGAAGCTTAATGAACCCCATATATGATAGCCCCCCAAAACAAAACACCAAGATATATCATAGTCACACTCACTAAAACTAAAGACAAAGAAAGAATCCTGAGAGCAGCTCAAGAAAAGTGAAAAGTCACATACAGAGGGGAAACAATAAGACTAAAATCTAATTATTTGACAGAAAGCATTCAGGCAAGAAGGTAATGGGGATGGCATATATAAAATCTTGAAAAAAAAATTGCCAACCAAGAATAATATACCCTGCAAAACTCTTGCTCAAATATGATAGTGAAATTAGGACATTTTCAGATAAACAGAAATTAAGGGAATATGTAAAAACCAAAACAAACTTACAAGAATTATTAAAGGGAGTCTTTTGGTTAGAGAACCAACAACATTAGACAAGAGCCTGCATCTGGGATACAAGACCACATCAACCATATACTAATCTAGGTAATGAACTCTCAAGGACAAAAAAAAAAAGTTTACAACACGGAACTAGAGAGGTCAATCTGTAAATGACAACATTAGAACAATAAAAGAGGGAATATACATTGTAGGTATAGAACTTTCAAAAGGAGAGGAAGTCAAGGCAATATCAAGTAATAAAAGACTAGTTTAAACATAGGAAGATAGGGGTAAATTTCAAGGTAACCACAAAGAAGTTAGCAAACCTGCTCATCAAAATAAAGAATAAAAACATAAAATCTCAGTAAAGTCAAAATTTACAAAAATGACAGAAATGGGAAAAAATTCACACACACAAAAAAGGAATTCAACACAGGAGGGTAAGAAGAACAAAGAAAATGGCAGCACCATAAAAAAAAAAAAACTTCAAAATGGCAGCAATAAACTCACACATATCAACAACCATACAGAACGTAATGGCTAAAATGCACTCACAAAGAGACAGAGAGTGACAGAATGAATTAAGAAAAAAAAAGGACCCTTTAATATGCTGTCTACAAGAGACACGCCTTAGAAACAAAGAAATAAATTTATTAAAAATTAAAGGATGGAAAAAAAAAATCAAACAAACAGCTACCCAGGAGTGGCGATACTAATCTCAGATAAAATAGACTTTAAAACAAAATTCACCATAAAAGATAAATACGGGCATTATATAATGATTAAAGGGACAATCCACCATGGAGACATAACCATAATAGATATCTACGCACCCAATGACAGGGCTCCAAAATACATAAAACAAACTCTACAACACTGAAAAGAGAAATTGACAGTTCCACAATAATAGTAGGAGACTTTACTCTTGGTAAAGGACAGAACATCTAGAAAGAAACGCAGCTAAGATACAGAAGACCTAAAGGCCACAATCAACCAACTTGACCTCGTAAACATATATAGAACACTCCACCCAACAGCAGCAAAGTCACATTCTTTTCCAATGCACATGGAACGTTTTCCAAAATACACCATGTCTTAGGCCATAAAGCAACTCTCAACAAAATCCAAAACACTGAGATAATACAAAGTATCTTCTCTGATCATAATGCCATAAAAGGAGAAATTATAAACAGGAAGAGCAAGGAAAAAGATCGAATACATGGAAACTGTGCTTAAAAACCACTGAGTAATAGAAAAAATCAGAGATGGAATTAAAAAATTCCTAGAGTCCAACAAGAATGAAACATACTAAAGACTTTCGGACATAGCAAAGGCAGTGCTCAGAGTCTATTTATAGCAATAGATGCACACGTCAAGAAACAAGAAATAGAAAGAGAACAGCAAAAGAAGACCACAGCCACCAGAAGAAAGGAAATAATAAAGATCAGTGTAGAAGTAAATGAAATAGAGAATAGAAAGAATCAACAAAATCAAAATTTGGTTCTTTGAAAGGATCAACAAAATGGACAAACCATCGGCCAAACTGACAAAAGAAAAACAAGAGAGGAAGCAAATAACCCAAATAAGAAATGAAATGGGAAACATTACAACAGACCCAACTGAAATAAAAAGGATAATAACAGAATACTATGAAAAACTGTACTCCAACAAATATGAAAATCAAGAGGAAATGGGCAAATTTCTAGAAACACACTACCTACCAAAACTAACACAAACTGCAGTTGAAAATCTGAACAGACTTATGCCAAGAGAAGAGATTGAAACGGTAATTTAAAAAAACTCCCAGCAAAAAAAAAAAAAAAACCTTACCAAGCATTTAGAGAAGAACTTATACAAGTACTACTCAAAGTATTTCAGAACATAGAAAAGGAAATTGTACTTCCAAATCCATTCTATAAAGCCAGCATAACCCTGATACCAAAACCAGGCAGAGAAACCACAGAAAAAGAAAATTACAGGCCAATATCTCTCATGAATGCAGTTGCAAAAATTATAGCCAATAGAATTCAGCTTCATATTAAAAAAAAAAAAAAATGCACCACAACCAAGTGGGATTCATAGCAGGTATGAAAGGATGATTCAACGTTAAAAAATCAATCAACATAATCCACCACATAAATAAAAGGATCACGTGATCATCTCAATCGATGCAGAAAAGGCATTTGACAAAGTCCAACATCCATTCCTGATAAAAACTCTCAATAAAGTAGGTATAGATGGGAAATTCCTCAACATAATAAAGGGTATCTATACAAAACAAACAGCCAACATCGCTCTTAATGGAGAGAGGTTGAAAACATTCCCCTTGAGAACAGGAACAAGACAAGGTTGCCCTTTATCATCATCTTATTTGTCATTATGCTGAAAATCCTAGCTAGAGCAATAAAGCAAGAAAAAGAAATAAAGGGCATCCAAATTGTTAAAGAAGAAGCAAAACTGTCCCTATTTGTGAATAATATAGATACCATATAGAAAAAACACAAAACGCTCCATGACAAAGTTACTGGAACTACTATAAAGATTCAGCCGAATAGCAGCAACATAAATATTCAAAAATCACTTGAGTTCCTATACACCAATAAAGAGAACTATAAAATGGAAATCAGGAAAACAATGCCATTTATAATAAAAACCAAAAACCAAACCTGTTGCCGTTGAGTCAATTCTGACTCATAGTGACCTTATAGGACAGAGTAGAACTGCCCCATAGGGTTTCCAAGGAGCAGGTGGTAGATTCAAACTGCTGACCTTTTGGTTGGCAGGTGAATGCTTAACTGCTATGCCACCAGGGCTCCATCACCGTTTAATAGCCCCTAAAAAAGTAAAATATTAAGAATAAATCTAAGCAGGGATGCAAAAGGCCCATACAAAGAAAACTACAAAACACTACTGCAAGAAACCAAAAGAGACCTACATAAATGGAAAAAACATAACATGTTCATGGATCAGTAAACTCAACATTGTGAAAACGTCAGTTCTACACAAAGCAATCTACAAATACAACATAATCCCGATCCAAAAACCAACAGCATTATTTAAAGAGATGGAAAAACTAATCACTAATTTATATGGAAAGGGAAGAGGTCCCACATAAGTAAACCACTTGAAGAAGAAGAATAAAGTAGGAGGACTCACACTATCTGACCTCAGAACCTACTATACAGCTACAGTAGTCAAAACAGCCTGGCACAACGACAGACCCATTAACCAGTGGAACAGAATTGAGAATCCAGATGTAAATCCATCTACCTATGGTCACCCGATCTTTGACAAAGGCCCAAAGTCCATCAAATGGGAAAAAGACAGTCTTTTTAATAAATGATGCTGGCAAAACTGGATGTCCATCTGCAAAACAATGAAACAGGACCCATATCTCAGACCAAACACAAAAACTAATTCAAAATGGATCAAATACCTAACTATAAAACCAAAAACAATAAAGACCATAGAAGAAAAAATAGGGTCTAGGCTAGAGGTCCTAATACATGGCATAAGTAGTATACAAACCATAACTAACAATACACAAACACAGAAGATAAGCTAGATAACTCGATCTTTTAAATTTAAACACTTATGCTTATCAAAAGACTTTACCAAAAGGGTGAAAACAGAACCTACAGACTGGGAAAAAAATTTTAGCTATGACATATCCAACAAAGGTCTAATCTCTAAAATCTACAGGAAAATCCAAAACTGCACAACAAAAAGACAATACAATTAAAAAAATAGGTAAAGGATATGAACAGACACTTCACCAAAGAAGACATTCAGGTGACAACAGACACATGAGGAAATGCTCACTAGCTATTAGAGATATGCAACTCAAAACCACAATGAGATACCAACTCACCCCAACATTACTGGCATGAATAAAAAAAATAGAAAATAACAGATGTTGGAGAGCTCCTGGGAGACTGAAGCTCTTATGCACTGCTGGCGGGAATGCTAAATGGTACAACCATTTTGGAAAACAATATGGCCCTTCCTTAAAAAGAAATACCGTGTCTTAGTCATCTGGTGCTGCCATAACAGAAATACCACAAGTGGATGGCTTTCTCAAAGAGAAATTTATTTTTCTCACAGTCTAGTAGGTTAGAAGTCCAAATTCAGGGTCATGGCTCCACGGGAAGGTTTTCTCTCTGTCAGCTCTGGAGGAATGTCCTTGTTCTCAATCTTCCCCTGGTTGAGGAGCTTCTCAGGAGCAGGGATCCCGAGTCCAAAGGATGTGCTCTGCTCCTGGTGCTGCTTTCTTGGTGGTATGAGGTCTCCCTGTCTCTCTGCTTGCTTCTATCTTTTATATCTCAAGAGATTGCCTCAAGACACAATCTAATCCCGTAGGTTGAGTCCTGCCTCACTAGCACAATTGCTGCCCTTCCTCCCTCATTAACATCATAGAGGCAGGATTTGTAACATAATGGAAAATCACACAATACTGGGAATCAGGGCCCAGACCCATTGATACTGATATTTTTTAGGGGGACATAATTCAATCCATAACATACTGTAGGATCCAGCAATCACACTCGTAGGAATATATCCTAGAGAAAAAGACCATCACATGAATAGACATATGTACACCCATGTTCACTGCAGCATTATTCACAATAGCAAAAAGATGGAGACAACATAAATGCCCATCAAGAGATGAACGGATAACAAACTACGGTACATACACACAATGGAATACTACACAAAGATAAAGAACAATGATGAACCTGTGAAACCTCTCACGACATGGATGAACCTGGACGGCATTATGCTGAGTGAAATAAGTCAATCATAAAAAGACAAATACTGTATGAGACCACTGTTATAAAAACTCATGAAAAGGTTTACACACAAAAAGAAACAATCTTTGATGGTTACGAGAGATGGGAGGGGTGGGAAGGGAAAAACATTAAGTAGACAAGAGATAAGTGCTAACTATGGTGTAGGGTATGACAGTATACACAATACCGGGGAAGCTAGCACAACTTGAACAAGAGAAGGACATGGAAGCTTCATAGACACATCCAAACTCCCCAAGGGACCAAATTACTGGGCTAAGGGCTGGGAACCATGGTCTTGGGGAACATTTAGCTCAATTGGCCTAAGTTTGTAAAGAAAATATTCTATTATTCTAGTTTTGTGAGTAGCATCAGGTGTCTTAAAAGCTTGCAAGCGGCCATCTAAGATACTCCACTGATCTCACCCTGTTTAGAGCAAGAGAGAGTGAAGAAAACCAAAGACACAAGGAAAAGATTAGTCCAATGGACCACGGCCTCTACCAGACTGAGTCCAGTACAACTAGATGGTGCCCTGCTACCACCATTGACTGCTCTGACAGGGATCACAATAGAAGGTCCAGGAAGAGCTGGAGAAAAATGTAGAAAAAATTCTAACTCACAAAAAAAGGCCACACTTACTGGTCTGATAGAGACCAGAGAAACCCTGAGACTTGCTGGCCTGACAGAAACTCGAGAAACCTGAGTTTCTGGCCCCTGGATTCCCTTTTAACTCAGTACTAAAGTCACTCCAGAGATTCACCCTTCAGCCAAAGATTAGACAGGCCAATCAAACAAAAGGAGACTAAATGGGCACACCAGCCCAGGAAAAAGGCCAAGAAGGAAGGAGGGGACAGGAAAGCTGGTAACCGGGAACCTAAGATCAGGAGGGGAGAGTGTTGACCTGTCGTAGGTGTGGCAACCAATGTCACAAAACAATATGTGTATCAATTATTTAATGAGAAACTAATTTGCTCTGTAAGCCCTCATCTAAAATACAATTAAAAAAAATTGTTTCTGTATGTAAACCTTTTCATGAGTTTTTATAATAGTGGTCACATACATTGTTCTTTATCTTTGTGTAGTATTCCATTGTGTGTATGTACCATAGTTTATCTATTCATCTCTTGATGGGCACTATATTGTTTCCATCTTTCTGCTATTGTGAATACTGATGCAATGAACATGGGTGTGCATATGTCTATTCCTGTGATGGTATTTTTCTCTAGGATATATTCCTAGAAGCAGAATTGCTGGATCATACAGTATTTCTATTTCTAGCTTTTTAAGGAAGTACCATATCGTTTTCCAAAATGGTTGTACCATTTTGCATTCCCACCAGCAGTGCATAAGAGTTCCAGTCTCCCCGAAGCCTTTCCAACATTTGTTATTTTCTGTTTTTTTGCTTCATGCCAGTAATGTCCGGTGAGATGATATCTCATTGTAGTTCTGATTTGCATTTCTAATGGCTGACGATAGTGAGCATTTCCTCATATGTCTGTTAGTTGCCTGAATGTCTTCTTTGGTGAAGTGTCTGTTCATATTCTTTGCCTATGTTTCAATTGGATTATTGGTCTTTTTGCTGTGCAGTGTTGGATTTTCCTGTCGATTTTAGAGATTAGACCTTTGTTGGATATGTCACAGCCAAAAATTTTTTCCCAGTCTATCGGTTCTCTTTTTACCCTTTTGGTGAAGTCTTTTGATGAGCCTAAGTGTTTAATTTTTAGAAGATCCCAGGTATCTAGCTTATCTTCTGCTGTTTGTACATTTTTAATTATGTTTTGTATCCTGTTAATTTCGTATATTAGGGCCACTAGTGTTGACGTTATTTTTTCTTCCACGATCTTTATAGTTTTTGGTTTTATACTTAGGTTTTGATTCATTTTGGATTAGTTTTTGTGTATGGTGTGAGATATGGGCCCTTTTTCATTTTTTTGCAGATGGACATCCAATTTTGCCAACACAATGCCCTGGTAGCACAGTTGTTAATAGCTAAGGCTGCTAATCAAAAGGTCGGCAGTTCAAATCCACCAGCTGGTTCCTTGGAAACCCTACTCTGTCATATGGGGTCACTATGAGTCGGAATCAACTGAACAGCAATAGGGTTTTTGTTTTTTTTGGTTGGTTGTTAAAAAAGACTGTCTTTTCCCCATTTAAGGACTTTGAGCCTCTGTCAAAGTTCGGGTGAGTGTAGGTAGATGGTTTTACATCTAGGCTCTTGATTTTGTTCCGTTGGTCAATGTTTCTGTCATTGCACCAGGATGTTTTGACTACTGTAGCTGTGTCTTAGGTTCTGAGGTCAGGTAGTGCCAGGCCTCCTACTTTGTTCTTCTTCTTCAGTATTGCCTTACTTATCCAGGGCCTATTAATGTATTTTATTAACCCTTCAGAAGTAACTAGAGCATGAAGGAAAAACAGAAACATATACACTCATACAGATAATTGTTTTCTTCTGTTGTAGTGACACAAAACATGTTCAATCTTCAGAAAGCATACAAAACAAATATGTACACTGTAAAGAATAATTATAACTTTTTCTTTCCTTTAAACTTCTAGGTTTCCCTGCCTCATGTACCATGTCTTTTTTTTTAGTTTAAATGTGCTAAAGATTCATTTTTGCATGGTTTGCTAATATCAATTTTTCTTATTGTCATTTCCCTCTGTGTCTTCTTATCTTCATCTGCCTATTGTTAATTTTCTTTTTTTTCCTATTGTATCTATTTATAAATGCCACCTAAAATTCTTTCTGGACCAAGGTGTAATTTAAACAAAACAATAAGCATATTTATAAAAACATACAACTAACATTAGCGTTTCTAAAATTATAAAGTAAAACTGGACTCCAATTTGTGTAGCAGAAAATAATACAATTTAAATAGCATCTCCCCATAGAACTTAGTATGGATCCTTACAGAAGTGATCCAAACCACAGACATGGCATTTGAAACCAAAAAAGAAGGAAGTGGATTAAATTCCTCCTCAAACTTGAGCAGCCTTACCAAAAACCAAACCAAACCCATTGGCGTGGAGTTGATTGTGACTCATGGAGAGCCTAAAGGACAAAGTAGAACTGCCGCACAGGGTTCCCAAAGCTGTAATCTTTCCGGAGGCAGACTGCCACATCTTTCTCCCTCGGATTAACCACTGCTCCACCAGGGATCCTTAAGACAACCTTAAAGAAGTTTATTCCTTGATCTACACAAATTTTTATTGAAGCACAACCTCTCTGTGGACATTTTCTCCCTCCGAATTCATCTTAGCCCTTCTTCTCATTAACCACCTACTTCCTTTTTTCCGCTCCACCACGTATGTACCTGGAAACCCTGGTGGCATAGTGATGAAGCTTTCAGCTGCTAACCAAAAGTTTGGCAGTTTGAGTCCACCAGGCGCTCCTTGGAAACCCTGTGGGACAGTTCTACTCTGTCCTTCAGGGTCACTATGAGTCGGAATCAACTCAATGGCAATGGGTTTGATTTTTGGTTATGCCTCTATCCGATCCCAGCTGTCGCTGCTCATTTGAAAGCAGTATCTTGTATCTGAAAGACTGCTCTGAACACTGCCTCGGAACCTTGGAATATTCTGATGCTTGCCCCTCCTGGGCCCTTATTCAGGAAGACCTGTTTCCGGCCACTGAAACCTCACAATGTCTGGCATAAAGATATTCATGCTTTTACATGGGGTGGAGTTGCCATGTGGAATGTAGCCTTCAATGGAGCCCGCCAAAGGGCTGACCACAACCATCTGAGAGGCAGCTTGCCAGGGTGGACCAATGACAGTTCCTCCCAGCTCTGAGCCCTGTGGCCTAGAGGGCGGCCCTGGCTCAGCTCCCGGTGGGTGTGTCTCTGCCCAGGCATGCTGGAGAGGCCATGTAGGGAGGCAGGCTGCACCAGGGCCAGAGCTTCTCTTTTCTGTGAGTACATGACTGTGACCTGCAGACACACAGGGTTCCAGGAGCTAGAAGATGTAACACCCCTATTTTTATATGTTGTTGTTGGTTGCTGTTGAGTTGTTTTCTACTCATAGTGATGCCATGTAACCGAGTAGAACCATCCCATAGGTTTTTCTAGGTTATATAATCTTTACAGGAACAGGTCATCAGCTCTTTCTCTGGCTGAGCCACTGGGTGGGTTCGAATAGCCAGCCTTCGGGTTAGCAGCCAAGCACTTATCCTCTATTTTTGTATAAAGGAATAATAATGTACTTTGTTGTTGCCATTATCTGCTGTCTAGTCAGCCTCCAACTCACGGAGACCCCATGCAAAATGGGACTGAACCATTGTTACCCTTAGTGTTTTCATTTGCTGATTTTTTGGAAGTAGATAATAACGTACTTATTGTTTTATTATTAAAGAGTCAGAAAACTACAGGAATCTTTTCCATCTGCTTCTAGCTACAAAGTGTTTTATTGTTGCTAAAGGTAGCTCCTGCCCTGAATGAGGCAGGGAGTATAGCAAATAGCAGAACTTTGGAGAGAGGCATTTGAACCTTACTTTTTGGAATTGACTTGATGGCAACACGTTTGGGTTTTTTTGTTTGTTTGCTTCCATCATGTAAGGAAGTGGTTAAGTGGTTAAGCGCCCGGCTGCCAATCGAAAGGTCAGTGGTTCAAACCCATGAGGTGCTCTGTGGGAGAAAGATGTAGCAATCTGCTTCTGTAAAGATTTCAGCCTTGGAAACCCTATGGGGCAGTTCTACTCTATCCTATAGGGTCCTTATAGTTGGAATTTGACCTGATGGCAATGGGTTCTAACATGTAATATACTGAGTGCTGTTAGGAAACTAAATCAACCTCTCCGATTCTCTTTTGAATCTGTGCAATGGGTCTAGTCGTATCAATCACAATGAGATCATGCAGTGAGCCTAAGTAAGTATTAACCTTATCTCATATGCTCATAAGAGTCCCTGTGTGATGCAGATGGTTAATGCGCTTGGCTGCTAAATGAAAGGTTGGAAGTTTGAGTCCACCTACAGGCACCTTGGAAGAAAAGCCTGGCAATCTACTTCCAAAAAATATCAGCCATTGAAAACTCTATGGAGCACAGTTCTACTCTGACACACATGCTGTCACTATGAGTTGGAGTCATGCCTGCAACTGTTTTTTTTGTTTGATTTGGTTTGTTTTTTCTCTTCATACCCTCATACCTCTTCTTATAGAGAAAAAAATGAAGTATGAGTAATAAGAATTAGAAAATTTAGTTCTCATCATCAAACCGTCAATAGTCTCAAAGGATATACTGCCGCAGAGCTGTCCTCAGAAAGCCCAGTGGTCTCAGTGTGAAATGATTACAACAGCCAGCCATGTGTTTTCTGTATCTTATCTCCTGTAATATTCTCAGCAGCCATGAAGCGGGCCTTACTGCCCACGCTGACAACCTGACTTAGAGATGAGGAGTCTTGCCTGGCAAGACTGACACTGCCACCTGGCTCAACCTGACATCGGCCTGAGCGCTGACCACTGGCCACACTGTTCTACCCCCTGGGCCTCCATGTGGAACCACTGCTATAGCATCTTCTGCCCCACTGTAAAAACAATGAAAAATACAGCCCAAACCAATATAGTCCAGCTCTGATCAGGAACAAAATAGACGGATCCTAATAGAATGGGAACAAAATGTGAAACAGAACTCAAATTCTTAAGAAGTCCAGATTTACTGGACCTTTTGAGACCAGAGGACTCCTTGAGACTATCACTCTGAGATACTCTTCAAACCTTGAACCAAAACTATTCCATGATGTCATCTTTTAGGTGAATAATAGATTGGCTCCTAAAATAAACAACATCATCCATGAGTTCTGTGCTTCTTTAAAAAATCATCTATATGATATTTGACAAAGGCCCAAAACAGTTAAATGGGGGAAAAGACAGCCTTTTTAACAAGTGGTGCTGGCATAACTGGATATCCATCTACAAAAAAATGAAAGAAGACCCATACCTCATACCATGCATAAAAACTAACTCAAAATGGATCAAAGACCTAAATATGAAATCTAGTGATAAAGATCATGGAAGAAAAAATAGGGACAATGTTGGGAGCCCTAATACATGGCATAAGCAGTATACAAAACATTATTAAGAATGCAGAAGAAAAACTAGATAAAGGGGAGCTCCTAAAAATCAAACACCTATGCTCATCCAAAGACTTCACCAAAAGAGTAAAAAGACTACCCACAGACTGGGAAAAAGTTTTTAGCTACGACATTTCCAGTCAGCACCTAATCTCTAAAATGTACATCATACTGCAAAAACTCAACTACAAGAAGACAAATAACCCTATTAAAAAATGGGCAAAAGATATGAACAGACACTTCACTAAAGAAGACATTCAGGTAGCTAACAAATACATGAGGAAATGTTCATGATCATTAGCCATTAGAGAAATGCAGACCAAAACTACAATGAGATTTCATATTACTCCAACAAGGCTGTCATTAATTAAAAAAAAAAACACAAAATAATAAATGTTGGAGAGGCTGTGGAGAGGTTGGAACACTTATACACTGCTGGTGGGAATGTCAAATGGTACAACCACTTGGGAAATCTATTTGGTGCTTCCTTAAAAAGCTAGAAATAGAACTACCATACGATCCAGCAAACCCACTCCTTGGAATATATCCTAGAGAAATAAGAGCCTTTACACGAACAGAGATATGCACACCCAGGTTTATTGCAGCACTGTTTACAATAGCAAAAAGATGGAAGCAACCAAGGTGCCCATCAATGGATGAATGGATAAATAAATTATGGTATATTCACACAATGGAATACTACGCATTGATAAAGAACAGTGAGAATCTGTGAAACATTTCATAACATGGAGGAATCTGGAAGGCATCATGCTGAGTGAAATTAGTCAGTTGAAAAAGGACAAATATTGTATAAGGCCACTATTATAAGAACTTTAGAAATAGTTTAAACTGAGAAGAAAACATTCTTTTGTGGTTACAAGAGGAGGGAGGTTGGGAGGGTGGGAGAGGGGTATTCACTAATTAGTTGGTAGATAAGAACTACTTTAGGTGAAGGGAAAGACAACACACAATACAGGGGAGGTCAGCACAACTGGACTAAACCAAAAGCAAACAAGTTCCCTGAATAAACTGAATGCTTCGAAGGCCAGTGTAGCAGGGGCAGGGGTTTGGAGACCATGATTTCAGGGGACATCTAAGTCAATTGGCATAATAAAATCTATTAACAAAACATTCTGCATCCCACTTTGGAGAGTGGCGTCTGGGGTCTTAAATGCTAGCAAGCAGCCATCTAAGATGCATCATTTGGTCTCAACCCACCTGGATCAAAGGAGAATGAAGAACACCAAGGATACAAGGCAATTATGAGCCCAAGAGACAGAAAGGGCCACATGAACCAGAGACTAATTCAGCCTGAGACCAGAACTAGATGGTGCCGAGCTACAACCGACAACTGCCTTGACAGGGAACACAACGGAGAACCCCTGAGGGAGGAGGAGAGCAGTGGTATGCAGACCCCAAATTCTCATAAAACCAGACTTCATGGTCTGACTGAGACTGGAAGGACCCCGGTTGTCATGGCCCCCCCAGACCTTCTGTTGGGCCAGGACAGGAACCATTCCTGAAGCCAACTCTTCAGACATGGATTAGACTGGACAATGGGTTGGAGAGGGATGCTGGTGAGGAGTGAGCTTCTTGGATCAGGTGGACACTTGAGACTATGTTGGCATCTCTTGCCTGCAGGGGAGATGAGAGGGTAGAGGGGGTTAGAAGCTGGCGAAATGGACACGAAAAGAGAGAGTGGAGGGAGAGAGTGGGCTGTCTCATTGGGGGAGAGTAATTGGGAGTATGTAGCAAGGTGTATATAAGTTTTTATGTGAGAGACTGACTTGATTTGTAAACTTTCACTTAAAGCACAATAAAAATTATTTTTAGGAAATCATCTGTATGAGAAGAAACAGTAAGCATTTACTCAAAAGCAAAGATGAGAAGGCAAGGGGTAGGGAAACCACATTACGGGAAGTGGAACAACCAGAATGGAAATGAGAAAGTTGACTGTGAAAATTGTAACCAATGCCACTGAACAAATTGTGTAGAAATTGTTAAATGGGAACCTGACTTGCTGTGTAAACTTTCACCAACAATGCAATAAAATAATTAAAAAAAAAAAAAATCAAACCAAAGATACAAGGGAGCAATAGTCAAAGGACTAATGAACCACATGAACCACAGCTTACACAACCCTAAGACCAGAAGAACTAAATGGTGCCCGGCTATCACTGCCAACTGTAAAGGGCAGGGACCTTGCTGTTTTGTTACCAGCTGAATCCCTGATAGCCACAGTTCCTGGCCCCAAGCAGATGGGAGAGAAATACATGTTTATGGATTCATGAAAGGAGTGGTTTTCTAGAAAGTCTAATCGCCTGTGATTATTGAGGAGCAATGAGTCTGGGTTACCTCTTTCAGGTAACAAATTATAACTCAGCAGGGATCTTCTCTCGAGTTTAGCACAGAGCAGTAAATATAGTAGTGAAAGCATCACGGAAGGTTGTTTGTGAGTATAGTGTTGGACAGAAAAATCTTTGGACCCCATCAAATCACCCTTCTTAGACAGGAGATAACATGCTCAGTTGCTAACCAAAAAGTTGGAAGTTTGAGTCCACCCAGGGGCACCTCAGAAGAAAGGCCAGGTGATCTACTTCCAAAAAATCAGCACAGTTCTACTTTGACACACATGGGGTCACTGTGGGTCTGAGTCAATTCAATGGGACCTGGTTTTTTAGGTTACCACATATGTAGCTTAAGTGGCAGACAATGTGAATCCCATGGTATGACTTACTGATGACTCTAATGATGGACATTTCTGGGAGGAAAGGGAAACCATTCTGGAAAATGACTTATTACTGGGGGTATCTCCAGTAATATCTCTCTGGGCAAGTGTGGGTTTTGGTGCTCCAGGGTCAGACTGCTCTTTTCACCTTTGTGAACTTAGACCTGCCATTTGTTCTGACACTGTTCTCGTTTTCAGAAAATGGGTTCCAAGTAGCAACGTGATTGTTTATGAATCAGAAATCACAGTTATGTGGGAATGGGGGAGGCTACACAACATGAGAAAGCAGACAAGTAATCAGTTATGATGGAATTCAATAGAACCTTGCTAATAGGTCTGCATATGTCAGTTCGTAGCTCTTTCTCTGTGTATGAAGAGTGTGTAGTTCAAATCGTTGTTAAAACCCTTGGCAAAACAGTCCTTTGCACTCTTTCTTTCCAATCTGGTCCCACCACAGTGTCTCCATGCAAAGAAAGGTGGTGAGGAGAAGGGCCATTCTGCTGTCAACAAAGTGGCGACAAGAGAGCACACCATCAGCATTCACCAGCGCACCCATGGAGTGTGCTTCAAGAAGTGTGCCCCTCTGCCACTCAAGGAGATGGAAGTTTGCTGTGAGGAGATGGGGACGCCAGATGTGTGTGTTGATATACCAGACTCCACAAAGCTGCCTGGGCCAAAGGGATAAGGAATATATCTTGTACCGTTGTCCACAAAACGTAATGAGGATGAAGATTCGCTAAACAAACTCTATGCATTGATTATGTACCTGTCACCACTTTACAAAACCTACAGTCAATGTGGATGAAAATCAACAGTTGATTATCAAATAAAGTTATAAAACTGCAAAAAAAAAAAAATTTCCCCAATATAGGTCTAATATTCCAATAAAATCCAGGCCTCCTTGAAATTTCCTTCGCTCGTTTCAGGCGTGGAGAAATGGTGTGTGTGCGTGCCTGTGCGAGTGCGCGCGCGCCTTTGCCTAAGGGTGGGGAAAGAGTGAAATAGGAATCCTATGTTTATTTATTTAAGTTACAACTGTTTTCCCCACCCGATTCTCCTCTTAGGGTTTCCTTCCAACCTAAATCTACCCCAATTCTTTCCCTGTTCTTCCTCCACCAGGGAGGATTCAAAAGAGATAGAAAGCGTCTCCACCTTCTTATGAATATGCAACAGCCAGGGGCTGGGAGGCAGTATGAGAGAAAACCCCGCAAGAAACTCGACCTGACTGCTGAAATTCAGGATCTGACCGGCCGCTCCCACCCTGCACCCCACTGCCTTTAAAACATCGCAATAACACAGCAATCACACAACCCCGCAGGCTCGTGAAGCCGCAGGACGCTGGTGAGGAGGAGCCCTGGAATGCGTCGTCTGAACCGCCCTTTGCGAGCCCACTCTGCACCCGGGTAGGAAGGCGACAGTTTGGGTGGGCGAAGTAACCGCCCTCGCCTTTGGAAGTGCAAATGAGGGGGCGCCAAGGGACTCGCTGCGGCTGACTCTCGGAAGAGTAGAGAGACTAAGTTTCTCATTTATTTTTGCTACTTTTCTCCCCGCTTTGAACTTGGTGCAGAATGGTCCGACTCCTCCGGAGATCCCCCTGCTAACACGGGAGGAATGCTGAGAGACAGGTGAGTCGCTTTCTTTTCCAGTTGTCGCCCCTCTCTCACTCTGGACAGGGAGAAAACAAGCAGGCTGCGCATGAAGTCCTGGGTTCGTGAGCCTTTACACCGCATCTTAGCGGCTCGGGAGTGAAAGATGGGGAGAGGGAGTTGGGGAGGCGGCGGCTGAAAAGTGGCCGCACCCCCAGCAGGTGCCCGCCGAGCCCGCACCGCGCTGGCCCCGGGCGCGGCGCCACACAAAGCCTGGCGGGGCCACGCGGGGTTGCGCGGGCGCGTTGTCTTGGCAACGGGGGCGGGGCCGAGTTGGCTCCGCAACCCCCAGGCCCCCCCGGTGAGCGATTCAGCCGGTTGCCAGGTGATGAATGGGAACCCTGGGGGGTGGGAGGGGGTGGCGGAGGGATGGTGGGGCGAGAGAGTTTAAGATCTTGGGGAGCTTCTGGGTTCTACTGCCGGCCTCTCTCCCGGGATGAGTCAACAGGCGGATGTCTCATTGCGATTGCCAGGCTCGTCTCATTCAATCTTTAACTCACCATCAGCCACCACTTGTCTGTTGGTTAGGGAATCGGGAGTCTGGGCTACCATTGACTTAATGGCACTATACTCCGCTTTTGAAAATATTTGGATTGTGGTCTGATGGAAGACATGAAAAAGAAGATAATCCTTCCTCAAGTAGAAAACAAAAAGGGATTCTTTTCTTCTTGTTGAATGTTGCACATCTACTGACGGGTTTCCTTTATTATTATTAAAAAAAAAAAAAAAAAAAAGAACCTGGATGGGATTCTTCAGCCTTTCAAACCAAAAAAGAAAAACAAACGAACAAATCTTTGCAAAAGAAAAATACGACGGGCACGGTATTAAAAATCCAGACACTTCTGGTGCAGCTTAAAATGTTTTAGAAAGACGCAACTTTCACAAAGAATGGGTGAGGATCAACTTCATTTCACTGGGGATTTTCTTACATATAAACGTGCAGATGACTTTTGCTTATTATTCCAAAGATTATTTATTTTAGCCATACACTACAGGAAAAACAAAAAAAAAACTGTCAAGGAGTTTGAATTCTTTTCAGAGCAGCGATTGGCAGCTACGGTAGTACCCCCCCACCCTTTCATTTTATCTTCCTATAGCTAAAGGAATCTAGTGATGTTTGTAATTTATTTCTCTAGATTTTAATGGTGTTTGCCAGAAACTGATCTGTTACCAGGTCTTAAGACTTTTTTATTTCTTCCTCTGCCTTTACCTTACTTATTTATTCACGTATTCATTCACGAATGTTTATTGAGGATCTACTATGTGGTGCTTAAAATGCTAGGCTTGTGAGAAGAGAGATAGGTGGTGAGAGACACAAACAAGGTTGAATTCACAAAGACATTCAAAGAAAAATTCACAGTTTAAGAGAGAGAAAGACTACGTTCCCTAGGTGGCGCAAATAGTTTGCTGTCGGCTACTAAGTGAAAGGTTAACGGTTCGAATCCACTCAGTGGTGTTTGAAGAACGGTCACAGCCATTGAAAACCTTATGGAGTACAGTCTGCTCTCACATATATGGGGTCGCTGTGAGTCACAATCGACTTGCAACTGGTATAATGCGTCCTAGTTTTGAGATATGACTCCACCCCCCCGCCCCCCCACAATACACCAGCCCCTGCTCCTTGCCTGGAGCATGCATGGATCCCAGGAGAGCTTTGTGCTTTACCTCTTGATTCCATTTGCCCCTTCAAGGCAGGCATGTTGGACTCATTTAATGAAGAATCAGGCACCTAGAGAAGTGCAGTAATTTGCCTCAGGGCTTACAGTAAATGGGGAAGTCAGGATCTGAAGCCAAACGTGACATTACAATCTGCCCCACTCAACAGTCACATACTGCTTCTTAAGCCCTAAACCGTTTGTGCCCATCTCCCTTCCAGATTACCATATTTCTATCATTCTTTAGAGCTGAGTGTGAATTTCTAAGAAATATATGTATATATAGCTTTCCTTTCGGTTGAGCTGTTTCTGTAGTTAGCTGTTTCTAAGTCGGTTATCAACTGCACTTCTGAGGAATTTTTTTTTTTTTTACTGTAATGTTGCTATTGTCAGTAATCTTTTTTTCAGGGGTTCCTGAGAAGTTCACCAGAAAAATAACAATATGATTATTCATCTTTTAAGAACATTTAGAAGTATTTGTGTTTTGAAATATTTATATTATAAATCACTATCACAGTAGATTTATATAAAGCAAAATACACTAAATTATCATTCAGCCTTTTGCTTAACTTTCTCGATTTTAAATCTTTTTAATCAGATTTTTTTGCTTCTGCCAGCATGACTTTAGATAGGTGATAGTTGGAAATTGCTGTCTGGAGTGTTGTTCTAGAAAGTTGGGGCCCACACTGAGATTTGGCTCTGTCGAAGTCCTGAAAACCTCTTTGAACTAATTTTATAGATGTTTTCACTAATATTTTATTTTTCCAAATAGATTGCCAGATCCATGAAGGCAAGAACCAGGTCTTTTTTGTCTTTAGAATCTTCCTTTTAACACCAAGGACAACACGTTTAATAAATATTAACTGGCAGGAAAAACAAACATAAACTTTACCAGGCCAATGAAATAGAGAGTAGAAATAATACTTTCATATATAATATTCATAGTCACAGAAGTTTTAAATTTTGCTGATTTTTTTCCCCATAATACCACCTGGTATAATACTAAAAAATTACAGATCGAAAAACTGAGCTCCAGTGATTATTATACCCAGTGTTTCCAACAAAAAAAAAAGTGTTATCTTAATTGGACTTCTCAACAACCATGGCAGGAATTCTCATCAGCACGCATTTTTTTAAATGTATGAGGAATCAGAAGCTCAAAGTAGTTGGGCGATTTGGTCAGGGTCACCCAGAAATGGAGAGGCATGCCTTCTCTTGGTGTCAAATGTTTCTGTGTTATGCGATAATTGCAAACTGGAGGCCCTTGTGAGCACTGGAGGACTAGGCTTCTGACAGTTCCTGGGATGCTGGGGATGCCTTCTCTCCTGCTCACCTTTTCACAGGCCCCTGAAATCCCAGTCTGAGAAAGATGAGGGAGCCTCTTTTCAAGACAAGAAAAAGTCAATGGCTAAGTGCTCAGCTACTAACTAAAAGGTCAGTGCTTTGAACCCTCCAGTGGCTCCACAGGAGAAAGACCTGCTGATCTGCTCCTGTAAAAACGACAGCCTGGGAGGGAAACCCTGAGTTGGAATCCACTCCATGGCATACAACGACAACAACAAACAAAGAGGCAGGGCAGAAGAGAGGAAGAGATGGGAACACGATACAACAGGGTGAGGAGCTCAGTGGAACAAAAGAAACTCAAGATCAGGAAAAAGTAAAATGAAGCTGAGAAGGAAGGAACCCATGTTCAAAATGGTAGTGATGGGAGAGTCACGAAGGGGAAGCTGTCCTATGACTGTGAAGACACCCTGTTTCATGCTTTAGTGTTCTTATTAGTAGTCTCTCCTAGCACAAGAAATATTCTAGTAAATTGTGGCAATTTTTTACTTCAGTACATGTATGTATGGCAAAAAAAAGATGCCCAGAGCCGAGTTCTTCAAATCTGAAGAACTCGGCTCTGGGCACCTTTTAAAAAAAATTTTTTTTAATGAGCTTTAGAGCTGAATTCTTCTATATTTAGCTTGCTTCTTTATTTCACTCTTATCTTTCGAGAGCCAGCTTGAAAACCTTGTCAAGTTTTGACAAGTGTAGAAGAAGCTAATGACGATCCCATTTCCAGTTAAGTATGACTTCTCTCTCTGCCTTTTCTGAGCAGGGTAATGACTTTGGTCGTACATGCTGCCTGTGTAGCACAATAAACCCGATGTGAAATTGCAATACAACAAGGACAGGGAAGCATAGATTTTACAAATGTACCAGGCATGGAGATAAACTAGGGCTTACCTTCTATCTGGACGGCATTTGCAGGCTTATTTCTAACAAAGGAGCCCTGGTGGCCCAGTGGTTTAGTGCTCAGCTGCTAACTGAAAGGTCATCGTTTGGAACCCATGTGGTAGTCTGCTTCTATGTAGATTTACAGCCTTGGAAACCCTATGGGGGAGGTCTACCCTGCTCTATAGGGTCCCTATGAGTTAGAATCAGCTTGAGGGCAGTGGATTTGGTGGTTTTGTTATTTCTAACAAGACATGTTCAGGACAGTATTTTAAACTGTTTGTGAAAGGCAGCCAGGAGAATTTGAAGGTTTTCTCTGAGGCTCTGAACAACTAAAAAGGTTATGATTGAGATGTGTTCCAAAGACTCAAATTATTTAAATGACGTGGTCATGAAATAACAGGGTCCAAAATGAAGACTGTAAGTCTTGGAGTCAGTGCCTTGCACCTAGCTAGACTACACAGGGCCTGCTTTGTAAAAATACAAATCAATGCTATGCTTCAAGCAAAAGAAGGTTCCATGGTCTTCTGCAATAAAACTTTCAATGTATACCAACTGTTAGAACTTCCAGGTCATTTTACTACCCCCAATTCAGAAGTGCCTGGGTGGTGCAAATGGTTAACACACTCAGCTGCTAACTGAAAGGTTGGAGGTTCGAGTCTACCCCGGGGTACCTCGGAAGAAAGACCTGTCGATCTACATCTGAAAAATCAGCCACTGAAAACCCCATGCAACACAGTTCTACTCTGACACACATGGGGTCGCCATGAGTCAGAGTCAACTCACTGACAACTGTTTTTTGTTTTTGTTTTTAACTTCATTCTTTATTTCATACTCTGCCTTCAAAAATGATGGAGTGTAGTTGTCCTGTTTCTTCATGTAATATCTTTTCATTTACTACAGTCACCTCTTAGCCCTTTTTTAACTAAAACTCTGTGCATTGTTTTAGGAATACATTCCAACAAAACTTGCCCTTCAGCACCTTGAATTACAGCCTCATTACTCTTCTCTGAGGCGTGCTTCTTGGAACACCACCCTATTTAACTCCCAGTGTGATCCAAAAACCCAAACCCATCGCCATCAAGTTGTTTCTGATTCACGGCGACCGTATAGGGCAGAATAGAACTGCTCCATAGGGTTTCCGAGGTTGTAATCTTTACAGGAGCAGACTGCCACATCTTTCTCCTGCGGAGCAGCTGGTGGGTTTGAGCCGTCGACCTTTTGGTTAGCAGCCAAGTGCTTAACCACTGCACCACCAGGGCTGCCTCTAAGTGTGAGGCCTTGACTATATTCTGAAATAAGTCTACTGAAGAATGTGTGTCCAATATACTTGGTGGAGCTTTCTCAAGGAATACCAAAAGCTTCTGAAATGCACCTTTTGGACATAATCCAGCAGCTTTCCATAATGGGTGGTTTCAGAACAGGTTCTTGTGTAGAATAGCTATTGTTATCCCAGCCAAAAAAGAATGCTTGTTTCTCAGAGCAGTGCGTACTTACTTAATAAGGGATGGGTGCCAGTACCTGGAGTTTGAAAAGTCAGCTTTGAAAAAGTTAGTGCAAGTTCCCTGAAGGGCAGGGCTATATAGCTCCCCTTAGACAGGAGCCAGACATTTGTCTAACTGCCAGCTGTGCAGATAGACTGGCACAGGCTCCACTACTGCTTCCATAGCAACTTTTAATTACATTCACCTCAGATGCACCAGCCTTAAATTAAGGAACAAAAAACCAAGCAAGAATGTGTAAAAACTGAGGGGGAGTGACTATTAATGGCTGTTTATGTGTCCCCAGATTTTGGCACTCATTCTACTATGCTAGTACTGAAGAAGGGAATGGCAGTGAAGTGGCTGAGAAGTTCCCAACTAGTCACCAAGCATTTATAGGTCACTTACTGTATGCTCAGGAGTCCCTGGGTGGTGCAAACAGTTAAGCACTCGACTACTACCAAAAGTTTGGTAGGTCAAACCCACCCAGAGGTGCCTCAGAATAAAGCCCTTTTTTTTTTGATCTGCTTCAGTAAAGATCGTTGTCAGGTCGTTAGGTGCTGTTGAGTCATTTTCGACTCATAGTGACCCCATGTATGACAGAAGGAAACTGCCTGATCCTGTGCCGTTCTCATAATAGTAGGTATGTTTGAGCCCATTGTCGTAGCCACTGTGTCAATCCATCTCCTTGGGGGTCTTCCTTTTTTTTGCTGACCCTCTACTTTACCAAGCATGATGTCCTTCTCCAGGGACTGGTCCCTTCTGATAACATGTACAAAGTAAGCTAGATGAAGTCTTGCCGTCCTAGCTTCTAAGGAGCATTCTGGCTGTACTTCTTCCAAGACAGATTTGTTTGTCCCTCTGGCAGTCCACAGTATAGTCAATATTCTTTACCAACACCATAATTCAAATGTGTGAATTCTTCTTTGGTCTTCTTTTTTCATTGTCCGTTTCTCACATGCACATGAGGCGATTGAAAACTCATGTAATTTCAAGATCACAGCCTAGAAAACTCTATGGAGCACAGTTCTACTCTGTAACACATGGGGTCTCCATGAGTCAGAATTGACTCAAAGGAACCTGTTTTTTTCTTTCTTTCTTTGTTGGTTTTACTATATGCTCAGTGCTGAAAGGGGCTCCAAAAGATATACCATGGACTTTCCAAGCAGTTTATAATCTAGTTCAGGATAAAGGAGACACAAACAAATGTTGTTGTTCGGTACCGTCAAGTCGGTTCTGACTCATAGTGACCCAACAGGACAGAGTAGAAGTGCCCCCATAAGATTTCCAAGGAGCTGAGGTTTTAACTAATAGAAGCACAATTTAATGTTTCTAAAGATGCATGACCCACCCAGAAATCACTACTCATGGTGCCAGGCTTAGTGGCGAGAAAGATGAATCTTTTCTTTCTGTGGCTTCCAGATGCCTGTCCCTTTTCATGTTCTCAGCACCCCCAGCCTCACCCAAACCAGGCTTTTCCTTGCTTATCACCTCAGAGTCTTACTCCAGCTCCAGTAAGGAATGGCTCAAGAATGTTCTCAGTCCAGG
Organism: Elephas maximus indicus; assembly: GCF_024166365.1. NCBI lineage: Eukaryota > Metazoa > Chordata > Mammalia > Proboscidea > Elephantidae > Elephas > Elephas maximus. The sequence continues at coordinate 56,073,156 of NC_064841.1, read as the reverse complement.
GTGAATCTGACCATGGCACTTTAAGCCCCTATATGCATGGAGGAATGTTATTAGAGTCTGAAGGAAGTACAAGAAGGGCTGGGCTGAAGGGCAGAAGTAAAAACTAAAACCAAACCCATTGCAGTCAAGTCAGTTCCAACTCCAAGCAACTCTACAGGACAGAGCAGAACTGCCCCATAGGGTTTCCAAGGAGCAGCTGGTGGATTCAAATGATGACCTTTTAGCTAGCAGCTGAGATCTTAACCACTTCACCACCAGGGCTCCAAAGGGCAGAAGACAGAGCCATTTTTACTCTCTTTGCTCATCACTGGTTGTTACTGCAGTCGTTAGCTGCTGTCAAGCTGGCCCCTGATTCATGGCGACCCAAGGCCAGATTAAGGCATGTGAGACCCCTAAACACCGATAATCTGTAGTGCCCCCTTCTCTGCTTACTCACACATTCGAACAGGATATGTGAGTTATATATACACACATATGTATATGTGTGTGTGTCTTAGCTATCCATGAATTCAACTATAATATTAGAGATTGAATGCAAAAGGGATGTATGCCATTTTAGCAGGATGAGATGAACTGGATTGCAAAGTTTTTGGTGGATGTGTGGTACTAAGATTTTTACTGTATTCCACATTTTCTACAAAAAGAACATTCCACATGTTCTACAACAAAGAAAATGAGTTAATGAACTTAGTTGTTTCAACAGCCAATGTAAAATTCTGTTGATCTCCCACAACAAAAAATCAGCTTTCACCAACTGGGCTTGTACGTCAATTCTGATGCTTGTTTCGTAACAAATGCTATAATTATAAAGGAACAAATGAAAAGAGGTCATAAAAGAAAATTTAATGATCAGGAGACAAATATTACGACAAATTACTGTATTTTGTTTTAAATAGATCTTTCATCTCTAATATGTTACAATTAAAAACATTTCTTTCTGTTCTTTGCTCTTCCAAATTCTTCTATGATTTTTTTCACAGTTAAGCTGCCGAACAATACCTACTTCCATACATAATACAGATAATGAATCAAGTCTTAGGTTTTCGAATCTCTTTAGGGCCTAAAATAAGCACCCAGTTGAGCGGTTTGTAATCATTAAAGTCAGGAATATGTGTAAAGCAATTTCAACATTGGGAAATATGCACTGTATTTTATCTTCTGTGGAATCATACATGCCTACATGAGTAAAATTTGTCTCATCTGAATCTGTAATCTTAGTTCTCATGTAAAAATGAAATTGTTGCGCTTCTTAAAGGTTTGTATTTAACATCAGGATAAGCCTTCGCTAATTTCTTGGATGCCTTCATGCATTCTTCATCAGGTACACCCACACTGTTTTAAGATGGAAAATCTATTTGACAGAACTTCATACACTTCTGCCCTTCTTTTCATGCAAGATTCAAGTGTGTCAACGATGTTGTAGTATGTGGTTACATGAAATTGATCTTTGGCACTCAGTACTTCTAGAGCACTTCTGTCATTTACTTATTTCTTTCTAATGCTTCTGTGAGGGTGAACTGCTTGGTAATCAGTATTTGGCAGTATATGTTCTGTTGTGTTCTCAAAATTTTCAAAATCTTCTCTTAGGTTATGTAAATACCTTGTTAATAACTGGTAGAGATCTATGCTTGTCTTTAAATTTACTTCTGAATCTTGGAAAGCTTGACTGATGCGATGAAAATGCTGCAATGTGTCATTCCACATTACCGTCGTAAATACATACTCTAGCATTCGCATTTTGTTAGCACTGTTTTAGGCTTCTCTTTTGGTATCTTCTTTTTGTGTCTTGTCATCAGCAATATTTTCTAAGGCATCTAGAATCTGAGTGTGGGATTCCAGGATTGCACTTGGTGCTACAGCATACACTTCCCAATATGTATTAGAAAGACATTTGAATACTTGATCATTGTCTAAATATGTTTTAAGAACTGCTCATCAGTGAGTAGAGGCAACAAAAAATGTATAGAGTGACTGAACAGTAGAAAAAAAGTCAACTGCTTCCAGAGAACGATCTGCCACGCTACATTTTACAAGATTAAGTGAGTGCACAGCACATGTATGAAAATAGCATATTCATTATGTTCTAAAATTTTCTGTTGCATGCTTTGATAGCACCCTGACATATTGGCAGCGTTGTCATAGGACTGGCCTCTGCACTTACAAAAATCAATTTTGGAAGCTTCATGTAAATAGTGAAGTACTTGATTTGCAATTTCTTCAGCAGTGTGACTTTTTAAGCTAGCAAATGTGATAAACCTTTTGACAGATTTTCTATCCGTTGGAGATACATATCTTAAAACAATATTTAGCTGGTCTGTATGAGAAAGATCAGAAATGGAATCTACAGACAAACTTACTGAAAACAGTTGTCCAAACTTTATCATTTATTAAGTTTATTAATTCTTTACACGTTGTTTTAGACATGTACGGTGGGCAGTCCTTTCCTGCATTACCATATTTTGAGATGTGATCTGCTAAAAATGGAGCAAATTGAGCAACAAGTTCAAGCAAACCCCTAAAATTTCCATTTTTGGGGGACCCAAACACTGCATTTCTTCCTCAAAAACACAGTTCATGTTCTGCTATTGTTATAACGACAGCAGCAACACATCGCAAAATGACTTTCCCATACTGACGTTCTCTATTAATTTGTGCTTCTAGTTCATGAATTAAGCCAAAACCATGTCTTTGGTTTAAATATGACGACATACAATCTCAGTAAACTGAACTGTTTTTATGTTAATCAGTCATATCCAAGTTGCACCAATCGCTAAATCCACCTGTAGCAAACTGAGAATTAAGTGATTTAAGACTGAATAGTTTGCAAACAAAACAATATACGGATTTACTTGTGTTAGCTCTTAAAAGTTGGATGTATACAGCCAAGATAATAAATAACTTGATCTGAACTGAAAAATTAACAACAAAAATAGCATATGGTTAATTTTCATTTAGCCCATATACCAAGGCTGACTATATCCTAGACACCTCACACTCAACATGCCCCAAGCTGAACTTACCACTTTTTAACCATAAAGCATCTCTTCTTCCTGTATCTCCCATCTCAGTTTTCTAAGACATCTCCTGCTCCTCTCCATGTCCAGTGTATCAACCCGTTCTATCTACTAAACATCCCTCAGATGTCTCCACCTCTGATACCACCACCTGGCCCAGGCCACTATCCATGCTCTACTAGATTACAGCAACAACCACCTTTGCCTCCAGACCTCAATAGTTTGCTTCTCTTCAGTAATTCCCTGATCTGTAACCAAGAGTAAAGTTTATAAAATGCAAATCCCGTCACTACATCTCTGCTTAAAACTCATTGATGGTCTCCCATTGCCTTCAGGATAAAGTTCAAACTCCTTAACATGCCTTCGAGGCCAGCATGCCCCAGCCTGCCTACCTTGCTCCTCAATTTCACTTACCACACCCTCCTTCCTACATTTTGATCTACTCATAGCGATCTTTCCATTTCTTAAACTCGGGGCGTACACTCTCATCTCAGGATCTTTGAATCTGTTCTTCTCTCTGTTTGGAATGTTCTCCCCTGTTCTACTCCTTCCGCCCCCTTCACCTGGATTACTCCTACTCATTCTTTCTCCAACAAACCTTCCCTCACCCTCCCCAAGTCTGAGATAATGGCTTCACCTAGGACTCTGTATGTCCCTAACATTAACGTGGTTGCCTTGTGTTATGACTGCCTGTTTCCTTGTACAAACAGGTATTCCCCATGAAGCTATAGTGCCAAAGAAGTAGGCCCATGTCTGCTCTATCTCTGCCAGAATCCCAGCACCTAGCAGGGTATCCTACACATAAATGTCTGTTGTATGAGTTGAAAGGTGGTTGGAGAACTGCAGGAGAATGTGTTCCAGGAATGGGATGTTGCTACATGAGAGCAGATTGTCATAGTATTATTACATATTGAGAATCCCAGAACAAGACCCTGAGTATCTTTGCTGCAGCTTCTATGACACATGTGGGAAGAAGAGAGGGGTCTTGGTCCAGGACAGGACCAGATATGTCACAAATCAAGTGATTATAGTGCCACTGGCATGTTCTTATGTGGTCGACAAGTTCTCTTGTCGACTTATACTCAATCAGTCAGAAATGAAAAGAAAAATATTATCGTATACAAAATTTATAAAATGTACATTTTATTTCTTTGTGGAATTGTTCAACTCCCATATTCAGAGGTACATACATAATTGTTGTAACAATAGCACCATGTCTTAGTAATCTAGTGCTGCTATAACAGAAATATCACAAGTGAATGGCTTTAACAAAGAGAAATTTTTTCTCTCACAGTCTAGGAGGTTACAAGTCCAAATTCAGGGTGTCAACGACAGGGGAAGGCTTTCCCTCTCTGTCAGCTCTGGTGGAAGGTCCTAGTCATCAGGCTTCCCCTGGTCTAGGAGCTTCTCAGGCTCAGGGGCCCCGGGCCCAAAGGATGTGCTCTATTCCCAGTGCTGCTTTCTTGGCGGTATGAGGTGCCTGTGTTTCTCCGCTTGCTTCTCATTTTTATACCTCAAAAGAGATTGACTTAAGACCCAACCTAATCTTGTAGATTGAGTCCTGCCTTATTAATCTAACTGCCTCTAATCCCACCTCATTAACGTCATAGTGGTAGGATTTATAACACAGGAAAATCACATCAGGTGAAAAATGGTGGACAGTCACACAATACTGGGAATCATGGCCTAACCTAGTTGACACATATTTTGGGGGCGGGGGAGGACATAATTCAATCCATAACGTTCTACCTTTTAGTCTCCCAAAATTCATGTCCTTGCCACATGTAAACATTCACCCCATCATATCATAGCAAAAATCTTAAATCAACTCCAAGTACAAAATCCAGAAAATTCCTCTCCATCTGTGAAATCTAGAATACAAGCTCTCTGCTTCCACAGTACAATGGTGGAACAGGCACAAGCCAGACATTTCCATTACAAATGAGAGAAATTGGAGGGGAAGAACAGATAACAGGCACCAAACAAGTCAGTGGAACACATTACATTAGCTCTCAAGTCTTGAAAATAATCTTCTGTTCTCTGAGACCATTTAGACAATGGCCCTGCCCTGCAGACTCTGGATGCTAGCCACTCTCCAGATTCTACGTGGAAGCCGGTTGGCCCTGGGCTTCAGCTCTGCCTTCCAGGCCCACTAGAAGAGCCACTCTGCTCCCTCAGTTTTGGGTTGCCCCATTCTTCTAGTGCATCTGAGTGGCGACCCCACCCTTTGAGACTGAGGTAGATCTGCTTCCTGTGTTCCTTGTCTCTTCAGCTTCTGATTCCTGGTTCCATGGCCTCTCCACCCCTCGGGCCTCTCTGCCTGCATCTGTCCTGCTCAGGCAAGTGTTTCAAAGCTCTTTAGCTCCACCAATAAATGCCTGGAGGCACCCCACTCAGCCAGCAAAAATTTGGCCAGAGGGCATTCAGCTTCCTTGCTCTGTGGGTCAGCAAGCCTAACTCTACTGATGTACTTGGAGACATCCCACTCCACCAAGAAGCCTCCTGCCAGAAGTACTCAGCTCTTTCGCTCTGTGGGTTAGCTCCAGCATTATCTTGCACTGGTTTCTTGGTTCTGCTGCTGCTTCTCACAGTCTATGCCATCTCCAGTGTAACAGCTCTCCTCCTTTCCTTCTGAGTGCTCACCAGAATTGTCTTTGACATCCTTAATTCCAACAGTCTCTTCAAGGCAATCTAGGCTTTTACTATTAGGCACTTTAAAACTTTTCCAGCCTCTATCCATTCACAGTTTCAAAATTGCTTCCACATTTTAGGTATTTGTTAGAGCAGTACCCCACTTCCAGTACCAAATTCTGTCTCAGTTATCTAGTACTGTTGTAACAGAAATACCATTGGCTTTAACAAAGAGAAATTTATTCTCTCACAGTCTAGTAGGCTACAAGTCCAAATTTAGGGTGCCAACTCCAGGGGAATGGTTTCTTTCTGTGTTGGCTCTGGGGGAAGATCCTTGTCATCAACCATTCCCTGGCCTAGGAGCTTCTCAGGTGCAGGAGCCCTGGGTCCAAAGGTGCTGCTTTCTTGGTGGTATAGGTCCCCATGTCTCTCTGCTTGCTTCTCACTTTTATATCTCAAAAGAGATTGACTTAAGACCCAACCTAATCTCGTAGATTGAGTCCTGCCTTGTTAACCTAACTGCCTCTAATCCCACCTCATTAACATCATACAGGTAGGATTTACAACACATAGGAAAATCACGTCAGGTGACAAATGGTGGACAGCCACACAATGCTGGGAATTATGGCCTAGCCAAGGTGACACTTTTTTTTTTAATTGGGCTTTAGGTGACAGTTTACAGCTCGAATTAGTTTCTTATTCAAAAATTTGTACACATGTTGTTATGTGACCCTAGTTGCAATCCCTATGACAGCATACTCCCCCTTTCCATCCCTGATTTCCCGTGTCCATTTAACCAGCTCCTATCCCTTTCTGCCTTCTCATCTCCCCTCCGGACAGGAGCTGATGATACACATTTTTGGGGGAACACAATTTAATTGGTAACACATGACTTCTTGACCAGCAAGTTTGCTTTGCGAGTCATAACAATATCAATCAATTTCTTTAAACAAAGTCAGTCTGAAGGGAAATGGAAAATAAAATACATTTATATAATTTTTATTATCTAAATATTCAATTATTTTCTCAAGGAGTTCAATTTCCTTACATGGAGATAGGTAAATATTCTGATAAAATATAAATGTAATGTTCTGATAAACACCCTTTGTTGCTTTCTTGGAAGATGAATTTAGAAACACACTGATTGTTGCAAAACAGAAACAATATTTTGTATGATAAATAAATATTGAACTTTGTATCCTCTTAATGTGCCTAATACCTCACAATATTATTAGCATATATAGAGTAATATCAAGCACTGTGTCCCATGTAACAGACAATAAAAAATGAAACTCACTTCACACATAAATTAAAACTTTTTGTGTTAGGTAAATTTAATATCTCCTGTATTTTTTTTGACATTTACTAAGGTAGCATTATATTAAATTATTAACCATGTTAGTATTATGTTAAATGTATGCTAGATTGTGTCCGAGTGCATGCCAAACATATTTCAAATTTAAGGTTATAAATATTAATGTTTCCAGAACTTAGAACATAACTCTGTATGTAAATGCTATACAGTTTAAAAGTAATTTGATTGACTTCACCGCAATGGTCAACGTATTCAAGTTCCCTTGCTGTTGCGTGTTATCTGGGACTAGAGTAACCATTGGTTGTTTACCAGGACATGCACAAGAGCATACCCTTATGTTTGTTTCATGGCAGAGAGCATTGCTGGCCCTCCTGGCTGGAGCTGCTGGATCAGCAAACATGGATGTATAAGATGGTTGTCTCAAAATGCATTAGAAACCTGTTATCTATTAATATAATCCATCCTTGCGTCCTTCCTGCTCATGTTGGATTCAGTTGCATATTGAGTGGATGTAGCAAGAGTTAGACTCCAATAAACCTCTTGTTTATTAGAAAGAAATAGTATACTCCCAAGAGACCTAACGAGGTAAGAAGTTTCAATTACTTGGGAGGGAAATTTAGGAGACAGATGTCAATGAAGGTGTTGAAGGAGCAGGGACCTCATAGGTTAAACAACCTAGTGCATGGGCACCCTCACGACCCTGTGTGAACTTTACTTCCTGTGGGCATATTCTCAAGCACTGGAGCTGGTATCAATTTCATTCAGTGCCCTTCCAGTTCCCTTCTACTGTGGTGCTTGCTTTTCCTCGTATCCTGTCTGCTCAGCATCTATAGGTCTTTGTTTTGGACAGCTGGTACTCTTGTTTCGTTGATGCCCTAAGGACATGCTTACCTTAGGTAATCTGTCCCTGTGGTGACCCCATGCACAGGGAGCTTAGCTCTGCCTGGTCCTGTGCCATCCCCTTGATTATTTTTGGAATGTGCTGTTATGATCCAGAGGGTTTTCACTGGCTGATTTTCAGAAGCAGATTACCAAGCTTTTCTTCCTAATCCCTCTTAGTCTGGAAGCATGTGCTATGATGCTGAACAGGTTTCGTTAGTGGTACTCTTAGGAAATTCTTGGAAAGCCATAAAGAGACTGCCTGTGTATTCATTTTGAGGACAGACGAATATATAGGAAACTTAAGAGTGTAAGACTGTGTTGAGGGTTACAGCAGGGCAGAGAGAAGAAAAACAATGGTGAAAAACCCTAGATGCTGACAGAAGATTGGACAAAGCAAATGGAAGCAAATGGCTGATACCCTGAGACTGATGGAGGAAAATAAATATGGCGACTGGGAGGCCAGCTCAGGATACAGAAATGTCCCCTGAAATTATAATACCAAAAAACCCAGAGCCCCCACAACTCCTGATGCACTAGGGCTCAGCTCCCCACTCTCATGACAATTGGCAGTGATTTGGAGCTGGGAGGAGGGTGCCCTGAAAGGCAGGGTAGATGTCTCTCATTCCATCGTTCCTGGAATAAGTTCGAACAATAAGTTCAATTCTAGGGGTGCTCAGTTTGAAGGTATGTTTTAGTATACTACTGTTTCACTAGTACATAGTGGATGTTGTGGACTTGCCCAGGCCCTACTCAGCATGTATGCTATTTCTAAGGAAAATACATGCCAAATTTCAAACAACTGAAATGCATTTTGGTTGCACAAAGCTTTTGTCAAATGAAGATTAGGACAACTGAGAATTGTGTTTGGATGGCTGAGGCATAGAGGAAAGGGTGCTGGAGGAAATTCAGGAGTCCTTGCGTAGGCCTCATTTCTAATACAAATTGATGCTTAGCAAGTCAAATTCCCAGGGATTTAGTTTTGTTATCTGTAGGAGGAGGGCTTTGATTAGATAATTTCTAAGGTCCCTTAGTGTTCTAGAATTCTTCCTGAAAAGGAGCATAAAATGGGGTATGTCTTCTCTAAGAATCCCAATTGCTTTTCAAATATCAGTCCCTCTGCCTTTTATCCGTGAGTCTTCCAGTGCCCCTAATGAGGTTGCAATGGTCAATGATAATATATCTCCCCATTTTCATGCAAAAGATCGGAAAGTTTCTTTGGGAACATTTTTAAAAGGGAGAAGCTCTCAGCTGTACTTATCATTTTGGCTTATGGTTTGTTCGTTTTGGTTCATAAGAATATTACTGTATTTCAACATTCTTGGCTTCCACATCTTGACTTGAGATCTTCTCAGCCTTGAGAAAGCATTAGGGACACAGAGAAGCCATATAGCTGTAGGGATATCATGGTTTCTGGAGACGGCTTCTGTTTTTATTGTATTAGACCTCAAGTAGACTATCTCAGGATGGACCCTCTACCCAAATGCCCACAATTGCCTTTGATTAGAAACTTAGAAACATCTCCTTTTTAACTTATATGCAGCGAACTACAGTATTTTCAAAGTGAAGCACAGTTTTCCATCCCTTTATATAACATACACAATCTTGAAAAGTTTTGAATTTTGTTAGCTGGATTTTTATCTTAAATGAACTAGGAGAGCTAATTAAATGATACCTATACTGAACATGGAGCCCTGGTGGCACAGTGGTTAAAAGCCCCTCTGTTAACCAAAAGGTCGGCAGTTTGAATCCACCAGCCACTCCTTGGAAACCTTGTGGGGCAGTTCTACTCTGTCCTGTAGGGTCCCTAGGAGTCAGAATCAACTCAATGGCTACAGGATATTGGTTTATGCTGAACATGCTAGCAAAATGAAGCATTCATTCATAATGAGAAAAGATCTCTTAGTTTATAGAATTTATAACCTTGGGATTTTAATTATCAGGTTTTCTCTTAGTGGCCATGTCTTTATTTAGAGAGCAGTTGTGATGTTTTAAAGAATGACCTGATCTGAAAATGAGGAACCACACTCTTCACAAAATACCTGCATTTTTAATGGGATGAAAGATAGCTGGAATAATGTGAAAATCAGCAGTTTCCCTGATCGTGGGAATATTCTTTGAAGAAAAGCTTAAGCACTTTTTAGAGTTAAATATCAATCATTGTTAGTCTGAGAATCTGCCCAAACAAATTCAATGTTGATGTTCAACCAACTTAGGCAGTCAGCCATTGAATTGGTCTCCTCCCATGCCCCAAAAGACATGATTTGGCCGGTAAGAATTTGATTATGCAATCATGTGTGAAAGCCTTGGATTTGAAAATTTTGGTATCCTGATTATCCAAAGTGTAAACAGTTTTTTTCTCCCACAATAAATAACAGATGTAAAAATTTTCATTTAAAATTGGCAGCTCTCCAAAGCCACACTGCAAACTGTACATTAAGATATTTAGGACAATAAGCAAGCAAAGTTAAAATGTCACTAGCAATGAGAACCTCCAGAAAGAAAAACATAAAACAGGGCAGATTCCTTTAGAAAACAATTTGGGTCTTTGTTTTCATGTTCAAAATGGGAAAAGTGAAAGAACCTTCCACGAATGTTGACAAATGATAGAGTTTCTGTAAAAACTTTTTTTTTAGTGGAACTCTTGACATTAACAAAGGAAAAATGAGAGACCTTTTCAAGTGACTAATCAGAAGTCTAGGAGACAAATGTCAGCTGCCATCTCACTGGCCCCCGACTCATGGTGACCCTATGTGCAACTGAACAAAAGGCTGCCCAGTCCTGCACCATCCCCATGGTCGGTTGTGGATCAGACCATTGTGGTCCACAGAGTTTTCATGACTAATTTTCTAAAGTAGATTGCTAGGCCTTTCTCCCTAGTCTGACTTAGTCTGGAAGCACCACTGAACTTCCTCAGTATCACAGCAACACACAAGCCTCCACTGACGGACGGTGACTGTACATGAGGTGCTTTGGCTGGAAATCAAACCTGGGTCTCTCCCATGGAAGGTGAGAATTCTACCACTGAACCACCACTGTTCTCCTAAAAGACAATAGTAAGCAACACCATTAAGATTTGATGAGAGTAATACCTGTTAAAATTTAATCTCAGGCACTTGGTGTTAGTTATGACTTAATGGGTTAATAGCAACATGAAGGAAAAAGCAGAAGTCCGAGGCAGCTGAAAAGCACCAGCCAAATGGGTCAGTGGGGCAGATAGCATGAGTCAGACACATAGCCAGGGGCTACCCCACTGGAAGGAAGTATCTGCCCAAGGACTTAAGGTGTGGCAAGAGATATTTATTTTAAAATAGTTCATCCTTGATTATTTTGTCGGAAAAGGTGCATTTGGAATTTTCATTGGAATCTGATTTATGAAGACAGATTATGAGGAGTGAGATTGTTCAGGTAGTTGGGTTAAAAGCTATGCATAAATCAGTCAGATGATACAAATCAGGATTTCTTTTTTTTAAACTTTGTCGCGTTTAAGGTGAAAGTTTACAGTGCAAATTAGGTTCTCATTCAAAAATTTATACACAAACTGTCTCGTGACATTGATTGCACACCCCACAATGTGTTAGCACCCTCCCCCTTTCCCTTTCCACCCTGGGTTCTCTGTGTCCATTTGTCCAGTTTTCCTGTCCTTTCCCACCTTCTCGTCTTTGCTTTCAGGCAGGTGTTTCCCATTTGGTCTAATATACTTGACTGAACTAAGAAACACTTTCCTCAAGTGTTTTATTGTTTGTTATATATGTCTGTCTAATCCTTGACTGAAAGGTGGACTTTGGGAGTGGTTTCAGTTCTGAGTTAACATGGCCTTAGCCTCAGGGGTTCCTTCAGTCTCTGTCAGACCAGCAAGTCTGGTCTTTTTTTGTAAATTTGGATTTTGTTCTACTTTTTTCTCCTGCTCTGTCCAGGACCCTCTATTGTGATCCCTGTTGGAGCAGTCGATGGTGATAGGCAGGCACCATATAGTCCTGGGTTCAGGCTAGTGGAGTCTGTGGTTCATGTGGTCCACTAATCATTTAGACTAATATTTTCCTTGTCTTTGGTTTTCTTCATTCTCACTTGCTCTGAATGTGATGGGGCCAAAAGATGAATCTTAGATGGCTGCTCACAAACTTCTAAGACCCCAGATGCTATTCACCAAAGTAGAATGTAGAACATTTTCTTTAGGAACTATGTTATGCCAATTGAGCTAGATGTCCCCTGAGACCATGGTCCCCAGCCCTCAGCCCAAGTAACTTGGTCCCTCAAGATGCTTGAATGTGTCTAGGAAGCTTCTATGACTTTGCCTTGGTCAAGTTGTGCTGACTTCCCCTATATTGTGTGTTCTCTTTCCCTTCACCAAAGTTAACACTTGACTACTATCTAGTTAGTGATTTCTCCTCCACACTGCTCCACTCTCTCATAACCATCAAAGGTTTTTATTTTTTTCTGTAAGCCTTTTCTTGAGTTTTTATAATAGTAGTCTTATACAATAGTTGTCCTTTTGTGATTGACTTATTTCACTCAGCATGATACCCTCCAGATTCATCCATGTGAAGTCAGCATTTCTTACCGATACTTTTATTCAAGTGATCTTCTATTAAAACTTAAGTGCTCATCATAATTTAATTTGGTTATTGAACAACAGCAAAAAAAAAACTCTGATTATTTAAAATGTGAATTTGCATAGCGGGAAGATTTTGCACCAATAATGGAAGTTTTTTAGAAAAGTAATACAAACAACAGTGTCAGTGATAGGATAATATCCATATGGCTACAAGGAAGTTCAGTTAATACAAGTATTATTCAAATTTAGGCACCAAACACTAATGCCAAAAATGGAGAAACTGAAGATTTTTACCAACTTCTGCAGTCTGAAATTGATCAAACATACAATCAAGATGCATTGATAATTACTTGTGATTGGAATGTGAAAGTTGGAAACAAAGAAAGAGTATCAGTAGTTGGAAAATATTGCCTTGCTGGTAGCAATTACACTGGAGATCGCATGATAGATTTTGGCAAGACTGACTTATCCATTGGAAATAATATTTTTCAACAATATAAATGGTGATTATACATGCAGACCTTGCCAGTTGGAATATACAGGAATCAAATTGACTACATCTGTGGAAAGAGACCATGGAGAAGCTCAATATCATCAGTCAGAACAAGGCCAGGGGCCGACTGCAGAACAGATCATCATTTGCTCATATGCAAGTTCAAGATGAAGCTGAAGAAAATTAAAACAACTCCATGTGAGCCAAAGTATGACCTTGAGTATAATCCACCTGAATTTAGAGACCACCTCAAGAATAGATTTGACGCATTGAACCGTAATGACTGAAGACCAGACAAGTTGTGGGCTGACATCAAGAGCATCATACATGAAGAAAGCAAAAAGCTATTAAAAAGACAGAAAAGAAAAAAAGATCAAAATGGATTTCAGAAGAGACTCTGAAATTTGCTCTTGAACATAGAATAGCTAAAGAAAAAATGATGCAGTAAAAGAGATGAACAGGAAATTTCAAAGGGCTGCTCAAGAAGACAAAGTATTATAATGAAATGTGCAAAGACCTGGAGTTAGAAAACCAAAAAGGAAGAACACACTCAGCATTTCTCAGGCTGAAAGAACTGAAGAAAAAAATTCAAGCCTCAAGTTACAATTTTGCAGGACCCTACAGGCAGAATATTGAACGATGCAGGAAGCATCAAAAGAAAATGGAAGGAATACAGAGTCACTGTATCAAAAAGAATTGGTCAATGTCCAACCATTTCAAGAGGTAGCATATGATCAAGAATTAACAGTATTGAAGAAAGAAGTCCAAGCTCCACTAAAGCGCTGGTGAAAAACCAGGCTCCGGGAATTGATGGAATATCAATTCAGATGTTTCAACAAACAGATGCAGCACTGGAAGTGCTCACTCGTCTATGCCAAGAAATTTGGAAGACAGCTACCTGGCTAAAAGCCTGGAAGAGATCCATATTATACGGACCACACACATGCGTATTCCAAATAAAGATGGTCCAATGAAATGTGAAATTTTTGAACAGTACCATTAATATCACATGCAAGTAAAATTATGCTGAAGATAATTCAAAACAGTTGCAGCGGAACATTGACAAGGAACTGCCAGAAATCCAACCTGGGTTCAGAAGAGGATGTGGGATGAATGATATCATTGCTGATGTTCGATGAATCTTGACTGAAAGCAGAGAATACCAGAAAGATTTTTACCTTTGTTTTATTGACTATGCAAAGGCATTGGACTGAGTAGATCAAAACAAATTACGGATAACTTTTCAAAGAATGGGAATTTCAGAACACTTAATTGTGCTCATATGAAACCCGTACATAGACCCAGAGGCAGTTGTTCAAACAGAACAAGGGGATAACATGTGGTTTCAAATCAGGAAAGATGTGCGTCAGAGTTGCATCCTTCCACCACACTTAGTCTGTACGTTTAGCAAATAATTTGAGAAACTGGAGTATGTGAAGAAGAATGTGGCATCAGGTTTGGAGGAAGACTCATTAACAACCTGCAATATGCATATGGCACAACCTTGCTTGCTGAAAGTGAAGAGGACTTGAAGTACTTACTGATGAAGGTCAAAGACCACAGCCTTCAGTATGGATTACACCTCAACATAAAGAAAACAAAAATTCTCACAACTGGGCCAATAAGTAACATCATGATAAACAGAGAAAATACTGAAGTTGTTAAGGATTTCATTTTACTTAGGTCCACAGGAAGGAGCAGTCAAGAATTCAAACGACATATTGCATTGGGCAAATCTGTTGTAAAAGACCTCTTTAAAGTATTAAAAAACAAATATGTCACTTTGAGGACTAAGGTATGCCTGTCCCAAGCTATGTTATTTTCAATTGCCTCATATGCATGTGAAAGCTGGACAATGAATAAGGAAGATCGAAGAAGAATTGATGTTTTTGAATTATGGTGTTGGCAAAGAATATTGAATATACCATGGACTTCCAGAAGAACGAACAAATCCATCTTGGAAGAAATATAGCCAGAATTCTCCTTAGAAGTGAGGATGGTGAGACTTCATCTCACTTACTTTGGACATGTTATCAGGAGGGACTAGCCCCTGGAGAAGGACATCATGCTTGGTAAAGTATAAGGTGAACAAAAAAGAGGAAGACCCTCAACGAGATGGGTTGACAACAATGGGCTCAATCACACCAAGGCTTGTGAGGATGCCACAGGACCAGGCAGTTTTTCATTCTGTTGTACATAGGGCTGTTACGAGTCAGAACCAACTCAATGGCACCTAACAACAACTAACAACAACAATATAAACTCTGCTTCTTGAAAAAAATCTGAATTGTATCAATATTAAAAATGTAATAAATTTACATGCTATAATATAAGAAGGCAAAAAAGAGCATTTTTTTTTTTTTTTTGTAAATAACACTCTTATCCAAATAACCCGCCCACCATATAACATGTGGCAGAGCATACGTATGAAAATAGGGTGGGGTGAGGGTAGGG